>NC_090440.1:1224965078-1226215078 GCF_031143425.1 Pleurodeles waltl | reverse complement strand
TCCCCTTCATTTCCTGCACTGAGGATAGGGTAACATAGCTAGATAACCCTAGTCGTACTCTTTACAAAAAAAGAGCATCCCTTAGACATGTCTACGGCAAGGCGAATCAGCGTCATCATATAGACTGAACTATCTCAACAGCAAGTACAGAACCACCGCGTTACAAAGAACATAAAACATCAGCCAGGGGCGGAGCTTCAGAGGGGTGTTACACCACCCCTACAAAATGTAATCTGTAGTCAATAGTTGGGCACAAGGGTTTTCCGTCGGGTAAAATTGAAGTGTGTCTGATTTCACCTGGGATTACATGCACACACAGACAAAAACAAAGTTCTTTAACTCATCTCTGTTTTTAAGGCCTTAAAAATATTGAATAGTTTGACAAATGTTGTGTTTTAAGTTCCCTCAACAGTGCGCCCACCTCTCTTTGCACTGCCCCTAATGCCCGTGACTGTTGGGAAAGCTGAAGTACCCTCCCCCCCAAAAAGAAAATCTTAAAGACAAAACTACGCCCCTGACGTCAGCCAGTCTTACATATGCTCAAACAAGTAAAGCACAATAAGATACAGAAAGCAAGCCCCTCCCGCTCATCCAAAAGCTCGCACGTCACGGAGGAATTCCGCAATGTCATACAACTTGACGTTCATTTTAAGCGGAATCGATGCAGAGAAGCCACGATTCCCAGTGCTACGGGGCACCACTGCTCGCCTCGCTGATTGGAGCGTGGGTCGAGTGGGCGGTTCGCAGCTGATCTCTGGGCTTCACCGTCCATCCCCGCAGCTGTCAAAGGCGTCCACGGCCGGGCTGAGAACCCCCGAGCACACTAAAGTGATCACAGGGGACAATATTTCACTTTATGACATTTCCGTGCGCCATCCCAACCAGCCCGACCTCACTGCCACAGTTCCGTATCGCAAATGGTTTTGTTAAACGCCTACCTGCTGCAAAAGGCATCTCGGCGCTGGGTATTTTACGTAAGGCTGATACGCGCCCCCTGAGTAATGGAGTTTATTCCCTTGGCTTGTCCACACTGTGGGGGGGGGGATCCCTGTCAGACAGTCTGGCAATGTCAGCTGAGCCTCGACAGCTTGATGACAAGTGCCAGTCAGTTCTGTTGTGACCATCGACTCTTGTTACGATATGCTGTTGTCAAAGCGCCAACAAGGACGGCACATTTAGATCCAGTTCGAGATAGACGTTAAACCCGATGAGAAGTAACAGAGTATATCTATGGCCCTGAGCTGCGCTGCTTTGAGGGAATTTACAACACATCCATTGACAAAAGACTACATGTAATCCTCCTACCTCCGCACCAAAGAGCAGGGGGTTTAATGCGTTATAAATCGACATCAAAATGTATAACACTTCAAAAAGAGTACACTGTACCCCCTGCACTTTATCCTGGACACCCTCTCACACAGAAGCATGAGACTCCAGTTCTCCTCCCACCCCTCGAGCAGCAGCACTTCAACGTACAGCCCCCCCACATTGTACTGTAGTATTAATGACGCGGCAACAGAGCAGTCTGAAATACAAGCGTGGGGCGCCTTAAAGCTCTAAACGAATGACTGCCATTCCCTCAGCTACTGCATGTTATCAATGACTACTGCTCACAAAAATAAGACAATTTCATATCATATATTTAATATGTTTGAACAATTCCACAACACAGCTACCACTCCCTCACTAAAAATTGCAGTAGGTATCTCACAACCAAGGATCAGAGGATGTACCTCTTAGTAAATACAACATAGATCAGACCAATCCCCACGCACTAGCAGCGTCTTTAATCCACAGCAAGCGCGGCCGGTTAGCTGAGGTGATCTCCGCCCTCTCAAGCCAACCCCTGAGCACCGCGCAAGAGCTGTCACTGCAGCTGTCCCTGCGGCCCCCCCAGCCCTCCGGGGCCCGCTGCGCTCCCCTCACCTTCTCCTGCGCCCGGGTCAGCTTCTTCTGCATGTTGCTGGCGATCTTGCCCGCACTCACTCCCTTTCCGCCCATCTCAGCCATCTTGCAGTCCGTGTCACAGCGCACTGAGGATGGAGGGCCCTAGGAAAAGCTGAGCGGGGGGGAAGGAGGCCTGCGGGGCGGGGCAGCAGCAGCAGAAGCCGGATAAGGGGAGACACGAGAAGAGGAGCCCAGTAAAGAGCACACAATTCAGCCGCAGAGCACCGCCTCCGCCGGCAGGACACAGCCTTTAAAGGGACAGAGAGAGAACATTGATTGCTGCGCGTGCCACGGGGGAGGGGGCATGAGCAGTGGGCCGCTCCCACTCACAAGGCTTAATTCAAAGGCCACATCCGCTCACAGAGCTTTAGCTCAAACACCACGCCCACATCCTAACTGCTCCGCCTACCTAGGCCGTCGGTTGATAGGCCGCACCTTCTGGGCAGGGCCTTTTCTCGCACACACACACACACGCCAACCAGCGAAGATTTACATGACTAGTTACGCCTCTCGGGGAGGGAGGGGGGTGGGAGTTCTGACATTAATGTGCCTTGCCCTCCGACCTTCAACTGACAGGCTGTGCGTGAAGACAGCCCTATGTAGGGTTCCTAATATTTGTGCTGTGCTCATCGACACCCTCAAGAGGTAGAACCGCTTGCCTTCTGGGTTGGCACACCCACACGTGAGCAATAGACCCCATTATTACATTATCTCTAGACTCCACCTACTGCTTATTTTCTTGCTTGAGTGCTTTTACTGATTGTCTCATAATTAAGTTGACAACTGGATGAATTTGTCACCTGCCTTTAGCATTATGTTCCTGATTTCACAAGTAGCCTAGCAATTGTTTCAAAAGTCGAATTTCAAAATTAAGTGTCCTGAATATAAGTAGTGGTAGGCCATTGATTTTTTGAGTAGTCTCATAATTGTATGTGCTAATCAGCAGCGTGGATATTGCTAAATGTAATTTATTTCAGTGGTACTCAAGGTGATACACCGCAGACCGAAGCAAATAGCGTAAAAGACCATTTTTTGGGACAAGTAAACAAGTCAACTTAATAATATTACAATTAAATTGAAACCCCCGCTTCTCTATGCAGACATATGAATAGTTCCACATTTAGTTGAATGCTGGTTTGAATCGGCCACAACACCTACCCCTATCCGAGTCAAGACTACTACGAACAAGACAAGCCAGGAAGCCACATAAGTAGAGGTAAGGGACACATCAGACGATATGTGACCTTTTCCGATACCTCCGTCTCTGGCAATAGTTCCTCATCTTTCCTACCAGGCCCAAGTAACCTAGAACCACTTTTTTAGGGATAGCCTGGAGTGGACGAGTCTCACAGAGCAGGAGAAAGTGGAGAGGAAGAGGCAGAGTTTTTTTTTTACCAGCAGGGACTTCATGGGGAACGACAGACGTGAATAAGTATTTCTTCAGATAACTCAGCCATCCACTACTTCTACCACCACAAGCCCCATAATGACACCTATATTCAGCTTTACAAGGCAGTCCTCATCACCCTCTAAAATCTCAGTTTTGAGTTGAGACCTTTCTTTTGTACCCACACCCAAACTTAATTTTTTGACATTAAAACGGAGTTTCAAAATTGTTTGAGAAAGATCACGTTAAACTATTTTCTTGGCAACAACCCTTAACAAGAAGGAAATAATTTTACAGGCCTCAGCCCTCCTTTAACCTTCAAAACTTCTCTACACTCCCTAACAGTTGAGATACTCTCTTTTCAAAAGAGATATTAAGTACTAAGAGATATTGATTTACTCAACAACAAAAGAAAGTATATACTTTACAATAGTCCCGAAACTGAAAGCACGTGGTTTCCGGGCTCACTATGCCACTGGATTCAAGCGAGCTTGGCTTATGAAGGGTGAAACCCTGAAACCAGTCCCAGGATGCTTGTTTCCGGTCCAGGAAGGACCTGGCCTGGCAGTTCGGGCTGGACTGCTCCCATGAGGAACAGGGTCAAGACTGATTTGCATATGGCTGGGTTTAAACTGGGGTGGCATGGTGAGCAAAAGAACGATGCGCGCAGGCGGAGGGAACTAAAATAAATGATTCCAGCATTTCAAAAGGCGGAAGGTCCAGCCGGGCCAGTACAGCAATCAAAGTTAAAAGTTCTTTTCAAGGGCCTCTCAAATATAATCCATACAGTCAATGCGGCCAGAACCTTGTTGCAAGATATAAGTAATTGGGTAGGACTGGATTGAGGAGGCTAGTACTTATTAGTTAGAGCTTTCATGATGACAGGAAAGAGGCGCACAGCGCATTTAATTATTGTATGTCGTTCACTCTCTAGCACTACTGACAACTAGGTGCCATGTCAGGGTACACATGTGGAGTAATAAGGGGTTGGGCGGGAAGGAGAGTGTGGGAGTGGTACGGTGTGCGTTCAGGGGAGGGCGACGCTCTGAAAATCCCCAGGTGGGAGGGCTTCAAGGTCAGAGTGTTCAGGGAGGAGGGGGTGGGCAGTTTAAGATACTGGGAGGGAAAGGGGACGAGGTCCCTTAAGCTGAGAAAATTCAGGTTATTTCAAAAGATAGCATATATTGGCTTTGGTTGGAGAAGGATGATTAACAAATTAGTCAATAAGAATGGTTAAGCTCAAAGTTATTACTTACAATGCGAATGGTATTTCTAATAGTTAGAAATACAAGGCAATGCCAAGATGGTTATGTTAATTTAATCCTGATGTTCTTTACTTTCACGAAACTCATCTGAAAAGTAATAACCCCAGGATATATATTCCAAAACAGTTCTCGTCAGCTTGACTTGCGTCATCTGATTTTGCAGTTAGAGGGGTGGCAGTATATTTTAGTAACATCCTAGATTGGGTAGTAAATGACGTTATTAAAGACCCTAAGGGGAGGTGGATCTGGCTCAAAGTTATACAAACAGAAGTTCAAGTCAATTTGGTTAACTACTACGGTCCAGGGCTTTTGAATGTAATGAAAAGCGATTTCCAGATAACCAACCCTTGGAGCGAAGGATGCCCTGTTGCCACTCAATATACTTGCGATTTACATCACTATAAAACCGCCTCCTGGATAGATTTATTTTTAGTATCTCGCTCGTTGAAGAAGCTAGATTCAGATATTTAGGTAAATGCTTTTTCTGATCATTCTGTGGTCATGGTGACGCTAGAATTGGACTTGCCTAACAAAGAGAGACCCAGATGGCAGTTCGACGGATCTTTGTTAGTTAATCAGCAGCTGGTCTCAGATATGAGAAAATTCATACAAAAATTCTTCCAGTTTAATCAAAATTCAGCTTCTTTGTTTAAAGTATGAGAGACATTCAAAGCAACAGCTAGGGGCCAAATCATTTCTATTAAAGTAGTGCAGACACGTCAAAGAAAGTTCCAAATAGAAAAACTACAGGAGGCAATAGACAGAGCGTCAGAGGAATGCATTAGATCACAAGGGCACGTACTGGCAAGGCATAATTTTACCCAAAAGCGAGCCCAGCTTAAAGAAATTTTTTATCCTAGAAGAAGTATTTAGCTCAAGAGCTTATCAGCAGCAGCTTTATGAAGAAAGCCAAAAGGTAGGTAAGCATTTATCTTGAGCCACTCGTATAAAACACAAAAAACAGACAATACCTCAAATCCAGGATCTCAAGACAAGTACGATTTTCAATGATGACAAGGATATAGCTTGAGTGTTTGTCACATTATTCCAGAATCTACGAGATGGACTATAAAGTCTTGTTTTCAAAGCTAACTCAGTATTATAATCCTATTATGCTACTTAAAATGCTGTTAAAGACTCAGAACGATGTAGTACAGAAAATCACGCCACTGGAAATCAAGGGAGCTAAACAGAGAATACCCAGTGCAAAGGCTTGTGGTGTCGATGGCTTTCCAATAGAATTTTATAAAACGTTTTGAGAAGAGCTTATACCGTTCTTGGCAGAATTATGTAACGCAATACTTGAAGGAGTGGGCATACCATTAAGGTTTAAAAAGGCAATAATAGTTAGCTTTTTATAAAAAGATAAAAATCCATTGAAACCTGATGTATATCGTCAGATTAGTCTGCTAAATGTCGATTATAAAATTTTAACCAAAGTCTGGGCTATCAGGATCGCACCTATTGCACAGCAATTAATACATAAAGATTAGATCGGTTTTGTCCCCAGTAGGTCAATGACAACTAATACATTTTTTTTGCTACAAGCAATAGATTACTTTACAGTCAACATAACTCCTGCAGTAATAATATTGTTAGATGCTGTGAAGGCATTTGATCTAGTTAATTGGGAAGCCTTGATATACAGCCTAACTAAATTTGGTATTCCTTTGCAATTTACTACAATGTTAAGGCGGTTGTATAAGGGTGCTCATGCTAGAATCATAATCAATTCTAAAATTAGAGGCACAATTCAGATTAAAAGAGGTACTAGACAGGGATGTCCCCTTTCTCCTATACTTTTTGCTTTTTTTTATTGAACCTCTAGCACAGGTAATACGCAGTTCGAAAGCAATTATTGTACCACTACCGGAGATGCCAAAAATTAAACCTTTTGCTGACGACATCATCCTAAATCTAAAACCAGGGATTGAGACTATACAGAAAGCCTTCGACAAGATTAATGAGTTCACGCAAATAGGGGATACAAGATTAATGAAAATAAAACCGAAATTCTCTTATTTAATGCTCAGATGGAGAATCTTCCCTATGTTCTGCAACAAAAAGCTAATTTATCTGAACCTGTTAGGTATCTAGGAATTTATGTAACGATGAATTATAGATCCTTGTTTAATCTTCATTATGTTAGGATGCTTGCAAAAGTGCAAGCGCTTCTTGATAGATGGGTAGTTTTACCATTGACTCTGATAGGGAGGATCTCCTTAATCAACATGTCAATCCTCCCACTTTTTCTTTTTTTATTTAATAATGTTCCAATAAGAATAAACACCTCCTACTTTCACAAAGTAGATACCATAATACGAGGTTTTATATGGAGAAAAAAAACACCAAGGGTTAGACTTTCAGTTATTCAGTTAGATAGGAGCCAGGGGGGTTTGTCACTTCCCAGTTTTTGAGTTTATTACCAGGCCGCATTGCAGGATATAGTGGCACGACACTTAACCATCGAAGCGACTATGGAGAACTTTCTCATTAATAAAATGATGCTAGAATCAGCCATAAGTCTCCCAGCATTTATTAAAAAAAAAAACTTGATATAAGTATATACATGACCTTAGTAAAAGACTGGAAATCTTATGTAAAACATATCAATTGCCCTTAGGTTTAAACTATCTACAATAACAGCAGTGTAACTACATTGGCTTAAATCTTCCAGGAACTGCGATAGCCTTATGGAAAAGAAAAGGGTTTAAAGAGATAGGAAATTTTATATTGAGAAATAGATATATTACTTGGGTAGAGGTCGAAACCAGACTTGGTGACATGGTAACTATACTTTTTCTGAGTTTTTCCAAGATCTCTCATTTTCGTAACCCTACCATACCCCAGGCAAGTATCCAAAAGCATCCAGTATGGAGGGCGTTAATAAGAAGTAAATTACTTGGTACAGGGAATTGGTACAGATTGTTAACTGAACAATCCACTTCGACAATAACTGCAGAATTTAGGGATAATATTTTACGTACAACACAATGGGGGTCATTACAACAGTGGCGGTAAATGCTGCTTACTGCCATGCAGGAGACTGCCAATACGCCGCTATGGAATTCCGCCACAGCTATTACGACTCACAGCTCGGAATCAGCCAAAATTTAGACACCCACACAGGTCCGCCACACCAAAGGTCAGTGATAAACTGTCGATAACAAAACCTCCACTGTCACACCAACAGGAATACGCCACACTATCACGACCCACGAATACACACACACATTTACAAAACACTACCACATTGGACAATTCCAAATACACACACCTGATACACATACCCACACCACTCCCACACACCCAATACAATATAAAACACACACCCACATCACCCACAAACCCTTACGACCACAATTGCTATAGAAGGCCAGAGAGAGACACCACCATCTACAAACTAGCATCCACAGGCATTCAACACCATCACTCACACAACATCCACGCACAAAACACCACACACCCCTAAACATGACCCTACACATCACAACACACACCACCCCACACATCACTCACACCACCCCATGGCACTGCAAAGACACCCCAGGTTCTCTGAGGAGGAGCTCAGGGTCATGGTGGAGGAAATCATCCGGGTAGAGCCACAGCTATTTGGATCACAGTTGCAGCACACCACCATAGCTAGGAAGATGGAGCTATGGCGCAGAATCGTGGACAGGGTCAACGCAGTGGCAAAACCACAGCTGTCAGGGCACCCATGAATATATAATTCCAAGTAAGTAATGTATCAATATGTAATGTATAATGGCATTAATACCATGGAGAGTTTCAAGCTCAATTTATTCTTCAACAGAAAAGTTCATCATAGTAACCACAAAATTGTCCTTTGACATCCATGTTCATGTAGTAAACACAGTATTGCAGTCAGTATCCATGTAGCACATACAGCCACAGCCAACACGTGTTTCGTCCTATGAGAACAGTACTCTCACGGACTTCATCAGGGCTGAAAATAAATGAGAACAGTCACTACTTCATGACATGTGTACAGAACCGTCAAGAGCAGACCATAAAGTATATCTTATCGTGACAATTTGTGAGATCCTAAAACGAAAACATGTAATTTGTGACTTCTTGTGATCATTCATCTGTTGGGAACTAACATATAGTCCCATCACCACAATAAAATTATTAAAATTATCACAAAATATGATAACATTACCTATAAAGTTAAAGCACAAAATGGGAATATATATGTGAATAACCCATGTGTACAAAGTTTGATC
Organism: Pleurodeles waltl; assembly: GCF_031143425.1. Taxonomy (NCBI): domain Eukaryota; kingdom Metazoa; phylum Chordata; class Amphibia; order Caudata; family Salamandridae; genus Pleurodeles; species Pleurodeles waltl. The sequence goes on along the minus strand of NC_090440.1, from coordinate 1,226,206,232 downwards.
ACAATATGAGTGTGCATGTTTCCAAAGTCCAAAGAAAAGTCACCCCAGACACCCAGTCAACACCAAAGTGCGCAATGTAATAATAGCTTACCCAGTGTAAGATAACAGAAACACCACCAGAGCCCTTCATAATAAACAGTGAAAAACCCATAAATCGAAACATACCTTAACTCAAATTATATCTACATGTATAACCAGTATCATTAAGAACCGTCCAGAGTCTGTGGAAAATAATCATAGATCCACTATATAATCAACTAAGTCTCCTGCATGTCTAAATAGAAAAACGTCCCCAAGTAAGGGTACAAGCAAATGTGACCAAAAGGTCCCAGACTGACCTGAGTAAAATATATATAATATCCAACATTAGGATGCAAATGAAGTATTCAAGAACCGTTTCCTATGTATGCAGAGTGAAGAAAGAAATCGGAAAGAAAAAATTATTATATGCTGCAATTGAGGCATGCTAAATATAAATCAACACGATTAAGAAATATCCCCAAAAGTAATAATGAGACATCAAGTCACCAGGTCCCCAATAACCAAATTCAGTATCTCACCTATCGTATACGTAAGTAGCCATCATCAAGAAAGGCAAAGACCGCGGTCGAAATCCCCCCGCGGCGTCCTCTGTATCGGTAATTAATCTCGAACGTCGAACTAACGGAGGAGGATTGAAATTTAAAACCTCCGCGCGTTGGTAGTAAAGTAATAGAAAATGGACTAACCCATGAGTGTGGGCGCCATCTTAGAAAAGGAGAGAAGGACCAGCCCTCAACAGGACACAAGAGGAAAAGAAGGACTATCTCCCGTAATGGGCGCCATTTTGGAACTGCATATACCCCGAGCTTGATGTATGTTAATAATCGGTATATACAACAAAAACATAACGAGTAAATAAGTATCCTCCCAAATTCTTATTAGCCTAAGTCATGCAATACAGCAATAACTGTAAGGAATTCCTTAAGTTGCATACCGCCACCATCCGTGTCAAGATAATGGCCTATGGGGAGAACTCCTTCCCCCAAGATATCTGGTTGTAACCATAATTGTTTATTACCGCATCTAACAAGATATATGTAGGTGAAGTAGTAGTATCCCTCGCACAGCCCAACTGAATAGATTAATACGAAAAACCCAGTGGTCTATACGTGAGTGTTTGGTGTGAAAGGAGAAAGGGGAAGAGTACACGTGACCGTGTCATGCCCCACTCATATTATGTATAGACAACACACTGTCAAGTATACCTAAAACATATACATTACACCATGGTTTGGATTACAAACAAGCAAACCTGAGACAGTTAATGATGATCTACCATTGCATTACTATGTATTCCTGTTCTAACACAATATATGTATCTGATCTCTCCAAATGAGTATTTATGCATGCCGCAAATACAGAGTATATGTCCCTCTGAGTTGGGCACCAGTCAGTATAATCAATTCACATAGCATTTGACCCAGTGACTTGTATATAGATGAGACACAATATAATCAAAAGACTACACTTGCAGTAGATTCATGAATAACATATGCTTAATGAACTTAGTAAGTCAGAATGAGAGGAGAGTAGATTGTAAAGATGATGCATAAATATCAGTGATTATTCTTATGTTCCCAAATAGTATTCCATTTCAAAGTTGGTATTGAGACCCTCCTCCACCGCTCTGAGTTTCAAAATCCAATAACATTCTTTTCTCCTGAGGGCTAGTTCCCTATTGCCACCTCTGGGGTCTCTATTTACCTGATCAAATCCAAAGAATTCAAAACCAACAATGTTTTTTTGTTTTGGACAGTGTCGCATATGGTTTACTATAGGGTATCTCTCGTCACCTTGTCTCAAAGCTCTGAAATGTTCACTCGCCCTAACTCTGAGTGGTCTGATAGTACTGCCTACATAGTATAGGCCACAATTGCACATGATCATGTAGATGACAAAATTACTATCACATGTAATATTGTGGTTAATGTTGTATGGCGTCCCAGTACAGCTGGTGAATGTGGAGATGCCTGACTTGGCCCATCTACACATTCCACAATGTCCACACTTAAAGAAACCCTTTCCACGGCTGGTAAGCCAGTTAGTCTGAGTTGGTTTACAGCGAAAATTAGAACATAGCAAATTTTTAAGGGTTCTGCCTCTTCTATACGTAAACAGTGGGGTAGCCGGGATCACTTTTTTCAGAGTAGGATCTGCTGTTAGAATAGACCAATGTCTGTTCATACATTTACGTAATAAAGTAGCCGTTTTTGTGAAATTTACAATACAGCGGATACCATTATCCTTAGTTCTCAATTTTTGACCCAGTGTGTCTGATCTGGACAGACGTAAAGCCCTATTCCGAGCTTTGTCTATCACCTTAGTGGAGTATCCCCGTGCTTTGAATCTCATGCTCATATCTTGTATACATAGGCCAAAATCTTCCTCAAGACTACAATTGCGCCTCGCCCTAACCATCTCACCATAAGGTATCGCATTAATTTGATGAACTGGATGTGCGCTCTTTGCGTGTAGGATAGAGTTACAGGAAGTACTCTTTCTGTAAAGACGACTTTCTATTTTGTTGTTGCAAATCAGAAGTTCCACGTCAAGAAAGGCAATGTTAGTCACACTTCGTTCAGAAGTAAAGTGAATGTTATACTCATTATTATTTAAATAGTTAATGAAGTTGTCAAGTTCTTGTGAGTCGCCAGTCCAGATCATCAAACAATCATCGATATATCTGCCCCAATAGAGTATATCAGAGATCCATTTACTACCCTCTTTACTCCAGATCATATTTTGCTCAAACATTCCCATAAAGAGATTCGCATAGGCCGGTGAGAATTTGGATCCCATAGCTACACCTTGCTTTTGGCGATACCAATCACTTTTAAATAAAAATACATTATTGTTTAAGATCAGATCTACCATTTTTATTAGCATTTGGGTATGGCCATATAGGTTCGCCGGTCTTTTGTAGAGGAAGAGACGTAGTGCCTCCTTTCCTTGTTCATGGTTAATGCTGGTATAAAGGGAGGTGACATCTAGTGTAACTAAAATCATCCCTGGTTCCCATGTTATATCCATGAGTATGCTGAGAATATGTTTCGTATCCTTAATATAGGAAGGTAAGTTTCCTACATAAGGCTGTAAAAAAATGTCAACATATTCCGACAGTCTCTCAGATGGACCATCGATGCCTGAAACAATAGGCCTGCCAGGAGGGGAAGTGAGACTCTTATGTACTTTAGGTAGTATATATATACAAGGGTTCCTGGGTCTGTGAATACGAAGGTACATATACTCATCTTCTTTTAAAAGTGATTGAGTAAAACAGTCATGTAGAAATTTATTGATTTTATTCGTAAGTGCGGGGATAGGGTCTGATATCATCTTTTCATAACAAGTCACATCCCCTAGTTGCCTATAAATCTCCTGATCATAATCTGAGGTGTTCATTACTACAATATTTCCCCCCTTGTCTGCCTCTCTTATGGTAATCTCCCCATTGGTACGTAATAGTCTCAAGTTAGTCATTTCCTTTTGGGTGAGGTTCTGATGCCAAATATAATGGCGACTGTCATTCTTTGATTCTAGTTTATTGTTCAAGACACGGCCACTCTATTGTCTATAGCGGACTGCGAACAGGATCCTACCACTATAACTCGAATTTTATCGGATCTAGATATCCCATCAGACTCACTGCCTAGTGGTTTAAAAAGCAAATCAATGTGGACACCAACCCTTAATAGGGATAACTGTATAGAAACCTTTTTCAGAGTGGTCTGGCGTGATTTTAATAAACTAGAATCAAAGAATGACAGTCGCCATTATATTTGGCATCAGAACCTCACCCAAAAGGAAATGACTAACTTGAGACTATTACGTACCAATGGGGAGATTACCATAAGAGAGGCAGACAAGGGGGGAAATATTGTAGTAATGAACACCTCAGATTATGATCAGGAGATTTATAGGCAACTAGGGGATGTGACTTGTTATGAAAAGATGATATCAGACCCTATCCCCGCACTTACGAATAAAATCAATAAATTTCTACATGACTGTTTTACTCAATCACTTTTAAAAGAAGATGAGTATATGTACCTTCGTATTCACAGACCCAGGAACCCTTGTATATATATACTACCTAAAGTACATAAGAGTCTCACTTCCCCTCCTGGCAGGCCTATTGTTTCAGGCATCGATGGTCCATCTGAGAGACTGTCGGAATATGTTGACATTTTTTTACAGCCTTATGTAGGAAACTTACCTTCCTATATTAAGGATACGAAACATATTCTCAGCATACTCATGGATATAACATGGGAACCAGGGATGATTTTAGTTACACTAGATGTCACCTCCCTTTACACCAGCATTAACCATGAACAAGGAAAGGAGGCACTACGTCTCTTCCTCTACAAAAGACCGGCGAACCTATATGGCCATACCCAAATGCTAATAAAAATGGTAGATCTGATCTTAAACAATAATGTATTTTTATTTAAAAGTGATTGGTATCGCCAAAAGCAAGGTGTAGCTATGGGATCCAAATTCTCACCGGCCTATGCGAATCTCTTTATGGGAATGTTTGAGCAAAATATGATCTGGAGTAAAGAGGGTAGTAAATGGATCTCTGATATACTCTATTGGGGCAGATATATCGATGATTGTTTGATGATCTGGACTGGCGACTCACAAGAACTTGACAACTTCATTAACTATTTAAATAATAATGAGTATAACATTCACTTTACTTCTGAACGAAGTGTGACTAACATTGCCTTTCTTGACGTGGAACTTCTGATTTGCAACAACAAAATAGAAAGTCGTCTTTACAGAAAGAGTACTTCCTGTAACTCTATCCTACACGCAAAGAGCGCACATCCAGTTCATCAAATTAATGCGATACCTTATGGTGAGATGGTTAGGGCGAGGCGCAATTGTAGTCTTGAGGAAGATTTTGGCCTATGTATACAAGATATGAGCATGAGATTCAAAGCACGGGGATACTCCACTAAGGTGATAGACAAAGCTCGGAATAGGGCTTTACGTCTGTCCAGATCAGACACACTGGGTCAAAAATTGAGAACTAAGGATAATGGTATCCGCTGTATTGTAAATTTCACAAAAACGGCTACTTTATTACGTAAATGTATGAACAGACATTGGTCTATTCTAACAGCAGATCCTACTCTGAAAAAAGTGATCCCGGCTACCCCACTGTTTACGTATAGAAGAGGCAGAACCCTTAAAAATTTGCTATGTTCTAATTTTCGCTGTAAACCAACTCAGACTAACTGGCTTACCAGCCGTGGAAAGGGTTTCTTTAAGTGTGGACATTGTGGAATGTGTAGATGGGCCAAGTCAGGCATCTCCACATTCACCAGCTGTACTGGGACGCCATACAACATTAACCACAATATTACATGTGATAGTAATTTTGTCATCTACATGATCATGTGCAATTGTGGCCTATACTATGTAGGCAGTACTATCAGACCACTCAGAGTTAGGGCGAGTGAACATTTCAGAGCTTTGAGACAAGGTGACGAGAGATACCCTATAGTAAACCATATGCGACACTGTCCAAAACAAAAAAACATTGTTGGTTTTGAATTCTTTGGATTTGATCAGGTAAATAGAGACCCCAGAGGTGGCAATAGGGAACTAGCCCTCAGGAGAAAAGAATGTTATTGGATTTTGAAACTCAGAGCGGTGGAGGAGGGTCTCAATACCAACTTTGAAATGGAATACTATTTGGGAACATAAGAATAATCACTGATATTTATGCATCATCTTTACAATCTACTCTCCTCTCATTCTGACTTACTAAGTTCATTAAGCATATGTTATTCATGAATCTACTGCAAGTGTAGTCTTTTGATTATATTGTGTCTCATCTATATACAAGTCACTGGGTCAAATGCTATGTGAATTGATTATACTGACTGGTGCCCAACTCAGAGGGACATATACTCTGTATTTGCGGCATGCATAAATACTCATTTGGAGAGATCAGATACATATATTGTGTTAGAACAGGAATACATAGTAATGCAATGGTAGATCATCATTAACTGTCTCAGGTTTGCTTGTTTGTAATCCAAACCATGGTGTAATGTATATGTTTTAGGTATACTTGACAGTGTGTTGTCTATACATAATATGAGTGGGGCATGACACGGTCACGTGTACTCTTCCCCTTTCTCCTTTCACACCAAACACTCACGTATAGACCACTGGGTTTTTCGTATTAATCTATTCAGTTGGGCTGTGCGAGGGATACTACTACTTCACCTACATATATCTTGTTAGATGCGGTAATAAACAATTATGGTTACAACCAGATATCTTGGGGGAAGGAGTTCTCCCCATAGGCCATTATCTTGACACGGATGGTGGCGGTATGCAACTTAAGGAATTCCTTACAGTTATTGCTGTATTGCATGACTTAGGCTAATAAGAATTTGGGAGGATACTTATTTACTCGTTATGTTTTTGTTGTATATACCGATTATTAACATACATCAAGCTCGGGGTATATGCAGTTCCAAAATGGCGCCCATTACGGGAGATAGTCCTTCTTTTCCTCTTGTGTCCTGTTGAGGGCTGGTCCTTCTCTCCTTTTCTAAGATGGCGCCCACACTCATGGGTTAGTCCATTTTCTATTACTTTACTACCAACGCGCGGAGGTTTTAAATTTCAATCCTCCTCCGTTAGTTCGACGTTCAAGATTAATTACCGATACAGAGGACGCCGCGGGGGGATTTCGACCGCGGTCTTTGCCTTTCTTGATGATGGCTACTTACGTATACGATAGGTGAGATACTGAATTTGGTTATTGGGGACCTGGTGACTTGATGTCTCATTATTACTTTTGGGGATATTTCTTAATCGTGTTGATTTATATTTAGCATGCCTCAATTGCAGCATATAATAATTTTTTCTTTCCGATTTCTTTCTTCACTCTGCATACATAGGAAACGGTTCTTGAATACTTCATTTGCATCCTAATGTTGGATATTATATATATTTTACTCAGGTCAGTCTGGGACCTTTTGGTCACATTTGCTTGTACCCTTACTTGGGGACGTTTTTCTATTTAGACATGCAGGAGACTTAGTTGATTATATAGTGGATCTATGATTATTTTCCACAGACTCTGGACGGTTCTTAATGATACTGGTTATACATGTAGATATAATTTGAGTTAAGGTATGTTTCGATTTATGGGTTTTTCACTGTTTATTATGAAGGGCTCTGGTGGTGTTTCTGTTATCTTACACTGGGTAAGCTATTATTACATTGCGCACTTTGGTGTTGACTGGGTGTCTGGGGTGACTTTTCTTTGGACTTTGGAAACATGCACACTCATATTGTGATCAAACTTTGTACACATGGGTTATTCACATATATATTCCCATTTTGTGCTTTAACTTTATAGGTAATGTTATCATATTTTGTGATAATTTTAATAATTTTATTGTGGTGATGGGACTATATGTTAGTTCCCAACAGATGAATGATCACAAGAAGTCACAAATTACATGTTTTCGTTTTAGGATCTCACAAATTGTCACGATAAGATATACTTTATGGTCTGCTCTTGACGGTTCTGTACACATGTCATGAAGTAGTGACTGTTCTCATTTATTTTCAGCCCTGATGAAGTCTGTGAGAGTACTGTTCTCATAGGACGAAACACGTGTTGGCTGTGGCTGTATGTGCTACATGGATACTGACTGCAATACTGTGTTTACTACATGAACATGGATGTCAAAGGACAATTTTGTGGTTACTATGATGAACTTTTCTGTTGAAGAATAAATTGAGCTTGAAACTCTCCATGGTATTAATGCCATTATACATTACATATTGATACATTACTTACTTGGAATTATATATTCATGGGTGCCCTGACAGCTGTGGTTTTGTCATTGTGAGTTTCCCTGGAAACATTAGAGGAGTTAGGAAGATCCTCTTGCCAGGGGCACCATGTTAAAATTGGAATGTTAATGCTATTATATTGACTCACTGTGAGCGCCCATATCCTATGACTTGCTTCCTATGTGCTCTCAATTTTCTTTAGGGTCAACGCAGTGGGACAGCACCCAAGAACTAAGGATGACATCAGGAAGAGGTGGAACGACCTATGGGGGAAGGTGCGTTCCGTGGTCTCAAGAAACCACATCGCGGTTCAGAGGACTGGCGGCGGGCCTCCACCTCCTCCCCCACAACTAACAACATGGGAGGTGTAGGTCTAGGCTATACTGCATCCTGAGGGCCTCGCAGGAGTAGCTGGAGGAATGGACTCTGGTAAGGCAAATCTTTCACTAATTTATCCCCCACCCTACCTGCATGCTATCACATATCCCCACCCTCACCCTCATCACTCCAACTCCTCACATATGTCCCTCTATCCCAACCCACCCATCCCAACACCAAGCCCTGCATGTAACACCAAAGCATGGACACCCATCACCAATGCATGGTCACTGCACATACCCACACACACCCCTAAACATTTAGCACACAAGGTCCTACCCAAGAATGCAAGCACTGGGGTACAGGGTCACCCACCCATTGCACACCATGGCACACACAGATGCAATAATCATGCCTTTACACCCCTGCAGGAACCCTACCCAACGTCACTGGACAGGAGGTGCCAGACATGTCCACTCCCCCCACAGAAGAGTTTCACAGTGATGACAGCAGCTCTGTCCAACTGGATCTAGATGACCAGCCCTGCCCATCTGGGACCTCGGGACAGTCGGTTCCCCTCACACTGGCACGAGCCACAACAGAGCCTCTCCGCTCTGGAAACACCAGCACAGCACCCACCCAGCGGGCCCATACCTCTGTCCCCAGGACACGTCAAGCAGCAGTGTGTCCACCACTACAGGGAACCCAGGCTAAACCACCACCCCAACAACACCAGGGCCCTGGGGGCAGTGGCAGTGGGCACACCGTTCAGGGGACAGAGGCCCAGGAACACAGGGGAATTGGGCGGGCTGCTGTGCGACAGGGGGAGGACAGGCCCAGGGAACCGACTCTCCACGAGGCCCTCTCCAACATCATGGGAGCCTACCACCATTCCCAGGGGACGATGGCAACAGTACTGGCCAAGTTTCAGGAGACCCAGCGGCTGCAGGAGGAACAGTATTTGGGGTTCAGGGAGGAACTCAAATCCATCAATACCACCCTGGGAACCATTGTAGGGGTGCTGAAGGAACTCTTCAACACCAGGAGGGACACTGTGGCACAACAAGGGGCCCCTGACACTAGCCTGGACGATGAACTGCCCACCACCTCCGCCGGCGCTAGTGGACAGGAGGCACCGCCACAGGACCACGACACCAGCACCCCACCCCCTGCAGATGGAGAACCACCCGCAAACTGTCCCTGAGATCCAGGACAAAGACAGAGAACAATGCCAAGACCCCTGCCAAAAATTGAGACCACCCTGATTGTCATCCTTCTGTCCCACTTTGTTACCCTGTCCATCCATCAACTGTCCCATCTCCACTTCCTATGCCCCTTTGGACAATGCACCTGTGAGACTAATAGACAGGACTCTGCCATGGACATTCCTCCACCATCACCCCTGACCATTTTACACCACCCTCCAATATTTAGCACTTAAATAAACACCCTTAAAGCACAAAACAATCTGGAGTCAGTCTGTGCTTTTGAAAATGTGTATTTGCAATAACTGTGGAAAACTGCTATATCCATTGTATTGTCAACATACCTATGTCACACAGCTCTAGTCCATGCAGAAACAAAGCAGATGTCACTCAGTGGGACCCATATCTGTGAAATTGAAAGGGAAAGTGACAACTCAGGGTCCATACACTGGGTGAAAGTGACAGACAGATGAGAGGTAGAACAAGGGTATCAGATGTAGCAGGCAGTGTTGTCTTCTTACCTGTGTCTCACTGGATCACTGGAAATATTGATGAATCACCGTGTTTCTGTTGTCGATATCCTCTTCTTCTGTTTCCTCGTCTTCACTGACCACAGGCTCCACGGCTGCCACAACACCCCCATCTGGACCATCCTCCTGCAGAAAAGGCATCTGTCGTCGCAAAGCCAAGTTGTGAAGCATACAGCAGGCCACGATGATCTGGCACACCTTCTTTGGTGAGTAGAATAGGGACCCACCTGTCATATGGAGGCACCGAAACCTGGCCTTCAGGAGGCCGAAGGTCCTCTCTATAACCCTCCTAGTTCGCCCATGGGCCTCATTGTAGCGTTCCTCTGCCCTTGTCCTAGGATTCCTCACTGGGGTCAGTAGCCATTACAGGTTGGGGTAACCAGAGTCACCTGCAAATGTTGAGGGACAACTGTAAGACACACACTAACTTCTGTAGGTCAACGCCCACCAGAAGAAGGATATTTGGCGTGCCATCGTCAAGGAAGTCCGGACCCTGAGGGTCCACCACAGACGGAGCACCCACTGCCAGAAAAGATGGGAGGACATTCGCCGCTGGAGCAAGAAGACGGTGGAGGCCCAGCTGGGGATGTCCTCCCAATGTGGGAGGGGTGCCTGTTGCACCATGACCCCCCCTGATGTTCCGGATCCTGGTGGTGGCCTATCCGGAGTTGGATGGGCGCTTGAGGGCATCACAGCAGCCACAAGGGGGTGAGTACACTCACATCCATCTGATTCAGCGCGCACTGGAAGTGTCTGGGTGAGGGAGGTGGGCTGTGGGATCCCCTAGGCCAGGGCTAGCTTAGTAGGCAAGGTCCCTTCGTAAGGCAGGCCATGTGGCACCCCACCCCACCTGTGTTCAGAGCCAACTACACCTAGTCAGGCTCCTGTGACTTCCATGTGTGCAGCAATCGGGCATAGGCCTTGTACCCCATACCCCTGTGATTAATTAGGGAACTCAAAGTGCATGGCGGCTTCTGCAGGGGGCTTCTGTGTCTGTAGTGTCCGCCAACGGTAGAGGTATTGCATGCACTCAACATGCCTGTCTTCTGTCTTCCCCCCCCCTTTTTGTGGTCTCCCTGTTCTTGTGTGCATTAGCATCCTCAGGTGGAGGAGCAGTGGCACCGGAGCAGGAGGGAGCTGCATCCCACATGGAGTCTGAAGCCACCCGTGGGACGGAGGGCGAGGGGAGCTCCACGGTGGGGAAAGAAGCTGAGACCAGCAACATGGACTCCTCCTCTGATGGGAGCTCCCTTGCGGTGGCGGGCCCCTCTGTGCCCACCGCATCTACAGGTACAGCCGCCACCCCCCTACCACCACTGCCCTCCCAGCAGCCCCTCAGTGTGTGCCCCATGGCCGCTCACCCAGCCTATCCCAGGCACACCATCAGACCAGCATGCACCCACCTCAACACACAAGGGAAGCTCTGGCAAACATAAGCACCACACATCCCACAGGCACTCACACAAGCATCATACTCATGCACACATACCAACATCCACTGCCTCCACTGTGTCCCGCTCCTCCTCGTCTCCCTCCTCCCTCCGTCTCGTCTCCACTCACACCTGCATGCACTACAACTTCAGCCACTACCTCCATCACCAGCACACCCATCACCACACCCCGCTCACTTGCACTCACCACCCCCACTACCATTCACACATCCTCTGTGTCCTCTCCCAATGTGTCTGTGAGCCCACCTCCCAAGGTACACAAACGTAGCCTCACACCCACCCAACAGCCATCCACCTCACGACAGCCTCCAGCCCATGCACCGTCACCCACAGTCACCGAACGTACACCTCCTACAACCACTACCTCTTCCTCCACTCCCAAACCCCCTCCATCTACCCGTCCCAGTGTGTCCAAAAAACTTTTCCTGTCCAACCTTGACCTCTTCCCCTCACCTCTCCCACCCCTTAAGTACCCTAGGGCCCGCCTTTCCAGGTCCCAAACCAGCACTTCAGCCACAACATCAGAGGGAACAGTGGTGCCAGCAGTAACCGGCTTCTGGAGTGCGCCAAGCAGAAGGGCAGCCAGTGTGCCAAGGAGCCAGACCACGGACAGTCCCCCACCTCAGAAGCATAAAAAGTTGGCCACTGCCCGGCGGGAGAAAGGCAAAACATCTACCACCAAAGGCTCTCCCAGGAGTACAGTTGAGGAGTGGGAAGACAGTTGCGCCACCATCCAAGGTGAGGAAGGGGCACAGAAAGACAGGCAAGTCGTCGAAAACCTGCAAAGCGGACAAAACTGCCACCAGCACCGCTGCCAAGGACACCGCCGCCACTAGCACCACTTCACAGGACACTGCCGCCACCAGCACCGCTTCACAGTACACCGCCGCCACCAGCACCGCTGCCAAGGACACCGCTGCCACCATCACCGCTGCCAAGGACACCAGCGCCACCAGCACCGCTGCCAAGGACACCGCCGCCTCAAGCACCGCCGCCACCAGCACCGCAGGCCAATGAGTGCCGACAGCTCCGACGCTACAGAGGCCGCCACGACCAGGAAGAAGCACTCTGGGCACAAAGCCCCCTCCAGAACCAGTGAAGATTCACATCCACTACCTCAGTCCTTGGCAGGATGAAGCAATCTGGGCACAAAGCCCCCTCGGGAACCAGTGGAGAAAGGCATCCACTACCTCAGTCCTTGGCAGGATGAAGCACTCTGGGCACAAATCCCCTTCCAGAACCAGTGGAGATTCACATCCACTACCTCAGTCCTTGGCAGGATGAAGCACTCTGGGCACAAAGCCCTCTCCAGAACCAGTGGAGAAAGGCATCCACTACCTCAGTCTTTGGCAGGATGAAGCACTCTGGGCACAAAGCCCCCTTCAGAACCAGTGGAGATTCACATCCGCTACCTCAGTCCTTGGCATGATGAAGCACTCTGGGCACAAAGCCCCCTTCAGAACCAGTGGAGATTCACATCCGCTACCTCAGTCCTTGGCATGATGAAGCACTCTGGGCACAAAGCCCCCGCCAGAACCAGTGAAGAAAGGCATCCACCACCTCAGTCCTTGGCAGGATGAAGTACTCTGGGCACAAAGCCCCCCCCAGAACCAGTGGAAACTGTTATCCACTAGAGAGACTGTGGTTTTGCACTCCCCAGGATAAAGCAGTGGGCAAACCACCCACTGGAGAGACTTGTGAGACTGTGGCTTTGCACCCCCCAGGATATAGCAGTGGGCAAAACTCCCACTGGAGAAACTTGTGAGACTGTGGCTTTGCACTTCCCAGGATAAAGCAGTGGGCAAGCCACCCACGGGAGAGACTTGTGAGCCTGTGGCTTTGGACTCCCCAGGATATAGCAGTGGGCAAACCACCCACTGGAGAGACTTGTGAGACTGTGGCTTTGCACTCCCCAGAATAAAGCAGTGGGCAAACCACCCACTGCAGGGACTTGTGAGACTGTGGCTTTGCACTCCCCAGGATAAAGCAGTGGGCAAACCACCCACTGGAGAGACTTGTGAGACTGTGGCTTTGCACTCCCCAGGATACAGCAGTGGGCATGGAGCCCCCTCGTGGATCTGGCGTCGTGTACTCATCCGGCTGAGGTGCCCCCCCTTCCCTTTCCCCTGAGATGCCTGTTGTATTTCTATCTGATGCCCCTGCAGTGTTCTCTACGTTTTGATCGGGTATCTTGTGTGGGCCTCGCCCATGCATTTTGGGCCCAGTGGTCCACTGACTTTTATGGTGCAATACCTTGGACTTGTATTCTTGGTGTATATATTTGTTTATAGTGTATATATATTTTTTGAGTACTGGATTTTAATTGATTACAAACGTTCAAATCATTTCCTTTTGTCTTTGCATTCTTCCGGGAGGCGTGGGGGGTGTAACTGTAATGTATCATGATGTATTAGTGTGTGTGTTGTAGTGGCTGAGGGTGGGGGTGGGGGTGGGGGTGTTGCGTGTGTGTATCACTCTCTTTTCCCTCCTCCTCCCCTGTGTCGTAGGTGCAGTACTCACCGTGGTCTTCGCCGCCGGAGTTTGTGCTCCTGGTAGAGGACCAGGAAGACAAAGGCAGGGAGTATCTGGAGTTCCGGTTCCATGGCGCCCTGGTTCCTCGTGGGGTGTGTAGAGGTGAGCGTTTTCCCTTCCAAGTCCTGTTTCCGCCGTGTTTTTGTTTGTGGTGAATCCACCCTGGAAAAAGGTAGCGGATTGGACTGTTGTAATACTGTGGGCGGTACATTGTTTTCCACCTGTTTGTTGGCGGTTACCGCCGGGGTGTTTGTTTGTACCGCCGTGGCGGTCGGAGTGTTAAAGTGGCTGTCTATGTTGCCAGTTTCCGCCACGGTAGTGATTCCATTTTTTTTACTGCCAGCCTGTTGGCGGTTTTATCGCCGCTTTAACACCGACCGCCAGGGTTGTAATGACCACCAATATCTAATGTCGGACGAAGAGTGGAGAATCATCCCCTAAGTAGGATGTAAATCCTTAAGGACAGCTAGTTATAAAAAGAATGTCCTTTCTCTCTAGATGGATGGTATATTACACTCCTGAAAAAATACATAAAATGTTTCCGTCAAATCCTGACTAATGCTTCCGTTGTCATCAAGAGGCGAGGGGGAATTGGCTTCATATTTTCTTTAACTGCCCCAAATTAACTACTTTTTGGTTGGGAATAGAAAAAGTAATGAACCACGAACCACACTTTTACTTTTAGGACGCGCGTATGCAGAGCGTGCTCCACCACTCGCCCAGTTTCTCGGGGCGCCGGCCACAGCGGAGGCAAGGAGGGACAGAGGGACAGCGCCTTTGTTGTTGTGGCCTGCGATTTGGACGCAGGCCGCCCAGGAACTACAATGCGGAAGACGTGTTGTAACAAAGATTCATCTTCGGGAAGAAAGAGGCAGTGTCAGCACAAGCTGCACTCCCATTTTTTGGTCTGAGGACACCACGGGGTGCTAAATAAGGAGGACTGGAGCTCAGGAAAGACTCTGCTCTTCCATCCAGCTTTTACAGAGGATAGAGGTATTGGGCTTTTGCGGGGGGGGGTCACCTATATGTTTTAAACCCCCGCAGCTGTTATTCCCCCGGTGTGGAGTGGGTCCCCCTACTAATGGTAGGATGCAGAATACAAAAGGGGTGATCCTAGGTAGAAAGAGAGGAGGAGGTGGAGGTGGGAATAAGAGAAGTGATTTGGGCTCTTCCCTGAGAAGTTATAAGAAAAACTCAAGCACAAAGAGAAGCTCAGTACCTCAGGGTGCATCTCTGCCCCCTGTAAGGGTCTGGAGAACTAGCGAATTGGGGGTGGCTGGGGAGCAGTCACCAGGGAAGACCAGTATCTCTAGTCAACTAGGAGGGGCTCGCCCGAATCCTAGACACTTGGGGCCATATGTACGAAAGCTTTTTCCCATAGACACAGAATGGGTAAAATCCTTTTGTACATCTGGCCCTTAGTCCTGGACTCTAGAAAAAAAAAATTACCCCATCACGCAGGACCTATTTTAAGATCCTCCCGGGCACGCAGAAGAAAGAAAAGGGGATGTAGAAAGCAGGTTTAGGGCCCCCTGATGACAGCCCAGTAGGTGGGGTGGGGGGCAGTCTGGTTTCACACATTGAACTCTCATCTAAAAGGTTTCTGTTGCTTGAATCTCACATTTTACACCAGAGAAACGAGAGTGGTAGGGTCTCAGATCAAGAGGCAGGTCTTAGACTCTCTGTTGAAGGTCCTATGAGGTGGCAAGATGGGAGACCGATAGAGAAGCAAGGTGAGGAGGTGGTTCAGCACCACGATGAGGTAGCTCCCACCAGGTCCCCAAGAGATGAACCTCTCGGCAGTTCTAATGCAGGGATGATACAGGACTTAGCAGGGGAAGTGAGAGGAGGTTTTGAGACTTCAAATACTAATCAAAAAGAGATTAAAGGATTGTGTGAAACTCTCGGGCAAAAATTGGATGATTTAGCTGAGCGGACGGCTGCTTTGGAATGCAAGGTTTCCAATTTGAGGAGAGCAACTGAAGAAAATAGGGAGGCGATTCATCGGGTGAAACAGGGGAAGAAAGTCTGCAAGTGAAGCTGGAAACAATGGAGAACAGAATGAGGAGAAACAACTTGAGACTGTTGAAAGTCCCGGAGGAACTGGAAAAAGGGGACCCGAAGGGCTTGGTAGTCTGCTTGATTAAGCAGGGTACCCAGATTGAAGAAGAGGAGGAAGTCTTATTAAAAGATATTCAGCGTGTGCATAGAGACCCCTTTAGGAAAACAACTAATAGGGATAAACCTAGAAAGATTCTGGTATACTTCCACACTTATGCTATCAAAGAACGGATTTTATCTATGGCACTGAAGAATAAGATTGTATCTGCAGAGGGTATTGACTTTGAGATTAGATCAGATTTATCTACTACGACTCTGAATAGGCAATGGGAGCGAGGGAAGAGAATTGATATTCTGAAACGATTAGGGGCCACGGCCCAGTTGAAATTTCCTGCAGCCCTGAAGGTGATGGCAAACAACAAAATGTATATATTTAGAGAGATTGAAAAGTAGATGGTCTGATTAAGTCATTGGATAAGTGTAGGAAAGTACCATCTTGCCTGGCATGTTACCCCCATTTTTCACTGTATATATGTTGTTTTAGTTGTATGTGTCACTGGGACCCTGCCAGCCAGGGCCCCAGTGCGCATAAGTGTTCCCTGAATGTGTTACCTGTGTTATAACTAACTGTCTCACTGAGGCTCTGCTATCCAGAACCTCAGTGGTTATGCTCTCTCATTTCTTTCCAAATTGTCACTAAGAGGCTAGTGACCAATTTCACCAATTTACATTGGCATACTGGAACACCCTTATAATTCCCTAGTATATGGTACTGAGGTACCCAGGGTATTGGGGTTCCAGGAGATCCCTATGGGCTGCAGCATTTCTTTTGCCACCCATAGGGAGCTCTGACAATTCTTACACAGGCCTGCCACTGCTGCCTGAGTGAAATAACGTCCACGTTATTTCACAGCCATTTACCACTGCACTTAAGTAACTTATAAGTCACCTATATGTCTAACCTTTACCTGGTAAAGGTTAGGTGCAAAGTTACTTAGTGTGTGGGCACCCTGGCACTAGCCAAGGTGCCCCCACATGGTTCAGGGCAAATTCCCCGGACTTTGTGAGTGCGGGGACACCATTACATGCGTGCACTACACATAGGTCAGTCACTACCTATGTGTAGCTTCACAATGGTAACTCCGAATATGGCCATGTAACATGTCTAAGATCATGGAATTGCCCCCTCTATGCCATCCTGGCATTGTTGGCACAATCCCATGATCCCACGGGTCTCTAGCACAGACCCGGGTACTGCCAAACTGCCTTTTCAGGGGTTTCACTGCAGCTGCTGCTGCTGCCAACCCCCCAGACAGGTTTCTGCCCTTCTGGGGTCCAGCCAGGCTTGACTCAGGAAGGCAGAACAAAGGACTTCCTCAGAGAGAGGGTGTTACACCCTCTCCCTTTGGAAAAAGGCGTTAAGGCAGGGGAGGAGTAGCCTCCCCCAGCCTCTGGAAATGCTTTCATGGGCACAGATGGTGCCCATTTCTGCATAAGCCAGTCTACACCGGTTCAGGGACCCCTCAGCCCTGCTCTGGCGCACACTGGACAAAGGAAAGGGGAGTGACCACTCCCCTGACCTGCACCTCCCCTGGGAGGTGCCCAGAGCTCCTCCAGTGTGCTCCAGACCTCTGCCATCTTGGAAACAGAGGTGCTGCTGGCACACTGGACTGCTCTAAGTGGCCAGGGCCAGCAGGTGACGTCAGAGACTCCTTCTGATAGGCTCCTTCAGGTGTTGCTAGCCTATCCTCTCTCCTAAGTAGCCAAACCCTCTTTTCTGGCTATTTAGGGTCTCTGCTTTGGGGGATTCCTTAGATAACGAATGCAAGAGCTCATCAGAGTTCCTCTGCATCTCTCTCTTCACCTTCTGCCAAGGAATCGCCTGCTGACCGCGCTGGAAGCCTGCAAAACTGCAACAAAGTAGCAAAGACGACTACTGCAACTCTGTAACGCTGATCCTGCCGCCTTCTCGACTGTTTTCCTGGTGGTGCATGCTGTGGGGGTAGTCTGCCTCCTCTCTGCACTAGAAGCTCCGAAGAAAAATCTCCCGTGGGTCGATGGAATCATCCCCCTGCACCCGCAGGCACCAAAGAACTGCATCACCGGTCCCCTGGGTCTCCTCTCAGCACAACAAGTGAGGTCCCTTGAATCCAGCAACTCTGTCCAAGTTACTCCCACAGTCCAGTGACTCTTCAGTCCAAGTTTGGTGGAGGTAAGTCCTTGCCTCCCCACGCCAGACTGCATTGCTGGGAACCGCGTCTTTTGCAGCTACTCCGGCCTCTGTGCACTTCCGGCGGAAATCCTTTGTGCACAGCCAAGCCTGGGTCCACGGCACTCTAACCTGCATTGCACGACCTCCTGAGTTGTCCTCCGGCGGCGTGGGACTCTCTTGTGAATCTTCGGGTGAGCACCGTTTCACTCCACTTTGTAGTGCCTGTTTTGGCACTTCTCCGGGTGCTGCTTGCTTCTGAGAGGGCTCCTTGTCCTGCTGGGTGCCCCCTCTGTCCCCTGACGTAATTGGCGACATCCTGGTCCCTCCTGGGCCACAGCAGCATCCAAAAACCCTAACCGCACGATTTGCAGCTAGCAAGGCTTGTTTGCAGTCTTTCTTCAGGAAAACACTTCTGCACGACTCTTCACGACGTGGGACATCCATCCTCCAAAGGGGACGTTTCTATCCCTTGTCGTTCTTTCAGAATCCTCAGCTTCTACTGCCTAGTAGCAGCTTCTTTGCACCCACAGCTGGCATTTCCTGGGCATCTGCCCACTCTCGACTTGATCGTGACTTTTGGACTTGGTCCCCTTGTTCCACAGGTACTCTAGTCTGGAAATCCATCGTTGTTGCATTGCTGGTGTTGGTCTTTCCTGCAGAATTCCCCTATCACAACTTCTGTGCTCTTTGGGGAACTTTAGTGCACTTTGCACTCACTTTTCAGGGTCTTGGGGTGGGCTATTTTTCTAACCCTCGCTGTTTTCTTTCAGTCCCAGCGACAAGGTCACATAGGTTTGGGGTCCACTCGTGGTTCGCATTCCACTTTTGGAGTATATGGTTTGTGTTGCCCTAACCCTATGTGTCCCCATTGCATCCTATTGTAACTATACATTGTTTGCACTGTTTTCTAAGACTATACTGCATATTTTTGGTATTGTGTACATGTATCTTGTGTATATTTGCTATCCTCATACTGAGGGAACTCACTGAGATACTTTGGCATATTGTCATAAAAATAAAGTACCTTTATTTTTAGTATATCTGTGTATTGTGTTTTCTTATGATATTGTGCAAGTGACACTAGTGGTACTGTAGGAGCTTCACTCGTCTCCTAGTTCAGCCTAAGCTGCTCTGCTAAGCTACCATTATCTATCAGCCTAAGCTGCTAGACACCCTATACACTAATAAGGGATACCTGGGCCTGGTACAAGGTGTAAGTACCCCTTGGTACTCACTACAAGCCAGTCCAGCCTCCTACAATAAGGACTACCAGCCTTTGGGACAGGAGGGCGTGTATGCATTTAGTTGTTCGATTTTCTTTTTTGGTTATCTCCAGGCCGGCGGAGCCTTCCTACGGCAAGGAGCAGTGTGAGGAGAAAGAGTGGGTTCTCTCAGGGAAAGGATGGTAGGGTTAGGGGGAGATGGGAGCTCAGGGGTGAATGGAGAAAGGCACATGTTGCGGAGCATGTGGGAAAAACAAAAAACATTTTTTTGTCCTGATTCAGTTAGGAAATGTCCACTATATTCTAGGGTAAGGGTGAGAGTGTGCGCGAGGAGAGGATATTGGGATGAAGAATGAAGAATGAAGGCTTCTTTCTTGGAACATAAATGGTTTGAGAGTAAGGACCAGACAACAGAGGATACTGCAATATTGTAGGAACTCCCAAGCTACAGTGATAATTTTACAAGAGACGCATCTGTCCGGGGATGAGTGCAGTAAGTTGTTTAAGCCACTTGGTTGGATTCAGCATATTCCATGCTCCTCCTAGGTGGGAGGTAGCAAGGGAGTGGCCTTATTAATTACGAACCATCCCGAGATCTCTTTCCAGGGAGGAATAGCGAACAGAGCCGGGAGATGGAAAATAGCGAGGTTGCTGGCTTTTAATCAGCCCCTCACGTTAGTGGGATATTATGGGCCAAATTGCGAGAAATATATTATCACCTGCTCCAATATACAGATCCAATAATTTGGGCAGGAGATTTTAATATTGTATTGGACTATGACCTTGATCGGTCTAAGTCGAGCAGGGCGAAAATGAATGAGAAAATGAGCTCTCAGGTAATTAATATGATGTCCCATTTTGGATTGCATGATGTCTGGAGAGAGAGGATGGGAGCTAGGCGGGGTTATACTTTTAATAACAAGAAGTATAAACATCAATCCAGGATTGACTATGTATTAGTGGACAGGAGAGTAAGGGAGTGCGTTGAAGAGGTTCTGCATGTGGGAGTGCATTTGTCTGACCATTCAGCATTGAGGTTGTGCTTCAAGTTTGGCAGGAGTGTAAGGCAGTTTAGGTGGATGTTAGATAGGACTCTCCTCTTAGACGAAGCTATTGTGGGAGAGTTGAAGAAGGACACGGAAGAGTATTTCAGGCTAAATGAAGGCTCAGAAGCACCAGAGGTGGTTTGGGATGCCTATAAGGCATTTTTGCGAACCAGATTGATAAGAGCAGCCGCCTTTAAAAGGAGGGTATATAGAAATACGACTACAGGCTTGGAAGATCTTATACAGATAGCGGAGGAACAACTATTAGGCAAAGAAGGTCAGGTGGAAGAAAAGGAACAATTAGCCAAGGTACTCCAAGAACACCGCAATAAACTCATAGCTGAGTTAGGCCCTCATTCCGACATTGGTGGGCGGCGGGCACCGCCAGCCAAGCGGAAACCGCCATTTGGCCGCTCCGCGGTCAAAAGACCGTGGAGGCCATTCTGGCTTTCCTGCTGGGCCGGCGGGCGCCTGCCAAAGGAGCGCCCGCCGGGCCAGCGGGAAAGGCCCTGCAACAATGAAGCCGGCTCCGAATGGAGCCGGCGGAGTTGCAGGGGTGCGACGGGTGCAGTTGCACCCGTCGCGATTTTCACTGTCTGCAATGCAGACAGTGAAAATCTTTATGGGGTCCTGTTAGGGGGCCCCTGCACTGCCCATGCAAGTGGCATGGGCAGTGCAGGGGCCCCCAGGGGCCCCACGACACCCGTTCCCGCCATCCTGTTCCTGGCAGTAAAAACCACCAGGAACAGGATGGCGGGAAGGGGGTCGGAATCTCCATGGCGGCGCTGCTTGCAGCGCCACCATGGAGATTCAGCCCAAGCAGGGGAAAATCCGGCGGGAAACCGCCGGATTCCCTTTTCTGACCGCGGCTTTAACGCCGCGGTCAGAATGGGCATTGAAGCACCGCCAGCCTGTTGGCGGTGCTTCCGTGGGCCCCGGCCGCCAGGGTCGGAATGACCCCCTTAGACAGAAGAGTCAAGGAGAGGTGTGAGGTCAACAAGAGGACCCTCTTTGAATACGCGGAAAATTGCGGAAAAATACTAGTGTGGCAAACAAAAGCTAAGCAGACAAGGAATAGAGTAGTGGAGATTCCGGGGGGAATGGAGGATCTTTCTGTACAGGGAACAAGGAAATAGAGGAGGCGTTCTGGGATCTGTATGGGGAAAAGTTAAAGGCGCCTCCAGGGCGGGTTCAAGCCTGGTTGCAGGGTGTAGATCTCCTGTCCCGGGGTGATGAGGATGTGGATAGAGGGAATTTGAATGAAGGAATTAGGTGGGATGAAGTGGAAGGAGTGATTGCCTCTGGGAAATCTGGGAAGGCGCCAGGCCCAAATGGATTACCTCTGGCAGTGTATAAAGTTTTAGGAGATAGTATAACTGAGGTTCTGGTAGGATTGTGTGATGGTATTTTTAAGGAGGGGGCACGGTTTCCTCCTTCTTGGAGGGCGGCAACTATTACTTTAATTGCTGAGCCAGGGAAAGACCCCACAAGGTGTGAATCATACAGGCCCATCTCCCTGTTGAATAGTGACTATAAAATGTTTGCAAAAGTCCTGGCAAATAGATTGGGTAAGCTCATCAGTAAATTGATCCATGCAGATCAGAAGAGGTTTATGAAGGGTAGATACATGCACAAGCTAACACATGGTTTGATAGGCACAATAGACTTAGCAAGTACATGTGGCTTCCTCTGGCAGTTGTGATGATCGCCGCCGCCAAGGCATTTGATATGGTTAACTGGTCCTTCTTGGTTACGCTTTGTGAACACTTTAATTTGGGGAGCAGATTCATAAGAAACACTACGGATGATGTATCATGACCCGGTGGCAAGGGTTTTAGTTAACGGCTCCCTAACTAGTCCTGTTAGGATTGAGAGAGGAACAAGACAGGGGTGTCCGCTATCCCCCTTGATATTTAATTTATCTATTGAGCCCCTGGCTAATTTAATCTGACACAACTCTTCGATACTCCCCTTTCAGTATGGGAGCTGGTATAAGAAAGTAGCTTTATATGCAGACGACTTGTTAGTTTATATGAGCAATTTAAGTCAATCCCTACCCGTATTAGAAGAATTGGTTATAGAATTTGGGGAAATATCGGGTTATATGGTTAACAAAGACAAAACAGAGGTCATGGTTTGGAACATGCCCGAGATCACTGCTCTGGGGAACATCACGATAAGTAGAGAGGTGAAGTATTTGGGCATTTTGATTACAGAAGACTTGTGGGCGACTGCGGCAAGAAACTTTGTGAGGGTTACGAGTGAAGCATGTAAGCAATGGAAGAAGTGGGTCGATCTGCCACTTACAATCTTAGGCAGGGTCAACCTCGTTAAGATGATGCTCCTGCCAAGGGTGTTGTTTATTTTTAATGCACTACCATTGAGACTTAATAAGAAGTGGATACAGACCAGAAATTTCAAGGTAAAATGGGCAGTTTTATTTGGGGCAATAAAAGTGCTCGTATAGCATGGAGAAAGTTGAGGCGGAGGAAAGAGAAAGTGGGTTTAGCACTGCCAGATGTACAGTTTTATGCATGGGCAACTTTTATAAAGAATATGAGGAAGGCTTGCAGCGGTGCTGCCTCCTCTGATCTTGGGTCACTTTTCAAGGTAATGATGAAGGTGGCAAAAGTTCCAGAAGAGGGCTTTTTGTACAAATTTGGAGACCCTAAATTCTTCAAGAAAGTGAGGCTTAGAATATTAGCTGACTCGGCACAGGTTTGGTATGAAATAAGGAGAGGTACTAACCTGCCATATTATGGTAAATGGGCACACATTTTGAACTCTCCTGGGTCACCTGAATAGACAAAGGACATCCTGGCTGTTCCGTTGCGGGAGTCTGGGTTTTAGCATTGGGGGCAATTAGGTACAGAAGAAGGCTTGACTGCTTATAGTGAACTTTTAAGGGGTACAGCAGGGAATTTATCTAAATTTAAATACTGGAAATGAGGAGTTGGGTGATGCAAGTTAAAGGAGGAGTGGGCAGCACAAATCCAGTGGGGGAGTTATTACAGGAGGAGGAAGTTGGTAAAAAAGAACTCTCAAGATGGTATTGGACCCTCCTGGAAATGCTGGATTGCGATTTTGTGCTGCATTAGGATATGTGGAAAGATCATCTCCCAGGAGTGCAGATTTCAGAATTATGGCAAGTATCTCTAGCTTTGCTGTATTCTACAGTCAAGCCAGCTTGTTTAAGAAGGAACCATTTATTTACAATCTACAGGGTTTTTTGGACCCCCGGAGAAGCTGTCAAGATTGGAGTTGGGCAATAAGATATGCTGTCCCAAGTGTGGGGCCGAGTCGGGAGGGGACCTGCATATGTTTGTTAACTGTCCCTGTCTCCAATGTTTTTGGTCTGAGGTGGGTGAAAGTATTAACCAGATTTTACTTATGGACTGCAGGGTAAGCCCTTCCTGGATTATTTTTGGTTGTTCGCAAGGAGATAACAGGATAAAAAAAGACGGTACAAAGCTACTGTTTTATATGATTTTGTTGGCCAGAAGGGAGATATGCAGGAAGTGGATTAACCCGTTGCCCCTAACCCTGGAAGACTGGAGAGGCTTGTTACTCTATAATTTAGTATGTGTCACTAAAGAAGGTGGTACTAGTAAGGGGCAAAGTAATAACCTGTAGCTGGTCCTATGATTATACTCATAGAGGTCCAAGAAGTGGTTTACCTACTATTTTGGGAGGGTTACCCAGCCCGAAGACGGCCAGGTCAAGACACCCCGAGGTAATGTAGATAAGGTGTTTGGAGGCTGTCGTGACCAGGGAATTAAGGGAATGAGGACAAAAAAAAACAATTCTTTATAGCAATTATTATTGCAGTAGCTCGATCACTAATACTTCAGTTATCACGAACACAGACAATTCCTACTATCCAAAGCTGGTGGGTTAAGATGCTAACAATTAAAAACTATGAGGAGACATATTCAAAACGTGTGGGGAGTATGAAAGTGGTTTCAGATATATGGCAGTATTTTAAGAAGCAATAAATCATCAACAAGTGTGTCAGACAGGTATATGGAACTAAGGTTCATGAATATATGTTATGCAATATATAAAATGACAGAAAACGTAGATGAGATTAGAATTGTAAAAGGGATTTGAGTTGAATTGATACTCAAATGAACAAAGATTGATAGTAATGTTGTCCTGATAATACCAGCCAAAGAAAATCAGATTGTCAAAGGTTTATGCTACTACAGATGAATGTATGTTTTATTTTTAGTACATGTATACCTGAAATGAAAATAAAATTCTTATAAAAAAGGAGTTTAAGGACATAATTGCACAGGTAATTAAAAATGTTTCTCAATACTAGGTTTTTAAGTAAGAACGAGTATGGATTCCTGAACAAATAACACCCCAAATCCCTGTTCTGTATACACTTTTTAAAGTGCATAAGAATCTTCAGGATTTTCTGGGTAGACCCAAAGTGTCTGAATGTGGCTCTATTATTGAGCCACTCCGTCAAAAAGTAGATTTCTTCATAAAGACTCCTGTGTCTAGACCTCGTCTAAGAGACAGCATGCACTTTATTTATACCATAGAAAATACTGATTTTTACTTCAGTTCTGATCATCTGGTGACCACGGGTATATAGGACTTGCACACTAACATCATGCAACAAGAAGCTCTATGTGTCATAAATTACACTCTTGAATAGCGTGAGCACCCGTGTCAGGCTCTGACATGGTTTATAACACCTTCAACTGACATCTCTTTAAGTAAGAGCTATTTTGAGTTGGGAAATGTCTTATTTTCAAGCTAAGGGAGTCACCTTGGGACCCAACTTCACCCCAGATTTGGCAAAGTTTTAATCTGCTCTCCATTTCAATTCTGGTTGTTCTTCTGCTTTACAAAAATTTCTTGAAACCTGGCTCACAACCCACACAATCTGAAACAACTTTTGCCTTTCAAGGTAACATGGCAGAGCAGTGATTTAGCAATGTTCTGGGAGAAACCTTTTGTAACATTTGGAGGTAAGCAAGCACGTAAAAAGAAAACAAAAAGGTATGCGAAAAGGGAACTGTCATTTGTATTTGTTAATAAAAAGTATTTTCCATCCACCAATCCCTTACATGAGAACACTACAACAGCTGTAAGGGACACAGACAATGTTTTCATAATTTGAAAAGATGCAGAGGAAAGACCGAATTAGTTCTACACTTGGTTGCATACTCTATCCACAGATATTCAATTCACCATTACTAATGACTGCACAAAATTGCCATCCTATATCTGATGGTGCAAGTGGAGGAAGGGAAGTTCTATACATCTATATTCAAGAAGCCCAGTGAAAGGCGTTCTCTTTTAATGACAAATCCATCACCCAGAAGCCTTGGAGACAATGGGGGTCATTACAACATTGGCGGGTGGCAACTGCCGCCCGCCAAGTTGTAACCGCTGTGCGGCCGCCAATGCGGCCACACTCCTGCGGTACCCATTAACACATCCCTGCTGGGCCGGCGGGGATGTGGGCCGCAACATGGGAGCCGGCTCCAAATGGAGCCGGCTGTGTTGCGGCCGTGCGACGGGTGCAGTTGCACCCTTTGCACTTTTCACTGTCTGCTATGCAGACAGTGAAAAGCTGCACGGGCCCTGTCAGGGGGCCCCGCGACTCCCTGTACTGCCAGCCTTTTCCTGGCGATTCAAACTGCCAGGAATAGGCTGGCGGTAGGGGGACTCGTAATCCCCTGGGCAGACAGCGCTACCGCCACGGTCGTAATCCCCTCTGAAGCTCCACCAGCCTGTTGGCGGTGCTTCAGCCAAAACAGCCCTGGCGGTCTTGGACCGCCAGGGTTGTAATGAGGGCCAATATGTCCTTTGTGCAATTTCTCAGAATTTGAAGAAATTGTTTCAAAAGGGTTATTTCAGAGAATCTTAGACTGTTGGCGAGGGGCTACCCCAAAAGACTGATCAAACAGGTATATAAAAGAGACTAGTACAATTCCAGAGAACAGCTTTTTGAACCTTGTATGCATGAGGACAAGGCACACCACCTTATATGTTCAATACATTCAGCATAGTGAGCAACGAAGTGAAGAGCATTATTCTCAAACACTGGGGCCTAATTCAAAATCTAATGTCAAAATCAGAGCAACCATTGTTCTTTTAAAAGAGGTTACAACATAACGATCTGGTAATCAGAGTAGCTTTACCTAAACCTGCAAAACAGACATTGAATTCACAATGGGGATTGCTTCCTCTGTTAGGAAATTTCAAACGTGGTTAATGCGTGGCATGCAAGTATTGTGTAAACACAAATATTTTTAGCCACAACAATATCAAAGTGGATTTAAAACCATTTACAAATAGTAGTTCTAGATACATTACTTGTTATAATCTGGTGTCATTGTGATATGATTTATGTAGGTCAACCAAGACAGGAGATCAAGGGATGGAATCTACAACACAGGAGACATATCAATTGTGCTGTAACAGGGACTCCTTTGGTGGAACACTAACAACATCTGCAACACAGGGCAGAAGAAATGTTATGGCAAGTGACTGAGGATGGGGTAACTTGCCTGAGGATGGAGTAACAAAGTGAATACACTGATGAAAAAAGGACTCACATTCTTCAACTATGCTGTTTCCATAACAAACAAACTTAACGCAAAAGAGGAAGGGAGACACGCTGTATTGCTCTATATTAATCAGACACATTCACAATGTCCAATGATGTCTGAACTTTTTTGCAATTTTTTTTTCCCAATTAGTTTGAATGCATGTCAATCTTGTACATTTTGTTTGTTCTACTGAATAAACTTCAGACACAACTTTATTATACCACATGGTTTATTTCCTACAATGTCTTCTATTGTTCCCATTAGAGTGCTACTTTGTTTAAGTATATTAGTCAGAGGGTAGGTATCCTTCCCTTCTGCAGTTTTTCCTTTTCTATATTGTTTCTTTATAATTCCCATACTAGCTGTCAGCCATACAAGTCTGGTTATCAAGCTAAGGTGGTTCTTCAGCTCTACAGAGTGCTCGGGCTTTCTTCTCTTGTATATGTAGTCTGCCACATATTGAGATCTAACGCTCTTGACATGTGCCACATTATTTCTTTTCAACAACTCCCTCCAGTCTTGAGGTTTCCGCTTCTTTGAATGTTCATATCAGCACAATTGCCACTTTTCTTTTCAAGTTGTATTTATAATAGGCAACATGCAATGTGCGCCCAAGCTCTATTATTAGGAGTGCTTCCATACCTGTGGTCGAACCCCTGGTAGTACTGACGGAGCCCGAGAGCTCCAGTGGCAGTGCATGTAACTCCACTTGATGATACAATGTTGCCATAATTTAGGACTCCACAAACATGTTTTTCTTCACATTCAAAGATACACATTAGTTGATTATCCATGAACGAGATGGCCGGTGAGATTGTTGTGCTGCATAAAGCCCAATATTTACCCCCTTACCATGATTCCTACATATAAGATTATCAAAGATCTGTTGTTTCATTATATGCTCCCACAAGTGGGTTACATCCATTGGACATTTTAGCTTGAAGTAAAACCATGTTCTTGTCCCTGCAATTACTATAATCAATGAGATTTGGTGTTTCCAATGACCGAGGTTCCACTCCATTTTTTTTCCACCCAACCCGTTGTGACTTGTGAAATAACAATGTGGGCTATAATTTCAACAGAGGCTCTGTGTTATTAATTCCCAGTCCCAACCTTTGTGAATATGACCTTCACTGTGAACAATGCTTTATGTTTCTCTACTCTATTTATGACATCACATAACTCAGACTATTTCATATTTATGGCTTCCAGATTTGGGTGGATAATATCCTGCTTACAAAGCATTTAGGCCAAGATACTTTCACCTTCGCCCATATATGTTTGATGAGAAGTAAGAACTCGTGGATGCTACACAAGTTAGTCACTTTTTGACACATTAGTATGTGTACGCTAGGTTGATGTTTATTTTTTTTTTTTTTTTAGGTCGCTACCTTCTTTTGCCCTGATGAAGATCCCACTGGAAATCACTGCACTGGGGGTCGAAACACTGACGTATCTTTATGTTGACTGTTACTAATGCACACTGTAGTTCTGAAACTGGAATTTTTATTTGAAGTCTCTGTTTTTACAAAGCAAATGACCATTCAGTCAATATTGGGTACCGTTTTAAATACCAGCACACTTTTGCTCACTCCAGCCCCTACTTCTTGTATCCATATAGTATATATGATAACAACAAGAGTAATTAAATATTTGTATAGTTTCTTGCCACGGGAGCCTAGGCAAAAGTTTCCTCCAAGGGAACCATTGTTTCCTATTATCATTGTATTACAGGTATCCAGGTCCCCAGGAATACTGGGTTGCCCCTTAATGTTGTTTTGGATCTGCCCGGCAGATCATACCTTGTATGAGAGGAATGCTCAACTGTACTCCCTAATCTTGCTGGAATGCCTCAGAGTTTAATTCTTGAGATATTGCTCAATTGAGTTGTAAATGATATCCCCACAGACTTAAAGAAGACAGACTTCACACTTTTCGACAATGGCATTACATTCATCTTTATTATCTGTTAGCATCACATGATCAATGATATTGAGAGGGGGAAGCACATTGGTTTGTTCCACAATTAATAACTTCTTTTCTCCTTGTTAATAAACATGTTCAAGACTTGAAGTAGAAAGAGTGATTTTATTTAACAATGTTGGTGCTTACAGGTTGACACTTCCTGATTTCGACCTGAAGTGAAGAGGAGACTGGATCCGACGCCACAAAATGACCCCACAGAGATGTTCTCTGGGGGAATTAGGGTAGAGCCGGCCCAGCACCTGTTTCCTGGAATTTCGCCAGGCACTGATAGCTCTGCTGACAATACCGTAATACAAAGTTTTAACAAATGTATTGTTCTATGATTGTGCTTTATATATGTATCACTTTGGAAGACTACAGGTAAACCTCTTTTTGTGTCCTAACTGTGAATGTGAAATGGAGATGGGGACTAAAACATTTAAGAAAGAAGAGTCCCAAACAAAAGGAACTCTTGCCCATGCTATGTGACACCAGTATGAAAAAAGCACATGCCAGGCTCTTGAAACAGTGGTTTGGACTCAGTAGTGATGATGGGAATTGATCATTTTCAGGAAATGGTACCTTTCATTTAGAAAGATTGACTACGTAATGAATAAACTAAAAGATTATAAGCACAAAATAGAACATGATCATTGGCAAGCATTTCTTAATTGGTTTGACGAAGTTAAAAATTTAAGAGTCACATGTTCCCTGTATGAAGCAGACCCAAGCCAAACTCGTATATCAAATTGGTCATTTGAGGGAGAGAGTTAGGTCTTGTCTCCCCACTACCCCACCTCCGCCTTACTTATTTCCGCAGATAATTAAACTAACAGAGACACAAGATCCTGAAAAGGAGGAGGATACCCTGAACATTGGGTTGACCATGCCAGCTGAAGGAGGGGAGGTGTACCTGCATCTGCACCTGCACCCAAAAATAGGGTAGTGCTGGCTGCCCTGACAGTGGGGAGGACACAAGAAGGTAACATGCAAGTATGCTTAGCTGCTGCTCTAGCAATGGGAATGAAACACACATCATGGGACACTGTGCAGTGCATGGGACAAGATATTGAGTTTGCGTCCCTAATGTCTGGGAGTAGCCCTGTTGGGTTGGGAATCCCTTGCTTTATGTCTACTGGAGTTACGATAAGGTGGTGCCATTCCCTCCAATTTCATTTTCCTTTTACAGTGCATACGCCCAGTTTTGAAGTTGCCTGGCTCCACGATAGAAGCACCATACTTGTGGTATCTGTTGGGTACATTTTAGACTATTTTATTTGATTTTCTGAGTTAATTTTCTCACAATTGTTTTAGTTTTTATTTACTTTCCAAGTACACCTACTGTGTGTGGTGTAGTGGGTGCGTGTCTCCACTACGTGATACAGGGGTGCAAGGGAAAAGAACACACCTTCACACAGGATTTGGTGGAGGAAAATAACCTTTTGGCGCGAGGTGCCAGGCACCAAGACCTTTTATTCTATCGCTCCTTACGTTAGGAGCCAACCACCCGCACTGTCAGGCAGAGTGGGTTCGGATGGCAGCATCCGTGCAGTGCCTCTGAACACCCCTGCTGCTAATCAAAACATGGTATAAACATAACACTGTGAAGGGGATTCTCCACTAGTAGGCCGGAGTTGCTGGACTCCAGGTCCCATATTATTTACCCCCAATGTTGTAAGGATGCATTCCTCACTGCCTAAGCTATGCCCCTTCAAAGGCTGGGCTTTAAATTCGGCATGTCGGAGTGTCCATGCATCAATTTGGGGATCTGATGTCTGGCAGCAGCCCTGTTGGGTTGGGATTCCCTTGAGGTATATCTGCTGGAATTACAATAAAGTGGCATAATTTCCTCCTGTTTTATTTTCCTTGTACAGCACATGTGTTAGAGAGCAAGCATTATTAGTAAAATATGAGTAAACAAATCATATAAATGACATGTACTAAAGAGCCTAATTAGAGAAAATAGCGCTAGAAATGTAAAACATGCATGTTTGAAATGTGGCTGACATGGTGGTGTCCATCACATCGAGTTCTATATGAAATAATAAATAACTTTAAAAACATATTTTGATGAATCATAACCAATTGTACTGCCAAAAGGTAATTACAATTGATGAATAAAACAAATGAATTGAAATTAATATTGACTGATTAAATCATGTACTAAAATATGTCATGAAATACTCATTATAAGGTTTATATAGTTGTTTATTTAAATTGTTTAATTCTTCATGTATTAGCTTTAGTCAAAAGGCCTAAGCATTAGTATTTTTCCACAGCACAGTGTTGAGATGTTATGCTAACTTTATTGAAATTCTTTTGCAAACTTTGGCCCAGATTTAAGAGGGCCTAGCGCCTCCTTGCACCACATTAGCATCATATTTTATGACACTAACATGGCCCAACAAGGCCAAATTTGCCACAGCATACTTATACGGTGGCCCAATACATGCATTGCCCCACTTTGGAAACCCTTGCTCTACATTATGGTTGTACCAGCCATAATGTATGCAAAAAGGACAAGCCCGGTTAGGGGGGACTGCAAAAATGGCGCAGTGGAATCTAAGAGATTCCACTGCGCCATTTTTAGCAGGTATTTTTAATGCCTGCATAGAGCAGGCGTTAAAAGGGGGGGGGCATACCATTGTTTTCAATGTGCCCTTATGTACTCTGCAGGATTAGCCCCAAAATTTTAGTGCTAATCCAGCACAGTACATCAATAGTGTAAAAAATGTTGACGCTATTGCCCCTACCTTGCGCCATGGTGCTCTGTACATTAAATATGGCGCACACATGGTGGCGATAGGGGGACGCTAAGGGGTGCAAGAAAAGTTGTGCTGCATTGGATGCAGCGCCACTTTTCTTAAATTCGGGCCTTTGTTTATTAACTATTTCATTGAAAGCTCACAGTGGAAACCTACTGATTTTTTCACTCTGTTCATTCTGTACTTCTTTGTGATAACTATTGAAAGTTTTAACAATGGGTAGGAAATAATGTTAATAAAAATGTCAAGTTCTGTGCTGTTTTTTACAATGTTAATATTCTGCGGAAACTGATGTCCAAAGGAGAGTGTCAACATGAGCCTATCTTGAGGAAATGTGGAGAAAGTTAAAAAATTGAGAATTCAGTTGGTTGCTCATTGTCACACTTCATAGTCTTGTCCAGTAGGTGTCTAGCTAGGAACTTTTAGAACTTTATTTAAGAAAAGTTCCAGATGATGTGTGGAGAAGTGTAGTTAAGTTCAGTAGTTCAGTTATGTTTAGTTCTGTAGATAACTTATATGTTTATGATTCTAACAGTTCAGATACCTTAGGCCCAATTTTACTGAACTGTTACCCTTTTCATGTTTCCTGATGCTGATCGCTGAAGACCTGCTGTTCCTGTGCTCTGCTGACTCTACTAACTGCTGTCTTCTTTAGGAAAGGTATAACCAATGTGCATTTGTTTTCTTTGCAGGTTTTGTTCTTAGAAAATCCAACCTAATTTTGTTAGCGCCATAGTTTAGATGTTTTCCAAATTAAATGTTGCCTTATTTTTACATGTGCAACGTCCAGCCCCACACGTTTTTCGAATTAAAAGTAGGGGCAAGGATTTCCGTCCGAATAATAACTGAAATTAATGTTTATTAATTGTTTATGATTTATTCAACTGCACAACTAATGAAAAATGTTGCTATTTCTCAAAAAAGTATTTTGTTATTCTGTGTAATTCTTTTGGAGTGTTTCTTGGCGATTGCTCTTATCAGACTAAGATTCTTTAAACATTTTGGACAGGCTGTGTTGTTTTTGTTTTGCTATCATCTGTTTTTGCATATTATTTACCTGACTTTAGTATTGTTAATATAAGGCAATAAATGTTTAAACTTTGCTAAACTGGCATAGTGATTCATGGCCACATAGGTCATGGAGTGCATAAATTACTGACTCCTTATTGCATATTGTTGTTGTTATTGCTATTGCTCCTTATTGTTTGATTTGCTGATCTTATTACTCCTGTCAGAGTCAAAAGATTCAAGTCAACGTCTGAGGAGAGTAGATGTCACTGCCCTATTACGTGTCACCATTGTCTAATTTACGAGGTCACACGCCAACACATGCACCAAATTGTGGAGTTACCTGGCTCCACAATAGAAGCGCCACACATGTGGTACCTGTTGGCTAAATTTTAGACTGTTTTATTTGATATTATGGTTTAATCTTCTCATAATTGTTTTAGTTTTTATTTACTTTCCAAGTACACCTACTGTAAAGGGGATACTCCACTAGTAGGTGTGAGTTACTGGACTCCTGGTAACATATTATTTAACCCCCTCTGCTTTACGGGTGCATTCCTTGCTGCCTAAGCCATGCTCCCTTTGGAGGCTGGGTTTTAAACTTGGCATTCCAGGTGTCTGCACCGCTGGTGTGCTAAAGGCAAACCCAGCTTCACCCGTCTGCGCCTGGGCGGCACCAAGGGACCAGGGATGCTGCCAATGCAGAGACAGTACAAAAGGCCCGCCCCTACTACAAAGTGGTATTCAAAGTCTCAACTGTGACAGCTGCCACCAAAATGTAGGAATGTGGGGTGTATTATTTTCAATTCAGGAAAAAAGACAAACGTTTTGTTCTAATTGCGCCACACCTGTTAACTTGCTAGAATTCTTTTTACGCCTATGTCTGATGTTAAGCAAGGGCTGAGGGCACTAAGTAAGGGACTTAATAAAGAGAGTAAGATTGCCTGCGCTGTAATTAATGCACGCTCTCTCATTAAACACAAATTTGAAATTCTGGCTCTAGCTCAATCCTCGCTATTAGACTAGTCTATTCATCATAGCAACATAGGCTAGGGAAGACTCAGGGCCAGATCTGGTGGCAGCTGTCCCACTGGGTACATTCTTTATTAGATTGGCCTGGTCGAATGGGAGGTGGACTAGCAATCATATCGAGAGACTTGCACAACTGCATCCTTGAATTGGTGGTAACAAGCTCATGGAATTCCTGCAAGGGGCCATTTTTAACATTAAAAACCAATACGAGAACCACTTTCTCTGGGATCTTAGTGTATCGCCCTCCAGCCCCTCGAGTAAATTTTTCAGAGTCCTGGAATCGGGTTCTGGAACCAAGTTTTCCTGATTCTAATTTTACAATTTTTTGAGATTTTAATTTTCATTTTGAAGATAACTCCTGCAGAAACCCAATTTATTTGCTTGAGTTTAAGGCTAACCTTGGATTGACTCAGCTGCTTAAATCACCCAATGATATTGTGGATCACACCTTGTTTGGTGTATTCACCAATTAAGATGGCCTTTTTGTTGGGGACATACTTCCTCTTAGCTGGGCTGACCACCGGGTGGTGACTTTTAAGATTTCATTTCTTCTGTTCTCTGTTAGCACTGTACATGCTCAGCATAAATCTTTATCCTGCAGGAATTGGAGCAGGATTACTTTGGCAGACATGGAGAATGCTCTTAATATTTCAGCTTTAGGCAATGACTGCTTTTAGGGCCACACTGCAGAAGAATTAGCAGGTTGGATCAACTCAGCGTTAGGTAGAGTGGCAAAGTCGAAAGTAAAGATCTGCATT
The DNA here is from genome assembly GCF_031143425.1 of Pleurodeles waltl. Taxonomy (NCBI): domain Eukaryota; kingdom Metazoa; phylum Chordata; class Amphibia; order Caudata; family Salamandridae; genus Pleurodeles; species Pleurodeles waltl. The sequence goes on along the minus strand of NC_090440.1, from coordinate 1,226,171,673 downwards.
AGGATTAAAAGCTTAGTCCTGTGGTTCTCAGAAGAATTCAAAGACCTTAGGCAGCAATGGCGCAGGCAGGAGCAAAAGTATTGGGCAAATCTGGCTCCCTGGGGAAAAATAAAAAGCTCTTATACTCATCTATAAGCTTTCTATCTGTGAAGTTATGTCTATTTCCTGAACCAATAAAATTAGATCAGCAAGTAATTCTTCAAGTGGTCAAGTTCAACAGCATATGGGTATTTCACAAACCTTCCATGATAAATTAGCTGCTTATTTCAAAGACAAAGTTTTAAGATATTATCAGAATTTAATCTTTCTGTGGCTTGAAGGGCCCCCTTTGAAGCCCTGTGTGTTTCCCACTGGTCCACCTTGCTTTCTGCTTTCCTCCCTATTTCAATCTCTTAAATCAAGGAGTACCTTATGAGCATGAAATCTGGGTCTCCTTGCTCACCTAGAAGTCTTCAAATTGCTCCTGACTGTATTGCTGTATATCAGCAGAAACCTTTCAATTATATTTTGGAAACAGGAGTTTATCCCAATTTATGGAAGGAAGCCATAATTATTCCTTTCCAGAAGAAACCTAATGCGGACCCTGAGGTTTTTAAGATTTTTCATTAAATCATGCTGTTGCCCACATCGGATATAATTCTAGAAAACTCTCAGAATGGGTTTAGGATTGTATACAGTACAGAGACTGCGCTCACTGCTGCAGTTCATTCCATCCGTGGCCAGGTGGACCAGGGCGGGGAGCCATCCTTGTGATGCTTGACTTATCAGCAGTGTTTTATACTATCTTGCCCTTATGCCTGACCCAATGACTACAGCATGTTAGGGTGAGTTCTGCGGCCTTGGAACTTCTTCATTCCTTCCTTACGGATAGAGGTGAAATAGTAAGTTGCAGAGAATTCAGGGCTAAGGCTTTCAGCCTCCTGTGTGGGGTGCCACGGTGATCTTCTCTCAGTCCCACCCTTTTTAATCTTTATATCTCCTGTCTTGCGGAGTTGGTGTGATCTTTTGGTTTTCAAGTCTTGTCATATGCTGATGACATGCATATTGTCATGTCTATCACTGATAATTTGCCCATTATGGCTGATAAATTTAAACATTGCATGACCAGCACCCTTCTCAGGAAGATAACTTTTTAAAGTGAAACGTGGGCAAAACGGAAGCCCTCCCATTCAGGACCCAGCATTCAATTTAGTCTGAACCATGGAGGCTTGTGGGCTGCTGCTGACCCCAGTGGAGGTGGCAAAAAAACCTTGTGGTCCTCTTTGATAGTTCTCTCAACTTTGATTTACAGGTTAGTTTTACTACTAGTACATGCTTTTATATCATTAGGACTCTGAAGAAAATATTCCCATTTTTCCCTCTTGAACTTCGTAAATCGGTAGTCATTTCCCTGATCACGTCACTTTTACTACAGTAATGCACTCTATTTGAACATTAATAACGCTTTTTTAAATAAACTTCAGATCATTCAGAATGCTACAGCCCATCTCATTTTAAACATTCTGAAACATCTCTCTGCCAGGGAAGGTATTTGTACTCTCCACAGGTGGATATTTGTTCCAAGGTATCACAAAGCTAGATGGGGAGGACGTTCCTTCTCTGTTCCGGCGGCTTTACTTTGGAACACTCTGCCAACTTATATTGCTGAATTGGAGTCTTTCTCTTTGTTTCACAAGCATCTTAAAACTTGGCTGTTTTCTCTCCCCTGAGAGCTTCTCCTGATCGCAGGTGTAGTTCCCTTTTGTGGCTTAGCGCTTTGACACCTTCAGGTTTAGTTTGCTTTATAAATTTGGTTTTTATTTCACTTCATTTAACATGCACTTTCTTTCTATGAAAAAGGCAGGAATATCATTGTGTACAAAACTGTGCAAGATCTTCACGCTATCAACGGTGCGGTGAATTCCAGCTTCACCTGTAGTCTCTAAACTTGCCATCATCTTCTCCTGCACCCCAACCACAGTTCAGTGGTTCACACCGGTAGATCTTTGTTCTGCCTTCTTTTCCATCCTCATACCGTTAGAGGGTCAATACCATTTGTGTTCTCATTCAGTGGATCTCAATTAATGTGGTGAAAACTCCCTCACGTGTTTACAGAGTCTCTTTCGATCTTCTCTAGAGCTTTAAAGAAACATTTAGACTCATGAGCCTTCACTGAAAATTACACCTTAGTACAATACGTTCAATATTAGATGATTGCATCGGTCACTCTGAACCAATGATGGGTAGATTTCCCATATTTGTTAACTAAATTGGCCAACAAAGGGCATAAGGTTTCTAAAGCAAAATTACAATTTTGCCTCTCTCATACTCAGTACCTAGGTCACCAATTTTCTGCTGGTATGCATCACCTAGAATACCCAGCCTGATGATTGTCTCTCAGATGCACACTTTCTTGGGAATGGCTGGTCACTGTCAGAAATGGTCCACAGCTTCACATCCATGGTAAGCCCACTGGAGACATTTGTAAAGAAAGTCACACCACAGCCCTTGCATTAGTCAGAGGAGGCCAAGTGCACATTTGTGCATGTAAAGCAGGCAATGGTTGCTGCACCTGCACTGGGTCTCCCAGACTACGGTAAACAACCTACATTGTATTGCCTTGAAAGAAGTCGGTACTCTTTTGGAGTATTGGTGCAGAATCATAAAGGCTTAAGGAAATGCCAGTTGCATATTATTCCTAGACTCTCAACCCCATAGCAGCAGGGCTCCCACCTTGTTGGGCTCTGTTGTGGCAGCTCGCCTTGTGGAAGCCCATTAGACCATTGTTCAAGTCAGATTCTAACTATCATTCACTCTGTTGATGCTTTACTCCCTACATCACTCAGAAATTTTTGCCTGAAAATTCCTGTCACCCCAAACATTCCTTCCTACCAGACACTATTCATCTTGCAAAAGTATTAGAGTAGATTACCAATGCAGGTTATATGCAATATTAAAAAATATTTTTATTTGCCGTTTTCATTTTTTGAATGCAGCTTTAAATAAGAAGCCTCAAACCAAAATCAACAACATTGGGGCAATAACTTGTATTGTAGTCCAATGTTCTTTGCCAGATGATGCATCCATTTATATTGTCCATAGATTTACCAGAAACCCCTAACCCTTCCACTTTCAGTAGGTCTCTCCCATCCTCTCGGTTATTCTTCCCGAGCAGTGGGCTCCACCATGCTTTTTCCTCCTACCTCATACCTTCCGTTTTTTATTTTAAATCCTTATTTATAAGGACCGGCTTCAGAAATTGAACTCGTGAGGAACTATATAACCTGCAGAAAACCAAGTACCCATAGTTGGAAAGGCAAATAGGTAATGAATTCTATTTATGCGTAATCAAATAAAACCTAGATTCCAAATTATCTATACAATATAAATACAGTTATAAACCTGAAATAGTAATTAAAGGAAGATGGTATATAACAATATTCATATCCAGTGTCTTTTCAATTCTTGTCTCGCCTCTATATGAAAGGTAGTTCTTTATTACCAGACTTTTAGTTTGGGGCAAAGTAGTTTCCGGATTATCAAACAAAGATGTCATCCCCAGAACATAAGAGGATCTTTTAACATAGGCCACCCAGGAAATGCTACAAACTTTATCCAACTTTAGTCAGTGGGTCAAAAGTTTCCTTGAGAGGACTGCCTCTAAAGTGTTCCACAACTTGACCCATTACAAGAGCTGGGCCACGGGCATTCAATTATTTTAAAAAACAAGACCTAGGTCTAGATGGGTAACAAACCTGGCAGTATTCTAAGTGACAGCTAAAAGTTTAATCAAAACCTCATTCTCAACTGTCTGCAACTTTCCTGTGTCTGCATACCCCCATACACCAGAACCATATATACCCTCTGACAAACCGTTACTGTTATATAATGCAACCATATGCTTAATAGGCTTATTACCAAGCTGTTTGGCAAACCTTAGGATTGCATCATTTCATTTCTGTGCTCTTTGAGAAACCACCATGGCCCAGGAACCATTTGCTTCTATCAAAAGACCTAACTAATTAAAGAAGCCTAGTTTAGTAATGGAGACATTGTCTATACAAAACTGCATTGACCTAGTGTTCCTTGGGCCACGCATCATACAGAAGGATTTATTTTTTAATTAACCTTCAGGCCGAGTTCAGGCATAAAAGAATTAAAACCATGTCTGCAGGCCATTTGTAGTTAAAGGTAAAAGAACCACATCATCCACATAAAGTAATACCGGTACAACATGGTTTTCAGCACACGCAACATCTGGAGTGCAAATATGTATATAGCTTTCCAGGGTATTTATATAAAACAAAAACAAGAAAGGGGACAATATACAGCCTTGCTTTACCCTTTTAGTAATCATAATGGGCTTAGTGCAATCCCTATATTGTGTAAAGGGAACCCTGGTGGTTTTCTTTTGGTGGAGGAGTCTTAATTAATGAGGGAGGGTTCAACTCCTGCCTCAGCCATTAGTTCCCATAATTTCCTTCTGTCAACCATGTTGAAGGCACCGGAGAGGTCCATAAAAGCCATATAGACAGCACCTCCCCTGGCTTCGACACATTTACCTAGAACTAGATGTAAATAAAGACCTTGTTCAACCTCCCCAGGCATGGCCTAAAGCCATTTTGAGGTTGTGAAAGAAAAATTGCCTCAGCCCATTCCTCTAATTTATCTAAAATCACCTGTCCCAATATTTTCAAAGATTAATCTAAAAGCGAGATCGGACGATAGCAAGTGGGCGAGCTCTTGTCTTCCTTTTTAAAAATAGGAACTATTATGGACTCACGCCATGAATTAATTAATTCTGTCCTAACTACAGCTCTGAGAACATTTGTGATGAATGGGGTCCAGATATCGACATTTTGCTTAGCCATCTCGATAGGCACCCCATCAGGGCCAGTGGCCTTACTACTGGCTGAGTATAATATTGCTTTTGATACTGATGCAAAATCTATACAATCTGTAATCCATTGATCGTTAATAGGTAAATAATCCCCACGATCATCACTATCCTGACTCGTTTATACAATAGATGGGTTAATAACTTTAAAAAAAAAGATCTACCCAAACCTGCTCGGGGATATGAAAGTCTACACCAGCAACCGATTTATCCACAAAAAAGGCTGGTTCGTCATCTCCCAAACTAGCTTGTTCTCCCCTGTTTGGGAAGCCTTTTCAAAATCTTCCCATGCCCTCAGCCTAAGCTCTTGTTTTCTACATTCAATGACGCCCTTATACTTTCTCCAGGCCTCCCTAACTTCTTCCATATACCGTGGATTCTTTTTAGTGGCTTTTTTCAGTGCTTTCAGGAGAGAGGTGCATTCCGCACTAAACTAGGAGTGTGATAAACCAACTTTCAAAACCTATTTCTTAATTAACATTGTGGACACTGTTTCACAAACAACAATACAACTCTTCCTAATAGCCTTTGGCTCGGCATTATCTGACAAACAGCACTCTATTTGTTTTGCAATCAAATTAAAAAGGCCAGCCAAAAACATATTAGGGTCTACGGTTGCCCATTTCACCTGGACTCCTTTATTGGCACTATAGTGCACCGAACGTCTTGGTTGATCTTGGGATTGAGGGGATAAACCAACAGAAAAACCCAGGATAGTCAGGTTACGATCACTTAATGGAGTAGAGTAGACCACATAGCCATCCAACTTCTGGATTAGGTCTTGAGACGTCAATACAAAATCAATTACACTACCTCATTCTTTACCCTTAAAAGTTGGGCAGCAACCACAGCCCTTATCCTCATAGTCAAAATCTGATGAAAAATACAGGTCATGAGAAAGGATAATCTCATTTAAGACTTCACCATTAGGCGAATGCACAAAATGACTAAGATCAACAACAAAAACATTTTAGAAACTACAGACCTGTGACCCACTATGGGAACATTCCTAATTTTAAAATCACCAGCCCAACTTACTGACAAATGACGCTCCATATGATTCACAAACTCTGTCAGAGGATCCCCAGTTCCTAGACAATATCCACAGGGTGTGCCACAATTATTTTTTAAATTAATCAATATGATGTTAATATTCTTTTGCAGAATAAGACTTAACACTTAAAAGTAAGGACCAGATTTCTGAATTTTTATCTCCAAGTTGGTAACAGAACATGAAAACCAACCCTCCCTTCCCCTACCAGACAAGGATGGAGTAGCATGAACACAATGTGATCTAAAAACCATCAATGAACAAAGGTTCCAGTGCTCACATCTCCTGACAGCAAATAACACTAAAATTACGTATGAAAGACAACCAATCTTACTTTTGAAGTTTCTTACTAGCCCCTGCAATATTCCAGAACACATAACGCAATGTCTGGTTATTTCTTCTACTTAATACATCTTCAATTGGAGGGAACGGAGTAACAATGCTAGCGGGCTGTGTAGCCACTAACTCTATCTGGCCCAATACACAGGGCCCTCCTCTGTTAGGGCCAGGGTGGGCGGGGCCACAAGCGTGACGGGGAAGGATGGGGAGTGCACAGCATTCCCCCTCTGTTTGGCCGACTGTCTCAGGCCAGCCAAATATACATGTGCAGTACGGTCTCTCCAACCTGGCCCCTTGTTTCTGGGCTGGAGAGAGCCTGCACAGGCTCCCAGTCTGCCTGGGAGCGCCCTGGAGGCCGTTCCCAGCCAATCCTGACCCTGCTTTAAGCAGGGTCTGGATTGGCCACAGGGCAGGCTGGGAGCCTGTGCCTGCAACAACAGAGGGGAGCAGATGGAGCGGTGCGGCATGGCGTGGATAAAGTTACGTTTTTCTTTTATTAATTCTATTTATTTTTTTGATTTCACCCCCACCCTCCCCGTCATGCATTGCCCCACCCCTTTATCCTCCTGCGAGCTGCGCCTGCCAATACCTGAGCCGATTTCCTTTCTGTCTGGAGTCAATCATTTTCTGATAGATTTGATAATGCATCAAAACAATTTGATGAAATTATCGGGACGTATCAAGAAACCCATTCATTGGTATTTGATTTGAGAACCTCTGCGTTCCAAGGTTTTGATTTATATAAGGGGGGTAACAAGAACTCTGGGGGCGAGCATGTATAAAAGAGGAATTACATTAGATGGGATTCAATTGTGACATTAAAAAATGAGCGCACATAGAATCCTTAAAATTCAACACTACGCCATCCCCGTTTATGTTTTTTCAGAAGTGCCCACCCTGTTCACCCTCCTAGCCATGTTTTTATTTTAGTAACAGTTTCTGGGTGTCCATCTACATATTTTGTTAGCCAGTGAGCACATTTATTAATCAGGCTAGAGCAATCCTCAACAGTGCCTTCCTTCAAAGGGGTAACGGACGAGGACTAAAGTATAAGGGGCACATTCATGGGGTAAGTGCGGATTCAACAATTTGCTTTTACTAGCTGAAACAGTCTGAGCCTTACCTGACTCAAACGCGCCCCCTCTAAGCCCACACCTCTTTTCCTTTATGCCAGATACACTTATTGCAGCCCCTCCAGACAGACTTCCTGGGGCTTCAGTCAGTTTGCTATTATTACTTTTATTTAATATACGTGGCTGTATAAGATTAAGCCTTTACAGTTAAGAAAATTCCCATGAAGTACTGTGTCCAAAGCTTCAACTTTCTCCAGTAGGATTTTAAAATGACCTATCAGTACTTCCTTAAAATCAGATAAAAATCTTTCTATTGAACTAGTTAGAAGCACACCGCATGAACTTATAATGTCTTTAACAGCGGTCTGAAAAGTTTCACCAAACTATTGAGGGATCGATTAACAAACATTCATCCCATTTGTCCCATTGGATCCACTGATTACTCCATTTCCTGTTTAAATATAAGATGCTGTTTTGCGGATAGGTTTTTTTCCAAGCTCAGATGTTCCTCCCTCCTCTTGGTTACTTTTAAATGGTGATACACTTTTTGGGGATTCAGGGCATAATGGGTCTTCAATAATTCCAATGGATTCCTCGTGAACAACACAGGGATTTCCCTTCTTATGTTTACTAAATTGTACTGCTTTTGACACTTTTTCATTGATTCCTTATTTAAAGTACAGGTTTTGCCCAAGCTAGAATCTCCAGTTTGTGATCCCTGAATTAGTACTGTGACGATGGAACCAAAATAATTTTTTGAACAGCCTCAATACAATCTTCATCCTTGTGCAGTTCAGTAGAAATGACACCCTTAGCATTTGTAAGATAATTGGTAATCAAAGGAGTAGCACAAAATCCTTTTTACCACCTTTTGAAACATGGGGCGTTTTCTTCCACATTATAAAATGATAAGATAATGATCATGACGATAAATGCGGAATCAAACTGTGCAAGCCAACAATATTACCATACTCTCCTTTAACATGCCAGATTAGACTCACCCACACTCCTGCATACAAGGATCCAAAATGAAATCGAAAAACATAGAGAGGGCTCAGGCCAGCCTTAAACGGCAACGGACGGGCACAAATGGGCTCGCTCTTGGCCCAGGCTTCACCCAGACACGTACCGCACCACGGGGTAAAGACCAGCGTTTTATAGCACACAAAACAGCTGATGGAACACAGGTGAGAAATCACAAAGTCGCATCCTGCAGCCTTGTGCACTCTGGTAGATCGAGTACCCTTGAGCAAGAGGAAATGAAGCACGTCCCTGGTACTCCCAGTCAACAGTTAGCCAGGTGTAGATGTTACCCAGTAACCCTTTGTTAGCTAATGGGGCTACCAACTTTACCTACAGGAAAATGACAATTTGGAAGTGTTGCTGTTGAGCCATATGAAAGTATACATCTCTCACTTAACAAAATACGGCTCCCTGCCACAGGGCTCCATAGGTCTTTTTTTAGGGGATACTTACATATAATGTTAAAGGGCAGGGTGGCTTTGCCATTGGTTTAAATGACAAAGCGTAACTGACAGTGATAGGCTGGGAGCCATCTTGTGTATCGTCACATAAAGCGTGGCACAAATAGTGCTGCAGCCCTGGGTGGACACTCTGCCTTACATGCCCTGGTTTCCCTGGGTGCCATATACTAGGGACTTAAAGTAAGTCAGGTCATGCCAATTGTGTGCATCCAATTTTACACATACTTTGCTTGGGGTCAGAACACTGGCAATGAAGTCTGGTTAGCAGGCCGCAGTGCACTCTCAGAGTAAAAAAACAGCGGCATCAGTCCAAAAATGCGTGGGTGAACATGCAAATAGGGTTGTTTTCTTACATTTACATATTGATACAAATAATACTAAAGGCACTGCCCACTAACATTAAAAAGTACAATGATGAAAAATGTGGCAGTATTGAGTTTGAATTAAAGAATAACAGATTGAATGCCATGCATTTGCCATTTATTTATAAGAATGCAGCTGTGCATCAGCCATTTTCTTTGGAAACAGCATTTAGAATGTACTTCTGCACTGTACAAAGATTTGCATGCCTTCTCCTCTTGAGGGCCTCTGCCTTGTTTTCATCTTTGCACTCATAAGTGAGAATGTTTGACTCCTAAGGGCACAACAGAGAGGCTTCTGCTGTGTATCTTAATGTCAAGGTATTTCAACTGTTTCTTGTGAGAACGAGGGGCCTTTGCTCCAGCTTTGCTTTCTGCCATGTCACTCTTTGCATTGTGAAGTAAATGTATAAAAGTACTGTAATTTCTAGCTGTGTGAAGGTCATAGGCTCTATAACATTGTCATTGCAAAGCTACATTAGTTTGTTTAATGAACATATTTCAGACTTTGAGTAGGCTCAGACAGTAATTTTGTTTATCAACTAATACAGATATCACACCTACATTACCTTCCATAAACCATCCATAATGTGCCAACAGTTCTTCAGAGTTCACTCATACCCCAAACAGCCATTCTCCATCTTCCCACTCACAGCCCATTCTTTCATACATCAACCTCATCCACACAAACACCAATTACCTCAACCCATTCAAACCACAACCAGCTAAAAATCCACAAATGTCTGACCTAAACCCTCACATTTACTTCTGCGAGGGATGGATACACCTGTATGACTCACTCCTCCTTCCCAAACTACTGCGAACAAGAAAAAATCCAGGGAAGGTGTTTTACTTCCCCACTTTTACCTTTCCTCAAGACACATTTAATGGATTGTTCAAAAACATCAACACCTTAACCTTTCACTAAATAAGCATAACAGTGTCTCCCTTATTTCAAACAATGAGAGGTGAGCTCATCTGAATGGAACACAAATAAATCTCCCTTCCTAATGTTAGTGTGTGAATTTACACCCACGGCTTCAGTCAAACAAAACCCTTCATTGCCCTGTTTAGGTTCATCCTCACCTTGTTATTGACTATGTGGTTCATCTGCACCCCTCCACAGCCTAATGGGAACAAACTCTGCCCAGACAATAAATGTTCTACACCATAGCTGCTTCAACCACAGCAAATCCTCCTTCATTCGCTTTAACAAAGTCAGCCCTGATAGCAGTACTAAGTCAATCTCGGATAGGATTATCAGTAGGTCCGAACAGACTCTCCCCATGAACAACTCAGTCTTATGGAGCCTCTGCCCCCATCATTTCTCTTTATATCTACCAGTGGAAAATCCCAATGAGTGGCAAAGTGGATAAGTATCTGCATGCTTTGTAATCAATTTTACTAATGAGTCCCACAATCGAAGTGATTACATTTTCAGGCAACAAGCACTAAATACAGCCTGCAATTAAACACAAGCAAAACTAGTCATAAACAAAACCTCAAACTTAGACCTCGAATACCCTAATTCACTGGTTTAATATACCTATTACAACATGATGACTTGCACCATCCAATACATTTGATGACACGTCTGCGCAAACCCAACCTAGCGCTAAAATGCTGCCTGCTCCCTAATTAACAGCAACTTCCATAACACACTCTGAAAGTGTGAAGCCATCACCCTAGTGCTACTCGCCTGGGGAGATACTCTCACCAGACTGCTGCAGAACATACCAAACTGTTCTTAACTGCTTTTATAGTTACCCATCAACCACTGCCTCTCTAATCTGTCTTGTAAATACACAACCAAATTCTCAAACCGTTATCTTGAACCACAACCTTCTGCCACTGTGGGTCTCTTCCAGTCCTCAAAACAAGCCGCTGTGATACTTAATAAGCCAGAAAAGCCCAACAAAACATCCACAGCATGCATCATTTGAAAATGCAAGCCTCAAACAAGAAATACCAAAATCTAGGTAAAATGCTTACCAATTGTATCAACTCCTCAACAACTCTAGTGCAACAAGATTCCTCAGATTATTCCTCAAATCTCTCACCCTGGCCTCAAACCTCCTTGACAACTCCCTTGCTGCTCGATCATATCAGCACCGCAGCCTATAAAAAAGACACTCCTACCAACATACCAGCTGTAGTCACTGGTGAAAACTACTTGTCTATTTAACATAAAACAACATGGAGCAAACTTTGATTTCTGAGTTGCAATCCTTCAACACCATCCTTCCTCCTTATATCACCACACTCTTGGAAATCTGTTCATGACTGCACATAACATCGCCTGGTGGTTGGTGCAACAGACCGCTCAACTAACTCAATTATTCTTGCTGCACAGGTAGCCTGTGGTAATGCTGTCTTTTGTCGCTCTGCTCCTGGAGCGAACCCTTGAAAATGCTGCCACTGTGATTGAGTTAAAGCATTGGCAAAACTGTGGAAAAATGAGTACTGTCCTCAAGCAATCTTCTAAGTCTCCTACCCAATAAAGAACAAATAAACAATGTAATGGGGTAGCTAACGGTAATTAGTCCAGACTAAGAAAACCCACTGGAAAAAGTGTTCAAAGTCTTAAAAAAAGAGAAAAGGGTATAGCACAGCCCATAGGTAGCAACCAGTCCACACATATTGCCCTGTTTAATTGTATGCTTTAACCCCTATGGTGCCCTGGGCCAGCTGGTCTCGTCCCAGGCACACGGTTCCTGTGTGCCTGGGACGAGACCAGCTTGTCCTGCACCCGGCCTAGCGCTTCCCCCGTGGGTCTCCTTCCCACACACCCCAGTGGGGGATGAAAGGGGAATCTCTTCCCTTGCCACCCCCGACCTGCCCAACCCTCCTCTAGAGACATCGGATGACCAGCGCACAAAACGAGTTGGGGCGGGAGACACAAGAAAAGAAAGGGAAGACCTTTCCTTTCCTGTCTCTCACAGCATTTCTGCTGCCCGATCGTGATGCCCACTAGACACCAGGGAATTTGTTTCTTTTAGTAAATTTCAATAAGGGGAGTGGCACTTTGGGCAAGGGCTGCTCCCCATGGGGCCAAATGATTTTTAGGCCATTTCTGCCCCCCCGCCGGGAGCAGATCAGCCTTATATAATTAGGCCGATCTGCCCCCAGGGGGGCAGAAAACCACTAGACACCAGGGATAATTTGTTTTTTTGTTCATTTTTATTTTTTATCTGTGGAGAGCGACCCCTTAGGCAAGGGTCGCTCTGGGTGGCAAATTATTTTTAGGCCACTTCTGCTCCCCCTGGGGGCAGAAAACCCCTAGACATCAGGAATATTTTTTTTTGGTTTATTTATTTTTTTATATGTGGGGAGCGACCCCCTAAGGCAAGGGTCGCTCCCTGGGGGGCCAAATAATTTTTTGTATTTAGGCCATTTCTGACCCCCATGGGAACAGATCGGCCTATTTTTGTTGGGCCAATCTGCCCCCAAGGAGGGCAGAAACCTCTAGACACCAGGGATTGATGTGTGTGTATGTGTGTGTTTTGTTTGGGGGAGCAGCCCCTTGAGCAAGGGTCGCTCCCCATGGGAGCACATTATTGTTGGCCATATCTGCCCCCCTTGGGGGCAGATGGGCCTATTTTTGGAAGGCCGAAAGCCCACCAGAGACCAGGGAAGATTTTTGTTTCAAAATAAGAGGTTGGGCGTATGGCCATACCCCCACCCCAAATAAATGGGGCTAAAGATGTTCTGCCCACCAGTGGGCAGATTGGGCAATTACCCTTGATCCACACCCCAGTACCAACCAGTATGGGCCCGGTTATGCCCTCACCTGAACTGAAGGGGGTAACAGTCTTTCAGCTCTCCCCTGCAGACTAAAACATATTATCCCATGGAAAGCAAGAGGACATTTGATTATGTTGGGTTTTGGTTTTACATTTGGGCCATGAGAACTTGGTAACTATCAAAAGCGTCCCACTTGGAATGGTGAGGGCAGCACTTTTTTGACTTTGGGACGCTGCCATGTAGAGAGATCCAAAAGACCTAGACACATCTGAAAACTAAACATCTGGTTGATTCCAGGGTGGTGTGCTTCACATGTACCCTGCACCATTTTCTTACCCACAATGCCCTGCAATCCTCCAACTTTGCTGGAAATCACACATTTTTCCCACATTTTTGTGATGGGACCTTCCGGAATCTGCAGGAATTCACTAAATTCCTACCACCGAACATTGTCTCAACTATAGCGATAAAAATTCTGCTGCACTTGGCAGCATAACATTTTTTTTTTTCAAACTGCCCTATTGGACCTGCTTTGGTTCCCCTCAATTTTGACATGTTTTTGGCTCTTCTCTGTCACAGGCACTTGGCCCACCTACACAAGTGGCGTATCATTTTTACCGGGAGTCTGAGGGGAACATTGGGTGGTAGGAAATTGGTCCCTGTGCAGTGATCCCACACAGAAATGTGGGAACAAATAGATTTGTTTTGCTAAATTTGAGGTTTGTTGAGGATTCTGGGTAAGAAAACATAGGGGGATCCACGCAAGTCTCACCTCTATGGACTCCCTTTGGTGTCTAGTTTTCAGAAATGTCTGGGTTTGGTAGGTTTCCCTAGATGGCTGCAGAGTCCAGGACCAAAAACGCAGGCACATTTCCTGTCGCAGGCGCTAGGCCTACCCACACAAGTGAGGTACAATTTTTATCGGGAGACTTGGGGTAACGCTGGCTGGAAGGAAATCTGTGGCTCCTCTCAGATTCCAGAACTTTCTGTCATCGAAATGAGAGGAAAAGGTGTTTTTTTTGCGAACTTTTGCAAAGAATTCTGGGTAACAGAACCTGGTGAGAGCCCCACAAGTCACCCCATCTCGGATTTCCCTAGGTGTCTAGTTTTCAAAAATACGTAGGTTTCGTAGGTTTTCCTAGGTGCTGGCTGAGGCAGAGGCCAACATCCACAGCTAGGCACTTTGCAAAAAACACTCTGTTTTCTTTGGGAAAATGTGATGTGTCCACGTTGTGTTTTGGGGCATTTTCTGTTGCAGGCGCTAGGCCTACCCACACAAGTGAGGTACCATTTTTATCGGGAGACTTGGGGGAACGCTGGGTGGAAGAACATTTTTGGTTTCTTTCAGATTCCAGAACTTTCTGTCACCAAAATGAAAGGAAAAGGTGTTTTTTTTGCCAAATTTTGCAAAGGATTCTGGGTAACAGAACCTGGTGACAGCCGCACAAGTCACCCCATCTTGGATTTCCCTAGGTGTCTAGTTTTCAAAAATGCGTAGGTTTGGTAGGTTTCCCTAAGTGCCGGCTGAGCTAAAGGCCAAAATCTACAGTTAGTTTTTTTGCAAAACACACGTCAGATTTCAATGTAAAAATATGATGTGTCCATCTTGCGTTTCCTGTTGCGAGCATTAGGCCTACCCATGCAAGTGAGGTACCATTTATATCGGAAGACTTGGGGGAACACAGAATAGCAAAACAAGTGTCATTCCCCCTCTCTACATTTTTTCCTTCCAAATGTAAGACAGTGTGTAAAAAAGATGTCTATTTGAGAAATGGCCTATAATTCACATGCTAGTATGGGCACTCCGGAATTCGGAGATGTGCAAATAACCACTGCTTCTCAACACCTTATCTTGTGTGCATTTTTGAAATACAAAGGTTTGCTTCATACCTATTTTTCACTCTTTATATTTCAGCAAATGACTTGCTGTATACCCGGATTAGAATGAAAACCCATTGCAAGGTGCAGCTCATTTAGTGGCTCTAGGTACCTAGGGCCATATTTATACTCTGTTTGCGCCGGATTTGCGTCGTTTTTTTTTACGCAAATCCGACGCAAAACGAACTCCATAGTTATACTCTGGCGTTAGATGCGTCTAGCCTCAAAGTTCATGGAGTTTGCGTCATTTTTTAGCGTGGACACCTTCCTTGCGTTAATGATATACAAGGTAGGCGTTCCCTACTAAAAAATGACTCCTAGGCATGTGCGTCGTATTTATACTCCCGGGCAAAAATGACGCCCGGGAGTGGGCGGGTCAAAAAAATGACGTCCAGCCGCGTTTGCGTCATTTTTTAACGCCTGCTCAGGGCAGGCATTAAGGGACCTGTGGGCTCGGAAGGAGCCCAGAGGTGCCCTCCCATGCCCCCAGGGACACCCCCTGCCACCCTTGCCCACCCCAGGAGGACGCCCAAGGGTGGAGGGACCCATCCCAGGGAAGTTAAGGTAAGTTCAGGTAAGTATTATTTTTTTTTTTTTGTGACATAAGTCCCCTGGGCATGGCCATTGGGCAAGGGGGCATGACTCCTGTCTTTGCTAAGACAGGAGTCATTTCAATGGGGGTTGGGAGTAAAAAAAAAACGGCGCAAATCGGGTTGAGGCGAAAATTTTGCCTCAGCCTGACTTGCCCCATTTTTTGACGCCCAAGCTCCATATTCCCCTACGCCGGCGCTGCCTGGTGTAAGTCATTTTTTTTTACGCACACCATGCAGCTCCGCCGGCTAATGCCGGCTAACGTCATTGAATAAATACGACGCCCGCATGGCGCTTCAGAATGGCGTTAGCCGGCGTTACATTTTTTGACGCACAACTGCGTTGGCGCAGTTGTGCGTCGAAAAGTATAAATATGGCCCTTAGGGTTCTTGATGAACCTACAAGCCCTATATATCCCCGCAACCAGTAGAGTCCAGCAGACGTAACGGTATATTGCTTTTAAAAATCTGACATTGCAGAAAAAAAGTTACAGAGTAAAACGTTTAGAAAAATGGCTGTTTTTTTCACCTCAATGTCAATATTTTTTCATTTCAGCTGTTATTTTCTGTAGGCAACCCTTGTAGGACCTACACAAATTACCCCCTGGTGAATTCAGAATTCTGTCTACTTTTCAGAAATGTTTAGCTTTACGGGATCCAGCATTGGTTTCATGCCCATTTCTGACACTAACTAGAAGGAGGCTGAAACCACAATAAATCATAAAAATGGGTATGTCCCAGTAAAATGCCAAAATTGTGTTGAAAAATTGGGTTTTCTGATTCAAGTCCGCCTGTTCCTGAAAGCTGGGAAGATGGAGATTTCAGCAACGCAAACCCTTTATTGATGCCATTTTCAGGGAAAAAAACACAAGCCATCTTCTGCAGCACTTTTCCCCCCTTTTTAGAATTTTTTTTTAATTATTGCTGTATTTTGGCTAATTTCTTGGCCTCTTTCAGGGTAACCCACAAACTATGGGTACCTCTAGAATCCTTTGGATGTTGGGAAAAAAGGACGTAAATTTGGTGTGGGTAGCTTATGTGGACAACAAATTATGAGGGCCTAAGCGCAAACGGCCCCAAATAGCCAAAAAAAGGCCTGACACCTGAGGGGGAAAAGGCCTGGCAGCGAAGGGGTTAAAAGGAGAATTCTGCTGCATGGACAGGTAGAATTCGAATAACCCTATAAGTCGCCAAGTCTTCTCCTTCCTGATACAGTCACATCTTTCTGTGCAACAAAATCATTAACTGAAACTCCTGAAACTCCTTCTAGCCACAATAAATGATCAATGAGCTGAAATTCCCCATTTACTTTTTGGGGACTACACCTACTAGGGAGACTATCAGGTCGAGTAAAAGCCAGTTAAAAGTGGGCCAAATATCCTACCTTCTTGAACTTCTTTCTTCAACTTTTTAGGAGCTGCATGTTTCAATTTACTGGTAGATGACAGATAGTCCACCCACCTTTTCGCCATAGGTCTTCGATATCCCAAACTGAAACAATCCTAGAATACCTACTCAAGTCTTCTAGCAGCCACTCTTTCAGGACCAGACACTCAATGGGGCCATAGTTAAACTGACAGCCAAGATTATAGCACAACATGGACTCTGTGTCTGTGTTTGACATCCTCCATAAAAAAGCAATGTTAAAACAGTACAGGTGACAACTATAAGGAGGTAAGAGGGCTGCGAGAGAAAAACAGCCTAGGGGAAGCTCAACTCCAACCACTGAGGTCAGGTACAGATGGTGGTATCAGGCTGCGGTCTATAAGTGCCTTCAAGCCTTAGAGTACCAGCAGTAAGTAGGGACAGCAATGAGCCTGAGGCCACCCTTACTGCACCCGACCAAGACAAACATACCCACCCCCTGGTATAGTGTACCCTCCTTGCAAACCTCTTATATTGGCAATCATGTCTGCTTTACATTGCTGTGGACTGATGAAGTTTTGCATCCATGAGGCACATTGGCTGCACATATGGGTGGAACCCAGGGCCAGGTCGAGAAGGAGGCGGCTTGGGGCCCTAAAGCCACTGTAACTGACATCTGCATGGGAAGCAAGGTGTGACTGCTCCATCAAATCTATTTCTACCTTCCATCGGTCCCCATGCATGTTGGTACAGCCTGCCTTGCTTTCCTGCAGGTCCATGTGTGGGGACCACCCTGAGAGATATGGGGGCATATTTAAGAAAAATGGCACTGCGCCCCTTAGTGCCCCCCTAACGCCACCATGTGTGCGCCATATTTAAAGTACCATGCACCATGGCAGTAGTTAGGGAACTAGCGTCAGCATTTTTTTCACTAGTCAGGCGCTTTGCAGGATTTGTATAAAAAATTCTGACGCTAATCCTGCAAAGCATCCAGAGGCCCATTGTAACCAATGGAAGCCTCCTTTTAATGCCAGCTCTGAGCAGGCGTTAAATGTACCGAAAATAATGGCAGAAGGAAATCTCTTATATTTCCTTGCGCCACTCAACCCCCCCCCCCCAAGGGGGGAACCCTCCTTTGCACACATCATGCCTGGTGCAGACATAATGTAGCACAAAGGGTTATAAAGTGGCGCAATGTATGGTGCAATGCATGCATTGCACCCCTTTGTGAATATGGCGCAGCCTTTTTGGCTTTCTAATGCCACATTTGCACCAAAAAAATATACTAATGTGGCACTGGAATGGCACTAGGGGCTCTTAAATATGCCCCATGATGCCAGGGGGTGGAGGAGCAGGGATTTAGAACAGAGGTCCATGTCTAGATATCACCCTATGACCCTGTGATGTGACAAGGCAGAGGCTGTGCCCAGCACAGAGTTTAGCAACTGAGTGCTTTGAATGGGAGGGTGGGACTAAGCGATGAGAGGGAGAGCGTATTTGGAACAGAATTGCGGCAGGATTTCCAACCTCAGGACAATAGGATAAAACAATATTATTGATCATTTTCAGGTCCTGCACAATCCTCCATTTCTTATTTGGTTTCTGTAGGTCTATGATCAGGGAATTACAGGGAGTCTCCAATATCTCTTTTAAGATGCCCTGCTCTAGCATGTACCCTATTGCAGGAGTAATTCCAGTATTATTTCTTATGAGAGGTTTTACTGAAGCATACAGAGATACTCTGAATTCTGTTTTATTGTTATTATCAAAGATATTCTCAACATCCTTGATAAGGCCAATATCCTTGCCATTGTAATCCCAGACTTGCTCCTTCATGGAGTTATTTAAGTCAAGGGGTAAGTCTTGCTTTGTCAGAACTGGGAATAATCCCATGGCTGACTTTTCTGTGCTCAGTTTGAAATCTGCATCCTCATTATGTGTCTGAAGCTTGGCACCATCCGGTATACGATAGATCACATAATTCAATTTACATAGAAGATCCCTGCCCAATAGGTTGACCGGGCACAAATCATATATGACAAACTCATAGTCCTCTTCTATGAGACCTATTTCACAGGCATTTTAACTGAAAACTATCTGCTTATGGAGCTATCTGAAACTAAGACTTGTTTTTTTCTGAGAGGGGTAGGCATGGGACTTCTACAGTTGTTAAAGTAAAGCAGGTAGCACCTATGTCGATAAGAAATGACAGTGGCCATTCACCTCTCCATCCACATATGGGGCATTCTGGTCTACCCCAAAGACTACACCAAGCACACATCTTGTTGCTCCCCTCTCAGGTACTGTCATTATGATTGATCAGAGCCTGGATCTCCAAAGATATCTAAGGTAGGGAACTGTTGAAGACTATCAGAATTTGTGAAGGGGTATTCTGTTGCACTCTGAGGTTGGGTTTCACATTAAATCTCAGGTTAGTCAACTTATTGGGCTTGTTGCACACTGGGGTTCCGAGGTCTTGAAATCTGCATATTCTGTGCCAGCATAACATTCATACAAGACATTTGACCGTCAATATGCTTCTGATTTGGATTTGACTTACATTCTTCCTTTCAATGGTCATATTTATTACAATAATGACACAGCGTGAACATCTTCAGCATGGCTATATCCATCCCTGTATTCGCATCGACTTGTAGTCCTCTTCCCCTACCTTGTGGGCCACTATTCCCATTCTGTATCATCTAACCACCACCTTGATATCCAAATACCTGCCTTCCAGCACCAACACCAGAACCACAATCTGAATTTGCTACAGAGATGTCATTGTGAAATCTTTTCTTTGCTACTTCATTTCAGCTAACATTATTTTCTCCCTAATGATCTTCTGTCTAACTTCCAAACCATCACTCCAATACTTTGTTCATTGCAGTATTTCATGTAAAGACTTTGGCCCTCATTATGAACACGGCGGTAAACACCGCTCTGCCGGCGGTGGTGGCAAAAAAACGCCAACAGAGGAGTGGTCCGGACTGCCAAATAATGAACCAAATGAAACACAAAGGCATCCTGAAAACCACCCACTGCCAGTAGAGGAGTGCCGACAATGACGGCAGAGTCCACCCACAGGCGGACTGAAAGGTCCAACCCACCCATCAAATAATGAACCACTAGACCGCCATCAGTTCCGGGGCGGGAACCACGGCCACGCAAAGCCAGGCGGAAACAAACCCAATATAAGGAAACACTCACCGGAGGCTCACACAACACGCCGAAGCAGACATGGATAGAGAGCTGCAGATCATGCCAGCCCTGCTCCTTGCCATATACCTCCAAAACCGAGACCGCCGACGAAGACGACGACGATAAGTACCGTAAACTAAGAAACAAGGGAGGAAAGGGAACAGTTATAGAACCACCCACTCCACCCACCCTGCACCGTTCCCACAACTCTTCACAACAGCACAACCCATAAATCCTACAGCAAGAGGTGCTTACCCGACACAAGGCAAATCCAACCTGACCATAGTACCTACAAATGCCCCACACCCACAAACAATGAAATGAGAGGCCAGGGTTCAAGAGTGTGCCGCCAAAACACAGGCCACACATAAATTTGTAATGCAGCTCACTGAGCAAACTATTCACATTAAGGCCAATGGCCAGTTCATAGTGGCAGACGTTTTTGGGCTACAATGGCCCCAACCTAACTCCCAAAAGTGCTACGGTACTCCACCTTATGGGGCAACAATGGGGCATCCAGGCACCTCAGGGAACAGGGGCAGGGGTTGGTGGGGGTGGTGATTTACGACGGGGGTGGGGCTTGGATTTGCATTCAGATGGTTGAGAGGGTGTGGGTTTGGCCTTGGAAGGTGGGGGAGTGTGCTTTGACCGGGTGGAGCCAGATGGAATTGGCTCTGCACGGGGCTTCTTCCTCTCTGGGAAGGGGCTTGGGAATGTGAAGGGCGGACAGGGCCGGGCTGTGAAGTGGAAGGAGTGGAAAGAGCAAGGAGGTACGCACGTTTAGGGACAAGATGGGGTGGGTCAGTGGGATGGAAGAGGACAGCACGGGAGAGGAAACGTTTTTGGGGAGCAATTGGGTTAGACTTGGAATAGGAGGGTGTGGGAGTGGAGGCAGAGGTTGTGGACGTAAGTGGTGTAGGGGTGCGTGTTGTGGGTGCAAGTGACTGGACTGTATGCTGAGGTGTGGTGGATGTGGGATGGGTGGGTGTTTTGCTGCATTTGTGTGTTTTTGGAGGAGGGGGTTGGACACAGTGGGAGAAGACAGGCTGCCAGTGTGGATGTATGTTGTGTTGGGGTCTGCACGTCTGGTGAGTGTGCTGCATGTGTCAACTACAGTAGTTGTGGTGAGTGCAGGTGTGGTGTCTGGGGTGCATGTCTGGATGTCTGCTATTGTGGTGAGTGCAGGAATAGGCTCAGCAACAGTGACTGAAGGTGCAGTGCCTGGGGTGTGCATGTAGAGGGGACAGACAGGGCGGCGGAGGAGGTGGGCACACTAGGGGTAGTGGATGTTGCTGTGTGTGCATGTGTATGTTTGGCTGTGTGAATGCTTGTGGTGGAAGGTGTGGTGCTTGTGTTTAGAAGTGTGCTTCTTGTGTGTTGAGGTGTGTGACTGCGTGTCAGATCGTGTGCTTTGGACGGGTAAAGGCAGTGGGATTCTAGAAGGTGTAGAGGAGGTTGGGAAACTGGCTGCCATCCAAGAGGAGGCCAGAGCCTGAAAAGATCTCTGTAGGCTAGACACAGCACCGTGAATGCCATCCAGATAGGCATTTGGCTGCTGCATCTCTGATGCTAGCCCCTGGATGGCATTGATGATGGTTGTCTGCCCTACAGAGATGGTTCTCAGGAGGTAAATAGCCTCCTCCGTGAGGCAGCAGGGCTGACTGTGGCTGGGGAGGAGGTGCCTGGGGCAAAGGAGATGCTTACCCTCATGGGTGAGCGGGCATGGGCAACTCGGTGGGGAGCAAATGGGAGGGCGGTGATGGCAGAGGGGTGGCGGAAGATGATACTGTAGGGGTGTGCCAACTAGGGTCCGCCACCGCTAGGAAGCCACCATTGGAGGAGGTATAGGAGTCACTGTCTCCAGTGATAGTTGCCTTCCCCGTGGTACTCCCCTCGCCCTCTGACCCACTGATCCCCTTGGCGTTGGATAACTCTGCGTCCTTGGGCTACTGCATCCCCACTCCCCGGTGCCTCAGCTCCCTCGCCAGATGATGCTGATGTACACAAACAACACAAGAGAACAGGGATGGGGAGAAAAAACAGGAGAGGCACTTGTAAATGGCTGAAAGGAGTGAACATAGTGGCCATACATACACCCACCCAGAAGACCCTCCAACAGGCAGCACCTTCCACTATGCCCATGGCCATGCCCCTGACAATTGACCAGAACTCTGCTCTACACCCATCCCCTGAACTACCTAAGGACCCGACGTGTAGTAGACCTTACCCAAACACCCCTACACCCTACAGGGGCCATCATGTAGATGGACATCAGTCAGAGTCCGTGCAACTAAGCAGCATGAACCCTAATGTACACACAGACATCCAGCAAGGGTTAAGATTATTGTAGGACGTTGGCTCTGTATATACTATTTCAAAGTAAGAAATAGTGTGCACAGAGTCCAAGGGTTCCCCTTAGAGGTAAGATAGTGGCAAAAAGAGATAATTCTAATGCTTTATTTTGTGGTAGTGTGGTCGACCAGTAGGCTTATCAGAGGGTAGTGTTAAGCATTTGTTGTACACACACAGGCAATAAATGAGGAACACACTCTCAAAGACTTACTCCAGGCCAATAGGTTTTTATGTAGAAAAATATTTTTTCTTAATTTATTTTAAGAACCATTGGTTCAAGATTTACAAGTAATACTTCAAATGAAAGGTATGTCATTTAGGTACTTTAGGAACTTTGAACAATCACAAAAGCATTTACAGTTTTGGCAAAAATGGCAATAAGCTATTTTAAAAGTGGACGCAGTGCAAAAATCAACAGTTCCTGGGGGAGCTAAATAGAGGTTAAGTTCACAGGTAAGTAAAACACTTACAGGGTTCAAAGTTGTGTCCAAGGTAGCCCACCGTTGGGGGTTCAAGGCAACCCCAAAGTTACCACACCAGCAGCTCAGGGCCGGTCAGGTGCAAAGGTCAAAGAGGTGCCCAAAACACATAGGCTTCAATGGAGAACAGGGGTGCCCCGGTTCCAGTCTGCCAGCAGGTAAGTACCCGCGTCCTCGAGGCAGACCAGGGGGGTTTTGTAGGGCACCGGGGGGGACACATGCAGGCACAGAAAGTACACCCCCAGCGGCACAGGGGCGGCCGGGTGCAGAGTGCAAACAAGCGTCAGGTTTTGTATAGGAAGTAATGGGGAGACCGGGGGTTCTCTTCAACGATGCAGGCAGGCACGGGGGGGGGGGCTCCTCGGGGTAGCCACCACCTGGGCTAGGCAGAGGGTCATCTGGGGGCCGCTCCTGCACTGGAGTTTGGTTCCTTCAAGTCCTGGGGGCTGCGGGTGCAGTGTTGGTTCCAGGCCTCGGGTCCCTTGTTACAGGCAGTCGCGGTCAGCGGGAGCCTCTGGATTTCCTCTACAGGTGTCGCTGTAGGGCTTCAGGGGGGTCGTCTCTGGCTATTCACGGGCTCGCAGTCACCGGGGAGTCCTCCCTGTAGTGTTGGTTTTCCGCAGGTCGAGCCGGGGGCATCGGGTGCAGTGTGGAAAGTCTCAGGCTTCCGGCGGGAAATGTGAAGTCCTTAAAGTTGTTTCTTTGTTGAAGAAAGTTGAAGATTGTTGAACAAGGCCGCTGTTCACGGGAGTTTCTTGGTCCTTGGTTGCAGGACAGTCCTCTGAGGCTTTAGAGGTCGCTGGTCCCTATTGGATGCAGCACTGTTGCAGTTTTCTTCGAAGTTGGGAGACAGGCCGGTAGGGCTGGGGCCAAAGCAGTTATCGTCTCCGTCTTCACTGCAGGGCTTCAGGTCAGCAGTCTTTCTTCTTGTTAAGGTTGCAGGAATCTCATTTCTTAGGTTCTGAATTTAGGGGTGTGTTTAGGTCTGGGAGGGCAGTAGCCAATGGCTACTGTCCTTGAGGGTGGCTACACCCTCTT
Source organism: Pleurodeles waltl (assembly GCF_031143425.1). NCBI lineage: Eukaryota > Metazoa > Chordata > Amphibia > Caudata > Salamandridae > Pleurodeles > Pleurodeles waltl. Next base: position 1,226,147,844 of record NC_090440.1, on the reverse strand, counting down.
TGTGCCTCCTCCCTGTGGGGAGGGGGGCACATCCATAATCCTATTGGGGGAATCCTCCATCCACAAGATGGAGGATTTCTAAAAGTAAGAGTCACCTCAGCTCACGACACCTTAGGGGCTGTCCTGACTGGTGGGTGACTCCTCTTTGTTTTCCTAATTATCTCCTCCAGCCTTGCCACCAAAAGTGGGGGCAGTGGCCGGAGGGGTGCGCAACTCCACTAACTGGGATGCCCTGTGGTGCTGTAACAAAGGGGGTGAGCCTTTGAGGCTCACCACCAGGTGTTACAGTTCCTGCAGGGGGAGGTGAGAAGCACCTCCACCCAGTACAGGCTGTGTTCCTGGCCACAGAGTGACAAAGGCACTCTCCCCATGTGGCCAGCAACATGTCTGGTGTGTGGCAGGCTGGCAGAAACTAGTCAGCCTACACTGGAAGCTGGGTATGTTTTCAGGGGGCATCTCTAAGATGCCCTCTGGGTGTATGTTACAATAAATTACACACTGGCATCAGTGTGCATTTATTGTGCTGAGAAGTTTGATACCAAACTTCCCAGTTTTCAGTGTAGCCATTATGGTGCTGTGGAGTTCGTGTTTGACAGACTCCCAGACCATATACTCTTATGGCTACCCTGCACTTACAATGTCTAAGGTTTTGCTTAGACACTGTAGGGGCACAGTGCTCATGCACCTATGCCCTCACCTGTGGTATAGTGTACCCTGCCTTAGGGCTGTAAGTCCTGCTAGAGGGGTGACTTGCCTATGCCACAGGCAGTGTGAGGTTGGCATGGCACTCTGAGGGGAGTGCCATGTCGACTTGGTCATTTTCTCCCCACCAGCACACACAAGCTGTGAAGCAGTGTGCATGTGCTGAGTGAGGGGTCCCTAGGGTGGCATAAGACATGCTGCAGCCCTCAGAGACCTTCCCTGGCATCAGGGCCCTTGGTACCAGGGGTACCAGTTACAAGGGACTTACCTGAGGGCCAGGGTTGTGCCAGTTGTGGAGACAAAGGTACAGTTTAGGGAAAAGACACTGATGCTGGGGCCTGGTTAGCAGGGTCTCAGCACACTTTCAAATCATAACTTAGCATCAGCAAAGGCAAAATGTCAGGGGGTAACAATGCCAATGAGGCATTTCCTTACAATTATGATATGTGTACTCACCCCTTTGTGACTGCTGTGCAGCCTTCAAGCACCCATCCAGGACTGGGTACACCACTGCCAGGATGCGTAGCATGAGGGGGGGTCAGTGCCCGACAGGCACCCCTTCCCCGTTGGGAGGACTTCCCCAGCTGGGCCTCACAGATTTTTCGCGCCCAGCGCCGCAGGTCCTCCCACCTCTTCAAGCAGTGGGTTCTCTGCCAGTTGTAGACCCCCAGGGTCCCCACCTCCTTGGCAATGGCATGCCAAAGTGCCCTGTTCTTGTGGGCGCTGACCTAAAAGGGACAAACAGAAATGTAACACTGAGGTCAGGCACTTAGAAAATGGGGTGCAGCTTTGCACCTGAAATAGCTAATTTAGTGATGGACTGTTTCGAACAGAAATTGATTTATCCACACTCCAACCTTTTCGGTAAAAACATCATCAAATGGTATAGATACATTGACGATGTGCTACTGATCTGGGAAGGTACTGAAGAAGCACTGAGTTAATTTGACGATTGGCGGAACCAACGCACTGCTGATTTCAAGTTCACCATTAGTAAAGACAATATAATAATCAATTTTCTTGATCTATTGATTTTAGTGAGAAACAGTCAGTTAGAGGTGAGCCTTTATAAGAAACCCACAGACCGCAATACACTACTATATTTCTCAAGTGGACACCCTAGGACACTTAGAGAGAATTTACCATATGGCCAGTTCCTCCGCATCCAGAGAAACTGCAGTGACAAAGAGGATTATTTCAATAGTGCTATGGAGTTAACAGAAAAATTGCTTAACAGGGGCTACCCAAAACAACTAGTGAAAACAGCTGCCAAAAGAGCCTGGTACACCCCCAGAGAGACACTCCTAGTCCCCAAAGAGAAAACTAAAGAAACTCTTCTCACTTGCGTTATTACATTCAGCCCAAAGGCTAACAAGATCCGGTCCATTATAGAGAGAAACTGGAAGATAGTTAAAGACCTAGCCATAACAAAACCCCTGTTTGCATTAAAAAAATCCCGAAGTTTACGAGATCAATGGGTGAGAGCAGCTATGCACACAGATACCCAAAAGAGGGCTCAGAACGATGCTTCAGCTACCAACTTTACAAGGACATTACAGATGTTGTAAATATCTGGCATGCCAGTGTACACGTGATTCAAAAGAGGTGCTAATAAATGGAAAAGTACATCTCCAGAGAGATTTTTCAAACTGTAATACTAAGAATGTAATTTACTGTATTATGTGCCCCTGCGAAAAAGTATATATTGGCCAAACTTCTCAGTTGGTCAAGACTCGCATCTTGCAACACAGATCGAGGATAAAATGTTCAACAAGAGGAGCACCATGGTGGAACATTTCACAGAAATGAAACATACAGCAGAGGACATTCGCTGGACTGTGTTGGCTGTAGTACAAACAAAGACAGATGGACAACCTAAAATTGACAAATTGCTGAGATTGGAAGCACGACTAATCAAAAAATATCAAACAGCCCGGCAAGGGCTAAATGACATCAATGAAATCTGGGCACTAATCTAAAAGAATGGACTTTCCTCTTCCCCTTAACCATTTGTTTCTATTTTTAGGTGACGCTGTGCCCCAGTAAAATGACACCGGTTTGTTTATAGCTTATATGTATGGGCACAGCTGGTCCCACACACAACATCTTACTCAGAGTTACCCTTTTGTATCCGCTGTCACCTTTTACTTGATCTGTTTGTCTCCCCTTTGACATCAATAGCCCCATTCTTTTCCAAGGGTTGGGTCACAGAGGATTCCAGAGTTCCTACACTTTTTATCAACATGCTGAGTGACAAATCGATGGCCACTTTATATTTCGTTTTTACATCGTTTATGATACATAATTTTCCATCTATTAGGTGTTTAAGTGTTTTTTTATTTGAATTCCCCCATCTCATTGTATCACGAGGTCTGCCAGCTGCTGCTTTTTGCAAACAGTTAGCCGCACTCTCGGGCAGTACATTCCCTTAAGGCACAGTCCGCCCATTTGCCCGTTTTCCAATAGCTCCTCCAGAAGCACCCCAAAACCAAATAGAAGGACCGGGTTATTACAGACGAGGTTTTTCCAGTCGGCTGCCTGCCTCCCCTGCAGCTGCCCAGTGCCACTCCAAGATAGCCGATCCCTTCCAGGGTTCCCCCGCCACCTTCTGACCCCTTGTTGAGCCGACGCGACGGCTTCATAAGCGCTGAGTCCTTTTGCCCGGCTGAGCAATTAACTCCATTAGGACCGCGATTCATGCAAGACTTCTCGAGGCGTTCAGAAACACAGCACCGGCACGAGCACCGGGCAGACGCTGCACGCAGATTTTAAACACGCGCTAGATGAAGAATCCTGTCCTATTCATTTTGACAGTAAGTGTGGTAGTCCTTCCAGTTTCCTTATGTTTCCACAGGCTTGACTAGGCAAGCGTGTTTTTTGATTTCAGTGGTTTTCAGTGACGCTATTGAATGCTCGGTATCTCCCTGTGTTTAGGTTGCCCTTGGACGAAGAACCACTTGACTGTCACAAGTTTTAGGAACGGTCAAGGTAAATTTCGCCCTGACCCAGCGCTTTAATAATATTTTTACTCCCACACATTGTTTTTCACAATACAATGGGATCTTGAGCACGATTGTCACTCGAGTTGTTCCAGCCATTATTTTAGACTCTCGCTAGCACCATGTACCCAACATAACTGTGCAGACTTACATGATGGGATCTTTAGACTTTTTTATGTCACACAACCTACACCTGGTGTCCAATTGTTTGGACTTCTTTGCATTCTAGTGGTTTTAGCTTATTGTGTTTTTCTTGGTTTGTCATTAGGCAACGTTGTCCCTCTGTAGTCCTGATGAGGCCCAGAATTGAAAGGGCCGAAACGTGTCGACACCTTGTGGATTGTGGCGAGGTTGGGTAGAAAGCATTGTTGACCCTCCAGAATCACATCACACAGTGCAAGGAACCCAAGAAGAAATTGACAAGGGTCTAGCACTTGTGGGTATGGCTATCCACAACCATCGCTCCCAGGTGGATCACGACTTTAAGTGTTTTATGTACCACCACCTCCAATGGAGGAGATGTAATTGGGACAAGCCTCAGACATTGTATTTTTTGTAATTTGTCTTTATTTTGTCACATGGTACATAATTGTTGATGTTGTGTAAATGTCACTCCTGGTGCTATGTTCCGGTTTAATTTTGGACATTCCGTCTTTCTTTATGTTTTCTTCCTTTGTCCTGTTGAGTATATGTGAATACATTTTTCAAAGAAATTATTCCCCGAAGAGAGTATTTATCATTTCTCTTTGTAGAAAACAGAGTAATTAACACCAACATTTTGTTATTACATGTTCGCTTACCCAGGTCAGGTAGGGTTTGTTGGGTAAACCTCGTCTTCATTACAAAATGCACGAGATCAGGGAGTCAAGTGAAGTTGGGGTGACGAATTTGCGTACCTACCGCGGCGGTGTGCACCATCACCGCCGCCGGCGATCATGATACGCCAGGATTCCCCATTAGCAACCATGTTAACCAATGACTGTACGAACGGCGGTAAACACCGCCTTACGCTGTTACGTCAATCACTAGCGGTATGAGGTCACTTCCACCACAACAGTTCTGGATTACAGGGGGCAGACATTTTGGCCTTAACTTCGCATTAATAATAATGATTTATGCACAATGCAGGCCCTACCGTTCACCTGACACAACTACGCATTAACAATACCACACATGACAAACCCTGAACAATCATTATGGTCTAGATTAATTTCTGTCAAAAACATTTAGCATTTGAGTCCCTACAATCAAATCAGAAGTGCTTAATGACGGACAATGTGTGCCTATGCATGTGTGTTCCTCACACGTGTTTCAAATCCCCCCTAGGTACTGACCCTTGTGGCGAGGAAGGGCCCCATCGGTGTACAGACCACTTGTGGATATGCGGACCATGGTGGAACGTCACATCATAATCAATTACAGAGTCAGCTGTGCAACTATTCTCAAACTTTTCTGCATTACTGGATCCTGCACTGACTCCGGCAAATCGTAATCAGCATGCTATCCCTGCTGAAGTGCAGGTGCTCTCTGCACTCCATTTCCTGGCCAGGGGCTCATTTAAAGTGACAGTGGGCATGGGTGCTGGATTTTCACAGCCAATGTTCAGCATGATACTGACAATATTTCTGAATGCTTTTGTACGATACCTGTAGTCCTATGTGAGGTTTCCCCAAAGTACTGACCTCCCTGCCGTCAAGTCGGACTTCTACGCGCTTGCAAACATACCCCATGTGATAGGTGCCATTGATGGCACCCACATACCTATAATACCTCCAAGAGTCAGTGAACAGGTGTACAGAAACAGAAAGAACTTTCACTCAATGAACATTCAATTGGTATGTACTGCAGACCAGTACATCTCACATGTGAATGCCATGTTCCCCGGTTCAGTCCATGATTCCTTTGTGCTGAGGAACAATAGTGTGCCACACAAGATGGAACAACTACAAGAGGACAGAGAGTGGATCATAGGTAGGTGTTTCTGTCACTAACTGCCACTTAGCAGACAGCCAGGCTGTCTGACTCAGAGGCTTGACAATGACTGCTCTGTTTTGCACCTTTTTCTAGGTGATTCTGGCTATCCCAACTTGTGTTGGCTCCTGACACCAGCGAGGAATCCTGGGACAGATGCAGAGAGGAATTACAATGAGGCCCATGGACGTACTAAGAGTGTGATAAGAGCGCACAATAGGTCTCCTGAAGGCTAGATTTTGTTGTCTACATATCTCTGGGGGTTCCCTGGCCTATGGGCCTGAAAAGGTGTGTAGAATAGTGTTAGCCTGCTGCATGCTGCACAACGTGGCAGTGAGAAATTCTATCACCCTCTTGGAGGTGGATGGTGCTGTATATCCTGACCAGCATCCTCAGAGAGGGGACAAGAGTGATGGTGATGATGAGGAAGGGGAAGATGTAAATTCCAAGACCCAACTGATACAACTCTACTTACAGTAACTATGTGGGACTAAGGGCTTACATTGGTGTTTGTGAAACATACTGTCACTGTGCCTTGTCATCTAGGGGGGTCTGAATGTTCTAATTGCAACTGTGTCCAGGTCTGCAATGGACAGAATACAATTTAGTGGTTATTTGTGTTAACATATTTAGGCACAACATGTAAGGTGAGTGTGTACTTTCATGCTAAGCAGGTACAAATAAAGTAGTTATCAGCCAGTTGCATCCATACTTCGCTTTGTTCCCACATTATGACAGGGGACAGTGTGACAGGTGTGATATGTGTTTATTTGGTGCAGAGATTGAATAGTGCGATTTACAGTGATAGCAGTTGGTCATGGGTGGTAGTCCTCAATGCCAACATGGTGGCAGCCTTGTTGTAAGTATTGATGGGTCCATCAATGCTTACATGAGTTCTTATTGATTGTTAGCACTGTTTGGTGGTTGATTGTTTGGGATAGTTGGTGGACAGATTGTTGCAGAGTCACTTCTTTGAGGGGGCCTTGTTTTTCGCAGGGGTTCCAGTCCCATATCTTGGCCTGAGGGTATGTTTGTGCACCTGCGGTTGACCTATAGGGGATGACATGGTTGTTCCTTGTGTTTCCTCGGAGGGTAGTTCATGAAATGTTGCTGCTGATGCTGTCATTGTCCAGTCTGTCTCCTGTGCTGTAGTGGGGGCCTCCTGTACTGTGTGGGTTTCAGACTGGGTTTGTACAAGCTGCAGCAGTGTTCCTGCTATGCTGGCCATTGTGGTGTTGTGCAGTTTCCACTGCTCCATTGCCTCTTGGTGGTGTTCCTGCTGCATCCTCTGACTATGCTCCAGGGTGGATACTATCGGGACAATCTGTCATGGGTATGCTGGTAGGACCCCAGGACCTCTGAGATCACATCCTGGGCTGCAGCATCCATCCTGTGGCCTCCCCCCTGGGCCACTGATGCCCTCCCACTGGGCCTATCCCCTGTGGCTGTGTCCCCTGCACAGGTCTGGCGGTGCCACTTGTACTGGGGCCATCGTCTTCCTGCCTGTTGGTAGGGGGTGACTGTGGCCTCTGTACTTGTGTTCCACCAGTCTGTGGCCTGGATACACAGGTGTGTGGATGGTTAACTTGGGCTGTTGTTCTTGCCTGGGTGGTAGGGGTATCAGTTGTATCCTGGGTGGGGCTGCTGGATGGTGACAGTCCAGGACTGTGTGAGGGGCCAACCTGCTCATCAGTGCCCAGGATTCCATCGCCAGTGTCCTGTGAGGTGCCTCTGTCTCCCTGGGGGGCACTGCCACTCCTTGTCCTGTCTGTCAGGGTGGCATGGGTGGGGGTGCCTGTTGGGGGAAATGGACATGTCTGTTACAAATGCATGATCGGATGGGGTGCACAGGGCAGGGCTGTTTTGTGCAGGTTTTACACTTTGGGGCCATGCCGGGTGCCTTTGTGAGGTTTGCACTGCATGTTGTTTAGGATGTGGGGTTGCATTGTGGGTGGTGTAGTGCAATTGTGATTTCTTGCGGGGGTAGGTGGCTGTGCACGGGGGGGTGTGGGCCTGTTAGTGGGCTTGTGGGCATGCAGGGTGACTGGATGTTGTCAATGTGGGCTGGGTCGGGTAGAGGTCCTGGTGGATGTTGGAGGGGTGGGGTGTTGCATGCATTCCAGGTGGGATGGATATGAGGTAATTGTAGACGACTTACCCGAGTCCATTCTTCCAATGAGTCCAGTGAGTCCCTCAGGGTGCAGGATGGCCAGTACCTTTTCCTCCCAGTCGGTGTAGTCGGGTGGTGTTGGTGGAGGTCCTCCCCCAGTCTTCTGGACTGCAATGTTGTGCCCGGATGCCATTGCCCAGACCTTCCCCCACAGGTCATTCCATCTTTTGCGGAAGTTGTCCCTGGTGCGTGGATGTTGTCCCACTGCATTGACTCTGTTGACAATGGTCTGCCACAGCTCCATCTTCCTGGCGATCGGTGTGTGCTGCACCTGAGCCCCAAATAGTTGTGGCTCCACCTTCAGGATCTCGTCCACCTTGGTCCTTAGCTCCCTTTCTGTGAAGCGTGGATGTTTGTGGGGTAACATGGTGAGTGTGGTAAATGGTGTCGGGGGTGGAATCGCAGTGAGGGTGCTCTTCTGTGGGTCGGTGTGAGTCTCGTGTATAGTGGCGTTCGGTGTCTGCTTCTGCTGCTCTCTGTCTTCATTGGCCTAGTTTTGTTGCAAAGGATTATGGGGTGTGTATTTGAGTGTTTTATGGTGTTGTGGATGTGTGTCAGGTATGTGGGTTTCTAACTTATCCAGTGTGTGCACTTCTTGCTATTGGGTCCACTTGCCGTCCGTGGCAGTCTGCACCACCAATGGTCGTTCGGCTTCCATTGACCGCAAAGGGGATTTGTGCATCATTATTTGGAGGGTTGGATGTGGGTGTGCTCGGCAGTGGCGGGGTGGGAGGTCCAGCATTTCTGCCGACAAGGTCCTGGCGGTGACTGGTGGACTGGTGAATATTGGCGGATTCTGGATTTTGGTTCACATTATGGCGGGTTTCTATTCACCGCCAATGGCAGTCTTCTGTTCATCGTCGCCACCGCAGTCTGCGTTGTTTACCGCCGTGTTCATAATGACTGCCCTTGACTGCCAACAAATCACATCCTGCTGGATATGTGAGTTAATGCATGTATCCATGCCTATATACGTCTCTCAATCAGTTAGCCCAGAATTCTAAATCACTTTTAATGGTTTCATCATCAGGGCCTCCAGTGTCATTATCCTTCCTTTTTTTCCTTACTTTATTAGATTTATTCATCTTTTGAGTATGACTCCACTTTTAAATGCTCCCAACTAATTCCCTCCGTTCACATATTCTTAAGAGTCCCGTCAGTCATGAACTTCCTAAAATGCTTCTGCAGAGTTTGACTCTTGAACAAATCAACCCCAAATTCTGCTGTTATTCCTTTAGGAGCTTGTGAGCTTCACACACGCTTTGCAGCCCCTCTACACAGGAAGAAATGTTCCTCTGTGTGGTACCCATTTATAAAGTCCAACACCAGATTTCCTTTCAGAATCTCTACAAATGTTGTTTTCTTTTTCAAAAACATCTAACAACATTACAGGTACCTCCTCCTTCTTTGGGGTGTCTGACTCGAAGCTTTCCTCATCCTCTACATTGGGTCCACTCACAAAGGGAGTTGTTCCTGTTCGGGGTCCTGGCAGTGGTACTATTGCTTGGAGTAACGCTGGAAAAACCTTGGTAGCACTCTGAGTTACTGCTGGTGGAGTTGGTGCAACCATGAGCTAACCTGTAACAATGGCCAACCCTCCTAAAGGGAGACCTTGATCAATAGATCAACAAGGAGTGGGACCCTCCAACTACTTGATTCCCTCTAACTTGTTAATTCCCCCCACCATCTAGCTGAACAAAATTATACAGAGGTGATCGGGAAGTTAACATATCATCCAAAAAGTCATCACTAGAGTCACTATCACTCATCTCACCTTTCTTTTCTTCTCCACACCCCTCTTGTGCTTCCTTCCTCTCTGTTATGGTTACTGCGGCATAATCCTAATACTTCCAAATACATTCTCCCTTCATTCTTGCTGTTCCACATCTAGTATTGCCTCCATCCACCTGCAGAACTTATTCTTTGTTTTGGTGGGATATTTCTCCTTAATTTTTGCAACATTCTCAGGCGTTCAACGTCTAATACTGACCTTTTCTAAGTGGGGGTTTCATTAGATACAACACTCACTTTAGATTCTCTGTTACTCTCAGATTAAAGGTGTCATGTGGGGAAAACTGTAAGGAATCTTCATTCACTGTGATCTAATTCCACTGTTTGATCAAGATACACATGTGTAACGTCATCTTGGTTACCATGTAATATGTAGGCGCGCTCTCAGGATGGATTTCCTCATTCTCACAGACAAGTATTCTCACATCATCACCAAGCAAGGCTCCAATTTCATCTTTTCTCTAGAAAATGGCGCAATACAAAATCAATAAGCTTCAACTGAAATAACCAGCAGTTCTCAGCAAATCACAGAGTAATCTGCAACAACTCTAATATCCAATCTCAGCAAGACATCACTGAACTGACCACTCACAGCATGGATCCTTTTGATATAACGACTAATCCTAGTGTGCGTTACACACCAACCGATCAATACAAAAGTGACATCCTTTGATGCAATTTGCAGCACTTCACTAAATATCAATAAGCTTTGAATTAGCAAATTCTTGAAAGCTCAAAATAATCTGACAACTCTTGCCTGTTCCACTAAAGAAAAGTGTTCTTGTACACAATCACTCTAAGAGGGGATGGGGAATAATGCTCTCCTGATGCTATCATGCACACAAAGTGAAATCTCAACCAGTGGGAAATCACCCTGACTAGTGTGGTCTGCTCCTCTACAAAAAAGGACTTACCAAAAACAAAGGTCAATTAGTACACCCTCCCTATTTTTCGTGTGGTTGATAATGCTTCACGGTCAGACACCACAAACCTTGAAAGACAAATTACATTTAATACTCTCAGTGTTTATCCCATGATCTTAAACTATGACCAGTCTGATGACCAACCCTCAACCTTTGTAGTAAGCACATTTCTCTTCAAAAGCAAAAGCGACAAACACAAAACAGTATCTCAAATCACACTATAACGCAGACGCCTTGTAGACTCAAATGGACATCACACCTCAAAATACACTAGATCATCAAAACCTGCAAACACAGCAATACGTAATCAAAGACACTTTACCCTATTATACTCACTTCTGGGACACTACAACCTCTTCAGGAACACTGGGACACCACTAATTCTCCAAACTGGACCATGGAGGATGCAGACTGGGCTGAAGCAGTGTCTAACTGACCCTGGGGCAGATTCTCTAAACCTCTATAAGAATAATTCTTTGCTACTATCTGATGGACCTGCGGAGGGGGTTTGCACTGTGCAAAGGCTTTCGTGCAAGTCCAAGTACAAAGCTGCATTTGAGCGGATGGACCTTTGTCTCGAATTGAGGCTTAACAGAGGGGCAGCCCCTCCGCTATGGTAAAGGAGCGACACCCCACTGACGAAAAGCAGAAAAATAAACGGATAATAAAAGTATTTTATTATCCCTTTATTATTCTGCCTTTGTAGGCAGGGCGGGGCCATCCTCGTCCACGTCAAGTGGCGGAGGAGTTGTATGTGTGCTTCTGGGTGCGCATGTCAGTTTGGACGGCCGTCTGAGGCCACCGAACTGGCATGCACACTTAGAAACTCTCCACACGGCTATATTTTACAGTCGGGTGGAGACCAAGCACAGTGCCCCACTTCTTCCCTGATCTGACAGCATGAAAGAAGTGTTGTGATTGGTCGGGGAGGTAAGCACACGAGACAAGGCGGCTGGCAGGAGCGGCAGATCGCAGAGGAGCAGGTAAGTCTATTTATTAATTTTTTTAACTGCCTACCACATCCCCTGCTCTGCATGCTGCCCCCCACCCCTTCCTGGCAGCAGCCGCAACTGGCTTAACATCAACAGTTCAATATATCAATGGCAGTTAAGTGCATTTTGACCCCACAGTCACAACATAGAGTAATTAACCATGGGGTTTTATTAGCAGATTATCAAAGTTACAGTCTCAATCAGTCAGAGTAGTCAAAAATCATTAATCACCTGGATACAGCACAATTTGAGACAATCCAAAGCAGGTCAAATATGAAATCCAATGACGTGTTATTTAAAGACAAACATATGCAAATTGAATAAGATTCATTTCCTGTGTACTGAACGTCCCTAAAGCTAAACGAAGGTTTCAGGAAAGGTTGGAGAAATCTGTGCAGCAGGTGTCACTGAGTAAAGCCTCTAGTAGCAGAATGAAATGAAGGTACAGTCAGACAGGGGATAATAGATTTACTTGAGAGCTAAGCTCTGTGAACAGTGCAAAGTAGTGATAGGGTCTCAAGAGAGACAGAGGAAGGACTGCCTTAAGAGGTGGATAGGGACAGTCTCCTACTACTAACATAGCAATGTACAATTAAAACATAAGATTCAGAGAACTGGTAACAGTTCACAGTTCCCAAGACACGAGAACTAATCAGATCCCAACAATTCGTTGACAAGATGTTGCAGCCCCCTTTTCTCAGGCTTCACATAAAGGAGGCTTGCAGCAACAGAACTTTAAAATTATCTTGTTCAGGCGGGTCCCTTACAGGCAGGAGTTTCCCTACCCAGATGAAGGATGCTCATTATACAAGTTTCGATGAAGCTCAAAAGCATAAACATTTTACTCAAATACTAGCATGTTTACAGTTAGGTCAACTAAATTACTGCATCTCTGTTTCTGAAACGAGAGAAAGAATGTGATAACACCTAGTAGTCAAGGGCACATTTTGAAAGTTAACATGAATCATTTAACTGAGGCCTACGTTGACTGTGGGTAACCTAACGTGAACACTCCTTAACTGTAGTTATAATGATGTGAAATTCACTAACAAATCTGAACTTAAAATCATGCTTGGATATGAATATATAATGGTCAATTGCAATGTGCGGTAGCATGCTATTAGGCAAAACAAAAAACAAGTCACCGCGCAAGATGCCATACAGTGAAATAACCACGACATTCCTTAAAGGGGTAAAAGGCCGCTTTAATAGAACAGGTCTGGTAAAATACAACCTTGGCATAAAGCCTCACAAAACTACCCCAACCTCACTAATACAAATTCATCACCTAACCCCTCCCCCTCCCTCTAAAGTGACTCCACCTGACTACCCCTTGTCCCATCCCCACCTTGACCCGACCAACCCATTGACCCTTCTGTCCTGCATTCACGTTCTCCAGTTACCCTTGTCTGTGAAAACCCCCTGCCCTCTCATCTTTTCTGATCTACCCCTTCCCCCCCCCGAAAGGCCACACAGGAAAACCAGAGCAGGCGTCTTCCTGCCCCACCCACCTGTCTACCGATCCCACAGTCGCTCACCCAGTAATTCCGCAATCAACAACCTGAGTTCTAACAAATAATGCTCATTGCCCAAAAACGATAAATGCACACCATCCTGCCGAAAAAGTTCCACATCAGAAACCACAATGTTGTCATGGGTAAGAACCGAAATGCCCTGAGCCTTACAAAAAATCTTCATTTCCTTGTTAATCTTCCTACGCTGCTTCTCAATCCCTGTAAATGAATGCGCAACCCTCCACACCCGTCTCGGAACCAAACTCGTCCAAACTATATGAGTCCCTGACCAGCGTTCCTTAATCCTGCATAAATCTAATTTCATAACTTTTAACAACCCAATGCCTGACAATGCCACCACATCATTTTCTCATAAATGCAAAACCAGCAAATCAGGACAAACCCCCTGCTCCATCCTTCTCGCCAACACATACAACAACTCTCCCCATCTCATCCCACTCTTTCCCACCCAACTAATCTTTATCCTTGCACCATCTAATCCCAGTTGTCTCCCAAAATGTCGCGATGCAGCTTGCTTTTCCGCCCATCGAACGAAAGAATGTCCCACAATCCAAACTGCGCACACCTTGTCCGGACCCCCGACACAACCTACAAGAAAAAACATGTTAAATAAACACACTAACATGCTGCATACAGTAAAATACCAAAATAAAAGTAAAAGAAGCAAGAAATAAGAAAAACAGCAAAAGTGTGGGGGGGAGGGGGTGGGGAGGGGAGGCTGGGAGTGAAAAGAAAAGTGAGATGATGGAAAGAATGTTACAAAAAATCAAAGAAGTAAGAGCGAAAATTAAAAGCGCACAGAAAAACCTTAACAGATAAAACCTACTGCTTAAAAGAACGCACATACCTCTGAAAGCATCCCGATCTCCACCTACCCAATTGTTTGATAGATTGGTCCGATTTACCTTGCCTCCTCGCCTCCGTTGCAGCTCCAATCCGGAAGGAATGAGTACCGTAACACTTGGGATCCAAACCCAACCTTCTAACCGACATTCTCAGCACAGCTAAAAACTGAGATGCAGACAAACTCGACCCATTCTCATGAATAAATACCAACCTTGCTGATTGCGGCAACTGTGCTGAAAAAGAAAACCAACAACGCACTGGACAATCACGTGATTGCTTAGCTTCTAAAAACACCTCTTGTCCCCTTCCCAACTGATCCCCTTTTGAAAAAGGCAACCATATGCAAATGCCCCCATCCAAAAAACGTACATTCTCAACAAGAAGCCCACCACACCCTCTCAAACCTAAAAGCTCAGAGATCCTAAATGCCCGTGAAAAAACCAAGACATGCATAGCGAAAATAAACGCACTTCCCAACCAGAAAAACAGATACCTCCCAAAACGCCCAACAAAGACCTCAATAAAAAAGACGTGATAGGACGCCTACGATCACATCTAATTCCACCAGACCTGGCCCAACCTGCCAAAATCCTCCTACATAACTCGCCTTCCATTGGATCATAACCCCAAAAATACTTACCATAAAAAGAAACCCCAGACAACTTTCCCGATATCATGACTGCTGCCAAACCAGCCTCAATCTGCTGCACAACAAAACGAACGGCATCATCTTGTCTCCTAGAAATCACATCAATCCCTCCCACTCGACGTACTGCACCGGAATTCAAAAATTCCAACCATGCCTGAAAATAAGTCCTCCTCGTCGACGGAGCTATAGACTGCTGAACTAGCTCCAACATTTTCAATCTCCTACTTCCCACAACACCCCTGGTATGGCCGTCTTCTGGACATCCGCTCCTGGCGCCAAGCCACGGAATCTCTGCTACTGAAAATGAGACAGGGCATCAGCGATGTCGTTATTAATGCCAGGAACATAACGAGCCTTGAGCAATATATTGAATTTAAGGCAATACAGCAAGAAAACCCTCAACAACTTAAGAACCTTTTCATCCTTGGCTTTTTGTGAATTCACCAAATGCACTACCGTCTGATTATCCACATTAAAAATGACATTTTTATTGGCCAAAAATTGGCCCCAGATTGTCAGCGCCACGACCAATGAAAAAAATTCCAAATATGCAATACTCAATTTAGCCTTTTTCCAACTCTCGGGCCAAGCCTCCGCCGCCCAAAGACCATCCCAAAACAAACCAAAACCATGAGCACCAGACGCATCTGAATAAATTTGAACGTGCCAAAACCAATCCTTGTCATCCAACAGCATAGTTACACCGTTAAAATCTTTCAAGAAAACAATCCACATCCGAAGGTCCTCCTTAACACATGCCCGAAGTCGAAGGTGATGATGTGGCAAAAAGGCACCACGCATCGCAAAGCCCAGCCTACGACAAAATGCCCTGCCAACCCTTATCACCTTGCAGGCAAAATTCAAATGACCTAATAAAGACTGCGCCTGGCGCAACTCCAACTTAGGCTTCTTCACCGCCTCACCCAACATAGCAATCAACTGCAGAACTTTTTCCCTAGGCAACCTCACTTCCATCCGAACAGAATCCAATTAAATGCCCAAAAAACAAAGGCACGTTGTAGGCCCTTCCGTTTTGTCTCTTGCCAAAGGAACTCCAAAGAGCAACATCAAACGCTCGAAGTCACGCAAGGCCCTGCCACAATCTCCTGAATTAGCACTCCCCACAAAGAAAAAATCATCCAAGTAGTGAGTCACAAATCTGCACCCTCCTTGAAGTTTAAAACACCACTCTAAAAATGAACTAAACATCTCAAACAAAGAACAAGAGACAGAACACCCCATGGGCAGCATCCGATCAACATAGATAAAACCATCAAATTGCATACCCAATAACGAAAAATCATCTGGGTGGACCGGCAACAATCGAAAATCTGACTCAACATCTGATTTAGCCATCTCTGCACCTCTTCCACACTTCCGAACTAATGCAATGGCCTCATCAATCGACGCGTAGTGAACCATCGAATCCTCCACTGCAATAAAATCATTAACTGATGAACCCGCCGGCCAAGACAAGTGATGGATAAGCCGAAACTCCCCTGCTTGCTTCTTGGGAACCACACCCAGGGGTGAAATAGTCAAATTAGGCAAAGGCCATTCGTTAAAGGGGCCGACAATCCTGTCCAAACTCAATTCTTTCTCTAACTTAGATCTTACCACCTCAGGATGCTCCTTAGCCGACTTCAAATTATTGGCCCATCTTCGCAACCTCGGGCCTTGATAACATAACCTAAAACCATCAGAAAAAACACTTAACAGAACCTTAGACTCCTCAAAACGAGGGTAACGCTGCAACCAGGAAGCTACCACATCCACTTTAATAGGTGAAGGGCCCTTTACTTGCCACTGCCTGCATGTGTCCCCTACCTCTGTCGCCACCCCTTGCAGATGGCCCATGCCCAACCCACTGGAGCCCCCCGAAACACTGATACACTGGGTGTCTCCCACCACAATTGGAACATTCATGCCTAAACTTACACTGCTGTCTATTGCAGAAACTGCTGTTGAAGGACCAACACGACCCATTAGATTGCAACTAACCTCTGAAACCGAAACCCACCCCAAACTGGGTGGGACGCCCCTGAAAGGGATTATACTGTACGGTTAACCCACTCGCCGTATGAGTTGTAGACGCAGACCTAGCGGTACGCAACCACTGCATCCTTAACTCGTGATCAATTTCACCCCACAGTTTATTAGAATCCATCACCTCCCTCGCCCTGAATTCTTCATCGTATCTAAACCACCCAAATCCACCAAAATCCATCTGAGCTCTCCTCACAACGTCCATATATTTAAACAACGCCACACAAGAGTCCGGGTGTTTCTCACAATAAACACTAGCGTAAATTAAAAATGCTGACGTCCAATTTTCAATTGTAGTTGGGACTCTAGGCCTCCTAGCCAGTTCCCACTCCTCCTCTTTTGACCCTTCCTTTGCTTGTACCTCCCTGTGCAGCAATTTAAATACATCAATAAACTCCCCTTTCCAAATTTTTTCCTTCAGAGTCAGAGTCAGATGCGCCCCCAAAGGCATCGACACTCCCATATACGGCAGTCTTTTAGACTTAACACTACCCCCCACTAGGTCGCCAACAGAACCTATAGCCTTCACGTTACTATCACCCAATTCAACTTTACCCATAGACTTGTCACCATTATCACCACTTACCGCCAACTTACCATTCAATTCCGCCGAACATACTTGGATAGATGCATCCACCTTGGACCCATGCCCCTCGAGCCCACTCCCAACCTCCAAAAAACTGGCCCCACCCAACCCTCCCGTATACGTGCGTGACTCATGAAACCCCACCGACCCCCCCAACCCAGCCTCACCTCTCGGTAAACCTCCAACCTCCTGACCGCAAGCTTTAGGTCGACCGCCCTGGACCTCCCCAGCCATCTCTCTCGATAACACCAAATTCTTCCGTGACGTAACTGGTTCCACAAACTCGTCATCGTAGTCAAGCACTTCTTCATCCATCACAGCCAAACCCGCACCAGCGCCCCGGCTAGTGGATGGCTGGTCATCAGCAACACCGAATTTCTCCCCTGACGTCAGGTAAACCGCTCCAGGTTTAACCCTCACTTCTTTCCGGTGTGCTGAAGGCGCCCTGACCTTCACCTGAGTGCTCTGATCAGCAGCGATCCGCCCAGACCGCCGATGATACGCCTGCAACCCATGTCCGCCCGAGGCATGGGCCGTGTCACACCCAGATGGACCTTCCCCACCATCAGAATGCCAAACATCTAAGCTAAAATACTCCTTACCCAAAACACCAGAGCTACTCTCACCCCCAGACACTGTCCCTTATAAAAAACCACCATTATCCACCAATTCAAACCTATCGCCTGACTGCAAAGAAGCCTGATTATTCAAGTCCCAAGATTGTACCTTATGTAGCATAGGACTGTCAACCCTCGGTATCAATTGCAACAACCTACCCCTTTGCTGACCAACTAAAACTACGTTCCTGCGTTTGTCCCTAATACCCGCGCCGACCTGACTCACCTGAACCTCCTCCTCCTCGTCAGAAATGACCACTACCTCATCATCAACTAATCCCGTTTGGGTGTCACTGCCAACGTGTGAGCCCGACCTTGTTTGCTCAACATCTGAGAATTGCCGGTCTAAAACAATGGGCGCCGCCATATTGGAGGTTCCCGCTAAGGGCTCTTCCTCTAAATTCAAAACTCCGCGCTCCGCGCCTCTTTCTAAAGGCGCGTGAGCTTGTTTCCTTGAAATTAACC
This sequence comes from Pleurodeles waltl, assembly GCF_031143425.1. Lineage (NCBI taxonomy): Eukaryota > Metazoa > Chordata > Amphibia > Caudata > Salamandridae > Pleurodeles > Pleurodeles waltl. Next base: position 1,226,129,552 of record NC_090440.1, on the reverse strand, counting down.
GCGCATGCGCAGACCGATTGCCAGCCCCCAAGTGGCTGCGCATCGCCACCGCAGCTGAAACGGCAGAGCCTCTCCCCCCAGCAGTGACGTGCTTCACTAAAGAAGAGCCTTGCCGCCTAGGCAGACTCGAAACTCCCCGCCTCTTCGAAACCGCCTGAAACTGCCCCATAACACCAGAGCCAAAAATGTCCACATCCTCAGGTAAACGCGCGACCTTTCTACCGGCCGCGCTTTTTACCCGAAATTTTTTACCCGACTTAACAGGAGATGAACAAGCTGCAACCGCAGCCGCCACACCTTCAGAAGAAATTATTTTCGGCCTACGCAAACCCACCCAAGCTTCTTCCAGTACTCCCTCCCTCAACAGGTCTTCCCGACCTTCATCCTGTAAAACCTTTAGAGCCTGGACAACTTTGTTAGGTTCCATCACAAAATTCAAACACCTTAACCAACCACGAAAAACTCTGCCTACACACTATAAAAACCGCCCCTACTCACTAATCACTCTTGACAGAAAGCACAAAAGCACGATGTCACGATGACAACGACGCCCACTGGGTGTGACAAACGGCCAAAGAGGCCGCCCACACCCAGCCCACGCCTTATATCCCCTGCCTACTGCACCGCTCCATCCGGGAAACCCCACCCAATCCCAAACTCGGGCTCTTGGAACATTCCACCTCGGCCCGATAAACCCGGGGGGAGACAGGGCAAGCCCCGTGCTCCCCCCAAGTCCCCATCTAGCTAACAAAACACGTGCTGACTACAACCAGATAAAAAAATATGAAGCGGAAGTAAATAATGATCAACCTTTGTGATCTAGAAATGTGATATTTTCCTTGGAGTGCTCACTTTACATGCCATAAATGTAGGGACTTTGTTGTGTTTTAGTGGCTGCTCCCATTCCCTTGCGAAGCACTCACCTTTGGAATACCAACACTGCTTCCACACTTCTGAATAACTGGGAATTAGGTTCTCTGGCGTCACTTAAACCACCAGATCCCATGCAAGAATTATGTAATAATCACGTGCCTAGACCACCTCAAGGAGAGGATAGATCACCAGAACGTAAGGTTGGATGGAGTAGAACATATCTGACTTGGAAGATGACTTCACAGCAACCACCGAGAAATTATTGAAAATGGAGAGACTGGTCAATGGCACAGTAAAGTGAAGGTTTAGAAGTACGATCATAATATAAAAACCTGAGGATTATAGCGATTGCCGAATCACAAACATGGGCCACCAGACACCTATGTAGAAAATGTATGAATCAAGCTCTTTGGCTGGCCTAGCTTCTCTGAGGAATTCATGGCTGAGATAGCCCACTGATCCCTTGGCTCCAGACCATCACTGGGAGCACCTCCTTGACTGATTAATGCAAGGCTTATCATCTTCCAGGACTGTGACATAGCCCTTTTTATGATGAGAGAGAAGGCGACATAGATATGCAGTGCTGTGCCCAGTCAGAACAGAGGCCGATTTCAAAGGAAAAACATATTCACTGATGCAACAGTGGTGAATAAGGTCTAAAAGCACGTCAATGTCTGTAGCTCATTGACAATGAAAGAGCAGCTGCTGCTCCTGGAGAGAGTCAGGGGCTGATGATGGGAGTGAGTGATGGACAATCAGCATCCACCATCATTGCCCACACAGCGTGAAACACCTTTGTGAACAGTATGGGGGTCATTCTGACCCCCGCCGGGGCCAGGGTTGGCGGGAGCACAGCCAACAAGCTGGCGGTGCCCTGCAGGGCATTCTGACCGCGGCGGTTCAGCCGCGGTCAGAAAGGGAAAACCGGCGGTCTTCCGCCGGTTTTCCGCTGCCCTGTAGAATCCGAGCTGCGCCGCCATGGGGATTCTGACACCCCATACCGCCATCCTGTTCCTGGCGGCTCTGCCGCCAGGAACAGGATGGCGGTATGGGGTGTCGTGGGGCCCCTGGGGGCCCCTGCAGTGCCCATGCCAATGGCATGGGCACTGCAGGGGCCCCCGTAAGAGGGCCCCACTTTGTATTTCAGTGTCTGCTTTGCAGACACTGAAATACGCGACGGGTGCCACTGCACCCGTCGCACCTTCCCACTCCGCCGGCTCAATTCTGAGCCGGCGTCCTAGTGGGAAGGCTGTTTTGCACTGGGCTGGCGGGCGGCCGTTTGGCGGTCGCCCGCCAGCCCAGTGCAAAACCCAAAATACCCTCAGCGGTCTTGCGACCGCGGAGCGGTATTTTGGAGGGGGGAACTCTGGCGGGTGGCCTCCGCCGCCCGCCAGGGTGAGAATCACCCCCAATATGTTTAGAGCAGGTAGATGAAAGCTAAAGCTTAAGTACTAAACACACTTACTGAGTTGCTCACATCAGCGGAAAATGTTGGACATTGCGGGTAAACCTCAGTGCCCTCCATGAGGCTACATAGCAGACATTGCACAGATCAGAAAATGATGTACATTTTCTTCACTGAGCATGGACATTGACAGATACAGTAGGCTCCTTTGGTTTGTATCACCTCTGCAATGCAAGGGTTTCTGTCACTGATAGTTGGGGTGATCAGTGTGGGAGGGGGAGGGAGAATATGAGGGAATAGCTGAATATGATAATGTTTATGGACTTTTGTGGATGGTTGAGCACGATGAAGACATCATAGGCCAAACTTATAGAGATGACACATCAGAAGCTTCACCATATGACTCCCACCAAAGGAATGCTAACTTTATTATCCTGAATATTAGTGTCCAAATAGTCCCACAAAACGAGGAAAGCCCTGGTATAACAGGATAGATATAAGGTTATCTGGCCATGCTCCAGGAAATGCATTTACACCCACAACGACAGGCTAGCCTTGCTAGGCGCTGGGGTCATCATAGATTTTTCTCGTCTTCTAGTACTTACTCAATGAGATTGTGAACTCTGCTACATAATACTATCATCTTCAGACTGACTCAGAAATTAGAAGACCCAGAAGTACTAACAGGATCTCTAAAAAAACAAGAAGATATTGCTGGTTAACACAAATGCTCGAAATATGGGTTAGCCTGAATTGTTTTGACGCTGTTTTCACTATACTTAGTTAAACAGAAATCGAGATGGTAGTGTGGGATATAAAATGTAATTTAGTGTTGAACCCAGAGCTAAACAAATCCGGGATAAGAGCTCCCATAATGCACAGTCTGTGGAAACAGTATATGATGCTATGCGTGATTGATGTATTGAGACAATGCCCTAGAAGTGAGGGGGAGTATTTATTATATTCCTCCCCACACTAAAGACTGTCTCAAATAGACTACTGGCTGGTGGCACAGGAAGTGGTATCCTAGGTACAGGAGAACACTTACCTCAGACCCTTTGGAACCTGCTCCCCTGTGAAAAAGATCCTATTTTTGACTTGGTTCAGGTTATTTCACCCAAATTAGAGATTCCATATCAAATGTGGAGTCTCTCTTGAACCCAATGTTCCCAGATGAATTACTTACTTCAACAATAGATTTTTTTCCAGAGAACTCAGGTTCAGTAGCCAAATACGCTAAATTATGGGATTCTTTTAATGCCTATATAAGAGGAATAATAATCACTGATATTCTGAAGTATCCAGGCACGTAACTGACAAACACTCCATGTGAAATGTAAGGGTTAGACGGAAGGGCCTCAGTGATAGCTCAAGACACCGACCTTAGAGAGACGAACGGCCCTATGCAGGGATACCATTAGCAGGCCTATACAGAGATTGTCTTTTTGGGAAAACACGAAAACCACATACTACTTGTAGGGCTACTGCTCTGGGAAAACATTAGCTTGGCTGCTAAATAGAGAGAGGCGCTTTAGCCACATAGTCCAACTTGAAGAAGAAAGTGAGGAGATTTTGACATCCAGTGAGAAATTTGTCAGATCATTCGTAAAGTACTATAGGCAAATGGGCACTTCTTCTCAGGTATCTGTGACCACATATGACAATGAAAAATACATAGACAAGAAAGCGCTGGACTGGCCATAGGACTGTCACAGGCAGTATTTGGATGAACCCTATATCTCTGAAAGGAATTATGGAGGCCATTGACAACATGGTGGGAGAGAAAGCACCTGTCTATAACGGCCAGGACTCTGAATTTAATAAGGTGCATGAAAACATTATAGCCCCAAATCTTCTTGAAGTATATGCAGAGCCTCTGAGAAACAGTGAACTGCCCCCTTCCCCGCAAGAGGCTTACTGTGTGTGGGTATGATCTCCCCTGTCCAATATGGGTTGTATGACATAAGTCTACAGCAAAAAACTTGCGAACAGTATAGGCAGTTTTGTATGATCTAAATCGTGGATTAGAGGAGCCTGCTGATTTTTGGGATGGGGAAAAGGCCTTCAACTCAGTAGAATGTTTTTTTTTTATCGGCACCCTCCTGCGGTTTATCCTAGGAGTACTATTTTTAAAAACGAATTGAATTGCTCTACTCCAAACCAGGGGCTAGGGTTTGCATAAATGCTGTGACTTCGGAGTTGTTTTCAATGGCCAGAGGCACCAGGAAGGACTGCACCCTCTCGCTCTTACTATTTGTATTGGCTATTGACCCTCTGACCTGGAAGATGCAGTAACGCTATTCACAGAGATGCCTATACTTTAAACTGGGATGTCTTCTCCCCTCCATGTATAATTATGGCATTTTACCCTTTGTCGGTAAACCTGCAGGTAGTCTCTCCCTCGCGATAAGGAGATGATTACATTTGGTGGATTCTCAGGTGTACCTATCAATTGAGACACAAAGAAGCTGTTTCACGTTATGGACTCCACACTTGAAACCACACTAGAATACTTGATTAAATGGACAGAATAAGTGATTAAATATCTGAGGGTAATGCTACACTGAGACACAGAGTGTTCAGTACGAATAAACTACGGTCTAGTGGTGGATCAGCTCACCCACCATATTAAGGTCTGAGTAAAGGTAGCTCTATTTCTGACTGGCTGGATGGCTCTCATAAAGATGGGGGGGTCTTCCCAATTTCCTATACCTATTCAAGAAAATACTGCTCCTCTTAAATAAGACTTCCTTTCAAACCCTTAGATTATTGTTGGCAAGAATCAACTGGGCAGACAGACAGGCATGGATAAACCGAGAATTCATGATGCTTCCTTGTCAAGGGGTGGATGGGATTTGAGGTGCCTGATCTCAAACTATATTACTTAGGTATTAGTACCACCCAGATGGACGGCTCCCCTACTTTACATCTGAGAGAGAGCAGACAGATGGCATTCCCTTAGACTGTTTGAGGCCACGAGGATTGCTGAGGACTCGAGGGGCAATAGCCAGAGTGGCAGCCACTTGCTAGGCATGGAAACCTCTAAGCCTGTGATCCGGAATGCCGTTCTTATCTCACCAGCCATACCTCTGACTGAAAATCCACTTTTTCTTCCATTCACTGCCGAATGGAAAGTGACAGACCCTCTCTAAAGAAGGTTTGATTGAATTAGGCCATCTCTAAATCAAAGGGAAATTTCTCACATACGACCAATTCAAGAGTAAATATTACCCCACTCCTTTAGATGTGTTTACATATTTATGACTGAGAAATACGGTGCAGGAGAAGATCCCAGTGTTCCCTGAGGAATTGGTTGAATGCGTGCCACTAACCCAGCAGATTAGATCTACAGATTACACTAGGCGAGTGTCTAGGCTATACATCCAGCTTCTACTCTCAAAACAACTGGTCCCACTCGTGGCAGGTAAACCTGAGAATCAAAACTTAGAGAAGAACTGACTGAAGCAGAATGAGAGTATTGCTGCATGCAAACTAAGACGGTCTCCATGGACTGTATACATAAATAAACTAGTTCATTTTAAGTTTCTACACAGAGCATATTTCACCCTTCAGAAACAGCACAGAATAGATTCCTATATGCCACATTGTTGTCCATGGAATATAGAAGCTCCGGCAGAGTTTCTCCATTTGGTCTGGTCCTGCCCCCTGGCGTAAGATCATTCAGAATATCTCGAATTTGATTGGGATCCAAGTTCCGCTGAAGCCACTGATGGCTGTAATAGGTTATGTTAAATTGACCCCTTGCAGAACCAGACAATTCACAGCAATTGAGTTACTTTCAGCCAAGTGAAGAACTGTGTGTGGATTGGTGCATGAGCTCTGTACCATGAAAAGAAGACTGATTAAAGGGTTTGCTCACATGCAACTATAGAATGGAGGCAGTTGGTCAATATAGACCCACACAGCTAAACCCCAGTGCATATGGAGCCATAAATGGCGTACCTATCAACAACAAAGGTTCACTAGGTCAGATGGATACTGCTGCTGGAATGCAGATGCCTCTTCCAAATGGATTATAATTAGATTGCTTTATGAGACGGGTATGCTGGTGCGCATGTCCCACTCACTTTACATATCAAAAGAGCTTTAAACAATTCTGGGAGGGCCCACGTGATTATCTAAGATGGCTGTGTTACTATATTTCTTTACAACCTTTTTTTAAATCATAGATACAGGATGATAAGTCAATTGTCGTTCATATATATGAAATGTGAAGTTCAGTGTAATCTATTACGAAGCATGATTACAGGTTATGGCTGTGCTCCAATGTATGTTAATGAAAGTTTAGTAAAAGAAAGGCCCTCAACCTGTCCACCGTAACCAGTAGGGGCCAAATATGAAATACTGTGCCTGCTCAACAGTTCCTCTTGTCTGCATCCACTGGTCTCCACTTGCCACATGCTCAAAACATTGGGTGATAGAGTGTTTCCCTGCACACTTAAAGCATTCATCTGTCTGACACAAACCTCTCTGTTGGACCTCCAACAAGCTCCCACCTTGTCTTTCTGTCCTCTAGTATACCCTCCCATCCCCAATTTAATAGGGCATCTAAGAAAGACTGATAGTGTACAAGTAGACTGCTAGCGTTATGGGATGCCTGCACTGGATGCAATGCGGTCATCCATTGAAGTCACAATTCTGCAACAACTTCACCCCCATGGTTCTTCCAGATTGATGCCCAAACTCGCCTTAAATTCCTCATCATACATTTACCATGCTAGTCCCCCAAAGTCCTGCTGAGCTTTTCCAATAACATCAATATATTTAAATAACGCAACTGACATGCCAGCATACTTCTCAAATTAGACACTGGCATATATCAAAGAAGCCAAAGTCCATGGCTCTAGATTCACCAGAACCCTGGATGTCTTACTAGCTCCCACTAATCCTCTGCGTCCTGTATCTCCCTATGTTAATGCTTGTACAGGTCAATAAATTCCACTTTTCAAATTCTGGCCTCTGTTTATGTATACAAAGGCATCCCCACCACCATACTACTTCCCATGACACCAATCATTTTTTATACACAGATTTATTTTGTCCTTCCCCTTTGAACCACCTTGCCTGCTTTAGACACTGACCTTGCATCTTCAATAACTTTCACTTCTTTGTCAAATGCTGTACTTTTTTCAGTACCCCCTTCCACCGCTTTTTTGTCCCCACAGCCATATCTACCTTCCTCATAGAAAACCTCTCACCCACGCCTTGAATGGTTTTTGGTTATTGCTGCCTTGTGTATATTCAACTATTTTTCTTAAATTGGAGCAATGGTGTGGAGATCCTGATGGATAAGAGGATGTTGTTCCAGATGCTAGGTGCATTTATGAAAAAAACCTGTTGCATTGTTTTTTTTCTTTTTTACACTTATTAGTTTCCAGTGTTGGTGGCCTGGGTGCTGTTGTGGAAGGAGTCACCAGAGATGGTGAGCTTGTCCACAAGATAAGCAGCAGTGATGGCTTTGTAAACGATACAGCGAGTGCAACTGGTGCGGCCGCACTGGGCGCTGACCTGGGGAGGGGGCAGCGATCTCAGCTCAAGGTGGGGTTGGAGGGGGGTGTGGGGGAGTGGCTGTGTTTAGCAATAACTTACGATTTACCTGCAGCAGAGTTCCTTTTGCGTTGAGCTTTCAAGCAGCAATAAAAATGTCAAGATAACTCTTATGATTAATGTTCCTGTTAGTGCGAGAGAGAGATGGAGTTTTGTCTAATGGCAGTTTTGACTCACCATAAAGTAGCGCAGAAGGTTAATATGGCGGCTGCAAAGAATGTGTACCATACAGATCACAGATGTGTATTTTACGTAGATAGCTGACTGGAATACTGCTTTTGTCACAGAGATCCTTTTGTTACTGCAGTTCATAGGATACAACCTTAATATAGAACAGTGACTGTTATGAACTGTTTTCAAAAAGCTGCATGCAAACTGCATTCAATAGGACGTTATGTTTTTCCCCCAGTCTTTCATTATATATTCCTAAATGGGGTTAGTATGGATAGATATGCATTCTTATTAGTAAAGCCAGCCTTTACTAGTGCTTTAAAACGAATTAAATGTATGTTGTAAGAGAGGGGCCATGGAGAGATGATGGGCCCAGTGGTAGTGAGGGAATCTGAGGAGGAGGGGCGCCAAAATGATTGTCACACTGGGAACCATCAGAGCTAAAGCTGGTCCTGGCTGTACCTGGGCTTGCACAGTACTCTTCAGTAATCCGAACAGTTGTTTAAATGTAGTGACTTATTGTTAGAAATGGGTCTATAGTTGGCAGTCGGTTTGCACCCTGTCCAAGTAGGGACCCTCACTCTAGTCAGGATAAGGGAGATACCCACTCAGATAATCTCTGCTCACCCCCTTGGTACCTTGGCACGACCAGTCAGGCTTATCTCAGAACCAATGTGAAAAGCATTTGCACATAGTACACATTAATACAGTGAAAACACTACAAAGGGACACCACACCAGTTTTAGAAAAATAGCCAATATTTGTCTATATAAATCTAGACCAAATACGATAAAAAAACAACATTCAATCAATAAGATACAAATTTTGCAAGAATTACTTAAAAAGACAGTTCCTTAAAGTCAATAGCTCCGTCTGGGGCTATCACGGCATCGTGAACAAAAAATCCAAGAGTTCAGACCTGTTGCGGCATTGCGGGCCAGCTACAGTGTCGGGAAGAACCGCAAACATTACCTTTGGAATTGCAGGGCGTCATGATCATCTCGATGAGATCCGAATAGCGGCATCACTGGCGTTGCGGTGTCAGTTCCGGAGGTCGATGCAGGGGTTTTCAGGCCCTTGAAGTCACTCCGGGCTGATGAAGTCAGGAGCGCTGGTGTGGATGGTGTCTGGGCTGCGGTGCGAGGCGGGACGATGCGAGTGTGGAGCCACAGGTCATGGTGCAGGCAGCTGCTCGGTGATGGTGTCCAGCGGCGACGGTGACACTAGGGCTGCAGTGTGGAGTGGTGCGCAGTGTGACATGCAGTGTCACCAGGTCATGATGCAGGCAGCAGCGTCATCATTGCTGAAGCGCTGTCATTGGTAGGCCCAAGTTGGCGGTGCGCGACAGACTCCGTGCGGCGTCCAGGGGTCATGGTGCAGACAGGGACACCTGGAGATGACACTGGAGTCGATGGTGCTGGCGTCGGTGGACCGGGGCTGCGGTGCGGGACAGTGCTTCATGTACCTCACAGGCCGCAGTGCAGGCAGTGGTGCCGTGTCAGCAGGAGCATCGTTGTTGGGGATACCCAGGCTCTACTCCAAGCACTTGAGGAACTCTCAAGCAGGATACACAGCAATGTTACACTTTGCTCTCTTTTAAGGCCGAAGCAGCAACTGCAGGTCATCCCAGCAAAGCACACACAGCAAAGGGTCAGTACTCCTCCTCTAGCTCTTCAGCTCTTCTCCTTGGCAGAGGTTCCTCTTGATCCAGAAAGATTCTAAAAGTCTGGGGTTTTGGGGCCACTACTTATACCACGTTCTGCCTTTGAAGTAGGCATACTTCAAAGGAAAGTCTCTGTTGTTCACAGAATCCTGCCTTGCCCAGGCCTGGCCCCAGTCATACTCCAGGGGATTGGAGACTGCACTGTGTGAGGGCAGACACAGCCCTTTCAGGTGTAAGTGACCACTCCTCCCTCCACTCTAGCCCAGATGGCCCATCAGGATATGCAGGCTACACCCCAGCTCCCTTTGTGTCACTATCTAGAGGGAATTCACAACCGCCCAACTGACAGTTGAGCTGTCAGTTGGGTCAGTCTGACCCAGACGTGGAACACAAGCAGCCATAGGCACAGAATGGTTTAAGCAAGAAAATGCCCACTTTCTAAAAGTGGCATTTTCAAACAGACAATTTAAAAACCAACTTTCCCAAAAGGTGTACTTTTGAATTGTGAGTTCAGAGATCCCAAACTCCTTCTCTCTGTCTGCTCCCAAAGGGAAACTTCACCTAAAATGTATTTAAAGGCATCCCCCATGGTAACCTGTGAGAGAGATAGACCTTGCAACAGTGAAAACCGAATTTGACAGTATTTCACTGTTAGGACATGTAAAACACACCAGTAAATGCCTTAACTTCTAGATACACTGCACCCTGCCCATGGGGCTACTTTGGGCCTACCTTAGGGATACCGTACATGTAGTAAAAGGGACAGTTTGGGCCTGGCAAGTGGGTATCCTTGCCAGATCGAGCTGACAGTTTAAAACTGCACACACAGACACTGCAGTAACAGGTCTGAGACATGTTCACATGGCTACTAATGTGGGGGGCACAATTAGTGCTGGAGGCCCACTAGTAGCATTTGATTTACAGGCCCTAGGCACCTCTAGTGCACTTTACTAGGGACTTACTAGTAAATCAAATAGGCCAATCATAGATAACCCAATCACCAATACAATTTACATAGGGAGCACTTGCACTTTAGCACTGGTCAGTACTGGTAAAGTGTGCAGAGACAATAAACCAGCAAAAATAAATCAGAAAAACTAGAAGGAAGAAGGCAAAAAGTTTGGGGATAACCTTGCAAAAAGGGCCATTTCCAACAAACTATTCCAACACAACTTTAACATGTGTAATATTAGCCTCCACTTCACTCCGGACTGTCCAGGATTTAAATTGCATAAAATCCATAATTGTGCTGTAGCCATTGCTCTCTCATTTAGAAATGATATTTTTCTCAAGGATGGGTCAATCTCTGATAAATACAATTATATTTTAACAGCCATTATACGATCTTATATCTAACTTTCTTAGGGGTTTTCGTAAGCCTGAGGAATTCAGAAATCTCATATTCCTGCAAAATCAAATCAAGAAAAAAAATGTTGCTCTGATTTACATTTGGGGAATTATGAAATCTGTATGTAATGTGTGCAAAGTTCACAAAATAATATTCCCTTAAATCTGGGAGACCAACACCCCCTTCTTTTATGGGGGGTTGGCACAATGTATCCATAGACGATTAAGGAATTTTATTGGCCCATAAAAAGGTGGAAAACATTCCCTCCAGCTCCTTAAGAAAATTAATCTTCAGAGCCCTAGTAAGAGCAGCAAACAGAAAGTTACATAAGGGAAGGACAGACATGCGAATCAAAGCAGCGCAGCCTAGGACTGACAAGGCAAATTGGTCCATTAGCAAACAGTGTCTTAATTTTACTATATAAAGGGGTGTAGTTTAACGCATATAGATCGATGATATTTGCGGAGGCAAACATCCTAGGGTAACACGTAGGGTTTGCGCTAATTAGCGGGTGAAACTTGGTGAATCAAGTATCTGACGCGTAATTGAACAATAGAATCTCTGTTTTAGACTTGTTTATTTTATAAGTTTATGAGTTCTTGATATCTTTGGAAAATCCCCCAAAACACTTTTTGAATTTCTATCTCGGGTTTTAAAAACAAGGCTATATCATCTGCATACAGTTTAATACTAGTCATTCCACTTATTGGTGGTGCCACTTCCGTGGTAGTGTGAATAGAAATTGCTAATGGTTCAATGAACAAGGCAAAGAGTATAGGTGACAGGGGCAACCTTGCCACGTACCCCTGCCCTCCTTGCATGTGCCAACATTGAGGGAGTTAATAACTATTTGTGCTGTTGCGCCCCCTATAGAGATGAATTACTGTCTGTATGAAGCTAGTGGGAAAACCAAACTCCCTGAGAATAATAAAAAGGCTTCTCTGTATCTAAAAACACAACCTGGGCTGGTATTTTGTCTTGTGGAAGATAATCTAAAGCTTCAATCAAGAAATTTGTAATGGTGAATGGTTGCCTATCTGGCACAAAGCCACACTGATCCGTATGAACGATGGAGCCCATAATCCTACTCATAAGGTTTGCTAATAATTTAGAGAAAATGTTATAGTCAACATTTAACAGGCTGATAGGTCTATAAGAGTTTAAGTTTTCCTGATCCTTGCCCTTCTTTAGAAAGCTAACTACTACTGCTGTACGAAAAGAAGTCGCACTCCAGGATATGGTTATCTATGAATGTCTCATAAAATTCGGCTGGTAAGCCATCTTCCCTGGGTGCTTTTCCACTAGCCAGCGATTTCACAACCACTACTATCTCCTATAATGAGAATTTGGCCACCAAAGCCTGAGCTTGACTTAATTGTAGCTTTGGGATAGGAAGTTTACTTAAAAAGGTTCTTAGTCACATAACGTCTACTTGCTGCTGCTTACTCTAAACCTCTGTATAGTGTTTGAGGAATGCATCTTGTATATCTGCAGGTTAAATTATAGAAGTGTGAGTGTCTGGGTCAACAAGATATGTAACTCTATTTTGCGAAGAGTGCTCTTGTGCCTGCCATGCAAGGAATCTACAGTGTATTCAATTTCTTCATATACCTGCTGAAGGTACGCGGGGTAGGCAACATACCTCTGTGAGTAATAGTAGTCTAGCATGCAACTTCTTGCTTGTCTAAGCAATACATTGAAGCTTGGGAGATTCAGAGATCTCTCTAGCTCTGCCCTCTGAGCCGCTTAGCTTTTACAATGTGTGATCTCTTTGGAAGTAATGTGGCCATGGATATTTGCTTTACAGGTGAAGAGAGGACGAGACCGCGTGAGTGAACATAAAGATATTTATTTATCCTGGAACAACTCCTGTGTCCGTCCGCTCCGACCACATCAATAACCGCCCCCTTCCTCGAAAACCACAGTCCGCTGCGTTCCACATTCGCTCCGAATGTGGAACGCGTGTACTAGCGAAACCCAACACACCCCCCTTCCTTCACAATAAACAAAAAGAAATGAAAAATAACTTAATTAACCAACATACATGCAACTTACTAAATGACCTAATGTACAACATAATCTTTGAACTTCATGGGGCACGACCTCATTCTTCTTGACACCCCTTTTTCTGCACTTTCCTCCAAGCAGTCTTCATTTGCCTCCATTCCCAATCTTCCACTAACATACTCCCTTTTTAACTCCGGCACAATGGAAAGAAAAGATTTATTCCATCTCTTCCCATTCTCTAGCACAACAACATGATCCAGAACCTTCTCCACCTTGGCAGGAGCCGAAAACTTTGATAAACCCTTTCGCACAAAACCAGGTTTCTTAATTCTCACCCAATCTCCCTGACGGACAACAAGACCTTTATCCTGTTGTTTCCTTGTTTTATATTTTTCCTGCACAGCAGACCTCACGTCCACAACCTTACCCAATCTCTCCATGTCAACATGCTTCTTCAACATCCAGTCCTTATTTAATTTTGTACCAGCTACCCTACCTCTTAACAACGTGAATGGGGAAATTCCTGTGCTAATATGAAGTGTTGTCCTGTACCCCCATTGTAAATCTTCAACAGATTCCTTCCAAGGTAAGCCATTGACTAGTGCCAATTGCAAACTTTCCTTTATCACACGGTTAAATCTTTCCACCAAACCATTGCTGCGAGGATGGTACAAAGATGTCAGGGTATGCTTTATACCCAAACTTGTTAAAAATGTTTCCATCTCCTTGGAAACCAATTGTGTCCCATTATCTGTGACTATTTCTTCAGGGAAACCCTCCTTCAAGAACACTTCTTAAAAAACTTTTTTACCACACCGGTGCTCACGTGATCAACAAACTTTACCTCTGGCCATTTAGTCATGTAATCCATCATCACCAAAGCATTCTTGGGTGCACTTCCAATCACCCTAAATGGTCCAGAGATGTCAAATGCTAACTTTGACCAAGGTACATTCTTCACCTCAATGGAGTCCACCGGAGATAGATAAGTTACCTGCGACTTGTCACTCAACACGCACATACAACAATCGCGCACATAATGCTCAATCGCTATGTCAACCCCTGGCCACCAAAAATCTTCTCTCACCCTACGCTTCATGACACGAATTCCAAGATGACCCTCATGTGCCAGCTCTAACATTCTCATTCGTAGGCTGACAGGTACTATTAATAAATTACCTCTCCACACAATATCACCAACAATGGACAATTCTTCCTCCACTCTTTTGTAAGGAATTAAATCTTCCTGTAAATTCTTTGCATTAGGCCATCCTCTACAAATATAACTTCTTACTTCTTGCAACACCTCATCATCCAAACACGCACTCAACCACTCCTGTTCGGTTAATGCACCTTTCCAAATTTCACCAATGGCATTAACAGCGCACACAATTTCCAAATCATCCACAGGATCAGTTTTTTCATCACACTCTGACATGGGTAACCTAGACAAGCAATCCGCCACCCGATTCCTTACTCCCGGCATATACTCCAATTTATAGTTATATTCTTGAAGTCTATATTGCCATTTTGCAATACGAGGTGTGGCCCTACCCCCACTTTTGGTGCAAAACAAATCTACTAGTGGTTTATGATCAGTTCTTACGACAAATTCCTTTCCCCACAAAAAACTTCTGAAATGTTCGACACCCCACCAAATGGCTAAAGCCTCCTTCTCAATTGTAGAATATGTGTATTCTGCCCCTCTCAAAGTCCTGGAAGCAAATGCAATAGTTTCCTCCTTCGCATTCTTCCTCTTCTGCATGAGTACAGCACCAAGACCCACGTTGCTTGCGTCAGTAGCAACAATGCATGTATCATTAATGTCAAAAGCTTTGATGGGATGAGTATCAGCTATGCTCTTCTTTATTACCTCAAATCTTTCTTCACATTCTTGATTCCATTGGAACTTGCCACTCTTCTTCAAAAGATTGCGTAAACATGCAGTTATATCTGAAAAATTGGGAACAAACTTTACGTAATACTCTACCAAACCTAAAAAGGAACGTAATTGTTCTTTATCCGCTGGTTTTGGTGCATTCCGGATAGCATCCAAAGTTTTCATCTTTGGTTCCACACCATTCTCAGATACGTGGTGCCCCAAATAGTCTACACCCTCTTGCATGAATTTGCACTTGACCTTCTTTAAAGTCATTCCACTTGATTTAATAATGTCCAACACACTCTTTAGACGTTCATCATGAACAGCAACTGTGTCCTCAAATACTAATATGTTGTCTTGAAAATACTGAACTCCCTCTATTACCTGAAACAACCTATTCATTAACTGCTGAAATACAGCAGATGCAGATGCCAACCCAAACGGCATACGAATATATCTGTACGCTCCTTCAGGGGTTACAAATGACGTGTAATGCCTTGAATCCCTGCTCAACTCTACTTGATGGTACGCCGAAGAAATGTCAAGTTATGTAAAATACTTTGCTCCCCTTAAAGTTGTCAACATTTCATTGATGTTGGGTAGAGATTGACGATCCACCCAGATATTTGCATTTAAGTCTCTCAAATCCACACAAAGTCTAATCGATTTATCTGCCTTTTGCACTAAAACTATAGGTGACAACCATTCTGATCCCTCTATTGGTTCAATTATGCCCAACGAACATAATCTTTCCAATTCATGCTTCAACTCAGCCCGTAGTGCCAATGGCACCTTGCGTACTTTGTGAGCCACAGCTGTAGCACCATGTTTCAACATTATTCGATGCTGGAATCCCTTTAGCTTTCCCAAACTATCCGCAAAAACCTCTGGATATTCACCTAACCAATCCTTGGTTGCTCCTGAACGTATTTGATGGACATTCTCGTGTTTTGAGAATACCATATCAGGGTGATTCGGGTCCAGAATGATACCTAACTCTCCTTGTTCTTCCCAACCCAAAAGGTTTGCACCCTCCTTTACAAAATACACAGTTCCTGCAGCGCATTTGCTTGCAAACCGTAAATTCGCCTCAAACTTTCCCACCACCTCAATGCGTTTTCCTCCATACGCAAAGATTTTTATGTGACAATCCTGCATCATAATATTGTAAAAAAAAATTAAATCCACCCTGTTGATTAATGTGAAAGGAGAACCAGAATCAGCTAGAAATTTCACATTCATATTTTTCACCGAAACTATACATGATAGTGGATTCCTCCTCCGTACTGCTACCATTGAAGATATTTCTACAATATCATTGTCTTTCCGATTTCTGGACTAGAGCATAAGAATTACATTCGAGTCTTCATCCGAAGTGTCGCATGTGCCGTCAATCATTTTAACAGATTGTGCAGAATGTTTCATGTTCATATTTCCCTTACACACTCTTGCGAAATGCCCTTTCTTTCCGCACTTGTAACATGTTTGATTGACAGCTGCACAATTCTTTGAATTGCCCACATGCGTCCTACTTCCACACCTGCAGCAAGACATATCGTTATTAGTATTCCTTCTTCTGGATGATAAAAGGTCATGCTCTTCACAACCACTTCCTTTGTTACTCTTTACCGACGACTTATTTACTTGTTTTGCTTGTACATGTCTAATCTCAGATATTTTTGTACTTTCGTTCATCTCCCGCATACAATTCTGTGAGTGTTCTATACTTCTTGCTAACTTTAAAGCTGTTTCCAAATCTGGATCCTCGGTAGCTAACAATTTTTCCTGAATCTTTTTGTTACTTGTCCTCTCAATCAACTGATCTCGTATTATTTCATCTCTAAACTCCCTGTAGTTACACGTAGTCGGCAGTAAACGTAGTGCCGCCACAAAATCATCAATTGACTCTCCTGGAATCTGTTCACGCTGGAGAAACTTTTTTCTTTCAAGGACGATATTCTTCCTTGGGTTAAATCTCTTGTCCAAAGTACTAATTATAGAGGCATATTTGTCTACCGTTGATGTTGACTCTACGCCATCTTCGCCTATAGTTAAGCTGCTAACCATTTCTAATGGCAATGTCTTTAAGATTTTCCCTCCTTCAGTACCCAAATTATAAATCAACAGTGCCTTATCACCTTCAGTCGCCTCCAAGTAAGCCTCAAATGTCTCTTTCCACGTTTGCCAATCCACAGGCGGCGTTCCTGCCGTCTGTAAAAATGGTGCAGGTGCCAATATTCTATCCATCGTTCAAGTTATTGTTAAAAATACAAATAAAATCCTTTTTTTTTTTTTAATAATATATATGTATATATATATATAAATATTTTTCTCAAAACCAATTAAAAGTTCAACTTTTACTTCCACTTCTCTGTAGTATTTTGTACTTCCAAGAAGGCTACCACAATTTCTGCTTTAAAACTTGTTTCTATGACTGGTTGGGCTCGTAAATATGCTTTCCCAACCAGTCAAAATGGTCGCCGGACATGCGTGTAGAGCAGTTTCAGCTTTGTAATCCTACTTCCGTTTCACTCTTTGTTCCAGTAGGCTTCACTTGTCTCACCACGACTTTAAAATGCCCCCGGTGCATGTTTCTCTGAATTGTGCTTCATCTGCCTCTTCTCTGTTCACAATTCCCTTTTTTTTTTCTCTGCGCTGTTGCTCACCTGGAACAGCACTGCCCGACACTTGCTGGCACACCACTGCTTTCTGTACCAATCTGCCCGCATTGGTTCACGCCCGCTCGTCGCCACTGAAGAGAGGACGAGACCGGGTGAGTGAACATAAAGATATTTATTTATCCTGGAACAACTCCTGCGTACGTCCGCTCCGACCACATCAATAACCGCCCCTTCCTCGAATACCACAGTCTGCCGCGTTCCACATTCGCTCCGAATGTGGAATGCGTGTACTAGCGAAACCCAACAACAGGCCTCCCAGATATCTCAACCTGGGCCGAGTTTACATTGGTCTTAAAGTAATATGCGATTTCGGTGACCATTCTTCCTTTTCCAGGTTAACTCTGCTAAAAGACCACCTACCACCTGCCCTTTCGACCTTGCTGCCATATATATTTAAATTTTCAAGAAGCATGATCGGAGAATACGCTCTTGATAGGTCCATATTTTTTTATTGACGTTCGCACGACCAAAGAAAATAATCCAATCTAGACGCTACGTTATATGTAGCCGAATAGCATGAAAAATCCCAGGCATCTAAATCTTTATCTCCCCACAGATCTATGAGATTAATTGCTTCTGTGTACTGAACTAAGCAGCTAGCCGTCCAAGGCTTATTCTGCTTGCGCATTTCTGACGATGAATCCAGCTCAGGGTTTTGGAAGAAGTTGAAGTCACCCCCCAAAAATCGAAGAACCTGAGATATTGAGTAACGTCTGGCACAGTTCGGTCAGGGGCATTGAATCATCTAAGATTGGTACCAATAAAGTGTGATTATAGTAAGGCTAGTTTTGTTAAGAAGTCCACTTACTAACCTGGGAGAATGTAACCTGCAAAGGGAAATGGCTATAATATAAAGGGCCACCCCTCTGCATTCAGCGCTCACCTTTGACATACAACAGTACCCTGCCCAGTGCTGAAACATTTTATATAAATCATTACTCTTATCCCTTAAATGCGTCTCTTGAAGGAGCACAACATCAGGCGAATGTCCCCTAAGCCCAACATCTATAACCTGAGCCTTGTGTTTATTGTTAAGGCCACTTTCATTTAATGCATCTATTCTTATATAGTCCTTTTGTGTCTTCATTATATGTTCTAATAAGCTAGTTCTTACGGTGTGTATGGCCTAACTTTAAACTGTATTTGGAGTATACCTAATAGCATAGTTCTGAGCGAATAAAGTGACTGAGTGGCACGGTAGCAGTGTGCACGCCTAGTATCCTTAACGTAATAAAGTGCTTTAAGTGCCTCAAGTGCCTAGAATGCCTGAGGTAGCTAACTTTGTAATCAACACTCTGCGATACGTATAATGTAATTATACCATAATTCAATATACAGATAAACAGTTTGTCTATCATGTAGTTCTAGAAATGTTACAGTGTGTTCTGAGTGATCCATATCTGGGTCAGACAGTTTCTCCCTTCTGTAATGCATGCATCACTTTGAAATATACTATTATCCAACTCCATTGAATAATGTCAACCTTTGTACATTGAAATAGAACTCTCCCTTTTTCTACTCTGGAGTGACCCAACTGCCCCACCTACCCTTGCCCTAGCCCCGTGCCAACCCGAAGGAAGAATTTCCAACATTTTCTTCCTTTCCCCAATAGGTCCATTGGGTGTCATTCTATTGCACCCTACTGTGCTCAAAACTACCAGTTCTTAGGCCTGGGAAGTTCTCAACCCTGTCCCACCCCCAAAAATGTGATACAATCATCTCTTTACCCCATTTGCCCCAATAATATACCTGAGGAATTGCCTATAAAAAATAGATAATAAAAGCTAGTATAGAATCATGCATATCTTCTCTACACAATTATTGTGAAAAACAGAACTTTTTGGATGTTTTGCTGTCTGGGGTCCCACCTACGCCATTCTTCTGTTGGCACTGAAGACATTACCCCCACTGCGCCGATATTCTGCAATAGTCCCTCTTTGGCCTCTTCGCTCCCCCTCTTGACTGCTGCTCTGTGTATTTTGAAACATTGCCTGAGCTTCTACCTGTGCTGGATCTAACTGGTTGCTTTATGAATAATGTGTATTGTTTGAGGCTGGGGTGGGGACAGAATAGCAGCAGATGGCTCTTCAGAGAGATTACCTGAGCCTACTGGTGCTGGTTCTGCATCAGATGGCTCTAATACCACTGGCCCCCTGTCACATATTACCTCCTCATAGACCAATAGGTTGTTAGGGCCTCCTGATTTCTCGCCTTCCGGAATTACACATGCTTGCGCATTCATTTTCTGCAGAGAGTCAAGTTAAGCTTTAGTCGCAGTGGAAGCCTTCCCCTGGGCACCCTTGCACCATAATTTTGAAACTGGGGTCAGCTGGTTCAGTGTGACACCATTGGCATTTGCTGTTCTACGCTGCAGGGTGCGCATGCTGTGGTTAGGAGAAAAATCTGAAGGAGCAATTAGACCCCCAAGTCCCCCAAATGAAGAAGGCGATTCGTAGCACCGTTTAAGTAAGCGCTGGTGATGCTTTATTGGAAGGAGCAGTTGTGGCCTGGGCCTCCTTCTGACAATCCAATCCTCCCCAGGGCGAGCTCTGACCCACCCCATTTCCACAAAGCGGCTCGCTTCTTACCTGTAGTACCTGGTGCAATGAAAGCTCCTCCGGGTGGTGCACACCTCATCCTCTCATTTCCCCGCGACCTCGTGTGACCACATGTCTACTTTTTATTCAGCCCCCCACACAGCATCTAAGGTCTGCATCTCTCCTTTCGGTCCTCCGATTGAGCGGCAGCCGAGACAGGGGGTTCCTTGCTGTGATATATTTGCCAGTCAATGGAAGGCTTCAAACTGATGCCTTCAGTGCCTGCAGCGCTAGCATCCTGTGCCACGTCCGTGACCCATAGGCAAGCAAGCACTTCCCAGGGAGGAGCATGAGTCGGAAATGCACTAGTGGCGAGACGTGTGGGCTGTCATCCCACCGCCCTACCAGAGTCTCCCTGCCCTTTTGTTTTGAGTGAGTGTCTAGCTGTATATCTTAGGGGGGTGCTATATTTCAGGAGTTGTAGTTGTAGGAGCACCTACCTTAATAGTGAGCTCCATTGAGAGTGGAGTAAGAGTTAATATACTTACTTGCTAAAACATCTAGTTAAAGGGTGTAAGCCTTGTTTGTTATAACTGTGATGAAGAAGAGTGGGTCTCAGTGTAATGAAGATCACATGTAATCTGTGCATTACCTCCAAATAAGCAATTACAAAGTCATTATGGCCCTCATTATGACATTGGCGGTAAGTCCCGCTTCCCACCATACCGACTGTCACCAACATACCGCGGCGGTATCCTGCTACCCATATTATGACCCACACATAGCAATCCATCACTTTACGGACACAAACACAAGTCTGCCAGACCAAAGGTCAGTGATAAAATGGCGGTAGCAAAACCCACAGCGTTACGCCAACAGAACTACGCCCACAGCATTATGACGCACAAATCACCACGGCGGACATTCAACTACGGTAAACCATTGGCGTTACAAACCACTGCGCTCAAAATACACACACACATACAAAACAACACCACATTGGACAATTCAAACTACACACACCTGACACTCATACACACACCACACCCACACACCCACAATACTATAAAACACACACCCACATCACCCACATCCCTTTACAACTCAAAGAAATTGACAATAGAGAGAGACACACCAAAAGCGCCCACAGAACCAGAGCCACAGAACACCATCACCCCACATACCCTCACACACACCACACACATTACACCCATTGCACCACAAAGACACCCCAGGTTCTCAGAGGAGTTGTTAAAGGTCATGGTGGAGGAAATTATCCGGGTAGAGCCACAACTATTCAGATCACAGGTGCAGCAGACACCCATTGCAAGGAAGATGGAGCTATGGCAGAGAATCGTGGACACGGTCAACGCCGTGGGACAGCACCCCAGAGCAAGGGATGACATCAGGAAGAGGTGGAACGACCTACGGGAGAAGGTGCATTCCGTGGTTGCAAGACACCAGATAGCTCTACAGAGGACTGGTGGTGGACCCCCGCCTCCTCCCCCACAACTAACAACATGGGAGGAGCAAGTCTTGGCAATACTGCATCCTGAGGGCCTGGCAGGAGTAGCAGGAGGACTGGACTCTGGTAAGTCAAATCTTTACTACTTTCACCCCCCTACCTCCATGCCGTCACATACCCCCAACCTCACCCTCACTCCCATCACTCCACCACCTCCCACACACCCCACCATCACAACCCACTCATCCCAGTACCCAGCACTGCATGCACCACCAATACATGGACACCACTCACAGCCCTGCATGGACACCCATCACCACAGCATGCAAACTAGAGAGAATCACCTAGCCCACAAAATAACTGCTCACACAAGGCAAAGCTGACAGGTCACTCACAACCATAGAGGCCAACACACCCATGCACAAGATGTCACACGCAGAAACAATAATACTGCATTTACATCCCCACAGGTCCCCCACACAATGTCACCGGAGAGGAGGTGCAAGCAACATCCAGTCCCCCCACAGAAGAGGCCCACAGTGATGACAGCAGCTCTGCTCACCTTGATCAGGATGACCAACCTGGCCTTTCAGGGACCTCCGGACAGTCGGTTACCCAGCCACCCCTCCTCAGGAAACACCACCACACCACCCACCCAGCGGGCCCATCCCTCTGTCCCCAGGACACGTCAATCAGCAGTGTGTCCACCACTACAGGGACCCCAGGCAACCCCACAAACACAGGACAATCAGAGACCTGGGGTCAGTGGGCACATTGTTCAGGGGACAGACGCACAGGACAACAGGGAAGCTGGGAGGACTGCTGTGGCCCAGGGAACCGATGCTCCACAAGGCACTCACCAACATCTTGGGAGCATACCACCATTCTCAGGAGACGATGGGCCAGATACTGGCCCAAGTTGTAGGAGGCCCAGTGGCTGCAGGAGGGACAGTACCTGGTGATCAGGGAGGACCTGAGAGTGTCGTAGTTTGGACTCTTGCTCTGAGCAAGACTGCTGGTTTAAGGATGACAGTACTTTTGTTTGTAGGTGACTGTGTCTTTCCTACAACAAGTCGCAACTGTTGTCCCAACCTTACTGGCTCACTAGCAGCACCTCGCCAGAAACACAATAGTAAAAGGTGATTTATGGCAGCCGTTTTACGCATGGACTC
This sequence comes from Pleurodeles waltl, assembly GCF_031143425.1. Lineage (NCBI taxonomy): Eukaryota > Metazoa > Chordata > Amphibia > Caudata > Salamandridae > Pleurodeles > Pleurodeles waltl. The sequence continues at coordinate 1,226,106,780 of NC_090440.1, read as the reverse complement.
GAAAATAAGATATCTCAGGGAATGTCGTGGTTAAACGGAGATTACCCTTTTCTCACAGATATACAGTATTATCTCTCATACAAACAAAGGCAATAACACAGATGCAGTGAAGTTATAACAGTTTTTATTTAACATAACTGCAATTTGCGATAGTTGCATGGACTGCAATGATTAGGATAATGAATATAGCAAGTAACAGTATTGTGAAGAAGAGACCCACCATTTTGCAATACATGAAAAAGATATATAAGATGGAATATGCCCTAATACCCTAATGTGAATAGGCCTAACCTCCTACCTAAAGGAGAGCTGGGTTTGTTAAACCTAATCTGCCAAAGCCGTGTCCATGAGAGGAGCCCCCAACCCTCGTTACCTTGGAATGAGGTCTCTATCTCAGACTCCGCAGGGACACGAAGACTGGGTCAGCGTCAAGATGACTGCAGCATAGGTATCAGCGATGGTGGCGATGCCCTCTGGTCGGAATCCCTCTGAATATCTGTCTAACATGTGATGTATTTATACAGATCTACAAGGTCCCCTGACGTAGGTGTATTCCTAAACAATAAATACCAGGCATGCTTGGGACAGCAATTAATATCAACAATCCCTCGAAAGTATAGAGAGGGAAAATCCCTAAGTGTGAACACCTACTGTTTGTTTGTCTTTGGTGCTTGATCTTGACGCCTTGGCGCGGTGACACTGATAATGTAACTCATAACAAGTGGCCTAACTATAAACAAGGCAGCCATCTTAGAAGAAATAAATAATTAAATGGGCTAAGACACAGCAAGCTACATAGGTTAAAAGTCACTAGGTGAGGGGGGCACGAGTCTACAAGCCAGAGGCTAAGCTAACTACTGTTATCCCATTAAAACGAACTAGGATTCACTACACCCTCCCCATTGCCATAACAGGTATGATGAAAGTACAGGAACCCCAATGCTAAAAAGTTGCTTCTGAACTAAAAGCTAAAAGCAAAAACAAGCTAAAAAAGCATTCGCATGTGTTAAAAATATGTTAAAACAAATCTGTTAAAATGCATATAGAGATGTTAATGTCAACTATGACAAGTACAGCGTGCAACAGCAATCTTCAATTTAAATGCATAATTTGGAATCGGGAATGGCAAGTCAATTCATCAAATTATTTGTTATACGCATGATCTTGAAGAATGTCATTGAAGTCACCAGTTACGGATCTCAAAAAAGAGTCAACATCGTCCGAAGTTAAGTCGAGTGCTGGGTGGACAAACTGATCCACAGAGCAGAAGTGAGCCGTATTTCCTGGTGTATCGTTATCTGCTGCAGTGTCCTCATCCATGGTAGAGCTCACAATGGAAGGCCCATAGGTGGCGTCGCGGAGCAACCTCAGTCTCAAGGGGCATGACCGTGTATGATCTCTCATCGGGGACATCAGCAGTTCGTGGTCCACAGGAGATGTCGGTGCAGCAGCAAGACAGACCTTAGGCAGATGTTCAAAGAGACACCATATGCAGCGGAAGACTGGTTGTACACACCAGAGAAGTGGCCGAAATGACAACGACCAGTCAAACTCCAGTTCCACCAGCAAAGGTGCACCGAAGATCCGAACCATGCGCTCACGGCACAGCGGAGTTGGCGGGAGCGGCTCCATTGCTCTGCGTTGCTGGAAAGAAACAATCCACCGCGAATCAGAAGAAATAGCAGTAGTCCGCCAACCAAAGCCAAAATAATTGGAAAGCCACCAAACACACTTGAAAAGAGAGAATGGTTGGCTGATGGGATGACTCAGAAGACAGTCTGGAAGATGGACACGAAACCAGACCCGACAGCCTTAAAGAAATGAACAATCCCAGTGGTGCTCGAAGCAATGAATATTCTGGATACCAGCTCTCCAAAGTGTTTGGGGAAATTGGTATTTAAAAGGGATTGTATCTCGGCTGATGATCTCGCAATCTGGAGAGCATACGTCTCTTTTGCGGATGTCAAGGCGACCTGTTTCTGAAACAATAGCGCCTTTAGCCTACTCAGCTTGTCATAGTTCACATTAATAGTATCTATGTGGGGCCACATGTCAGATACTTTTATCTCTCGTGTAGGGGGAAACACAACATGTCCACAACACCTAACGACCTTCGTGACCGAGATTGCGTAGGCAATTCCAGGTCGCATGCCGCAACAGCTTTGATCGCTCAGTACCACATAACTTCCATTGGAAAGTACATGAAACACTCGACGAATCAAGGGGACGGGAGTACCCTTCAGAAAACAGGCCAAATTTGCGACCCCCGCATTGCAAAGACCGTGAAGAGACACCTGTTTGCATATCATAGAATGACGAACAGCAGTCTCACATTCGCTTCCGCTAAGAAAGACCTCCCTTTCACCGTTCAGACATCTATAGTCAAAGGGCAACTCCCACTCTTCCTTAATAAAGCTATCTCCTAGTTGCTAATATCGTCCCACTGCAAGATGTTTCAGGCAGCTCGAGAAACGAAAGGTCGAAATCAGTAAATTAATAATGCTGTGTAAGAGCCAGATAGTTGAAGGACTCTCTGCCACCGTGAAGGGCAACTTATCTAATTTTTCCACTTGAAGCAGGGTGAAACTAGCCTCCCTTTTAACCATTGTCTCTTGTATCCTGGAAAAATTAAAAGCAGTGAAGAATTCACTCCCATTAATATACTTCCATGGAATGTGGCCACTTTTCAGTGTCTGTAATGTCCAACCTAGCTGCATGATGGAACGTAGCTGTGTTTGCCCATGATATAACCGGGACAAGTCTGTCTGAGTGATATCAATAGCAGACAACACTATATTCGATAGTGAATAAATCCTGTTGGACAGTGTATTCATGCCATTGTCGACAACAGCTAATGTTTTCTCCATATTTTCCTTATCTAGTTGCCTTAAACGCGCAGCAGCTTCGATCTGGGAAAGTTTCTAAATTTCATTGTACATAGCATATAAAAACCTTTTCGAGCGCTGTTTTCTAGGACCCAGCAGAAAATCCTGCAAGTCTATACTGTCAGAAAGAGTGTTCAGGTGTTTCTTAACTGCTGTTAACGTGTTCGTTTGCACCCATTGCCAGCACAGCTTACCCACACTGTATGTTGTAACTATACCTGTATGTTGACCCGATATAAAGCGAGGGTCTGGCCTGTTAATTGAAAAACTCCCTGAAGAGTTCAAGAAACGCTTTTGACACTCATTAGTGTCGGTGGGCCATACCAACCACCCGCCGGAACTGGAAAGTGAAGAATTATAGGTACCAGCCTTAACCATTGCATCTAGCCTGTCCTCTGTAACATTAAGAAAGTGTTGCCAATCTCTAAATTTTTCCAGAGTAGGGATACTGGGCGTGTTCAGATCTTTAATTTTTGCTAACCCCACACAGGATGTCTGCTCAATAGTGTCATTTAAGAAAATCATTTGCACAGGAATCAGGCATGCTCGAAACAAAGCCTCCCTAACCTGTATCTGCCAATCTTGTGTTCCCCATACACTTTTCAAGTCAATAGTGCTCTTCCAATATTCATAACCCACAATCGAGAGCCGGGAAACAAAGTGATCTGAATAAATCAGTTTTGTATCTGTTAGCAAAATCTTCCTAATTTGTGCCGGAGGTATTTTAAAATAATACGACTCTGCTTTTCTTGTATCATGCCCAGAAAAGTATGTAAATTTATCGCTATAATGCTTTGGACTCCCCACCTGTGGTGTAGAACAGTGTTCCCACTGTGTGTAGTTCAAGAAAGGCCTATACCTAGTGACACGGTGTAGGTAGTGATGTCCCCAATTGTTATTGCAGAACATTTCCCCATAATTAATTGTATAATCATATACATCATCACTTTCAAAAGCGGAATAGTCCTTCATTTCAGTTAGCATGGAATCAACTGTTTGGACATCCCAATCATCAGAGACAACATTAGGTGTAATAACATCAGACATAGAAATTTTGAACACGTATGGTATTTGAATAATCTCTGTAGGCCCGTATATATCGAATGGAACTTTGTCCCACACAATCCCATCACTAATTGGTATTGCCATAATATTTACAGGGGACAAATCTCTTCGGACCTTATGTGAAGAACGATGTGGTGTTAACATTTCATCAACAGGCTCCACTGAGGAGCGATCAGGAATATAGTGACCATTTATGAGCAAAAAAGAAAACAGTCACAAAACCAATCCATAAAAATAATGCAATAAATGTCAAACAGAACCACAGGTAGTTCCATAGGTAGATCAAATAGTTATTTTTAAGCCATCGATACAGCTTATTACTTTTTGAAATATTGTCAATCACTGTAGAGGATGAATCCGAAGAAAAATCATGAATGTCAATGAAATAGCCAGAGGTAGTCTCTGCAAACACAGGAGCCGGTGAATTCTGATCCACCGCACGTGGAGGCTCTTGATAGACAATGTCATTAGTCGTGGAAGTGTTCGTGTAAAATACAGCCAAATCTTGAAGCGGGTGGACACTGAAGATGTGACAGGAACCAACAAAAGTTCATTTTCCGCCCTCCCCATGGTCGAGGAACTGTCCGGAACAGCAGTTGACATTGTTGCATAGTCTGTAGTAGTGATGTTCATCCTACTATGTAAATGGATGTCCTGTTGGGTAGTGAGAGGGGATCGGGAACCACCCAAGGGACCTCCTGGTCTACTGTGAAGGATCGGCCACATGGTGTAATTTGATGTCATCAATGGAGATGAATCTGTTCGTCTTAGAACCAGACAGTGGTGGTAAGATGACAGTCCTGGTGCCTTTTATTTCCAAGACTTGTACCGGTGCTCTGTATGATGGACCAAACTCCTTCTTCACAGCGATCTTCTCACGAACCAGATCCCCAACTCTAGGAATCCAGCCAGTTGAAGTTTTTGCCAATTCCCTTATTCCTAAGGTGGCAGCACTTGTAGATGATTTATCATCACAAAATTGTTGAAGCTCCTGTAAAGCAGTGAGATGTTCTTTTATGTCAAATGGTGTTTCTGCTGCCACCATACCAGGGGCATCAAGATCTGGGACATACATAGGTATCCCAAAGAGAACCTCATATGGAGAGCGTCCCCCCAAGGACTGTCTTGGCAGATTATTCAGTGCTCTCTGGACCCCATATAGGTGGTGTAACCAACTGCGGCCTGAACCTAATACTCGAGCTGTTAAGGACTGCTTTAGATCACGATTCCGCCTCTCCACGATCGAATTTCCCTCGGGATGGTATGGTGAGGAGTAATGGAGTTCAACACCCATCGTCCCCATTGTGTCCCTGAATGCCTTAGAGGCAAATGCAGGCCCCTGGTCCGAATGGAATGCTGCAATCGCATATGCACCGATAAAGATCACCAAATCTTTTATAACAGTCCGGGCGTTTGCCGACCGCTGTGGCCAAACCCACAGGAATCTAGAATAGGAATCCACAGCCACTAAAATGTATTTGTATGCACTATCAGGCTGTAACAGACCACAATGGTCCAGATACACACACTGAAGTGGCTTGTCAGACACCAAGAGGGATGTCTGCGGAGGGCGTTTGATATTAGAGCCCTTAATCTGCTGGCAAATGTCACAGCAAAGGACATACTGCTTAGTTCGTCTGCATAGACCAGGCCACCAGTAGCGTTGCTGCAGAATTGTTATCGTGGCCTGTATACCAGCATGTGCAGAAGCGACACCCTCATGTGCTGCTGTAATCAGCTCTAATCTCTGGTCTTCATTGGGGATCACTCGATCTCCAACCCCAGGAATCTTTCTATAAGCAACATTCTGTGCACTGATATGGTAAGTATAATTTGTAGGATATCCTTTCGGAAGGGGCTTGCCTGCAGCCGAAGCTTTAAGGGCAATCAGTATTTCATTATCCAATCTCGTCCGAGAACGAGTCACTGCAGCCACAGAAGCCGTAGCTACTGATGCTTTGGCCGCTTCATCAGCCAATGTATTACCGGCAACGTGTACTTCTACACGTTGGTGTCCTAATGTATGTACTACATGGACACACAGTAGCTTATCCTTAAGATCAGCCACCCTCCCCACAACGTTTTGTGTTTAATAGTGTTCCCCTTCGAATCTCTAAACCCATTCAGTATCCAATGATTGAGACATTCATTGTATGACTGGACACAATAATATGAGTCGCAGACTATCAAAGTCTGGTTTCCTGTCTCAGTGTGTTCAAGCGCTAGAATAAGAGCTTTAAGCTCAGCCAACTGTGCCGTGCAGTCCCCTTAGGTCTGCGTGTAGGTATTGTGAGGGTGGAAAACTCCATCTTCCATCACTCCGCACATGGCTGCACAAGCTGCAGAGTATTGATGTTTAGTACCTACAGCTGGTTGTGCTGATCCGTCAGTATATATGATAGTATTGTAACTGTCTAGTGGCAAAATATTTATAGGAGCGGGGTACTCTTGCTCATACTGGAGAAATTCTTGTGTTTGAAGTCTTGGATTGTATATATAATCAGCATCAGTGGAGGTCAGAGACGTTGCCCATTGAATCCAACATGGATGTAATGCCTTAGCGTTCGGAACGCTTGCTTTAGTGACAGCCTCTAAGGCTGGCACCGGGGAGACAACAATAATGCGTTTCCCCTGGGCAAGTGGCCTCTCTTATATGACGGCCATCTGGACTGCTGTCAGAATCTTTTCTGTAGGTGCAAAACGTTGTTCAGCATTTGAATATAAATGTGATTTATATGCTATCGGTATCGTGTCATCCTCATTAAAGGTGACATAAGTAAATCCAAGGGCACCAGCAATTATTCTGATGACCAAATTTGTTTTATTGTCACGTGTGTGTAAGTGTTTAGCTTCTAGCATGTCCTGTTGCATGTCCCTAAGGATGTGTGTGTGTTCAATCGTCCAGCGTCTGCTAGAAAAATTGGGCTGAACTAAGTCATAAAGTGGCTTGATGCGTTCTGCATAATCTGGAATGGATGTTCTGCCGAAATTAAAGAAACCCAGTAATGACTGCAATTTCTTAAGTGTGTTTGGAGGCTGTAGTTGAGCACACTTCTCTAGAAAGTGTGGGGCCAGGCTCTTCCCCTCATTTGATAGCTCATATCCCAGGAATAAAACGCTAAGAAAGGCTATTTTGCTTTTCTTAAAATGTAATTTATAACCGAGGCCTGCAAACCCCAAAATGATCCGATCGACCCTCGCAAGATGAATGTCGAGGACGTCGTCTGTGAGATATATGTCATCCACATAGGACAATATTGATGTTACACGGGCTGAAAACAGGCCTGGGCTATTTTTATAGCCTTGAGGTAAACGACAAAATCGTTTTTGAGAGCCAAATGAAAATGCACTTAGGTCCCTACTTTCATGTGCTAAATTGTGGCAGAAAAAGCCATTAGATATATCTAATGTAGTTTTATATTTTTTAAGTACTATATTGTTTATCAGTGCTGTGCTGTGTGAATTTTGTATAGCATACGTCCGTGTATGACTATTTAAGTGTCTATAATCAACTATTATTCTATATGAATGATCTGGCTTTGCAACTGGGAATAAAGGATTATTCATTGCAGACGTTCAGGGCTCAATTACTCCCTGGTACTCAAGTTGTGATAGGATCTCCTTTACCGGAGCTTTCGCTTCATGCTTAACAGGGTATTGTGGCTGCGGTTGGGGTGTAGACCTAACAGGAATAACATGACAAGGAGACTCCTTGTCCCAACCTACATGATTGCGGTATAGTGCAGGTGCCTGCGCTAAAGCCCATTCAGCAGCATAGGCTCCTTTTGCTGCTTCCGGAACAAGAGCGGAGAAAGAAGGGAAAATTACATCTTCCCCTTGCGGGAACGTGCGGACGTGTTCAGGTGGCCAGTCTCTCTCGGCCAATAGGATATCACTAGTAAGTTTCATCCCAAAATATTACACTAATAGTGCGCTTCACGTCTCCCTCTATCTGAATTTTTAAATCATAAACCCTATCGGGGGGAAGAACGCGGCCATCCGCTGTTTCAACCGTGATGTAATCGCTAGTTGCTGTCGCATCCAGGTGATCTTTCAGACTCTGGTGACATATCGTGACCTCTGCCGCGCTGTCTAAAAGAGTCACTGCCCACCTCTTGTTCCTCAACAGCGTTCTCAATATTACTGGCATTTTTAACTGTCAGTGCTGCCACTTTCTTCTTTTTCAACTGTGGCTTTTGCTGAGGAGTTTTTTCTTCTTTTTTAATGGTAGACTGTTGTGAGTCTTTCTTTTCTTTCACGTATTCTGGACGTCGATCTGGACGGCCCCCTCTCTCGCTATGTCTATCCGGTGCGTCCTGAAAGGAACGAGAGGGACGTGAATCAGTATATCTATCAGGAGTTTTAATGTACTCCCTATTTCTGAGATTACATCTCCTTTCGGAGTTCTCCGGGTGTGGAGAATCAGCTCTCTTATTTCTTCTTTCTTTGAAATCTTTTTGTTTGTCCCAGCGCTTCTTAGAGCCCTCATGTGCCTGCTTAGTACCCTCCTTATGGGTGGTACCTTGTAACTCCAATTTTTTAGGTTTGGCTCCCAAACTATCCCATCCTATTTTCGGTAGCTGTCTCTCTTGTTCCTGGTTTGAAGTTTCCCGGAAATGCTGGCGAATTGCCAGTGCTACCGCTTCTCCTTTAATATTACTTAGTATGATTGAGGATACGGCGTCAAAGTTACGCATTAATTTCATCCCCAAATCCAGGGCTGGTGCAGCCCCATGCTCATTTTGTATTTGTTTTAACACTTCGGGTAAATTGGCAAGTGTCGGGGTACCATGTGTGGTAGTATATATGGCAGCGAAGACTGTACCCCATGTGGCACAGTCATCCACCGAGGGAACCATCCCAAAAGGCAAGCACATAGTGAGCAATCTATGTTGTTCCTGTGGTCCCGTATGCGGAAACACAGCTTCCAGCTGATTTGCTTTCTGGGCAATCCAGAACTGTATTTTTTCCTGTTCCGTGGGCACTTTACCCATAATAGTATGCACTGTTTGCGGATTAATCCCAGTAGCCAATTGATATCCACCAACCACTGGCGGTGCTGGACGCGCTGGTGTTGTGTTCAATGTTCGCATTACGAACTGAACTAATTGTCTATATAATGCCACTAATTCATTATATAAAATTCGTAAATCAGCTATTGGCATATTCTGTATGCCTGGGTGAGGCGTATATGTGGCGAACATAGGCCAGGTAGGTCCCTCATTACTTAAGGGACCTAACCTCACTCTTCGTAGTACATGTGGTAGGTGAGCCTTCAAACCAGTTCGGATGCTCCTGGTATGTGAGCGATATTTCATGATACTGGTATGCTTGGTACCGTAAAGGTACGTTCGCAACTTCATATGTGTGAAATGTGTTCGTTCTTTGGTCAACCTCAGGAAAGGTGACCGAACAGTAAAATGTTTCTGTTTGGTATGCTTCAGTAGCTTCTATTATCACAGTAACTTCCCCGCCCTCATCCGTAAGGCCATGTGTAAAGAAATGGCTCCCTGTTGCAGTTACCCCCTACTTTTTGCCTGATACTGATGCTGACTTGACTGAGAAGTGTGCTGGGACCCTGCTAACCAGGCCCCAGCACCAGTGTTCTTTCACCTAAAATGTACAGTTGTCTCCACAATTGGCACAACCCTGGCACCCAGGTAAGTCCCTTGTAACTGGTACCCCTGGTACCAAGGACCTTGATGCCAGGGAAGGTCTCTAAGGGCTGCAGCATGTCTTATGCCACCCTAGGGACCCCTCACTCAGCACAGACACACTGCTTGCAAGCTTGTGTGTGCTGGTGGGGTGAAAATGACTAAGTCGACATGGCACTCCCCTCAGGGTGCCATGCCAACCTCACACTGCCTGTGGCATAGATAAGTCACCCCTCTAGCAGGCCTTACAGCCCTAAGGCAGGGTGCACTATACCACAGGTGAGGGCATAGGTGCATGAGCACTATGCCCCTCCAGTGTCGAAGCAAAACCTTAGACATTGTAAATGCAGGGTAGCCATAAGAGTATATGGTCTGAGAGTCTGTCAAAAACTAACTCCACAGCTCCAAAATGGCTACACTGAATACTGGGAAGTTTGGTATCAAACTTCTCAGAATAATAAACCCACACTGATGCCAGTGTTGGATTTATTAAAAAATGCACACAGAGGGCATTTTAGAAATGCCCCCTGTATTTTACCCAATTGTTCAGCGCGGGACTGACTGGTCTGTGCCAGCAGCCTGCTGCTGAGAGACGAGTTTCTGACCCCATGTGGTGAGGGCTTTTGTGCTCTCTGAGGACAGAAACAAAAGCCTGCTCTGGGTGGAGGTGCTTCACACCTCCCCCCCTGCAGGAACTGTAACACCTAGCAGTGAGCCTCAAAGGCTCAGGCTTCGTGTTACAATGCCCCAGGGCACTCCAGCTAGTGGAGATGCCTGCCCCCTGGACACAGCCCCCACTTTTGGTGGCAAGTACAGGGGAGATAATGAGAAAAACAAGGAGGAGTCACTGGCCAGTCAGGACAGCCCCTAAGGTGTCCTGAGCTGAGGTGACTCTGACTTTCAGAAATCCTCCATCTGCAGATGGAGGATTCTCCCAATAGGAATAGGGATGTGCCCCCCTCCCCTCAGGGAGGAGGCACAAAGAGGGTGTAGCCACCCTCAAGGACAGTAGCCATTGGCTACTGCCCTCCCAGACCTTAACACACCCCTAAATTCAGTATTTAGGGGCTCCCAGAACCGAGGAAGATAAATTTCTGCAACCTAAGAAGAAGAGGACTGCTAAGCTGAAAAACCCTGCAGAGAAGACGGAGACACCAACTGCTTTGGCCCCAGCTCTACTGGCCTGTCTCCCCACTTCTAAAGACACTGCTCCAGCGATGCTCTCCCCAGGGACCAGCGAGAACTGAAGCCTCAGAGGACTGCCCTGCATCTAGAAGGACCAAGAACTCCCAAGGACAGCGGCTCTGTTCACCCAAGACTGCGACTTTGCTACAAAGAAGCAACTTTGAAACAACTTGCGTTTCCCGCCGGAAGCGTGAGACTTGACACTCTGCACCCGATGCCCCCGGCTCGACTTGTGGAGAACGATCACTTCAGGGAGGACTCCCCGGCGACTGCGAGACCGTGAGTAGCCAGAGTTGCCCCCCCTGAGCCCCCACAGCGACGCCTGCAGAGGGAATCCCGAGGCTCCCCCTGACCGCGACTGCCTGCTTCTAAGATCCGACGCCTGGTAAAGATTCTGCACCCGCAGCACCCAGGGCCTGAAGGATCCGACTTCCAGTACAGGAGCGACCCCCAGGTGGCCCTCTCCCTTGCTCAGGTGGTGGCTACCCCGAGGAGCCCCCCCCCCCTTGCCTGCCTGCATCACTGAAGAGACCCCTTGGTCTCCCATTGATTTCTATTACAAACCCGATGCGTGTTTGCACACTGCACCCGGCCGCCCCCGTGCTGCTGAGGGTGTACTTTCTGTGTGGATTGTGTCCCCCCCGGTGCCCTACAAAACCCCCCTGGTCTGCCCTCCGAAGACACGGGTACTTACCTGCTGGCAGACTGGAACCGGGGCACCCCCTTCTCCATTGAAGCCTACGCGTTTTGGGCACCACTTTGACCTCTGCACCTGACCGGTCCTGAGCTGCTGGTGTGGTAACTTTGGGGTTGCTCTGAACCCCCAACGGAGGGCTACCTTGGACCCAAACATGAACTCCGTAGGTGGTTTACTTACCTGCAAAAACTAACAAACACTTACCTCCCCCAGGAACTGTTGAAAATTGCACTGTGTCCAGTTTTAAAATAGCTATATGTCATTTACGTGAAAACTGTATATGCTATTTTGCTAATTCAAAGTTCCTAAAGTACCTACCTGAAATACCTTTCATTTAAAGTATTACTGGTAAATCTTGAACCTGTGGTTCTTAAAATAAACTAAGAAAATATATTTTTCTATTCAAAAACCTATTGGCCTGGAATTGTCTCTGAGTGTGTGTTCCTCATTTATTGCTTGTGTGTGTACAACAAATGCTTAACACTACCCTCTGATAAGCCTACTGCTCGACCACACTACCACAAAATAGAGCATTCGAATTATCTTTTTTTGCCACTATCTTACTGCTAAGGGGAACCATTGGACTCTGCGCATACTATTCCTTACTTTGAAATAGTGCATACAGAGCCAACTTCCTACATTGGTGGATCAGCGGTGGGGTACAAGACTTTGCATTTGCTGGACTACTCAGCCAATACCTGATCACATGACTAAATTCCAAAAATTTTCATTAGAAACTGATTTTTGAAATTTGAGCTATTTTTCTAAATTTTTAAAAGTCCTGCTGGGGCCTTGTGTTAGTCCCTGTTAGCATTTCTTTTAGAGTTTAAAACTTTTGTAAAAGTTTGAATTAAGTTCTAGAGATAGTTTTAGATTCTTAAAAAGTATTCCAACTTTTAGAAACATAGGCCCTCATTCTGACCTTGGCGGGCGGCGGAGGCCGCCCGCCAAAGTCCCGCCGTCAGGTTACCGTTCCGCGGTCGAAAGACCGCGGCGGTAATTCTGACTTTCGGGAAAGAGGCTTCCACGATGAAGCCGGCTCGGAATCGAGCCGGCGGAGTGGAAGCTGTGCGACGGGTGCAGTTGCACCCGTCGCGTATTTCACTGTCTGCGCAGCAGACAGTGAAATACATGTAGGGGCCCTCTTACGGGGGCCCCTGCAATGCCCATGCCAGTGGCATGGGCACTGCAGGGGCCCCCAGGGGCCCCGCGACCCCCCCTACCGCCATCCGGATCCCGGCGGTCGGACCGCCGGGATCTGGATGGCGGTAGGGGGGGTCGGAATCCCCTCGGCGGCGCAGCAAGCTGCGCCGCCTTGGAGGATTCAATGGGGCGGCGGTACACTGGCGGGAGCCCGCCAGTGGTGCCGGTCCGACCGCGGCTTTACCGCCGCGGTCGGAATCCCCATTGGAGCACCGCCGGCCTGTCGGCGGTGCTCCCGCGGTCCTCCGCCCTGGCGGTCTTTGACCGCCAGGGTCACAATGACCGCCATAATGTCTACTGCAGAAGAGACAGTGGTGGAGCTCAACCTCACACCTTACCTGCGTCTTAGGATGTCAGAGTTAAGGACTCTCTGCAGAATCAAAAAAATAAAAACTGGATCAAACCCTACCAAAGAACAGCTCCAGGAGCTCTTGGCAGAGTTTGCTAAAAACAACCCCTCTGATGATGCCCTCACAGAGGGGGAAGCTAGTGATGTGGAGGAGACTTTCCCCCCTCCAGTCCTATTTAGGGAGAACAGGGTCCCTCAAACCCTGACTCCAAATGTGATAGTGAGAGATGCTGCTTCTCTCACAGGAGAGTCCAGCAACTCTGGAATCACTGAGGATAGTCTCAGTGAAGATGACCTACTGTTAGCCAGGATGGTCAAAAGATTGGATCTAGAGGGACAGCTCCTAGCCATAGAAAGGGAAAGACAAGAGATGGGTTCTGGTCCCATCAATGGTGGCAGCAACATAAATAGGGTCAGAGATTCTCCTGACATGTTGAAAATCCCAAAAGGGATTGTAACTAAATATGAAGATGGTGATGACATCACCAAATGGTTCACAGCTTTTGAGAGGGCTTGTGCAACCAGAAAAGTAAACAAATCTCACTGGGGTGCTCTCGTTTGGGAAATGTTCACTGGAAAGTGTAGGGATAGACTCCTCACACTCTCTGGTAAAGATGCAGAATCTTATGACCTCATGAAGGCTACCCTGATTGAGGGCTTTGGATTCTCCACTGAGGAGTACAGGATTAGGTTCAGGGATGCTCAAAATCCTCGAGCCAGACCTGGGTTGATTTTGTAGACTACTCAGTGAAAACACTGGATGGTTGGGTAACTGGAAATGAAGTGTATGACTATGTTGGGCTTTATCATTTGTTTATGAAAGAACACATTTTAAGTAACTGCTTCAATGAAAAGTTGCATCAGTATCGGGTACACCTAGGTCCAATTTCTCCCCAAGAATTGGGAAAGAAGGCAGACCACTGGGTCAAGACTAGGGTAACCAAAACTTCCACTGGGGGTGACCAAAAGAAAGGGGTTACAAAGCCTCCCCAGGAGAAAGTGGGTGACACTAGAAACAAAGAAAAAGAGTCCTCTGTAGGCCCCCAAAAACCAGACCAGGTGGGTGGGCCCCAAGACACAACCCAAAGCAAAGGTGGGTACCAGGGTAAGAACTGGGATGCCACTAAGGCATTGTGCCAAAACTGTAGACAGGCAGGGCACCACACCAAGGACACTTCTTGTCCCAAAAACAAACCCCCTAGCAAAATCCCAGGGGTGACCAGTGTGGCCATTGGGGATGACTCCTCAGATGAGGAGGTCTTCATAGCCTCCAATTGGAAAAAGGGCCTCACAGGTGAGTTGGAGATTCCAGAGGGAAGTAGACACGTCCACCACCTACTGGTGAATGGAATCCCAGCCACTGCCCTGAGAGACACTTGTGCCAGTCACACTATTGTGCATGACAGGCTGGTGTTCTCCAACCAGTACATCCCAGGTGAGACTGCCAGAGTAAGAGTTAGCCCAGACAGGGTCACTGATAGGCCTGTGGCTTTTGTGCCCATAGAAGTGGGTGGGACGTTTAGCTGGAGAAGGGTGGTAGTCAGTACAGACCTCCCCCTTGATTGTCTCCTTGGAAATGACTACCCTGAGGTTAGTGAGAGCCCAAGAGAGGAACTGGTCCAGTGCCAGTCCTCTTCCAAGGATTCTGGAGGTGCTGCCTCTGCAGTAACTGCAAGTAGGCCCCAGACGAAAAAGAAAAGAAAACAGTGTAGGAAGGGTGGACAACCTTTAGCCAAGGTTACAGCAAGCCAAGGAGATTCTGCTCCAGTAGGGGAGAACTCCAAAAGTGGCACTGGTAACGTCCAACCTGACCCACAAGAAGTCCTGGCTAGTCAGGCAACTGTTAAGCCTGAGTGGGTGGCTCCTCAGCTAACAGAAGAAAGAGTGGAAGAAGGGTGTTTACTACAAGATGTGGTAACCCCCCACTCTAATACAGCAGACAGGCACCCTGAACCCAAAGAAACCTGTAACTTAGCCCCTTCCCTTGTAGGTGAAGAGCTAAAGGTGTGGTTCTGGGCACTGACAGCTGTCAGTGGCCTCTGCTGGGTGTTAGCCTTTATGGCTGCACTATCCTTGGCATGGTGGTCTGACCCCATGCCAAATAGCAAGTTAGGCCCCCTGACCCTGTTGGTCATGGTGGGGTTACTCCAGCTCTGGGTAACCTCTTTGGGTAAGCTAGGGGTGACCCTGGCTAAGATAAGATTAGCAGAGGGGGATACCTCTAACCCCAAAATAGAGAGAATGGGTGGAGACATTAAAGACACAGACAAGAGGCAATTCAGACTAGGTCATATCACTGTGGAAGTGGGTCAGTTCCCCAGAGGGAATGACCTGAACAGGAGGATGTAAGGCAGAGTAGGCCCTGCAACAAACCAGCCTATTCCCTCTACTCTTCCTCGCCTGACAGACTAGGAAGACTCTCCCAGCTTTGGCTGAGTCTCCTGGCCTGTGGGCTGGGGGGGGGCTTGTGTAAAGAAATAGCTCCCTGTTGCCGTTACCCCCCACTTTTTGCCTGATACTGATGCTAACTTGACTGAGAAGTGTGCTGGGACCCTGCTAACCAGGCCCCAGCACCATTGCTCTTTCACCTAAAATGTACCATTGTCTCCACAATTGCACAACCCTGGCACCCAGGTAACTCCCTTGTAACTGGTACACCTGGTACCAAGGGCCCTGACGCCAGGGAAGGTCTCTAAGGGCTGCAGCATGTCTTATGCCACCCTAGGGACCCCTCACTCAGCACAGACACACTGCTTGACAGCTTGTGTGTGCTGGTGGGGAGAAAATGACTAAGTCGACATGGCACTCCCCTCAGGGTGCCATGCCAACCTCACACTGCCTGTGGCATAGATAAGTCACCCCTCTAGCAGGCCTTACAGCCCTAAGGCAGGGTGCACTATACCACAGGTGAGGGCATAGGTGCATGAGCACTATGCCCCTACAGTGTCTAAGCAAAACCTTAGACATTGTAAGTGCAGGTTAGCCATAAGAGTATATGGTCTGGGAGTCTGTCAAAAACGAACTCCACAGCTCCATAATGGCTACACTGAATACTGGGAAGTTTGGTATCAAACTTCTCAGAATAATAAACCCACACTGATGCCAGTGTTGGATTTCTTAAAAAATGCACACAGTGCGCATCTTAGAGATGCCCCCTGTATTATACCCAATTGTTCAGTGCAGGACTGACTGGTCTGTGCCAGCCTGCTGCTGAGAGACGAGTTTCTGACCCCATGTGGTGAGGGCCTTTTTGCTCTCTGAGGACAGAAACAAAAGCCTGCTCTGGGTGGAGGTGCTTCACACCTCCCCCCTGCAGGAACTGTAACACCTAGCAGTGAGCCTCAAAGGCTCAGGCTTCTTGTTACAATGCCCCAGGGCACTCCAGCTACTGGAGATGCCCGCCCCCTGGAGACACAGCCCCCACCTTTGGCGGCAAGTATAGGGGAGATCATGAGAAAAACAAGGAGGAGTCACTGGCCAGTCAGGACAGCCCCTAAGGTGTCCTGAGCTGAGGTGACTCTGCCTTTCAGAAATTCTCCATCTTGCAGATGGAGGATTCTCCCAATAGGAATAGGGATGTGCCCCCTTCGCCTCAGGAAGGAGGCACAAAGAGGGTATAGCCACCCTCAAGGACAGTAGCCATTGGCTACTGCCCTCCCCGACCTAAACACCCCCCTAAATTCAGTATTTAGGGGCTCCCAGAACCGAGGAAGATAGATTCCTGCAACCTAAGAAGAAGAGGACTGCTAAGCTGAAAAACCCTGCAGAGAAGACGGAGACACCAACTGCTTTGGCCACAGCTCTACCGGCCTGTCTCCCCACTTCTAAAGACACTGCTCCAGTGACGCTCTCCCCAGGGACCAGCGACCTCTGAAGCCTCAGAGGACTGCCCTGCATCTAGAAGGACCAAGAACTCCCGAGGACAGCGGCTCTGTTCACCCAAGACTGCGACTTTGCTACAAAGAAGCAACTTTGAAACAACTTGCGTTTCCCGCCGGAAGCGTGAGACTTGACACTCTGCACCCGACGCCCCCGGCTCGAGTTGTGGAGAACAATCACTTCAGGGAGGACTCCCCGGCGACTGCGAGACCGTGAGTAGCCAGAGTTGCCCCCCCTGAGCCCCCACAGCGACGCCTGCAGAGGGAATCCCGAGGCTCCCCCTGACTGCGACTGCCTGCTTCTAAGATCTGACGCCTGGTAAAGACTCTGCACCCGCAGCCCCCAGGGCCTGAAGGATCCGACCTCCAGTGCAGGAGCGACCCCCAGGTGGCCTTCTCCCTTGCCCAGGTGGTGGCTACCCGAGGAGCCCCCCCCCCTTGCCTGCCTGCATTGCTGAAGAGACCCCTTGGTCTCCCATTGATTTCTATTACAAACCTGACGCATGTTTGCACACTGCACCCGGCCGCCCCGTGCTGCTGAGGGTGTACTTTCTGTGTGGACTTGTGTCCCCTCCGGTGCCCTACAAAACCCCCCTGGTCTGCCCTCCGAAGACGCGGGTACTTACCTGCTGGCAGACTGGAACCGGGGCACCCCCTTCTCCATTGAAGCCTATGTGTTTTGGGCACCACTTTGGCCTCTGCACCTGACCGGTCCTGAGCTGCTGGTGTGTTAACTTTGGGGTTGTTCTGAACCCCCAACGGTGGGCTACCTTGGACCCAAACTTGAACCCCGTAGGTGGTTTACTTACCTGCAAAAACTAACAAACACTTACCTCCCCCAGGAACTGTTGGAAATTACAGTGTTTCTAGTTTTAAAATAGCTATATGTCATTTATGTGAAAACTGTATATGCTATTTTGCTAATTCAAAGTTCCTAAAGTACCTACCTGAAATACCTTTCATTTAAAGTATTACTGGTAAATCTTGAACCTGTGGTTCTTAAAATAAACTAAGAAAATATATTTTTCTATACAAAAACCTATTGGCCTGGAATTGTCTCTGAGTGTGTGTTCTTCATTTATTGCTTGTGTGTGTACAACAAATGCTTAACACTACCCTCTGATAAGCCTACTGCTTGACCACACTACCACAAAATAGAGCATTAGAATTATCTTTTTTTGCCACTATCTTACCTCTAAGGGGAACCCTTGGACTCTGTGCATACTATTCCTTACTTTGAAATAGTGCATACAGAGCCAACTTCCTACATTGCCATGTGTTAATAAACGTTGTGTTAGTGCATGTCTAGCATTTTCAAGAATGTCTATGGCATCAGCCATAGCTGTTTGGAGAAACGGAACACCAGATAGGGGAAGTTCTTTCCTTTTATGAGTTCGAGCTCGAACAACCTACAGCTTAATTAGGCGTTACCTTTTCAGCCGAGGAGGATTATCCCAAAGACCATGGACGTCTCTGTATAATGGTACTTAGGGTACCTGTTTGTCTGTGAGACAGCGATAGTCAGGGTATCCGTGAATTAGTGCCTAAACACCATCGTTGGTGGCGCCATGTCGTAGTTTGGACTCTTGCTCTGAGCAAGACTACTGGTTTAAGGATGACAGTACTTTTGTTTGTAGGTGACTGCGTCTTTCCTACAACAATTCGCAACTGTTGTCCCAACCTTACCGGCTCACTAGCAGCACCTCACCTGAAACACAATAGTAAAAGGTGATTTATCGCAGCCGTTTTACACATGGACTCAAAAATAAGATATCTCAGGGAATGTCGTGGTTAAACGGAGATTACCCTTTTCTCACAGATATATTATGTCTCATAAAAACAAAGGCAATAACACAGATGCAGTGAAGTTATAATAGTTTTTATTTAACATAACTGCAATTTGCGATAGTTGCATGGACTGCAATGATTAGGATACTGAATATAGCAAGTAACAGTATTGTGAAGAAGAGAGTCATTGTTATGAAGACCCCCACCATTTTGCAATACATGAAAAAGATATATAAGATGGAATATGCCCTAATGCCCTAATGTGAATAGGCCTAACCTCCTACCTAAAGGAGAGCTGGGTTTGTTAAACCTAATCTGCCAAAGCCGTGTCCATGAGAGGAGCCCCCAACCCTTGTTACCTTGGAATGAGGTCTCTATCTCAGACTCCGCAGGAACACGAAAACTGGGTCAGCGTCAAGATGACTGCAGCATCGGTATCAGCGATGGTGGCGATGCCCTCTGGTCGGAATCCCTCTGATTTTCTGTCTAAAGTGTGATGTATTTATACAGATCTACAAGGTCCCCTGACGTTTGTGTATTCCTAAACAATAGATAACAGGCATGCTTGGGACGGCAATTAATATCAACAATCCCTCAAAAGTATAGAGAGGGAAAATCCCTAAGTGTGAACACCTACTGTTTGTTTGTCTTTGGTGCTTGATCTTGACACCTTGGCACGGTGAAACTGATAATGTAACTCATAACAAGTGGCCTAACTATAAACAAGGCAGCCATCTTAGAAGAAACACATAATTAAATGGGCTAAGACATAGGAAGCTAAGTAGGTTAAAAGTCACTAGGTGACGGGGCACGAGTCTACAAGCCAGAGGCTAAGCTAACTCCTATTATCCCATTAAAACGAACTAGGATTCACTACAAGGGACATCCACACTACCCTGGTCAGCACTGCAGGGGTGCTGGCAGACATGGCCAACACCATGAGGGATGCAGTGGCACACCAACAGGCCCCTGACACTAGCCACACCGATGAACAGCCCTCTACCTCCACTAGGACCAGCAGGCCACCAGCACCCTTCCCCTTGCAGAAGGAGAACCACCCCACAAACGGTCTGCGTTCCAGGCAGAAGACAGAGAACATTGCCAAGACCCCTGCCAGGAAATAAGACTCTCCTGATTGTCACCCTTGTGTCCCACTCCGTCACCCTGTCCACCTTGAACTGCCGTTGCTCCACTTCCTATGCCCTCTTGGACAATCCACTTGTTAGATGGAGGCACCGAAACCTGGCCTTCAGGAGGCCAAAGGTTTGCTCTATAATTCGTCTTGTTCGCCCATGTACCTCATTGTAACGTTCCTCTGCCATTGTCCTGGGATTCCTCACTGGGGTCAGTAGCCATGAGAGGTTGGGGTAACCAGAGTCACCTGTAAATATCAAGGGATACCTGTTAGCCAGAAACTCACCCTTAGGGCCAACCCCCACCCATATACCAACATACACTGGGTGGGGACCATGGGCTCACCACCTATTAGCCACACCCTGTGCCTTTGGAGTTGAGCCATCACATATGGAATGCTGCTATTTCTCAGGATATAGGCATCATGCACAGACCCAGGATACTTTGCATTCACATGGGAGATGTACTGGTCCTCCAGGCACACTCTCTGCACATTCATGGAGTGTAAGCTCTTTCGATTTCTGAATACCTCGGGGGGGGAGGACAAAGGCAATATGTGTACCATCATTTGCCCTAAAAATGTTGGGGATATGTCCCATTGCATAGAAGTCAGCTTTCACTGTGGCCAAATCCTCCACCTGGGGGAAAACAATGTAGCTGCACATGTGTTTCATCAGGGCAGACAACACTCTTGTCAGCACGTTTGAGAACATTGGCTGGGACATTCCTGCTGCCATGGCCACTGTCTCTTGGAAGGAGCCACTTGCCAAGAAATGGAGCACAGTTAGGACTTGCATAAGATGGGGATCCCAGTGGGCTGACGGATAGCTGAGATCAGGTCTAGCTCCAATTGGGCACACAGCTCTTGGATTGTGGCCCTATCAAGTTTGTAGGTGAGGATAATGTGTCTGTCCTCCATTGTTGCCAAGTCCACCAGGTACCTGTACATGGGGGGTGTCTCCATCTCCTATTCATCCTCATTGGTTGAACTCTAGGGGGGAAAACGATGATCATCTGGTCAGGTTTCAACATTTCCTCAATGTACAATGCATTGCATGTTGTGACAGAAACAGTATGTTTATTCCCAAAATGTGCTTATGTCGGCTGGGACGCAGTTAGGTGCCATGGCCTGCCCCCCCCCCCTTAAATGGCAGACGGCTGTCTTGTGTGGAGGGACAGGTGGAAATGAGGTAATGCTGCTGACGTTGTGCGCCGTTGCAGGAGGTGGTTGAGTACCGCTGTGCAACTCCTCATTGGTTATCATTGGACCCTATGGGTTACAGTAGCCAATGGCGATGTATGCCGGCGGTGACGGTACGAACCGCTGCGGACGTGACCGCCATTTTCTATCTGTTCACTCACTTGCTACCTGACCTTCAACAGGAGGGGACCTACACTGCAAGTGCTGCTGTGACCTGTGTCTGGAAGTGGCCATGGCTCGAGTCACTGGGGAAAGGGCCCCTGCCTTAACCGCTGCGGAGTTGGAGAAACTGGTGGATGGGGTCCTATCCCAGTACAGATTGCTTTATGGGCCTCAAGACCAACAGGTGAGTACACTTTAGGCACGATGCATGGGGCATGAATGCATGGTGTGATGTGTGTGAAGGCCTCGTGTAAGAGGGGGTGATGAGGGGGTCCTGGGCAGCGTGCAGCATGTATGGTGGGCAATTTATGTGCTTAAGGGGATGGGAGGGATATGGTGGGCCTTGGGTTTAACAGGCCGGACGGTATGACTGATCCCTTATTCCATTTACATTTTTCTGCAGGTCAGCGCCCATCAGGAAAAGGGTATATGGTGTGCCAAGGATGTGCGTACCCTGGGTGTCCAGGGCAGGCGGAGCACCCACTGTCGCAAACAGTGGGAGGACCTGAGACGCTGGGCAAGGAAAACTGCAGAGGCCCAGCTGGGGATGGCCTCCCAACGAGGAAGGGGTGCCATCGAACCCTGACCCCCCTGATGTTCCGCATACTGGCGGTGGCCTAACTGGAGATGGATGGGCGCTTGAGGGCATCACAACAGCTAAAAGGGGGTGAGTACAGTTTCCAAATCTGCAAATTGCGCGTGGTGGGGTGGTCTCTGGGTGGGGGATGTGGGCCTGTGTGTGTCCGCTAGGCCAGGACGGACATTGCAGTGTAGGTTCCATGTTGGGCAGGGGCTGATGCACTCCACCCCCAAACATGCTAGTGGGCATCTACTACTGGGCAGGGATTTGTGGGTCTCATATATGATGCTATTGGCGTTAGATATTACTGTCCATGGCCTAGCATAATGAGGGGTAGTGCATCACCTAGTGCGTACGGCTGTGCCCTGTGTGTTGTGTACGCCAACGGTGGTGTTGTTGCTGGCATCGACCAAGTGTATCCTCTGTCTCTTCCCCCCCTTTTTTTTTTGTCACCCTGTCCCTATGTGCATTAGCATCATCTGGCGGAGGAGCAGAGGCACCGGTGACGAAGGGAACTGCATCCCACATGGCCCTAGAGACCGAATCCACCGACCGTGAGGGCACCAGTGGGACAGAGGGCAACCAAAGCACCACGGCGGAAACAGGAGGGGACAGTTCAGACAGTGATATCTCCTCCGATGGAAGGTCCCTGCTGTGGCTGACACCTCTGTGGCCACCCCAACTACAGGTACAGCCGCCACCTCCCGAACCAGCACGGCCCTCCCAGCAGCCCCTCAGCGAGCTTTCCGTGCCCGCTCACCCAGGAGGGTGGGCATCTCCTTCGCCCCAGGCACCTCAGGCCCTGCTCCTGTTAGCCCTGCTGCCCTGAGTGAGGAGGCTATTGACCTCCTGCAATCCATCTCTGTTGGGCAGTCAACCATAGTGAATGCCATCCAGGGGCTGGCAGGGCATTTGCAACATACATCCTTGCATTATTCCTGAGGGGTAGGGGGTGTATATGTAATGTTACTACTTCTGTTTGTGTGTATGGTGTTGGGGTGGGGGTGGGGGTGTTGCGTGTGTGTGTCACTCTCTTTTTTCTCCCCCTCCCCTGTGTGCTAGACGGCAGTACTCACCGTGGTAGTATTTGCCAGCGTTGGTTTTCCTGGTGTAGGAGGAGGTAGATCAGCATGGGGAACACCTGCAGTTCGGGCTCCATGGCGTTGTGGTTCTTCTTTGAGTCTCCGAGGCGAGCCCTTTGCCTTCTGTGTACTGTTTCCCCCGTTCTTTTGATGATGTTGGTACAGCCCCAGAAAATGTGGTGGATAGGCCAGTTGTAATATTGTGGGCGGTACATTGTCTTTCGCCTGGCTGTTTGTGGTTACCGCCGCGGTGCTTGTTGCTACCGCTGTGGTGGTCGGTGTGTTAAAGTGGCTGTATGTGTTGGCGGTTTCCGCCGTGGTCATAATCGTATTTTTTTTACCGCCGGCCTGTTGGCGGTATTACCGCCGCTTTATCACCGACTGCCAGGGTTGTAATGAAGGCCTAAGTTTGAATTTTGTATAGTGTTTGCCAGTGAACATACATTTGGCCAAACCAAACATGTTATTTGAACTATTGTTCCACACTTAGGGGCATATTTATGAGTTCTGATGCAACGTTGCGTTGCGGCAGAAAAACCTACAAAATGTTGCGATATTTCCTTGCCCCACTGATGTGCCGTGTTTATAGGATGGTGCACCGTGGGGCAAGGACCAACAATGCATCAGAAATTGTGATGCAAGTTGTTGAGAATGGCGCAAGGTGCTGCAATGCAAGTACCCCCTATTTCATGCAAAGCTGATTTGCGTGTCTTAAAGCACATCTCTATGCCACATCAGTATTGCGTAATGCAGGAATGCTTTATGTCACAGGAGCGCTTGAGAAAGTGATGCATTCAACCCACCAATACTCCACAATGCTGACAATCATGGAACGAACCTCAGGGAGCCTAGAGGGTAACTGTCAACATCAGGACAGTGCGCGCTCTACAGGCGACAAAAATGCAAAAGCCCAGCCTTTATGCAAGAGCATAATTCATGCATTGTGTTTATATGCAGTATGTTAACCTTTTGCTTTGCAGACTTCAACCTTGAAAAACACTATTAATGATGTTTGCAATAACTGTTCATCTGCAAGGTATTGCTGTAGGCTTACTGAGTGTGTTAGGGTGTGGTCCCTTTCTAGGACCTTCTAGAAGCTTTCCCTTCAGTATGACTGGGTGTGGTTTGTGGGCTGGGCCAGATTCTACATAAGGGAGCCAGCCCAGCTCCACATTCTCACTATTCAGAGGTCCCGGTGCAGAGCAGCAGCAACTTCCTGAGCTCCTGTTCCGGAGGCCTACCTTGACGTTCCAGGCCTGCCCTGCATTGTATTGGTGATCCTTGAGCAGGGCGGTAAGGCGGAGGTCGGGCTGGGCCCCAGACCCCGTTCTCAAACACTCTCGAGTTTTGGGCCTACTTGTAAAACTTTCAGAGTGAGCGAGGCATTGCTCTCATGTAAACCTTGATGTTCAGATCGGCAACAGCTTGCACGATCATTTCATGGCATTTGCATATTCTTGTTCGAATCGGCAGTGTGTGTGATTCATTTCCCGCATGTAAACCTTGATGTTCAGATCGGCCACAGCTTGCGCAATCATTTCATGGCATTTGCATATTCTTGTTCGAATCGGCAGTGTGCGCGATTAATTTCCGGCATATAAACCTTGATGTTCAGTTCGGCCACAGCTTGCACAATCATTTCATGGCATTTGCATGTTTTTGTTCGAATCGGCAGTGTGCGCGATTCATTTCCTGCATGTAAACCTTGATGGACAGATCGGCAACAGCTTGCGTGATCATTTCATGGCATTTGCATATTCTTGTTTGAATCGGCAGTGTGCGCGATTCATTTCCTGCATGTAAACCTTGATGTTCAGATCGGCAACAGCTTGCGCAATCATTTCATGGCATTTGCATATTCTTGTTAAAATCAGCAGTGTGCACGATTCATTTCCCACATGTAAACCTTGATGTTCAGATCGGCAACAACTTGTGCGATCATTTCATGGTATTTTCATATTCTTATTCGAATCGGCAGTGTGCGTGATTCATTTCCCACATGTAAACCTTGATGTTCAGATCGTCCACAGTTTGCGCAATCATTTTATGGCATTTGCATATTCTTGTTCGAATCGGCAGTGTGCACGATTCACTTCCAGCATATAAAACTTGATGTTCAGATCAGCTACAGTGTGCGCGATCATTTCATGGCAATTAAAACTTTGGTGTGTTGTGTTTGTAGAGGTGCACACATTCATCCAGAGCTTTTGGATTTCCAGTGAAGATGCTTAATTCTAAGTGCGACCTTCTTTGTGCATATTAAGTTCCTAGTACAGTTCCTGTTGTTTCCAAGGGAATGTTTCAGATAGCCTTTGTCCTCATGTAAAAATGCAAAGTTTGTTCTGAAACATTGTTCTAAAAGGTTCTTGTATTCTAGACAGTATGTGATATTTCATGAAAAGCTCATGTGAAACATTGGGGGTCATTCTGACCCCGGCGGTCTAAGACCGCCGGGGCCAGGGTCGGCGGGAGCACCGCCGACAGGCCGGCGGTGCCCCGCAGGGCATTCTGACCGCGGCGGTAAAGCCGCGGTCAGACCGGCAACACTGGCGGTCTCCCGCCAGTGTACCGCCGCCCTTTGGAATCCTCCAAGGCGGCGCAGCTAGCTGCGCCGCCGAGGGGATTCCGACCCCCCCTACCGCCATCCAGTTCCCGGCGGTCCGCCCGCCGGGAACCGGATGGCGGTAGGGGGGGTCGCAGGGCCCCTGGGGGCCCCTACAAGTATTTCACTGTCTGCTTGGCAGACAGTGAAATACGCGACGGGTGCAACAGCACCCGTCGCACCTTCCCACTCCGCCGGCTCGATTACGAGCCGGCATCCTCGTGGGAAGGGAGTTTTTCCCTGGGCTGGCGGGCGGTCTTTTGGCGACCGCCCGCCAGCCCAGGGAAAAACTTAGAATACCCTCCGCGGTCTTTCGACCGCGGAGCGGTATTTCGGAGGGGGGAACTCTGGCGGGCGGCCTCCGCCGCCCGTCAGGGTCAGAATGACCCCCATTGTATTAACCCATTCTTGATTTTTTTCCAGGTACCTAGATTTCTTGAGGTCTAGTTATAGTCACTTCTTAGGTTATCCATGGTTACAGTATGAGAACGCTTAGAACCATAGTCTAGTGAAAGTCAATGTGATTGTATCTTGATATTGTGTTGTTTAACCTTTTGCTTCCTACAGGTCTCCTTCCCAGCTGTTCCCTTCCTAATCCCCTTTTCCCCCACTTGGACTCTCTCAGGCTCTGTGATATTTCTATCGGAGTTTTGGAACTGTCTAGTGGTGGACATGTTGGGAACGTGCACAGGCCCTGAGGATCTGGTCTCCCTGACAGTAACAACCCCAACCCAGTAGACTTTCCATCATCCCAGGGAAAGAGGAAGTCCACCTTCAGAGAGGAGAATTTATACAGATCATACAGATTCTAATTAGTGAGGTGACAAAAAATGAACATCTGCTATTTGTCACCTCAAAATATTGCCATTAGCAAGGAAGGAGGCCATTTAGCAATCTATAGAGGGCAAAATCAACTGTGTAGCACAAAGCAAAGAGGACTATTCAAAAGTGCAAGAATAGGTGGCATGATTACCAGTGCAGAACAAAAGAAAAACTGGCCAGAAACATTAAGGCAGACATGAGGACCAGAGGGGTACTTGAGGTTCAGGAGGGAATGGATCCATTGGAGGAGCAAGAGGTATCCCTCATCCCAATAGAGTTGGTAGCTGGAATGGAAGGGCAGGACAGTGCTGAAGTGGAGGACCAGGCAGAACTTCATGGCGAGTAAAAACAAGGGACAATAGATTAGCAGACTGTCATGCAGGAATGCCCCACATGTCTACTCATCCTTCACATAACTGTCCTTTCCCTGGGCATTACCAATTTTATCAGCTCACCCCAGCTCTGCTAAGTTTCCCAGGTCCATGCGTGATGTGCTGCCCTAGTCACGGTATTACCCCTCAATACTGGGGATTGTAGTGTAATTTATCCCTTCGCAAAACAGGGCTACAAGCTATACAATGCAAAGTGAAACACCTGGACTGGAGTAGCACATCATGCACAGATCTGAGAAACTTGGCAGATATGCCAGTGGCAATGCAGGTCCCATTGCACCATCATACAATTGTGCTTGTGTTGGGGGCAAATATCCGAAGTGTACTGTAATGTAAAAGTAGTCAATGTGTCTTTGTAGAGGGTCAGTGTGTTATCCGAGAGGGCCTGAGAAGGTGCATGCAATGCATATAGTAGCACTGAAATAGCCACGTGTAGTTACTAGTATAATTTCATATTTGACACAGCTGACCTGATGTGCTGGGGAAGGTTGTCCCAGGTATAGCTGCCATGGATGAGTGCAAGTGATGCACTGCAGAGGTTTCTGATTGGTTGGTTGAGACGTAGATGGTGTGTGAGCTATGTGGGTCCCTGGTACTGCAGTCCTTGTAGGTGTGGCTGGGCAACTTGAACAGCTGTGTGTCTGAATGGAGAGGCCATTTAAATTTCTGAGGTGACGTGTGATGTGTGATCCACAAGGTAGGATGAGTAATAGTCTGGTAGTGGTGTGTTGGATAGTTTGCCCTTAGTGTGCAGTGATACTGTAGTAGAGGTCATTGGTGTATTACAGTGAACATGTGATGATGGCCTGGGTGATGGTCGTACAGGTGTCAGGAGGGAGCCATATGAAGAAATGTGTGGCCATGTAAATAAAGTGAAAGTAGGAGTATGTGATTGTGCCAATTTGAAGTTTCATGGTGAGGTAGGTGTCAAGGATGATGGACAGGTGTTTGTAGTGGTTGGAAAGTGAGGGTTTCGGACCTGGTCATGTGGGCAACCACGGTGAGTACATGTTGCAGAATGTCAACACTTACTTCTTGTCATGTTCACTATAAGCAAATGAACTCACAAATAGGTATTACATATTTTAACTACTGTTGATGATGTTGCTATCTCCTGAGAGTTAGTGAATGATCTGGGTGACATCAGTGTAAGAGACGAAGTACAGTCCCTGGGTCTGAATGATGATTGCCAGAGGAGTCATCTACGTGTCCAAGAAAGTGGAGCAGAGTGAAACAATTTGCTGAACACTGGGGATGAGTCCCTTGGGAATAGAGCAAGCAGGAGCTATTGAATACTACCAATTATGAAAGAGGCTATCCACTTCAGAGATGTTCCTTAGTTCTTAGTGTTGTGGGGTCTGGAGTTGAATGTGTGTGTTAAAACATGACAGGATTCTCCAGTCAAATTTTTATTAAGGCCTGGTACAAGCTTGTTGGAGGTGGCATGTTCTGGTTGGCTGTGGCAGGGACCCTGCCAGGCAGAACCTAACACTCAGGGGTGGGTGTCTACACTCACTGTATAACCTGCCCTCACCCTTGGGTAGCTTGGCACTGAGCAGTCAGGCTTATCACAGAGGCAGTGTGTAAAGCATTGGCACATTAGACTCATGTGATAAATACACTGAGCCTCACAAAAAAGACTGCACGTGTGGTAGGTAAACACAGTTTGTATTCAATACCCACATTAATTAACACAACATGAAACTAATGAACGTTTGGGCATACATCACACTTGGAAAACTTACTGCAGGCCAGTTAAAATGACATCAGTAGTATGTACACTTGGAAGAAATCCTACATTACTGCCTCAGCATCTTTATGCAGTGCGAAACATTGTCAGAACTAGGTCCACCCTCGCAGTTAATAAAATGTAATACCACACTGTAACCGGGCGATCAGCGCCGCGGTTACGAACGGCATCCCAGAGCCGGCAGAACGGTGCCCCGGGGGCACTGTTTGGAGAACCAGCGACCCGGAAGAAGGTTCTGATCCGGATATCCGGGTCACAGATGTGGCGCAAGGAGAAAAGGAGGAGCCGGAGAGAGAAATCTCTCTCGAGCTGGAGGACGAGACGCGGAGCGAGTGGAAGAAGGAACCGGAAGAAGGGAACGGACCTCAGTTGGAGAAGGACAGACGTGAGGAAACACGAGAAGGAAGAGGGAACCCAGTTGCATCGGGGATCCTTGAAGAAGATCCAGAGACCCCCACTGAGTTCGCCAAGAGACACGACCAACGCCGCCACGTCCCTGGAGGGGAGTGGCTAGCACAGGTACGATCATGCCTGAGGGTAAACTTCTTACCCAAGTGGATTCGGGGCGGGAGCGAGGAGGGAACGCAGGGGAGGGAAGGGAGGAAGGGATTAGGGAACGTTTAAGAGTACACTTGCCTAACTTCACGAGGAGGGGGTCGGTGAAGACAACCACCCTCTGATAAAAACCCAGAGAGTGTCCTGTGTTGGAGAAAAAGTTCACTGGGGAATTGTGGTGCACCCAAAAGTTTGTCCCTATCACATCCCTTCACACCCCTTCCCTCGCACACCCACCTACTAACCCTTAGGTACTTAATAGTCCCCAAAGACCCACACTTACCTGTTCTCTCCGTTTTCTTTTGGGGAAGGGGCCACCAACATCTGGGACGGAGGGGTCCAGTAACACAGAACCCATACACTCTTGACCACGACAACCAGCGAGGAAGCCCTGTAAGCAAAATACCATATATATAATTCCCTATGGTAAAGAAGACAGAAAAAACCTCAAGACATCACCTAAGGAGAAAACAGCATCTAAAAGTTATCAATACATTGAAAACCTTGTCACCTAGAAAAAAATAAAGAACACAGATGGACAGAACCTGGTGTATTAAAAGTCATTTGTGACCACAACCTAATACGCAACGGGAACCCACTACACACACACATTTCTAGGATGCACCCCAGATCACAACGATATCAAGAATATGTAGGCACGGATAATTACAACATTTTTGCAGCACTGTGGGCCAAGGCTGCACTGGTAGAACCAATGTCAAACATAATATCCAGTTGGCAAGAAGTTAACATGTGAAGCAGCACCACCAGTCGATGTAATAACTAGGAGGCGATCTTCATGCAGGCACTCCCACACGCACACAAATACTGAGAACCACTATGCAGTGCTACGAATACCAGGCTGGTCTATATGGAGCACACTTGCACCCAAATGCATGCAGCACCGTAATGCGTTGCAACTGATAGTCAGCAGGTCAATAGCTTGTTCAATTAAAGGATTTTGTATTGCACTTTGCGGCACTAGTCCAGCTCTATGAAGCACAGGGGGGAAGAGAAAGGGTCACGCAGTCTCTTGACCTGTTTCCGATCGCCACCTAGTCCCGGTCCAGGCAATACTACCTGGCACACGCTGTCGTCGGGGTCAGAGAGGAGAAGGCAGGTAGTTTGCCACTCAGAGTGCCCAAAAGGAATGATCAATGAAGAGTGGAATGTAGCAGGGGAGCCTCCTGGAAGGTAGAGGCGCCACTTCAGGTACATGTTTATCAGAGTTGCACCCAGGCAATTCAGGTACAACATATGGTGCGCGATGATCCAAGTCAAACCAGACAATTCCAACTTCATACACAATGATGAGTTGCAAATTCCGTGCCTCCCTGAAATGAGTACAACGCCTCGTGTGCATTGATACAAGTTGCACTAGACAGTTCTGGTCACACACCAAGAAAAGTTATAAATCCAGTGCCTCCCTGGAAATGAGGCACAACGACTGGTACACGTAGATACAGGTCTCACAAGACAGTTCCGATCACTTACGATGAAGAATTACCTAACCCAATCCTGTGCCTCCTGAAAAGTGAGGAACAACCCCTGGTGCGCGTTGATACAGTCAGACCAGACAGTTCCAATCACACACAATTGAAAAGATGCAAATTTAGTATCTTTCTGGAAATCATGCACAATGCCCGGGGCGTGTTGATACGGGTCTCAGCAGTCAGTTTTGGTTTCGGTTTCACACACAATCACAAGTTCAGTAATGCCGCACAAGGTAGAATGAGGTAATACTATGGTTCTGCATCCACATCTGAGGGTCGCAACATGAGAATCGGGCACCGCACGCAATGAGTATGCAGTCGGTATGATGAACGAGAAAGATGCAGCACGATTGATGAAGCGGGCCATGCGGGGTCCGCAACTGGTGAATTCACTCACTACCAGCAAGACGCTTATGTGTGCTGAGGCCCCACAATGTACGCCTCAGATGTGGGCAATGCTTTTGAGGCTCTTCTCCAGGCAATCCGGTCTCCAGTCGCAATTCTTTGTTTCATGCTCACTCCGCAATGTCAGTTTGAACCCAGCAAGGGCACGGTTCTCCAGGTGTCATAAGCAAATTATGTGGGTTCTTAGTGCGAGGTCTTTGATGTCCCTGAGACCTCCACAAGAGAACAGGGGGAATGGCAACAAGTCCTTGGAGAGAACACTTCAGGGTGCCCCATAGCAGCAGGCAGCCTGCCCAGGCCAGCCACGATTCAGGAAGGGTGAGCAGTCCCTTCCAAGGGCAGTCATCCTCCTTATGCACAACAGATTCCATTGGCAGTGTGCACCACTCAGACCAGGTTCTCACATTCCTGCAAGTGTATCTCTAGCCTTCTACATTATGACGCTAGTAGTTATATTGCAGTGTGCCTATGAAGTCGAGGGCGGTTCAAGGTGTCCCCTAAATTGTTGTCCTGTCTGCCTGGGGCCGTGGAATGCAGATCTTAATCTTTATTGAGGCCATGATCTGGCAAACAGAACCAAGTGTCAAAACCTCTCCTTCCAAGCTGTCTATCCAGGCACTCAAATGGCAGAAGTATGTTGTACAATTTGCGTGCCCAATGTTGATAGCTGTCCCCAGGGAATGCACAGATATGCTCCCCAACCTCGGTGTCGATTGGAGCCAAGTAGAAAGGAACACAACAAACTTTAGAGCAGAGAAATGCCCACTTCCAAGAAGTGGCATTTCTCAGCTAATAATGACAAAAATTACCCTTACCATAGGAAGGGGTTTATCACTGCAAATCCAATGATAGGAAACATCATAATGCTGCTCCACTGCAATCCACTATTGCAGTTGGGAATTATATTATCATTACCCCATGTTAGCCTATGGGGAGAGCAACCTTCAGAGGTAGTGAGAACACACATGGCTGCTCTTCACTACTTTTCAAAACACGCTTGGTGCAAGTGTGCACACACTGGCATGCGATGGCAGGCTGGACACATGTTAAAATACCACTGTACAAGAACACACACACGGGCCTGAAATAGCAGGCTGTACCCATGTTAAAACACTATTGTGGAAGCACACACACACTGCCCTGCAATGGCAGGCTCAGCACACACTAGTTACCACCACTTCCTAACATATGTAGGAAGGGCGCACACACTTTCAAAATGTACTTACAGTGGGAAACTGCCTAGGGCCCAATGGCACCCTAAAAGAGAATCAGCAAAACCTACGGAAAGAGCTGATCTAATAGGTAGGGAAAAGCTAATTGGGGGTTCTTCACTACCAGGGCATGGAACACCCATGTGTACCTGACCTGCCTTCCGTCTAACACCTGCTCTACCCTTCATTTGGTGTTCTAGGAGTAGTGTAAGGCCCACTCAGGGTTGGCCAAGGAGTAAGAAATGCAACCCCAAGCACCAGCGCAACTGTGCCTCCCCAGGCCTGCAATGGCAAACCTGATCCATGGTTGACAGGCTTTTCTGGTGGGTGGCACACTCCGTGCAGCGTCCCACTAGTAGACGCGCTGTTCCTGCCTCGGTGTATGTGGTGTACCATTTTACAGGGCATGCCTCGCTAAAGCACCTCAACCAATCACGTAAGTGCCCATTCCTGGCATGTGTAGGAAGGGCTCACACACTTTCCCACTGCAGTACATTGCACAAGGGCCCAAAGTCCTAAGGCCACGCACAGAGAGTCAGCAAAAAACTGGGTGGTAAAAGCCAAACTTTTCAGGGAAATTCCCTTAGACGGGCCATCTCCAACAAGGGTCTTCCCCTTACATGTAGTGCAGCAAGGTGGCTTGTCCTGTAGCGTTGTGTGAATGCACAAATTGTATACAATACAGTATAGTGAGGCATCTTAGTGTGTAGTGCTGTGTGAAAAGCAGAACACAGTATAGTGTGAGGTTTAATAATAACTGATTGCTGCAACCAGACAGTTAGAGCAAATGCAGTCACCCTTGCTACATGGTGGAATGGTCTTTGCAGGGGTGATAAGAAGCCAGTTTTCCAGTGGTGCAGGCAGACAGCAGAAACATGTAAAATGTGTCTCTTTCCTGCACTCACTCTTACAGGCAGGGCAGGACAACAAGCTGGGGAGCTGCATTGCGTTGTTTTATCAAATAGGCCCCCTAGTGAATACTGAGGATGTGTGTAGACTGTACATATATTGCCATGTGAAGAACTACAATAGTACAACATGGCCATATACACTTGTATAAACATATGTTCCCTGTGTACTTGAAAATGAAGAAAATACTCACAGAAATCACTTATGTCATAATCAGTCAAGGAATCCTCAAAACATATTTCTATTTATTTCCACAGAGACAAACAGCACCTCCCTGAGATCATGCCCTCCTTGGATGAAGACATCTTTCAACGACTCCTGGACACTTTTGACACACACTGGACATGGACCATCAATCAATGACATTACAGTTGAGGGCTCTTATGACCCCCAAGTTACTTTTCAACAGCGAATGCTGGGAGCCCATCAGCGGATGGCTGATGAGGTCCGGTTGGGGATGGAGACCATAGCGGGTACTCTTGAAGGAGTTCATAGGTGTTTTACACTTATAAGGGGTTGTCAAAGGCTATCACAGACAACCACTCTTGGTTCCATGGCATTAAAAAGTTCCTAGCTAACATCGCTGGTGTCGTGCTGCAGAAGGAACAACAACACCAGCCTTCTACATCTGACAGCAGTGAAGTTGTCAGGCAGCTGGGGGACATTAATACATCCATTCAGTCCCTGGAAGCCAAGATAGACTCCTACATAACCACAACAAGTAACCTCAATTGCAACATTGTTGCTTTGTTGGCTAACCAGAAAACCCTTGCCAGGGACTACCATGCTGCCTTACTGGCACTCAAGAATGTTGTTGGGAACATGGGGGCCACATCTGCTGCTTTGTGTGTGCCTGAGGCTAGAAACATCTCTCAGCTCTCATTCAAACACCACAACTTCGAGGGGAGGCAGAACACACATCAGAGGCCGAAGATGTAGACTTCCCAAGTTTTCAAAAAGAAAAACTTCCAGACAAACATTTGCAAATGCACCTTTGCCAGTTTTCCTATCTGTCCTGTGTAGGACAAAAGGCCAGCCTCTTTCGGGGCAGGACAGTATTCTTTGTTTGTGCTGTACTTGATTTTGTCCACTCGTACCCCTAAATTCTATGTAACACTTGATTATGGCAATGTTTTCCTGCTCACTGATCTCGGTACACACACATAAATGTGTTTTAGCATGTGTAAACTAAGGTATTCTTACACACAATACCTTTTTGATTTGACCTATGTCTTTATTAAACCTTTTAAGAAGATATCCACTCACATTTTGTAAAGGGAGGATAGGAACCTCTCAAAGAAAAAGAATATGCAAAGTGGAAAACAATTTGAGATTTACATAATGGTTCCACAAAGGTCTACAAAAATATTGTAACTGTAACCCCAATGTTACTTTTGTTAAGCAGAAGAAGAGAGAGCTCAATGTAATTGCACATAATGCAGTGTATGTGCACTTACAGCAATTATACACATTACAATGTTAAAAAAGACATTATGTACCTGATCAATGTCATGTCAGGGTATATCAACAAGATGCCTTTTCCTGAAAGATACACAGTGAGACGATTCAGACAAAGTGCACACAAAATTACCACCTATAAATGGGATGTGAGAGGCATGTGAGTTCAAAACACTGTACCAAATTTCCCAATCAATTTGTAGTGTAATAATTACAACATCATTTCCACATGTTAAAACATCACTGCTCACAAAATACATAATGAACAATATCAAACTCTGGATGATTGCACCAACACTAGCCAGATACCCATGCCCATCTTCTGCCACAGAAGGAAGCACAAGGGCAACCCAATACTGTGAATGACAGTGAACAAGACATGCAAGTGCAGCTTGCCTCCCCCTGTGTATACTGATAATAGTTGAGTAAAGTAGGAGGCTGGCCTGGTTTGTAGTGGGTACCGTAGGTGCTTACACCAGGTCCAGTTATCCCTTATTAGTGAAGCGTAGTAGTGTTCTAGCAGCTTAGGCTGCTAGAGGTAGCCATAGCAGAGCAGCTTAGGGTGAACTAGGAAAAATGCAAAGCTCCTGCAATACCACTTATAGTTATACAGTACTTATACAAAAGTAAAGACAATACTCAGTGTTACCAAAAATAAAGGTAGTTTATTTGAGTGACACAAGGACAAAAATATTGTAGAGGCAATACTCCTTCTGGAGGTAAGTATTATAAACAATATATACACTAGACACCAAAATAAGGTTAGTAATTAGATATAGGATAGTACAACAGTAGGAAATGCTACAGTTGCAGTGGGAGAAAATAGGTCTAGGGGCAACACAAACCATAGACTAAGAAAGTGGAATGCGAATCACGAATTCCCCTCTAGACAAGTGTAGTGTGTTCAGAATCACTAGGAGAGTAAGTAAATTACCCCACCCCAGAGCCCAGAAAAGCAGGAGTAAAGTACTGCAAGTTTCCTTAGGACACACTACACCTCGTGATTTGGATTTTGCAGCAGCCAACCAAGCCTGCAAAGAACAACTGCTGGATTCCTGGACCCGAGGACCTGCAAAGGAAAGGGACCAAGTCCAGAAGTTGAAAGAAGTTCCAGGAAGGACAGGCGCCCCTGCCAACCCAGAAGAGGGTGCAAAAGAAGAATGCCCGGTTAGTCGAAGACTTCAGGAATGGACCCTAGGAAGATGCCAGCGGGTTCCTGCATGATGCCAAAGATGTCCCACAGCGTGATGATCGTTGCAGATGAGATTTTGTGTTGGAAGGCGCCAACAAGCCTTGGCGACGACAAAAGTGCGTTTTGCATCAAAATGCTGCTGGATGGAACCAGGAGGGACCTGCAGGCCAAAACTGTGTGAGGAGGAAGAGGGGGCTCTCTGCACTTTAGAGAGCCCGCGGGATGCCAGCCAGCACTCCCAGGAGTCACTATATCAGGGGACAAAGGAGGTGCAAAATGCCATTGATGCAGCACAACAAAAGAAGGTCCCACGCCGCCGGAGAACAACTCAGCCAGTTGAGTGTCACAGGGTGGAGTGCTGGGGACCTGGGCCAGGCTGTGCCTAAAGGAAGTTTGCAAAGAGTGCACAGAGACCTCAGGAGGTGAAGAAGATGCAGTACACTGGGGTACCGTCGCTCTCAGGGAAGGCAAGGTCCTACCTCCTCCAAATTGCGTCACAGTCTATGTCGATGATGTCCACCCTCTGTGTCCTTAGGAGCACGCTCGTCGCAGTGAGAGGAGTCCCAGGCTACCGGTCGTCTTCTTGGAAGGTACTTGCTTGGA
Organism: Pleurodeles waltl; assembly: GCF_031143425.1. NCBI lineage: Eukaryota > Metazoa > Chordata > Amphibia > Caudata > Salamandridae > Pleurodeles > Pleurodeles waltl. Next base: position 1,226,070,525 of record NC_090440.1, on the reverse strand, counting down.
GCAGGGGAGTGACTCTGTCACTCCACAGGCGATTTCTTCTGTCCTTCTGGTGCAAGATGAAGACAGGGAGTCCCCAGAGCATGCACACTGTGGAAACTGTTGCAGTTGCTGACTTGGAGCTGATGTTGTTGAAGAAAAGTGTCTCTTGTAGACACTTTGTTGCAGTTACAGCATTTCTTGGAGCAGGCTGCAGTTGATCCGAGGTCAGAGACGTCTGAAGTTGTTGCACAGGGTTCCTGAAGGAAACCTGCAAGCAGAATCTGAAGAGAACCCACAGGAGAGACCCTAAATAGCCCTGAGTGGAGGACTGGCTACCTTATCAGGTATGGACCTATTAGGAGGGGTCTCTGACATCATCTGCTGGGACTGGCCACTCAAAGCCCTCCAGAGTGCCCCCACACCTTGCAAAGCAAGATGGCTGAAGTCTGGGACACACTGGAGGAGCTCTGGGTGGTGGTGATGGACAGGGAAGTGGTCACTCCCCTTTCCTTTGTCCAGTTTCACACCAGAGCAGGGGAGAAGAGGTCCCTGAACCAATGTAGATTGGCTTATGCAAGGAGGGCACCATCTGTGCCCTTCAAAGCATTTCCAGAGGCTGGGGGAGGCTACTCCTCCCCAGCCTGTAACACCTATTTCCAAAGGGAGAGGGTTTAACACCCTGGTCTCAGAGGAAATGCTTTGTTTTGCCTTCCTGGGACTGGGCTGCCCAGGCCACAGGAGGGCAGAACCCTGTCTGTAAGGTGGCAGCAGCTGTAGCTGCAGTGCCAGCCTCAGAGAGCTGGTTTGGCAGTACTGGGGGTCCATGGTGGAGCCCACAAGATGCAGGGAATTGGCTCCCCAACATCAGATTTGGAATGGGGGGACGATTCCATGACCTTAGACATATTACATGGCCATATTCAGAGTTACCATTGTGAAGCTACATATAGGTCTTGGCATATGTAGTGCACCGTGTAATGGCGTCCCCGAACTCAGAACGTCCGGGAAAATGGCCCTGAACTATGTGGGGGCACCTTTGCTAGTGCAAGGGTGCCCTCACATTTAGTAACTTTGCACCTAACCTTCAGTAAGTGAAGGTTAGACATATAGGTGACTTATAAGTTACTTAAGTGCACTGAAAATTGCTGTGAAATAGTGTGTGCACTATTTCACACAGGCTGCAATGGCAGTCCTGTGTAAGGGTTTGTCTGAGCTCCCTATGGGAGGCAAAAGAAATGCTGCAGCCCATATGGATCTGCTGTAACCCCAATGCCCTGGGTAGCTCGGTACCATATACTAGGGACTTATAAGGAGGGTCCAGTGTGCCAATTGAAATTGGTAAATGAAGTCACTGGCCTTCAGTGACAAATTTAAAAGCAAAGAGAGCATAAGCACTGAAGTTATGGTTAGCTGAGCCTCAGTGACACAGTCAAGCACTACTGACAACACACACATAAGGCCACAAACTATGAGCACTGGAGTCCTGGCTAGCAGGATCCTAGTGAGGCAGGCAAAACACACTGACACATAGGTTTTTATCTAAGAGCACTGGGGTTCTGGCTAGCAGGAGCCCAGTGACACAGTAAAAACACACTGACACCCACCCACAAACAGGTCAAAAGTGGGGGTAACCATACTAGAAAGAGGCTACTTTCTCACAAGTAACTCAACACAGGCCAACATAGACGACTCATGTTACTCTGCCACAGAGAGACCTCACATGTATTGATTGTGAGGGCACCCACATATCAAATAATTTGAACATTCAACTGTAGCAGAGGGAGAAGACCAGTGAAATTAATGCTACACCTCCCCACAGGAGGGGTAAATGGTAGATATGTGAAAAAAAAATTGTTTGCTTTTTCTAAGTGGGCTGCCTGATGTGGCACACTAAGCAAGAATAAATGTAAACAATGATGGATGTGGTCCATGCAGGTGTCTCTTCCTGCACATTTAAAACCCACACAACAATGCACACCACCTTGCACAATGATACAAGGTTGTTAGCGTCAGTGCTATGCAGCAAACATGTACCTACTCACTCACTTTCCCAAAGAGTGCTACAGTAGGTGAATACAGTTGTCCAGAGTGCAGTGACAAAGCAAGGTATACCTTCAATGAACTCAGGTCAATAGATAGATTATGTACTCAACTCACCTAACACAATGATACCGACTCTTGTCAAATATTTAATATTCAACTGGAGAACAATGATTTATTATTGTAGGAAAACAACTAAGTACAACAACTCTACTCTAAACCTACACCTACACTAAACCCTACCTATCCTACTAACAGTAACAATTAATCTAAAAAAAATATAACTGGGAAGGGAATGCTCGGGGGGAGAGAGTCACATTTGTGTGGCAATACATTCAAGTGGCTCCTGGCAGGTAAAAAATAACTCCTGAATGCTCATCTGCTCCTGTTCTTTCCGAACCATCCTCCGATTCAGTCTCCGCACCTGTTGGCTTATGTGCAAATTAAGGGCCAGATTTAAGAGAAAATGATGGTGTGCGCTGCTGTACCAAATTTGGCAGCCTCGTGCACCGTCATGTTCACAATGCAGCGATGTGCCGTATTTAATAGAATATGGTGCACCCCTGTGTTGCCCCCTGTGCTGAATTTGCTTCCCTGCGCCCATGCAGCAACCCTTGCACCATAGTGCAAGGATGGCTGCGTTGAGGGGGAGATTGTTTTTGTGCAGGAAGGAACACCTTCCTGTACAAAAACAACCCTAAATGGCGATTTGCCCTTTCTATGTGTGCTGCAGAATGCAGCACATATAGAAAGAGCAAAAAACGAGGAGAAATAAAAGCATTTCTCCTCATTGTGCCACTCTAACTCCACCCCTGAGGTGACGTTAGATTTTGGCGCTGCTTCAACTACAGTGACGCTCAGGTGGTGCTAGGGGCTTCTAAATATGGCCCTCAATGTGGAGGGTTCTTCATGTCTTGGCTTCCTTTGCTCTGTGATCGGCAGGCGCAATCCAGTTGAGAGTACAGCTGTGGCCTGTGTGCTGACATATTGCAGTTGTCTGCCACCCTCAGATTGGTTCCGACCTGCTTCCTATCTTCCAAATATCACTTTCACAAATGCAACCCATCTTCCTATAGGCTTTGGCAATGTGATGGACTTCAAATCTGACTTCAAACGTCCTTGCCATGTCTGTTGTCGTGTTATCTAGGGAGTAAAAGGAAACACATATTACCTCAAGTTGCAACTTAACATGATCTTTTTCTAAATTTGGCTGACACTGTCATGCAATCATAAGTACCAGTCCAGACCTACACCAAATCTTGAGCTGGAGATATGTGCAATATACCTTCAGTACAAAGACATCTTCTAATACAGCATGTCAAACTGACCTAAGGGAGGTCAGTGTAGGTGTACAATATATAAATGTAGTCACAATACGATAACAAGTATATCACTCATAATAGTGATTCATAACTCATGATGATGTGTGAATGGAAAATTGTAGACATGGTCCAGATTTGTTCACTTTGGTGTTGGTTTTGCATCATGCTGGGGGCAAATTTGGTCTAAAACACACGTAGAGGTGCTAAGGTAAGCTAGTCCAGCTTATGTGATTCTGCATTTCATGGCTCACCTGGAGTTACACAAGACAGCACACATTGCTGAAGTGACTTACTCTGCGTCAGGTAGCCACTCCATAGATGGAGGTGGGTGTCTCACTCCTCGCAAGACTTTAATTTTTAACTCTTCACCAATTTAGCATCAGTCAAAAACATGGAAAGCTGACATAAAGCATCTGGTATACCAATGTACCAAAGCCATGAGAAATGTAATTTTTTAAGTTTTATGTACACTCATTTTCCCTGAGCTACATTCACCTGCGTACAAATAAAGAACTATGTTATGTATAATGCAGGGCCCCTTGCACCATGGCACAAGGGTACCTGTATTGGTGCTAGCCAGGCAAAATTACCCCACCAGTAGGTATGCACTTTAATGTGCTGAATCCTGCTAATACTGTGCATTCCTACAGTTTAACTTTTACACAGTGTTGCAACTTGGCTTCCCACATTACATTATATGAATGCATCACAGAAATGGCACATGGGGAAATAAGGGGCAGGAGGCTGGCATTGAAATGCCAATCCATGTGAATTTTAGTGTGTTTGTCCTGCTACCCACACACACTCATGCCAACGACACTGTATCCATGCATTGAGACCTACTGAAGCAACATAGATTTAACAACTTTGAAAATTGCACCACGTGCTAAAACAATACACATTCCATTGAGATATGCAGGTTGACATTCACTTTACAGCTGCTAAGCCACAGAACCAAAACCCTGCCATGTGGACATCTACACTCACAATGTGCAACAGTCAGGTAGAAAGGTAATGATTCATACAGCACCATGGATCAGTAGAGTAGCTCGGGTAACTTTTCAAAGTGATGGTCTATCCATACTTCATAAAAGTTACTCACACCCTTACAGAAACACATGTTGATATGTTATTTGTACCCTTTCATGGGTCTAATTCATAATCTGGAATAGGTTTGCGATGTCACTGCCAAATTCCCAGCATCTATCACTAGTGCAATGATTGGAACGAGATGGCTACCCTGCTGACACTGTCCTCCATGCCTAAAGAAATTGCCTTTAGATTTGACCCAGGTACAGGAACAGGTATGAGTTCCCCATATTCCAAGTCTTGATGAGCAGAATTTATTATAAAGCAAAATATGCAGAATAATGACGCACATTTTGTGATAGTTTTCTTTAATTATTTCTTCATTTTTAAACTGGCCAACATTGGGTATTGCTTTCACCTCATTAGCACCAGTTTCAGGGTCAAATATAGCAATAGCCAACAGAAATGTGACCAGACCAGCTTTGCTGGGGTCATTCCGTGTTGTAGCAACACCTGTTGATATATTTGAGTTACTTTTGTACCTTTTGAGTTAGGACCCAATTTGTTTGTGGTTATCTGCAGATTAAGCAGCGAATGATGGACTATGTGCCAAATGCGTCAAAACTATGAATATACAAACATCATCACAGGTGCACAAATACATAAATCCAGTGGCCCTGCATGTAATGCCACTATATTCACAATAACATGCCTCCCTGTCAATTCTAAATGAGTCTATAGACACTCTGTTGTGTTGGCACACTGACTATCCTTTATTTGCAGGTGATGAATGCCTCCCCAAAAACATCACACTATTTCAACTATCATGTATCACACACAGACCCAGCAGGTCCACCAGATTGCCCACACAGGCACTCACATCTGCACAACAGTGTTTGAAATGGAAAACGCCTGGTACATGTGCCATTGTGTCCTCTCCCACCTGCCTCTTCTGTCCTTTAGGAGTAGCCTTGGCTCACCCTGTCTCTGGAAGCCACCATGTGAGGTAGGTGTTGCATTATAAGCCACACTAAGCCGCCAACCTCTCTCTCTAAATAGCTTTTCCCCCTACCCTTCACTGGAATGGCCCTATCCCGCCGTAACACCTTAAACTAACACTTAACACTCCTTAACCAACAAACAAAACCTAAACCAACAAGTACCCCAAAATGGACAAACACCCACAATATAGAGACAAATACAATTACAAAAATACAACACAAATACACAAAAAGTGCACAATATAGGGGACAAGGGCAGACCAAACACAGACTACAGTGCAAATAGCCATATCACTTGACAAATCCTCTCGCTCCACTCCAACAAACAGACACTAACTGAAAGTGAAAGTCATTTTCACATTTCTTAGAATGCAGGCTGCCACACACATTGCATCATCTCCTGGGTGTAAGCATCACGTTTTTGACATTTGGTTGAGTTTTCTAATGCATTGCTATGGAAATGTACATTGCGTAATAAACTGTGCAGTTGCACTTATGCAGCTACACTAAGGACCACATGCACCAGTTTCAAGTCGCTCAACAGGGCCGATGCACTAGTTCCGAGCCACACATCAAGGGTGATGCACTGGTTCCGAATTGTGCACCAGGGGTAATGCGCAGGATCTACATAAGAAGCATGGTTTCTGCTGGCGCAGACACCTTAGGCCCACTTCCATGATTCCAGGACTAGGGTGGCACCATTTGGCAAGGCAGACTGACAGATGGCAGAGTCCAAGTGCTGCAGCAAGATGGTTGGAAGCTTTTAATGTCCACAAGAATTCATAACAGGAGGCCAGGCAGATTGCCCTTGGATGCATGTGCAGACCTTATCACCCAAACATGGAAACAGCAGGCGACATGGCAACAGAGCAGGGCAGGACTCCGGAATTGATTGCTCCCACATCAATTTTTATATGCATTATCAGGGTACACATCTGGATCTGCCAAAGTCATATGCATCTTAAAGGTTGATCCTGGGACCTATGCCCCACTCTTTTAGATTCCCTATTCACTTCAATCCCTCACTTCCTGTAATGTGATGAGGCCTTTTCCTTGTGATGTATCACAGATGCAACATATACTTTGGAAAGGTCAGAGACAGCCTGGCTCTCCCATACTCCAGTGTATGTCCCACTCAGTTTGCAGCATTGCTGGACTGTCAAACTCCACTGTATAATCCTCATGTTTTCCCCAAGCAGCTATGTCTTACCCACAAAGGAAGCCAAGATCATCCATGTTATGTAGCAGGGCAGGCACTTGTGCACTCAGTGTACAGTCACAGCACATTCAGTGGCTAGTACTGTAATCTACATGTATCATGCAACCACCAGCATACTAACATTCAGCAAACACACTAAGGCCCTCATTACGACCCCAGTGGTCGGTGATAAAGTGGCAGTAATACGCCAACAAGCAGGCGGTAACTACCACCAAATTATGACCATGGCGGAAAGATCTCTGAAAGATAGCCAATGTAGCACACTGACCGCCAGGGTGGAAACAACAGCCTCCACAGCGGTAGCCGCCTACAGCCAGGCGGAAGTCAATGTTCCGGCCACCATATTATGACATGCCAAACTGCCACCTTTTCCGGGGCGGTACCAACAACATCAAAAACCTGGCGGAAACAGAGCTCAGAAGGGAAAGGACTTACCATTGGGACACAGGGAACAACCACGCCACCATGGAACCTGAGCTGCATGTCTTCCCGATGATCTTCTACGTTCTGCTCCATAACAAACACTAACGCCGGCACAGACGAGGATGGTGAGTAGAGCCGCCTAGCAGACAAGGGGGAGGGCAGGAAAAAGAGAGTGACACACACGTGCACAACACAAACCCCCCCCCACACACACACACCATACACACAACCAGATGCATTATAAAAACAATTTTACCCCCTCACTTGGCTGAATAATGCAAGGACAAAACGATTTCGCAAAAGTGAATGTAATGAGATCAACACAGTATGAGAAACAAGTTAGGCAAGATAAGAGATATAGAAATATGTCCAGAAAAAGGGACACAGCCCAGTCCTCAGTGTTTGTGGGCCACATGGCCACAGGCCAAGGTCCAAGGCCACACATGACACCTGTTCAACACGGAGAGAACCCTGCAAGGGCATCAGTTGGTAAATAGGCAGGCACCTCAGGGGGACGGAGGATGGGGGGCACCTCAGCCTGGAGATGTAACAAGACCACTGATTCTGGAGGGGGCAAAGTGCCCTCTGCTTGATCCTGGGGAGTGATGGGCCACAGTCTTTCAGCTGAGTGTCATACCCACTGGTTCTGGAGGGGGCAACATGCCCAGTGCTTGATCCTGGGGAGTGATGGGCCACAGTCTCTCAGCTGGGTGTCATACCCACTGGTTCTGGAGGGGGCAACAAGCCCTGTGCTTGATCCTGGGGAGTGATGGGCCACAGTCTCTCAGTTGGGTGTCATACCCACTGGTTCTGGAGGGGGCAACATGCCCTGTACTTGATCCTGGGGAGTGATGGGCCACAGTTTCTCAACTGGGTGTCATACCCACTGGCTTTAGAAGGGGCAGGCTGCACAGCAGCCCATGGAGGCAGGATTACATACTGTCCGCCGGAGGTGACGGCTGCACAGTGGTGGTGCTGCTGGTAAGGGGAGGCTCTTGCCCATCCCCTGCAACCTTGGATAACTGCGCAACCATAGTTGGTGGTGGGGGCTCCGTCACAGTTCCTGGCCCAAGAACCCTTGGTCTTCCTGCCTGCTGGTGCATGCTCCTTGGTCTTCCTGCCTGCTGGGGCAGGCTCCTTTCCCTTCTTGACTACTGCTGCAGGCTTCTTGGTCTACCTGGCTGCTGGGGCAGACTCCTTTCCCTTCTTGCCTGCTGGTGCAGGCTCCTTGGTCTTCCTACCTGCTGGTGCAGGCTCCTTTCCCTTGAGGCTGTCTGGTGCAGGCTCCTTCACCTTCAGGACATGTGGCCTGGATCCCTTTCCACCACGAGTGGGTGTGGTGGCAACTGGGCCAGTGGACTGTGTGCCTGAGGTGCTTGGCTGGGTTCTTCCTACCCTGCCCATACGTGCAGGATGGGGGCGGAGGGAGGGGTAGGGAAGAGGTCAATGCTGGATAGGAACAGTTTTTTAGGGACATTGGGGTGGGAATAGGGAGAAAGAATGGGAATGGAGAATGAGGGAGTAGTTGTTGGAGGTGTCTGTCTGCTGCTTTTGGGTCCAGGTGCATGGGCTGTGTGCTGTGGTGAGGTGGATGGCTGTTAGGTGTCTGAGTGCTTGTGTTTGTGTAATCTAGGAGGGGGGGCAGACACAGTGGGAAAGGACACAGGGGATGTCTGCATGGCTGTTGTGGAGGTGTCTGCCAGTGAGGTGTGTGTTCTGCTTGGTGTGGTGGTGATGCTGGTAGTGGATGATGATGTAGTGCATGCAGGTGTGAGTGTGGATATAACTGGGTGGGAGGTGGAGGAGGAGGAGGAGGAGGGGGAGACAATGGAAATAGTGGATGTTGGTGTGTCTGCAACTGGATGGGGTTTGTGTGAGTGGCTGTGGGATGAAGTGTGGTGTTTGTGTTTGCCTGTGACACTCTTGGGTGTTGTCTTGTGTACATGCTCGTCTGTGTGTGTGCTTGGGATAGGTTGGGGTTGAGGGGAAAGGGACTGAGCAGTGGAAGTTGGAGGATTGTCGGTAGGAACAGGGACAGTGGCTGCCATTAGAGAGGAGGCCAGAGCCTGAATCGATCTCTGTTCGGCCGCCAATCCAGTGTGAATGCCCTCCAGGAATGCATTAGATTGTTGCATCTGGGCTGCCAGCCCCTGGATGGCATTCACAATGGTTGACTGCCCTACAGAGATGGATTTCAGGAGGTCAATAGCCTCCTCACTCAGGGCAGCAGGGCTAACTGGGGCAGGGCCTGAGGTGCCTGGGGTGAAGGAGATGCCCACTCTCCTTGGTGAGTGGGCACAGGCAATTCGCTGAGGGGCTGCTGGGAGGGCGGTGCTGGTAGGAAGGGTGCAGGATGTACCTGTAGCTAGGGTGGTCACAGAAGTGTCCGCCACCACCAGGGAGCTTCCATCGGAGGAGGTATCTGTGTCAGAACTGTCCCATCCAGTCTCCACCGTGGTGCTCCCCTCGCCCTCAGTCCCACTGGTGCCCTTAGCGTCAGTGGACTTTGCCTCCTGGGTCCTGTGGGATACAGGTCCCTCTGTTGCCGGTGCTTCTGCTCCTCCACCAGATTATGCTAATGCACATAAGGACAGGATGACAAAACAAAAACGAGGAGAGAGATACAAAGGTTACACTTGGTGAATGGCTGCACCAACACTACCGTTGGGGTGCACAGCACCCTCACACACAGGGAACAGGCCTACGCAATATGCCATTGCACTACCAGAGAAATAGTTAGCGGCCAAGGCATGGGGAGGGGCATACACCGCCAAATGCAGCACACTTGAGACTCACGCAGCCCTGACCAGTAGTGAATGCCTACAAGCTAGGTAGCAAGATTTTCCCTTCTGAACCCTAGCCACCAGGGGACCTACGCTGCAATGTCAGGTCTGGCCTAGGGGCACCCACTGACACACATCCCCCACCTGGATACCACCCTACCATGCGTAAGCTTTAATGATGGGCACGTACTCACCCCCTTGCGGCTGCTGTGATGCCCTCAAGCGCACATCCAGCTCTGGATAGGCCATCGCAAGTATGTGGGCCATCAAGGGGGTCAGAGTTCAACGGGCACCCCTCCCTCGTTGGGAGGCCATCCCCAGCTGGGCCTTCGCCGTCTTATGTGCCCAGCGTCTCAGGGCCTCCCACCGTTTGCGACAGTGGGTGCTCCGCCTGCCATAGACCCCCAGGGTCCGCACATGCTTTGCGATGGAACGCCATATACCCTTTTTTTGATGGGCGCTGACCTGCAGAGGCAATGCACACAGGAAAATACATTTAGACAAACAGTCCTGCCTGTTAAACATATGGCCTACCATAACCATTTCCATCACCATTTACACACACATGGCCCAGCACACACCCTGTACACCACCCAGAGGACATCCACTCATCCCCTTACACGAGGCCTTCACATACCCCACTCCATGCATTCATGCCACATGCATCGTGCCCACAGTATACTCACCTGTTGGCCTGGAGGCCCATACAGCAGTCCGTACTGGGGTAGGACCCCATCCACCAGTGTCTCCAAAACCTCCGAACTGAAGGCTGGGGCCCTTTCCCTGGTCACACGGGCCATGGTAGGTTCCAGACACAGGACACAGCAGCACATGCAGTGTAGGTCCTCTCCTGTGGAAGTTCAGGTAGCAAGTGAAGAATCAGATAGAAAATGGCAGCCACGTCCACGGCGGTGCATACCATCACCGCTGACGTCGATCACCAGAGGCCCCTGTAACCCATAGGGCCCAATTATAACCAATGAGGAGTTGGACGACGGTTCCCGACTGCCTCCTGCAACGGCGCACAACGTCAGTGGAATTACCTCACTTCCACCTGTCCCTCTACACAGGACAGGTGGACACCATTTCAGGGGGGGGGCTGGCCCTGGAAAAATGCTGCGTCAATGGTGATATTAGGACATACTGGACAAATCACACTGATCCATTACAAGTTAACAGGATGCAAAGTCCTGTTGTAGCTCCATTGTTCAGTTTGTGGCCGGCTCCTCACTCTTTTGTCTCTTAGATTCCTACCTCTGCGGATGAATAGGAGATGGAGACATACCCCCATGTACAGACCCTTGGTGGATTTGGCAACACTGGAGGACAGGCACATTATCCTCACCTATAGACTTGACAGGGCCACAATCACAGAGCTGTGTGCCCAATTGGAGCCTGAACCTGATGTATGCTATCCGTCACCCCACTGGGATCCCCCCTCTTGTGCAAGTGCTATTAGAGCTCCATTTCCTGGCAAACTGGTTCTTTCCAAGTAACAGTAGGCTTGGCAGCAGGACTGTCACAGCCAATGTTCTCAATAGTGCTGACAAGAGTGTTGTCTGCCCTGATTAAACACATGTGCAGCTACATTGTATTCCCCCAGGTTGAAGATTTGGCCACAGTGAAGGCAGAGTTCTATGCAATGGGACATATCCCCAACATACTTGGGGTGATTGATGGAACACATATTGCATTTGTCTCCCCCTGCCAAAATGAACAGGTGTTCAGAAATAAGAAGAGTTTCCACTCTATGAATGCACAGATGTGTGCCTTGTGGACCAGTACCTCTCCCACATTAATGCTAAGTATCCTGGGTCAGTGCATGATATCTTTGTCCTGAGGAGTAGCAGCATCCCAAATATAATGGGCCACATACAGAGGGACAGGGCGTGGCTAATAGGTGAGACCTGGTTCCCACCCAGTAGATGTTGGTGTATGGGTATGGTGTAGGCCATATGGGATAGTGTGTGGCTAAATGTTGTCCCTCAAACTTTCAGGTGACTCTGGTTACCCCAACCTATCATGGCTCCTGACCCTTGTAAGGAATGCCAGGACAAGGGCAGAAGAACGTTATAATTAGGCCTGTGATGAACCAGAAGGATAATTGAAAGGACCTTTGGCCTCCTGAAGGCCAGGTTCCGGTGCCTCCATCTGACAGGTGGATCCCTGTGCTACTCGCCCAAGAAGGTCTGCCAGATAGTGGTGGCATGCTGCATGTTGCATTACCTGGCCCTCAGACGCCATGTCCCATTCCTGCAGGAGGAGGAGGCTGGAGATGCCCGTGTGCCAGCAGTGGACCCTGTGGACAGTGAGGATGAAGAGGCAGAGGATGAGGACAACAGAACATCTGTGATCAAACAATACTTCAAATGACACACAGGTAGGACAGTGTTACTTCACATTTCAATCACATTTGTTTGAATTTCTGTGGCACTCGCATGCTATTATTTCCCACTTCTATGCCCACTTACTGTTCCCTCTAGCAATTCATTTTGCAGATGTTGGTGACCTCACATATACTCCTGGTGTGATTACTGTAGCCAGCTACAGGTCATTAATCTATGCTCATTTTCTGTACAGTTGATTTGCAATGTTTGTATCTGTTTCAATGAATACATAATTGATATACATGACATACTACAAACTTCTTTTTTTTTAAGGGTGTTTATTGAAGTGCTAAAATATAGTATGTCAATGAGATAGGGTGATGAAGGAGGAACGTCCAGGGTATGGTTCCAGTCTGTTTGTAGAACAGGTGCATTGTCCAAGGGGACATAGGAAGGGGAGCAATGGCAGTCCAAGGTGGACAGGGTGACTGTGTGGGACACAAGGGTGACAATCAGGAGAGTCTTATTTCCTGGCGGTTGTCTTGGCAAGTGTCTCTGTCTTCTGTCTGGATCTCAGGGAACCTTTGTGCGGTGGTTCTCCTTCTGCAGGGGGAGGGGGGCTGGTGGCCTGTGAGTCCTGTGGCGGGGCCAGATGTCCATTAGCGGTAGCGGAGGTGGAAGGCTGTTCAGATGTCTGGCTAGTGGCAGGGGCCCACTTTTGTGAGACTGCCTCCCTCATAATATTGGCCATATCTGCCAGCAACCCTGCTATGAAGAGCAGGGTGTTGTTGATGACCTGTAAGTCCTCCCTGATCCCCTGGTATGTCCCTCCTGCAGCCGCCTGTTCTCCTGCACGTTGCCCAGGATCTGGCCCATCGTTGTCCTGGGAATGTTAATAGGCTCCCAGGATCTTGGACAGTACCTCCTGGAGAGTCGGTTCCCTGGGCCTGTCCTCCCCTGGCGCACAGCTGTCCTCCCAATTTCCCTGTTGGCCTGTGCCTCTGTCCCCTGAACCGTGTGCCCACTGACCCCAGGTCCCTGATTGTCTTGGGTGTGAGGTGTGGCCAGGGGTCCCTGTAGTGGTGGACACACTGCTGATTGATATGTCCTGGGGGCAGAGGGGTGGGTACGCTGGGTGGGTGCTGTGGTGGTGTTTCCTGATGGGGGGTGCACTGTGGTGGTGTGTAACTGGGCCTGGGTAATCGGCTGTCCAGAGGTCCCTGATGGGCCAGGTAGGTCATCCAGATCCTGAAGGCCAGAACTGCTGTCATCACTGTAGGCCTCTTCAGTTGGGAGACTGGATATTGCTGGCACCTCCTCTCCGCTGACATTGACTGGATTACCTGTGGGGATGTAAATGATATGTTATAGTTTCTGTATCTGACATATGGTGCATGCTTGGCTTGCTCTCTCCCTGGCAGCTTTCACTTGTGTACTTTGGTGCATGGTGGGATGGTTAGTTCTCTATAGTGTGCATGCTTTAGTGATGAGTGCCCATGCAGGGGTGTGAGTGGTGTCCATGCATTGGTAAAGCATGCTTGGCTTGGCATTGGGATGAGTGAGATGTGATGGTGGGGTGTGTGGGATGGAGTGGAGTGATGGGAGTGAGGGTGGGGGTATGTGATGGCATGTAGGTAGGGGGGTAGGAGTAGTAGAGAGTTGACTTACCAGAGTCCAGTCCTCCTCCTACTCCGGCCAGGTCCTCAGGGTACAGGAATGCCAAGAATCGCTCCTCCCATGCTGTTAGTTGTGGAGGAGGAGGTGGGGGTCCACTGTCAGTCCTCCATAGAGCGAACTGGTGTCTTGCTGCAATGGAACATACCTTCCCGCATAGGCCGTTCCACCTCTTCCTAATGTCATCCCTAGTTCTTGGGTGCTGTCCCACGGCGTTGACCCTGTCCACGATTCTCCACCGTAGCTCCATCTTCCTAGCTATCAATATCTGCTGCAACTGTGCTCCAAATAACTGTGGCTCTACCCTGATAATTTCCTCCACCATGACCCTTAGCTCCTCTTCAGTGAAATGGGGGTGTCTTTGTGGTGCCATAGGTGTTGTGTGAGGTGTGTAGGTGAGGGTGTGTTGGGTAATGTTTTGGGGTGTGAGATGTGGGGTGCGTGAGTGGTGTATTGGTGTGAATAGTGTGTGGCTCTAATTATGTCAGTGGTCTTGATGTCTCTCTGCTGGCAATGGTTTGGAATGGTAACGGGTTGTGGGTAATGTGAGTGTGTGTTTTGTAGTGGTATGGGTGTGTGGGTGTGGTGGGTATGTGGGTGTCAGGCGTGTGTTGTTTGAATTGTCCAATGTGGTGGTGTTTTGTTTGTGTGTGTCCAATTTTAGCGCAGCGGTATGTACCGCCAATGGTTTACCGCCGTTGAATGTCCGCCGTGGTGATTCGTGGGTCATAATGTGATGGGCATAGTTCTGTTGGCTAAACGGTGTGGGTTTATCACTGACCTTTGGGATGGTGGATTTGTGTACGTGGCTGAATACTGACGGATTGGTGGGTGGGTGTCATAATATGGTGAAAGGATATCTGCAGCGGCGGTGGTAAGTTTGCATCAGTCAGTGTGGCGGTAAGTGGGATTTACCGCCAATGTCATAATGAGGGCCTAAGTCTGCACACAATGGTCAGTACTACAGTCCCTTGGTACTGTACTAGAGAGTGTTACTTTGAACACACACTACCAGCACACACATTAACCATGTGCACACTGTTCCAAATTTCAAACTATGGGCAGATTTAAGAAAAGCGGTGCTGCACACAGAGCAGCAACACTTTTCTTGAGCCCCTTAATGCCCCCCTACCGCCACCATGTGTGCGCTGTATTTAAAATACGGCGCACAATGGCACGGGGTAGGAGGCTATAGTATCAACACTTTTGATGCCATTGATGTACTGTTCAGGATTAGTGCCAAAATGTTGGCGCTAACCCTGAACAGTACGTAGGGGCCCATTGTAACCAATGGTGTCCCCCCTTTTAACACCTGCTCTGAGCAGGCGAAAAAAATACCAAAAAAATAGAGCAAAGAAATCTTTTTGATTTCTTTGTGTCATTTTTTTTGGCCCCCAGGCGCAGGCATAGTGTGGTGCCAGGGCCTACAAAGTGTTGCAATGCATGCATTGCAACACTTTGTAAATCTGACACTGCGATTTTGGCCTCGTTGGGCTATATTAGCGAAAATGAAATTACACTAATGCGGCGCAAGGAGGTGCTAGGCCCTCTTAAATCTGGGCCTATATGTTGTGTAGGTCTTGCACAGTCACATGCATTCTGCACATGACTGTATCCCACTCACACTTCCAGATCAACCTGATGTTGGTCAGGGGTGAGTGAAACACACAGCAGCTGAACTTCAGAAAAAGTGAGTAAGCCTATAGGCCTCACTCCAGGGACCCATGATGGAATGGTCATGTTCACTACGACTTATCACTACACAGTACGCTGCCGCCCTTACGTTTGCTCTGTTTTACTCCAGTTGCAGAAAGTAGTGTACAACAATTATGAAGAAAGGTCTTTAGATGGCCCTCCTGGTCCTACCAAACTGCAATCCATGACAAAGTCCTCTGTCATGGCACACATGTTCCATGTTCCCTATGTGAATATTCTAGCATTAGTGATCCATACAACAATACAGTTGGCACTCAGACCAGGGATAGATAACTCTAATCATGCAGGGTAAATTTCCTACCTAACATCACCATTGCACCATACTTAATGAAATTGTGTATGTCCTGAGCCACTTTCACTTGTATTTTGACATACGCGCTTCACACATTACCCATTTATGTCTGACGTGATGGTTGCCCAACATCTCCCTTGTCTTACTTTTCAGAAAAATAAGATGCATTGCTACTTCAGCAGTTTATTATATTCCAGTACAGGCCTTTTGACCCTGCTTGCATTGCTCTGTAAAGCACAGTAACTGTGTATGTATCAAGTGTGAGCACATGTAGCCTTAATATTAATCAGTCCTGGAAAGGTGTTACGGGTGTGATGTTTTATGGATCCCCAACCATGCATGAATGCATTCTTTACACATGACATTTTGACATCTACACCTGAGACTAGGCATTTGGCCATGACAGCTGTCTCCCATAATCTGTGATGGTATTTGCTTCAACATTTGCTCCAGCAAAGTGCTGCCATTCTCCATGCAAGCTCATATGACACACACTACAATTAGGAGCATGCCTCAGGGACTAACGTATTTGGAGATTTACAATCTATCATACACTGAGTACCACATGAAGCACATATTGATGCAGCTGACCACAGCAGGACAGCGTGTTGTGGTGCGTTGCACTGCTTAAAAGAGGGAGGAGAGTAATGCCCCATATCTACCTAGATATGTGGCCATCCTACACTCTCCCTTTTATGCAGTGCACTGCATCAAATTGGCTTGGTGCATTGATTTGTTCTTAGTTGGAGATATGGCTCCATGTTTATCAACAACTCAGAAATCATGATTCATACATGTTGAGGCCTACATCTAGTTGGTAAGATGCGAGTGACTAGAAATGTACATTGACAGACACACAACACAATGGATGAGTTCCCAAAAATATTTATTGGATGATAACTTGACATATTTTCTGTCAGTATTATCATCAATTGCTATTCATTATGCCTCTATTTCATCCTGTCTCCACTGACCTGCCATTGTGTGCTCTATGTCTGCATCATTGTCTGCTTCCTCTTCCGGATCATGAAGAATTTGTGGCTCATAATCTCTTGGCACATTGGTTTTTAAACAGACATTATGCAATATTGCACACACAAGGATGATTTTGCACACCATAGGAAGTGAGTACAAGGGACTCCCGCCTGGTATGTCCAGGCAGTGAAACCGGGAATTTCGGACCCCAAACATTCTACAAATGACATTCATTACCTTTGTCTGAGCAGAGTTAAATCTTTTTTTTCAGCCTCCGTTATGGATTGTTAAATGGGATCATGAGCCATGGCTGCAGCCCATATCATTGGTCACCTGAAAAGTGAAAAACACGAACAGTCAATGATTTTTTACACTGCTACTTAGACATAACTAACTATGGGCCTCATTACAACCCTGGCGGTCAACGACCGCCAGGGTTGAAGTGGCGATTGTACCGCCAACAGGCTGGCGGTACAAATTGCCATATTTTGACCACGGCGGTAGCGCCACGGTCACACCGCCGGGACTGGTGATTTACCGCCATGGTAGGTCAGAATCCGCCAGGGTAGCGGTGCTTGCAGCGCTGCCCTGGGGATTTTGACTCCCCTTCCCGCCAGCCTGTTCATGGCGGTAGACACCGCCATGGAAAGGCTGGCGGTTAGGGGAGTCACGGGCCCCCAGGCACAGCCCTGTCGCGATTTTCACTGTCTGCCTGGCGGACAGTGAAAGCGCAACAGGTGCTGCTGCACCCACCGCACCGCCACATTGCCGCTGGCTCCATTAGGCCGACATCCCCGCTGGGCCGGCGGAGATGTCCAAATGCGACCGGCGGGTTTCCGGACGCATGGGCGGCCGACTGGCGGTTCAGCCTTGGCGGTCAGCCTCGTCCGATCGGCGAGGTTGTAATGAGAGCCTATGTGTGTTATGTATGCAGGCAAACTCATACACATTTCTTTCACGTCTAACAAATATGTGCGCGGTACTGTTGACCATTAATTTAAACATGTATGTTCAACTTCTATGTGCCATTGCATGTTTCCATGGTGTGAAACATAGAACACATATGCATGCGGACTTCATGTTTAGGCAGTAGACTACTACTGGTATCATAAGCTCTTTGTTATTTCCAATCAGTGTGTTTGCAAAGTGACACATTTATGTTTAGATTCTCTTGCATAGATTCACCCCTCTGTAAGTTGTGACAGTGCCATCATGTTTGACACTCACACATACATTTGTCCATTTGTCACCTATGATGTCCTTGCTTGCCTACATGACATTTGCATAGTCTTTGATTTGTTAAATTAATTTAGCATGACTCTCTTCTTGGTAAATGTAGGCAATTTCAAACATGTAGCATGGATATATATTTTGGATTTTTTCATACATCAGCTTATGCTTTTTGTATAGCAAGTTGTCATGCTGAATTTAGGTTGGCACAAAGGTAAGGAAATGTAGGCCTTTTTCATATGGAACAGCATGTGGGCCATGTGATTTGTGTGTTGATTTAAACAGTGCAGAAAATGTGACTCCGTCCACTCCCACCATGTGAGGTGACACAATACATGTCACTGGGGGATTTCTCCTATTAGTGAGGGCAGGACACAATGGGCCATTATTAACTATATGTTGGAGTAAATTATTCCTACATTGTTCACATGACACAAGATCCATAAACAAACACAGAGACACCAATTATGTCATACATGACAAATCCCTAGTTATTATCCTTACCAATAAGTAGGCCATTCCCATATCTTTAGTTCTGAAACCGTTCATTGATGGTACTGTGGCAGAAGATTTACGCATCATGGGCACTTCCAGGATATTTTGCCAGTACATTGATATACTTTCCCTGATGGTCCACTATGGCCTGGATGTTGATGGAATAGGCGTGCTTGCGGTTTCTGTGCAGGTGGGATGTTGCAGCAGGGGGCACCAATCGCATATGTGTGGAATCAGTGGCACTAACAACCTTAGGGAATCCAGCAATGGTGCAGAAGCCTTGCTTGGTATTCTGTTGTTGTTGCGTAGTTTTGGGGAGAAGTGGGTACTGGGTTGAGAGTTCAATGAAGGCATCCAGGACAGATAGAAGAAAGTCAGAAAATGCTCCCTGTGATATTCCAGCTAATCTTCCTGTTGTGACTGGGAAGGAACCTAATGCCAGCAGGTGGAGCAAAGCCTTCACTTTTACATGTGCTAGGATGTTATTGGGCCTTGCAGTTGCTGTCTGGAGACTTGGCCCAATCATCTTCTGCAGTTCTATGATGGACTCCCTTTCGAGTCTGTATGACCGCCTCCTCCATGAAGTCACTGAGGGATGTGCGCTGCCAGATAACACGCTCCCACCTCCTTCACTGCCTATTTGGTGGTGGTCTCCTAACTACTCCCAGTTGCAGTATCACGACCTCCATGGCCTAGCTGTGGTCGTTGAGCTGTGATCTGTGATGCTGGTCATTTTCAACCACTGCATCATTTCCTACGCCTGGGTTGCTGATGTGCAGCAATTCTGGGGCATTTCTAGGTTTGCATTGTGCTACTTCATGATGCATGATGCTGTGCTACACGAATAAATACCACTGTGTTACAGTTGCTTCTGATTTTGCGGGGGAAGCCTACATTGGATATAAGAAATAATGCATGAGGCAGCTGGAGACACCGCATCTTCTGCCCCACATAAATCATAAAAAACAACACATTTTTACAGATTAGTTGTTTTTTAAATATGATTTACTGCTTGCACCAGCCTTGTGTCACCTTACATGATGCAAGGCTGGTGCAACCCTTTCCTAAACACACCCCTAAAAGACCTAGAAAGACAAGTCAAACTGCTTATTTTCTTTATTCAGCTCCCCCTCCCCACACTGAGGATGCTTATCATCTAAGAGGAGCTGGTGCAGTCAACAAATTAATTAGAAAGCCCACATTAAATGAAACCAACACCAGCGAACCCACCCACCAGAAAGAAGTCTGTGAAGAGTGAAGACAAGACTGTGATGAGTCAAAGTAGGCCTTGGTGTACTGAGGATTATCAGAAAGCAATCTGGGTTTTACTCCCTCAGCAAACTTGCTCATTACAGTCCTCTTAATTGAGGATGTGGCAAGTGGGGAGTAGGTGGACAGTTAAAATATTCTGATGAGGCCAAGATGTGCATTAAAACATGTCAAATGTTTAATGGGGGACAAAGTGCAAGATAAAAACAACAGATCCCCAAATCAAGGAACTGCCGAAGTGGAAGAAGAATTACAGACGTTCCAAAGGCAGAAGTAGCCAGATGGCCCTGTAAAACAAAAGACTTCGGTGCTGCCGAAATAGCAGCTATGAAATATCACCTTTACATTCAGCCCAGGAGCAGCCATCTCCCTAGCCGAGTGCCTTTGAACAGAAAATGGAAGGCAAACCCCAAAAATTGCCTTGCCAAATGAATGGCCAGTTGAAGCTAGACACCGATGGTGCAGGCAGAAAGCTTAACTCTGTAAAGGACCTGCCTATCTGAAAATAGGGTTTTAATCTTTCAAAATGATTCCTTGCAGTTGAGCTACCCCAAGGCCACTTGCCCCAAATCACATGAAGGGTAACCTTGTTCACCTGTATTGGCAGCCTCTGGATCTAAAGTGGAAAACACAATGGCCCTCATTACAACCCTGGTGGACGGTGTTAAGTCGGCGGTAGCACCGTCAACAGGCTGGCGGTAATTACCACCAAATTATGACAACCGTCAATGTACAACAACGTCTGCCACGGCAGTAACGACCGCTAGGCTGGAGACCACGGTCTCCAGCCCGGCGGCAGTGACTAGTCCCCCTGCAAGATCATGACAACGCATACCACCATGGTTTGCGTGGTTTTTGAACCGCCACGAAAACCATGGCGGTAGGCACTATCAGTGCCAGGGAATTCCTTCCCTGACACTGATATGGTCCTCCCCCCTCCCCCTCCCCAGAGTCCCCCCCACACCCACGACCCCCCACACCCCCAAAGGTGGTAGGGCCCCCCTCCCCATCCCCCTGACATCCATGGGCCCCCCCAGACATACCCCCACTCACACACGCACATACCACTCACACACATACACGTGGACATACATGCACACATGCACACATACATACACGTTACATCCCCACTACACACATCACACACCCCGCAAACATACATGCACCCACACACCCCCTCTAAACACTCACACCACCATTCACGCACAGACTACGCAACACCCCCCTCCCACCTCCCCTGTCGGACGATCACTTTACCTGCCTCCGTGGTCGTCCGGGAGGGTACAGGTTCCATGGGGGCTGCTCCGCCGCCAGCACCCCATCACCAGAACACCGCCACGCCGAATACTGAAGCGTAATTCGGTGAGCGGTATTCTGATGGCGTCGTGGTGATGGAGGAGCAACCTCCACTGCACCACTGACCGCCAGTATGGCTGCTGGCGGCTCTCTGACCAAAAAATGGCAGAGGGTCACCATCAGTCATAATATGGTTGGCTGTCTTCCGTCCGGCGGGACCTCGGCAGTCTTCAGTGAAGCCCGCTGAGATCATAATGAGGGCCAATGTTCTGAGATAGGCGAAAGTCATCATCCTCTGCCAGAAGGATGGTGAGAGCCATATAAGTATTCTTTCAAACAGGAATCTCAGATAACAATCCTGCACAGGAGAGCCCGAAGTTTCCGCAGGTGTCTAGCCAAAGTAATGGTGGCTAAAACAGTCACATTAGCATTCATAAACATGAAGGCTTGAAAGGAACGCTTATCAACTACTGAAGAACAAAAGGGAATTCCCACAAATGCACCACTGGGAAGATATTAGCTTAAATCCCCTTATAACCCAAGAGACATACCACTCTATGAAAGCTAAATCCATCCCATGGGATTCCAGGGAATACCAAGAGGAATATCCCAGACCCAACTCAAACCCATCACAAATAATACCTAGGACACATGCACAAGCAAGAGAAGAAAGGGTGCAATCTCACGCCACTACAATAGCATTAACCGTACTGTTCATAAGCCTTAAAGTACTATCAGAACTAGCAACCTTTTGGACAACCCCACAAATGTCCTACTCATTTGGCCTACAGACTGTCAGATTTGACCAGGATAAAAGTGCAGCAAAGCACCAACCTCCAGAGAAGGTAAATGACCATGTGGGACAGATCTTTAAGTGGTGCAGCAAGGGGACCCAGGTCCTGATATGCCACCAGGAAGATTGTAGAATCACATAGGACTCCTTCCCTTGATCTCGTGAAACACTCTGGGAACAAGAGATAAGTGAGGGAAGGCAAAAAGCAACCTCGGAGGACATGAGATGGACAGAGTATCCAACCCATGCCCCTTTCACTCTCCCCCTTGAGGAAAGTGCTGGCAGAAAAGCATCTTGCATGTAAGCAATCACAGTTCATGGAACTGCCAGAATTCCTATGATATCATGAGCATCCAGAACAGCTTAAAAAGCAATTAAACATGGGAACACATTACTCAGGATCCCAGCCTAAAAAGATCCAGCAGTGTTGAGATTTAGGTGGTTACTCTTCATCCATGTATTTATAGCATGAAGCCAGTTGTCAAGTGTTGTAGAGGCCTTCCAGGCCACCTACTTTTTAAAAATCTTTGCATGTCATAGGCATAGTTATAACAGGTGAGGTTGAATGATGTAATCAGTTCTGGAAATGGGTTAGTAACACATTGAATAATAGAGGAGGTATGATGGAACCATGAGGGACCCCACAGTATTGGGTGTGAGGAATTGATGTGAATGGTGATAAGTATACCAGACTGTGGGGGTCATTTCGACCCCGGTGGGCGGCGGGCGCCGCCCGCCGGGCGGAAACCTCCAAAAGACCGCACCGCGGTCAAATGACCGCGGGGGTCATCACAACTTTCCCGCTGGCCCAGCGGGAAAGCCCCTGCAAAGAGGAAGCCGGCTCCGAACGGAGCCGGCGTATTTGTAGGGGTGTGACGGGTGCAGTGGCACCCGTCGCGATTTTCAGTGTCTGTAAAGCAGACACTGAAAATCTTTGTGGGGCCCTGTTAGGGGGCCCCTGCACTGCCCATGCCAGTGGCATGGGCCAGTGGCATGGGCAGTGCAGGGGCCCCCAGGGGCCCCACGACACCCGTTCCCGCCAGCCTGGTTCTGGTGGTGTAAACCGCCAGAAACAGGCTGGCGGGAAGGGGCAGCACCGCCATGGAGGATTTCCTGGGCCAGGGGTAAACCGGCGGGAAAACGCTGGTTGCCCTTTTCTGACCGTGGCTTTACCGCCGCGGTCAGAATTGCCCATGAAGCACCGCCAGCCTGTTGGCGGTGCTTCCGCGGCCCTCTGCCCTGGCGGTTTCAAACCGCCAGGGTCAGAATGAGGGCCTGTGTGTCTGTTCTAAGAAGCAATCCAATTCAAAGCATTTTTATGCATTATGAGAAAATGTAGTCTTTGTAACAGTGTGTGGTAGTATACAGTGTAAAATGCTGCCTATTTGCAGGCCATTACTTGGTGTACCCAGTTTCAATGTAGGCACAATACGACTAATCTGAAATGCTGCTGCTAGACAACTTCACCACATTCACCCAATAGAACGCATGACTCTAGTCTTGCAGCTACTCCACTGGCAAAATATACCTATAACAGGAATGTTGGAGACATTCTGCCTTGTACACAGAGCCTCCTAAGGAGTAGGGCTACAACATCTAAAACTTAAATTCAAGAAATACAAATAAAACAGGACACTGTGCTCAAGGCTTGCATCATAATACCACCTAATTATAAGAAATTCACCAGAGGCTCTCTTTCTACGCTCTGGAAGTCACTACCAGCCAAGATTTAAAGTGTTCAGGAGGATATACCTTGTAAAAGAAAGCTGAAGACATGGCTAATTCCAAGATAACTACATCATTCCAATACCCTGGGATGGAACACAGAAAGATAATTACACTGTCAAGAACCATCTACAGCAAAGATACTCAAAGTACAGCCCGGGGCTGCATGTAGCCCTCCTGACCTTTATGTGCGCCCCGCTGGTCAACAGCAGCACTGGGCTGTTGTTAACTCAACTAAGCACTAACATTACAAAATGTGTTAAATAAACTAGCAAGCATTTATTTATAGGTTAATTGCAGTTAATGAAAGGCAGTAACTAGGGTGTTTTGCACAGCTTAACTTTAGGAACACCTTTGTTTATAAATCATCATGCAGTAAAAGTGCACAAATATGATAATATCTCTTTACAACTGAACAAGTCTGTTTATTACCATGTACAACCTTTCACCTTAGTACATCAGATTATATCAATGTCTTGAGAAGTATTTGTTCTAACAGTGATAGCTTTTAAACATGAACTTAGAAACATTCATGCTCCCCCCTACCCTGACAACAATGGCAATAGTGACCTACGAAGCATCAGTTGTTATGTGCACCCTTTGGGTGGTCTTGGTTCCTATTATACATCAACAACATTATAGTTTATTAAAGCAAACACAAGAGAAGAGCAAACAAATTGCCTAATGTCACACAATGTGTTCATGTGAGGAACCTGGGATTGATCCCAAGTTTTCCTGTTCCACATTGTTCAATTCAATTCAGCCACTAGATGTACCTGCTTAAGGACTCCTACACCTATCCTTATCCCTTCTTTCCCCCAACTAGCATCAGTGCAGCCCTCAGTCACACCACCAACCAAAGCTTTTGGCCCCTGGTAAAATGTTTGCGATTACCCGTGATCTGCAGTTTACAAACCACTGATGTGGAAAGCCCCAACCAACACACTACTTTCTAGATCGAGGTAAGTTATGGGGAGCTGAGTTATGACTCTCCTGGGTATAACAAAGTAATGTCAATTCATACATAACTCTTCTGGCTCCCTCTAATTCTAATGGCCAGCAGCCAATTTGTAGCTCATACAGGCTCATACATGCAGCTTAATGACTCCCCTATACTGCCAAAGAATATTTCAGTCACATAAGACATTTCTGCAATGGGTCTCGTCCTTCATCGATATACTGTACCAGTGCATAGACCAGCCATCACCAACTAAACAGGCATGGAATAACTGATGAGACATGCCTCATACTGATGACCAATACCACTCTTATCTAGTCCACCTCTGCAGGTCCCATCTAACTACATGTTGTGGCCACTTCTCTATATCTCACAATGACATTCAGATGTATGATAGGAACAAAATCCATCCCAGGAGATATCTCCACCACTTCTCTCTTCAACTGTGCTTGCTCAAGCTGAACATTTTAAATATATTAAAAGGTTGGAAAACCCAGTGCAGTAACCAGCTAAATAGACTATGATCCAAACAAATAACAAAAATCATTGGCAAAGACAACAGGTCTTAACTATGCAAGAGCTATTGGCTTTTCCAATGTCTTTTAGCTGCTGTTCAGCAAGGCTAAAAGTAAGTAGAATAGAGGAGAGTGGCGTGGAGTATCACAGAGAGGAATGGCAAAGAGTGGAGTAGAGTGTTGTAGAGTGGAGTGGCAGAGAGCCTTGTTACAGGAGTGGCTAAAAGTTAGTGGCTTAAAGAAGAGTGGCGTGGGGTGTTGTAGAGTGGAATGGCAAAGAGGGGAGTAGAGTGTTGTAGAGAGGAGTGGCAGAGAGCCTTGTTATAGGAGTGGCATTGTGTGGAGTAATGTAGACTGGCATACACTGGAGTGGTATATAGTGGGTGAGCTGGTGTAGAGTGCATTGACGTAGAGTGTTGCAGAGTGTTCTGCTTTCCTGCTCTTATCTCATAACCGAGCTTGCAGAACCTCTCTGGAATGCACTTCTGATTTTAAGAAGACATTTATTGTTATTATTATTTCATCACGAGGTTCTTGAGAGATGAAATTAGTGGACTGGCAGCACACGTTTAAAAGTAGTCGCAGCAATGAAAGCAAAAAATATCAAAGTACTTCTCAGTTGCAATGCACACAGCAAATACATGGGATTATATCATAGCATAACTTCAAAGCAAAGCATAAAAGTCAAAATTCATCACTGTAGGGCAAGGATGTAGGGCATATAACTTAGCTTCATCTTTCTGGGGTCTGCAAGTTGATGGCTCCAGTCAACTGCGAGAAAGAGATTTTCTACCCAAACGGGAGACAGGCAACTGACATCTCCGTTCCTGTCTGAAGTCAAGCAGATTCAATCTAACTCTGCTGTCGTCCAGAACCATCCTTAAAAGCAAACTCAGTGTGAGAACCGAAGAAACTTGGAGAGTGGCCAATTCTCCAAGAGCCTCACTCGTTCTCAGACTGGATTGAGAGGTAAACACAAAATCTAAGTGCTCTTATCAGCTAAGGTCTGGTGTGAAAAACACAGCTTGGTCTACCATGTGGAAAAACAAAGCTTGGAAAAACACAGCTCATCTGCAATGTCTCAACTGCAATGTCTAACCCCACGTTAAAGCCAAAAGGCAGCTAACCTAAATAACAAATGTAATGTCTAATGTCATGTCAAAGCCAATAGGCAGCTAAACTGAATACAGAATGTAATGGCTAATGCCATGTCAAAGCCAATAGGCAGCTAAACTGAATGCAGAATGTAATGGCTAATGCCATGTCAGAGCCAATAGGCAGCTCACCTAAATATCAAATGTAATGTCTAATGCCATGTCAAAGCCAATAGGCAGCTAAACTGAACAAAACATATAGGGTGTCATTACAACCCTGGCGGACGGTGTTAAAGCTGTGGTAATACCGCAAACAGGCCGGCGGACAAAAAAAGGGAATTATGACCGTGGCGGAAACTGCCAACATAGACAGCCACTTTAACACTCCGACCGCCACGGCGGTACAGACAAGCAGCGCAGCGGTCACCGCCAACAGACAGGCGGTAGACAATGTACCGCCCACAGTATCACAACCCGCCAATCTGCCACCTTTTCTGGGTCGGATTCACCGTGGATAAAAACACGGCGGAAACAGCTTTTGCAATGGGAAAACGCTCACCTGAACACACTCCACGAGGAAGGAGGCCACCATGGAGCCCGAATTACAAATACTCCCTGCGCTTGTCTTCCTGCTCCTCTATGATCACCAGCAACGTAGGCACCGAATACAACGGTGAGTACTGCACCTACTACATAGGGGAGGGGGGAGGCAAAAGTCAGGGGGACACACACGCAGCACCCCCACCCCCAACCCGACCCTCACCCACTACAACATACACACCAATGCATTTCCAAACAGCACAGTAACAACCCACAACCCCCCCGGAAGAATGCAAAGACAAAAGGAAATCAGTTCAAACTTTGTAATGTATCAAAATACAGTAACCTACTATATACAGATATATATACACTTTCCAAATACATACATCACGATTAGTAGTGCAGGTATGCACATTTCAATGTCCGTGGACCACTGGGCCCAAAATGCATGGGCGAGGCCCACACTAGATACCTGTCCACAAACGGAGAGAACACTGCAGGGGCATCAGATAGAAATACAACAGGCACCTCAGGGGGAGGGGAAGGGAGGGCACCTCAGCCAGATTACAGCACCACGCCAGTTCCACGACGGGGCTCCATGCCCATTGATGTATCCTGGGGAGTGCAAAGCCACAGTTTCTTAAGTCTCTACAGTGGGTGGGTTGCCCACTGTTTCATCCTGAGGTGTGCAATGCCACAGTCTCTCAAGTCTCTACAGTGGGTGGGTTGCACACTTTTCCATCCTGGGGAGTGCAAAGCCACAGTCTCTCAAGTCTCTGCAGTGGGTGGGTTGCCCACTGTTCCATCCTGAGGAGTGCAAAGCCACAGTCTCTCAAGTCTCTGCAGTGGGTGGGTTGCCCACTGTTACATCCTGGGGAGTGCAAAGCCACAGTCTCTCAAGTGGATGCAGGTCTCCACTGGTTCTGGAGGGGGACTGGTGCCCAGAGTGCTTCATCCTGTGAAGGACGGACAGAGTGGATGCAGGTCTCCACTGGTTCTGGAGGGGGACTGGTGCCAAGAGTGCATCACGCTCCCCGTGACGGTCCCAGTTCCGTCACTGTCCCAGATGCACAAGGGCTAACGATGCTTGATTTGGTGGTGCTTTGCCCTGTTCAGCGGTCTTCACCATGGCGGTGCTTTGCCCTGTTCAGCGGTCTTCACCATGTCGGTCTTTGGCCTGTTCAGCGGTGCATAGCCCTGTTCAGCGGTCTTCACCATGGCGGTGCTTTGCCCTGTTCAGCGGTCTTCACCATGGCAGTGCTTTGCCCTGTTCAGCGGTCTTCACCATGTCGGTCTTCGGCCTGTTCAGCGGTGCTTTGCCATGGCGGTCTTTGGCCTGTTCAGCGGTGCTTTGCCCTGTTCAGCGGTCTTCACCATGTCGGTGCTTTGCCCTGTTCAGCGGTCTTCACCATGTCGGTCTTTGGCCTGTTCAGCGGTGCTTAGCCCTGTTCAGCGGTGCAACATGTGAAGCAGCACCACCAGTCGATGTAATCACTAGGAGGCGATCTTCATGCAGGCACTCCCACACGCACACAAATACTGAGAACCACTATGCAGTGCTACGAATACCAGGCTGGTCTATATGGAGCACACTTGCACCCAAATGCATGCAGCACCGTAATACGTTGCAACTGATAGTCAGCAGGTCAATAGCTTGTTCAATTAAAGGATTTTGTATTGCACTTTGCGGCACTAGTCCAGCTCTATGAAGCACAGGGGGGAAGAGAAAGGGTCACGCAGTCTCTTGACCTGTTTCCGATCGCCATCTAGGCCCGGTCCAGGCAATACTACCTGGCACACGCTGTCGTCAGGGTCAGAGAGGAGAAGGCAGGTAGTTTGTCACTCAGAGTGCCCAAAAGGAATGATCAATGAAGAGGGGAATGTAGCAGGGGAGCCTCCTGGAAGGTAGAGGCGCCACTTCAGGTACATGTTTATCAGAGTTGCACCCAGGCAATTCAGGTACAACATATGGTGCGCAATGATCCAAGTCACACCAGACAATTCCAACTTCATACACAATGATGAGTTGCAAATTCCGTGACTCCCTGAAATGAGTACAACGCCTCGTGTGCATTGATACAAGTTGCACTAGACAGTTCTGGTCACACACCAAGAAAAGTTATAAATCCAGTGCCTCTCTGGAAATAAGGCACAACGACTGGTACACGTAGATACAGGTCTCACAAGACAGTTCCGATCACTTACGATGAAGAATTACCTAACCCAATCCTGTGCCTCCTGAAAAGTGAGGCACAACGCTTGGTGCACATTGATACAGTCAGACCAGACAGTTCCAATCACACACAATTGAAAAGATGCAAATTTAGTGTCTTTCTGGAAATCATGCACAATGCCCGGGGCATGTTGATATGGGTCTCAGCAGTCAGTTTCGGTTTCACACACAATCACAAGTTCAGTAATGTAGCACAAGGTAGAATGAGGTAATACTATGGTTCTGCATCCACATCTGAGGGTCGCAACATGGGAATCGGGCACCGCACGCAATGAGTATGCAGTCGGTATGATGAACGAGAAAGATGCAGCACGATTGATGAAGCGGGCCATGCGGGGTCCGCAACTGGTGAATTCACTCACTACCAGCAAGACGCTTATGTGTGCTGAGGCCCCACAATGTACGCCTCGGATGTGGGCAATGCTTTTGAGGCTCTTCTCCAGGCAATCCGGTCTCCAGTCGCAATTCTTTGTTTCATGCTCACTCCGCAATGTCAGTTTGAACCCAGCAAGGGCACGGTTCTCCAGGTGTCATAAGCAAATTATGTGGGTTCTTAGTGCGAGGTCTTTGATGTCCCTGAGACCTCCACAAGAGAACAGGGGGCACGCCAACAAGCCCTTGGAGAGAACACTTCAGGGTGCCCCACAGCAGCAGGCAGCCTGCCCAGGCCAGCCACGATTCAGGAAGGGTGAGCAGTCCCTTCCAAGGGCAGTCATCCTCCTTATGCACAACAGATTCCATTGGCAGTGTGCACCACTCAGACCAGGTTCTCACATTCCTGCAAGTGTATCTCTAGCCTTCTGCAGTATGACGCTAGTAGTTATATTGCAGTGTGCCTATGAAGTCGAGGGCGGTTCAAGGTCTCCCCTAAATTGTTTTCCTGTCTGCCTGGGGCCGTGGAATGCAGATCTTAATCTTTATTGCGGCCATGATCTGGCAAACAGAACCAAGTGTCAAAACCTCTCCTTCCAATCTGTCCATCCAGGCACTCAAATGGCAGAAGTATGTTGTTCAATTTGCGTGCCCAATGTTGATAGCTGTCCCCAGGGAATGCACAGATATGCTCCCCAACCTCGGTGTCGATTGGAGCCAAGTAGAAAGGAACACAACAAACTTTAGAGCAGAGAAATGCCCACCTCCAAGAAGTGGCATTTCTCAGCTAATAATGACAAAATTACCCTTACCATAGGAAGGGGTTTATCACTGCAAATCCAATGATAGGAAACATCATAAGGCTGCTCCACTGCAATCCACTATTGCAGTTGGGAATTATATTATCATTACCCCATGTTAGCCTGTGGGGAGAGCAACCTTCAGAGGTAGTGAGAACACACATGGCTGCTCTTCACTACTTTTCAAAACATGCTTGGTGCAAGTGTGTACACACTGGCCTGCGATGGCAGGCTGGACACATGTTAAAATACCACTGTACAAGAACACACACACGGGCCTGAAATAGCAGGCTGTACCCATGTTAAAATACTACTGTGGAAGCACACACACACTGCCCTGCAATGGCAGGCTCAGCACACACTAGTTAGCACCACTTCCTAACATATGTAGGAAGGGCACACACACTTTCAAAATGTACTTACAGTGGGAAACTGCCTAGGGCCCAATGGTACCCTAAAAGAGAATCAGCAAAACCTACGGAAAGAGCTGATCTAATAGGTAGGGAAAAGCCAATTGGGGGTTCTTCACTACCAGGGCATGGAACACCCATGTGTACCTGACCTGCCTTCCGTCTAACACCTGCTCCACCCTTCATTTGGTGTTCTAGGAGTAGTGTAAGGCCCACTCAGGGTTGGCCAAGGAGTAAGAAATGCAACCCCAAGCACCAGCGCAACTGTGCCTCCCCAGGTCTGCAATGGCAAACCTGATCCATGGTTGACAGGCTTTTCTGGTGGGTGGCACACTCCGTGCAGCGTCCCACTAGTAGACGCGCTGTTCCTGCCTCGGTGTATGTGGTGTACCATTTTACAGGGCCTGCCTGGCTAAAGCACCTCAACCAATCACGTAAGTGCCCGTTCCTGGCATGTGTAGGAAGGGCTCACACACTTTCCCACTGCAGTACATTGCACAAGGGCCCAAAGTCCTAAGGCCACGCAAAGAGAGTCAGCAACAAACTGGGTGGTAAAAGCCAAACTTTTCAGGGAAATTCCCTTAGACGGGCCATCTCCAACAAGGGTCTTCCCCTTACATGTAGTGCAGCATGGTGGCTTGTCCTGTAGCGTTGTGTGAATGCACAAATTGTATACAATACAGTATAGTGAGGCATCTTAGTGTGTAGTGCTGTGTGAAAAGCAGAACACAGTATAGTGTGAGGTTTAATAATAACTGATTGCTGCAACCAGACAGTTAGAGCAAATGCAGTCACCCTTGCTACATGGTGGAATGGTCTTTGCAGGGGTGATAAGAAGCCAGTTTTCCAGTGGTGCAGGCAGACAGCAGAAACATGTAAAATGTGTCTCTTTCCTGCACTCACTCTTACAGGCAGGGCAGGACAACAAGCTAGGGAGCTGCATTGCGTTGTTTTATCAAATAGGCCCCCTAGTGAATACTGAGGATGTGTGTAGACTGTACTTATATTGCCATGTGAAGAACTACAATAGTACAACATGGCCATATACACTTGTATAAACATATGTTCCCTGTGTACTTGAAAATGAAGAAAATACTCACAGAAATCACTTATGTCATAATCAGTCATGGAATCCTCAAAACAGATTCTATTTATTTCCACAGAGACAAACAGCACCTCCCTGAGATCATGCCCTCCTTGGATGAAGACATCTTTCAACGACTCCTGAACACTTTTGACACACACTGGACATGGACCATCAATCAATGACATTACAGTTGAGGGCTCTTATGACCCTCAAGTTACTTTTCAACAGCGAATGCTGGGAGCCCATCAGCGGATGGCTGATGAGGTCCGGTTGGGGATGGAGACCATAGCGGGTACTCTTTAAGGAGTTCATAGGTGTTTTAGCCTTATAAGGGGTTGTCAAAGGCTATCACAGACAACCACTCTTGGTTCCATGGCATTAAAAAGTCCCTAGCTAACATCGCTGGCGTCGTGCTGCAGAAGGAACAACAACACCAGCCTTCTACATCTGACAGCAGTGAAGTTGTCAGGCAGCTGGGGGACATTAATACATCCATTCAGTCCCTGGAAGCCAAGATAGGCTCCTACATAACCACAACAAGTGACCTCAATTGCAACATTGTTGCTTTGTTGGCTAACCAGAAAACCCTTGCCAGCACCTACCATGCTGCCTTACTGGCACTCAAGAATCTTGTTGGGAACATGGGGGCCACATCTGCTGCTTTGTGTGTGCCTGAGGCTAGAAACATCTCTCAGCTCTCATTCAAACACCACAACTTCGAGGGGAGGCAGAACACACATCAGAGGCCGAAGGTGTAGACTTCCCCAGTTTTCAAAAAGAAAAACTTCCCGATAAACATTTGCAAATGCACCTTTGCCAGTTTTCCTATCTGTCCTGTGTAGGACAAAAGGCCAGCCTCTTTCGGGGCAGGACAGTACTCTTTGTTTGTGCTGTGCTTGATTTTGTCCACTCGTACCCCTACATTCTATGTAACACTTGATAATGGCAATGTTTTCCTGCTCACTGATCTCGGCACACACACATAAATGTGTTTTAACATGTGTAAACTAATGTATTCTTACACACAATACCTTTTTGATTTGACCTATGTCTTTATTAAACCCTTTAAGAAGATATCCACTCACATTTTGTAATGGGAGGATAGGAACCTCTCAAAGAAAAAGAATATGCAATGTGGAAAACAATTTGAGATTTACATAATGGTTCCACAAAGGTCTACAAAAATATTGTAACTGTAACCCCAATGTTACTTTTGTTAAGCAGAAGAAGAGAGAGTTCAAAGTAATTGCGCATAATGCAGTGTATGTGCACTTACAGCAATTATTCACATTACAGTGTTATAATAGACATTATGTACCTGATCAATGTCATGTCAGGGTATATCAACAAGTTGCCTTTTCCTGAAAGATACACAGTGAGAAGATTCAGACAAAGTGCACACAAAACTACTACCTATAATTGGGATGTGAGAGGCATGTGAGTTCAAAACACTGTACCAAATTTCCCCATCAATTTGTAATGTAATAATTACAACATAATTTCCACATGTTAAAACATCACTGCTCACAAAATACATAATGAACAATATCAAACTCTGGATGATTGCACCAACACTAGCCAGATACCCATGCCCATCTTCTGCCACAGAAGGAAGCACAAGGGCAACCCAATACTGTGAATGACAGTGAACAAGACATGCAAGTGCAGCTTGCCTCCCCCTGTGTATACTGATAATTGTTGAGTAATGTAGGAGGCTGGCCTGGTTTGTAGTGGGTACCGTGGGTGCTTACACCAGGTCCAGTTATCCCTTATTAGTGAAGCGTAGTAGTGTTCTAGCAGCTTAGGCTGCTAGAGGTAGCCATAGCAGAGCAGCTTAGGGTGAACTAGGAGAAATGCAAAGCTCCTGCAATACCACTTATAGTTACACAGTACTTATACAAAAGTAAAGACAATACTCAGTGTTACCAAAAATAAAGGTAGTTTATTTGAGTGACACAAGGCCAAAAATATCTTAGAGGCAATACTCCTTCTGGAGGTAAGTATTATAAACAATATATACACTAGACACCAAAATAAGGTTAGTAATTAGATATAGGATAGTACAACAGTAGGAAATGCTATAGAATGCAATGGGAGAAAATAGGTCTAGGGGCAACACAAACCATAGACTAAGAAAGTGGAATGCGAATCACGAATTCCCCTCTAGACAAGTGTAGTGTGTTCAGAATCACTAGGAGAGTAAGTCAATTACCCCACCCCAGAGCCCAGAAAAGCAGGAGTAAAGTACTGCAAGTTTCTTAGGACACACTACACCTCGTGATTTGGATTTTGCAGCAGCCAACCAAGCCTGCAAAGAACAACTGCTGGATTCCTGGACCTGAAGACCTGCAAAGGAAAGGGACCAAGTCCAGAAGTCGAAAGAAGTTCCAGGAAGGACAGGCGCCCCTGCCAACCCAGAAGAGGGTGCAAAAGAAGAGTCCCCGGTTAGTCGAAGACTTCAGGAATGCACCCTAGGAAGATGCCAGCGGGTTCCTGCATGATGCAAAAGATGTCCCACAGCGTGATGATCGTTGCAGATGAGATTTTGTGTTGGAAGGCGCCAACAAGCCTTGGCTACGACAAAAGTGCGTTTTGCATCAAAATGGTGCTGGATGGAACCAGGAGGGACCTGCAGGCCTCAACTCTGTGTGAGGAGGAAGAGGGGGCTCTCAGCACTTTAGAGAGCCTTCGGGATGCCAGCCAGCACTCCCAGGAGTCACTGGATCTGGGGACAAAGGAGGTGCAAAATGCCATTGATGCAGCACAACAAAAGAAGGTCCCACGCCGCCGGAGAACAACTCAGCCAGTTGAGTGTCATAGGGTGGAGTGCTGGGGACCTGGGCCAGGCTGTGCCTAAAGGAATTTTGCAGAGAGTGCACAGAGACCTCAGGAGGTGAAGAAGATGCAGTACACTGGAGTACCGTCGCTCTCAGGGAAGGCAAGGTCCTACCTCCTCCAAATTGCGTCACAGTCTATGTCGATGATGTCCACCCTCTGTGTCCTTAGGAGCACGCTCGTCGCAGTGAGAGGAGTCCCAGGCTACCGGTCGTCTTCTTGGAAGGTACCTGCTTGGAGCAGGGGAGTGACTCTGTCACTCCACAGGCCATTTCTTCTGTCCTTCTGGTGCAGGATGAAGACAGGGAGTCCCCAGAGCATGCAAACCATGGAAACTGTTGCAGTTGCTGACTTGGAGCTGATGTTTTTGAAGAAAAGTGTCTCTTGTAGACACTTTGTTGCAGTTACAGCATTTCTTGGAGCAGGCTGCAGTTGATCCGAGGTCAGAGACGTCTGAAGTTGTTGCACAGGGTTCCTGAAGGAAACCTGCAAGCAGAATCTGAAGAGAACCCACAGGAGAGACCCTAAATAGCCCTGAGTGGAGGACTGGCTACCTTATCAGGTATGGACCTATTAGGAGGGGTCTCTGACATCATTGGCTGGGACTGGCCACTCAGAGCCCTCCAGAGTGCCCCCACACCTTGCAAAGGAAGGGACACACTGGAGGAGCTCTGGGTGGTGGTGATGGACAGGGAAGTGGTCACTCCCCTTTCCTTTGTCCAGTTTCACACCAGAGCAGGGGAGAAGAGGTCCCTGAACCAATGTAGATTGGCTTATGCAAGGAGGGCACCATCTGTGCCCTTCAAAGCATTTCCAGAGGCTGGGGGAGGCTACTCCTCCCCAGCCTGTAACACCTATTTCCAAAGGGAGAGGGTTTAACACCCTGGTCTCAGAGGAAATGCTTTGTTTTGCCTTCCTGGGACTGGGCTGCCCAGGCCACAGGAGGGCAGAACCCTGTCTGTAAGGTGGCAGCAGCTGTAGCTGCAGTGCAAGCCTCAGAGAGCTGGTTTGGCAGTACTGGGGGTCCATGGTGGAGCCCACAAGATGCAGGGAATTGGCTCCCCAATATCAAATTTGGAATGGGGGGACGATACCATGATCTTAGACATATTACATTGGCATATTCAGAGATACCATTGTGAAGCTACATATAGGTCTTGACATATGTAGTGCACCGTGTAATGGCGTCCCCGCACTCACAACGTCCGGGAAAATGGCCCTGAACTATGTGGGGGCACCTTTGCTAGTGCAAGGGTGCCCTCACATTTAGTAACTTTGCACCTAACCTTCAGCAAGTGAAGGTTAGACATATAGGTGACTTATAAGTTACTTAAGTGCAGTGAAAATGGCTGTGAAATAGTGTGTGCACTATTTCACACAGGCTGCAATGGCAGTCCTGTGTAAGGGTTTGTCTGAGCTCCCTATGGGAGGCAAAAGAAATGCTGCAGCCCATATGGATCTGCTGTAACCCCAATGCCCTGGGTAGCTTGGTACCATATACTAGGGACTTATAAGGAGGGTCCAGTGTGCCAATTGAAATTGGTAAATGAAGTCACTGGCCTTCAGTGACAAATTTAAAAGTAGAGAGAGCATAAGAACTGAGGTTCTGGTTAGCTGAGCCTCAGTGACACAGTCAACCACTACTGACAACACACACATAAGGCCACAAACTATGAACACTGGAGTCCTGGCTAGCAGGATCCTAGTGAGACAGGCAAAACACACTGACACATAGGTTTTTATCTAAGAGCAATGGGGTTCTGGCTAGCAGGAGCCCAGTGACACAGTAAAAACACACTGACACCCACCCACAAACAGGTCAAAAGTGGGGGTAACCATGCTAGAAAGAGGCTACTTTCTCACAAGTAACTCAACACAGGCCAAAATAGACGACTCATGTTACTCTGCCACAGAGAGACCTCACATGTATTGATTGTGAGGGCACCCACATATCAAATAATTTGAACATTCAACTGTAGCAGAGGGAGAAGACCAGTGAAATTAATGCTACACCTCCCCACAGGAGGGGTAAATGGTAGATGTGTGAAAAAATTCTTGTTTGCTTTTTCTAAGTGGGCTGCCTGATGTGGCACACTAAGCAAGAATAAATGTAAACAATGATGGATGTGGTCCATGCAGGTGTCTCTTCCTGCACATTTAAAACCCACACAACAATGCACACCACCTTGCACAATGATACAAGGTTGTTAGCATCAGTGCTATGCAGCAAACATGTACCTACTCACTCACTTTCCCAAAGAGTGCTACAGTAGGTGAATACAGTTGTCCAGAGTGCAGTGACAAAGCAAGGTATACCTTCAATGAACTCAGGTCAATAGTTAGATTATGTACTCAACTCACCTAACACAATGATACCGACTCTTGTCAAATATTTAATATTCAACTGGAGAACAATGATTTATTATTGTAGGAAAACAACTAAGTACAACAACTCTACTCTAAACCTACACCTACACTAAACCCTACCTATCCTACTAACAGTAACAATTAATCTAAAAAAAATAGAACTGGGAAGGGAATGCTTGGGGGGAGAGAGTCACATTTGTGTGGCAATACATTCAAGTGGCTCCTGGCAGGTAAAAAATAACTCCTGAATGCTCATCTGCTCCTGTTCTTTCTGAACCATCCTCCGATTCAGTCTCCGCACCTGTTGGCTTATGTGCAAATTAAGGGCCAGATTTAAGAGAAAATGATGGTGTGCGCTGCTGTACCAAATGTGGCAGCGTCATGCACCGTCATGTTCACAATGCAGGGATGTGCCGTATTTAATAGAATATGGTGCACCCCTGTGTTGCCCCCTGTGCTGAATTTGTTTCCCTGCGCCCATGCAGCAACCCTTGCACCATAGTGCAAGAATGGCTGCGTTGAGGGGGAGATTGTTTTTGTGCAGGATGGAACACCTTCCTGTACAAAAACAACCCTAAATGGCGATTTGCCCTTTCTATGTGTGCTGCAGAATGCAGCACATATAGAAAGAGCAAAAAACAAGGAGAAATAAAAGCATTTCTCCTTATTGTGCCACTCTAACTCCACCCCTGAGGTGACGTTAGATTTTGGCGCTGCTTCAACTACAGTGACGCTCAGGTGGTGCGAGGGGCTTCTAAATATGGCCCTCAATGTGGAGGGTTCTTCATGTCTTGGCTTCCTTTGCTCTGTGATCGGCAGGCGCAATCCACTTGAGAGTACAGCTGTGGCCTGTGTGCTGACATATTGCAGTTGTCTGCCACCCTCAGATTGTGTTGGCTGTGGTGTTTTCCATGGTTCCGACCTGCTTCCTATCTTCCAAATATCACTTTCACAAATGCAACCCATCTTCCTATAGGCTTTGGCAATGTGATGGATGTGCTTATAGGGTTCTCATCTGACTTCAAAAGTCCTTGCCATGTCTGTTGTCGTGTTATCTAGGGAGTAAAAGGAAACACATATTACCTCAAGTTGCAAATTAACATGATCTTTTTCTAAATTGGGCCGCCAATCCAGTGTGAATGCCCTCCAGGAATGCATTAGATTGTTGCATCTGGGCTGCCAGCCCCTGGATGGCATTCACAATGGTTGACTGCCCTACAGAGATGGATTTCAGGAGGTCAATAGCCTCCTCACTCAGGGCAGCAGGGCTAACTGGGGCAGGGCCTGAGGTGCCTGGGGTGAAGGAGATGCCCACTCTTCTTGGTGAGTGGGCACAGGCAATTCGCTGAGGGGCTGCTGGGAGGGCGGTGCTGGTAGGAAGGGTGCAGGATGTACCTGTAGCTGGGGTGGTCACAGAAGTGTCCGCCACCACCAGGGAGCTTCCATCGGAGGAGGTATCTGTGTCAGAACTGTCCCATCCAGTCTCCACCGTGGTGCTCCCCTCGCCCTCAGTCCCACTGGTGCCCTCAGCGTCAGTGGACTCTGCCTCCTGGGTCCTGTGGGATGCAGGTCCCTCTGTCGCCGGTGCTTCTGCTCCTCCACCAGATTATGCTAATGCACATAAGGAGAGGATGACAAAACAAAAACGGGGAGAGAGATACAAAGGTTACACTTGGTGAATGGCTGCACCAACACTACCGTTGGCGTGCACAGCACCCTCACATACAGGGAACAGGCCTACGCAATATGCCATTGCACTACCAGAGAAATAGTTAGCGGCCAAGGCATGGGGAGGGGCATACACCGCCAAATGCAGCACACCTGAGACTCACGCAGCCCTGACCAGTAGTGAATGCCTACAAGTTAGGTAGCAAGATTTTCCCTTCTGAACCCTAGGCACCAGGGGACCTACGCTGCAATGTCAGGCCTGGCCTAGGGGTACCCAGTGACACACATCCCCCACCTGGATACCACCCTACCATGCATAAGTTTTAATGATGGGCACGTAATCAC
Source organism: Pleurodeles waltl (assembly GCF_031143425.1). NCBI lineage: Eukaryota > Metazoa > Chordata > Amphibia > Caudata > Salamandridae > Pleurodeles > Pleurodeles waltl. The sequence continues at coordinate 1,226,031,713 of NC_090440.1, read as the reverse complement.
CCCCTTGCGGCTGCTGTGATGCCCTCAAGTGCACATCCAGCTCTGGATAGGCCATCGCAAGTATGTGGGCCATCAAGAGGGTCAGAGTTCAACGGGCACCCCTTCCTCGTTGGGAGGCCATCCCCAGCTGGGCCTTCGCCGTCTTATGTGCCCAGCGTCTCAGGGCCTCCCACAGTTTGCGACAGTGGGTGCTCCGCCTGCCATAGACCCCAGGGTCCGCACGTCCTTGGCGATGGAACGCCATATACCCTTTTTTTGATGGGCGCTGACCTGCAGAGGCAATGCACACAGGAAAATACATTTAGACAAACAGTCCTGCCTGTTAAACATATGGCCTACCATCACCATTTACACACACATTGCCCAGCACACACCCTGTACACCACCCAGACGACATCCACTCATCCCCTTACACGAGGCCTTCAAATACCCCACTCCATGCATTCATGCCACATGCATCGGGCCCACAGTATACTCACCTGTTGGCCTGGAGGCCCATACAGCAGTCCGTACTGGGGTAGGACCCCATCCACCAGTGTCTCCAAAACCTCCGAACTGAAGGCTGGGGCCCTTTCCCTGGTCACACGGGCCATGGTAGGTTCCAGACACAGGACACAGCAGCACATGCAGTGTAGGTCCTCTCCTGTGGAAGTTCAGGTAGCAAGTGAGGAATCAGATAGAAAATGGCAGCCACGTCCACGGCGGTGCATACCATCACCGCTGACGTCGATCACCAGAGGCCCCTGTAACCCATAGGGCCCAATTATAACCAATGAGGAGTTGGACGACTGTTGCCGACTGCCTCCTGCAACGGCGCACAACGTCAGTGGAATTACCTCACTTTCACCTGTCCCTCCACACAGGACAGGTGGACACCATTTCAGGGGGAGGGGGGGCTGGCCCTGGAAAAATGCTGCGTCAATGGTGATATTAGGACATACTGGACAAATCACACTGATCCATTACAAGTTAACAGGATGCAAAGTCCTGTTGTAGCTCCATTGTTCAGTTTGTGGCCGGCTCCTCACTCTTTTGTCTCTTAGATTCCTACCTCTGCGGATGAATAGGAGATGGAGACATACCCCCATGTACAGACCCCTGGTGGATTTGGCAACACTGGAGGACAGGCACATTATCCTCACCTATAGACTTGACAGGGCTACAATCACAGAGCTGTGTGCCCAATTGGAGCCTGAACCTGATGTATGCTATCCGTCACCCCACTGGGATCCCCCCTCTTGTGCAAGTGCTATTAGAGCTCCATTTCCTGGCAAACTGGTTCTTTCCACGTGACAGTGGGCTTGGCAGCAGGACTGTCACAGCCAATGTTCTCAATAGTGCTGACAAGAGTGTTGTCTGCCCTGATTAAACACATGTGCAGCTACATTGTTTTCCCCCAGGTTGAAGATTTGGCCACAGTGAAGGCAGAGTTCTATGCAATGGGACATATCCCCAACATACTTGGGGTGATTGATGAAACACATATTGCATTTGTCTCCCCCTGCCAAAATGAACAGGTGTTCAGAAATCAGAAGAGTTTCCACTCTATGAATGCATAGATGGTGTGCCTTGCGGACCAGTACCTCTCCCACGTTAATGCTAAGTATCCTGGGTCAGTGCATGATACCTTTGTCCTGAGGAATAGCAGCATCCCAAATATGATGGGCCACATACAGAGGGACAGGGCGTGGCTAATAGGTGAGACCTGGTTCCCACCCAGTAGATGTTGGTATATGGGTATGGTGTAGGCCATATGGGATAGTGTGTGGCTAAATGTTGTCCCTCAAACTTTCAGGTGACTCTGGTTACCCCAACCTATCATGGCTCCTGACCCTTGTAAGGAATGCCAGGACAAGAGCAGAAGAACGTTATAATTAGGCCTGTGACGAACCAGAAGGATAATTGAAAGGACCTTTGGCCTCCTGAAAGCCAGGTTCCGGTGCCTCCATCTGACAGGTGGATCCCTGTGCTACTCACCCAAGAAGGCCTGTCAGATAGTGGTGGCATGCTGCATGTTGCATTACCTGGCCCTCAGACGCCATGTTCCATTCCTGCAGGAGGAGGAGGCTGGAGATGCCCGTGTGCCAGAAGTGGACCCTGTGGACAGTGAGGATGAAGAGGCAGAGGATGAGGACAACAGAACATCTGTGATCAAACAATACTTCAAATGATACACAGGTAGGACAGTGTTACTTCACATTTCAATCACATTTGTTTGAATTTCTGTGGCACTCACATGCTATTATTTCCCACTTCTATGCCCACTTACTGTTCCCTCTAGCAATTCATTTTGCAGATGTTGGTGACCTCACATATACTCCTGGTGCTCTGTGGTGGTGTGTGACTGGGCCTGGGTAATCGGCTGTCCAGAGGTCCCTGATGGGCCAGGTAGGTCATCCAGATCCTGAAGACCAGAACTGCTGTCATCACTGTGGGCCTCTTCAGTTGGGAGACTGGATATTGCTGGCACCTCCTCTCCGCTGACATTGACTGGATTACCTGTGGGGATGTAAATGATATGTTATAGTTTCTGTATCTGACATATTGTGCATGCTTGGCTTGCCCTCTTTGGTTGTATTTGGCCTGGCAGCTTTCACTTGTGTACTTTGGTGCATGGTGGGATGGTTAGTTCTCTATAGTGTGCATGCTTTAGTGATGAGTGCCCATGCAGGGGTGTGAGTGGTGTCCATGCATTGGTAAAGCAAGCTGGGCTTGGCATTGGGATGAGTGAGATGTGATGGTGGGGTGTGTGGGATTGAGTGGAGTGATGGGAGTGAGGGTGGGGGTATGTGATGGCATGTAGGTAGGGGGGTAGGAGTAGTAGAGAGTTCACTTACCAGAGTCCAGTCCTCCTCCTACTCCGGCCAGGCCCTCAGGGTACAGGAATGCCAAGAATTGCTCCTCCCATGCTGTTAGTTGTTGAGGAGGAGGTGGGGGTCCACTGCCAGTCCTCTATAGAGCGAACTGGTGTCTTGCTGCAATGGAACATACCTTCCCGCATAGGCCGTTCCACCTCTTCCTAATGTCATACCTAGTTCTTGGGTGCTGTCCCACGGCGTTGACCCTGTCTATGATTCTTCACCGTAGCTCCATCTTCCTAGCTATCAATATCTGCTGCAACTGTGCTCCAAATAACTGTGGCTCTACCCTGATAATTTCCTCCACCATGACCCTTAGCTCCTTTTCAGTGAAATGGGGGTGTCTTTGTGGTGCCATAGGTGTTGTGTGAGGTGTGTAGGTGAGGGTGTGTTGGGTAATGTTTTGGGGTGTGAGATGTGGGGTGCGTGAGTGATGTATTGGTGTGAATAGTGTGTGGCTCTAGTTATGTCAGTGGTCTTGATGTCTCTCTGCTGGTAATAGTTTGGAATGGTAACGGGTTGTGGGTAATGTGAGTGTGTGTTTTGTAGTGGTATGGGTGTGTGGGTGTGGTGTGTGTATGGGTGTCAGGCGTGTGTTGTTTGAATTGTCCAATGTGGTGGTGTTTTGTTTGTGTGTGTCCAATTTGAGTGCGGCGGTATGTACCGCCAATGGTTTACCGCCGTTGAATGTCCGCCGTGGTGATTCGTGGGTCATAATGTGATGGGCATAGTTCTGTTGGCTCAACGGTGTGGGTTTTGATACCACCAGTTTATCACTGACCTTTGGGATGGTGGATTTGTGTATGTGGCTGAATACTGACGGATTGGTGGGTGGTTGTCATAATATGGTGAAAGGATATCTGCAGCGGCGGTGGTAAGTTAGCATCAGTCAGTGTGGCGGTAAGTGGGATTTACCGCCAATGTCATAATGAGGGCCTAAGTCTGCACACAATGGTCAGTACTACAGTCCCTTGGTACTGTACTAGAGAGTGTTACTTTGAACACACACTACCAGCACACACATTAACCATGTGCACACTGTTCCAAATGTCAAACTATGGGCAGATTTAAGAAAAGCGGTGCTGCACACAGAGCAGCAACAATTTTCTTGAGCCCTTTAATGCCCCCCTACCGCCACCATGTGTGCGCTGTATTTAAAATACGGCGCACAATGGCACGGGTAGGAGGCAATAGCATCAACATTTTTGATGCCATTGATGTACTGTTCAGGATTAGTGCCAAAATGTTGGCGCTAACCCTGAACATTACGTAGGGGCCCATTGTAACCAATGGTGTGCCCCCTTTTAACACCTGCTCTGAGCAGGCGAAAAAAATACCAAAAAAAATAGAGCAAAGAAATCTTTTTGATTTCTGTGTGTCATTTTTTCCGGCCCCCAGGCGCAGGCATAGTGTGGTGCCAGGGCCTACAAAGTGTTGCAATACATGCATTGCAACACTTTGTAAATCTAACACTGCGATTTTGGCCTCGTTGGGCTATATTAGCGAAAATGAAATTACACTAATGCGGCGCAAGGAGGTGCTAGGCCCTCTTAAATCTGGGCCTATATGTTGTGTAGGTCTTGCACAGTCACATGCATTCTGCACATGACTGTATCCCACTCACACTTCCAGATCAACCTGATGTTGGTCAGGGGTGAGTGAAACACACAGCAGCTGAACTTCAGAAAAGGTGAGTAAGCCTGTAGGCCTCACTCCAGTGACCCATGATGGAATGGTCATGTTCACTACGACTTATCACTCCACAGTACGCTGCCACCCTCACGTTTGCTCTGTTTTACTCCAGTTGCAGACAGTAGTGTACAACAATTATGAAGAAAGGTCTTTAGATGGCCCTCCTGATCCTATCAAACTGCAATCCATGACAAAGTCCTCTGTCATGGCACACATGTTCCATGTTCCCTATGTGAATATACTAGCATTAGTGATCCATACAACAATACAGTTGGCACTCAGACCAGGGATACATAACTCTAATCATGCAGGGTAAATTTCCTACCTAACATCACCATTGCACCATACTTAATGAAATTGTGTATGTCCTGAGCCACTTTCAGTTGTATTTTGACATACACGCTTCACACTTTACCCATTTATGTCTGACGTGATGGTTGCTCAACATCTCCCTTGTCTTACTTTCAGAAAAATAAGATGCATTGCTACTTCAGCAGTTTATTATATTCCAGTACAGGCCTTTTGACCCTGCTTGCATTGCTCTGTAAAGCATGGTAACTGTGTATGTATCAAGTGTGAGCACAAGTAGCCTTAATATTAATCAGTCCTGGAAAGGTGTTACGGGTCTGATGTTTTATGGATCCCCAACCACGCATGAATGCACTCTTTACACATGACATTTTGACATCTACACCTGAGACTAGGCATTTGGCCATAACAGCTGTATCCCATAATCTGTGATGGTATTTGCTTCAACATTTGCTCCAGCAAAGTGCTGCCATTCTCCATGCAAGCTCATATGACACACACTACAATTAGGAGCATGCCTCAGGGACTAACGTATTGGGAGATTTACAATCTATCATACACTGAGTACCACATGAAGCACATATTGATGCAGCTGACCACAGCAGGACAGCGTGTTGTGGTGCGTTGCACTGCTTAAAAGAGGGAGGAGAGTAATGCCCCATATCTACCTAGATATGTGGCCATCCTACACTCTCCCTTTTATGCAGTGCACTGCATCAAATTGGCTTGGTGCATTGATTTGTTCTTAGTTGGAGATATGGCTCCATGTTTATCAACAACTCAGAAATCATGATTCATACATGTTGAGGCCTACATCTAGTTGGTAAGATGCGAGTGACTAGACAAGTACATTGACAGACACACAACACAATGGATGAGTTCCCACAAATATTTATTGGATGATAACTTGACATATTTTCTGTCAGTATTATCATCAATTGCTATTCATTATGCCTCTATTTCATCCTGTCTCCACTGACCGGCCATTGTGTGCTCTATGTCTGCATCATTGTCTGCATCCTCTTCCGTATCATGAAGAATTTGTGGCTCATAATCTCTTGGCACATTGGTTTTTAAACAGACATTATGCAATATTGCACACACAAGGATGATTTTGCACACCATAGGAAGTGAGTACAAGGGACTCCCGCCTGGTATGTCCAGGCAGTGAAACCGGGAATTTCGGACCCCAAACATTCTACAAACGACATTCCTTACCTTTGTCTGAGCAGAGTTAAATATTTTTTTTCAGCCTCCGTTATGGATTGTTAAATGGGATCATGTGCTACACGAATAAATACCACTGTGTTACAGTTGCTTCTGATTTTGCGGGGGATGCCTACATTGGATCTAAGAAATGATGCATGAGGCAGCTGGAGTCACCGCATCTTCTGCCCCACATAAATCATAAAAAACAACATATTTTTACAGATGAGTTGTTTTTTAAATATGATTTACTGCTTGCACCAGCCTTGTGTCACCTTACATGATGCAAGGCTGGTGCAACCCTTTCCTAAACACTCCCCTAAGAGACCTAGAAAGACAAGTCAAACTGCTTATTTTCTTTATTCAGCTCCCCCTCCCCACACTGAGGATGCTTATCATCTAAGAGGAGCTGGTGCCGTAAACAAATTAATTAGAAAGCCCACATTAAATGAAACCAACACCAGCTAACCCACCCACCAGAAAGAAGTCTGTGAAGAGTGAAGACAAGACTGTGATGAGTCAAAGTAGGCCTTGGTGTACTGAGGATTATCAGAAAGCAATCTGGGTTTTACTCCCTCAGCACACTTGCTCATTACAGTCCTCTTAATTGAGGATGTGGCAAGTGGGGAGTAGGTGGACAGTTAAAATATTCTGATGAGGCCAAGATGTGCATTAAAACATGTCAAATGTTTAATGGGGGACAAAGTGCAAGATAAAAACAACAGATCCCCAAATCAAGGAACTGCCGAAGTGGAAGAAGAATTACAGACGTTCCAAAGGCAGAAGTAGCCAGATGGCCCTGTAAAACAAAAGACTTCGGTGATGCCGAAATAGCAGCTTTGAAATATCACCTTTACATTCAGCCCAGGAGCAGCCATCTCCCTAGCCGAGTGCCTCTGAACAGAAAATGGAAGGCAAACCCCAAAAATTGCCTTGCCAAATGAATGGCCAGTTGAAGCTAGACACCGATGGTGCAGGCAGAAAGCTTAACTCTGTAAAGGACCTGCCTATCTGAAAATAGGGTTTTAATCTTTCAAAATGATTCCTTGCAGTTGAGCTACCCCAAGGCCACTTGCCCCAATTCACATGAAGGGTAACCTTGTTCACCTGTATTGGCAGCCTCTGGATCTAAAGTGGAAAACACAATGGCCCTCATTACAACCCTGGTGGACGGTGTTAAGTTGGCGGTAGCACCGTCAACAGGCTGGCGGTAATTACCACCAAATTATGACAACCGTCAATGTACCACACCGTCTGCCACGGCAGTAACGACCGCTAGGCTGGAGACCACGGTCTCCAGCCCGGCGGCAGTGACTAGTCCCCCTGCAAGATCATGACAACGCATACCGCCATGGATTGCGTGGTTTTTGAACCGCCACGTAAACCATGGCAGTAGGCACTATCAGTGCCAGGGAATTCCTTCCCTGGCACTGATAGGGTTCTCCCCCCTCCCCCTCCCCAGAGTCCCCCCAACACCCACGACCCCCCACCCCCCACCCCCCAAAGGTGGTAGGGCCCCCCTCCACCATCCCCCTGACATCCATGGCCCCCCCCAGACATAACCCCACTCACACACGCACATACCACTCACACACATACACGTGGACATACAAGCACACATGCACACATACATACACGTTACATCCCCACTACACACATCACACCCCCGCAAACATACATGCACCCACACCCCCCTCTAAACACTCACACCCCCATTCACGCACAGACTACGCAACACCCCCCTCCCACCTCCCCTGTTGGACGATCACTTTACCTGCCTCGTGGTCGTCCGGGAGGGAACAGGTTCCATGGGGGCTGCTCCGCCGCCACCACCCCATCACCAGAACACCGCCACGCCGAATACTGAAGCGTAATTCGGTGAGCGGTATTCTGATGACGTGGTGGTGATGGATGAGCAACCTCCACTGCACCGACGACCGCCAGTATGGCTGCTGGCGGCTCTCTGACCAAAAAATGGCAGAGGGTCACCACCAGTCATAATATGGTTGGCTGTCTTCGTTCCGGTGGGAACTCGGCAGTCTTCAGTGAAGCCCGCTGAGGTCATAATGAGGACCAATGTTCTGAGATAGGCGAAAGTCATCATCCTCTGCCGGAAGGATGGTGAGAGCCATATAAGTATTCTTTCAAACAGGAATCTCAGATAACAATCCTGCACAGGAGAGCCCGAAGTTTCCGCAGGTGTCTAGCCAAAGTAATGGTGGCTAAAACAGTCACATTAGCATTCATAAACATGAAGGCATGAAAGGAACGCTTATCAACTACTGAAGAACAAAAGGGAATTCCCACAAATGCACCACTGGTAAGATATTAGCTTAAATCCCCTTATAACCCAAGAGACATACCACTCTATGAAAGCTAAATCCATCCCATGGGATTCCAGGGAATACCAAGAGGAATATCCCAGACCCAACTCAAACCCATCTCAAATAATACCTTGGACACATGCACAAGCAAGAGAAGAAAGGGTGCAATCTCACGCCACTACAATAGCATTAACCGTACTGTTCATAAGCCTTAAAGTACTATCAGAACTAGTAACCTTTTGGACAACCCCACAAATGTCCTACTCATTTGGCCTACAGACTGTCAGATTTGACCAGGATAAAAGTGCAGCAAAGCACCAACCTCCAGAGAAGGTAAATGACCATGTCGGACAGATCGTTAAGTGGTGCAGCAAGGGGACCCAGGTCCTGATATGCCACCAGGAAGATTGTAGAATCACATAGGACTCCTTCCCTTGATCTCGTGAAACACTCTGGGAACAAGAGATAAGTGAGGGAAGGCAAGAAGCAACCTCGGAGGACATGAGATGGACAGAGTATCCAACCCATGCACCTTTCACTCTCCCCCTTGAGGAAAGTGCTGGCAGAAAAGCATCTTGCATGTAAGCAATCACAGTTCATGGAACTGCCAGAATTCCTATGATATCATGAGCATCCAGAACAGCTTAAAAAGCAATTAAACATGGGAACACATTACTCAGGATCCCAGCCTAAAAAGATCCAGGAGTGTTGAGATTTAGGTGGTTACTCATCATCCATGTATTTATAGCATGAAGCCAGTTGTCAAGTGTTGTATTGTAGAGGCCTTCCAGGCCACCTACTTTTTTTTAATCTTTGCATGTCATAGGCATAGTTATAACAGGTGAGGTTGAATGATGTAATCAGTTCTGGAAATGGGTTAGTAACATATTGAACAATAGAGGAGGTATGATGGAACCATGAGGGACCCCACAGTATTGGGTGTGAGGAATTGATGTGAATGGTGATAAGTGTACCAGACTGTGGGGGTGATTCTGATTCTGGCGGGCGGCGGAGGCCGACCGCCAGAATTCCGCCCCCATTATACCGCTCCGCGGTCAGAAGACCGCGGAGGGTATTATGAGCTTTTCCCTGGGCTGGCGGGCGGTCTTTTGGAGACCGCCCGCCAGCCCAGGGAAAAACTCCCTTCCCACGAGGATGCCGGCTCGTAATCGAGCCGGCGGAGTGGGAAGGTGCGACGGGTGCAGTGGCACCCGTCGCGTATTTCAGTGTCTGCAAGGCAGACACTGAAATACTTTGCGGGGCCCTCTTACGGGGGCCCCTGCCGTGCCCATGCCATTGGCATGGGCACGGCAGGGGCCCCCAGGGGCCCCGCGACCCCCCCTACCGCCATCCTGTTCATGGCGGCTTTCCTGCCATGAACAGGATGGCGGTAGGGGGGGTCAGAATCCTCATGGCTGCGGAGCGCGCTCCGCAGCCATGGAGGATTCAAACGAGCAGCGGAAAGTCAGCGGGAGACCGCTGACTTTCCGCTTCTGACCGCGGCTGAACCGCCGCGGTCAGAATGCTCGTTGGAGCACCGCCAGCCTGTTGGCGGTGCTCCCGTGGTCGGTGGCCCTGGCGGCCACCGGCCGCCAGGGTCAGAATGACCCCCTGTGTGTCTGTTCTAAGAAGCAATCCAATTCAAAGCATTTTTATGCATTATGAGAAAATGTAGTCTTTGTAACAATGTGTGGTAGTATACAGTATAAAATGCTGCCTATTTGCAGGCCATTACTTGGTGTACCCAGTTTCAATGTAGGCACAATGAGACTAATCTGAAATGCTGCTGCTAGACAACTTCACCACATTCACCCAATAGAATGCATGACTCTAGTCTTGCAGTTACTCCACTGGCAAAATATACCTATAACGGCAATGTTGGAGACACTCTGCCTTGTACACAGAGCCTCCTAACGAGTAGGGCTACAACATCTAAAACTTAAATTCAAGCAATAGAAATAAAACAGGACACTGTGCTCAAGGCTTGCATCATAATACCACCTAATTATAAGAAATTCACCAGAGGCTCTCTTTCTACGCTCTGGAAGTCACTACCAGCCAAGATTTAAAGTGTTCAGGAGGATATACCTTGTAAAAGAAAGCTGAAGACATGGCTAATTCCAAGATAACTACATCATTCCAATACCCTGGGATGGAACACAGAAAGATAATTACACTGTCAAGAACCATCTACAGCAAAGATACTCAAAGTACAGCCCAAGGCTGCATGAAGCCCTCCTGACATTTATGTGCGCCCCCCTGGTCAACAGCAGCACTGGGCTGTTGTTAACTCAACTAAGCACTAACATTACAAAATGTGTTAAATAAACTAGAAAGCATTTATTTATAGGTTAATTGCAGTAATGAAAGGCAGTAACTAGGTTGTTTTGCACAGCTTAACTTTAGGAACACCTTTGTTTATAAATCATCATCCAGTAAAAGTGCACAAATATGATAATATCTCTTTAAAACTGAACAAGTCTGTTTATTACCATGTAGAACCTTTCACCTTAGTACATCAGATTATATCAATGTCTTGAGAAGTATTTGTTCTAACAGTGATAGCTTTCAAACATGAACTTAGAAACATTCATGCTCCCCCCTACCCTGACAACAATGGCAATAGTGACCTACGAAGCATCAGTTGTTATGTGCACCCTTTGGGTGGTCTTGGTTCCTATTATACATCAACAACATTATAGTTTATTAAATCAAACACAAGAGAAGAGCAAACAAATTGCCTAATGTCACACAATGTGTTCATGTGAGGAACCTGGGATTGATCCCAAGTTTTCCTGTTCCACATTGTTCAATTCAATTCAGCCACAAGATGTACCTGCTTAAGGTCTCCTACACCTATCCTTATCCCTTCTTTCCCCCAACTAGCATCAGTGCAGCCCTCAGTCACACCACCAACCAAAACTTTTGGCCCCTGGGAAAATGTTTGCGATTACCCGTGATGTGCAGTTTACAAACCACTGATGTGGAAAGCCCCAACCAACACACTACTTTCTAGATCGAGGTAAGTTATGGGGAGCTGAGTTATGACTCTCCTGAGTATAACAAAGTAATGTCAATTCATACATAACTCTTCTGGCTCCCTCTAATTCTAATGGCCAGCAGCCAATTTGTAGCTCATACAGGCTCATACATGCAGCTTAATGACTCCCCTATACTGCCAAAGAATATTTCAGTCACATAAGACATTTCTGCAATGGGTCTCGTCCTTCATCGATATACTGTACCAGTGCATAGACCAGCCATCACCAACTAAACAGGCATGGAATAACTGATGAGACATGCCTCATACTGATGACCAATACCACTCTTATCTAGTCCACCTCTGCAGGTCCCATCTAACTACATGTTGTGGCCACTTCTCTATATCTCACAATGACATTCAGATGTATGATAGTAACAAAATCCATCCCAGGAGATATCTCCACCACTTCTCTCTTCGACTGTGCCTGCTCAAGCTGTACATTTTAAATATATTAAAAGGTTGGAAAACCCAGTGCAGTAACCAGCTAAATAGACTATGATCCAAACAAATAACAAAAATCATTGGCAAAGACAACAGGTCTTAACTATGCAAGAGCTATTGGCTTTGCCAATGTCTTTTAGCTGCTATTCAGCAAGGCTAAAAGTAAGTAGCATAGAGGAGAGTGGCGTGGAGTATCGTAGAGAGGAATGGCAAAGAGTGGAGTAGAGTGTTGTAGAGTGGAGTGGCAGAGAGCCTTGTTACAGGAGTGGCTAAAAGTGGCATAGAGAAGAGTGGCGTGGGGTGTTGTAGAGTGGAATGGCAAAGAGGGGAGTAGAGTGTTGTAGAGAGGAGTGGCAGAGAGCCTTGTTATAGGAGTGGCATTGTGTGGAGTAATGCAGACTGGCATTAACTGGAGTGGTATATAGTGGGTGAGCTGGTGTAGAGTGCATCGACGTAGAGTGTTGCAGAGTGTTCTGCTTTCCTGCTCTTATCTCATAACCGAGCTTGCAGAACCTCTCTGGAATGCACTTCTGATTTTAAGAAGACATTTATTGTTATTATTATTTCATCACGAGGTTCTTGAAAGACGAAATTAGTAGACTGGCAGCACACGTTTAAACGTAGTCGCAGCAATGAAAGCAAAATATATCAAAGTACTTCTCAGTTGCAATGCACACAGCAAATACATGGGATTATATTATAGCATAACTTCAAAGCAAAGCATAAAAGTCAAAATTCATCACTGTAGGGCAAGGCTGTAGGGCATATAACTCAGCTTCATCTTTCTGGGGTCTGCAAGTTGATGGCTCCGGTCAACTGCGAGAAAGAGATTTTCTACCCAAACGGGAGACAGGCAACTGACGTCTCCGTTCCTGTCTGAAGTCAAGCAGATTCAATCTAACTCTGCTGTCGTCCAGAACCATCCTTAAAAGCAAACTCAGTGTGAGAACCGAAGAAACTTGGAGAGTGGCCAGTTCTCCAAGAGCCTCACTCGTTCTCAGACTGGATTGAGAGGTAAACACAAAATCTAAGTGCTCTTATCAGCTAAGGTCTGGTGTGAAAACACAGCTTGGTCTACCATGTGGAAAAACACAGCTTGGAAAAACACAGCTCATCTGCAATGTCTAACCCCACGTTAAAGCCAAAAGGCAGCTAACCTAAATAACAAATGTAATGTCTAATGTCATGTCAAAGCCAATAGGCAGGTAAACTGAATACAGAATGTAATGGCTAATGCCATGTCAAAGCCAATAGGCAGCTAAACTGAATACAGAATGTAATGGCTAATGCCATGTCAAAGCCAATAGGCAGCTCACCTAAATATCAAATGTAATGTCTAATGCCATGTCAAAGCCAATAGGCAGCTACACTGAACAAAACATATAGGGAGTCATTACAACCCTGGCGGATGGTGTTAAAGCTGCGGTAATACCGCAAACAGGCCGGCGGACAAAAAAAGGGAATTATGACCATGGCGGAAACTGCCAACATAGACAGCCACTTTAACACTCCGACCGCCACGGCGGTACAGACAAGCAGCGCAGCGGTCACCGCCAACAGACAGGCGGTAGACAATGTATCCCCCACAGTATCACAACCGCCAATCTGCCACCTTTTCCGGGGCGGTTTCACCGTGGATAAAAACACGGCGGAAACAGCTTTTGCAATGGGAAAACGCTCACCTGAACACACTCCACAAGGAAGGAGGCCACCATGGAGCCCGAATTACAAATACTCCCTGCGCTTGTCTTCCTGCTCCTCTACGATCACCAGCAACGTAGGCGCCGAAGACAACGGTGAGTACTGCACCTACTACATAGGGGAGGGGGGAGGCAAAAGTCAGGGACACACACACGCAACACCCCCACCCCCAACCCGACCCTCACCCACTACAACACACACACCAATGCATTTCCAAACAGCCCAGTAACAACCCACAACCCCCCCGGAAGAATGCAAAGACAAAAGGAAATCAGTTCAAACTTTGTAATGTATCAAAATACAGTAACCTACTATATACAGATATATATACACTTTCCAAATATATACATCACAATTAGTAGTGCAGGTATGCACATTTCAATGTCCGTGGACCACTGGGCCCAAAATGCATGGGCGAGGCCCACACTAGATACCTGTCCACAAACGGAGAGAACACTGCAGGGGCATCAGCTAGAAATACAACAGGCACCTCAGGGGGACGGGAAGGGGGAGGCACCTCAGCCGGATTACAGCACCACGCCAGATCCACGACGGGGCTCCCTGCCCATTGATGTATCCTGGGGAGTGCAAAGCCACAGTCTCTTAAGTCTCTACAGTGGGTGGGTTGCCCACTGTTTCATCCTGGGGAGTGCAAAGCCACAGTCTCTCAAGTCTCTACAGTGGGTGGGTTGCACACTTTTCCATCCTAGGGAGTGCAAAGCCACAGTCTCTCAAGTCTCTGCAGTGGGTGGGTTGCCCACTATTCCATCCTGAGGAGTGCAAAGCGACAGTCTCTCAAGTCTCTACAGTGGGTGGGTTGCCCACTGTTCAATCCTGGGGAGTGCAAAGCCACAGTCTCTTAAGTCTCTACAGTGGGTGGGTTGCCCACTGTTACATCCTGGGGAGTGCAAAGCCACAGTCTCTCAAGTCTCTGCAGTGGGTGGGTTGCCCACTGTTTCATCCTGGGGAGTGCAAAGCCACAGTCTCTCAAGTGGATGCAGGTCTCCACTGGTTCTGGAGGGGGACTGGTGCCCAGAGTGCTTCATCCTGTGAAGGACAGACAGAGTGGATGCAGGTCTCCACTGGTTCTGGAGGGGGACTGGTGCCCAGAGTGCTTCATCCTGTGAAGGACAGACAGAGTGGATGCAGGTCTCTACTGGTTCTAGAGGGGGACTGGTGCCCAGAGTGCATCACGCTCCCCGTGACGGTCCCAGTTCCATCACTGTCCCAGCTGCACATGGGCTAACGATGCTTGATTTGGCGGTGCTTTGCCCTGTTCAGCGGTCTTCACCATGGCGGTGCTTTGCCCTGTTCAGTGGTCTTCACCATGTCGGTCTTTGGCCTGTTCAGCGGTGCTTAGCCCTGTTCAGCGGTCTTCACCATGGCGGTGCTTTGCCCTGTTCAGCGGTCTTCACCATGGCGGTGCTTTGCCCTGTTCAGCGGTCTTCACCATGTCGGTCTTTGGCCTGTTCAGCGGTGCTTTGCCATGGCGGTCTTTGGCCTGTTCAGCGGTGCTTTGCCCTGTTCAGCAGTCTTCACCATGGCGGTGCTTTGCCCTGTTCAGTGGTCTTCACTATGTCGGTCTTTGGCCTGTTCAGCGGTGCTTAGCCCTGTTCAGTGGTCTTCACCATGGCGGTGCTTTGCCCTGTTCAGCGGTCTTCACCATGGCGGTGCTTTGCCCTGTTCAGCGGTCTTCACCATGTCGGTCTTTGGCCTGTTCAGCGGTGCTTTGCCATGGCGGTATTTGGCCTGTTCAGCGGTGCTTTGCCCTGTTCAGCGGTCTTCACCATGGCGGTGCGTTGCCCTGTTCAGCGGTCTTTACCATGGCAGTGCTTTGCCCTGTTCAGTGGTCTTTACCATGTCGGTCTTTGACCTGTTCAGCGGTGCTCTGCCATGGCGGTCTCTGCCCTGTTCAGCGGTCCTTGCCTTTGCTGTCTCTGACCTGTGCAGCAGTGTGTGGCATTACGGTCCCTCAGTGCCCAGCGGGGCTGTGGCTGCTGGGGCCCTCCCGGTCACTGACGCTGGCGGTGGTCTCCTGACCAGTGACGATACTGCTGCCCTCCAGGGCACTGACTCTGGCGGAGGTCTCGGGACCAGTGACGATACTGCTGCCCTCCAGGGCACTGACTCTGGTGGTGGTCTCTGGACCAGTGACGATACTGCTGCCCTCCAGGGCACTGACTCTGGCGGTGGTCTCCTGACCAGTGACGATACTGGTGCCCTCCAGGGCACTGACTCTGGCTGTGGTCTCCTGACCAGTGACGATACTGCCGGCGGGGACGATGGCGGCCTTCTCCGCCGTGCTGCTCTTCCCAGACTTTGGAAACTTCTTCTGCCCATTCACCACCTTGGGAGGAGTCACAGCTGACTCGGCACTCCCCCCGGGACTCTTGTGAGCTGTTTTGCCAGCAGGAGTCTTCAACCTCTCCCGTCAGCCACTTTCCAACTTAAGGTGCTTTACAGGGGGTGGACTAGCAGTGCTTTGGCTCCGTGTCACACTGGCTGCCCTGGTGGCCGGTGCACTCCACACACCTTTAACACGCACCACTGGTACCGGACTTTTTTTGGCTGAGGTGCTACTATGGGACCTATGAATTGGAGTGGTGGGGGTGGTGGGAAAGAGGTCAACGTCGCTGAGGAATAGTTTCTGACGAACACTGGGATGTGTAGCTGGAGGGGGTCTGAGAGTGGAGGAAGAGGAGGTGGTTGTAGGAGGTGTCACTTTAGGTGATTTGGGTGCAGGTACTGGAGGCTGTCGTGAGGTGGATGGATGTTGGGTGTGTGGGTGCCTGCGTTTGTGTACTTTGGGAGGGGGCGTCACAGACACACTGGGAGTGAACACAGGGGACGTGTAAATGGTAGTGGGGGTGGTGAGTGCAGGTGAGCGGGGTGTGGTTCTGGGTGTTCTGGGTGTTCTGGTGCGAGTCCTAGTGCCTGTAGATGTAGTGCATGCAGGTGAGAGTGTAGACAACACTGGGAGGGAGGAGGGGGACACAGTGGAAGCAGTGGGTGTTGGTGTGTCTGTATGTGGGTGATGCTTGTGTGAGTGCCTGTGGGTTGTGTGGTGCTTATGTTTGCCTGAGCTACTTTTGTGTGTTGGGGTGTGTGCATGCTTGTCTGATGGTGTGCTTGGGATGGGCGGGAGGCTAGACACAGGGACAATAGCAGCCATCAGTGCAGAGGCCAGAGATTGCAGGGTTCGATGAAGGGCAGCCTGACCAGAATGAATGACCTCCAGGAATGCATTACTGTGTTGCAACTCCCATTCTACACCCTGGATGGCATTCACAATGGTAGACTGCCCAACAGTGAGTGACCTGAGGAGGTCAATGGCCTCCTCACTGAGGGCAGCAGGGGTGACAGGGGCAGGGGCTGAGGTGCCTGGGGCGAAGGTGATGCCCACCCTCCTGGGTGAGCGGGCACCGAGCGAAGGCTGAGGGGCTGCTGGGAAGGCGGTGCTGGTAGGGGGGGGTGGCGGCTGTACCTGTAGAAGTGGGGGGCACAGATGGTGCCGACACCACAAGGGAGCTCCCATCGGCGGACGAGTCCGTGTCGCTGTTTGGTGATCCGGTAACCAACGTGAATCTCCCCTCGCCCTCCGTCCCACTGGTGTATTCAGAGTCTGTGGTGTGGCCCTCCATGGCCATGTGAGATGCAGCTCCCTCGTGCTCCGGTGCCACTGTACCCCCGCCTGATGATGCTGATGCACAAAAGAACAGGGAGAGCACAAAAAGGGGGGGGGGGCGACAGAAGAAAGACAGGTTGAGTGCATGGCTTACCGCTACCATTGGCGAACAATGCAGACACAGCAGCCCCCTGCACTACGCCGTGCTCTTGGCCTCTACAGATGCAATTCCTGGGATCTGGCCGACATGGCTATGGTGGACATCTGCACACATAAATGACACAGGGGCATGTATACCTGTACTTGGCACTCTACAGAGGTGGGGTGGAGTGCCACATGGCCTGCATTACGGAGGGGCCTAGCCTACGGAACTCGCCCTGGCCTAGGGAAACCCACAGCCCTCCTCCCCCACCCAGACCCCTCCACTGCGCGCAAAGTCCGCAGAATGAGAGTGTACTCACCCCCTTGTGTCTGCTGTGATGCCCTCATGCGCCCATCCAACTCAGGGTAGGCCACCGCCAGGATCCGGAACATCAGGGGGGTCATGGTGCGAGGGGCACCACTCCCACGTTGGGAGGCCATACCCAGCTGAGCCTCTGCCATCTTCTTGCTTCAGCGGCGAATGTCCTCCCATCTTTTACGGCAGTGGGTGCCCCGTCTCTGGTGGACCCCCAGGGTTCGGACGTCCTTGGTGATGGCACGCCAAATGTGTTTCTTCTGGTGGGCGCTGACCTACATGACATGTACAGGGGAAGAAGAGAAGTCATTACCAACTGCACCGTCGAAGTGACTGGCCCCCATCCCTACCCTTGCCATGTGACACATGCATTCACAGTCCTTCATGGTCGCTGAACTCTGCCCCCTTGCTACTGACATCCAGCCCTCTCCACCCAACATAGCCCACACAACGTGCTCCCTGTGTACTTACCTGTTGGTCTGGAAGACCGTAGAGTAGCGTGTACTGGGGGAGGACCCCGTCGACTAGCTTCTCCAACTCCTGAGCAGTGAAGGCAGGGGACCTTTCCCCAGACGCAGCAGCCATTGTCTCTTCCAGACCGAGGTCACAGCAGCACTTGCAGTGTAGGTCCTCTCCTGTCGAAGATCAGGTATCGAGTGATTGAACAGATAGAAAATGGCGGTCACGTCCGTATCATCACCGCTGGCGCACTTCATCATTGGCTCCTGGGACCCATAGGGTCCAATGTTAACCAATGCAGCATTGCGCTGCGGTCTACGACTGCCTACCGCGACGGTGTACAACGCCAGCGCAGTTACCTCACATCCCATTGTCCCACTTTAGAGGTCAGGCAGCCGCCATTTCAGGGGCCCACATGGCTTCATTTACTACTGCGTCACACATACCTAGGCCTGGGACATATCCCCAACATCATAGGTAGCTATTGATGGCACCCATGTAGCTCTGGTCCCCCCACGCAGGAGTGAACAGGTGTACAGGAACCGGAAGAGTTATCATTCCATGAATGTACAGATGCTATGTTTGGCAGACCAGTACATCTCCCAGGTGACTGCTATGTTCCCTGGCTCAGTGGATGATGCCTACATTCTGCGGAATAGCAGCATCCCATATGTGATGGGTCAACTCCAGAGGCACCGGGTGTGGCTATTAGGGGAATCTGGTTACCCCAACCTGTCATGGCTATTGACCCCAGTGAGGAATCCCAGGACCAGGGCAGAGGAACGCTACAATGAGGCCCATGGGCGGACTAGGAGGGTGATCGAACGCACCTTCGGCCTCCTGAAGGCCAGGTTCAGGTGCCTCCATATGACAGGTGGTTCCCTATTCTACTCACCAAGGATGGTGTGCCAGATCATCATCGCCTGCTCGATGCTTCACAATCTTGCTTTGCGACGCCAGGTGCCTTTTCTGCAGGAGGATGGTCCAGATGACGGTGTTGTGGCAGCTATGGAGCCTGTGGACAGTGATGAGGAGGAAGCTGAGGAAGAAGACATAGACAACAGGGAGTCAGTCATACAGCAATATTTCCAGTGACACACAGATGAGAACAATTTTTTTACTATCACATTCACTTTCACACTTCTACCTCTATCCTGTCTGTCAATTAGTAGCAGTATTTGGTAACTGAGTTGTACATTTCCATTACGGTTTCACAGGTGTGGTTACCAACGTGTGTCATCTGCTGGCATCCTTCATGGACTTGTGATATGTGACAAAGGTATGTTGGCATTACATTTGAAAACACATTTTGTCACTGTCATAGCTAATACACATTTTTAAAATCACAGACTGACTCCAGATTATTTTGTGGTTCAAGGGTGTTTATTGAAGTGCTAATTATTGGAGGGGTGGCAAAATGGTGATGTGTGATGGTGGAGGAATGTCCATGGCAGAGTCCAGTCTATTAGTCTCACAGGTGCACTGCCCATATGGGCATAGGAAGTGGAGCTGGGGCAGTTCCAACCTGGATAGGGTAACAAAGTGGGACAGTGGGAGGACAATCAGGGTGGTCTCATTTCCTGGCGGGGGTCTTGCCATCTTGCTCTGTCCTGTTCCTGGATCTGAGGGACCGCTTGCGGGGTGGTTCTCCGTCTGCACGGGGTGGGCTGCTGGTGTGGTTGGTCCTGTGGCGGGGCGTCCTGTCCAATAGCGCCGGCGGAGGTGGTGGGCAGTTCTTCATCCATGCTAGTGTCAGGGGCTCCTTGGAGTGCCACGGTGTCCCTCATGGTCTTTTGTGTGTCCTTCAGCACCCCTACGATGGTGCCCAGGGCGGAGCTGATGGTTCTGAGCTCCTCCCTGAACCCCAAATACTGTTCGTCCTGCAGGCGCTGGAACTCCTGAAACTTGGCCAGGACCGTAGCCATCGTCTCCTGGGAGTGGTGGTATGCTCCCATGATGGAGGAGAGGGCCTCGTGGAGGGTGGGTTCCCTTGGCCTGTCCGCCCCCTGTCGCACAGCAGCCCTCCCAGTTCCCCTGTGTTTTTGTGCCTCCGTTCCCTGGACCGTGTGCCCACTAACACTGCCCCCAGGTCCCTGTTGTTGTTGGGGTGGTGGGTTACCGTGGGTTCCCTGTAGTGGTGGACACACAGCTGATTGACATGTCCTGGGTACGGAGCTATGGGCCCGCTGGGAGTGTGCTGTGCTGGTGTTATCAGAGGGTGGAAGGTCAGTGTTGGACTGTGCCTGTGCAAGGGGAACCGACTGTCCCGAGGCCCACGATGGTCTGGGCTGGTCATCTGGATCCAGTTGGCCAGAGCTGCTGTCGTCACTGTGGGCCTCTTCTGTGGGTGGAGTGGAGATGTCTGGACCCTCCTGTGTGGTGACGTTACGTAGTGGTCCTACAGGGGTATAAGAGCATGATTATTGCATGTGTGTGTGTCATGGTGTGCAATGGGTGGGTGTGCGTGTACCCCAGTGCAAGCATTCCTGTGTGGGGGCTTGTATGGTGATGGTTGGGGGGTTGTTATGGGTATGTGCAGTGAGCATGCTTTAGTGCTGGGTGTCTGTAGTGCTTTCCTCTTATTTAGTTTCTAAGCACTAACATAACACAACAGAAATGCACTTCTGAGGTCAAAGAAGACTTTTATTGTTGTTATATGAATGACGAATTAGTAGCTTTCCAGTCCGCGTTAATCAAACAAAATATATCAGTTTGCAATATACACAGCAGGTTATATTTATAAGATATTGAATGCAAAGCAAAACAAATACTTCACTGTGTAGGAACTATTTACAGCTACATCTTTCTAAGGTCTGCAAGCTGATGACCCCTGTCAGCCGCGAGAAAGAGTTTCATCTACCCACACGGGATGCTGGCAGCTGGCGCCAAGCTCCAGCACGAGGTCCGGCAGATTCGAATCTGACCCTCTGCAGCCTGTTACATTCGTTACAAAGGTGTGCCCCCTCCTCTCAGACCTGGGAAACTGAGCAAGCCTTTTGGAGACTGGCCAGGTCTCCAAGACTACTCCTGTTCCCAAGCTCAAGCAGAGAGAAAAACACCCATGTACCCTCTCTTATCAGGTCTAGTCTACTGTGAGAGCAAAACATCTTGGTACAGCTTGGATTCTCAACTGCAATGTCTAACTCCACGTTAAAGGCAATGGGCAGCTAACCTAAATATCAGATGCAATGTCATGTTAAAGGCAATAGGCAGCTAACCTAAATATCAAATGCAATGTCTAATGTCATGTCAAAGCCAATAGGCATCTAAGCTGAATACAAAATGCAATGTCTTATATCATGTCAAAGCCCATAGGCAGCTGAGCTGAATACAAAATGCAATGTATAATATCATGTCAAAGCCAATAGGCAGCGGAGCTGAATATGATAATATCATGTCAAAGCCAATAGGCAGCGGAGCTGAATACAAAGTGTAACATATGATATCATGTCAAAGCCAATAGGCAGCGG
Source organism: Pleurodeles waltl (assembly GCF_031143425.1). Taxonomy (NCBI): domain Eukaryota; kingdom Metazoa; phylum Chordata; class Amphibia; order Caudata; family Salamandridae; genus Pleurodeles; species Pleurodeles waltl. The sequence goes on along the minus strand of NC_090440.1, from coordinate 1,226,010,128 downwards.
AGCTGAATAATATATGATATCATGCCAAAGCCAATAGGCAGAATATCTAATAGCATGTCAAAGTCAATAGGCAGCTAAACTGAATACATCATGTCAAAGTCAATAGGCATGCAATGTCAAAGCCAATAGGCGGCTAGACTGGATACAGCATGTCAAAGCCAATAGGCAGAATACAGAATGTAATGGCTAATGCAATGTCAAAGCCCATAGGCGGCTCAACTGAATACAGAAAGTAATGGCTAATGCCATGTCAAAGCCAATAGGCACAATACAGAATGTAATGACTAATGCAATGTCAAAGCCCATAGGCGGCTAAACTGAATACAGAAAGTAATGGCTAATGCCATGTCAAAGCCAATAGGCGGCTCAACTGAACAAAACATACCATGTGCTACTGGTGAACATTGAGCAACTAATATGCGCAGTGGTGAAACACAAAGTCATTGGTCAAAACAAACTTTATCAAATGGCAGCACATTCCGCCCTTTGACCAATGAATTTTTGTTTCACATATCTCTTGTTTCAAACAAAAAAAAAAAAAAACATCAGCACAAAAAAACCATTATGATCAAAGCAATCCCTGTAAAGCAATAGAAGTGAATTAACACATTGATTTCATAACCTTTCACATCAGATACATCTACATAGAAAAGACTGAGCAATTTTTTTTTTTTTTTTTTTCTCTGAATGAGTCTCTAATTCAACAGTGTTAGCAATTTGATGTGGCATGAGTTCTACTCATGTAAAGATGCACGGTCCACTTGAAAGGTTTGCTGGAAGATAAGCAAAAGTCAGAGTTCCATACGAGAGGGAAAAAAAAAAAAAAAAAATCACAGCTTGAAGAATGCAATCAAACAAGTTGAACTTGAACTGAAGGCGCAGTTTGCGCAAAATGGATCCATGGTGCTGGCACTTTACTCAGCCAGGTTCAGGTTGGGGATTCGGTCCCTTCCCCGACCCCACACGCACACACCGGAAGGGGAACCACACAGCACACTCAGGGACAGTGGCGAAACGTGGTAGGATCTGCAAAAGAAACAAGTATGACTTTTCTTGCAAATAACATTTTTCATTTAAACTGCACCCTTCCTCTTTCTTTCCCTGTTTTATAATCAGCAGGACGTTTTTGAGGCCCTTTGTTATATTTTCTGCAGGTTCTGGAGGGTCACTTGGGGCTTCAGCCCACACATCCGCACTGAGGTTTTTATCTGCTGCGCCACAGCTTCCCTTTTCTTGCACTGCCAGAAGGGCTGGGGCAGACTCCTTCTTTACCAAACCTCCATTCACTGCCCTTTTGCCAATTTGGGCCATTCTGTCTCCAATTTGTATGAATAAATCAGATTCTTTTCTAGGTATCAGCATAATTTCGATTTTTCCTTGGTAATTTGCAACAATCACTTTCCCTAAAACCTGATCAATTTGCCATTTCTGATCTGGTAACGTTCCTCTCCCCAACTGCTCTGTGACTGCTTGCATGACAGATTGCTTTTGTGCGTGCTGCACAGTTTTTATCAAATCTAGGGGAATGTGCATCTCTCTCATCTATGCCCACCTGTAAGTGGCCTTTTCTCTCAGCTGTTCACATTTCTGGGGCACCCACTTAGCCATCCCCACTAAGGCAGAATTCTGGGTGTACACTTCTCTCTCTGAATTTTTCTCATTAACATCTGCAAGGTAATTGAACCAGTTAGGTACAAGCCATGGGGCTAAAACATTATCAAAGAACCAAAAATCAGCATAAAAATTACACATCTCACGTAGCTCTTGCTTTAAAATCTGACACACATTATACAACTCCATTCCTTCTACTGTGCCAGAAAGCAACATTTCAGTCAATGAATCATTAGTAAAACAAACATGCTTTTTATCTTCAGTAGACACGAATTCAAATGGTGCACACAATTTCACCGGTAATTCTTTTATCTGTGGTACTCTAGCCCTGTCTTGCAAGTACCAGATCCAGTGTATGATCCTAGCTAGGGGCACTATTTTCTTTCCTTGTTCATGATTTAAATGTACATAAGTATTTCTTTCTTGCACTGCGCAGAAACCTAAAGTCTGCATTATTTCATTTGCCAAATCACAAGCGCGCAGCTGCATATAATTTTTCACAGTGACCATATACAAAAGTGTTAGGATTTCACTCAAATGAGGGCTATTCTTTTTCCAAAAATCAAACAAGCTAATGAAAGTCGGCTCTTGCTCTAAAATCTTTCGTTTTACTTACGGTAACTTGTAAATCACATTCCGAGCTCTCTCGTCCGTGTTATCAGTTAAGGAGTGCATTTTGGCTGCCAAAAACCCTGGCTCACACGGAAACTCAGTGCAGCTCGGAGCTGTCTTAACCCCCTCATTACTGGAATGGGACAAGAAAGGTTCTTCAAAAACAGCCCTTTTATAACTTTCAGTCGGGCTAATTTGCTCACGTAAATTCCTATTTTCATGTTCCAACTTCCTACATTTCTCCTGCATTTCTCTGTAAGCAGATAAAGGTATCCAGACCTTTCGGTCATCATTACTTCCAAAAGACACGTTTTCTACATATATTATACAGGAATTATTTCTCAAAACATTATCAGGCCTTTTAGCTACACATGCATTTTCTTCTGTAATTCCCCAAACAGAAAACAATTCACAGTTTTTCTTAGCACCATCAGGCAGTTCATCAACACATGTATTCTCAGACATGGTCTGCCGTGCTACTGTGATTCTCCAAACAGAAAACAATTTCTGTAATTCTCCAAACAGCAAAAAACAATTACACTTTTAAAGTGTGCACTTAGAAATCTACTAACTCGTCAAACCCCTTCTTAATCACCTCTTAATGACCGACACCCCACGACCTCTGGTACCAATTGTAGTGCTTTCCTCTTATTTAGTTTCTAAGCACTAACATAACACAACAGAAATGCACTTCTGAGGTCAAAGAAGACTTTTATTGTTGTTATATGAATGACGAATTAGTAGCTTTCCAGTCCGCGTTAATCAAACAAAATATATCAGTTTGCAATATACACAGCAGGTTATATTTATAAGATATTGAATGCAAAGCAAAACAAATACTTCACCGTGTAGGAACTATTTACAGCTACATCTTTCTAAGGTCTGCAAGCTGATGACCCCTGTCAGCCGCGAGAAAGAGTTTCATCTACCCACACGGGATGCTGGCAGCTGGCGCCAAGCTCCAGTACGAGGTCCGGCAGATTCGAATCTGACCCTCTGCAGCCTGTTACATTCGTTACAAAGGTGTGCCCCCTCCTCTCAGACCTGGGAAACTGAGCAAGCCTTTTGGAGACTGGCCAGGTCTCCAAGACTACTCCTGTTCCCAAGCTCAAGCAGAGAGAAAAACACCCATGTACCCTCTCTTATCAGGTCTAGTCTACTGTGAGAGCAAAACATCTTGGTACAGCTTGGATTCTCAACTGCAATGTCTAACTCCACGTTAAAGGCAATGGGCAGCTAACCTAAATATCAGATGCAATGTCATGTTAAAGGCAATAGGCAGCTAACCTAAATATCAAATGCAATGTCTAATGTCATGTCAAAGCCAATAGGCATCTAAGCTGAATACAAAATGCAATGTCTTATATCATGTCAAAGCCCATAGGCAGCTGAGCTGAATACAAAATGCAATGTATAATATCATGTCAAAGCCAATAGGCAGCGGAGCTGAATATGATAATATCATGTCAAAGCCAATAGGCAGCGGAGCTGAATACAAAGTGTAACATATGATATCATGTCAAAGCCAATAGGCAGCGGAGCTGAATAATATATGATATCATGCCAAAGCCAATAGGCAGAATATCTAATAGCATGTCAAAGTCAATAGGCAGCTAAACTGAATACATCATGTCAAAGTCAATAGGCATGCAATGTCAAAGCCAATAGGCGGCTAGACTGGATACAGCATGTCAAAGCCAATAGGCAGAATACAGAATGTAATGGCTAATGCAATGTCAAAGCCCATAGGCGGCTCAACTGAATACAGAAAGTAATGGCTAATGCCATGTCAAAGCCAATAGGCACAATACAGAATGTAATGACTAATGCAATGTCAAAGCCCATAGGCGGCTAAACTGAATACAGAAAGTAATGGCTAATGCCATGTCAAAGCCAATAGGCGGCTCAACTGAACAAAACATACCATGTGCTACTGGTGAACATTGAGCAACTAATATGCGCAGTGGTGAAACACAAAGTCATTGGTCAAAACAAACTTTATCAAATGGCAGCACAGTGTCCATGCTTAGTTGTGTCATGCAGGGCTTGGTGTTGGGATGTGTGGTTTGTGATATTAGTACATTAGTGAGGAGTTTGAGTGAGAGGGGAGGGGGTGAGGGTGGGGGTGTGTGATAACATGCAGGTAGGGTGGGGGATATGATAGTTAATATTTGACTTACCAGTGTCCATTCCTCCACCGACTCCTCCGAGGCCCTGTGGATTCATGATGGTCAAGACCTGCTCCTCCCATGTTGTTAGTTGTGGGGGAGGAGGTGGGGGTCCGCCGCCAGTCCGTTGAATCGTAATGTTGTGCCTAGAGACCACGGAACGCACCTTCCCCCATAGGTCGTTCCACCTCTTCCTGATGTCCTCCCGATTTCTTGGATGCTGTCCCACAGCGTTGACCCTATCGATGATTCTTCGCCATAGCTCCATCTTCCTGGCTATGGAGGTGTGCTGCACCTGTGCTCCAAATAGCTGTGGCTCTACCCATAGGATTTCCTCCACCATGACCCTGAGCTCCTCCTCGGAAAACCTGGGGTGTCTTTGGCATGACATGGGGTGGTGTAGGTGATGTGTGGGGTGGTGTATGTGGTGATGAGTGTGGTGATGTGTGGTGGTGTGGGGTGTTTTGAGCGTGGATGTTGTATGGGTGATGGTGTTGTGTGCCTCTGTGTGGTGGGGTTGTCTATTGCTGTAGTCTCTCTCTGGCCTTCTCTCTGTAATAGTGGTCGTAGTGGTTTGTGGGTGATGTGGGTGTGTGTTTTATATTGTGTTGGGTGTGTGGGAGTGGTGTTTATATGTGTATCAGGTGTGTGTAATTAGAATTGTCCAATGTGGCGGTGTTTTGGAGATGTGTGTGTATTTTGAGCGCGGCGGTGTGTACCGCCAATGGAATACCGCGTTTGAAAGACCGCTGCGTGGATTCGTGGGTCGTGATAGCCTGGGCGTGTTTCTGTTGGCGTGAAGGTGGAGGATTTGTTTTCGCCAGTTTATCACTGACCTTTGGTGTGGCGGACTTGTGTGGGTGCCTGAATTTCGGCGGATTCCGTGCTGTGGGTCATAATACCTGTGGCGGAATTCCGCGGCGGTGTATTGGCGGTCTTCTGCACGGCGGTAAGCGGCTTTTACCCCCAATGTTGTAATGACCCCCATAATGTGCTACTGGTGAACATTGAGCAACTAATATGCGCAATGGTGAAACACAAAGTCATTGGTCAAACACAATTAATAGCATCACATTCCACCCTATGACCAATGAATTTTTGTTTACATACCTCTTATTTCAAACAAAAACAAAAACATCAACCAAAAAAAAACATTATAAGCAAATCAGATTTGAATGAAAAAGCAATCACTGTAAAGCAATGGAAGTGGATTAACATATTGATCTCATAACCTTTCACATCATACACATCTACACAGAAAAGACTGAAACTTATATACTCTGATTGAACAGTGTCTCTAAAAGAGCAATTTGATGTAGCATGAGTTCTACTCATGTAAAGGTACACGGTCCACCTGAAAGGTTTGCTGGAATGTAAGTGAAAGTCAGAGCTCCACACGAAAAAACACAGACAGTTAAGGTTGCTTAGTTCCAGTGGAAGAATGCAATCAAACAAGTTGATCTTGAACTGAAGGCACCATTTGTGCAAAATGGATCCATGGGGTCTGTACTTTAATCAATCAGGTTCAGGTTGGGGATTCGGTCCCTCCCTCCGACCCCACACGCACACACCCGAAGGGAGACCACACTGCACACTCATGGTCAGTGGCGAAACGTGGTAGGATCTGCAAAAGAAAAACGTATGACTTTTCTTGCAAATAACATTTGTCATCTGAAATGTGCCCTTCCTCTTCCTTTCCCTGTTTTATAATCAGCAGGACGTTTTGGGGGCCCTTTGTTATGACTTCTGCAGGTTCTGGAGGGTCATTTGGGGATTCAACCCAAACCTTAGCACTGAGGTTTTTATCTGCTGCACCATAGTTTCCCTTTTCTTACACTGTCAGAAGGGCTGGGGCAGACTCCTTCTTTACCAAACCTCCATTCACTGCACTTACGACAAGTTGGGCCATTCTGTCTCCAATCTGTATGAATAAATCAGATTATTTTCTAGTTATCAGCATAATTTTGATTTCTCCTTGGTAATCTGTAGCAATCACTCCCCCTAAAACCTGATCAATTTGCCATATCTGTCCTGGTAACTTTCCTCTCTCCAACTGATCTTTGACTGTTTGTGGGATAGATTGCTGTTGTGCTTGCTGACAAATAGGCACAATCACAGTTTTTATCAAATCTAGGGGAATGCGCATCTCTCTAATCCCTGCCCACCTGTAAGTGGCTTTTTCTCCCAGATGTCCACATTTCTGGTGCACCCACTTAGCCATCCCCACTAAGTCAGAATTCTGGGTGGAAACTTCAGACTCTGAATTTGTCTCTTTAACATCTGCATGGGAAGTGAACCAGTTAGGTACAAGCCATGTGGAAAACCAAACGGCTAAACCATTGGCAGTGAACCGAGAATCAGTGTAAAAATGACACATCTCAAGCAACTCTTGCTTTAAAGTCTGACACACATTGTACAATGCTGTTCCTTCTCCTGTGCTAGAAAACCACTTTTCAGTCAATGAATCATTAGTCAAACAAACATGCTTTTTATCCTCAGGGGACACAAATTCAAATGGCGCACTCAATTTCACTGGTGACTCTTTTACCTGTGGTACTCCCTGCACCCTCTCCACATCATGAAAAGGGGCTTGTGACACCTGTTCATATAGGGCTGCAGTGATTTTAGCTCTCTCTTGCATGTACCAGATCCAGTGTATGATACTAGCCTCCTGTGCCTGTCCTAAACTGTGAGATTTAGGTGAACTCATCACCCACTGATAACAAGTCAAAAGCTTACTCCAAAGTTCCAGGGGCACTCTTGTCTTCCCCTGTTCCTGATTTACATGTAAATCAGTATTTCCCTCTTGCACTGCGCAGAAACCTAAAGTCTGAATTATTTCATTTGCCAAATCAAAAGCGCGAAGCTGCTTATGTTTTTTCCTAGTTACTTTATACCAAAGTGTTAAGATTTCACTCAGATGAGGGCTATACTGTTTCCAAAAATCAAACAAGCTCATGAAACTCAATGTCTCTTGCTGAGTGCAAATAGTAAGAAACTCTAAAATCTTTTGTTTTACTTGTGCCAGTAACTGCACATTTTGTGACAGTACTTCTGCCTTGTCCGAATTATTTTTACTTTGTCTGTAAATAACATTCTGAGCCCTGTTCTCAGTGTTATCTTTTAAGGAATGCTCTTCAACTGCCAAAAACTGTGGGGTGTTTTGCGCTATACTCTGCTTACACTGAGGCTCAGACTGGCTCACAGCTGTCTTAACCCCCTCATTACTGGAATGGGAAAAGCCAGATTCTTCTAAAACAGCAGTTTTATAGATTTCAGCATTATCTTGCAATAATGTGTTCTGGCTAATTTGCTCACGTAAATTCTTATTTTCATGTTCTAACTGCCTACATTTCTCCTGCATTTTTCTGTAAGCAGACAAAAGTATCCAAACCCTTTTGTCAAGAACAAAAGGAACATTATTTCTTTCAAAAGGCACATTTTCTAAATATGCTTTATCACAACACTCATCCCAAGACTCACACAGTCCTGATAAACAAGAAAACATGTTTCTCACAGCACCATAAGGCAGTTTAACTTCACATGCATTTTCAAACATGGTCTGCCGTGCTTCTTTAATTCTCTAAACATAAAAAAAACAATTACACTTTTAAATCTTGCATTTCAAACTACAATTTGACTCCCAAAACTGACGACTCCGCCAAAATGTTCTGCTTTCCTGCTCTTATCTCATAACCGAGCTTACAGAACCTCTCTGGAATGCACTTCTGAGTTTAAAGAAGACATTTATTGTTATTATTATTTCACCACAAGGTTCTTGAGAGACAAAATTAGTAGATTGGCAGCACACGTTCAAAAGTAGTCGCTGCAATGAAAGCAAAATATATCAAAGTACTTCTCAGTTGCAATGCACACAGCAAATACATATAATTATATTATAGCATAACTTCAAAGCAAAGCATAAAAGTCAAAATTAATCACCGTAGGGCAAGGCTGGAGGGCCTATAACTCAGCTTCATCTTTCTGGGGTCTGCAAGTTGATGACTCCGGTCAACTGCGAGAAAGAGATTTTCTACCCAAATGGGAGACAGGCAACTGACGTCTCGGTTCCTGTCTGAAGTCAAGCAGATTCAATCTAACTCTGCTGTCATCCAGAGCCATCCTTAAAAGCAAACTCAGTGTGAGAACCGAAGAAATTTGGAGATTGGCCAATTCTCCGAGAGCCTCACTCGTTCTCATACTGGATTGAGAGGTAAACACAAAATCTACGTGCTCTTATCAGCTAAGGTCTGGTGGGAAAAACACAGCTTTGCAGAGTGGCATAAAGTATAGTGGCACAGAGTGAAGTAGAGCAGAATAGATTGGTGCAGTCTAAACTGGAGTGGTGTAGAGTGCATTGGCTAAGAGTGCAGTGGTGTAGAGTTGAGTGGCAAAGAGTATAGAGGTGTAGCTTGAAGTGGTGTAGAGTGCAGTGGCATAGAGTGGAGTGGTGCAGAGTGCAGCGGTGGGGAGTGGTGTAAAGTAGAGTGGTGCAGAGTACAGTGACTTGAAATGAACATTACAATTGCACACAGATACAGTTTTACTAATAAAACTATACAGTGCATAGATGAAAATGTGTGGAATTGCATGACCTAGTGTAATGATTTGTTCTGATCATATTCAAGTATTTGTTTCTAACACGCTTCAGAAATAACAAAAAATGTGCTTTACTTGCATTTCTAATTCTGATATATTCTGAAATACTTACACAATTCATTTAAATGTTGTCATGTGCTAGAAAAAAACTCTTTCCTAACCCCCAGAATCCAGCAAGATTGCCACATAAATCCTTTCACTTTGAAGTCTGAAAAAAAGTAAACAAGCACCCTCTGTAAGGGCCTGACATTGACCTCGGTCTTTGAATGCACAGCAAATGTGATGAAATAAGAACAAGATTTCAAGGCATTTTTACAGAAAGGGAGCACTTGGTGGGATACTGTAAATAAGGTTTGGGCAATTGACGGTGCAAACTCAAGCTGGACAGCTTCAAACAAATAAAGCTGTCAAATGGATAGGAAGAAAATGTGAGTTACAAACCACAAAGCCAACGGCAAGCAATAGCAGAATGCATTCCTAAGTCAGCTCTCTGAATATCCCCAAGATGTCTTTAGCAAGCCAGGCAGCTGCACTGTCAGGTAGGCTTCAACCTAAAAGGGGATTTGCAGAGCTGCTCAAAGCTGACAGCTTATTGAAAAAATAAACTGTGCATTTGTCTCTTACACCTTTTCATCCACCATACTGCTAAGTGCTGAGACCCATAACACAATAACTAGCCGTCATGCACAGCATGAAAACACTGCCCACATGGGATAAAAAACAAAGGCAACACTCTTCCAACCACACCGCTATCCAGCATAGTTTACTACCCATGCCTGTAAGCACTTCAGTGCCCAATGTAGGAGAAGTAAGCAATACATACATGTTGCAATATAATACTATACAATGCAATACAATGCAATACAATACAACATCAGATCTATCTTCAAAGCTTAGTGATCCCTTTAGTGAGAATTCAGCATCACAGCCCTGGAACTAAGGGACAAACGCAATTCCCAATGAGGAATTGAATCGGGCACCATCTAACGCTGATCCAGACTTTAATTCATGTGGTTCATAATTCAACTAAAGAAAAGAAGAAAAGAAAAGCTAAATTCATAGGGTCTTGAGAAACTGAAAAACCTACTGTCAGGTTATGTGTGATCCCAAATCATTCTTGTGGGTAGGAAGTTCATCATATAGACCATCCTCTTTGTGAGAACCCAGTGACCTAACTGAAAGCCAAAACCAAGGATTTGAGATTGAAAATGTCCAGAGGGTATGGGGAGTCAAGGGCAGTTAGACCATCCTTTTATCAAGTACTATGGCTATCCTTATAAACAGGAACTAGGAAGTACTGTGAGCAGACTGAGTTGCCAAGCATCTCCTCTTTAGGTTGGTGGTAGTGAGGTCAAACAGTCAAGACTTACTTCTGGTGGTAGTTAGGCCAAACAGTCAAAGCTTACCTTTGAACGGTAGAGTGGGTTACAACAACTAGTTTAGGTAGACATAATCACAATCAATATAATGTCCAAACAGTGTTTTTCTTTAGCCAAAACACCGAATTTTTATTTGATCAAGAAAAAGCAATGGCTCTGCGGGAATCGGCCAGTGGACAGAAGCTGTAGTTATAAATATCTTGGTGCTTGGCTGCAGGAGCTCCGGTCTCACCACCAGCACCTAAACATCCTGAAAGAAAGGATGGTGTCTCAACTTGCATGCGTACAAGCCCTGTCTACGAAATTGCAAAGTCCAACCTGGAGCTCACTCTTTGCGGTTGTTGTGTAGCCATTTTAGTTATAGCTCCATGCATGTTATTTTAACATACTAGGCCTGCCGCTGTGCACTTTAATCTAGATATATTTTATTTGGCTTTGTTTTGTTATTATTACAATAGCCACTTTTACGGTCTTGTTTTATTTTCTCTCTATCTAACTGTTTTTGCCTAGGCCAGCACTTTGTTCTCAAACAAGACATTCTTGTTCACTCTGTGATTCTTCCAAGGCTGCAGTAAGATAGGTTGCCGATGAACGTGGGGTAGAGTTTTGTCTCTGACATTCATAGAAAGCACACATCTTACGTAGGGACATTTTCTCAGAACATCAGCTGTTTTATTATAAAAGCACTTCCCTGTCCCTTACACGTTAAAGAGAGATTCCAGCCAGAGAACCACAACTGTATGCTGATCGCTAAATGCTTCGCTACAGTTGCTTATGCAGACTTCAGGCCTTTGCTCAGGTATGGGGGATGATGTTGATTGACTGTAGTAACAATATGGTAGTGTTATTTCTATGCTTTACTCTCCTTGTCACAATTTTAATCTTGTCATGCTGTATCGTTCTGGTTATTGCAGTCCATGCTTTGCTATCTAAGATGGAGTCGCTTTATTAAAGCATTGTTGAAACCTATACTGCCTCTGTTTGTCATTGTGTTTGTGAGACTAATGTAACTGAAAGAAACGGATGAGACCTGAGTGACCATGGTTTCCCTGAGAAATCAATTATGTCATGCGCTCGGCTGCCCAATCATCCCACACTTGGGTGGAGATGAGGCACTGCAAATCCTGTATTTGAGCGACAGGTGTCACCTGTAGTGGGTCAGACTCAGGGGGTTATTCCAACTTTGGAGGAGGTGTTAATCCGTCCCAAAAGTGACGGTAAAGTGGCGGATATACCACCAGCCGTATTACGAGTTCCATAGGATATAATGGACTCTTAATACGGCTGGTGGTAAATCCGTCACTTTTCCGTCACTTTTGGGACGGATTAACACCTCCTCCAAAGTTGGAATAACCCCCTCAGTCTCCCACACCACAGGCGATTCTACCACTCAAAATCTAGTAGTCTCATTAGTATAATGACATGGCGCCACCAGCGTTTGGTCAGGCTCTAATTTTTGGGTCCTCCTGAGTATCTCTGTTTCACTATATACAAAGACACCTCAGTACTATATATGGAGATGTCTGTGGTATTGAGGATTTCCTCCTCAGCTAAATAGGGAATACCTATCGGATGCTGGAGGTTGTTCAAGCTTGAACTCTAGAAAGGAAAATCCCCATTTTGTGTACTTATCTCTGAACAAAACTACCATCTAAAATGGCGAATCCGCAGCACGGAGCAATCGCATTCAATATGAGACCACCCCTTACTGCACATCTATTGGCAACTGGACTAACGGCCCAGGGGGATCCGGTTACATTTTTTCTTGATGCAGATGCAGGGTATAGAACAAAACTCTTTTATTCTTGGGTCACATTTCCAGCAGTTGATGGGAACACAAACACATTTCATTACTACACACTTGCAAACGTACCTGGACAATACAGAGCATACTCATATTTAGAAACCTTTATCTTATCAAGAACATAATAATTGGCTTTATGGTGCCCTACCCCACACAATATTACCAGTAATGATGGTCCTACCTTGCCTTTAGTGGCCACTTATAAACCTCTCCCCCCCGCCGTAGCAAACTTAACAGGAGCTGAAGTCTGTCTCTTATATACTGACCTGACGGCAATATACTGTACAGACGTCTAGTACAATTTGTAATGCAAACATTGAATACAAACTCAGCACGTGCTGCTCCAGCGCAAACACATGCAGTAACGCCAGGCATTAATCCTGCAACCTAACATTCGATCATGGGTGAGGTACCCACCAAACGAGAAGAAATTCTGTTTTGGTTAGCTCAAAAAATAGATGCACTGGAAGCAGTATCCCCAACTGGGACCTCAGGATAAACATAGAATTCTAACAATGCGCTTGCCATTTGGGATGGTCCCCACAGTAGATAACTATAATACCTGGGGCACGGTATTTGCCGCGCTCTATACTACCGCACACGGTACACTGACACTTGCCAACTCACCGGAAGTGTTTAAACAAATTCACGATGAATACGGGGCTGCCCCGGCCTTAGACTTGGGGATGCAATTAATGGGTAACATTGCCACAGTTTCCTCGATTATTTTAAGTAACCTTAAAGGGGAAGTGGTCGCACTAGCAGTGCGCATGCAGCTCTGGGATGTTCCTCAACAGAGTCAAGAACGCGAGCTGCCAAAGATTATCGCAGAGACCTATTCTAGTATTGGTCGAGATAGTCTAGGGGCCAGACTAACTAAACCACAATTTCATGGCAAATCTAATAAAGATTTGTCCAAGGAAGCTCCTGAGGGTAATAAGAAACGCTGGCATAAAAAATGACAAACTCCTAAAAAAGAAAGGGGCGAAACTCCGCGTACGGAGACCCCGCAGAATAGATATAATCTCCGAAATAGAGATAATATCAAAGCGCCTGATGAATATCAATACACTGATACACGCCAATCTCGTTCCTTTCAGGACTCATTGGAAAAACGCAGTGAGAGAGGTGGGCAGTCAGAGCGGAGAACAGAGTATGTGAAACCGAGACAGGAATCACAACGCTCATCTGAGGTTTCTGTTAGAAAGGAAGAGAAACCTCCCTAACAAAAAAACCAATTTTAAAAGAAGAAGGTGGCAGCAGTTGCAGTTCGACATGCCACTCAAGAAGATGGTCATCTTAAGGAACAGGAGGTGGGTGCTACCGCTGCTAGACAGTGGGGCAGAGGCACAATAGTTTGCCGGAGTCTTCAAGAGCATCTGGAGGTGAAAGCAACTGATGACTTTCTACAAGTAGAAACTGGGGACAATCATGTCTCCACGCCTGATAGGGTGTACAAAGTAATGCTACAGTTAGAAGGAGACTTTGAACGCACAATAGACCCAATCTTTTGGGATTGTGTAGTAAATATATATGATGTTTTGTTGGCCGAACAAGATTGGCCACCTGAATTTGTCCGTACCTGCCCATATGGAGAATATGTTATTAAACTTTCTTTCTTGCCCCCTGTTCCAGAGAACTTGCTGAATCTTACACCATTGACTGGGCATTGGCACAGGCACCCACGTTATATCACAACCATGTAGAATGGGACAAAGATTCCCCCTACCATGTAATTCCTATTAAAAATCAATCCCAACCTCAACCTTAATATCCATAAAACATGATGCAAAAGCACCCATGAGAGAGATTCTCACACAACTGGAGAACGTAATTGAACCCTGGGTCTCCCCAATGAATAATCCTTTATTCCCAGTAGCTAAACCAGACCATTCATATAAAATAATCTTAGACTACAGACACCTAAATAGTCATACACGCACATATGCTATACAAAACACACATAGCACAGCACTAATAAACAACTGTAGGAGGCTGGTCTGGCTTATAGTGGGTACCTTGTGGTACTTACATCCTGTGCCAGGTCCAGTTATCCCTTATTAGTAGAATAGAGGTGTTTCTAGCAGCTTAGGCTGATAGAAGGTAGCTATGGCAAAGCTTAGGCTGAACTAAGAGACATGCAAAGCTCCTACTATACCACTTATATCATATAGCACAATATCATAAGAAAACACAATACTCAGAGTTACTAAAAATAAAGGTACTTTATTTTTATGACAATATGCCACAAGTATCTCAGTGAGTACCCTCAGTTAGAAGGTACGTAATATACACAAGTTATATGTACACAAACCCAAAACAGGTAAGTAATAGTAAGAAAAGTAATGCAAACAGTGTAGAATCACAATAGGATGCAATAGGTGAACATAGGTCTAGGGGCAACACAAACCATATACTCCAAAAGTGGAGTGCGAATCACGAATGGACCCCAGACCTATGGGAACTTGTAGAGGGTCGCTGGGACTGTAAGAAAATAGTCAGGGTATCCAAGATATCCCACCCCAAGACCCTGAAAAGTAGGAGCAAAGTTCCCCTACTACCCCAATAGGACACACTAGTTGTGATAGGGGGATTCCGCAAGAACTACAAACACCAGCGAAGCACTGAAGATGGACTCCTGGACCTGAGGACCTGCAAGGCAAGGAGACCAAGTCCAAGAGTCGCAGTAGTGTCCGGGGGGGGAGGAGCCCAGGAAATCCCAGGTGAAGGTGCAAGAAGGCTGCCTCTGGGTGAAGAAGCCAAAGATTCTGCAACAATGAAAAGAGCTAGGAACTTCTCCTTTGGATGAAAGATGTCCCACGGTGTGCTGGATGTTGCAGAAGTGTTTCCACGCAGAAATACCACAAACAAGCATTGCTAGCAGAAAGTGTTGCGGTCAAGGTTTTCGGGTGCTGCTGGGGTCCAGGAAGGATCAGGATATCGCCCCTTGGGGGAGGAGACAGAGGGGGCGCTCAGCAACTCAGAGAGCCCCCTTAAAAGCAGGCAGCACCCGAAGAAGTACCAGAGCACGCACTTAGAAAATTTGTGAACCAGAGACGGCTCAGAGTCCCAAAGGAGGGTCCCACGACATCGGAGTCCAACTCAGAGGGTTGAGCACTGCAGGACGGAGTGCTGGGGACCCAGGCTAGGCTGTGCACAAAGGAATCCTTGGAGAAGTGCACAGAAGCCGGAGCAGCTGCAAATCACGCAGTGCACAGGTTTGCAGTCTAGCAAGGGGAGGCAAGGACTTACCTCCACCAAACTTGGACTGAAGAATCACTGGACTGTGGGTGGTCACTTGGATATAGCTCCTGTGTTCCAGGGACCACGCTCGTCAGGATGAGAGGGGACCCAGAGGACCGGTGATGCAGTCTTTTGGTGCCTGCGTTAGCAGGGGGAAAATTCCATCGATCCACGGGAGAGTTCTTCTTGGCTTCCAGTGCAGGGTGAAGGCAGACAGCCCCAAGAGCATGCACCACCAGGAAACAGTCAAGAAGGCGCTACAATGTTGCTGGTAGTCGTCTTGCTACTTTATTGTGGTTTTGCAGGCGTCCTGGAGCAGTCAGCGGTCGATCCTTGGCAGAAGTCAGAGAGGGAAGAGCAGAGGAACTCTGGTGAGCTCTTGCATTCGTTTTCTGAAGAATTCCCCAGAGGAGAGACCCTAAATAGCCAGTAAAGGAGGTTTGGCTACCAAGAAAGGAGGATTGGCTACCAAGAGAGGTAAGATCCTATCAGAGGGGGTCTCTGACGTCACCTGCTGGCACTGGCCACTCAGAGCAGTCCAGTGTGCCCCCAACACCTCTGTTTCCAAGATGGCAGAGGTCTGAGACACACTGGAGGAACTCTGGGCACCTCCCCAGGGAGGTAATGGTCAGGGGAGTGGTCGCTCCCCTTTCCTTTGTTCAGTTTCGCGCCAGAGCAGGGCTGGGGGATCCCTGAACCGGTGTAGACTGGCTTATGCAGAGATGGGCACCATCTGTGCCCATCAAAGCATTTCCAGAGCCTGGGGGTGGCTACTCCTCCCCAGCCCTTCACACCTATTTCCAAAGGGAGAGGGTGTAACACCCTCTCTCAGAGGAAATCCTTTGTTCTGCCTTCCTGGGCCGGGGCAGCCCAGACCCCAGGAGGGCAGAATCCTGTCTGAGGGGTTGGCAGCAGCTGCAGTGGAAACCCCGGAAAGGCAGGTTGGCAGTACCCAGGTTCTGTGCTAGAGACCCTGGGGATACCACAATGGTATTGGGGTGAGAATTCCATGATCTTAGACATGTTACATGGCCATGTTCGGAGTTACCATTGTGACGCTATACATAGGTAGTGACCTATGTATAGTGCACGTGTGTAGTGGTGTCCCTGCACTCACAAATTTCGGGGAATTTGCCCTGAACGATGTGGGGGCACCTTGGCTAGTGCCAGGGTGCCCACACACTAAGTAACCTGGCACCCAGCCTTCACCAAGTGAGGGTTAGACATATAGGTGACTTATAAGTTACTTATGTGCAGTGAAAAATGGCTGTGAAATAACATGGACGTTATTTCACTCAGGTTGCAGTGGCAGGCCTGTGTAAGAATTGTCTGAGCTCGCTATGGGTGGCAAAAGAAAGGCTGCAGCCCATAGGGATCTCCTGGAACCCCAATACCCTGGGTACCTATGTACCATATACTAGGGAATTATATGGGTGTACCAGTGTGCCAATGAGAATTGGTAAAATTAGTCACTAGCCTGCAGTGACAAACTTAGAAAGTAGAGAGAACATAAACACTGAGGTTCTGGTTAGCAGAGCCTCAGTGATACAGTTAGGCACCACACAGGGAACACATACAGGGCACATACTATGAGCACTGGGGTCCTGCCTAGCAGGATCCCAGTGACACAAGGGCTAAAACACACATACATATAGTGAAAATGGGGGTAACATGCCAGGCAAGATGGTACTTTCCTACAACAACATAGTATGCAAAAAATACAAAACAACACTGGACATTTCCAATGTTTTTTTCTGCCAGAATATAGTGCCTGAGAGTGGAGACTTAACAAGTTTCAGTGCACTAGACTCCCAGAAACATTTCTGTTGTTTATCCCAGGAGTACTAGAACAGTCCAGGACTGTTCGCAGCTCGTGTGACTGGAATTTTGCACAACATTAACCGTGAAGCATTGTCCTATTTAGAAAATATCTACCTTCCGGACGATGAACTGCTGCAACATTTAAGACGGGTAGCCCACATTGTTGTGAGATTTGCTGAATTTGGCTGCAAATTCCACTAAAAAAAAACAAAAATAGCCTTCCTCAGTGCCCTGTTTCCGGGATATGAGCTATCGACTGAAGGAAAGAGCCTAGCGCCACAATTCTTAAAAAAATGCACACAATTACAACTTCCAAATACGATTAAAAAACTCCAACCTCTATTTGTTTTCCTAAATTTTGGGAGAACTTACATTCCTGATTATACAACATGAATAAAACCTTTATATGACTTAATACGTCCTGACTTTTCAAGTAAATTTTGGACAGTCAAACACACACGCATTCTCAGAGACCTGCAGATAGACATACTTGCAGCACACCATTTACACACAAGGGACAACAAAACACATTTAGTCATCAGAGTAATTGTTGGTGCCATTGGTTTCACCTATGTAAACTTTAATGTGGGTGAGACCGTCCTGATTGCATACAAATCACATTTGTACTCAGCAGAAGCACAATGCTTTGCTCCCACTGAGAAAATTCTCACCGCTGTTCAGATGGCTGTCATTAAAGAAAGACCTCTAGCCCAGAGCAAATGCATTATTACCGTTTCTCCCCTCCCAGCCCCAGAGTCTGTCACAAAAGCAAGTGTTCCAAACGCTAAAGCATTACATTGGATACAATGGGCCACGTCTTTGACAGCCACTTATGTAGACTACTGTGATAGTGCGTTGAGTTTGGCGCTGGAGAGGAAGTACCCCGGGAGCACTTTGCAGCGCATTGACAATGGAAAGGAAAAGGCGGTACTACAGTGGAGTGGAAGCCGCCAGGAAAATGCGGAAATGATGGTGGTTATAAGCCCCGTAAGAAATGGCAATTGTGTGCCGGCAGGAGAGGAAGAAGACAGAGGGACGGAGCAGACAGAGAACGAGGAGAGCGAACGGAAAGAAGACGGAAGGATGGCGGTGTGTGGAGGAGGACGATCGCGGGACAAAGACGAAATCTCAGAGACTCATGGAGACGAAAACTGGAGGAGGATGGAGGCACGGAGGATCCAGTCAATTGAGAAGGGAGAAGACGGGCAGAGCTGGACACTTTCTGGGAAGAACGTGGCCAGTTCAGGTACAGAGTTTTCCTCTGGGAACGGGTAGAGATAAAAGTTGGGGGAGAAGCACAAATGGTTATAAAACATTTTGGAAACACTGGGAGAACATTAATACTGAAGTCACACTAATAGGCCACAGGAGTAAGAAATGCCTGGGGAAGGGGAGTGAAAGAAGGGGGAGCACTTTTACTAATAAACAAGAGCAACAGACGAGAAAGCAGAAACGATATCAGACCGCAGAAAAGGAAAAGGAATGTAGAAAAGCCTATAATCCAGAACAAGAAACAAAGAGGGGAGACTTCAAACTAGAAAGGAGAGTAATAAAAGGAATCCTAAACCTACCAGGAAAAAGTGAGCAGGGAGACAGGAGAAACAGGAGAAAGAAGAGAGAGAGAGAGAGAAAGAAAAGAAATAAAGAGGAAAGGTAAAAAGAAGTAACAAATAGAAAATGAACGTACCTTCTAAAATGGCTTCTTCTTTTCTTCCTCTCCCGTAAAACCTCATCTGATGAACTCCGAGATGCCCACCTGAAAAGAGAGAAAGAAGAATAAAGTCAAGAACCCAGAAAATAACCCAGGAAGATCTCCAGACAACAGTTCAAAGAATAAAATAGACAAGAGAGAAAACAAAGTATGAAAAGAAATAAATAAAGAAACCTTAACAAACCTATATATTACTCCGTCAAGCCTCCATTATTACTTAACCTGTCACAGTGGTGTCATAAGTGGGATTTAACTCGCCTTTAAGGACAGGCTAAGGACAATGGAGGAGAAACCTACCCTAGCGGATATGATCGTCCAGTTAGCTGAGGGCCAAAGACATTTGCAACTTGTCTGCGAAGAACAACTAAAGGAGGCAAAAGAAGAACGCGAAGCCTTACAAACCGCCTTGAAAATGTCAGGCTACTATTATTGCCAATAACCAGTTAGTGCATGAGACTGCCATCGGGAAACTGATGGAAACAATAGCAGCGACTAGAGTTCACCGAAATGTACCCAGCACCGTTTTACAGAAATATCAGGAGAATGAGGATCCTGATGCATTCTTCACAAACTTTGAACGGGTTGCCAGTTTGGCTAACTGGCCTACCGAAAGATGAGGTCAATATATTGCTCCACTCCTAACGGGGACCCTTCAGCGGGCATATCAGACAGTTAATCCAGGAGGCATATCTCCCTATGCAGAAATCTAAAAAGCTATTCTGGAACGGGTAGGACTAGACCAGAAAAACTATTGCCTCCGCTTCCGACATGCGAAATGGGTGAGTCAAGAAAATCTCCCTACCCTTTATTGTAGGGTCCATCATGAAGCCAACAAATGGCTAAACCCCACAGACAGCACCAAAGAAGAAATGTTTGAGGCTATAGTTATAGAACAATATCTAGATGCACTACCCACCTCCACAATGAATTGGATTCGCCAACATCCAGGCCTAAATAACGCCACCACTGTGGAATTGGCCTGTGCCTATCACCGAGCACCCGACTTCTGGGGCTCCAATGCAAAACCTCCACTGTCTTTCCTGAAACCAATTCCACCCAAATCCTTCCCTTCAAAATCATTGCTGGGTTTAAACACACAAAAACCTGGTCCCTATCGTACCCCTTCCAAGGAACCCACGATGGGCCCTCAATGTTTTAACTGTGCAGAATGGGGACACATTTGTTTTCTTCATGAGAACATGGGCTGGATAGTCCACATGATAAAGTATGACTCTCTAATTTTTTCGTAGTTAGTGTTCAATGAGCAGAAGGAAATAAACTGGAGAGAGAAGTTCAGGAGTTATCTGGGAAAGGTTCCCAGTCATGAATCCAAGATTTTGGTAGGTCATCCGAATTGTTAGTTAACAATGCACTACTAGTTATGAATGACTGAGTGTCTAGATTTGACAATGTTAGGTTTATGCCATGATTCCATTGTAGTTTTCAATTGTTAGATAACTTTATTGTTTGTAAGTGAAGGAAGACTTTGATATTGTTAATGGTTACAGTGTAATACAGTGAGTTGTGGGTTACGGTAACTCTTTTTCTGGATATCATTTACAAGATTTTACACCAGTCAAAATTAGTGTAATGTATAAATCTGTAGTCAATAATAGAAATTAATTTATCAGTTACAGATATTGATTTTACTGACCTGTCATTAGACAAACTACAATTTTATGACCTGAATGCCATGTTTGATAAGAGATTAAACAAATGGTACAAATCAGTAGCTGTTTTGATTTTTGCTTTTGTTTGTCAATTTGTTGGGTAAGTGGTATATATTACACCTGATGAATCATCTAATACACTCAATAGGGGACTATAAAGTACATCACCATTAAAAACCATGTTACATTGATGATGGTTGTTGGAAATGTCCCTTTCTGTGGGGTTTCCCCTGACTTTTTGGCTTCTGACCTCCTATTTTTGCTGCTATGGTACTCTGGGCACTGCTGGCTAGTGCTAAAGTGGAAGTGCTCTCTGTCTGAATTTGTATTAGTAATTGGGTTATCCATGATTGGCATGTTTGACTTACCAGTAAGTCCCTAGTAAAGTGCACTATGTGTGCCCAGGGCCTGTAAATCAAATGCTACTAGTGGGCCTGCAGTATTGATTGTTCCACCCACACGAGTAGCCCTGTAAATCTATCTCAGACCTGCCACTGCAGTGTGTGTGTGTGTGTGCATTTTTAACTGCCAGTTCGACCTGGCAAGTGCACCAACTTGCCAGGCCCAAACCTTCCCTTTCACTACTTGTATCCTAAGATAGGCCCTAGGCAGCCCAATGGGGAGGGTGGAGTGTATTTAAAAGGTAGGACACATACTAATATGTTTTACATGTCCTGAAAGTGAAATAATGCAAATTTTGCTTTTCAATATTGCAAGGCCAATCTCTCTCCCATAGGTTAACATGGGTATTGCGTTGAAAATCTTTTAAGTGTAATTTATCATTGGGGCAGATAGAAATATGGAGTTTGAGGTCTCTGAACTCACAATTTAAAAACATCTTTTGGTGAAGTTGGTTTTTGAATTGTAGGTTTGAAAATGCCACTCTTAGTAAGTGGGCATTTTCTTGCTTAATCATTCTGTGCCTCTGCCTGGCTATGGAAGACATGTTTGGGTCAGGATGACAGTTGGGCTGTTTGTGAGTTCACTCTAGACAGTCACACAAAGGGAGCTGAGGTGCGCCCTGCATTTCATGATGGGTCTTCCTGGGCTAGAGTGGTGGGAGAAGCTGACACTTGGTCCTGAATAGGGCTGTGCCTGTCCTTACACAAATCAGTCTCCAACTCTCTGGAGTGTGCCTGAGGCCAGGGCAGGAAGGACAGGGTCCTTAGCACTACAAAGACTTTCCTTTGAAGTTTGACCACTTCAAAGGCAGAAATGGGTATAAGTATTGGGCCTCTGATACCACAACTTCAGAACACTTCTGGACTGAGGACATTCTGCCAGGAAGAAGAGCTGGATGCCTTAGGAGGGTCTGCCACTCTGCCTGTTACTTTGTTGTGCTGGCTTGCTGCTTCTGCTCTGGGAGTAAAAGGACTGGCCTTTGCTTTCTACATCCTGCTTTCCAGGGGCTTGAACTGAGCTTGCCTCCTATTAAGGAGTCTCAAGGATATAAAAGACTTTGGGCCTGATTCTAACTTTGGAGGACGGTGTTAAACCGTCCCAAAAGTGGCGGATATACCACCTACCGTATTACGAGTCCATTATATCCTATGGAACTCGTAATACGGTAGGTGGTATATCCGCCACTTTTGGGACGGTTTAACACCGTCCTCCAAAGTTAGAATCAGGCCCTTTGTCTGCCAACACCTGGGCTCTCTTGCTGAGTGTCTTGACTCGCCAAGTGGTGCCAAGTCCAGTTCCTGGGCTCTTGGGAGCGAGTTCTGGTGTAAACAAGAAGAAACCAAGTGCATCAACTCCAGAGCGACTTTGGAATAGGTGCTGCTGTCTGACTCCACGCTGCTGCCTGCACCAGGAGCCGAGGTCCCCACTGAGTCAATGACTGCAACTGACGCTGCAGGCCTGATGCCACCGCAGCACCTCTAAAATCCTGACACAGCGTGAGTCCTGAGTGCCATGCCCCTGACACCCGGGACATTCAAACCACCGCAGTAACTGTGCCCTGGGATGTGATTCCGACACGCTAAGTTGATGCTGGATTCATCGGCCCTGCCAGATCGATAGGGACCGACACTGCATCACCTTGCCTGCAACCACAAGGAAACAACACCTCCCCTCCCATGCCTTGCAGTAAGGAACCAACGCCTCACCTGCCCAGTAACAGTAAAGAACTGGGGCTGCACCAGCTCCAGTGACTCCTCACCTCCCAGACTTCGTGCAATGTCTTTGTTTCATTGTTTACCAAACATACTGTGCGACTCCATGACTGGCCTGTACTCCCTTGCGAGTGGTGTCAGATAGTTGGGAACAACTCAGTCAATGACGATGTGATAGCCCCAGTTGGAGCTATTGTGTTTCCAAGCACTTTATTGAGATTTAACCTTTAAATATTTGAATCTTTGCTTGTGTTTATTGGATTTATGTTGTTTTGTTTTTGTTTTACTCAGATAAGTATTGCCTCTGAGTTAAGCCTGACTGCTTGTGCCAAGCTACGAAGGTGGTGAGCAGGGGTTATCTTAGATGTATGACTCTTACCCCGACCAGAGTGAGGGTCCCTGTTTGGACAGGGTGCAAACCACTGCCAACTAGAGACCCTATTTCTAACAATAAGATTAGCATATTCTTCTAAGATATGGGCGAGTTCATCCAAGATAGTATTATATCTGTGACTTGACTTCTTTATAGACGTTGGGGGATAAATGTTAACAGTCAGAACGGATTGGTCCCTTTAGTCTTTAACACCACCTCTAGTAGTTCTTTTGACACAGCCAATAAGACAAAGCCTTTTATAATTAAGTTATTATATATTAGGGTTAGAAACCCACCACTCTGGCCTGCCCTTTTTTGTATTACCTGCTGCCCAATGAAAAGTAGAAAAAACATTTCCAAGATTCCTGTTGAGAAATCATGTGCTTGTTGTGTAAGAAAGTGGTTAGGTTTGCTCCCCTTAATTTAATTTGTTTTTTTATTCATGCAATATTCCATGACTTGTTTTGAAGCTTGCCAATTTGAGTAGGGACACTGTTTGATACTGCTGGGACAACCACTGTGGACCCATAATTTTTATGATTGATACCTGTGGTATGTGACAAGGCTACACTTCGATCCAGATTAAAATTGTCAAGCATAATTTTTAAATTGTCTCAATTGTTAGTAATCGAGTGGTTGCAATGCTTAAAATGTCTGTTTATCAGAAATGGAATACACAAGGAAAACCTATTTCTCACTTCGCACGTGCCTTAGTGCACTTGGATACTTTCATTTGTTTTTAATTTGTGAAAGTATGATGGCCCAAGGAGCTAGATCTACTCAACTTGCTGAATTCTAGTGGTTACCAGCGCAGTAGGCTAACTTCCTGTTCCGGTCGTTCCCATATATACATTTTACACTGAGTAGGTTGCTGGAGTCAATCTCCTTCAGTTCAGTAAAATTTCAAATATATCTTTGCAGATCACTATATCACAATTACCTTGCCTTCTAATATTATTATATATATTAGTAGTTGTCATCACTAGGTAGTTATAGTTAAGACCTAGGGCCTCAGTACGTGTTTGTCCGTCTCAGGACTGCCATGTTGACGGTGGTACCCCTAACAGGCTGGCGGAGAAGACCCCCAAATTATGACATTGGCGGCATTCAGTACAGAACACAGCCAAAGCACCGCCACGGACGTCAGTAGCCACCTGCAAGCTGGCGGAGACCGTGATTACGCCGCGCAGATTACGAGGTTACACCCAGCCAAGGTTTCTGCAGCGCTCGTACCACCACGGAAATCCAGGCGGAAACCAACTGCATAAAAGGAGACACTCGCCTTCCGGAAGCCATACTCGTCCGGAGCTGCAGTGGAACCTGCACTAGACATCTTCCTGCAGCTCCTGCTCGCCCAACGACTCCAGAATCTGCGACGCCGAAGAAAGCAACCATAAGTGCATGCGCTTACCTCGTACTGTTGTAGATTGTCTATTTTGTGCACCCACACAACATACATTTGGGAAGGGTGGCGAGGGCGGCACACACGTAACAGCACATGAAAGCGCACACTCACATACAGCCACATACACACTTGCATATTCACAACTACCACGCTACGGCCAACACACACAGGTACGCACAAAAACTCTGCACAGGCTCACACAGTACACCACAACATATCACAACCACAACACAACCCCACCATCTCCAATCTCATGGCAGGGACCCATAGGGGACACTACCCAGGGACACATCGCACATACATCACAATATAACACCAAGAGGCAAAAAATACACAACCATACTACTTACCGATTGACTTATACATAACATTGTATCTAACATACCATGCACAAAACAAAAAAACAGTCAAAGCAAACAACACACCAAAAAACACATCTCAACACAAACAACACTCAATCCCAACACTACACAACATCTTGGACACACAATTGTCCATCACACAACACACACCCTACCACTTTCAGACAAAAGCACTGCACACAACCTCAAATACTGGCTAAACAACACAGGTGGCCGAAGCAGCAACACACACACACACACACACACACAACTAATGTCAGCCAGGAACATCTCCATACGAGGAAGAGAAATGCATGACAAAGATTTAAGCAGGAAACCAACAACAGGTTGGCTCAAATTATTATTAAATCTAGTAAATTGGAAAAACAAAGGCTATAGGGCAGTCCACAAATAACAGTGCCAATGCACACAATGCACATATGTGTGCCCCGAACTTGACTCATGACTGCCATGTAACCTTCACAAGTAGGTACATCTATGGGGCAGGCAGGCACCTCAGGGGTTATCGGGGAAGAGGGGTGGCGGCGGGGGATTTGGGTTTAGGTTTTGGTGGGTGGCCTTTGGGGTCTGGTTTGGGAGGGGGGTTCTTGGCTTAATCTTAGGTTTAGGGGAGGGTTGGATTTCCTTAGGAGGGGTAGACATCTTGGCAGGGAGAGGGGAATGGGTACTTGCAGGTGGGGCAGCGAAGGTCTTGGCGGTGGTAGGGCCAGACTTTGGGATGGACACAGAGGCCCTGATTCTAACCCCGGCGGTCTTCGACCGCCGGGGCGAGGGTCGGCGGGAGCACCGCCGACAGACCGGCGGTGCCCCGCAGGGCATTCTGACCGCGGCGCTTTGGCCGCGGTCAGAAAGGGTAAACCGGCGGTCTCCCGCCGGTTTACCGCTGCCCTCAGAATCCCCCATGGCGGCGCAGCTTGCTGCGCCGCCATGGGGGATTCTGACCCCCCCTACCGCCATCCTGTTCATGGCGGGAAAGCCGCCATGAACAGGATGGCGGTAGGGGGGGTCGCGGGGCCCCCGTAAGAGGGCCCCGCAAGGTATTTCAGTGTCTGCCTTGCAGACACTGAAATACGCGACGGGTGCTACTGCACCCGTCGCACCTTCCCACTCCGCCGGCTCGATTACGAGCCGGCATCCTCGTGGGAAGGGAGTTTTTCCCTGGGCTGGCGGGCGGTCTTTTGGAGACCGCCCGCCAGCCCAGGGAAAAACTCATAATACCCTCTGCGGTCTTCTGACCGCGGAGCGGTATTATGGGGGCGGAATTCTGGCGGGCGGCCTCCGCCGCCCGCCAGAATTAGAATGACCCCCAGAATGTCTAGGGGTATCACCGGGTGGGAGAGGAGCAGGGAAAAACATATACTCCAAAAGGAAACCTTTTTTAGACACACGGGGACACCCATAGCAAAAGGGTGTGGTTGTGGAGGGAGAGGGAATGTTCGTTAGAGGTGTTGTTGTGGATGTAATGGGCTCATGTCCAGTACATGAGGTCAGGCTGCTGCTATTTTGATGTAGTTGTATGTATGGAAAAGTATGGGAATCTGCATCATTAATGATTCCCTATATTGTGTGAAATATTAGTGAGTGCTGCCTTTATGTTTAGTCGTCTAATTGTGCATGCGAGTAGTAAAAGCTGTGTGACAGAGAGAATGGTGGAAATGTAAATGTACATCTATTCTCAACAACCTATGTGCGTCTGTAATGTAGCATAGGTGCCACAAATATGTTTCACATGTACACTAAGTTGGAATCTCAAGCACTGACAGTCACAGATAAGTATGCATGTATAGTACATTAGAGGATTGAGGGAATGTGAACCAAAGGGGAGCGTCATAGGATGCATACCAAGATGCTCTACTTCAGATGTCATATGTTGTCTTTGACATCAACAGCAGATCTGTCTGACTTGCATATGAACATATTCATTATGTGTACATTGTAAAGTGTCACCTACAAACTATTTGTTTTTCCACGCAGTTACTCTGGCATAAGGAGAGGAGGGCAACCTCCAGTGTACCACCCACTAGTAGACCTGCACACCATGAAGGACAGACCTATTATACAGATCTATTGCCTGAATAGGCAGACAATCATAGACCTTTGTGATCAGTTGGAGCCATATCTGATGCCTGCCATTCGCAATCCCGATAGCATACCTCCCGTCATTCAAGTCATGTCAGTGCTACACTTCCTTTTAGTATAGTGTGGCCCTAACTGCAGGGATGTCTCAGCCCATGTTCAGGTTAGTTTTGAAGGATGTACTGAGTGCATTGTTGAAATACCCCGACAGCTACTTCCGGTTTCCCAAGCATGCAGATTTGGCTCATGTGAAGCCAGAGTTTTATGCTATGGGACACATTCCACATGTGGGTGGAGCCACAGATGGCACCCATGTTGCCTTGGTTCCCCCAGTGCTAATGAACCGGCATACAGGAAACACTGCCACTCCATCAGCATCCAAGTGGGGCG
The DNA here is from genome assembly GCF_031143425.1 of Pleurodeles waltl. Taxonomy (NCBI): domain Eukaryota; kingdom Metazoa; phylum Chordata; class Amphibia; order Caudata; family Salamandridae; genus Pleurodeles; species Pleurodeles waltl. The sequence goes on along the minus strand of NC_090440.1, from coordinate 1,225,982,790 downwards.
TTTGGCAAACCAGTACATTTAACAAGTCTATGCGAATTATCCAGGATCATTTCGTGATTCCTTCATCATGCGCAACAGCAATATTCCACTGCTGATGACAAAACTACACTGAGAGAGATTGGCTGGTTGGTAAGTCCCATTTGAGGTGTGCTTGCTAAGTTTATCTCTTGCTATCACAAATCTGCATGTCCCTGATGTTTGTTTTGTTATACCTATTCCTCACAGGGTACTCAGGCTATCCAAACCGTCCATGGTTGTTGACACCAGTGAGGTGCCCAACCACGCCAGAGTGAGTCAGCTACAATGAGACCCACGGAAGGACAAGGTGTGTTGTTGAGCGGACTTTTGGGCTCCTGAAGGCACGCTTTTGCTGCCTGGAAATATTTGGAGGAGGCACCCTCTACTCACCCAGCAAGGTATGTCAAATAATTGTTGCCTGCTGCATGCTTCACACCCTTGCCCTGGGACGTCAGATACCATTCATACCAGATGAGGGGGAGGCAGCAGAACTTGTGGGTAGAAATGCAGATTTGCCAAGTGATGATGAGCCAGAAGAAGTGGAGGCTGGAGACTCCATGGTAGACCTCATCAATCAGTACTTCAACTGACTCAAGGTATGTGATGTTTTCTTAATGGTTTTGTATCCTAGAATTGATGGCTGGTATGTCGCCTCATATTTACCATCATCCATGAGGTCTTAGGTTGCTCCAATGCCAATGAATCAGTTGCGAATGCAGTTTGTAATTTGGTATTCTGTACAGAACATAGTGGTATACAGTGTCCTGAATTGTTACTGCACATGCAAAGTCACACTTGTGAAAATGACTTGTCAGAATTGATGTATGCTTACAGCTATATCCTATCCATCATCTCTGTCAATCACAGATTTGCTAAGGTTCTGTTTTGCTCTTCATCATTGACAAGACATAGACAGTGTCAGAGGCAGGTAGGAATTGCAGGCAGACATGATAAGTGGACAAGGATGAAACCATGAGTATGTGGAGTGTAACTAATATGGACTGACTGTCAGGACTCTGGGGTGGAAGTGTGTTTTCCTGTCAAGAAGACCTTTTTGGTACTGGACGTGGTCAAATGGTGTCACCTGGTTGTCCGTATGTGTCTGGCACATGTTGTGAAAATGTTTAACCAGAGCCTCTATCATCATGAAGGTTTCTGTTGTATGTGACCTACCTGTAAAATAGCTGTCAGTGTGTTCCTACTTTGCAGACCAATATGCATCTATCTGTAGACTGACATAGGTGAGTGGCAAGCCTACAGGTACGTGATCAATGTAAGTGAAGGGTCCCTGGACTGGGGGTGATCAGTACTGAGTTCTTTCTGTATCATGAGGTATGATTATTAGGAAGCTATGGTATGGGTATGTGGTAGGGCTTTACATAGTGTTTCACATGACTAATCTGTGTGCCTCCTGGTTTGTAGGAAAACTGACATGTCCCTAACTTCTCTATCCTGTGGGTTAGCAGTGTATGATACCTAAGGTGACAATCATAAATCACTAGCAGTACTATTCCATCTGCTATTTGCTGATCTAACAATAAATGTGTGGAGATGTAGAATACAGCTGTATTGGCTTCTGTCTGTGTTACAGTCCCAATGTAATAAGTCTCCTGGTGATAGAATACACGTGTGATGTCCATAACAAAGGTTGTACAATACAGAGGGACATATTGATACTATAGTTTACATAGATGACAGTTGTACATGGTTGATGAATGACACTTACACAGGACCTGTGTTAAAGTGTTATTTACTGGGGAGGGCACAACTATGTGTGAATAGTAACCAAAAAAACACAAAGTAAACAGCGAAGGGTTCATTCATGGAATTCATCAGGGAAGCTGCTTCACCATTAGGAAACACAAGCCCAGTGTCCTTGCACCATAGGAAAATGGAGTTAGATATCAGTCAACAGAGTGCATCTGTGGCACACACGGGGAGCCAGTCAAGAGAGGTTCACTTCCAGGCAGTTGGTTTGATCTAGCATCTGCGTATCCTGAATGTTTGGGTGGGCGTCCATGCCCTTCATCTCGCAGTGCCTCCATTCCACTAGCAGCAGCAGATGGTGAAAGGTCTGAAGAGTCATTATTAGTGGAAGAGGCCTTAGGTTGTGTGCCAGACCTACACAGGGTAGTATAATGTCTTTCAGCACCCCAGCAATGTCACCCAGGATGGCATTTTGTGCTTGCCCCAGCTACATGACTTCCTGGTCCCTCTGCAGCTGTTGATACAACAGGGCTGGGAGGACTCTCTGTGGGCAGGGTGAGGCTGACAGTTGTTAATTAACCAGGTGTCCCTAATGGGCCAGCTATGTCCTCAGTGTCCACACATCCAGGGGTGTTGTCCTCACTGGGGCCTTTATCCAGAGGGCTAGTCACAGTCTCTGGTATGCAGAGTTGCAGTAAGTGATACAACAAGTGATGTTTCATTTAGAGTATTAGTGATGTTGTGGGAGATGTACACAGTGCCTTAACATGATCCCCATAAATGACCATGACAGCTGCAGCAAAATCTTATTTAGTACAAAATGAGACTCTGTAGTTTCAGTACCATACACCATGCTTAAATATGCTAAACTATGTTGGTAGTCATTAGACTGCATTATGATGTCTGACTATTGACATGGGCGTTCACCTTTGTTGCCTAGTGAACTGTCTGGCATGATAAATGGCACAGAAAAACTGGCCACTGCACAATAGTGTCAGAGTAGGGACACAGTAGAGGAGTAAGCAATAGACATTGACCTCTATCTGGATGTACTGCATGTGCATCCACTTTGGCATCTGGATTTCCAGCCCAGGTGAATATATTTCAGTCTTGGGTATATTTGTTCTAAGGGCAGTTTGATGGGGTACTCAGCTGTAGTTATGTTTTGCTTATAATAATAGTGGGAGTGGTCCTTTGCATTGCTGTCATTGCCATAAACTGTTTCACAGTTGGACATTCATGATGGGTTAGATTGGTAGTTAGTTTCACATGGATGACAACTCACTTTTGGTGCACTGTTCCGGTTTCATAATGATGGGAAATTGCCTTCTGGGAGGTGTAGTGCTATCAGTTCCTAGTCTCTCTCATGCCATTCCAAAGGGCTGTGGTGCCAGATGAACTTAGATTTAGGACATTTGGACAGAGGGGTGGTGGGTGGTTTGTTAATTGAGGTGGGGTAAGGTGGGGAGGGAGCATGCAGGACAAAACAGTTGGGTGACATGAATGTTGTAGGGACTTGCCAGACTCCACTCCCCGAGGTATTCCTGTCAGACCCCCAGGGTGCAGTATGTCCAAGACCTTCTTCTCCCAAGATGTGAAAGTAGCAGAGGAGGTGGAGGAGGTCTTCAGTACCGCCAGCTGGTGCCTGGATGCACCTTCCCCCAGAGCTTGTTCCAGCTCTTCCTGATGTCCTCCTTGTACATGGATAGGTGCCTACAGCATTGATCCTGTCGACTATTCTTTGCCACTACTCCATTCCATTGTCCTGGCTATTGATGTTTGCTGGACCTGTGCTCCGAACAGGTGTGGCTCTACCTTGACAATTTCAACCACCATGACCCTCAACTCATCATCAGTGAAACATGGGTGTTTTTGTGGGCACATGGTAGTGGTGGTAAGGGCGGTGAGGTAGTGTTAAAGGAAAAAGGATGGAAAAAAAAAAGTGACGAGGTGTAGGTGATGTGAGTGGGTGATGGTTGTTGTGTATTGTTTGTGATTGTAAATTGTGTGTTGTGTACATTGTGTAGGTGTGGGTTGTATGCAGGGTGAAATTCGTATGGGTGTCAAAAGTATTTATCGATAAATCTGTGATAGTTGTTCCTCATCTGTGGCTGTGAGTGGTGTTCTGTTTGCAAAGGATTGTGGATTGTTGTAGGGGTGTGTTATATATTGGCGCGTGTAGGGGTGTCGAGTGTGTGGATGTGTGTCAGTATTAAAATTATCCAATATGGTGTTGTGTTCAGTGTGATGTTAGTAGAGACCGCCACGGTTTGCACCGCCAGTGTTTTTCCGCCTTGGAAGTACCACTGTTGTGATATGTGGATCGTAATCTGATGGGAGTGTTTTGTCTTCCAGTGTCCTGGCGGTTTAAAAAAATTGGCTGTTATTTGGCGGACTTTACTGTGTAACTCTTAATAAGGCGATCGGATTACTTCCAATATGGCGGTCTTTTGGCAGCCACCACTGTGGCGGTCTTCCCAAAAGACCACCAAGCTTGTAATGACCATCCTAGTTTCTATAGAAAAAGCATTTTTTTGTTTTGTTAATAACTTTAGCGCCTTTTGATAAATCTTCACAAAATTTTCCACGAAAATACAACACTCAGTTCAGCGTCTGTCTGGAAAGTGTCCGGGTGATCCGTCAAGCGGAGGCCGAGGAAAAAGGCAGGGTCCCAAAACACTTATTCCCCCCATTCATTTTTCCATAGGGATTTTGAACAGCACTAACACTTGAACCACTGGACGGAATTACACCAAATTTGGCAGAATGGTAGCTCTTGGTCGAGAAAGCGACCTTTTTTTTTGTTTGACTTTTTTTTTTTGGGAGAAATTAAAGAAAATCCAAATTTCTATCTATGATGAAGGATTAGCGATCCCTCCCGATCTTGTGCTGATTTCTAATTGGCTGCCAACACTTCAACAAGGAAGTGTTGGCAGCCATGTTGAGCCCAGCTCCCCCAGGGACTGCCACCTCCCCAGGGCTATAATAAAAGAGGGAAGGGATCACCATCTCCCTAGGACTATGTTCGTTGGAAGGGGGCCCCCCTCAAGGAACCACTGATGGCCCTGGGGACTCCACCCCCGGACCTAGCTGTTTGCTTTTGCTTGGTGGGAGTTGACAGCTCCCACCAAGCAAAAGCAAACAACGTCCAGTTTTTTACCAAGAGAGAGCTGTGAAATAGCTCTCACTTGCAGAAAGTAGAGTTTTCATCTGTCTTCCCTGCATGCAAATATGCATGCAGGGAAGATAGATGAAAACATTGCTCCCACAAGTGGGGAGCTGTTATTGAAAAGCAGCTGCCTGCTTGTGGGAACAATGCCGGCTCCCACAGAATGTTAGAGAGCTAGCTAGGACCGCGGGGGCCTTGAGGCTTAACGTGCGGTCCTCTCACACTCTCTCTCTCTCTCTTCCATCCCATAATGGGATGGAAGAGAGAGAGAGAGTGATAGTCATTGCAGTGGTCTTTTCATGCAATGACTTTCAGCATAAGCAAGAGTCACCTGTGGCGTAATGGTTAATGTCACAGACCCTTACACTAAAAGTTGAGGGTTCTAGTCCAGGTGTGTCTGTGGTCATTTCCCTAATTACTTTATTTTGAACTTAAAAAATTTAAGACTTATACTGAAAGGTGATCTCACTCTTTTTAATTGACAAATATATTTTTCTTTTCAATTTGTCCAGAAATATTTTATTCTAAGTATATCATTCATCAAAGTCTAAAAAAAATTCTATCTTACTCCCTCTCACTCATTCTTTCTCTCTCTCAATTTCTCTTTTTCAATTTTTCTCACACTCAGATCCTTATGCACCCACTTGTGGACCCACTCAGACTCTCACACACCCAGTTACAGACCCACTGAAACCCTCACGCTCTCACTCACAAACTCACAGAGACTGACGCACCCACTAAGGCCCTGATACACCCATTCTGACACCCTGACATACACTGTCAGCACCACTCTCACCCCCAGATAGGCCCTCTCACATCTATTCTCACACCTAGAGAGACAGGCCACAGCCAAAGGGCCATGTGCAGCATGGGGTTGGATGGTTAGGGAGGTTGGCCCCAGGGTCCAACCGTAGGCCAGGCACTGCGGGCAACCACTGCTGTGCACGGCCAAATGCTGTGCACAGAGGTGATTGGATTAACGTAGACTAATGAGCATTTCTTTACGTTTAAAAAACCATAGACATTTACTGAAAAAAACACTGGTTACAGGGACGTTATAGTTAGGAAATAGAATTAAAAAAACAACCCAGAAATTAATTTATAAAAACAAAGGTTACAGAGACGTTATAGTTGGGCTCACATTTTAAACGTACCAAACAAGAGAAATTAACCTGTTATAGTTAGAGCTACCTCAATTAACTATAACTCGTGCCCTAAGGTAACTATAACTAGCACCCTCACCATGCACTGCTAATTAGCCCACAAATTACGGCACTCATGACACGTTTGATAATGTAATTGATAATATCAATGTAATATGTGCAGTAAAATATTTGACAAAAAAACTGTGGGTCGTGCACTGCACAAGGTTGGGTGGTTTTGGGGATTAGCCACAGTGAGATCTTAAGTTCTTAATCAAGCACTGTTACTGAGAAAAATAATTTTTACCAAGTCCTGTTTTCCAAGCCCAGTTCACAATTTTCATTCATCATTCTCCAGATGAAAGATCACAACCTTCCATAGTTAATTTTGCTTTATAGTCGTAGGACTGCTCTCTACTTTCTGCACAACTATACAGTTCTCCACAGTGTAATGGCAGATATAATGGGAGAAAGTTTCTTAAGATCCGCAACTTGAGTATGATCAGAAAGTCCAAAACTTGATAATTTTGTATGAGATGTTAAATCCTATAGAATTGCTAAAAGTGCCTTGTAACCAGTAGATGAGTTGGTTTGCCACATATTGTTGATTGTACAAGAGCAGCCCTGCTCTTGACTGGCCATGTCTACCAGAATGGAATTGGCCTCCTTGTACGTTTTCACAGGGCGAGTTTATTACTCTTGGAGAACTTTGGGTGAAAAGGGAACTTCCATTGGTGTGTAATATTCTCTTGTCTGGGAAATTCTGGGGCTCCTCCTGTTGCCCTTCTAGTTGTCAGGGTAGTTTCTAAAGCATCTTGGATTAGGGTTATCCTTTCTTCTTTGTGTTGGCTGTCGACCAGTTTTCTGGCTGCTGCAATGATACCCTGTCTAATCCAGTAGAAATTTACTCTTGTCAGCGCATTTGTAGTTAGTTTCTTCTTGATGTGATAGTCTGTCGATTCTGTGGCGGGAAACTTCTCTGTTCTGAGACTCCAGAAGGATGTGTTTGAAAAGGGCCTGTAGATAAATTTAGCAGGCCTTGAGAAATCTAAGTGCCCACTCGCTATGGCAAGTCAGATTTTATAAAGGCAACCTATTTTTAGGACAGCTCCCACCAAGCAAGGTAAGGATAAATGGGTGTACAGCCTGCTGTGATTTGTACAGCAATGCTTAGTAATAACATGTGCAAACTTAACTTATTTATGTTGCCCAAGGATGCTGCAAGAAACACCAGAAGATATGGGGGAAATGGTGGGCATACCGCGGACTGTGCAATACGACCATGGGCTTCTAAGGGGGTCACTTCGATATTGGGACCAGCTTCTTATTGGCAAGTAGGGCTATTAAAGGCTAGGACGCAGGGCGTCTCAGCAAAGGCGGAGAGGACAAGGGCAGCTGCCTGCTTGAGCCTGGTCGGGAATGGTAGGGACTAGGGCCAGAAATGCTGCCCAATTCTCAATGGACCAGGAATGGTTCCAGCCCCTTCACATCCCTCAACATGCAAACACATTTTCTACAAAGACATCCAACTCATGCATCACAAACTGACCACAGACAGATTGCATTGTCCCATCACCCAACACAATACCCTTTATACAACACATATCGCCGACAACTACAACAGTCAAACACCTGCATTCTCACAGCAAACACTACTCTGTCCACTCCCACTAACACAAACTGCCATCGCCCATACAATACAAAACTACAGTATACATTTCTCTCAGTCTCAGCCTTCCATTATACACACACTCTGCTCATACTAACCAACAACACTATCCGCTGTTTGCTCCACACAGACCACCTGTCATCATAACAATGCCCAAACCCTGCCTTCAAACACACCATCTACAAACACTCTTCCCCTCTCTTCACAAATTACACACTACCATACAATCCCCACATTTCACTCCGCCACACATATTACCTCTTCCAGTCATGGCAACTAACACTAACTCCCCTGACACACATCCATCACTTCTTACACACCTCGTACATTAATCTCCAAAACACATCAACACCCCATCTGACACTCTATTTCCACCCACCAGCACTAACTCACATACAAATCCCTCACCAAAAACAACTACACTAATATCCCCTCACACTATTTCACAAAAACAATACCTACCACAAACATCAGCACATCAAATCAACACAAACTTACATTACACTTATTGTCATATCCACTCCCACCCTCAGAACTACACAAATAATACAAATTCCATCCTATCTCCATCCCTACTTTCTCACTCTTCACAAACACCTACCACAAGCACCCCAACCCAGCAACTTTCATTCACTCGCCTCTCCTCCATTGCACAATTTAGAGCCTTACATCATGATCCACATGCTCCTCCACCACCCCTAACCCATATTCTATCCACACTAAACAAACGCAAAAAAAAAAAAACATGCCACTCATAGCAACCTCGCATCCCCTTGTCTATTACATAATAAGACTACCCTACAAAAAACAGTACACTCATCATGGCTCTCAGCCACCAAGTCCAACACCCACACACGCAGACCCAACAAAATGCCTCCTTAACCTGCTGGAAGAGGAACACTATATTGAAAGCAAGACTATTGTGAGCCTCAAACAGTTATCACAACTAGCAACACTCCTGCTTCAAGCTCACATTATACTACTTACCCTTCTCCTAAACAAAACAACACTACCACTAACACACCTTTTCTAAACTGCCAGCTCATAAATGCTCGATCACTCTCAAAAAACAAGCACCACATCTACGACCTGCTCACAGACACACAACCTGACTTACTATTCATAACTGAATCCTGGTTGGGAGATGACATGGCCCCAGTGTTGCACGAAGCCGTTCCTCCAGGCTATCAAACCATCATACAAAACCGTATAGGCAAGAGAGGAGGTGGACTAGCTATTATATTCAAACAGGCATTGAACCTCAGTAAAACAGACAACATCTCCATACAAGGTTGTGAAGCCCTCCTTACCAGATGCCACCCTATTCCAACTTCCTCCTGTAACTCTCTCCTCCTTTACAGACCTCCACCTAACAACTCCACATTCCCAGATGCTTTTCTAGACACAGTCCCAAACCTTATTACACTATACTCCAACCTATGCATTCTTGGGGATCTAAACATTTGGTTTGACAAACCCAATAAGCCCCATCCAGAAGCTATCACCACTGGCCTAGTCGCATTGAACCTACATCAGATTGTACACAATCCCACACACATCGCTGGACACATCCTAGATGTTATTTTTGCTAAGCCTGAACTAGTTACTATTCATAGCATAACGCCAATCACTTGGTCAGACTACCATTTGATAACTTTCTGACATACAACTCCACAAATCAACACACCCCACAACTACTTCCATGATTACTCCTATCGACCATGGAGCAAACTCAATTTGGATGACTTAGAAACACAACTAACAGCCAACACAGATCTAGATACAATAAATTCTGTGCCAAAACTTTGAGTGGCTACAGGAAAATTTTGATATCCTAATGCCAGTCAGAACAACTAAACACGACAAAAGAAAACCAACACCTTGGAGAAACACAGAACTTAAAAAGATAAAGCAACAAATCAGAAAGTTGCAGCGGACCTGGCTCAAAACAAACAACAGTCAAGACAAACTGCAGCTACACAAACTTAACAGAATATAGAAATCATCAATCAAAAAAGCTAAAAAAAAAGAAAAAAAAGGTACTACTCAGACAGAATTCAAAATGCTCAATCTACAACCAAGGAATTTTATAAAATTCTCAATTAATTTTGAAAACCTACATGCATGGAAGGAAGTCATCCCACTACTCAAGATTTCACAAACAAATTGGCAACTCACTACACAACCAAGGCAGACACATTGGACTCTTATTTAAAACAGAAGAAAAACATCAGCACCAACCCCTTTCCTAAAATACCCTCAAAGAATAAACCAACCCAACCTCTACAGTCCTTCAAAGAAATATCCCAGGGGGAATTTATGGATTTGGTCAAAGCAAGCAGACCTTCCAGTTGCACTTCTGACCCTTGCCCACCACAAATCTTCAAGAACATTCTTCTATCTACTTCTGCTGCCACACCTGTAAGAAGAATCATCAACAACTCTTTAACTTCAGGAACTTTTCCTGTAGGCCTGAAAAAGGCATACATATGACCATTATTAAAGAAAAGAAACCTAGACCCGCAAGACCCCAACAACTACAGACCAATCACAAATGGACCTTTCCTGGGCAAATTGATAGAAAGAGCCGGGATTGCTCTCGACTCGATGACTTCCTATCTTCTAAAAAGATCTAATATCCACTCGCCCCCCTTCTCGTCCAAACCCTACCTCACAAAAGCAGGGGTCCCCCAAGGATCAATCACCTCACCTTTTGCTTTTCAACATCTACATGATATCTTTACCAGAACTGATCAATGATTTCCATCTCACATGCTACAACTATGCAGATGACACACAAATACTACTTAAATTAGAATGCCCCAAAAACATTGAAAACTCACAAATCTTCAGTTGCCTCAGAGCCGTTGATCAGTGGATGACCTGGAGCCATCTCAAACTAAATACCTCCAAAACAGAAATACTCGTATGTGGTGACTGGAAAAATTATGACCCTCTGTGCGTCTGGCCTGACGATCTCGGACCACCTCCTCAATTATCCAAGGAAGTTAAAAACCTAGGAATCACCATGGATTCCAAGTTAACTATGAATGCCCAAGTGGACAAATTAGCACGAACAAGCTTCATCACCTTGAAGACTTTACGACGCATCTTCCCCCACCTCAGATTTCCACACAAGGTGCAAGCTACTATCTCGCTTGTACTATCCAAACTGGATTATGCCAATGGCCTCTACCATGGATCATCTCTATCTATTATGAAAAAACTACAACGTATCCAGAATTCCGCAGCCAGGCTACTATTACATGTAAAGCTGCAAGCCCACATCTCCCCTGCCTTGAGAGCACTACACTGGTTACCTGTTGCCAGAAGATGCACTTTCAAGCTGCGTTGTATCACCCACAAAGCTATACATGGAACAGGACCGCTTTTTATCAGAAACAAAATAACCAAATACATCCAACGAAGAAACCCCCGCTCAAGATTGGCACCCCGTCTTAGAACACCACCATACAAGAAAAAGACTATAGGTGGTACATCCTTCTCCGTTCAAGCAGCCAAACTATGGAATTCATTACCCCCAACTATAAGAGCCACAGATAACTTTCTTGTCTTCAGAAAACTACTCAAGAGTTGTCTCTTTCCTTCATAACCACCATATTCAAACAACTATGGACTGCATATGCCTATGTTGATAAATATTTTTTTCTGATTGTGTATATTTCTAGTTATGTATAGTTCTTTAGAAAATATGTATCGCTACTATTTCATAACAATAAAATACACACACACTCTTTAAACCTGTTTGACTAAGTATATTTTACCCATGGTTCTAATTATGTATTGTATGTGCATATGTGTGTGTATTCATGTGTGTGTGTACGTATATATATATATATGTGAATATGTTGTTTCTGTGCTTGGCATGTTTGTGGGTCATTGCATGGCTCCTGGGTGGGTTGTTATACTAGATATCTATGAATTCCTGCTCTCATCTTATCACGCTTATCTACCCATCATCATATGTCATGTCTCTATCAAATTATCCTCCATTCTCACTCTGACTCATCCCAAATCCTTTCTACTACTTTCATCTCCTAAATAACTCTGCCTAAGCTCTTCCCTCCGCTTCCACATCTAACTCACCAAACCTCACTCTACTACCGTGACCTCCCACACAACCCTACTAAATTATCCTGCATTTATCTCACCCTGCTACTATGCTCTCCCTAACCCTGCCACATACTCTTCTCTCCTCCATCCCCCTTTACTTATCCCAAGCCTTTGGGTTGAGTAAATGAAGGATATTTTCCCATTTAACACTGCTGGACTTCTTTCCTCCTCCACCCCTCCATTACTCCAGTCAGTCTAACTAACAAACTCTCATATCCGCGGCTCAAATTAACTCATAATAATACTAAAACTGTACTATTATTTCCCGATACTAATACATCACTAATTCTTGTTGGGTTCCAGAGTAGCGCGCTACTCACCGATAAGCGCTTCGACGCCTCGTCAGGGGTAGTAAGCGCTATATAAATACAATTACAATACAATACAATACATAGCACGATATTGTCCTCTAAAAAAGGGATCAAGGATAGGGATGACCAGAGGAAGGGTATTGTGGTTAGATAAGATAATGACTCGGTATTCCACCTTCATTCTGATGAATCAAAAGAAAAGGAAAACATTGATAGATTCTGGTTGTAGTCAGAGTGTTATTAATCAGATATACGTCCGGCCAGACCAATGGGTAACAGATGAACAGGTACTGATCACTGCGTTCATGGGGATGGTAAAACATACCCCATCGCAAATAAATAAACTGGAGAGGAAAGGAAGAATCCCTTGTCTTAGGGGTCATCCCGGACCTTGGTGAAGAGCTCATTTTGGGAACTGATTATATATCCTTTCCCGAACTCTTGGATACCCTAAATCATAGCCATCAAATAGACTCCTGGTGGAGCGAGGCACCGTTTGTCTCCTCAGAAATAGAAAACCAGATACCAAAGGAAAAACTGACCAGATCACAAAAACAAGAGCGGAAAAAAGATTTTTACAGGGACAATAAGCATGAGGACACCCCTAAAGAGAATTCCAGTAAGCTGATTCTGTCAGTTGCAGGACAGTTCTGGCAGTCTCAGCGGGATGATCCAACTTTGAAAAACGCCTGGCACTCTGCCCTGACTCTTGAGTCCCAGACGGTAGGGCCGTATTTTCAAATTAGTAATGATTTATTATATCGAGTATGTCCTTAACCAGGTAGCAGGAAACCCCAGTTAGTAGTTCCACAAGACTACAGAGACCAAGTACTTAACCTAGCACATGGTGACTCAGGAGAAGGTCATCTAGGAAGGGATAAGACTGAAGAACCTGTAACAAGTAGATTTTACTGGCCTGTGGTCTATGGCGATATGCGGAAACATTGCCAGCAATGTCCGAAATGTCAGTTGGTTAATCCTCTAAGGATCCCAAGGCTCCCCTCCTTCCATTACCAATCATAGAGACCCCATTCACCCGGGTGGGTATGGATCTGGTGGGACCCCTGATACCATCCTCTAAAGGTCACCAATACCTCTTAGTGCTTGTACATTATGCAACTAGATACCCAGAAGCTATCCCTTTGGCAAGTATGACTACCAAAACTGTGGCTCAAACCATGATTGAGCTCTTTTCTCGAGTCGGATTCACTAAAGAACTCCCTAACTGATCAGGGAACCCCTTTTATGTCCCGGTTAATGTCTGAGATCTGTCAGACTCTCGGCGGGCAACAAATACGGACATTGGTTTATCACCCTCAGACAGATGGTCTAGTTGAAAGGTATAATAAAACCATGAAAAATCTCTTGCGAAAAGTCATTAACGAGTCTGGTAAGAATTGGGAGAAGAAATTACCATTGGTACCATATGCCATAAGAACACACATACAGTCTTCCAATGGACATAGTCCGTTTGAACCCCTGTTCGGAAGACAACCACGCACCCTGTTGGAGATGCTGGCTGAACAATGGAAGGAAACTGAAGAAGAAATAAAGAACGTACTCACATATACTAGCGATTTAAAGGACAGTTTACATACCATATGGGAGGAAGTCCATAAACAATTAAAAGAATCCCAGCTGAGACAGAAAACTTCTTATGATGTGAAAAGTAAAACAAGTGAGTTAACTATAGGGCAAAAAGTGTTAATACTTTTACCAACCATCGAGAATACATTTTTGGCCCGTTGTCAGGGACAATATACAATACTGCAAAGACTAACTCCAGTAACATACAGAATAGTACAGAATAGAGATACCAGCAGGGTCGGGTAGAAGCCAGATTTATCACATTAATCTATTGAAGGTAAGGCATGAAAAAGAAGAACAGAATAGAGATTTGTACATTACTACCTGTTCTGAGACAGAGATACCCATGTTCCCTCCTTCCCCTAACCCCGAACAAAACAATATGCCTCACTTTGGTAAAAACCTCATTTCTGCTCAATGTTCTCAACTTGAAGAAATAGTGTGTAATAATCCTAAAGGCTTTTTTTTTTTTAAACAGTAGGACCCATTTTATAAATCATCACATTCGTACCCTAGACGGACGGGTTTCTCGGCAAAGACCCTACCGTATGACAGAAGCCAGGAAACAGTTGGTTGAGAAGGAAGTTATGGAGATGTTAAAAGCAGGTGTCATTGAACCTTCATCTAGTCCCTGGTGTTCCCCTATAGTCTTAGTCCCCAAACCAGATGGCTTTTTTCAGTTTTGCATCTACCTTCGGCAAGTTAATTTCCTTTCCCACTTCGATACCTATCCCATGCCTTGTATAGATGATCTCCTTGAACGATTAGGGAAGGCGAAATATGACTACTTTGGATTTAACGAAAGGCTATTGGCGGATTCTCCTAGAGGCGACTGATAAGGAGAAAACAGCCTTTGCGACCCCCTCCAGATTATACCAGTTCACTGTATTGCCATTTGGCTTACATGGGGCGCCTGCCACTTTCCAGAGATTGATTGATATTGTGTTATGACCCTTTCAAGAATATGCGGCCGCATAATTAGATGATATCGTCTTATACAGTGAAACGTGGGAGGATCATATAACACACTTGACCGGCATACTAAAAGCATTTCAACAGGCAGGATTAACGGCCAACCCAGAGAAGTGCAAACGAGGGCAGGATTCCGTCAATTATTTGGGTATGTGATCGGACACAGAACCCTGAAACCACAAATGGAGAAGGTGGACGCTATTAAACAAATCCCTGTTCGAAAGAACAAAAAAGGAATCAGAGCTTTCCTGGGGATGGTGGGTTATTACAGGCAGTTTATTCCCCATTTTTCCGACATCGCAGCCCCTTTTACTGCCCTACTCGAGAAGAACCGACCACATCAAATAACCCAGCTAACAGACTTAGAGAGACAACGATTCCTTCAATTAAAAATCTTACTAACTACTGAACCCATTTTACATTGCCTGGATTTTCACAGACCAATCCAAGAACAAAACAATGCTTCCGATCAGGGGTTAGGAGCTGTATTGTCCCAAGTAGGGGATGACAGACATTATCATCCCATTGTTTATATCAGTAGAAAATTCTTACCCGGGGAAAGACATTACCGCACAGCGGAGAAGGAACGTCTTGCAATAAAATGGGCCATTGAATCTCTTCGATAATATCTACCAGGAAGATCCTTTACTCTTCTTACGGACCATGCCCCCTAAACCTGGCTATCGAAACACAAGGATACGAATTCTTGTGTACTTCGATGGTTCTTATCCCTGCAATCTTTCTCATTTCAGATACAACACTCCCCTGGATCCCTTCTTTCCAGTGCTGACTATTTGTCTAGATATCCATCTAATGGGTGGCTCCAACAGCCACTCTCAAGGGGGAGTGAATGTGATAGTGTTTGGCACCGGAGAGGAAGTACCTTGCACGTCGCAGCACAATGACACTGGAAAGGAAGAGGCGGGACCACAATGGAGCAGAAGCTGCCAGGAAAACGCAGACATGATGGGGGTTATAAGCCCCATAAGAAATGGCAATGGCGCGCTGGCAGGAGAGGAAGAAGACAGAGGGATGGAGCAGACGAAGAATGAGGATAGCAAACCAAAGGAAGAAGGAGGGATGGCAGTGTGTGGATGAGGACGATCGCGGAACAAAGACGAAACCTCAGAGACTCAAGGAGACGGAAAACCAGAGGAGGACGGAGGCACAGAGGATCCAGTTCATTGAGGAGGGAGAAGATGCGCAGAGCCCAGCCACGTTCTGGTAAGAACGTGGCCAGTTCAGGTATGGAGTTTTTCTCTGGGAACTGGGAGGAGGGGTAGAGATAAAAGGGGGGGGGAGAACGAATGGTTATAAAACATTTTTGGAAACACTGGGAGAACAATAAAATGTAAGTCACACTCGTAGGCCACAGAAGTAATAAAGGCATGGGGAAGGGGAGTGAAAGAAGGGGGAACACTTTTACAAAGAAACAAGAGCAACAGACAAGAAAGCAGAAATAATATCAGACCGCAGAAAAGGAATGTAGAAAAGCATATAACCCAGAACAAGAAACAAAGAGCGGAGACTTCAGACTAGAAAGGAGGAAAAAGTGAGCAGGGCAACAGGAGAAAGAAGAGAGAGAGAGAACAAAAAGAATTAAAGAGGACAGGTAAAAAGAAGTAACAAATAGAAAATGAACGTACCTTCTAAAACGGCTTCTTCTTTTCTTCCTCTCCCGTAAAACCTCATCTGCTGAACTCTGAAACGCCCACCTGAAAAGAGAGAAAGAAGAATAAAGTCAAGAACCCAGAAAATAACCCAGGAAGATCTCCAGACAACAGTTCAAAGAATAAAAAGATAGACAAGAGAGGAAACAAAGTGTGAAAAGAAACAAATAAAGAGACCTTATCAAACCTATATATTATGCAGTGAAGCCTCCGCTATTACTTAACCTGTTACAACTACATTTTTTACCCAAAATGACAAACTCAAGAATATTTGCAATATGAACTAGAATACCCAGTTCCTGCAAACTCACTGCCTATTGATCAACATCAAAGAGTTATGTACACCAATGGCTCTGCACAACCTGCAATTGGCACAAAGCATCATTACTTCGCTGCTTGCGCAGTCGTAAGTGGCTCCATGGAGGACAATAAATTTTGTCCCCAACATACATACACGCAAAGCCTAGTGGATTGCACAGCACGGCTGGCAGAGCTAAAGGCTCTGGTGATGGCACTGGAACATACGGATCCTGCTCAGCTAAAATTGATTGTTTGCGATTCATATTATTGTGTCCAGTCCTTCAATGGATACTTGCATTACTAGCACCAGAATGGGTTCAGAGATTCTAAAGGCAACACCATTAAACACAGACTTCTGTGGGGGAAAGTAGTGGATCTGAAAGAAACGCTACCAAATGTCCATGTTGTACATACACTTGGACTCCAGAGCGTTGGAATACACATGGCTGGGAATACACTGGCTGATGAAGCCTCAAAGTCAGCAGTAGACACGGCAACTGTTGCTGCAGTAACCCACTTAAGTGTGAAACCGGACGAAGACAGATGGGCTGCTGTGAAAGCTACGGCTGATGGCACACTCTACCCAGAAGCATTTCTGTAGGAAAGTACCATCTTGCCTGGCATGTTACCCCTATTTTTTACTTGTGTGTCAGTTTGTTTTTGCCTGTGTCACTGGGATCCTGCTTGCCAGGACCGTAGTGCTCATAGTTGTGGCCTGAATGTGTTTCCTGTGTGGTGCCTAACTGTGTCACTGAGGCTCTGCTATTCAGAACCTCAGTGTTTATGCTCTCTCTGTTTTTAAGATTGTCACTGCAGGCTAGTGACTATTTTTACCTATTATGATTAGCACACTTGAACACCCTTATAATTCCCTAATATAAGGTACCTAGGTACCCTGGGCATTGGGGTTCCAGGAGATCCCTATGGGCTGCAGCATTTCTTTTGCCACCCATTGGGAGCTCAGATCATTCTTACACAGGACTGCCACTGCAGCCTGAGTGAAATAATGTCCACGTTATTTCACAGCCATTTTACACTGCACTTAAGTAACTTATAAGTCACCTATATGTCGAACCCTCACCTAGTGAAGGTTAGGTGCAAAGTTACTATGTGTGCAGGCACCCTGGCACTAGCCAAGGTGCCCCCACATAGTTCAGGGCAATTTCTCAGGACTTTGTTAGTGCGGGGACACCATTACACGCGTGCACTACATATAGGTGAATACCTATATGTAGCTTCACAATGGTAACTCCGAATATGACCATGTAGCATGTCTAAGATCATGGAATTGTCCCCCCATGCCAAATCTGGTATTGGGGTGCCATTCCCATGGACCCCCGGTACTGCCAAACCAGCTCTCTGGGGTTTTCACTGCAGCTACTGCTGCTGCCAACCCACAGACAGGTTTCTGCTCTCCTGGGGTCTGGGCAGCCCAGTCCCAGAAAGGCAGAACAAAGGATTTCATCTGAGAGAGGGTGTTACATCCTCTCCCTTTGGAAATAGGTGTTAAGGACTGGGGAGGAGTAGCCTCCCCCAGCCTCTGGAAATGCTTTGAAGGGCACAGATGGTGCTCTCCTTTCATAAGCCAGTCTACACCAGTTCAGGGATCCCCCAGCCCCTGCTCTGATGCGAAACTGGACAAAGGAAAGGGGAGTGACCACTCCCCTGTCCATCACCACCCCAGGGGTGGTGCCCAGAGCTCCTCCAGTGTGTCCCAGACCTCTGCCATCTTGACTGCAGAGGTGTGAGGCCACAATGGAGGCCTCTGAGTGGCCAGTGCCAGCAGGTGACATCAGAGACCCCTCCTGATAGGTGCTTACCTGACTAGGTGGCCAATCCTCCTCTAAGGGCTATTTAGGGTCTATCCTGTGGGCTTCTCTTCAGATAACGAATGCGAGAGCTCACCAGAGTTCCTCTGCATCTCCCTCTTTGACTTCTTCCAAGGATCGACTGCTGACTGCTCCAGGACGCCTGCAAGACAGCAACAAAGTAGCAAGAAGACTACCAGCGACATTGTAGCGCCTAATCCTGCTGGCTTTCTCAACTGTTTCCTGGTGGTGCATGCTCTGGGGGCTGTCTGCCTTCACCTTGCACTAGAAGCTAAGAAGAAATCTCCCGTAGGTTGACGGAATCTTCCCCCTGCTAACGCAGGCACCAAACTTCTGCTTCACCGGTCCTCTGGGTCCCCTCTCATCTTGATGAGCATGGTCCCTGGAACACAGGAGCTGGATACAAGTTACCCCGACAGTCCAGTGGTCCATCTGTCCAAATTTGGTGGAGGTAAGTTCTTGCCGCCCCACGCCAGACAGTAATCCTGTGTACTGCGTGAACTGCAGCTGCTAGGGCGTCTGTGCACTTTTGCAAGGAATCCTTCGTGCACAGCCCAGGTCCCCAGCACTCCGTCCTGCATTGCTCAACTTGCTGAGTTGACCTCCGGCTTCGTAGGACCCTCCTATGTAGTGTTGAGATGACCGAGTGCTCAGTTTTCTTGAACCCGTGTTCAAGTGCTTCTGCGGGTGCTGCCTGCTTCTGCATGAGCTCTGTATTGCTGAGTGCCCTGTCTGTCTCCTCCTCCAAGGGGTGACCTCCTGGTCCTTCCTGGACCCGGGCAGCACCCATTTTCTTAAACTGCAACCTTTGCAGCTAGCAAGGCTTGTTTGCAGTCTTTCTGCATGAAAATAACTCAGGATCCTCCAGCGCGCCGTGGGACATCTTCTGTGCAAAGGAGAAGTTCCTGGCATCTTCCGTTGTTGCAGAATCTTCAGCTTCTTCCACCCGGAGGCCGCAATTTTGTACTTTAATCCGGCGTTTAGTGGGCTCCTGCCCACCCTGGACACTTTCGAGACTCTTGGACTTGGTCCCCTTCCTTTGCAGATCCTCAGGTCCAGGAATCCGTCTTCAGTGCTTTGCAGTCTGTTGTGGTCTTAGCAGAATCTCCTATCACGTCTTTAGTCTTTTTCTGGGGAAGTAGGGTAACTTTACTCCTACTTTTCAGGGCCTTGGGTTGGGGTATCTTGGACACCCTTAGTGTTTTCTTACACTCCCAGTGACCCTCTACAAACTACACTAGGCCTGGGGTCCCTAAGTGGTTTGCATTCCACTTTCTTAGGATATGGTTTGTGTTGCCCCTAGGCCTAATGCATCCTATTGTATTCTACAGTGTTTGCACTACTTTTCTAACTGTTTACTTACCTGATTTTGATTTGTGTGTGTATCTTGTGTATTTTACTTACCTCCTAAGGGAGTATATCCTCTGAGATATTTTTGGCACATTGTCACTAAAATAATGTACATTTATTTTCAGTACCTCTGAGTATTGTGATTCTTATGATATAGTGCTATATGATATAAGTGGTATAGTAGGAGCTTTGCATGTCTCCTAGTTCAGCCTAAGCTGCTCTGGTATAGCTACCTCTAGCAGCCTAAGCTGCTAGAACACTAATAAGGGGTAACTGGACCTGGCACATGGTGTAAGTACCATCAGGTACCCACTATAAGCCAGGCCAGCCTCCTACAATTTCCTGCTAAATATTTCTACAGAATGGGAGGCTGCCTAAACGCTGAGGTTAAAATACCAGGCGTAGGGGTTCAAGATATTCCCAACAAAGATGTAAGATCAGAGATGATTAAAGCAGCGCATGAGGGGGTGGCATCTGCCCATGCTGGTGTGCCGGCTACGATATCATTATTACAAGACTGTTATTGGTGACCAGGCCTATACAAAGAGGGCAAGCAGTATGTCCTTTGTCATGACATCTGCCAACAAATTAAAGTTTCCACTGCTAAATGCCCACAGCAGACACCCCTCCTAATCTCCAATAAACCTTTACAACGTGTGTCCTTTGACCATTGCGGTCCAATAACACCTCACAGTGCATACAAATGCATCTTAGTCGCTGTTGACTCCTGCCCCAGATTTTTATGGGTGTGGCCACAACGCTCGGCTGACGCTCTGACTGTTATTAAATATTTGCAAGTCTTTATCTGTATATATGCAGTTGCGGCTTTCCACTCGGACCAGGGCCCTGCTTTTGCCTCAAGGGCATTCAGGGACACCATGGCTTCATCGGGGGTCCAACTCCAGTACTCGTCTCCATTTCATCCCGAGGAAAATAGTGTCCTGGTGCGGTTAAACAGTGATTTAAAGCAATTGTTAACAGTGGAGTCTTAGGTACGGGTTGCAGTTAGCATAACCACCAGTATGGAGTCCAGAGAGCACTTAACAATCTGCCTAGAAGGTCCCTGGGGGGTGGTACTTCATATGAGTGCCACTTCGGAACTCGAATGTATGTTCCAGATCTTGATGGTCCTGGTGTGGAGGCGGCAGAAACACCTTTTGACATAAATGATTGTGCTACTGTCTTACAGAAATTACAACAGTTCTGTGACGACAACTCGTCTGGCAGTGCTGCCTCCACAGGAATTAAGGATGTACCTGTAAGGTCTACTGGCTGGATTCCTAGAGTGGGGGATCTAGTACGTGAAAAGGTTGCTGTGAAAAAGGAATTTGGTCCTTCTGATCAAGCACTAGACCCAGTTTTGGGAATACACAGTATCAGAACCATCATTCTACCTTTGTTGGCAGGTGCCAAAGAAAATCGTTTTGTCTCCATCGACAATGTCAAACTATACCCTGTGGCCGATCCTGCACAGCCGACCAAAAGAAAAAACAGTAGTTCCCGAATCCCTCTCACTACTGGTCAAGAAGTTCCTCTACAAGTTGTAAGCAGCAACACTGACACCTCTCTGAGCTTGGGGAGGTTGGAAAATGATCTTGCATTAGTTCCATTGACATCAAATAATACAGAAATAACTGATCGATTTGACACAACTTCAACACAGACGGATGGTGCCATTTATTCTGTGCCACCGCTGGAAACACCAACACCATCTACTAACACAGCTCCAGTTTTTGCACAAACTGCTTCTGGATACTTTGGCGACATCAACGACGACGTTTCAGACTCATTTGCCTCTTCGACCCCTGAACTGTCAAAAACACGTAAGCTGATAACTTTTCTTAAAACAAATTATTTCATTTTTCCATTGAACTATCTGTGGCTTTCCTTGACTGTATTGGCTTTCCTACTTTGGATTGGGTTTGTTATAACATTCTTTTTTGTTAAGATATGGTCATTTTCTTCTGGAAAAATCAACAGTTGAACTGCTGGATGAGGTCCTCAAACTACATTTTTCTGCTCATAAGGTCCGCAGAGACTTGTTTTTTGTGTACATTTCTGCTATACCATTTCCTGATGGGACTGTATGGGATAAAGTGACATTTGATATATATGGCCCTATTGAGGTCATTCAAATATCATATGTGTTCAAACTTTCAATGAACGATATAATAATACCGAGAGTTGTTTCCAATGACTGGGATGTGAAAACAGTTGATTCTATGATGACTAAATTACAGTATTATACTGTATTTGAAAACAAAGATGTTTATCAATCTAAAGAGAATTATGGTGATATGTTTTGCTATAATTATTAGGGGGCACCATTTCATCCATAGAGCGAGTACTCCAAGGACTATTTTTAATTATACACTATGGGAACATTGTTGGACTCCACCACAAGGGATTTCCAAAACTTTTTCTGAAAAGTTTACATAGTTTTTGGGCACAATGTTAAAAATGCTGAGTCATATTATTTTAAATTGCCACCAACACAAAACGTACGCATTTTATTAACAAATACGAAATGTATTTATTCGGATTCATTTGTTTCCCGGTTGACTATAGAGGGCTATGAGTATTGGCTGAGGTCGATTGACTTAAAAAGTGTGTGGGGAACTAGACATTAAATAAAGCTTTCTTCCCCTGTTTTTGCCAGAGCATGCCTGATACCTGTTCAAATTGTATTTTTAAATGAAACTGTACAACAAACAAGTTGGCTAGGCTTAGCAAAGATTAAGGAATTGAACAGGCCCAGTATTACAACACCTGCAAAATTTTATGAATGGCAAAAATATATAAATGCAGCTGAAGATCAGCTCGATGAATGGGTCCAGAATGGCACGTTTAATGTTTCACTGTCACGTCCTGTCGGGTGGTTATTGTGGCCAATAGATACCAATGGGTGTCATAAACCTTTTTTAAATTCCTTTGGGGGGTTTTAGAACAAATAGGCTGGACCCTCGCTATATATCGTCCAATCATGCGGGTATAGCAACAACATACAGTGTAGGGAAACTATGCCAGCAATGGTTAAAGACTTCCTCACTAGACGCGGTTAGAGAACACCTCAGTCTCGTGTCTAGTAACACCGACTTACAGGACTTCCTGTTAGGCTCCAGAAAACAACGCAGAAAAAGCTTCTCATATGAAGTTTATAATTTAATCTGGAAACTTTCACAAGAAGCTGCTGCCTTGTTTAGGCAAATAGACCAGGAAAATTTACAGAAGGCGTTAGCTGTTGTGGATAATGGGATTAACACCCTGTCTGACTGGATATACACCCTAAATAACAATGTCTCTTCTGCAATACACATTATACAAACAGATATGTCTTCATGACACCATGGGCAGAGTCAACTAAGGTCCATTATGCAGTTGGGTTGGACACTTCAAACAATGAAGGCGGGTCACTTTCCCTGGCAACATGTCAGCGCAAAGGAAATATTTTCTACTTTTAATTTAATACAACAACAACAACTAATGGCTAAGAAAGAAGCAATTTATGTCATGCTAAACATAAAAAATTAGAAAAGTTGCCTTTTACTGTGGCTGAAACACCATCTGCTGAGTGGTTAATACACAAGGTCATTAATCTGCCTATTTCTACACTTTAATTCACCTCCTGTTTAAAACACATTCCTGTAAGCAGATATGAAAGGCTGGGAGATAGTTACATTCATGAGGTGTGGGAGCTACCCTTCTCATACAAATGTCTCAGTGACATGAAATAAGTCTCTCTCAGTGGTAGTGAATGCGAGACTTCTGTCAGACATTCAATGGTTTGTAAACAGCTTTCCTTGCATGGGGCGTTTAACGCATCTGCAGCGAACTTGGCTTGTTATCTGAAGGTAGTTCCAGTCCCCTTGATTAGACCACCGTTCCATGTGCTTTCAAACAGTAGCTATGTTCTCCTCAATGGTGAAGACTGTTGTGGGATGAGAGCCGGAATAGTTTTTGTTGTTTCGGTCTCTAATATTGTTACATACTGCGGGAACGTACTTTTTCCTCCCACTAAAATAAAAGAAGTAGCAGACATTTGGCCACATATTGCTACTTCTAATGTGAATTTTGTCGCCACATGCAACTCGAAGATGACTTTGACCCTTAAACAGCGAGAGATGTAGGCTCTGTGCATAGCCCCCAGAGGACTTCTTACATATTGCTGTATGTGCCTTGCTCTGTTATCCTGGTGAAAAATATATCTCAGAACATCTTTAACGCCAATGACATTAGGTTGTGCTGTCACACAATTCTGATTTGTCTTAAAGGGTTGACACCTCAACATATGGCATGCTTTGCTAAATTTATTTTAAAAATTGAACACCTCTTTAAGCATGTGACAAACAACCAAGAAGGACGACCGACCGAGCTCAACTATGCTCATGTGTTTAAATTCTACTGCTGCTGAAGGACCTCTTTACATGAGAAACCTGCACAATACTTTATCTTGCAACAGACTTATTTTTGTCGCTAGACTCCTAAGTAGGTATGATTAAACAGCAAAGTGGTTTGATGCAGGGCCTCAATTTTGGTAGGGAGCCGAGGTGGGCTATTTTCTCTCTGCTCCCTTGATGATACACATTGCAGTACTTGCACTGAGTTGCCGTTATGGGACTGCTGGCTTTTAACTGTCCTTGGGTTTTAATATTTACTGTGGAAACTGTGGGGGTGATTCCGACCCTGGCGGTAAAAACCGCCAGGGCCAGGGTCCGCGGGAGCACCGCCAACAGGCTGGCGGTGCTCCTTTGGGCATTCTGACCGCGGCGGTACAGCCGCGGCCAGAAACGGAAAGTCGGCGGTGTACCGCCGACTTTCTGCTGCCCAGGGGAATCCTCCATGGCGGCGCAGCTTGCTGCGCCGCCATGGGGATTCCGACCCCCATACCGCCATCCTGTTCCTGGTGGTTTCGGCCGCCAGGAACAGGATGGCGGTATGGGGTGTCGTGGGGCCCCTTGGGGCCCCTGCAGTGCCCATGCTTAGCAGACACTGAAATTCGCAACGGGTGCTACTGCACCCGTCGCACACCTTCCACTCCGCCGGCTCCATTCGGAGCCGGCTTCCCCGTGGAAGGGTGTTTCCCGCTGGGCTGGCGGGCGGCCTTTTGGCGGTCGCCCGCCAGCCCAGCGGGAAACCCAGAATGACCGCCGCGGTCTTGTGACCGCGGTACGGTCTTCTGGCGGTTCCCGCTTGGCGGGCGGCTCCCACCGCCCGCCAAGCTTGGAATCACCCCCTGTGTCTTTTAGATGTTTTATGGCGTTTTAGATTTGTTATTGCCCTTTTAACCTTCTTTGCTGATTGCAATGATTTTTATTAATTGTGCAATAAAGAATTTTCGTTTCATGATGTAAATATGCTTAGTGACATTAAGAACTTTCATGCAATTTGTATATTTTGCATGAAGAGAGTTTATATACACTGGATTTCTTTTATCCAGTACAGGGCGCATGTGGGTAAATTGTCCCACAATTTTGGGACAATCGAATCACAGCAAACTACATTTTCTTTAAATTAGGCCATGGCTCCCTGGCAAGCATCTTTGGGTAAAACTCTGTCTCCTAGTTTATGGATTCTGCTGAGTCAATGTTTACTTCACAACACTGAGCAGAGGACGCAAGGGATGGGGAAATGTTCAGTGTCTTCATTAGCAGGGACGCACTGTGTGCTGACTTAGACCGGGGGGAACTGACCCTGTTGGGGGAGGGGACGCCGTGTTTAGCCCTAATATAAGATTTAAAAACACCTGCTCTATAGTTCCTTTTCATCCAGCTTTCAAGCAGCAATAAAACGTCATGATAACTCGTGTGATTAATGTTCCTGCTAGAGAGAGAGAGATGGAGTTTTGTCTAGTGTCAGTTTTGACTTGGCATAGAGTAGTGCAGATGGTTAATATGCCCACTGAAAACAAAAGAACTGTATTTCATGTGGATAGCTGAGTACATTAGTCAAACCAGCCTTTAGGAGTGCTTTAAAACAAATGAAATGTATGGAGAGATGAGGTGTATTTTTGCTGGGTTGTAGTGAGGGAATCCGAGGATGAGGTCATGGCCGGAGGTGGGGTCGGGTGCCAAAAAAAGATTGTCACACCGACCATCACCAGCGCTAAAGTAGGCCCTGGTATTGTGGTATGCATATTTCTAGGTGGACGAGCTGCAACTCGCTGAACTAAGGAAACTCTGACTGAGCTGCCCGGGAGCTTCACAGACCTGTGGCCATCTTGCACGGGGCCCAGTCATGCCCCTTTTTTTCTATTATAACAGCTTGTTTATTGAACTTCTGTTTTGACAAAGAGAAATATCCTTTAGTCACTACTCTTTTCTGAGGTTGCACTATGACCAAAATTTACGTTAGGTATGTGACTAACCCGTCTACATTTTCTGTGTTCTCATGATGAGTAAGGGGCAATTAGATTTTATAAATGGTATTTTCAAACTTGTGGAGGATTCGCAAAAGACAGAGAAAGGGAAACAATTGTTTGTATATGGGATTTTTTTTAAACATTAAGGGCCAGATGTAGCAAAAAAATATTTTGCGAGTTGCAAATTGCGAGTCACAGCAATTCGCAATTTGCAACTCGCAAAATTTTATGCAGAAAGGTGTCTCAGACACCTTCTGCGACTCGCTATGGGGTCACAAAGACCCACCTCATGAATATTAATGAGGTGGGTCACAGTTTGTCACCATGTCTGTGACTGCTTTTAAATAAAGCAGTTTTTTTTTTCTTTTTGCAGCCCGTTTTCCTTAAAGGAAAACGAGCTGCAAAAAGAAAAACTTCCGAAACCATTTCGTTTCGTTTTTTTCAGAGTAGGCAGTGGTCCATAGGACCACTGCCTGCTCTGAAAAAATATTTTTTGGGGCATTCACAAAGGGGAAGGGGTCCCATGGGGACCCCTTCCCTTTTGCAAATGTGTTACCATCCACTTCAAGTGATTGGTAACTGCGAGTTGGTTTGCGACCGCATTTGCGGTCACAAACCAACTCAGCATGGCGATGCGGTTGCAAATAGGAAGGGAACACCCCTTCCTATTTGCGAGTCGCAGCCTCAAATTGCGAGTCGGTACCGACTCGCAATTTGAGGTTGTGCATCGCGTTAAGCCTTTTGCGCGTCGCAAACTGCATTTTTCGCAGTTTGCGACGCGCAAAAGGCTTCCTACATCTGGCCCTTAGTTACATGACTGATGTGTCAACTGCCTGATCAGTGATAAAGTGCTAAGAATTATTTCATATTTCTCTAGGTCTGACATAAAGACCCTGAGACCTTCATAGTGAGTCAAGGACCTAGCTGCCTACCTGTTTACCCACTTCCACATTTCTCCAGGCTTCTGGTAGAATTGTCATGAACTGAATCATTGGGTGACTTTGATGCCAGAGAAAGCAAGAGGACTAGGTGGATTTTCAGCATTCCCATGAAACTCCGTCATAATTCATGTTAGTCAGTCTGAATTGACCTGTTTTTCCCAACCTCTTCTGATAGCGGCAGGGTGTTGTCTACGGCCATACTCTTCCTTCTCTTCAGTTTTCTGTTCACAGATCCTGCTTGTATCCTAGACTCCAGTGAGAAACTGTGGATCCACACACAAGGGCCAAGCTTGGATCCACAGATTCAGGCGTTGGATCCACGAATCCTGTAAGAACAACATAAGCTTGGACGGACAACCCTCTGGCTTCCTTTACTCCCCCCCCATATATCTACAAGGGGATCAATATCTATGGATCCACAACTATCGAAACATACTCTATCTTTTCTCAAAATATATCCTGCCCAAACCAACTCTGTCTTCAAAAGCTAAATTCTCAAAATTGCTGAAAATATTTCACCATTTTTTTTTTTTAAACACAATCTTTGGGTACAGTTCTAACTTTGTGTAAAATTGTATGTATATGTATATATGGCAAGGGTACGAGTTATAGTTACCTTAGGGCGCGAGTTATAGTTACTTGAAAGAACTCTAACAATAACTGCTTAATTTCTATGGTTTTGTACGAGTCAATTTAGAACCTAACTATAACGTCCCTGTGATGTGTTTTTTTTTTAGTGAATATATATATATATATATATATATGTATATATATATATATATATATATTCTTGTCATTAATAAATATATAACACTGTATACGGACTAACACACTTTCCGTATATACCTTCCTGACAACTTGGTTTACTTCACATAAACATTGATTAACATGCTATTCTTAATTTAAAAATTAGTTGACTGTTCATTTTTGTAAAGATCCCAGCACATCATTCACAGCAGAAAATCAAACAATTTCTCATACTAAATTCATGTTGTTATGCACACATACTAAAACTCCCAAATAAAAAACACATACTTTTCACATACACAATCCCTTTTTTTAATTAACTATATAACTTTATTTATTTAAAGTACATGCAGGGTTTCTCCTTCCCATATGTTCACTCGCGGTCTCTCCTCCGAGTGTCTACTACAACAAGCAGAAAATGAGAAACAGGAAGAAGAAGTAGGCCATTTTGTTCTGAGGCAACTGCTCTTAACAACAACTTCCTCTTCCATTCTGATGCGCCTTGCAATAATCTCGTCTTCACCATGCATTAGGGACTTGATGAGAAGCCCCGCCGCCATTCTCTGAGGGAGAATTGGACATCCTTAACCAGAAGATTGTCAACAGGTACCATCAGCTTTATGGAGGTACTGCAACCCTACTGAACAACACAGCGCTGGCACGAACTGGGAAAGACACTGCTCTGTGATTCAGGGCAGTGGGTGTCTACAACCAGCAGGGGAAGCTATGTCACAAGCACGGGGAGGATCTTCATCGCCCAGTCTGAACTGAGGCCCAGGACATTATGTGGTTAGCCTCCCAGACACATTCTTGCACCCTGCATGATACTACTGTAATAGAGTGTCCTTAAGCTGCCTGGCCGACCTTCCATGCTCAGCTGGGTGGGTTTGAAGAGCAGAGAGATAGTAATTGTATATTAGTAGTTACCACCTATGTTCATTTTGAGCGTGGCATCTTGTCATGTTTTCACTGTGAACTTTTTTATAATCTTCCATGCTATATTTAACAAGTTTTTTATGTGGTATGGAAGGTTTGAAGTGACATTGCTAATATGCAAGTTTGTTTTGTTTGGATTGACTAATTATCTGATTTTGACATTATGGAAACTGTTTTTGACATACTCAGAAATTATGTTAATAAAAAAGTTACAAAAACATTATACATTTGAAATCTGTGACATTTCTATTTTCCCATTTTAGTTGATATGATGTTGACATTGTCTACCTTTACCTCATTTCTTAACTACTATATAATTGTTACCTTTTGCCTTCAAGGTTCACACAAATAATTCATAATGACTGGAATATTTGATGTTAAAATATATGTAGAGCACATTAGCATATTTTACAATTCTTAGAAGCTATGCTTGAAAACTCTCTTATCTCAGAGAACCAATGTGTAGAACCTGTTGAAAACCTAGATATTTCGACAATTTAAATATAATCTTTCACACACATATTATCCTACTACCCCTTTCTCCTCCTTTGAGTGGCTGATTGTGCAGATATTTTTAGATGTTTAAATTTTAACTATTTGTAATTACCAACATTTGAGTATGAAAGTAGGTAATAGTTACGAGTTTGTTAAAGACTTTACAATGTCAGCACTTGTGCAATGGGAAAAATAAAATTTTATCTAAAGTTATATAGCTATGCTTAACTGAAACAAGGACTTCAATAAGTCTATTTTTTCACATTCTTTTTCACTGGCCCCGGCTGGCCAAGGATGGTCAGAGCAGGACCAGGAGCAAGCACAAAGACCCTCTCCTCAGAAGGAGGCACTACCACTTGACACCGATAGCAAGAAGGAGGAACCCAGCACCACTAGGGGTAGTGAGCCTGCCAGAAGACTAACTTGATTGGTCACGAAGAGACTCCGCGCAGAAGATGAACAGCCAGCGGAAAGGGGAGGGGGCAGTAAATCTTGACAACACTTGTCAGGAGGAGGAAGATTTTGGGTCTTCTCCTGGCCTTAAACAAACATACCTGTGATGCCTCAAGAGAAGAACCAATAACAGCTCGACCTGCACTCAGTTGTCCTTAACTCTCAAGGCCACTATTCCATCAGGGCCTCCAGCTGCAAACCTTGCCCATGCATCACCTTCACTTCCATTGCCCGCCCTGAAGAACTAGAGTTGATGGACACTTCCGCCCACAACACCCCACATTACTCTTGTGCAACCCAAACCCTTCTCCTGAATAAGTCCTTAGATACTCTCAAGGGGGCCATTACTCCAGTCGGAGAGGCTCAGGGAGCAATCTCTCAGGATATCTGGGACTTGATCTGTAAGGTCGTGACACTCAAAGAGACAGATAATGTCCAGGCTTTCATGTGGCCTCATGACCTCCTTGACAGCAGGTCTTATGTCTTGTTTTCTTCCCCAACCCAATCAAATTCCTTTAGTTCCATCTCCCAGTTCATCTATGGCGAAGCCTAGCATAAATCTGCTTGCTGTCTCATGTTAAGAGTACCAGGTGTTTCACATGGCACTAGAGCCCCGTAGGTGTCAGAAGGCTTCTCATGAATTCACATGAATTCAAAATTTCGGTGAGAAAGGAGCGTAGTCCTTGGCCTCATCCCCATTCCCCTGCTGGCCACTTCCCTGGTACATTTTTTTAAAAGTTCCATTAAGTGGAAATACATTATTTTAGTCACACTGAATGGAAAAGCAATGCCAAGGTCTCTACAAAATGGTTATTTTTACTCACATGTTAACTAATTGTTTGCATATTTGAGCATTTTTAAAGTTCCAAGATTGACTGTTCCAGACACTACTGGACTAAGAAGATTTTTTTATTAACAAAGTGCAAGATAAGGTAAAAAGCACAGAAGATTGCTGAGCCTGAAAGACACAAAAGCAAACAAAACAGTTGATAATAACTTGATTTCTATTAAAGATATCTCTCAGGTCACTGTAAAATTAAACAATGGGATCTAATGAGATAAATCTGATTTCTGCTACATTTATTTTTTATTTGAAAGTATTACAAAGCTCAGGGCAGGTCTTAAAAACAGTAGAATGTTGTGCTAACAGAGCTTATTATTTTGGGTATCTGCTAATAGCGATTAGCTTTCTGCGATTTTTCAGTCCATATTTAATTGTTTAATGGGAAACAACTCCCAGAAGGCAATGTTAAGGAGGTTAAATTGGTTGAATGGGAAGAGCGCAGCCATGGATTTAAGGTCCCACTGACCCCTCTGCTGCCTTTCTAATAGTATATTGTTAGTATATATTTAGGTAGTTAAAGAATGCATTTACTTTTGTAAATTATCATAATTAGATTCAGGCCTTCATTATGTACATGGCGGGCCATTCCGCACCGCCAGCGGTGGCGGCAGAAACCGCCAACAGAGGAGCGGTCCGGACCGCCAAATAATGAACCAAACGAAACTCATGCATCCCACGCACCACCCACCGCCAGGAAAGGATTCCCGATGACGACGGCAGAGGCTGCCCACAGGCCGTGGGAAAGGCCCAACCCGCCCATCAAATTATGAACCACCATTCCGCCGCCAGTTCCGGGGCGGGAACCACTGCCACACAAAGCCAGGTGGAAATGAAACAAATAGAAGGAAACACTCACCGGAGCTCAACAAAACGTGCAGCGGCAGCCATGGCCAGAGAGCTGCAGATCATGCTGGCCCTGCTCCTTGCCATACATCTACATGACCAAGACCGCCGACGAAGACGACGACGGTAAGTACTGCAACCTACAAAACAAGGGAGGATAGGGCAAAGTCACATACCCATCCACTCCACCCACCCCGCAAAGCACCCCAACCCTACCCAGCAGCAATAGTCAGACACCCCACACCAAGAGGGACGTACAAAACCGACGGCCACTGCAACTTGGCCATAAGACATACAATAGCACCACAGCCATAAATTATTTAAACAAACACCAGGGTGGAACTGCGTGCAGCCCAAACACAGGCCACACCGAAACTTTATCATGAAGCTCACTGAGCGAAATTATGAAAACAGGGCCAATGGCCAGTCCATAAAAAGTCCATCTTCCTTGGCCACAACTGCCACACCTGACTCCCACAAGGGCTGGGTACTCCACTCAACCGAGCACCATAGGGGGGTCCAGACACCTCACGGAATGGGGGTGGGGGGCCGGGGGGATTTACGACGGGGTGGGACTTTGACTTGCGTGAGCAGGTTGGTGGGAGGTGGGCTTCTCCTTAGAAGAGTGTGGGGGCTGTTTGGCACGGGCGGAGCCGGATGCCTTAGGCTCAGAGTGGGCCTTCTTCCTAAGTGGAGAAGGGGGACGGGAATGGGAAGGCTGGACCGGGGTGGGCTGCGATGTGGAAGGAGCGGAAAGGGAAAGGAGGTGGACACGTTTCGGGACAAGACGGGGTGGGCCAGTGGGTTCAAACAGGTCTACGCAGGAGTGGAAACGTTTCTTGGGACCAATTGGGGTGGACGTGGATGAGGGCGTGGGAGTGGAGGCAGAGGGAGTTAATGTATGGGGTGTAGGTGTGCGTGTAGTGGGTGCCGGAGACTGCTCAGTATGCTGTGCTGTGGTGGATGTCTGATGGGTGGGTGTCTTGCTGAGTTTGAGTGCTTTGGGAGGTGGGGGGTGGACACAGTGGGAGAAGACAGACAGCTAGTGTGGATGTATGTTGGGTGGGTGTCTGCAAGTCGGTGAGTGTGCTGCATGTGTCAACAACAGTGGAGGTGGAGAGTGCAGGTGTGGTGTATGGGGTGCATGTATGGCTGTCTGCTATTGTGGTGAGTGCAGGAAGAGGAGCAGTAACAGTGAGTGACGGTGCAGTGCATGAGGGTGTGCATGTAGAGGGGACAGACAGGGAGGCAGAAGAGGCGGGCACTCTGGGGGAAGCAGACATTGTTGTGTGTGCAGGTGTATGTTGGCTGTGTGAATGCTTGTGGTGGGAGGTGTGGTGCTTGTGTTTGGAAGTGTGTTTTTTGTGTGTTGAAGAGCTTGACTGCATGTCTGAATGTGTGCCTTGGACAGGTGAAGGGACTGGGGTGCTGGAAGGGGTAGAGGAGGTTGGAGGGGGGACGGAATGGCCAGGGAAACTGGCTGTTGTCCAAGAGGAGGCCAGAGCCTGAAAAGATCTCTGTAGGGCAGACACAGCACTGTGAATGCCATCCAGATAGGCATTCGTCTGCTGCACCTCTGATGCTAGCCCCTGGATGGCATTGACGATGGTTGTCTGCACTACAGAGATGGTTCTCAGTAGGTCAATAGCCTCCTCTGTGAGGGCAGCAGGGCTGACTGGGGCAGGGGAGGAGGTGCCTGGGGCGAAGGAGATGCCCACCTTTCTGGGTGGGCGGGCACCTCGGTGGGGAGCAGAAGGGAGGGCACTGATGGTATGGGTGGTGGCAGAAGTTCTCACGGTAGTGATTTGTCCACTAGTGTCCACCACCGCCAGAGGATCCCCATCGGAGGAGGTTTTATAGTCACTCCCACCGGTGGTAGTAGCCTCCCCCGTGGAAGTCCCCTTGCCCTCCCTCCCACTGGTCCCCTGGGCGTCCGTTGTCTCTGCCTCCGAGGATCCGTGGGCTGCTGTCTCCCCACTAGCCGGTGTCTCAGCTCCCTCGCCTGATGTTGATGCTGTACCAGACACACAAAAGAGAACAGGGATGGGGAGACAAAACAGGAGAGACACTTGTAAATAGCTGAATGCAGATACACAATGGCCAGACATACATCTACCCAGCAGACACACCCAACAGGCAGCACCGTGCACTAGGCCCATGACCATGGCCCTGACTACTGAGCAGTATACTCAGTATACCCATATCCTGTCACTGCATTGAAGCTGAGGTAGGTGAAACCTGACAGGACACCCCTACACCCTTTGGGGAGCAGAGAGTAGCTGGACACCACTTTAAACCCTGCTCTAAGCCCCATGAGCCCTATCGCACACGCACTCACCCTTCCAGGCTGAAGTATGGGCTGTGAGTACTCATCCCCTTGTGACTGCTGTGCAGCCTTCAAGTGCCCATCTAGGTCTGGGTACGCCACCGCCAGGATCCTTCGCATTAAGGGTGTCAGTGCCCGACGGGCATCCCTACCACGTTGCTGGGCCTCACTGATCTTCTGCGCCTAGTGCCGCAGGTCCTCCCACCTCTTCCGACAGTGGGTGCTCCGCCCGTTGTAGACCCCCAGGGCCTGTACCTCCTTGGTGATGGCATGCCAATGTGCCCTCTTCTGGTGGGCGCTGACCTAGTAGGGAGACACAGAGAAGAAACACAGAGGTCAGGCACCTGCATGATGGCAATAGCTGGCTGATTGTTAGACATAGGACAGACAGTACTCCCAGACATGCAGGACAGTGGCACACAGCATTCCATGCACCAAGCCCCATCCTGGCTCACAGGAACGCACATCTGAGCAATCCCCTCCATCCATTACACACACCGTGCCCCCCCAAACCCGGACTCACCTGTACCTCTGGCCGGCTGTAGAGTCTGCCGTACAGGGGTAGGACCCCCTCCACCAGTTTCTCCAGTTCTTCCTTGGTGAAGGCTGGGGCCCTTCCCCTGCACCACGTGGAACATCCATAGCTAGAGGCAGGCCACAGCAGTACGCGGAGTGGAGTACTTGTCCGCACAAGATCAGGGAGTCAAGTGACCACACGATGACGAACGCGCGTACGTTCCGCGGCAGAATGCACCGCCACCACCGGCGGCGATCATGATACGCCAAGATTCCCCATTGGCATCCATGTTATCCAATGAGAGTGCGAACAGCGGTAAACACCGCCTAACGCTGTGACGTCAACCGCTAGCAGTCTTAGGTCACTGCCACAACGAAGGGGCAGAACTACAGTGGGCAGACATTTTGCCATCACCTACGCATCTAGAAATTCAAGTCACAATGCTGGGCCTACTAGCCATATGAATCATATATGTCTCTATCCATAGAGTATATTATCACACCTGATTTACTCCGTTCCCTCTTAGTGATGACAATGTACATCTGTCAGGTTGCAGTTATTGTACAGACACCACTATGAAGAATGCAGTGAATGTGTTTAGCAAATATGCCTGTGTATGTGTGCACATGACTCCTTGTTCTTACCCCTCACAGGTACAGACCCTTGTGGTGAGGAAGGGCAACTTCTGTGAACAGACCACTTGTGGATATGGGGGCCATGGTGGAGCGTCAGATCATTATCACTTACAGACTCACACGTGCAACTGTTCAGGACCTATGTGCATTACTGGATCCTGCACTGACTCCCGGAAATCGTAATCAGCATGCCATTCCAACTGAGGTGCAGGTGCTCTCCACACTCCATTTCCTGGCCACAGGCTCATTTCAAGTGACAGTGAGCATGGGTGCTGGTTTCTCACAGCCAATGTTCAGCCAGGTACTTACAAGATTTCTAAATGCATTTGTACAACATCTGCGATCCTATGTGCGATTACCCCAAAGTGCTGAGCTCCCTGCTATCAAGTCAGACTTCTATGCCTTTGCAAACATTCCCCATGTTATTGGTGCCATCGATGGAACTCACATACCCATCATCCCCCCAAGAGTGAGTGAACAGGTGTACAGAAACAGGAAGAACTTTCACTCCATGAAAATCCAATTGGTATGTACAGCAGACCAGTACATATCCCATGTGAATGCCATGTTTCCTGGTTCAGTCCTTGATTCATTTGTTTTGAGGAACAGTAGTGTGCCACAAAAGATGGAACAACTCCAAGAGGACAGAGGGTGGATCATAGGTGAGTGTGCCTGTCACTAACTGACACATTGCTGAAAAACAGCCTATCAGACTAAGGACATTCCAATGACGACTCTGTATTGACCATTTCTCTAGGTGATTCTGGCTATCCAAACTTGCGTTGGCTCCTGACACCAGTGAGGAATCCCAGGACGGATGCAGAGAGGAAATACAATGAGGCCCATGGACGTACTAAAAGGGTGATAGAGCGTACTATAGGTCTCCTGAAGGCTAGATTCCGGTGCCTACATATCTCTGGGGGTTCCCTGGCCTATGGGCCTGATAAGGTGTGTAAGATAGTGGTGGCCTGCTGCATGCTGCACAACGTGGCAGTGACACATTCAATACCCCTTTTGGAGGTGGAGGGTGCTATAGGTCCTGATCTGTTACCTCAGAGAGGTGAGGAGAGTGATGGTGAGGATGAGGAAGGGGAAGATGTACTTTCCAGAAACCAACTTACAACTCTACTTCCAATAACTGTCTGGGACTTCAGCCTGTATATGTGGTTAGTAACTGATACTGTAAGTGTGCCATGTCACATAGGGGGATTTGGTCATGATATGCGTGGGCATGGACCTCTTCAGCATGGTACTAACAGACAACATAAGCATTCCCTTCTTAACTTTTTAGAAACACACCTTACCAGCAGCATGCACAATTTGAGAATAAAGTTTATCCCTGCCTGTTGCATCATTACTCCACTTTGTTCAACAAAGGTCTTTAGACCTCGCGCCCTTAAATTCGAATGAGAGAGCGGCCGCGCAGCAATAGGTAAGCGCGCTCTCTCTAGATGCTGCTATTTTAAAAAAGAATTGAGCTTTTAGTTCCTAAGACATTATTTAATTTCACTTGGTGGGGCTTTTTAAGGGGCGTTTTATTCAGAAATATTTCCTTC
Organism: Pleurodeles waltl; assembly: GCF_031143425.1. NCBI lineage: Eukaryota > Metazoa > Chordata > Amphibia > Caudata > Salamandridae > Pleurodeles > Pleurodeles waltl. The sequence goes on along the minus strand of NC_090440.1, from coordinate 1,225,946,281 downwards.
TGTATTTTTAAATGTATTAAATTATTGGTGTGTTGACTTGTTGTTTCACGGTGTTGCGAGGCGGAAGGGAGGGTCTGTAAGAGCCCTTCTTCCTGCCCTCTTCCACACGCGCTGCCAGGTCAGCGCTCTAGTGGACGCAGGTCTTTAGACCTCGCACCCTTAAATTCGAATTGCAGAGTGGCCCGTCTGCGCCCGTCCGCACCCTGACGGGCCCAGGGGCCAGAAACTCTGGTCTTTTTTTTAATGGTTCTTATTCTGACATATCTAAAGGTAGGGGGATTGCTTTGTCCTGCAACCACAAAGTTCTAGTAGACTGCAGGTCTGATTGGAGATGTGAGGTATGTAATTGGCAACTATGTGCTCCTCTGACGTTGAGGGAAGCCAGAATGGAACACAACAATAAAGCAAAGGTGGGGAATTTAAATAAGCCGATTTGTCAGGCTCTAGTCAATGTTCGGTCTCTCCCCAAACACAAGCTAGAAATTAGAGAGATGCTTGAAGTATTGCATATTGATTGTCTTTTCTTAACAGAAACTTGGGGTAAGGTAGAGTCTGATCCAGATTTTATTGAAGCAACTCCGCCGGGGTATACGTATTATAGATTGGACAGACCTTTGGGTCGAGGTGGTGGACTGGACATTATTTGTAGATCTACGTTCTCCTGCACTTGGATGAACTCCTCTTCAGAAATTTGCGAAGCAATGGTGTTCAAGATTTCACAGAATCACCAGGTGTTACTGATCTATAGACCTCCTGGTTCTTTTGGGAATTTTCTTCAATCTTGGGTGTCCCTGTTGAAACCTCTGATTATGTCTCCTAAGGCTATTATTTTAGGAGACTTTAATATTCATTTTGATGAATCCTCTAATTCTATGGTCCACAAATTTTTGGAGTTGATGTTAGCCTTGGACTGGACCCTTAAAGTCTCTACGGCCACGCATATAGCTGGTCATATACTGGATGGGAACTTTGCGCGCACTGATTTGGGTATGGAGCTAACTAATTCTCTGTTAAGCTGGACCGACCATCATCTCCTGCTATTTAAAACGAAATTGAAGTGTACTCGCCCCTCCCCTTGTAATAAGGAGAATCAAGTATTTAGACATGGAAACAAATTAAACAGGTAGAACTGATAGCAGCTCTAGAAAAGACCCTGGTAAAGGACAACAAGTACTCTCTGCCCCTTCTTGATTGCCTTTATCAGGGCCTGGAGACTGTTATGTCTCAACTGGCACCTCCTAAGATTCTTAAGCCCACTCGTAGGAATATGTTGAACCAACCATGGTTCACCAGTGAATTGAAGGCTCTCCAAAGGAAATTTCGTCAATTGGAGAGACGGTGGAAATTAAATACTGGCACTGAGGAAAGGGAGCTACTCAAGTCTACATTTAAAATTTATAGAGCGGCCTGTTTTAAGGCAAAGTCGGCCTTTAATACGGTTAAGGTCCAGGAGGCTTTGAATGTCCCGAGAGAGCTATTTAAGGTGATCAAGGAATTATCCACCCCTTCTAACCCACCTGATTTAGTAAATACACAAGAGTATTGTGACAAGGTAGCAAAGCATTTTGAAAACAAGATCCTTTGCTCTTATGCTAACTTTGCCCCTCTTGATGTCAGTGGGGAGTTAATTCCCTGTATTTCTCCTGACTCGTTAGCTAGTGAAGTAACTCTGTCTGACTTTCCTTGCACGTCTCATGACGATCTTAGCAAACTAATTTTGAATATGAAGTCCGGCTCTCCTTTAGATCCATGTCCTCTTTCAATGATTCATATGATCCCTGACTATATAGCTTGGATTCTCGTTACGAGTTTTCAGGAAATTCTTAAATCTGGATGTTTTCCTTCTAGATGGAAGGAGGCCATAGTAGTCCCTGTAAAGAAGAAACCACTTGGAGACGTGCAGGACCTTGATAATTTACAGCCAATTGCGCTCCTTCCTTTCTTTGCCAAGATCTTAGAGAAAATCATGAATAAGGCACTAGTGGATTTTCTGGGGGAAGTAGAAGTTTTAGATCCTTCGCAGCATGGCTTCAGGAAAGCTCATAGTACGGAAACGACCCTTATCTTCTCCACTGATTCTATTCGTAGACTTGTGGATGAGGGACAGGGTGCCATTCTAGTCCTGTTAGATTTATCTGCAGCCTTTGATACTATTTCTTCCCAGATTCTGACAGCCCGTCTCTATCAAGCAGGTGTTAGAGATAGGGCCTTGAAATTACTAGAATCTTTTGTAACTAACAGATGGACTACGGTCAGATGTGGTAACTTCGATTCCACACCTTACCTTCTTCCTCGTGGGACTCCACAGTGTTCCTCATTAAGCCCTACTTTGTTTAATATTTATGTTGCCCCGCTAGCCAACCTGGTTCGTCCTTTTGGCTTTATCCCCTCTTCATATGCAGACGATACACAGCTTATTATCCCTGTTAATAAAAACTGGGAGGAGGTGGCGGACCGTTTTAACCTCTTTATGAAGGAAGTTAGCAACTGGATGGGATCTAATTGGCTGAAATTGAATGCTTCGAAGACTGAAATTCTCTGTTTTGGATCTGGTGTTACATATTGGAATCCACGCTGGTGGCCATCAGACTGTGGTTCTCTTCCTACCCCTTCTAATGTTAGCAAAAATGTGGGTGTTATGTTTGCAAATCGACTATTTTTCAAATATCAGGTCAATCACATGGTTAAAATTGGTCTATGGCTGATTAAAATGTTAAGGAAAGTCTTTCCTTTTCTTCAGTATAAATGGAGAGTTGCCACCACTTTAGCCTTGGTAATATCTAAAATGGATTACTGTAATGCTTTGTTTCTCAATTTAGACCAAGGCCTTCTTAATAGGCTACAGCTGATTCAGAATTCAGCTGCCAGAGCAGTTCTTAATCTTTCACGTTGGACCTCTGTGAGAAATAGTCTCAGACAACTGCACTGGCTTCCAGTGGCTCAGTGGATTATTTTTAAATCCCTTTGCTTGTCTTTTAAAGCCGTGCATGGCCAAGGCTCTAAATATCTGTCTGCTAAATTAGGCTGGTACAAACCAAAGAGGCATCTTAGATCATTATCAGCCTGCTATAGTCATGTTCCCCGCACATATAGAGCGAAGTGGGGTGATAAAGCCTTTACTGTGGCTGCTGCCAAGTGCTGGAATTCCCTCCCTCTCAATTTCAGGGATGAAACATGTTATTTACGGTTTAGGAAGTTGATTAAAACTTGGCTCTTTCCTAACTAACCTTTTCTTTTTGTTTTTCTATGGGTTGGGTTTTCTTTATGAGTGTAGTGACGTTTTTTACCTATGTTAGCGATTCGATGCTCTTTGTGAGCCAGAATGCGCTTTATAAATATATCTACATACATACATACATACATACATTGAAGACAGGGGACAGTGTTACATGTGAGATATGTTGTTTATTGGTGGAATACAGTGAAATGTGCTATGTACAGTGATGGAAGTCGTTATGGTTGGTTGTCCTCAAAACCGACTTGGTGGCAGGCCTGTTTTTTATTTCATAGGTGGGTCCTATTTGTAGTTCTGTACATCATTTAGCCCTCAGCTAAGTGCAGTTTGTGAATGGGTGGGTTGGTTGCTTGGCAGTAGCAGCAGTGTCAATTGTTGGTAGGGGACTTGTTCTTAGCTGGGATCCAGTGCCATATTTTGGCCTGAGACTACGTTTGGGCTCCTGCTGTGAAGCTACTTGGGGTGACATGGTTGGCCCTTGTGATTCCTGGGAGGGTTTTTCCTGTGCTGCTTGAGCTGCTTGGGGCAACTGTTGCTGTTTGTCCAAGGCTGATGTGGGGGCCTCTTGTCCGGTGTGGGTGTCTGAGGGTTTGTTGACCAACTGCAGCAGTGCTCCACCAATGGTGGCCATTGTGGCATTGTGTTCTCTCCACTGCTCCATGGCCTGTTGGTGGTGTTCCAGCTGCATCCTCTGACTTTGCTCCAGGGTGGTTACAATCTGTGCCAACCTGTCTTGGCTATGTTTGAATGCCCCCAATACCTCTGCAATGAAGTCCTGGGCTGCTGCATCTATCCGGTGCCCTACACCCTGACCCACTGGGGCACTTGACCTTGTCCTGGCCCCCTGTGCCTGTGTCCCCTGCGCAGGTCTGGTCGTGCCACTACTACTGGGGCCCTCGTCTTCCTGCATGGTGGGGGTGGGAGACTGTGGCCTCTGTAGCTGTGGTCCACCTGTTTGTGCCCTGGGTCCACTGGTGTGGGCACGCCTCCCCTGGCCTGCTGGTCTTGACTGGGTGTTAGGAGTGACAGTGTTTTCCTGGGTGGGGCTGCTGCATGGTGAGCATCCAGGGCTATGTGAGGGGCCTGCCTGCTCATCAGTGTCCAGGGATCCTTCAACAGAGTCCTGTGATGTACCTCTGTCTCCCTGGAATGCTGTGGCACTCCTTGTCCCCCCCATTCCATTAGGGTTGCATGGGTGGTGGTGCCTGTTGGGGGACATAGAGGTGTTTGTTACATATGCAGGAGGGTCTGAGGTGGGCAGTACTGTACAATTTAGTGCTGGTGTGCCTTTCAGTGGCCTTCAGGGGTGCCTTTGTGAGGTGGACATAGCATCTAGTGGCAGTGGTGGTGTTACATTGTGGTGGGGGTTATTATTCCATTGTGGGAACGTGCAGGGGTGGGTGGCTGTGCACAGCGGGAGTGATGTGGGCCTGGTAGTGAGTTGTGGCTGATGCAGGGTGGTGGATGTGGTGGGTAATGGCTAGGAAGGGTGTGAGTCTAGGTGGGTGTGGGTGGGGTGGTGACAAGTATGGTGTATATGGGGTAAATGTAGACGACTTACCCGAGTCCATTCCTCCAGTGAGTCCAGGCAGTCCCTCTGGGTGCAGGATGGCGAATACCTTCTCCTCCCAGTCGGTGTAGTCGGGTGGTGTTGGTGGTGGCCCTCCCTCAGTCTTCTGCACTGCGATGTGGTGCCTGGATGCCATGGCCCGGACCTTCCACCGCAGGCCATTCCATCTCTTGCGTATGTCGTCCCTGGTGCGTGGATGGTGTCCCACTGCATTCACCCTGTTGACGATGGTCTGCCACAGCTCCATTTTCCGGGCTATGGGTGTGTGCTGCACCTCGGAGCCGAATATTTGTTGCTCCACTTTTAGGATCTCGTCCACCATGGTCCTTAGCTCCCTTTTGGTGAAACGTGGATTTTTTGAGGGGGGGACATGGTGAGGGTGGTGGATGGCGTCAGGACTGGGGACGGTGTTTGGGTGCTCCTGTGTGGGTCGCTATGCGTGTCCTCTCTGCTGGCGTTCTCTGTCTGACTCTGGTGCTCTCCTTCTTCTGTTCCTGGTTTCATTGCAAGGGATTGTGGGGTGTGTCTGGGGTGTTTTATGGTGTTCTGGATGTGTGTCAGGTGCGTGGGTGCTAAGCCTAGCCAATGTGTGCCGTGGTTGCTGTTGGGCCCACTTGCCGCCCGTGGTGGTCGTAGCCACCAATGGTCGTCCGGCCTCCACTGTCCGCCGCGGTGATTTGTGCATCTTTATTTGGAGGGCGGGATGTGGGTGTGCTTGGCGGTGGCGGGGTGGGGTGGGCCGTGATTCCCGCCGACAGGGTCCTGGTGGGGAGGGGTGGTGTGGGAATGTTTGGCGGGGTTGGGTTTTTTGTTCATTATATGGCGGGTTTCCATTCGCCGCCGCCGGTGGGATTCTGTTCACCGCCGGTCGGCAGTCTTTACCACCATGTTCATAATGACCGCCTCAGTTTTTAGTTTTGAGATGTATCTCACCTTTCACATGCATACAATTGTAGGGGTTCCTATTTAGTTTTTATGGGAATCAGGAGTTCGGTTAGCCTTCTGGCTTGCAGGCCTGTGCCCCCGTCACCCAGTGACTTTTAACCTACGTAGCCTGCCCTGCTTTAGTGCATTTATTTAATTATGTCTTCCAAGATGGCTACTTTGTTTATAGTTAGGAAGATGATTTGATTTTAGGTTATCATGGCCACTCTATGAAGGCATTACTATCAGCATCAAAGACAAGTGATATACATAGGTATTCATATCATGTCCCTTTCCCACTTACATGTGGCAGGAACACAATATACTTTTGGAGGAAATTGTTTATATAATTGCCGCCCCAAGCATGCCTTCTTGTCTATTGTTTGGGAACATACCTATGTCAGGGGTCCTACAAGATCTGTATTAATACTGCTCACACAGACAAGGTTATCAGAGGGATTTCTACCAGATGCCATCAACTCTATCTATGCTACATGTCACCTTGATGCAGACCCAGCCTTCGTGTCACCAATGAGTCTGATCTAGAGACCTCATTCCAAGGCAACAAGAGTTTGGGGCTCTTCTCATGGACCTGGTACTAGCAGATTAGGTTTATCACACCTAGCTCTCTTTAGGATAGATATTAGGTTCATCACTCAAGGGTTTTAGGGACATTTTACTTCTCATGTCTATTGCAAGATGGTGGGAGTTCTTTGTAATCACGGCTCTTATATTTACCATTCTGCTTCTAGCATTGTCCATTATCCTAATCATTGCAGCTCATGCATTTTACAGTAGATTGCAGTCTTGTTAATAAAACCTATTGAAAACTTCACTGCATCTCCTTGATTGGCTGTGTGTGAATGAGATGTATTGCTCATGTGAGAACAGGGTACTCTTCATTTAACCACGACTTCCTTGAGATGTCGCACTCAAGAGTCCATGTATAAAGGCTGACAGAAATCACCTTTTACTGTTTGGGTTTTTGGTGAGGTACTTCTTGTGAGCCAGTAGGTTGGGGCCGACAGTTGTGATTTGTTGTAGGAATGGCCTAGTCACCTACAAACATAAGTGCTGTCATCCCTAAACCAGCAGTGTTTCCTAGAACGAGTCGAACTACAACACAATGATTGTTTCCCTACTTTTGTAGCACACCTGAGAAGCACATGCCTACATGTAATCCAATGATGCTGTGTGCCTGGCAAAATACCCAGCCTCCTTCCCTGGGCTTCACAGAACTGGATCATGGCTGTGTGGCTTGGGGGAGGAAGGGCACTCCCCTAAGAGTGCCACCTGGCAAGTATTTAAGGATATATCTAAATCAGGACAACAAAAATGGCAGCTAAATCCTGTACTTTTTTACATTCTCTACAGAAGTACCAAGGTTGATTTGCATATGGTTGGTTCTTAAGTTTAGTACACTGAACAGAACAATGATGGGCAGAAATGAATGCCACAATAATTACCAACCACTGAAATCAGTTCAAGCTCTACCCTTCATTGTTTTCTTTTTTCAGTGAAACTCCCCCATTGTAATGTCATATGAGACAATTTGCAACTCAATGAGGAGGCCTAACAAGGATGAAACCAGTCTTGGTTGACTTATGCCCCCAATGAGAGAGAACCTGACATAGCAGTATGGATTTGACTCTTCTTACCAGAGTAGGATCAAGACTGATTTGCATAATCTTGTCCCTGACAGTGGTGGTACAGTGAACAACACACAGACTGAATTTCAGTACAATTAATTACAGTGACTGAGATCAATTGAAGTATTCCTCCAACCACTTTTGTTTTCCTCAATAGAGCAAAAATTTCAAAAGAACTTCTTGGGATATAATTTTTTACCTTTTTATCTCTAGACATATACATTTCAAAAGGACTGGGTGAAGTGAAAGTGAGAAAGCAAGAGTAAACTTTAGCCGATGCTTGTAGGTGGGGGCCAATGGCACTCATCAGCACTTTTCCCAATCAGCCACTGACCCCAGAGTAAGAGAGGGAAAACACACAATGAGAAGGAAAGAGGATGAAAAAAACACAAATGGAAAATCTGTGACTAAGGAGAAAAGCAAGAACCTGCAAGAGTGAGATGCAGGGACAGAGATTGTCTGGCGATAGATTAAAAATGCATGGGGTGGAATCAAGACTGTGCAGCTCTGATCTCAGGCACGCTGACATTCAGTAGCACTGGCCGCAGGCTTCTGACAAAAACTTTGGGTCCCACAATTTCTTTTTTCAAAGCTTTTATTTTTTCTACCAAGACAGCGCACTGCAAGCAAATAATATAGGGCCAGATGTAGCAAGTCGGCAATTTGCGACTTGCAAATTGCGAGTCCCTGCGACTTGCAATTTGCAAGTCGCAAATTGCTATGCAGTACGGTGTCTCAGACACCGACTGCGACTCGCAATGGGGTCGCAACGACCCACCTCATGAATATTCATGAGGTGGGTCGCAAATTGCGGCCCCATTGCGAGTATAGGCACTCGCTAACATGGAGGCCTGCTGTCGTCATTCAGACCTCCATGTTTGCGACCTGCTTTTCAATAAAGCAGTTTTTTTTTTTTTTAAAGTGTAGCCCGTTTTCCTAACAGGAAAACGAGCTGCACTTCAAAAAAAACGAAACCTTTAGTTTCGGTTTTTTTTCAGGGCAGGGAGTGGTCCCTTGGACCACTCCCTGCCCTGAAAAAATATTTTGGGGTCCAGTCACAAACTGGAAGGGGTCCCATGGGGACCCCTTCCAATTTGCGATTGGGTTACCATCCACTTGAAGTGGATGGTAACTGCGATGCCATTTGCGACCGCATATGCGGTCGCAAATGGTATTGCGTCCCAATGCGACTCGCAAATAGGAAGGGAACACCCCTTCCTATTTGCGAGTCTAAAATGCATTTTGCGAGTCGGTAACGACTCGCAAAATGCATTTCTGCATTGGGATACGCGTTTAGCGAGTCGCAAACGGCAAATTTTGCCGTTTGCGACTCGCTAAACGTTTGCTACATCTGGCCCTTATTGTCCAACATACAGTGTTGTTGGAATTCAGTACAAGTAATAACAACTGGGATACATTCATGTATTCCACCAACCACTTTTGTTTTTCTCAATAGAGCAAAAATCTTAACTGAACTTTTTAGGATATAATTTTTAACTATTTTATCTCCGGACAGACCTGGGTGCAATGAAAGTGACTGTCTCCTCTGGCTACTTCCAAACCAGTATCCCAGAGTAGGTTTATGCACTTCATGGCATATGGTATTCACAAATACCCATAATTCTGATATTTCACTGTATTTAGGAGACCACTGAGCATTACCCACACACTTTCCACCAAACTCTGTGAATTCGGGGCATTCCATTCATGAACTTGAAGTTGGTCGCCACAAGACCACAGCCCTTCGGGCATGCATCTGAAAACAGATAGCCGAACAGTTTGAGCTGGTTTCTGGTACAAAATGTTCGCTGTGAAAACGTGGGCCCGAATTGCCACCTCTCTGGGCTCCATTTAGGCCCCTCCCAGTCTGGAGGGCTATGTTCTATTACCTCCCACTTCGGTTTCCCCTTTACCATTTTATCTGGGGAATTGTTAGACAGTGTCTTGCATATTTACAAGATCGCTTAACTCCCCAGGGGCTCTATCACTACCCTGTATAAATACCATAATATATTGGTGAGTAGTCCTGAAGGTCGTTCATGATTCCTTTACATCTTTCAAGAGCATGTTTCAGTTAAACATATTTAAAAATCTAAGAGTTATTCAAGGTGTTTTCCTCCCGAAGGTGCTGATAGTTTTTCATTCCACCTCAGTCCCAAATGTCTTGTTGTGTCCCATTTCCGGAAGCCCTGCAGTGATTTTAGTTCCTTCAGTGTTTAGCTATCCCAGACAGGGATTTCCTTTGTGACTACACCCTGACAGTTTATTATAACAGATCAGTGCCATCATCGTGTTGGGTTCTGGCAAAGTATGCATGGGGAAAACCCCGCATAAGTCAATGCTGGGTGATGTCTAGCTCCCAGCGCACCTCAAAAGATTTGAAAATCAGGTCAATCTAGAGGAGACACTTAACTCCACTAGGTGGGAGGCCCAGCAATATTTCCATGAATCCATAAGTGACAGAATCCCCATCCTGAACCTCTTTGGCATAGAAATCATTTGATACATTATGGCTTTCCTAATAAGGAAAGTAAAAGCAATTGCCAGGGTGCCACAGCCACCTGGAAACACTCTAGCGTCCTTTGTAGGTCACGCTTATAATTATGGTCAGTGTCCTTTGCATATATGTCCTCAAGATTTGGAAAATGGATACTGATAGCTGAAATGAAAAATTAAAGTTTGGCCTAATAGTCCAGTGTGTCACAGGATGCAGGGCTGATTTTGACCTATTATTGGCCCAGATGACCTGATGATAATGTACTCCAAGTTTGCCAAGTAGTGCGGTGCATAACCCGCATAGAGTGAAACCCTGAAGTCTGAACCACTCTACCAGTTCAGTCCCTAATTAAAGCGTTCTTTTTGATCCAATGCGCTAATGGCTCTATTATCAGAGTAAATAGAATTCTCAGCAGGCATCACAGTATGAAGTGTCATACCAGCCAATCTCACTCTTAAACACTGATTATAAGGTCGTTACTAGTATTCTTACTAGTAGATTGGCCAGTATGGCACCTCAATTAATTCACCATGACTAGAAAGACTTCGTCCCAAAAAGGCAGATAGCCAAACTTACTTAATTACTAGTAGCCACAATCGATCTTGCCTGTACCTATTCAAACCACTTGGTGGTAGTCATGATAGATGCTTCCACAGCTTTTCGTTTGGTTTGTTGTGTATATTTGTGAGAGGTGCTCTCAGTTTTGAAATTTAGCCCTAACTTTATCACGATCCTCCAAAAAGTATATGGAGCCTATTGTGCCTGAATCTTATTTAATAGGACCTTAACTAGAAAATGTATTATTTCTAAAGGCACTAAGCAAGGGTGTCCACTTTACTCCCTCCTTTTTGATATTTATATCAAGCCGTTGGCCTAGTCTCTTGGGATGAATTTAAAGGCTATCCATTTTACTTCTCAGGGATTCAGGAATTGCCCTGTATGCTGATGATCTTTTAGTCTATAATGCTGATCCTGTTAAGACCATCCCTAGAGTGGAGAAGCTAGTAGAGGAGCCTGGGTCCCTTTCTGGGTACTGTATCAATAAAGCAAAATCTGAGATCATGACCTGGAATATAGTTGGTTAAATAGGTAAGTTAAGTTGGAATTTAGATACTTGGGTAGTACAAAATACCCCACATAATCTGTGGAGGGTGGCCAAGGATATAGATCATCTACTGATTAAGTGGAGGAATCTCCCACTAACATTATATGGGCGAGTTAATCTGATTAAAATGTTGGTGCTGCCTAAATTGATATACCTTTTTAATTGTATTCCTCTGTTCTTTCATAAAATAGTTATCGAAAAAATCCAAGGAAAGATAACATCTTTTATTTGGGCATCTAGGGCTATCAGCCTTTACTGGAAAAAAGTTGAGGCATAGACTAAAGAAAGGAGGTCTGGCGTTGCCTGATCTGAGATTGTACTATGATGCTTTTCAGTTTAAGAACTGTGGGGCCCTATTAGGCTACCCGACACTTCAATATAGGGTTCGGTGATGCCAGCGATGACTTTTAATCTGGAATTGGTGAGCTTTCTATATAAGTTTAGAGATCCAAATAATTTTTTTCAAGTTCAGTTAGAAGTCTTAAAAGCAGCACCTGGCCTGTGGATTAGGAGAATCTTGGGTATTAAATATTATTCAATCTTTCCTCATATTTGGGATTCCCCTGGTACTCTGGACAAACTGAGTTCCTCAATGAGAGAAGTTGGCTTTGCAACCTGGGAGCAGCTTTGTACAAGTCAAGGCCTGTTACCATCGGACGTGCTTGCTTGTGGCCATGACTGAGGGTCATTTATCCATATTAAAATATGTCCAGTTGCTCTCTTGGTATGCAAATGGAAGCTAGGGTATTGGAAGGCCCTGGGAGGTGGAGTTGAGAATGCAGAACACATGCCATATAAAAAAAGAGGTCCCCATTTGGTATTGGAAACTCCTGAAGGCTGAGGAAGAAAACCCGAAGGCTCTGTACCTGACATGGAAGGGGATGTTGTCAGTAGCCGAGCTCCAGCCCTTTTGGCAAGTATCTTTGCGACTAATGTATAGAACAGTTAAATCTTCCACCATAAAGGGAAATAAATTCCATACCCTCCACGGAATATACTGAACCCCCCCACCAAAGATCGCAAATTTGGCAAAAGATCAGCTTCCTGGTTGCAGAAGGTGCAGCTACCTTGAGACTACTGATGAGCATATGTTTGTCTCCAGCACTTTACTGTCTGCCCTCTGGGAGACCTTAGTAAAATAATTTCAGAAGTTTTGTCTGTTACAATCAAGTTAAGTCCTATTTTGGTCCTATTTGGTGTAGATATCCCAACTTATAACCGCTTGGACAGTTCACATAGATTTTTTATTCTAGCTCTTGCTACTTGCCAGAAGGGAGATTTGCAAGAATTGGATGAACCTCATACCTCCCTTCATTAGGTCATGCTTGGACGCTGTCTAACATAAATGGAATCTGAATGTTACAAGAACCTCTGGTAGGGTGGACACTGTATGGCCAAATTTCTGAGGTGGGAAGATGTGTCTGTTTCACATGACAGTGCAGTTCTATGATTGCACTATAATGCCAATGTTATTTGGGTCATGCAGCCCATCTTTCCTAGATGTGGCAAAGTTTGCACATATGGGTGGTGGTCGGTTTCCTGTTTCTTGATTTTGGAAGCCTTTGATGGGTGATATAAGAAATAAAAACAATAAAATAAAAAATAAAAATTAAAGCGGGGATCACAGTTGGATCCCACCGTTAAGTACAAAAACTTGACATTATCTCATTCACTGTGATGCGTGCCACTGTAGCTAAGTACAATAATTGAACCCAGTCAATGAAACTGGCTTCGAACACATTTATTAATAATAATAATACATTGACATTTATGTGACAATCATTTTGATCCCACTTAATAATGCTGAATGACCTGCAGGAACATTGGGAGAACAAGATTTTCTGAAAGAGTGCTACTGCATGGGAGGAGTCCATCAAGCTACCACGTTTTTCTTCTCACATGATTGAGAGTGGGGTTTGGCAGAGTCTGTTTTGTTAGGTTCTTCCAGTCACTGAATTAAGGTTGGCCTTTGACAGAGTCACTGACACTTCAGGCTCTTCTTTAATACACTGTAAGTAACTAATATCATTTATTTTCATGATTGATAAAAACCTATTGCAAAACGTGTAAAACTGTGATTTCAATACAATAATCATTATTAAAATCATTAAGAGAAATGTTTCCAGAAAAGTCTAAATATGCAAGACGAAATATAACAAGTCCACAACACCATATATATATATATAAAGTCTACTGGCGGTCATCAGTAGGTGGTTATAGTTAGGACCTAGTTTCCTTAGGAAAAGCGTTTTTTGTTTTGCCAATAACTTTGGTGCTGTTTGACGAATCTTCACAAAATTTTCAAAATTAGTACACCACTCACTTCAGCTTCTGACGCAAGGGTCAAGAAAAATGTGAGGTCCCAAAATGCATTTTCTTCATGCATTTTCCCATAGGGTCTTTAGACACAACTACAGCCCGAACCACTGAACGGAATTACACCAAATGTGGCGGGAAGCTTGATGTTGGGGCACAAATTGTGCTTTTTGTTATTTGGTGTAAATCTGTTCAGTAGTTTTAGAGTTATTAAAGGTAAAAAATATATAGATATCTATGGACACAGAGGCTTGGCTGTTTCCAGTAATCTCATGGTGAGGTGTGATTGGCTGCCAACACTTCAACCAGGAAGTGTTGGCAGCTCATTTGGGACTTGACTTCAGCCGACTCCCAAAAAAAAGTAAAAGTAAAAGGGAGCAGGGTAGGAATACCCTAGCCCCCTAGTCTTGGTGCTAGGGGACCCCACCTGGGCAAAAAAGATTTTTTTTAAATTTGTTTTAACAAAATTCTCGGAGGTCTCCCATGATGTTCAGTATAGCCCCCGGGTGTGCCAGGTCCCAGAGGCATTCGGCATAGTAAAAAAAGGATGGGGGCGCACGGGTTCTCCCTCCTAGGGCTTTTTGGAGACCCAGAGACCACCACCTCTTGGGGCCTTCTTAAAAGCCCCTCCTGTGGCTTTAACATGCTCCAGGGACCACCGCCTCCCAGGGGCTAAATTTAAAATTGGACACGGGGGGCCAAGCGGACCACCAGCTTCTTGGGGTCAGATACATAATTAAAACTGGGAGGAGGACTACCACCTAACCGTGCTGTCCCGTGCAAACTAAAGGAAGTGGCCTTATGGCCCACCTCCTGGAGCCATGAATTGCCCTGGGGACCACCATCCTGCTATCTCCCGAGGTGCCCACCCTCAGGAGATAGCAGTTTGCTTTTGTTTGGCAGGAGCTGTGATAGCTCGGCCAAGTAAGTGCAAACACTAACGTCGCTCCCAGCAAGTGGGAGTTGTAAAACTGCTCCTGCGCCTGCTCGCTGGGAGTGGAGTTTTCATCTCTTTCCTTACCTGCTGTCATGCAGTCAGGGATACAGATGAAATATTGCTCCTGCACGCAGGGGGCTGCATTTCTTTCAACTCAGTATGTGCAGGAGCAATGCCAGCCCCTGCAGGAGGTGGGGAGCCAGCTCGGATCGCGTGGGCATTCAGGCTCCCCACCGTGGCACCATCATTGCACACTGGGTGCCCTGGATAGGGGCAGGGCACCCAGGTCGAAGCAGCTGGGCCCCCGGGGATGGGGTTTGCAGGGCCAAACTTTTTGCGGAGAAAATTGTGCATGGTGGGTGCACGAGTTATAGTTACCTTAGGGCGAGAGTTAACTATAACTGCTTAATTTCTATGGTTTTGTGCAAGTAAAATGTAAACATAACTATAACGCCCCTGTAACCTTTGGTGTTTTTAGTGAATATTTATCTATGTAGATAGATAGATAGATAGATAGATAGATAGATAGATAGATAGATAGATAGATAGATAGCTATCCTACTAGAAATAGCCTGTAGGTAGCTATATTTATGACTTAGAGCCTGATTTAGATCTTGTTGGAGGGGTTTCTCCGTAACAATGGTGACAGATATCCGGTCCACCAAAATCTAAATCCCATTGTTTTCTGCAGAATTTAGATTTCGACGGACAGTATATCGATCAGCGTTGTGACAGAGTAACCCCCCGCAGAGATCTAAATCCGGCCCCTAATTTCCATTGAAAAGGGTTTTTTGACTTTTCGATATCCTTAGCGCCGTTTGATGAATCTTCACGAAGTTTTCAAAAGAAAGTGGGCTAAAGGGTCTTGCGTGCATTTGGGGTGATCCGTCAAGTGGGGGCCAAGAAAAAGGAGGAAGGGGGAGTCAAAAATAGTGTTTCCCATTTTTATTTCCATAGCGATTTTGAACACGACTACAGCCCAAACCACTGGATGGAATTACACCAAGTTGGCAGAAAGGTAGCTCTTGGTCCAAAAATAGTGCTTTTTGTTATTTAGTGTAAATCCATTCAGTAGTATTTGAAATATTAAAGGAAAAACTAATTTGTATATCTAGAGGTGCAAAGGCTTTGCAAATCCTTCTGATCTTGTGCAGAGATCTGATTGGCTGCCAACACTTCAACCAGGAAGTGTTAACAGACATTTTGAGACTTGGCGTCAGCCAAGTAAAAAAAAAACAACAAAAAAGTAGAGGGTTAGGGTATTTTTACTCTACCCAGGCTTGGTGCAAATGTCCCCTTGGACCCCCCAGGGCGAAAATGCATTTTTTTTAATTTACTGCAATATTTATGCACAGGACCCTACTTCTAGGACTTTCAAATGTCCTGAGGACCACAACCTCCTCGGTTGACAAGAAAAAAAGTGCTGGGGGAAGCACGGTCCCCACGCACCTGGGATGACCCCCTCCCCTGGGCTACAATTTATCAAAGTAGGGGGGCTACGTGGCCTCCCTGGGCCCTGGGGCCCACTACGTTCCCAGGGCTATAACTGTTAAAAGTACCAGGGGCAGCGCTGACCCACCCCGGCCCCAGGGACTGCCACCTTCCTGGGTCAAGAATAAACAAATGCTTGGGGCTGTGCAGCCCCTTCCTGGGCCCCAGGGACCACCACCTCCCTGGGGCTGGAAAATATAATGAATAGGAGGGTCCAGAGGACCACTACCTCCTAGGGGCTCCAATTTACAAAAGTAGGGGGCCGCAAGGCCCCTTGGGCCTTGGCGATCACCACCTCTTCAAGGCTACAATACATAAAAGTTCTTGGGGTGCCCATGCGGATCCCCCCCAGTTTACTCTGGGACCACCACTGCTAATGTTTCATTGATATTTTTAATGATGGTTTAAAAGTTGTCATGAGTGCTATAAAATCAGGGGCAATTAGCAGTGCATGGCGAGGGCACGAGCTATAGTAACCTTACAGCATGAGTTATATTGACTTGAAATAACTCTAATTATAACTGCTGAATATCTATGGTTTTGTGCAAGTAAATTCAGAACCTACCTATAATGTCCTTTTAACGTTTGTTTTTTTCAGTGAATTTTAATTGCTATATGTTAATCCAACCACCATCTGTGACCAAGCCCTTCGGCGAACCCCAAATACCCACCCAACCTCACACCACATATGGCACATTGGAGGTTGGTCACAGAGCCCGCGTCCAACCCCCTATGACCACCCAACCCCACGTCACTTACAATCAGAAATGTTCTGACAAATTAAAAAAAAGAGTGATGTTACCTTTCAGTATTTACCCCAAATATTTGGAGCTGAAAAGAATTTAAAGACGAAAAATGACAACTGGAACACCTAACTGGTGTCCTCAACCTGCTGTGTTTGGTGCTGATACCTTTACTACTAGGCAGCAGGTGACTCCTTACTGTGCATTGTCGAGATATATAAATGACATAAAACCCAAAGATTTTGATGAGGAAAAAATGTAAATGTTTAATATTCAAAACACAAGTAAATAAACAGACACACAACAAAAGGTAACTACAGCATCTAAACCAAACACATTGCTTGTGTGCCACATTGAAGTCATTCTATGAAGAGATCATTACAATAACAATCTCTCTATCTTCCTCCCATCACTGGATGGAAGAGAGAGAGAAAAAGCGACAGGACCGCGGGGGAACCTCAAGGTCCCCACTGCCCTAACCAGCTCCCCGCCTCCTGCAGGAACCGGCATTGCTCCTGCACAACGCGAGCAGCTGCAAATGGCAGTTCCCTTCATGAGTGAGCAATGTTTTCATTTCTTTTCCTGCCCGCATGTCTTCAGGCAGGGAAAGAGATGAAAACTCCACATTCAGCAAGCGGAAGTATTTTGACAGCCCCTGCTTGAGGAACCTGGAGTGTTTTGCTTTTGCTTGGGAAGAGCTGTCAGCTCCCACCAGGCAAACAGCTACCCTCCCAAGGGTGGGCACCTCAGGATATAGCAGAAGCTGGCCCTGGGCCATATATGGCTTCACGAGGGGGGCTGTCCGTGCCTATGTGGATGACCCAGGGGGTCCTCGACGGACCGCCTTCTGAAATTCATTTGTAGCCCCGGGGAGGTGTGGTTCCCTGGGGCCAAGGGTGGATCTGCAGTACCACCCTATTTTTTATCAGATGTTGACCGGGGGAGGTGGTGATCCCTGGGGCCAGGGCGGGCTGTGAGGATTTACACCAAATAACAAAAAGCACTCTTTCTGGACTGTGAGCTACCTTCTTGCCTAATTTGGTGAAAATTTGTCTTGCAGTTTGAGCTGTAGTTGTGTCCAGAAAGCATATTTTTTGTGATTTGGTGTAAATGCGTGCAGTAGTTTCTGAGATATTAAAGGTTAAAAAATATAGATATCTAGGGACGTGGAGGATCCGCGGAGTCAGCTGTCCCCGTTCTGATATCTGATTGGCTTTCAACACTTCTACAAGGAAGTGTTGGCAGCCATTTTGGGCTTCAGCCGAGTCCCACAAAAAAAGTTTAAAAAAAAGAATAGGCCAGAGCATTGATATCCTGAGCCTCTAGTCTTGGTGCAGGGGTCCCCTTGGGACCCACCAGGGGTAAAATATATTCTTTTTAAATCTTGGAAAAATCCATGGATGAATCTGCAGATTTTTCTGAGATTTTTTTTTTTAAATCTCTGTCTCCCTTTCTCCTCCTTTATTTTGCCCCCTTGTGGGCCAGGTCCCGGGAGCATGGGGGCTGAAAAAGGGAAAGGGTCACATAGCCCCCCCTCCTATGGCTTATAGTAGCCCCTGGGACCACCACTTCCCCAGGGCTAACACAGAAAAATATGCAGGCCCCCTGTGCACTGGATACTGCCACTTCCCCAAAATTAACATATAAGTAGGGAGTTTGTTGTGGACTCCTGACCCAAAGGACTACCACCTCCCTGGGGCGTTTGATACAATTTATTGGGGAGGCTGCGTGGCCCCCATTCCCTGGGGACCACCCCACTCCCCCAGTCTTAAACAAAATAATTAAGGGGGTCCGTCATGGACCCCCGGCCACAGGGATGTCCAACTCCCTGGGGCAATTCCAACAATATAAGGGGGGCTGAAAGGTTTCATCTGTTTCTCTGCATGCAGATATGCGTGGAGGGAAACAGATGAAAACATTTCTCCGGCAAGCAGGGAGCTGCTATTTCAAGCAGCTCCCTGCTTGTGGGAACAATGCCGGCTCCTGCAGGAGTCAGGAGCCAGCTAGAACCATGGGGGACTTAAGTCTCTCCCTGCACCCCCCACCCCAAATTTTTACAAATACATTTTAAAAAATGAGGGTGGCACTGCAGATTTGCAGTTCCATCTTGAAAATGATTTAATGAAGACACTCGAGGAACAATCATATTGACAAAGTTACAAACACACAAGGTCAATGGAGACATTTCCTCACCTTCCTTTACGCAGCTGTAGTGTAGGAGATGTACTATACATTTACCCAATGAGGTAGAACTTACTAATTAGCCAGTAGAATTTACTCCATTTGGGTAGACATTTTGCACAAAACAGGGGCCTCTTGAGGGATAAATACACTTTGCACGATTCATTCTGGTAGGGTGGTAATTTTACAGAAATTAAACCTCAGCGGAAAATACTTACAGATACAAACAAAACAGGTGCCCACATTGAAGGTCCATGTTAGACCTGACATGCGGAGGTAATGGTTCCCCCAAAGTTTTCACTTTTTTCTAGAATGTTTTTTCTGGTTCTTTTTAAAGAGCTTGGCAGCCCTGAGCACTTTCCCGCTGGAAGTACAGTGTGAAAATGCCGATGCCATCCTTCCATCCACCTGGAAGTATCACTAGCAGGGGTGTGTAACTTACACCCTGGTGGTATGGAAGCTGGCATCACTTGCTAGAGTGTGCTTATTTGGTCATGAGTGCCCAAATATAGGAACTGAGCCTGATAGAGCAGGCCAGTATTGGCGCATGTGCTCCTTTGCAGTGGCTTTAACGATAGTGCTCCACATGTCCCAGTGGCATGAATGTGCGCCAGGGCATATGTGCCCAGGGATTGCCGAACACCCATGTTTTGCACTACTTATGAGCGCTGCTCTACTAATAAGGGAAGATGGGAGAATAAGTCTTATTAAGTCTGGCTACAACAGTGGATTGCAGGGGAGCAGCCTCATGATGTTTAGTATTATTGGACTCAGGATGACCAATTCCTTGTGATGGTAAAAGTGGTTTTGTCATTGATGTCCTAGAAATGCCACTTCTAGGAAGTGGGCATTTCCAGGTTCTGAAGTGGTTCTGGTGTCTTATAAATTAGGCTTAATTCTACAGGTCATGGGGTTAGAGCACATTTGTGCATTTCCCAGGTGACCGCACTAAAACGTGGGCACCTAAGTTGGGCACCCAGATCCCTGCCTTTTGGGCCTACATAGTTAGATTGGGGGAGAGGTTTGTAACCCTTGGCCTCTAGGAGCCAGAGAATGGCCTCACTAAAGATAAAGATCTGCATTTGAGAGCCTTAGGGGGGACAGAGACAAAGGTTAGGGGAGACATCTGTGGCTCAAACCTTTGAACCACCCCAAACTTCAAAGGAACCATCTAGTACAACTCAACGTTTGCAAGCAAGACTAACCTTTACAGCAAAGCGGGACTGGTGCTACTAGACCACGTAGGCACACTGCCGGAGGAATCTTTTATGCCTAGGAGGATAACTGTCCAAGGAGGGGATCTGTGCTCCCCTTCCAACTTAGAGACTGGCCTAAGGCTGATTGCCTGCTGCTGTGTAGCATCCCGAAGGCTAACTCTCCAAGGGCAGGTTAGCTTGCCCCCTGTTCTCTGGGGATTTCTTAGAGACCTCCTGAGAGGGACTTACATCAACAATCGATAATATCTGGAAAGCGTTGCCCTCTGCTGTATCAACATCACATGCTGGACTTCACCTAGCAGCAGCGCCATTAGCGTTGCCTAAGTATTGTGTCTGGAGACCAGGATTTCCTGGTGCTGAGCTTGCAAAGGACTACCCACACTTCAGATGAGTGGCCCTTCATCCTGGGGACCACTGCATGCCGAAACATCTTGTTGGTGTGAATAGGATCACATGGTGCGGGACCCCCGGGGGCCTGCTATTGTGGAGTGTGTTGCATTTCTCTTGTGTGAGTCTTGCTGCATGCTCATTGTCTGTGGTTGCAACCTTGGAGGTGGGGGTGCAACCTGAGCTGTGCTATACTTGTCCTTGTATGGCATGGCTGAACTTGTGTCGAAGTGTGTGACCAGGGAGTCTGGTGGGAGTACAAGTCATGATGTAGTAGACAGTTTGCCTCATTCCAAAGAGGTACAGAAACTTTCGAGTTTCGAGTGTGACCGGAAGGTCTAGTGTGATTCAAGTAATCGTGTGATAGACGTTGTGCTACCCATAGAGGTGTGGGATTTACATCCTTTGTAGGAGAGTCTGGGAGTGTCTGGAGCGGTTCAAGTCATCACTCAGCAGACTGGTGCCTCTGTCCAAGGAGGTACCATCTTGGTAATTGGCTTTTGAATTAACATATAGTCAGGGTGTCTCAGATCAGCGGACCCCTGACATTGTGCCTCCTTTTTGTGGAGGTACAGCACTGAGCACTTTTCACATGGGATCGTAATCCGCTGGAATCTCTTGAGTCTTCGTGCCCCAGATGCAGCATCTCCTGGTACAGGAGGTGCCGGTCTAGTAACTTGTTGTGTGGAACTGGAAGTGTTGATGTTGACTCACGTCAACAAGCCCTGACGTCCCCTCTCTATTCTGAAGGTGCTGAAATTGGTAACTATTTGGTAACATTGAACTGAATGGTTGGGCTGGGCCCATCAGTGTTTAACAGAGGCCCCAGTGACCCTCCACCTGTGTTGTCCAGACCTCTGAGTAAACCTCCTGTGAGGAGCCCGAAAATCTTCTCCTTAATTGCTCATCGGCTGTTGTCTTTCCTTTCCCCCACCTTGACCCCGAAACCCTGAGAGTTGTGACTTAGCCGGGAGTGGCCCAGTAGCCAGGGAAAGGTAATTTCAAAGTATGGTTCGTGGAGGGGTAGGATTGCCAAAGCTGGTTGATGGGTGGAGGGAGGTTCAGGACCCAGGGTGCTTGCAACCACGGTGGCATCCACTATTAGGGTGTCAGGAGTGAGTGCGTACATGTGAGTGTGCACATGCTGACTGATACCTGTGGTACTGCACGATGGTGTAGAGTGGATGTGCGTGAGTGAGTGCGGGTGAACGCAAAGGCAGTACCGTGGTGCTGCTGGTCAAGTTTATCCTGTCAGGGAGTTCTTACAGTTGGCATTACATCTTGTAACCCTTATATGCATATTTTGCTTCTAACATTGGAATCCCGGGGTGCACCCTGAAATTGTGTGTTAGGACTATGGGGTGGGTCTTGTGCTGACAATGGTTGGCACCTTATGGGGGTGCAGGAAGGTAATGTACCCTTTTCCTCATGTGTACATACAGTAGTTGGTGTTTAACAGAGCTGGGCCTAATATCGTGACTTCTATTGCTAATTGGGGCATAGGCCCAGATTTACATTATAACCACACTGTGTTGACAATGTGTGTGTTGAATACAATCTGTTTATACATGCACTGTGTGTGAAGCCTCCTTTGTACCGTGCATCGTGGTTGTGACAGGGATGACTGTGTCTTTGCTTTATACCTTGCCTCGTGATAAGCCTGACTGCTCTGTGCCAAGCTACCCAAGAATGGGCACAGGTTAGACAGTGAGTGCAATCACCCACCCTTGATGATAGTGGGGGGTTCTGCCTGGCTAGGGTCTTGCCTCAGCTAACCAGAACAAGCCGCCTCCAACACTCCACTTCTGTAAAGTACTAATCAGCCTAACTTTGTGTGCATGGCCAAGGCAAAGCAAGTGTGTTTTCTCTGGATTTCCACTGTGAAAAGTTATCTGTAAAACTTGATGGAGGTATTTGCATCCTTGCCTCTTTGAAGCGCAATATTTAATGTGGTGATTATGTGTGGGTTCTTTCTTGTCAACTGCTGCTGAGACCCAAGCCTGCGTTGCGGATGGCTTAAGGCTGTGCACAATGTGGGATTAGGTGATTATATGGGATTGGCTGCATGGACCTGCCGTAGGCCAAGCCTTGGGGCCAAGCCTTGGGGCCAATTGCTGCTGTGCAGGGCCGAATGCCATGCACTAAATGGGATTGGGTGATTATAGGGGGTTGGTTGCTGGGACTGGCCACTGGGGTGAGTGTTTATAAAGTTTCAACTCTGTCCATCATTTTATTTTGTGGTGTTATAATGTGCTCCCTAAGTGGCTAGGGTGCGCCCAGACGTGGGTCCCATGCTCGCTGCACCACTGGAATCAAACTAGCCTGGCTGATGAGGGGTGATACCCTGATACTGGTCCAAGGATGCTATTTTCCGGTCCATGGAGGACTTTACTTGGCAGTTCGGACTGGACTGTTCCCATGGGGAGCAGGGCAAGACCAATTTGCACATGGCTCAGTCCAATCTGGGGTGAAGTGGTGAGCAAAATAACAATGGATTAAACAGATGAAGGGCAAGAATCCAACACTTTTGATGTGGTCCATTCCCCTACAGGGGATGCACTTTTCAGCGGAATATAGACCTGGGAGTAACCATGCCAACCCAGATGGACTTTCCAGATATTTCCACTTAGAAAACGAAGACTCAACTGGGCAAGGTTAGTCTTATCCTCTTTTATTTGGGAGGGAGTTATGTAGGAAACTGGGATTTTTCTGACATAGTTACCCCCACTTTTTTGCCTGGTGTCAGTGTGTTTTGACTTCAGTACACTGGGATCTGCTAATTAGGACCCCAGTGTCAGTGTTCTCTCCCCTACATTTAGTTGGTAAGCAACTTTTACCACCCACAATTGCCATAATGGTGTACCCCTGTAAGTCCCTAGTAAATGGTACTTAGGTACCCAGGGCATTGGTACACCAGGGGTCCCCCATGGGCTGCAGCATGTATTATGCCACCCATGGGAGCCTATGCAAACTGTGACTACATGCCTGCCATTGCAGCCTGTGTGAAATGGTGCATGCACTTTTCACCCCAGATATGAGGTTCACCTTATATCATGGCCCCTGCACTCTGACCCCATAGGTCACCCCTAAGGTAGGCCCTTCAGCCCAAGGGCAGGATGCATATTTCTTAGTGTGAGGGCACCCCTGTAGGAGCAGAGGGTGCCCCTACAAGCCCAGACTCAATGTTCTGGGCTTTGTAAATGTGGGGAAGCCATCTGAAGGTATGTAGCGGACACTGGTCATCACGAGATGACCAACTACAGAATGGCTTCACCAACCATAGTCATGTTTGGTATCAAACATGTTGGAATCATGCAACTACACCGTTTCCAGTGTTGGTTGCAGGGTTGGTTGCATGGTTTCATGCACTGAGGGGGTTCCTTCGAGGATTCCCCATATCTGCCTGTGCAGTATTGCAGGGTCCGTGAGCCTGACAGGTGCCACCTCTCATTTAGAAATAGGTGTCTCTTGGCTAGGGTGGGGGTGTCCCTGAGCACTACCAGACTGCTTTGAAGGGGACATTTGGTTCCCTCCTTGCATAAACTGGTTTACTCCAGTGCAGGAACCCCCAACTCTGGCTTTGATGTGTAACCACACAAAGGACAGGGGAGTGACCACTCCCCTGTCCAGCTCCTCCACTAGAGAGGTGCCCAGAGCTCTGCCAGGTGGCCACTTCATCCTGCCATATTGGAAACAAGATGATCAAAGGCCCCTGGGATCATTTGCCTGGTCAGTCTAGCTGAGTAGCGTCCCTGACTCCCTCAATAGGTGAGTCACTGCAGAAGCTGTCCAACCCCCTTCCTAGGATACTTAAGGTCTTCCATGAGGGTAGGACCCTAGATTTGTCTACAAGTTTGGTCTGCAAGACTCTTCAGTTCTGCGACCTGGACACTGGACTGTGCACTGCATCCGTTTCTGATTGCCAAGGCGTGTTGGCACTTCAGTCTGAAGACATCCTAGCTCCAAGAAGCCCCAGCCTCCATCATCACATAGCTCAGAGAACAACATCCTCCCTGCAACCCCTGTGATGTGGGCATCCATCTTTGTTGTGCTGCTGAGGCCTCCCTGTGTCTCTCTGTGCCTACTGGCAGAGGGCCCTCCTGGGGTCTCCAACACTTCCTCCTGGCTCTCCTGCTTGCTGAGGGCTGGCCCTGACTTACCTACAAAGGTTGAGTCCCTTGGACCTTGCTGGTCCCCAAATCCTGTAACATTTTAGGCAACGCTTTTGTCCATTTGCCAAGGCTTGTTAGGGGTCCTGCTGACCACTGAACCCCCTGCAATTCGATGACCGGCATAGGACAGCTTGTGGATGACTCCTAGGCTGCTCCTGCATTGGCTGGGCCCATCAGCTGTACTTCCACAACAGCCATACCTCAGGAATGCATCTTCAAGAATGGTGGGCATTGCCCTCCTGCACCCCCTGAGCATCTCTGGCTGGTCTGGACTCTGTCCACAATTTCCTTAGGCCCTCTTTATCCAGAAAACATGCCTGTGTTTCACCGATGTGTTCCATGGGTCACAACAGCAGCTGTACGACTGAGGTCCCTAGTGACTTCAATCGGAGGCCCCGACACAACTTCACCCCTATGCACCTGGGCTCCTTGGTGAAGGTACTCCACTTCTCTGGGCATCCACGGGTGGGGACAATCTTGAACCTCCCTTGTCCCAATGGGTTTTCTCTGGGTCCTCTAGGAGAGGTCCTGGAACACGAAAACCCTAACTGCAACTTCCCCCGGTTATCCTATGGACAATTGACCCAGGGTAACATCTCTGCACGCAGGCGCTTGGGGAATCCTTACTACTTATCTTTGGTGTTTTAGTGCTTCCCAAATCCTGAAGGTCCTTGGGTGGCAGATTTGGTTAGTAGTGGCTTTCGCATTCCATTTTTTCAAAATATGGTTTGGCCTCCCCATAGGGTGCCATGTTATTTTATGCCGTTACATACCTGCTTCTAAATATATTTTTGTGTGTATATACCTCCGGTTAAGAGATATACCAAAGTTAGCTTAGTGCATGTATTTTAATAAATAATACCTTATTTTTCTAACACTGTTGTGGTTCTTTCTTGTGTGTACATCACTGACTGACCTCTGTAGTAATTGCAATAGCTTCACACCCTCCCCGATAAGCCTTATTTGCTCTCCACAGCTACTCTTTGAGAGCTCTGGTTATTTGGAACCACTTACACTATAACTAAGGGTTGCCTGGACTCAGTCAGTGTGCCTCATCTATAGGTGTACACCATATACTGAGCCAGACTTCGACAGTGTTGCTAAGTACACCCTAAGTTCCTAGGGTATGCCCAGGCTTGGGTCCCTTGCTCGCTGCGCCTCTGAAATCAAGCTAGCCTGGCTGATGAGGGGGTGATACTCCGAAACCGGTCTCAGGATGCTTGTTTCCGGTCCAAGGAGGACCAGGCTTGACAGTTCAGGCTGGACTGTTCCCACGGGGAGCAGGGTCAAAGCTGATTTGCATATGGCTGTGTCCGAACTGGGGTGACGTGGTGATCAATATAACAATGGATTAAACCCAGATCTGTGACTGGGGGTGAGTGTTTGAAAAGTTTCAACACTCTGTCCACCATTTTATTCTGTGGTGTTGCTATATTGGAATTTGCCAAACCTCCCAGCTCCCATGTTTGGTGATGCTTCCTGGGCGGCCTCCTCCTCTCTCCTCCCGTCAACATATCAAGCAGGGTAGATCATCAATTCTCAACGTGGAGTCTAGGGACTCTGTTTTTCTAGCTCCATTCAGTCCTTTCTGCGTGGGGCCAGTTTTAGTCATGCTCAGTGGTTTCTCGTAGGATGTCATGTTTGAATGTGATATTGTTACTGGTGAAAGCAAGAACCTGATGGCATCTCTTATTGCTGTTTCCGGCACCCCCACCCCCTTTCCCCTTTAGCCGTTAAGTCCACTGAGGTAGGAGTCTCTAATTTTGAAATCTCTAAAACTCCTTCAGTGGCAGGCAGGTCACCCTTAACCCCTTAACCCCACTTCCCCCAACCCTTGTGGGCGAGTTACTATGATGGGGCTAAGCAGGGAGGAAGGCCTGTAATGTCTTTGTTTCTTGAAAGAATTACTTCTCCGGCATCCCTCAAATATTTGAACTTTGCTGTAATTTTGGGCTATCAGGGGCTAGATTCCAGTTTTAGCCATGTTATTCCCATTAAGTCAATTATACTTGACTGGAGGGGGCATTTGCTGTGGTTGGCGAGGTGTGTGCTTTGTTCCCATTTCCATTTACCACCTCTGCTCTTTACCTCCTGCGGTTCTGGCTCACCACAGGCCACCTGGCATTTCACAGAGGGAAACACTTAATTATTTCTTTTAATTTCCAGTGCATGGGTTCATAATTTAAAACATTGTTGGGTCGTAGGGTTTCCCTAGGCTGCCACCTGCTCAGGTTAATGCCGATTGAGCAGGTTGGCCTTGATGGACAGATTGAATTGAAATTGAAATTAAAATTAGAATCCTGAGATCTGTGTCTCTTAGTTGTCCTCTTGTCGCCTTCAGAGATAAAGCCTTCAGAAGGAAGTTTAGAGAAGTCAGAAGCAAAGAAGCAGCCCGAAAACAAGGCACTTCAGACTTTTTAGAGCACTTACAGGCACCCCTGGGCAAACAATGATGGCTGTGATCGTCTTGTGTGCAGAAGCAGCACCAATATCTGGCAGTGCCCTGAGGTCCACTCTGCATGCCAGGGGTCTTCTGAAATATATAGTGTCAAACAAGGCCAGATAGAGCCTTTAAGTGACTTGAGGCTAGAAGGTGATGCAGGCAGTACTGGCAATACAGGCAAAAGATATCCAAGGCAAAAGAGGGCAAAGCAACAGAGCAGCAGGCATTGGGCAATGAGCAATTAAACAGTATTGCAGAATGGCAGCAGTGACGACAGGCAGGGGCAATAGGCAATTAGACAATGTAGCAGCTAATGAGTGGGTGAACAGTAAGCAGGCGTGCGTGCATGAGGCATGCTACCAGGAGGCACAAGCTGCTCCAGCCCAACACCGGCTGCCTCTGTGCCGTGAGAGGAGTCTGAGGACCTAGAGCCTTTTCCAATGCCTGCTAGCTGACTGGTAAAACTGCCAGCTCTGACACGATCAACAAGGCTCAACATGTGACTCTCGGCTCGCAGCACAAAGAACTTGTCACTTGGAAGGGTGTAACTGTAAGGGAGGGTTCTTACGCCAAGCCTGCCCGCCTGCCTGCCTGCTTTCGGCTGCATCCTCTGTATTGCCACGCTGAATCTCTGCATCTCTGCTGCTGCCTCTCCCTCAACCTCAGCCACACCCACTCTGCTTCCAGTTTTCAATGAAACTGGTTTAAAAGCCTATGTTCCGGAGAACTACAAATAAAAAGCATCATTCTACAGATTCAAATGCCTTTTCCATGTCAAGCAACAAAATTCCTGTTGCTCCAGCAATTGAGAATGTAGGTTGGAGGGTGAAAACTCACCCTTATATGGTTATGCCCTGCTCCTCTATCCGGCATGATGCAAGACTGATCTGGATGTTTTCGTGTATCAATGCATGTGTAGAGTCTGTTGGCCACTCCTTTAGCTGTGATATTGATCTCAATTTTTACAAGCGAGGGGGCCAGCGGTGAGCCCACCGCAAGATGGCACCACTCCGTGAGGCTCTGCCGTCAATTGTCCTTCGATGTATGGGGCATTGAGACCCACTCAGCGGTGCCACAGCATTCCTGACATCGCAACAATCAATATCACCCATTTCAAGAGCTAAATTGTGGTAGGAGGCGGACAAATGGTCTACACTCTGGGTGGACTTAGGCCTGGTGGATAAAAAAAATTCTAGCTTACGCGACAAGACTTTTCAATTCTATTAAGGACATGGAGGCGAGGATTATGCTTTCTCTTTCTTTTACTAAACTTTCACAGCAGCCAATTACAAAACGTTAAAGGAAAAAACGACATTTCCCGATATCACTTAATACATGCAACATGCTCCAATCACCAAACGTGACCTCCAACCATAAGAGTCCTGAACCCCAACGTCACTTCCTCTTTCTTTGTATCACGGATAATCCTAAAATCACTTGAACACGAACTTCCTCCGAAAATGAAGAAGCATGGAACTTCTATCTTGATAACGAAACTGGAGATTAATCCACTCCGGCAACAAGCCCAAAAGGAATCCTACGAAGAAGAAGAAACCCAACAATTTTCTCACCAATACCGATCTCCAAAAAGATCTCAAGAATTCTTCTGATCAGAACCTGGAAAATAAGAGTACATAATAATACCTCTCATAGGAAGATTATATCAGAGACAATTATAAACATCTCATCAACAATTCAAGGGAGGGAATGATTCTTTTATATACAATTATACAATTGAATAAAACTTCCCATAACCATAATGGGCGGGATAATCCTCGCCTCCGTGTCCGTAATAGAATTGAAAATTCTTGTCGCGTAAGCTAGAAAAATGTTATTCTATGTCAGGACCGGAGGCTCGGATTATGCTCTTTTAAAGCTGATCCATAACAATAGAGGCAACATCAACCACAGGTTTAAAGCAAAACTTACGAAATGTGTTCTCAGAAGACCAGTCAGCTGTCTTCATAATATCTTGCAAACTAGAACCTAGAGCAAATGATTTGGAAGCCATAGCTCCTCTCACCGAATGAGCTCCAAACTGTTCATATTAATACCTGCTTCACTCATTAACCATTTAACCCACCTTGCTAAAGTGGCAGAAGATACTGGTCTAAATGGCTTTTGAATAGGAATTAATAACTGACCATTCATATTTTGTCTGAATTCCTCAGTGGCCTATTCATAGTCCTTCAAACATTGTACCACACATAACCTTGGATTATTTGGATACCAAGGATAGGATACCAACCTGCAATTAGTTTTAGTCCTCCTGGAAATGGAAAAGGAAACACATTCAGGAGAATATATTCTGCCAGATAAATCTAAGGCTTTGACGTCAGAAACCCTTTTACAAGAAATCAAGCAAAGCAACATAGTTAATTTCTCGGACAGTTGTTTGCGCGATAAAAAATTATTACTAGGCCAGGAATCAATACATTTTAAGACCACATTTACATCCCATAAAGTGTTATACCTGGACTGAGGTGGGTTGGAAAACCTTATACCTCTCAATAATTTACAGACTAGAGGATGTTCCCCAACCGGTTTACCATCAATAGGCTTATGACCAGCCGAAATAGCTGACCTGAAATTGTTAATCGTTCTATAAGCTAGTCCCGTGGAGGCTAAACTTGCTAAAAAATTAACCACTAAATCAATACTTGACTCCACAGGATTGATACTTCTTCCATTACACCAACTATTCCATCTGCGCCAAGCAGAAGCATATCTCTTGTGGGTGTTAGAAGCCCAGGCCTGTTTGATAAAGTCCCTAGGTTGTTTCGAAATGCCTGGGGTTTCCTAATTTTTCCTGAAACCATCCATGCCATCAACGTAAGCGTCCCCGATGAGATCAGAGGATGTTGAAGGCCCTCCGGACTCAACAACAAGACCTGTCGAGGAGGAATGTGCAATGGTAGAGCACAAGCTAATTGGAGCGCAATAGGGAACAAGGGCTGAGATCTCCAAACAGGAGTCACTAGTATCAGGTCTGCCTTCTGTCTCCGAACCTGAGATAGTACCCTGGGGATCAGTAGAAATGGAGGGAACGCATAACCCCGAAATGAGGACCAATCCTGTAGGAACCCATCCGTCGCTGAGGCCAGCAGATCCGGCCTCCAGCTGAAGAACTTGTGAATCTGGGTGTTGAGGCGAGAGGCAAAAAGATCCACCTCGCAAGGGACCCATATCTGAACTATCTGTTGAAAAATAATCTGATCTAATCTCCAATCGCTGGCATCCCTCAGATACCTGGAGTTCCAATCCGCCACAGTGTTCTGGGCCCCCAGTAGATATTCCGCTACAATGACCAACCTGTGATCTAGACAATAATGCCAGAACTCCTTGGCTATCTCTGCTAAGATCCTGGATCTCGTACCCCCTAACTTGTTGACGTATCTTACTGCTGACACATTGTCCATCCTTAGCAGAATGCAACAATCTGTCTTGAGGGGGATAAACTCTTTATCGCAAATGAGCCAGCCAGAAGTTCTAAACAATTGATGTGAAGGGATTGTTCCGTCGGGGACCAACGACCCCCTGTCACTACAGATCCGCAGCAGGCTCCCCATCCCCACTGACTGGCATCGGATTCTATCACCACTTCCGGGTGGGACCCGAAGATGGCTCTGCCATTCCAGGCTTCTATGTGATGCAACCACCATTGAATCTCCTCTCTGACTTCCCTGGACAATGGAATTAAGGTTGAGTAATTCCAACCCTGGCTCAGATATTTGATCTTTAACCTCTGTAAAGCTCGATAATGCAGAGGGGCTGGGAAGATTGCTTGAATGGGATGAAGCCAGTAGACCCACCAATCGAGCGATGCTTCTTAAGGAAATATTCGGACTTGCTAGAGCCGCCCTCATCTCCCTCTTTATATTGCGAATCTTTAGAGAGGGAAGAACCAGTTGCGCTTGTATCGAATCTATTTTGAAACCCCAAAACTCTATTACTTGAGTCGGATTCAACAATGACTTCTGCACATTGATAAGGAATCCCAAGTCCTGCAAAAGATTGATCGTCCAGTTCAAATGTCTTTGCACTGTAGCAGGTTCCTGGGCCATCAAAAGGATGTCGTCCAGGTAAATTATCAATTGAACTCCCTTGGTTCTCAAAAATTCCACAACTGGTCTCAACAACTTCGTGAAGCTCCATGGTGCTGAGGATAGACCGAAGGGGAGGGCTGTGAACTCCAAGCATCGACCCTTCCAATGGAACTGAAGGAATTTCCTGTGAGGTGGAAAAATTGGAATTGAAAGATAAGCGTCTTTCAGATCCAATCTTACCATCCAGTCCCCTTCTATTAAAATATCCCTTAACATGTGGATTCCCTCCATTTTGAAGTGCCTGTACACCAGCCAGGAATTGAAGTTCTTCAAGTTCAAAACCAGGCGATGACCTCCTCCCTTTTTGTCTATGACAAAAATAGGGTTGCAAAACCCTTCTGGGTGAGGGGCTGAAAATATGACTGCACCTTTGTCTAAGAGTGCTTGAACTTCTGCAGCTATAAAAGTCTGATTTTCTAGGGAAAAATTCATTTGAGCCGGAGGGGATAATTGGTGAGGGGTACTGAGGAATTCCAGATGAAAACCTGAAACCGTCTGAAGTACCCAAGGGTCCCCGGAAATCTTTCTCCAATTGTGAGCGCATAAACCCTCTCTTCCCCCAGGAAGAACCTGAGAAGGGTGAATGAGTCTTACCAGTATAGGAGGCGTCTTGGATCGCTCCTTGCTGCCCCCTGCGATGTCCTCTGCGGAACCTGGGTCTGCCAACTCTGTTCCGGGTGGGGTAGAAGGTGGTATCTGACTGGTCACCGGACCAGTTACCAGGCCCTCTCGGATAATAACCTTGGGGACTGGTATAGGAGTCTCGCCGGACATTCGTCCACCATAACATCCGGCCCTGACAAAAAGGCCTCTTCTGAAAACCTTTTTAAGAGACAATTGGGCCTTTACCAGCGTAGAAAATGTGGAGCAAAACTTTGCAAGTTCCTTAATAAAGGAAGATTCGAACAAGAGACCTTCGGCAGCTGGACCAGCCTCTGAAACTGCGAGTTCTACCAACTTTGGGTCCATGCGCATAAGTATTGATTTCCTGCGCTCTGCTGATATAGCGCAATTAGTGTTGCCCAGTTGGCAAACCGCGCGTTGAGCCCAACCTAGTAATACATCCGTATTCACCGGAATACCAGATTCTTTAGAGCTAGTAGCCAAATCAAGGATCTTAGTAAGAGGTCCTGACATGTCTAGGAGTTTGTCCTGGCAAGAACGCCATGACCTATCCAAACCTTTCTTCGGGTCCTTAGAGAACTTTTTCAAAAAGGTAACCATGGTCGGGTCAACCTCTGGGGTCTCGGCCACATTATTATCTAAGTCAGGTCTGGGACATTCAGTCTTGAGGCGAGTGCGAACCTCTTTATCATAACCTTTTCTCAGGTTATTGTGTACGTATTGCGCCACCTCTGAAGACGGGAGCCAGTGAGAGGACCTAGGATGCACTATTTCAGAGGGGTCGAAGTCTAATAGCTGTGAAGTGGGACGCTTCTTAGCTTTCTTGCTGGAAGTTGGCATGGACTGGTCATCTGAGTCTTGATCTGAAGAATCAACAGAAGAGGAAGAATTTTCCAAATTACTATAGTTGTGCTCATCGATACGCCTTTTGCGCAGTTTAGCAAATGCTTCTGCATGTATATCCTCAGGGTCCCCTTCAATAATAATATTTTTTGTTTTTGCCTTAGATTTGGAGGCGTTGAGAGGGTTGACCCCTTCGGAATTATCAGAGGATGAACCGGGGTCCCAGCCTTGAGAGTGAGCGTACTCTAGTAGTTGCCCGGAAAAGGGGCCTAACGCTCTCACCAAGGCATCATTTACAGATTGTTGCATTCTAGAGTTGAGTGCCTCAACTAAGTTAACCTCCATTTGGTCAACCGTATCTTCAGGGAAGTACCCTGTCTCATCCTCATTCCATTGTGCCATTGTAAGCAGTAGTATACAATTCAAATAAAAGGGGGAGTGAAAAAACCCTTAACAGGCAGATAGAATTCACAAATTCTGATTAACTAAAATTTAAATATATATTG
This sequence comes from Pleurodeles waltl, assembly GCF_031143425.1. NCBI lineage: Eukaryota > Metazoa > Chordata > Amphibia > Caudata > Salamandridae > Pleurodeles > Pleurodeles waltl. The sequence goes on along the minus strand of NC_090440.1, from coordinate 1,225,913,335 downwards.
GAGGGAGCCGCCTGTAATACACTCTAGGCAGAGCCTAATTGAATTTTACGACCCAGCAGCACACTGCCTGGGCGTCAGGGATACACTTCTCCAGCCTGCCTCAGTCAATATGCTCAATTGTCCGAGACGTGCTGCAATTTACGAGCCGATCCGAAGGAAATCACCCTAGGGAATGGATCGGCTCGTAAAACGCGTGCGTCGGTCAAAAATCGATACCGACAGAGAAGACAGACTGCGCACAGCGCGCGCAGTGTTCCCGCTTCACTCCTAAATAAATGTTAAATTTATCGGATAACTTCAGTTAAACAAGCAGAAAGAGCGCCCGAAATTGCGACGCTAAACACATTGAAAATACACAATCAAATAGAATTAACAAATAATGCAGAGAATAGATAAAGTGTCACTTATCTGCTGCGAAGCAGCAAAGAAAGAGGAAGTGACGTTGGGGTTCAGGACTCTTATGGTTGGAGGTCACGTTTGGTGATTGGAGCGTGTGACATGTATTAAGTGATATTGGGAAATGTAGTTTTTTCCTCTAACGTTTTGTAATTGGCTGCTGTGTAAGTTTAGTAAAAGAAAGAGAAAGCATAATCTGAGCCTCCGTTCCTGACATAGAACTGGCATGTACGCTCTGTGGTGCCCGAGACCGATGGGACGGCAGTGACTTTGACCGCAGGCCGCCCACCTCTCTGAAGCGGCGGTCTGGCACCTGAAGATACCATCCTCTGGAAGTGCCTGTGATCCTGTCGATTAGTGACTGGAGGGACAGCGGCCCTCCCCAGCTACTGCCGGGTCTGTGTGAGCAGTGCTGAGTGAGCTGCGGGCTGCAGGCAGCGGCCGTAAGATTTGCGGTGGCTCAGGAACGGCATCTGCATCTGCAGCGTTGGTGGTGGGCTAAGCAGAGAATCGGCCTTTGTTGAGTACCCGCACCAGTGTGAGCAGGCTCTGCTCATGCCCCCCTACATGTTATCTCAGGGTTGAGGTGGGACCCTGGAACCATTCCACTCAGTGACTGTGACTATTGATACGCAGTGGCGCCCCCAGAATCTGCATGACATGGTCCCACCCAGTGACGGCCGGCAGCTTTAGGAGGGAGGGGGGCGGGCGGGGCACACACACACACACACACACTCATTCTTTCATACACAGACACGCACATCCATTAACAACACTCAAACCATTCAAACATGCACGCACGCACCAAACATTCATTTTAAAATATCACACACACTCATTCTTTCACACACGCTCGCACGCACATCCATTAACAACATTCATACCTTTCAAACATGCATGCGCGCACCAAACATTCAATTTGAAACATCACACACATACACACACACACACTTACCTTCGGCCTCCAGGTCCCAGGAGGGTTGGGACTGCTGCTTCCCAGCCAATGAGGGAAGGCAGCAGTCCCAGCGTCATCACAGAGTGGGATGGGGTCAGTGAGACTGCTGACCCCACCCCACTCTGTGACGAAAGTGTCACTGATTGACACTCGCCCTGGGCACTTCAGGGCTTAAACCTGAAGCGCCCAGGGAGAGTGTCAATTGGTGACGCTTTCCTCGTCACCCAGGGTAGGGCCTCGAGGCACCTTTGCTGGGGTGAGGAGGTCACACCCATAGGAGCTGTGATCTCCTCCGCCCAGCAAAGTTCAGCTCAGGCAGCCAGGAGTCTGCGCAAATCGCGCATGTCTGCTCCTGGCTGCCTGACCTGAACATGAAGAGTGTCTGTCAGGCTGACCTTTGTTCAGCCTGACAGACACTCTTCATGGGGGGCAAAAGGTGGGGGGGCATGGCCCCTCCACCCTAAAGGACAGGCCGCCACTGGTCCCACCCTTAACACAAGATGGGGAAAACTGATGAAGGACAGTCAAAGATCTCCTTTGATCAATGCCAGCAAATACAAAAGACGGACCCTTCCCCGAATGAACAGCAGACTAGCCAGCATGCTGGCAAGAACTCCACCGAGGAGCCCGATATTCACACTATGTTCCTGGATCTTATATGCCACTGGAAGTGTGGGGTGGTCAGAAAGAGTGTAAAACTGAATTAGTGAACCCTCAGCTAATAATGCTGATTCAGCGTATATTAGTTCTATAGGGAGGTGTGTATAGAGAGTGTCTATGGTAGTGGCTGTGTCTGCAAGAGGGAGTTCCTTTTACGGACTAGGTGGTCTCACACACATAATAGTGTCATGCTTCATCATTTGACCACCTAGCCCCACCCAGGTAAGATAGTACTACCTGGGCGGACTCAATCTCGTTGTTAAAGGAACGACAGAGGGAGTGCTGAAATAAATCTTACTGGATATTTACAGGGATCAGATGAGGTAAGAATAAAAATACTGGATCTTAAACACAGTCTGGCCACCATTGACACTAATATTGACCTGCTGGTAGATAGATCTGAATGCCTGAAGAAACGAATTGATCAACACGTTGAGTGACTGGGGCATCTGGAAGACCGCATGTCGGAGATGGAGGATGGGAACTCTGCATCCAATGAAAAACTGCTCAGGATGGAAAGCACACTTGAGATCATCAGAAACAAGAATGAGGATTTGGAGGCAAGATCGTGATGAAATAATCTGCAGATTGAAGACTGCATGTGGGGGCCTGTTTGGACGGGTTCCGTGCCACCCCAAAGATTCTTAGCCTCTGGCCACCCAGCCACTCCATGGGTGGTGGGAGTTCCAGATCTCTGAGACACCCCTACAGGATGATTCTCTGGTTCAAACCTCCCTTTACTAAACATGGGGAACTTTCTGGGTGGGTTAATAGTGTTTGGCCCATGGGGGCCAAAGTGTGAGATGGGGGGTGCGCTGGGGTTTTGCTGTTGCTTACTGCATCTGTTGTGTATGTTATACTGTTGTTTTCCTCTCCTTCATGCCACTCAGTGAAAGGAAGCAGGTGCTCCTGCGAGGTGGTCCCTGGACGCACATCTGATGAGAAGACACCCAAACATAACCACTACTTCTGACACTGAAATAAATGTGTAACATGGAATGCGTATAAGACGAGACAAGTCCTAGCATAACTGCCAAGACATGACGCAGACATTCGCATGTTACAAGAACTTCACATGACAAAGCTAACACAGGCATGCTTGCGAGTGGAATGAGTAAGTGAGCAGCACATTGCGTACTACTCCAACTATGCATGTGGGGTGGCCATACTAATCTGCAAAGCCCTGCCATGGCACACACAACATGTTCTTAGTGCCCAAATAGGACGATATGTCTTGTTACCCAGCATACTACAAGCACACCCAATTAAGGGCCTGATTTAGATGTTGGCAGTAATGGCCTGCTGTCTGTTTTCTGACTAAAAGCCCGCTGCCGCTATGACTGTGCTCCCACTGTATTTAGATGTTAGTGGTCCCATAGACTTTAAACTGCCTGAATCCCGCCGACTCCGACAAGGAGTCCCATCTGCCGCCACGGCGCCATAGGAAAGAGTGGCTGCTGGCGGGACTCTACTGCTGAGCAGATTGATCTGCCATACTGCCATGCAAAAAGTGCCAGTCCAACCTCCACTTCTGACTTAGTGGATTTGGGGGTGATTCTACTTCCATTTCTGGCTGAGCACGACTGGACCAGACCCTCACTCACTGCTGTCACGGGACCCTGGAGAAAACACAACCTCCCCCATCACAGGACACAAAGGTAGGCAACCCGCATTGGCTCTGTACATTGGGGTCACTGCACATGGGCACAGAACCACTGCAGACATGTACATGTAACAGTAATTTATTTTAATTACTGTGACAAGCATATGTCAGTGACGCGGTTGGGACAGACATGGGTGGGGACACACTGGTACACAATACATCGAATACATACACAAACGTTATTATGGCAACAGTATTCACTGGCAGATGTATGCTGGCACCAGAATGACAATACATTCACACTTGTCAACTGTGCTGATGTGTGCATGTTGCAAGGGCACCTGTACCTGTCATGTTGTGCATGAGTTGTGTGTGTGAGTCAGTACATGAATATGTGTGAATGATGCGACTGGCTAGGTGAGGTGAAGGGAGCGGTAGTGGGTGATGTGGTTGTGGTTGTGTGCCATGTTGCTGCATGCAGAACTCAGGTTCATGCTGTTGTGTGGCAGTCGTTGTTGTGATGTGTGTAGTTGTGCTTGTGTGTGAGTGTGTTTGTGTAGATGAGTGTGTAGTTGTATTGGGTGTTGTGGTTGTGTTGTGTGTGGGTGCAGGGTCACTAGTGTGTTTATGTTGTGTGATGAATCTACGTGTATGTGTGCTTGAGGCATGTAGGTTTTGTGTTGTGGTGTAATGGCAATGAACAATGACGGAAATGTGGTGTGCTGTGTCATGTGTGATGCATATGTGAAGGGTAGAGTGTGTGTGACTTACCTCTATTCCACAGCCACTCACATTGTCCGATGCCCATTGGTGTTCAGCGATGTCCACCCTCCATCAGCAAACTGCCACCAGTACAATGCCTGTCCAACTGTCACATCTAAATACAGCCAGCGGGAACCCCCCTGCCTGACGGATAGGAAAAGCACTCCATCAGGACAGCCCTCGGCTCAACTGCAATGCATCTAATTACGGTGGGCGGGAGACCGCCGACTTGGCAATCTTCTCAGGTCCACTGCCGATGCAGCTTGGTGGTGCGACCGCCAAGATCTAAATCAGGCACTAAGCCTGTTGCCATATATGGCCCTAATGTAGATGATCCCCATTTTTTTGCAGAGGTTTGGAAGTTGGTGAGTATGCTGGGACATGGGGTGCTTCTTAGGGGGGAATCTGGGGTGGGGGACTTCCTGTAGCAGTAAGTTCCAGTAATTCTAGGCACCACCACCCAAAACCTGCAGCACGGTTGCGGCTCATTATGAGTGGAAATGACAATACAGAGCTATGGCAATCCCAACACGGGATATTGCAAAGGGAACTTGCATCGCTGCCACACACAACATGATTGAGAATAGTTACTGGCAACACACACATGATATATATGCATGGACTACGCACATTACCTACTTCACCTGGACGATCTCTGATCACAGGCCAGTGCTGCTAGAGATGACTCCTCCTGATTATAAAATGCATGCCTACACATGGCAACTCCAGGATGGAGCATTGTACTACCAAATGTTCTGAAATGAGATTGTATAGTCATTTAGGAGTACTTTGCACATAATGCTGGTACGGTCTCTTGTCAATGTACCCTATGGGAGGCCCTTAAAGCTGTCACACGAAAAGTGTGCATTGCAAAGTAGTCCGGCCTGCTGTGAGTGCTAAATGGGGAGCTTTGGTGCCTCGAGGAAGAGATCTGCGCTCTGGACATGCAATACTTTGCAAATTGTGCTGCGTCCCCGCTGGAGGCCATGCATAGCAGACTCACTGATTTCAAAGAAGCAGCACAGAGGGAAACTCACTACCTGAGGTGGAAGGCCCGCACACGGCACTACAGTGAGGGGGAGAGGGCGGGAGGGTGCTAGCCACCCTCCTGCATACACCATGGGCAAGCATCTACATTGCTGAACTATATGACAACCACCACCATGTGCATGTTGGAATCGAGGACATACAAAGGGAGATGACTAACATTTACTCTACTCTTTACATATCCACACAGACTGGAACACCTCATGACCTAGATTCCTATTTTGACCTGGCAGTGCAGCTCTGGCTCAAGGAGGGCCATTGGTGTTTCCTGAAGGAGCCTTTCACAGTGGAAGAGATGGACCAGGTTATTAGCATGATGCCAGACAATAAGGCCAATGGCCTGGATAGCCTTACCACCGCTTTTTATAAAGAATTCACCCCAATTCTTGCTCCACATCTCCTCACCATGAATGAGGAATCTCTTGCGGCCGGAGTTCTCCCACCTTCCTTGTGAGAAGCGTTGATAGTCACTATACTGATGCCAGATAGGGACCCTCGCGATGCACAGTCAGGCTTTGTAGTGGGCAGCCACAACTTGCACATCTTTTTCCCACTTCTGCACACTATTGACCCTGCCATGAAGGCGGCTGCAATTTTCTTGGATGCTACTAAGGTGTTAGCCTCAAGTTCATCTTGTTTATTGGCCTTCTCTATGGTCAGTCAGTCACCTTTCTAAGGGAGAATCGGCTGATCATACTCCCTCCTGGTATCGGGTGATACCTGATAGGAGTGCCCTTTCTCACCCATATTGCGTGCTATAGCCATGGAGCCACTGGAAGCTCAGCTTAGGCCACATCACTCCCATCATGGCCTGGCCTTCACACCCCAAATTGTATTAGTGTCCATGTATGCGGACAATATAACTCTATACACGAAGGAGCCGCAAGAAAACCTAAACCTGCTGATCGGAGAACTCATCACAGTTGAGGGTATCACAGAGAGAACCATCAATTGAACCAAGTCGATATTATTTCCACTGACTGACGTGACAGAGGAATTTCATCAGCCTTCCCACTGCAGTGGGCGAGAGAGCCAGTGTGGTTTCTGCCTGAGCCGGGTTCTAGATGAGCTTTAGAAGGTAAATTGCAGCAGACTGTTGACCTGGATGGAAGAACGAGTGAAGGCCTGGACGAGGCTCCTACTGTCTCTGGAAGACTGGCCATCGCCAAAATGGTAGTGCTTCTCATATTCCTGTATCTGTGTCTCAATCTGCCACTGCTGCTACCAGTGTGTTTCAGAAGACAGCTAAGATCACGCTTGGTGGCCCTGACCTGTGGGAAGAAGCTGCCTAAGACATGATGGGGAATACTGACCTTCACCTTTAAACAGAGAGGACTGGAAGCGGACAATACAGATTTGTGTTACTTCAGAGCGCAGCCATAGTTTGCACACTCTTGGCTTTATACTACATAGTTCCAGGGGCATACAATGATGGAACATGACCACATGGCTCCTTGCTCCCTTCAGATGGTGTTGTATCTTGACCCCAAGGAACTGCGGAATAGGATTGACACCATAGCTTTCATGGTATGGACATGGAGCGAACTGTGGTGACACGCCTGATTGAGTAGCCTACAAGCCCCCCTCAACTCTGATCATCGGATACCCAGCTTTGCCTATCACATTGGATGCTGCCACTCACAGCAGGCTGCATTGTCTACAACTGACACCCATGGGAACCTTTATCCAGCCGCAGTAGACCCTGCAGGGCCCAGACATTACACTATTAGATATATTTACATATTATCAGTTACGTGCTACCATACGTGCGTTACAATATAATTTCCTGGGGCCCGTCCACACTCTAGGTGCTTGAGACAATGCTTACCAACCCCTCCCCATGCAGACTGATTACACAGCTTTATGCTGGCATGCAGGAAACAGCTTTGGTTCGGGTCCCTGGGGCCCAACAGACATGGTCTGTGGACTTTGGGATCCTCATCACTGAACACCAACGTAAGTTCGTGGACTTTGGGATCCTCATCACTGAACACCAACGTAAGTTCTGCTGCGCTCTGTCTCGTGCGCTATCGCCTAACTATAGATTGCGCTTAGTCTACTTTAAAGACCTGCACAGATTCTACCACACCCCTGAAAACTGCACAGGATGTGCTAGCATTTTATGTGCTGCACCATGTGCTGACTTTATGTTCCCACTGTGGTCCCGCCCGCAGGTGAGGTCCTTTTAGTTAGCTGTTTATATAACACTATTGGGATCATAGGGCACATCCTGGAGCAATCCCCAAGATTTGGGCTGCTCAGCTACATGAAGGATGTTCCTTCTGAGGTGCACAAATTGACTGCGATGTTACTACTGCTCGGATGGCAGTCATCGCCATAGGAGATGGGCGGCTCCTTGTTGTAAATGGCCCTTTCTGCAGGGTTATCCCCAAACCTTTTGCCTTTCTCTTCCTATTTTCCTGACCCTCTTTCTGTTGGCTTAACGACCCTGGGCACTTTACTACTGCCAATCAGTGCTAAAGTGCATGTGCTATCTCTTCAACAACTTGGTATAATTGGTTTACACCTGTTTGACTTATTCAATTTACCTGGAAGTCCCTTGTAAAGTGGCATACCATATACCCAGGGCCTGTATTTTAAATGCTACTAGTGGTCCTGCAGCACAGATTGCACCATCCACAGAAGTAGCTTTTTAAAACTGTCTCAGGCCTACCACTTCAGGGCCTGTGTGCCCAGTTTGCTGCCACACTGCCCTGGCAAGCCAAACCACTTTTCAAGGCCTAAACTCCCTTTTTATTACACCTAAGTCACCCCTAAAGTATGTCCTAGATAGCCCTAAGGGCAGGGTGCTGTGCATGCTAACGGTAGGAATTTATGTGTTCCATATCCCAGTAGTGGCAAACAACCAATTTAGTTTCACACTACTGTGAGTGCTGCTCCTCTCATGGGATTGCACTGTGAATGCCCTGACATATGTCTAAGTGGTATCTTCTGATCTATGATGAACAGTGCGGGCAAGTTTAGTATGTTTGGAATGGTAGTGAGAAATCCTGCTTAATGGTATAGGTGGATTTTTTATTACTATTTTAGAAATGCCACTTTTAGAAAGTGGACATTTCTCTGTGCTCATACCTCTAGTGCTTTGCAGCCCGACTCCAATCCATGTCTGGGGCAGAGTGACAGCTCAACTTGGTGCATTCTTTCTAGGCAGTCATAACACAGGAAGGCAGGGTGTGACAGAAGAGGCATCTGCATATTGATAATCTTCCTGGGCTGGGCAGAGGGAGTGTCATTCACACCTTACATGTGAATAGGCTGTGTCCTACCCTCACACAATGGAGTAATTTCCCCGTACTGATGTCTGGAGACAGGGCTGGGTTGCAAAGATATTGTGATTCTCTTGATAGGGCTGTTTGGAAGTTACCCCCTGAACAATGGCATTTCTGAGTATAAGTAGAGGCTATGTAGCCCACTGATTTGGAAAGCACTTTTGGAACTGGGACCAAATCTCTGCCAGAGGCACTGCTGGACTGCACACAGAACTCATCTGAACTGCTCTTCTTTTGTTGCCCTGCTGCCTGGTGTCTGCTGGGTGGTTCGAAGGACTCATCTGGATTGCTTTCTTGTATGTTTCCCTACTGCCAGCTTCCCTACCGACTTTGGCTGCACCAAGCACTACAAGGACTGCCAGGAGGAAATACCACTTCAATCCCTGATATATGAGAGCTGGTCTGCTCCTCCTGTTGTGCCCCCCTCAAAGTATCTCCCCCCCCAGGAGCCCAGTGTGGGGGGAGCGTCCTTTCCTGCTCCTTGGTTTTGCTCAACTCAGCATTGAAGAGCGGCCATCCATCATTTTTTTTATATTTCACATTTGCCTTCTGTCCTCTCCTGGCCCCTCCAGATCAGAGTATGGTGAGAGCTTCCCTTTTGCCTTTCTTGTGGGTAAAGCCAGTGCAGTGGAGCGTCATGTAGTGCTCTATGGCACCAAGAAGATACGAATGGAGCTCTTGCATGTTCCATACCCCCACACCTGCTCTTTCCTTGTGACTGCGGTGCCTCTTCAGGAGAGAGGGTGAAATGACCAGGCAAGGTTTAAGAAAGTAAAAGGCTGCTTTATTGGACATGTATGCAGTAGCGAACCTACTTTAAAACAGTTTACATTGTATGAATCAAGCCTCGCTAAGACAAAAACCAACACCTAACACCCCACCCTTAAACCCCCCCCAAACAACACAAATCCCAAGAGCAGTCTTCCACGCTTCAATCTTCCCCATTCCCTTTCTTTCATCCACTGACCTTCCCAGTGACTCACCCATTGCTCCCTGGTGTCCCCTCTGCCAACCCCTAGTCAGTAATGCCCCCAATCCTTCCTGCTTACTGTGCACCAAACATACTGCCACCTGTCCAAGTGACAACAAAAGTCACTGGACTGCAGACCTGTGAACAACAAAAACAGCACAAGACCCTGAAAAAATGGCAGGGAGGGAACCGCAAAAATTTCTTCCCACACGCCATAAAACCACAGCATCATAATGATGTGTTATAAAAAACGGCTACCTTTTCGAACCATTAATCAGCCCACCCGTGATCTCAACCAATGGGCATTCCCCACAGGCCTGGGATTCACCATCCACCAGAAGTTGCCCGGGGTGGACATCCAATGGAAGCCACCCACAGGAGTCTCCATTTGCCACCTGGAGAAATCCCCCTCAGGGCCCCCCCATCACCTGGGGAATGGCCACACTGGCTCATTGCTTGGCAAGCAAGGTTCCTTTGCTGCCCATCGGAAGCCTCCTGGCAGGGCCTCGCTACCGTGAGGGACACGTAAAGAGAGGCTTGCACACTGCTGGACTGGTGAGAGCAGTGTTGGGAGCTCTGCTCGTGACATTGAGGGATATGGCAGGGGTTGTGGAGAAAGCCCTGCTGTTCCACACTCCCTCGTGGGCCACCTTGTTGATCACATGGACGCTCCCCTCATGGCTCCCGGGACCAGGTACTGGGACCGCCTGTTCATTTTATTTTTGATAGGCATCTGCACCATGTGATCGTGGGTAGCTGGCCTGGCCAAATTTAAAAGCAGCCTGAGCTAAAACCTAACTTGAGGTTCCTGCCACCTGCTCGCTCGACTTGCTGCATATGGGGGCATGACCCAAAATTGCCAGAACCTTCTGACAGGGGGACAGTTGGGCCTACTCTTATGTTTTGCCTCTGGGCATTGTATATCCTCTTTGAGCCCAACAATACTAGGATTAGTAGTAAGGTCATTACAATTTTATACTGATCTATGGTTTGAGCTATAATGTCCCATGCACTGATGTTATAATGTTGTATACTTGCCTAACCAACATAAGGGGTACAGATACAGAACCTGCTGTATTGGCAAATTACATGGTTTTAGCCCTTTGCTATCTACGCGATTACACAGTATTTGTGAAGTTATATTGTGTTTTCCCCAGGATAAATGTGTGTGGGTGCACAACATCGGTGACCCATATTATTCTTGCCCTATGTCTGCATGGTATTTTTTTTAAATACTCAGACGTCCTCTTGTTACCCTCATGCTGATGCTTTTACGATTGCCTAGTTGGGCAAATAATTGCTGATTTATGTCATTTTGGTCCATGACTTATGCATAATATATTTGATATATTTATAAATCTTGTGTGAGGTCTATTTTGTGATGTATTTATTATGTCACTGGTGTGAGTGTGTTTTGCAAATGCTTTACACATGACCTCTGGGGATAAGCCTGACTGCTCTGCGCCAAGCTAGCTACTTAGTGTGTAACTTACTCGACCTGACTAGAGTTGTGGTTTCCACTTGGCTGAGGTGCCTACCCTAGCCAACCCGAAAACCCATTTCTAACACTCCTAGATTTGGCTTATTACCAGGAACAACTAACAGCTTTTTGGGAACTGATGCCTGTAAGGTTGCACCCCCAAGATACACAGTCCCCCTTGGAGTCGTTCCTTGATGAACAGGGTCCTAATGAGGAAGAGACTGCCACTCTGAGTTCCAGGGTTGTTAGCCAATTGCCAGACTGTCCTGCCATGGATTAAACCCACTAGGTACTTTTACCTGCCTGAAGGGTGACAAACTTGATTCGCTTCTCTATTGCACGCTTCTGAGGCCTGCCTTCCAAATAGAATGGAATATATCCGTTACCCTTCTCCTACTGGGTGGCTTCCTCCTCTTTCCCTACCAAACCTGTGGTGTTAAGTGATAATACAGCATCTGCAGTGCAATCCATCTGCTTATGTATACCTGATACATCTTGCTGTATTGTACCATTCTTTGTGCTGTCATGGCCTAATACTGTACCTTGCTGTGTTGACCTAAAACTCAATAAAAGCAATTAAAAAAAAATGTATAAGCGAGATTGGCATATCTGAGGCACAAGACTCTAGGGGCCAGCTAGTTTTTCTTTATCAGTGTTTGGGAGGCCATTTGTAAGTCTGAAGGGAGCCCGTCCTCGCTTTTTGTTATCAGTCAACATTGCTGATTGGTGATATTCTTAGGGAGACCTCTCAACAGTTCTGATGGTGACCTGGGGGGGGGGGCTAGGAACTCAGTAGTTGTGATACAAGCCAAAGCTACCTCCTTTGAGATCTTGATCCAGTTCGTGCCTATCACTCCTATGCATAGTGTCCAGTGGGACTCTACTACTGAAGTGATGATCTCTCATGTCTGCTTGGTAAGTTGGGCTCTGCATAAGTCAGCGCAGCTGGTAAGATATTGTGCTGTCCCACTATCTTCTTTATGCTGGTGCACAATCAGGCTGACTAGCTTCCCTTTGGATGTGTGCTGTAGGGTACAACGTATATCCAAAGTAGGGAAATTTGGGGGAAATAAAAACATTTCTCCTTTTAAACAGCAGCCTCAAATAAGCATTAGTTTTTGGTGCAAAACCCTGCCCACTATTGTTGGTAGGTAGTGTAGGAGGCTGGCCTTGTATGTAGTGTGCAAAGCTGGGCACACTGTGTGGGGGGCCAGGCAACCACACGTTAGTTTACCAGGGTAAAAACTAGATCATCTAATACTTATTTGTTGTACTCACAGTTTAAATCTTGCAACTCACACACTTGAAGGAATAACTCAAGACCAATTTATACAAATACTTCAGATTCCTATGTAATTTTTAAGACCAAGATTATCAAAATTGGTTAAGTACTTTTTGAGATATTAATTTTTGAAGTTTAATAAAATAGTCTTTTTTTGTTTAATTACGCACCATAGAAATCAATAGAGGATCACCTTTAAAAATACATAGAAATCGTACAGTTGATTTACCAAGCTCTTCTTTTGCAGGTTGGTCAAGGTCATTGGTGGGCACACTATGCCAGCTGGAGAAGTTTAGGCGGTTCCCGGTTTCGGCTGGACCAGCGGTGAAAGTCTCTGGAGCAGGTGCAGGGCACTGCTGGGGACCACTTGGAAAAGCACTGCACAAGTAATTTTAAAGATGGTCCCTTGGGGTCCACTTTGAGTGTGGGGGTCACAAGGGGTGGAGAACCCTTAGGGCACAGCAGGTCCTTTGTTGCAGGTCTCCGAGTGGCCGGGTGCGGAGCGAATCGGTGAGCCAGAAGCTGTGTGCAAAGATGCCCTCTGGAGCAGGATGTAAGTTGGTTCAAAGTTTGTTTGCAGGACAAACGGGGCACTCTGGCAGGAGGTCTGGGGTGATCCTGAAGTCCCTCAACTGGGGCTTCTCCCTCATCCTTTTTCAGCCCTTGCACACTGGTTTTCTTTGAGTCCTGTGTTAGCTGGATGCATCAAACCTGGCACACTTGCAGGGTTTGTCCCCGCAGTCGTCAGTGTGTCGTTGGGTCCAGCTGCAACTTCCGGTTTGGGAGTTAGCAGCTAGTTAGTAAAGCAACCCTCACTGGCTTGATGGTTTTGTGCTGTTGTGGAGTGGTACCTCCAATCTGGAGGGAGTTCTATGGTGATTTCAAAAGCCTGGAGGTCCTCCCGGGTTCTTTAGGATTTTCCAGTGGTCTAGCAGCTCCTCAGCAGCAATTGTCGGGTCCTGGGTGCAGCAGGCAGGGTTTTGCGCCTTTTCTTTGTTGCAGCAGGTCCACAGTTCTCGTGCCTTGGATCTTCTTGGTGCTGGACTTCTTATGTCCATTGAATCTGATTTCCTCGTCTAGGGATGCCCACTAAATACTGTATTTAGTGGGCGTTTTTAGGAGGAAGCTTGTAGTGACCAATAGGTCACCTACCTTTGAGTGGCTACACCCACTAAAGTGACCACTTCTAGTGGGAAGAGTCACTTCCCAATCTTTGACTGGATATTTTCCTTCCATCCAAGATGGAGGAAAAGGAAATAAAGTGCCATCCTCGCCAGCAACACCTTAGCGGTGGTACATGCCAGATGGGGCCACTCCTACTCTTCGTTTGGGTTTCCCACCATTGCTCCCACCAAAAGTGGGAGTTTGCATGGGGGTTCCCTTCTGTTGCTAGCAGCAGGCCTGCGGGTTGAGTTTCAAAGGCGGTTGGCCCTTTGAACCTTGGTTCTAGGGCAGTGCACATTCCTGAGGGAGGGAGTGTTGGGCCCTCCACCTATGAAGGGCTTTGGTCTACGTACCAGAGAGACGGATCTCTCCCAGAAGGTTTGTAGATTGGGTGCATGGAGGTGGAAGGCTGGATAAAACCAGTCAGCAACCATGCCAGTGTAGTTAGCTTTTGCAGGGGGCACCTCTAAGGGGACCCCGGGTACATTTAGGAATAAATCCAATATTGGCACCAGGTTAGATTTATCATTCTGAGTTGTTTGATACCAAACAACCCAGGGTTCAGGGTGAGCATCATGTAGCTGGGTAACACGTATTGACCAGCGCCCAGCACATATATTAAAATGGCTGCTCTGTTCACTCACTAAGTCACAGGTTTGGCAAGGACACAGTGGGGGCATATTTCTCATGCAACTATGTCCTCCCACATAAAATAGTGCACCCTGCCTTAGGGCTGTAAGGCCTGCCAGGGGGGTGTCTTACCCATGTCATATGTAGTGGATGGTGGACAGGGCACACAGGCACCATCTGGATGCATGGCCCAAGATGGTGGCACAATCAGTGCTGCTGCCCTCAGGGGGCTATCCTTAGTACCCCATGCCCTGGGTACCTAAGTACCTTTTACTAGGGACTTATAGTGGTAGATAAAGGTGTATCCAATTGTGCCAATACATCACAACAGTTTTAGGGAAAGAGTTCTGGGCCAGGGAACCTGGTTAGCAGGGGCACCGGGCACTACATTTTCTAGGCCACATCATTCATCAGGCAAAATGTGGGGGGGTAACCATGTAAAAAAGAAGCCTTTTCTCACAGGTACTTTACATCAAAAGCTATGGGTGGTTGCAAAGGAACACCCATTAAATGCCTTCTTGACGTGAAGTATTGCAAAGCTCTTCTTTGCATTAATTTAAGATATCTTTTGCCCCCCCCCCATCGGATCCCCGGGAGGCGGGGGGGGGGGGGTTGGCAGGATGACTATGCTTATATTATTTTAGGCAAAGGGGTGGGGTTATTACAATGACCATTCTGGGAAGCCCCTAACCCTAGATGAATAAAACAAATCCCTGGTGCCTAGTAGGCTTTCTGCCCCCCAACCCCAGGGGGCAGGTTGGGGATTATTGCCCTCATCTACCCCCCAGTGGGGCAGAAAGACTAAACATGCACAAAAAACTAAGGGGGAGCAAAAGCCCTTGCCCAAAGGGCTGCTCCCCCCTTCCTGGTGTCTAGTGGGTGGATCCCTGCTTGGGGATCGCCCTCCTGTGGCGATATCTAAGCAGGGATCTACTGGGGAGGGATACCATGGGAAAGTGGAGATTCGTCCCTTTTGAATGAAACCTCTCCTGTCTGCATCAGTGCTCGGGAGGATGTTGAGATAGCCCCCTGAGCACCGAGGCAATAAAAGTGAAATGAGCTGATTGCCTCATTTCACTTCAGTTTTCAGTGACACAACGTCAGTGCGCCATGAGCGCAGATCATCATTTCACTGAAAACCCTAACGAACCTTGGGAGCTGTGGAAGCTATTCCCCAGCTCTTGGGTCTGTGTTGGCAGAAAGGAAATCCCTCTAGTGCCCACACCAGAGGGATTTCCAGTGCCATGTATGCGGACAGCTGTGAGCCATCCGACGCACATGAGCACAGCAGTGTCAGACAACACCCAGGCGTCCAACGCATAGAAAGGTTAAAAATGTATAAAAGTTAGCCCTAGGGCACCCTTTTCTGGGTCTTGCAGTGCAGGACCATGGCTTCAAGGCCTCAGAGAGGGAATGACATTCCCTGGGCCTCGCAGCACCGGACCATGGGTGCAAGGACCAGGGAAGGAGACTCCACTCAGTCAGCTCCCATCACTAAGATCTAAAAGTGAAGTACAGGCTCCACACCTCACCTATGCCATTTCTAGAACCCCCAGTAAGGTAGCCAACTTTCCATTATCAACTTCCGAGCACTTGGCCCTTGGGGTTTCTCCAAGAAGCCATTTATATGTAGCTAGCAAAAGTCATTGTGCTAATTTTCGAAGTTTCATGCTGTAACGCTCTAATCTAAATCTAACCCTAATTTCTTTAACAGATAAAGCTAGCAGTTCTGTTTTATACTTTTGTCTACTACTTGATCAAATTGTTTGAGCTTGGGTAAATCACGTTCGGTCTGGGCCTACGTCCCATGACCTGCCTTTAGTTTATGGGCTTAATGACCATTATCTGAATGTAAAGGTTTTAGGGTGAACAACTGCTTGTTTAGGGCTCTTCATTTTCAGTTTTTACATTTCTCCTTCTCCTTTTTTAGCACCACTTAAAGGTAAACATTTTGATAAACTGGCCTATGTAGTTAACCTCCTAAGCTGCAAGGGGGCCTAGGGCAGAGGGTCCCCTCCTGAGGGGTGCCAGCACTGGATCACGCCTGCAAAGCAGCAGTGATGCTGTGGGCCCCTGTACAAGTCAGGTAAGTCACCCTCCTCAGTCCAGTGGCTGGCCAATACAGTACAGCCATAATTTTGGTGCACATAAGACCCATGTTGCACTACTGATATCTAGGTCCTTGAGAGCGGCTCCTTCCACAAGCCTTTCAGCAATGATCCTTGCAGTGCAAGGCCATGGCTGTAACCACCCAAGTGAGGGGATCCTTCTCCTCTGTCTCACAGTGCTGGATCATAGTTATGATATCCATGGATAGGGATGTATTGGACAGAAACACCCCTGTGGCCATCTCCCCTACACCTGCTGCACTATTGATAGCTATGGTCCTTCAACGGGCAACCCCTCTCCTGGGCCTCAGAGCCCTTCCACTGCTCCCTCTTCACCTCCCTTGAAAATCTACCATGCCCTGCTTTATTGTGCTGCTTTTCTTGTGCTTCATAGACAACTTAGGGGCAGAGATGGAAGGGAACACAGGAGTAATGTACTGGTAGCTGTGCGAGGCCCCTGGGTGCTGTAGCTGCTGCAGAGCCCTGGGCAGGTGTCCACACTACCCCTGCTTAATGCTGCTACTAACCAGAGCAGCAGAATCTGAGGAATAATTGCAAATAGTCTAAACCACTGGCAATCACTCCGGGTGTCATCCCAACCCATCGTTTTTCAACAACTGTGCCAATCTAGACAGAGGTTTGTCTTATAAAAATCTGTACAGACTCTGCTTCTTATAGGAACAGTCCATCCCAAACTTTCAGATGAGACCTCTGCTGGGAGACACTCAAGCAATTTGAGATTGATTTTGGCACAAGGGGGCCATGTTAGGGCAATGCCTTGGCTAGACACAAAGGCACAAAAGGAGATTGGACAAATGTTTTTAAATTATCTGAACCCCTGGCAATCACACCAGATATCATTACAACCCATCATTTTTCACCCATTGCACCATGCTGAACAGAATGCTCCCCAGAGAGTTTGCCAATATGGCCCCCACATAAAAAATGTATTAGCTAACAGTGTAAGGATTATTAAAATACAATACACACATTATAAATCAGAAAGCTGTGCACCACCAAAATGCTGCATTTTGATTGGCCCCAAACTGGCCTCTTTCTATCCTGGTGATTCATAGCTAGTCTATGAGATAAGCCTCATTACAACATAAACCCACATATCAATATGCCTTCTTCCCATAAACGCTGCCTGCCAGGATCTCAGGGTTCTAAAAAAAACGTTCCTTCACCGGGTGACATGCTGTTAGAAAAGACAGCTTTAGAGTCAATCACTTTTCTGTGCAGAAGGCTTAATATGTACATAAAAATGGTTCTTTAGTCTGCTGCTGAAATTGTCTGTACTAAATGAGTCAAAAAAGTCTTGTCTGTTATTATAGTTTTAAAGTGGTTCAAGCATGACAGCTTTGACTGTGATTTAAAATCGAAACCTCTGCATCTTATTTTAAAATTTGTTTTAATATTTACCTTTGATTGTAGTCATTTACATGTAGGGTGAGTGCAGGTCATTACTGACATTGTTTACAGTTTGTGACTCGTGTGTGATAACGTAATGTATTCTTGATGTTGTAGTTTTGTTTTGCTTCCATTCAACATTTTAGAGCAACACTCATGGAAATAATGATTTGTCAGTGAAATACACTATAGCCCTCATTATGACATTGGCGGTAAATCCCACTTACCACCATGCCGACTGACACCAACATACAGCGGCGGCAGCAGATATCCACTACCCATATTATGACACACACACACCAATCCATCACTATTCAGCCACACACAAAAGCCTGCCAGTCCAAAGGTCAGTGATAAACTGGCACTATCAAAACCCACACCAGTACGCCAACAGAACTACACCCACATTATGACCCACGAATCACCACAGCGGGCATTCAATGGCGGTAAACCATCGTCTGTAAATACCGCAGCGCACAAAATACATACAGACATACAAAACAACACCACATTGGACAATTCAAACTGCACACACTGGACACCCATACACACAACACACACACACCACCACAAAACACACGCCCACATTACCCACAACCCACAACAAATACAAACAATTGGCACAAGACTGACACCATGACCACATACAAGACCACAGCCACACACCACCATCACCTATACACCACCCACGCACCCCACATCACACACCCCAACACATCACCCTACACACCCTCACCCACACCACTCACACTACACTTATGGCACCACAACGACACCCCAGGTTCCATGAGGAGGAGCTAAGGGTCATGGTGGAGGAAATCATCCGGGTAGAGCCACAGCTATTTGGATCACAGCTGCAGCAGATATCCATTGCTAGGAAGATGGAGTTATGGCGGAGGGTCGTGGACAGGGTCAATGCCGTGGGACAGCACCCCAGGACAAGGGATGACATCAGGAAGAGGTGGAACAACCTATAGGGGAAGGTGCGTTCCATTGCAGCAAGACACCAACTCGCTGTACAGAGGACTGGCGGTGGACCCCACCTCCTTACCCACAACTAACAACATGGGAGGAGCAAGTCTTGGCAATACTGCATCCTGAGGGCCTGCCAGGAGTAGGAGGATGAGTGGACTCTGGTAAGTCAACTCTTTACTACTTTCACCCCCCTACTTGCATGCCATCACATACCCCCAAGCTCACCTTCAATCCCATCACTCCACCACTTCCCACACACCCCACCATCACAATCCACTCATCCCAATGCCAAGCCCTGCATGCACCACCAATGCACGGACACCACTCACAGACCTGCATGGACACCTATCACTAAAGCATGCACACTAGAGGGAAACAGCTAGCCCACCAAATGCCAACTCACACAAGGCAAAGCTGCCAGGGCAATACCAACCATAGAGGGCAACCCACCCATGCACAAGATGTCACACGCAAAAAAAAAACCACAGCATTTACATCCCCACCGGTAACCCAGCCAATGTCTCCGGAGAAGAGGTGCCAGCACTAACCAGTCACCCCACAGAAGAGGCCCACAGTGATCACAGCGACTCGCCTGGACCTGGATGACCAACCTGGCCCCTCAGGGATCTCTGGATTGTCGGTTACCTAGGCACACTCTCTCACCACCACAGAGCCTCCCCCCTCAGAAAACTCCAGCACAGCACCCACTCAGCGGGCCCATACCTCTGTTCCCAGGACACGTCAATCAGAAGTGTGTCCACCACTACAGGGACCCCAGGGCACACCACAAACTCAAGACAATCAGGGACCTGGGTTCAGTGGCAGTGGGGACACAGTTCAGGGGTCAGAAGCACAGGACAACAGGGAAGCTGGGAGGACTGCTGTGCGACAGCGGGAGGACAGGTCTAGGGAACTGACCCTCCAGGAGGCACGCACCGCGATCCTGGGAGCATATCAACATTCCCAGGATACATTGGGCCAGATCATGGACAAGATGCAGGAGAACATGCGGCTGCAGGAGGGTCAGTACCTGGGGATCAGGGAGGACTTGAAGGCCATTAACATCACCCGCCACAGGAACAACAGGCCACCAGCACCCCTCCCCCTGCAGAAGGAGAACCACCCCACAAACGTTCCCTGTGATCCAGGCAGAAGCCAGAGACTATTGCCAAGACCCCCCCAGGAAATAAGACTCCCCTGAATGTCACCCTTGTGTCCCACTCTGTCACCCTGTACACCTTGAACTGATATTTCTCCACTTCCTATGGCCCCTTGGACACTGCACCTGTGTTTCAAATAGACTAGACTCTAACTTGGACTTTTCTCCATCATCACCCCAGCCTTTTGCACTACCCCCTCTTCTTCAGAGCACTGCAATAAACACATTTTAATAAAAATACAAGTATGGTGTATGTCAAATGATTTCAAATGTATTTGATTAACAAGGCTAAACATTGCAATTCAACTGTACAGAAATGTCCTGTATGTGGCTGCACTGAACACACCAGGAGCTATAGTGGGGCACCAACAGCTGCAAAAAGAAATGCCAAAGGGTACAGTGGGTGGGCATAGAAGTAGGATTCCACAGCTTGCCACTGACAACGTCACACATCAAACTGTCTATGATGTGCTAAATAACACTGTCTTACCTGTGTCTCATTGGAAGTATTGACGAATGACAGCACTTCTGTTGTCCTCATCCTCTGCCTCCTAATCTTCAATATCCACAGGGCCCACTGCTGCCACACGGCCATCTCCAGCCTCCTCCTCCTCCTGCAGAAAAGGCACATAGCGGCGCAAGGCCGGGATGTCCACATACAGCAGGCCATGATGATCTGGCAGACCTTTTTAGGGTGAGTAGCACAGGGATCCACCTGTTAGATCGAGGACGTGAAACCTGGCCTTCAGGAGGCCGAAGGTCCTTTATACAATCCTTCTTGTTCGCCCATGTGCCTCATTGTAACGTTCCTAAGCCCTTGCCGTGGCATTCCTCACAGAGGTCAGTAGCCGTGAGAGGCTGGGGTAACCAGAGTCACCTGCAAATATCGAGGGAGTTAGCCACACACTCACCCTTAGGGCCCACACCATACACCAACATCCACTGGGTGGGAACCAGGGCTCATCTATTAGCCACATCTGGTGCCTCTGGAGTTGGGCCATCACATTTGGGATGCTGCTATTCCTCAGGATAAAGGCATCATGCACAGACCCAGGATACTTAGCATTGACGTGGGAGATGTACTGGTCCGCCAGGCATAACATCTGGACATTCATGGAGTGAAAGCTCTTTCAATTTCTGAACACCTGTTTACTTCGCCGGGGGGGGGAACAAATGCAATACGTGTTCCATCAATTGCCCCAGTGATGTTGGAAATATGTCCATTGCATGGAAGTCAGCTTTCACTGTGGCCAAATCCTTCACCTGGGGAAAAGGATGTCGCTGCACATGTGTTTAAACAGGGCAGACAGCACTCTGGTCAGCACCATTGAGAACATTGGCTGTGACATTCCTGCTGCCAAACCCACTGTCACTTGGAATGAACCAGTTGCCAAAAAATGGAGCACTGATAGCACTTGCACAAGATGGGGGATCCCAGTGGGGTGACAGATATCAGGTTAGGCTCCAATTGGGCACACAGCTCTGTTATTGTGGCCCTGTCAAGTCTGTACTTGAGGATAATGTGCCAGTCCTCCATTGTTGCCAGGTCCATAAGGGGTCTGTACACGGGGGTTGTCTCCATCTCCTATTCATCCGCAGCAGTTGCAATCTCTGGGGCAAAACAGTGAGCAGCTGGTCATGATCTGTACATTGTAACCACTACAGTGCAATGCATATAGTGATAGTGAGTGTTACAATATTGTCGTGGGATATGTCCATAATGCGAATTTGTGTACTGTGACGCAGTTAGGATCCATGGCCTGCCCCCACCCCCCAGAAATGGCGTCCGCCTGTCCTGTATGGAGGGACATTGTGCCCCATTGTGGGAGGCGGTCGAGAACCGCCATGCAACTCCTCATTGGTTATCATTGGGCCCTATGGCGTACAGTGGCCAAAGGTGATGTACGTCGGTGGTGACGGTACGCACTGCCGCGGATGTGACCGCCATTTTCTATCTGTTCACTCACTTGCTACCTGACCTTCAACAGGAGAGAACCTACACTGCATGTGCTGCTGTGACCTGTTTCTCAAACAGACCATGGTTCCTGTGACTGGGGAAAGGGCCCCTGCCTTCACCTCAGCGGAGTTGGAGCGGCTGGTGGATGGGGTTCTACCCCAGTACTGATTGCTGTATGGGCCTCCAGACCAACAGGTGAGTACACCATGAGTACAATGCATGGGGCGTGAATGCATGGAGTGCTGTGTGTGAAGGCCTCATGTAGGGGGTTTGGTGGATGGGCCCTGGGAAGTGTGCAGCATGTATGCTAGGCCATGTCTGTGCTAATGGGGATAGGATGGGGCATGGTGGGCCATAAGTGTAACAGGCAGGACGGTCGGACTAATACCTTTCCCTATGTGTATTTACCTGCAGGTCAGCGCCCATCAAAAGAAGGGAATATGGCGTGCCATCGCCAAGGACGTGCGGACCCTGGGGGTCTACGGCAGAAGAGCACGCACTGTCGGAAACGGTGGGAGGACTTAAGACGCTGGGAACAGGAGATGGCGGAGGACCAGATGGGGATGGCCTCCCAACGAGGAAGGGGAGCCCATCGAACCATGACCACCCTGATGGCCCACATACTGGCAGTGGCCTATCCGGAGCTGGATGGGCTTTTGGAGGCATCACAGCAGCAATAAGGGGGTGAGTACAGTGCCTTTCATTACAACTTATGCCTGGTGGGGTGGTGTCCTGGTGGGGGATGGGGGCCTTGTGGGTGCCCCTAGGCCAGGCCTGACATTTCAGAGTAGGTCCCATGTTGGGCAGGGTTCTTATGTGAAAGTCCTCCAACCAAGCTAGTAGGTATCCACTACTGGGCAGGGATCAATGAGTCTCAGGTATGCTGCAATTTGCGTTAGGTGTCCCTATCCATGGGTGGTGACTAGCATTGTGACTGGTAGTGCATTGCCTAATGCGTTGGGCTGTTCCCTGTGTGTGAGGGTGGTGTGTACGCCAACGGTGGCGTTGGTGCCGCCAATGACCAAATGTATCCTTTGTCTCTCCCCCCACCTTTTTGTTTTGTCAACCTGTCCTTCTGTGCATTAGTATCATCTGGTGGAGGAGCAGAGGCACCGGCTATGGAGGGAGCTGCATCCCACAGGACCCAGGAGGCCGAATCCACAGACGGTGAGGGCACCAGTGGGACGGAGGGCAAGGGGAGCATTACGGTGGAGACTGGAGTGGACCGTTCGGACACGGATACCTCCTCCAATGGAAGCTCCCTGGTGTGGTGGACACCTCTGTGCCCACCCCAGCTATAGGTACAGCCGCCACCCCCATACCAGCACTGCCCTCCTAGCAGCACCTCAGCGAGTTTCCCTTGCCCGCTCACCCAGGAGGGTGGGCATCTCCTTCCCCCAGGCACCTCAGGCCCTGCCCCAGTCAGACCTGCTGCCCTGAGTGAGGAGGCTATTGACCTCCTACTATCCATCTAAGTTGGGCAGTCAGCCATTGTGAATGCCATCCTGGGGATGGCAGCCCAAATGCAACAGACCAATGCCTTTCTGGAGGGCATTCACACTGGCTTGGTGGCCCAACAGAGATCAATCCAGGCTCTGGCCTCCTCTCTGAGAGCAGCCATTCTCCCTGTTTCCACCCTCCAACTTCCTCCACCCAATCCTATTCCCCTCAACCCCAACCTATCCCAAGCACACAGGCAGACGAGCTGGCAACCATGACAACATACAAGAGTGGACGTGGCAAACACAAGCACAACACTTCATCCCACAGGCACTCACACAAACACCATCCAGATGCAGACATACCAACATCCACTGACTCCACTGTGTCCCCCTCCTCCTCGTCCTCCATCTCCCTCCCAGTTGTGTTTCCAATCACACCTGCATGCACTACAGCCTCATCCACTACCACCATCACCAGCACACCTATCAGAACACACACCTCACTGGCAGTCTCCACCCCCACATCCACGCACACGTCCCCTGGGTCCCCTACCACTGTGTCTGTGCCCCCACCTCCCAAAATACACAAACACAAGCACTCAGACACCCAACAGCCATCCACCTCACAACAGCATCCAGCCCATGCACCTGCACCCAAACACAGCAGATACCTCCTACAACCACTCCCTCTTCTTCCACTCCCAAACCTTCTCCCTCTTCCCGCTCCAATGTCCCTAAGAAGCTTTTTCTCTCCACCATTGACCTCTTCCCTACCCCTCCTCCCCCATCCTTCATATCTGGCCAGGGTGGGTAAAACACAGGCAAGCACCTCAGCCACCCAGTCCACGGGCCCAGTAGTGTCCACAGCAACTCCTGGTGGGAAAGGATCCCGGGCACCAGGCAGCCACACGGAAAGGGTGCCTGCCCCAAGTGCTGCCAGGAAGGGCAAGGAGCCCCCTCCCCAGCTGCTGCAGGGAAGGGAAAGGTGACACCCCCAGCTGCTGAACAGAAGGGAAATGTGCCACCCCCAGCTGCTGAACAGAAGGGAAAGATGCCACCCCCAGCTGCTGAAAGGAAGGGCAAGGGGCCTGCACCAGCAGGCAGAAAGGAGAAGAGGCCTGGTGCTCGGACTCAGTTGGAGCCCACACCACCAACCATGGTGGTGCAGCCATCTGAGGCAACAGGGGATGGGCTGGAGCCTCCCCCCACCACCAGCTCCACCAGCAGCACCGCCACCAGAAGCAGCAGCCCCAGTGGGCAGCCATCTGAGGCTACAGGGGATGGGCTGGAGTCTCCCCCCACCACTGCCAGCACCACCACTGCCACCAGCAGCAGCAGCCCTAGTGGGTTGCCGTCCAAGGCTGCAGGAGATGGTCTGGAGCCTCCCCCCACCACCACCATCAGTTCCACCAGCAGCACCGCCACCAGCAGCCCCAGTGTGCAGCCATCTGAGGCTGCAGGGGATGGGCTGGAGCCTCTCCCCACCACTGCCAGCACAGCTACCAGCACCGGCACCTATAGCAGCAGCCCCAGTGGGCAGCCGTTCCAGGCTGCAGGGGATGGGCTGGAGCCTCCCCCCACCACCACCACCAGCTCCACCAGCAGCACTGCCACCAGCAGCAGCAGCCCCACTGGGCAGTCGTCCAAGGCTGCAGGGGATGGGCTGGAGACTCCCCCCACCACTGCCAGCACCGCCACCAGTAGCTGCAGCCCCAGTGGGTAGCCATCCAAGGCTGCAGGGGATAGGCTGGAGCTTCCCCCCACCACCACCAGCTCCACCAGCAGCACCGCCACCAACAGCAACAGCAGCCCCAGTGGGCAGCCGTCCAAGGCTGCAGGGGATGGGCTGGAGCCTCCCCCACCACCACCACCACCAGCTCCACCAGCAGCACTGCCACCAGCACTGCCACCAGCTGCAGCAGACCCAGTGGGCAGCCATTCGAGGCTGCAGGGGATGGGCTGGATCCTCTTCCCACCACTGCTAGCACCGCCACCAGCAGCAGGAGCCCCAGTGGGCAGCTGTCCGAGGCTGCAGGGGATGGGCTGGAGCTTCCCCCCCCCCACCACCACCAGCTCCACCAGCAGCAGCAGCCCCAGTGGGCAGCCATCCGAGGCTGCAGGGTATGGGCTGGAGCCCCCCCACCACCACCACCAGCTCCACCAGCAGCACCGCCACCACAGCAGCAGCCCCAGTGGGCAGCCATCCAAGGCTGTAGGGGATGGGCTGGAGCCTCCCCCCACCACTGCCAGCACCGCCACCAGCAGCAGTCCCAGTGAGCAGCCGTCCGAGGCTGCAGGGGATGGGCTGGAGCCTCCCCCCACCACTGACAGCACCGCCACCAGCACCACCACTGCCACCTCTGTGCAACAGTCTCCACCGGCGTACAGTGTGTAGTCCTGCGTCCATGTGGTGTTGTGCGGCCTGGCCCCTGCAAATCCTGTAGGTAGGACATTCAGCTGACCTTGCACACCTCAAGATCTGCATCACAGGGCACGATGTCCCCTCCAGAACCGGTGGAGAAGCCTTCCACTCACCCCATCCTCCCCAGGATGAAGCTCACCGGGCACGATGTCCCCTCCAGAACCAGTGGAGAAGCCTTCCACTCACCCCATCCTCCCAAGGATGAAGCTCACTGGGCACGGTGCCCCCTCCAGAACCAGTGGAGAAGCCATCCACTCATCCCATCCTCCCCAGGGTGAAGATCACAGGGCATGTTGCCCCCTCCAAAACCAGTGGGCAAGTCACCAACTTGAGAGTCTGTGGCCTTGCACTCCCCAGGACCAAGCACAGGGCATTGTGCCCCCTCCAAAACCATTGGTATTGTACCATCAACAGGCTGAGGTGCCCCCGATCCCTGTCCCCCTGAAGTGCCTGGCTATTTTCGATCTGATGCCCCTACAGTGTTCTGTCCGTGTTGTTGCAGGAGTGAGGTGGGGCCTTGGACTTTGTGATGTTGTCCTGTGGCCCACGGACATTGAGGACCGGACAGTGTCCCTTGAATTGTAAATATGTTAATACCTTTTGATTTGAATGCATGATTTGCTACTACTTTATTTTAATACACTTTTTTTACTCTATAGTAGTTGTCCTTGCAATACTCCTGAGGGGTACGGGTGAATATGTTATTTTACTGCATCTGCTTATGTGTATGGTGTTGTGGGTGTTGCATGTGTGTGTCACTCTCTTCCCCCCGTGTGCTAGGCGGCAGTACTCACCATGGTCGTCTTCGCCGTCGTTGGTGTTCGTAGTGGAGCAGGACGTAAAACAACATTGGGAAGACATGCAACTCGGGCTCCGGGGTGGCGAGGTTGTTCCCTGAGTCTCCAGAGGTGAGTTGTTTCCCTTCTGTGCAGTGTTTCCGCCAGGCTTTTGATCTTGTTGGTACCGCCCCGGAAAAGGTGGAGGATTGGTGTGTCATTATAAAGTGGGCGGAACATTGTCTTCCACCTCGTTGTTGGCGGTTAGGGCCTGTTGATTCCGCCCTGGCGGTCAGTGTGTTAAAGTGGCTGTCTCTATGAGCTATTTCCACCGTGGTCATAATTTCACATGTATTACCGCCGGCCTGTTGGCGGTATTAATGCCACTTTATCACTGACCGCCAGGGTTGGAATGAGGGCCTATGTATTAGTTCATGTGGTAAGTCTGTTCTTCAACTGTGGGTAGTGTCAAGCTGTCCCATCTTTTCTCTCTTGGGGCAGAAAAGTCACCTATATGGCGAAGGGATGTTCACCCCTACCATGAGTGCTCCAACTGCATGGATATCCGGCCCCTGGTATTGATTTTAGATAACTGATTTTTGGTCCTGGGCAAAAATAGATCATGTGTCTGAATCATGAGCTGGTTCTGTCTCATGGTAATGCAGTCTTGTTAAACAGGGAGGGGCACACCCAGTGCTACTTTCATAGTGGCATGGGGCCAAGTGACATTAGCACACTGGTGGCAGCTAACTGTTTTGTGTTTTGTAGTACTCAGTAGTGTCAACATATCTTTTTATCAAAGGTCCACTGTTGTGTACTTAACTCACCCTTAGGCTATATGATGATTATATGTAGCACCATGCAGCATGAAAAACGTATGTGTGCGAGTGCCGTGTTGTATATGTTCCTGTGCTTCTTGCATAACATGGAAGCCTGTGGAGTCAATTTGGAGGCTCCAGGGCCTGTAGAGTCTAGTTGAAGGTGAGAACAGCACCCTAGCCAGGAGATGTGGATTGCTGACATGCCAGAGGAATGGGTAGGAACACACACACTGGAGGTGGGGAGAAGAGAATCTATTGTTGACATCAAAGGTTTTTTTGACTCAGCAAGAATAACTGGTCAGTAGGGCCTGGTCTCATTATCAAGAAAGAGGGTGGGTTTTATAAGGTTTGCTCTGTAAAACCAGGGATAGATAGTACAGGGGAGGACTTGGACCTTGGAACCTTTGTCAGGTATATTTAAGTTGAGACTGACAGCCAGATGTGATCCCCAGTTATTCCCTTGAACTGTGTTGTGGGACAAAATAAAATTGCAAATGCTACTGGTGTGGCGGACTGTTGCTCTGACAAAGGACAAGACAGAGGAGAGCGACACATCAAAGGACTTGGCACTCACAGCACAAATTTCAAAGGACCAGACACTAAATCCCATCTATGTCTGGATCTGAACTATAAAAGTGGGAGCATGAGACCCACTAGCTGTTCATCAGCATGGAAAGAAGATCACCAAGACTTCAAGGTGCTGCAACCGGGTCTGGGGACCAAGGTCTGCTATTTACCTGGTGGGTGAGGGGCCATCACCTCGGAAGGCAAGACAACTTGCCCTAAGCACCACTCTTTTGGCTTCCAGTCAAGATCAGAGTACCCCGTGAGGAGAAAGAGAGTGCTTGGAGGGAATGAGATCCAGTTGAGTGGATCTTAATGAGCAAAGTGTCAGACACCCATTCTGGTCAAGACCGTTGTGAGAGTGTTGACTGTCTGCTTCTCTTGCCATCAAGTTGCGCTCCCAATTTCTCTTAGCAACATTTCAGGACCTGCTTCATTTAGGAAAAAACTGCAAGGTGGCAGGTGGGCCAGCATGAAGATTAGGGCCATTGCTCTTGCTGTTGTGTAACCCAGTGACCCCTGTATGTCAGGTGAGGACTATGCTGAAGACTAGGGCTGTTGCCCAGGAGCATTTTTCCAATGGGATCCCTCTCAAAGGATCTACAAGGAGGGACTCGCTCTAGAGACCACCACTCGTGGTAAGACTTAAGAAAATCAAAGGAAGCTTCAGCAGAGATGTTCAACACCACTGAATATAATCTGCAGACTGCAGAGGCAACAACAAGATGCTGTGGATCTCCAGTGTCAAGAAGCCAGACCACGAGAAAATGGACCCTGTTCCTTCCTGAACTTTGCCAGCTGCCTTTTTTCAGGTAACACTCTTTCCCAGCTGCAAGGATTCACTGACACTTGCAGGAATTTAGGGCCAAATGTACGACCCTCAATGTTTGCAACACACTATTTGTGATTTTTAGCAACGTGCAAATTGTGAGTCGCAAACACTGATGTACAACAGTGTCTAAGACACTGTTTGCAATTCCCAAATGGGTCGCAAGAGACCTGCCTCATTAATACTTATGAGGCAGGTCGCAATTTGCGACCCATTGGGAATGGCTGGCACTCACAGGGATGGTGGGCTGCTGAGGTTAGAAGATCACCATGTGCATTTGTGCAGGATGCATTTCAAAAATTAAAATTACAAGTTTTCTGTTCATTTTTAGGTATCACTGCTTGCTCTTAAAATTGCTGGTGCTTCCTTTCCCAAAGGAAAAGGGTTCCCTTGGGGACCCCTTCCCACTTGTGAATGGGTTACAACCCTCTCTAAAGAGTCGGTAAAGTATGAATGTTTTGCAACTGCATTCCGGTTGCAAAACATTCACCTCTTCCTAATACCGAATTGCAAAAGCAAAATGCGATTCTTTAACAAGGTACTGAGTCTCATATTGCCTTTTGTACATTGCAAAAAGCATTTTACCAGTGGCAAACGGCCTGATGGGCTGTTTGCGACTGGTAAAATACTTTGTACATCTGGCCCTTAGTGTTTGACATTGCTTAATTGAGGACAGAAATAAACTTTGTAGCATGTTGACTAGAGCGGACCACTGAAAATCACCTCCATCATGGAATAGGGAATGACCCACTCCATTATAATGGAAGAGAGACTCGTGCCGCTAGCCTGCCAATCTTAAGAGTCTGTGGATATTAATGTGTGTGCTGTGTATATACTTTGTGTGCCTTTATTAAATACTATGTTTATCACAAAAGCAAGTATTTGAATGGGCAATAAGCTTATTGGGTTGCTGTTTGTCCTTTGAGTCTTGTGCCTGTATTTGTCCTGCACCCATCTCCCCTCAAGAAGCCTTGGACTGCTGAGAGTCAAGGGATAGTACTTTGACAAGCTGTTCAGGACCCATAGTGTGTCAGGCCCCAAGTCATCAGAAGTAGCAGGCCACAACCCCCACGATTGGGCCCAGTATCATCTGCCTGCACCATGGCTCTCTGAAATAGATTCTGACACCATATATGCCATGTTGAGCCCCTGGTTTTCCAATTTGTTGGTCTCTATCTTTCAAATGTTTCCTATATTCCCAGTAATATCTTAGGCCTGTCCAACCCCAGGCTTATGCCTAGCATTGCTTGCAGTTCCTTGCCTATTAATTTCTATTAAATTCCTGTGATTGGCCAACTTGACCACATCATAGGGTGCATCTTTCATCAACTTTCCACCCGAACATCTTTAGCTAAACCTTTGTGTAATAAATCCTATGAGGATTTTTATTTGAACCAGTCTGAAGCCAGATCTTACTGACAACATGATTGCTTCTTCCCACTACCC
Organism: Pleurodeles waltl; assembly: GCF_031143425.1. Lineage (NCBI taxonomy): Eukaryota > Metazoa > Chordata > Amphibia > Caudata > Salamandridae > Pleurodeles > Pleurodeles waltl. The sequence continues at coordinate 1,225,883,187 of NC_090440.1, read as the reverse complement.
TTCTAATGGGCATATGTCTCTGTCCATCTAATCTTTAGAGATACTCAGTGACAGTACATGCTTAAGCAGCATGTATTTAAATATCTGTGTGCCGTCAAATATATTGACAGGATTGAACTGTAGTTGTACAAAGCCATTGATACTCGATGTTCCTCCATGCTCAGCTAATCCTATAGTTGACAATTATCCAAAATTGTCAAGGGTAGACAGATCCAACAGTCTAGATCCCACTCAAATTGACACTCTTGTTATCTACTTATGGAGAAACATTTTATGTCCAAACATCAATTGGAGGGGTCTCACTGCTGAAAGGTGTATAAATAAATTAATTTTAAATATGAGATCAGTCTGCAAATAGTTTCCAGTACCTCTAAAAAATCAACCCTAATACATTTAAATAGAAGATTTTAAAAAATGTCTGTCAAAATGCTACTACTTTAAATTTAAGGTGTATTAAATGAAAGCAGGCACGTATACTCTGAGGAGACAGTTGTGGAAAGGGCATGCTGGACTTCAATAGGAATCTCTCTTGTTGCTTATCTTTAGCCCTTCAAATATAGTATACCATAGATGAATAAAAATCTCATTAATACTTAGGGGCATATTTGCAAGCCCCTGGCACCTCCTTGTGCCGCCCTAGAGTCATAATTTCTTCATTAACGCGGAGACAAGGAGGTCTTTTCCTCGTGCCAGATTTTGCAAGCATTGCACCACTATATAACCACTTGCACCACATTATGTCTGTGCCAAGCATAATGATTGCAAGGAGGGCATTCCCCTGTTAGGAGGCCCAGAAAAATGGGGCAGTGAAATTTACGAGATTTCACTCAGCTGTTTTTCATGTCATTTTTAACGGCTGCTCTAAGCAAGTGTTAAAGTGACATTCCCATTGCTTCCAATGGGCCTCCCCACGCATTCCTGGACTAGCACCATACATTTCAGTGCTAGTCGACCAATGCATCACAATAGCATAGCAAATGTTGATGCTATTGTGCTAACGTGCACCATGGTGCACCATATTGTAAATACAGAGCTACCATGGTGACGCTGGGTGGCCATTATGGCTGATTCACCACTTTCTTGTAAATATCCCACTTAGCCTTTCATTTTAAGCTGCTGCTCTCATAGCCACAATAGCACCTGAACGCCCGTTTAGTTAAACCTGCTCTATAGGAAAGGCTTTAAATTCAAGACCTCACATTGCAAAAAAATACTGTCCAGGACAGCCTCACCTTTGTCTTGAATACTAAATGCTAGCATTCTAGGTGTTCATTAGAACTCAGTGATAAAGCTGCAGTAGAACACTTGGAAATAAGTTGGCAGACTGCTTCATGTCTTGACCTTGGTACAGGCAACTGAAGGATATCAAGGCTAATTCAACCTATAGTTCTGCTCACTTTCTGTCTAGGCTTCTTAAATGTGAAGGGAGCCAATGTGCAATGGGAAGAGGAGGTAGGGAGAGAGAAGGAAACTTGCTCTTCTTGGTGGTTGATTGTAAGAGCAAGGCTAGAATAATGGTGACAATGATGGTGGTAGGATGTCTTTACAAGTGTCTTTACAAGTAGTTGAGGGACTGTGACGTCCCTGCTGGAAGGTAAGGATAGCAGTAAGCAGCTACAGTATGGTGAATATACACTTTGGAGCATATTTATGAGAGGCTTGCACCACCGTTACATCACTTTTTGTGGCTTTAAATGGACTTGTAGATATGGAGTAAAGGAAGGCAGTGCAAGTCACTGTGTTGCCTTACTCTGTGCCAGGGAGGGGTTCTATGGGCATTGGGGTGGGTTTTCCCATGCAACACACATGAATTTTGACACTGTCCCAAATTTACAAAATCATGTAAAGCTGGTGAAGCGTCAAAATCTTATCCCTCCCAAGGTGAGGTGTAATGAGAAGAAATATATTTCCTCTCAGGATTGTTTTTGTGCAGGAAGGTGCCCCTTTCTCAACAAAAATAATCCTGTATGCAACAGAGGCACCCTTGCACCATGGTGCAAGGGTACCAGCGTTGGCGCTAGGCAGCTGAGACAGCTCCAGTGCAGGGGGAAAGGAATGGATTGTATTGTATAAATACAGTGTATTCCTGCCCTTTCACTTTAGCACAGGGCAGCTCAGCAAGATCACTTGCTGCGCTGCCCTATGCCAGATCCCTATAAATATGGCCATTTGGATTTATGAAATTAGTTTTACTTATCATATGTGAAGTGACCACCCCCTGGGCATACCAGATATCCTGCCCAAGAACCGAAACTATATATCAAGACACCGCAGCACCAGTATGGAAAAGATTACAAGAAAGGAAACAGGGCTTATGGCACAAGTAAGTAACAAACTCCAGGTGGGTTACAGACACAGGGGACCAAAGAGGGAGAAAACAATAAAGGTGAGGGGATGGAAGGGCAGGTGCAGACTGAAGCGTAAGTGAAGGAGTCACCCTCCTGGTAGAAATTCACTGCAATCCCACTCTTGCCAACCACTGGTGCAATAGAACCCATTCTTCTTAACAGATTGTTTGAACTGACCATTTGGAAGTAGGCCCTAACATGTAGAGGCTGTGTTTTGTCTCCAGAATTTAGGGACTATCTCACTCTCCTCCTTCCACACTGGACTGATCATTCCTCAGTGTGATATTCTTCAGGGATCTTCACTAAGCCTCAGACCTATTTAAAGTCCCCCTTTGGCCTCTTTGGTATGTTCTTTTGGCCTCAGTATTGCTCATATGGTGATGGCACACAGATTATCATCTTCATCTCTTTAGGCTGTGCTATGGCTGAGGCCATCTTTTTCTACTGCATGAAGGCATCTGGATGAGGTAATACAATTGCAAATGCAATAGCGATACAACTGAGGTGATTTTGTTTGCCTACAACCTGTTGACTAGAAACCCTCCTGGTGATTAAAAGATATATCTCTTCTTCCTATCCCAAAGGAATCAATTGAAAATCTGGGTTTCACCATCGACCACAATTTGTCTTTTGTTCAAACAGTTCAGGTGCCAGGTTACTGCTTTGCTCTTCTGAGAATTCACAGAAAAGCATTCACTTGTTCCTCGTCTTATCTAGGGAAAAAGTGGTTTCTACCCAAATCACTGGTTGCTTAGTCTACCGAAACTCACTATATCTTGGTACTCTGGACTACCTTCATCACCATTTACAGATTATACAAAAACGTGCCATGTGCCTGGTCCTTAGCGCTTAGGCTACCTTTTCCAGCTGACCTGCCTGAGGCCAGCATTCTTTAGGTGTGCACCCTGAATATCAAATTGAGAATATCTAGGCATGCAGATATTGAGGACAAGATCTTGAATCCAAAATATCAAAAGATTTTCTTTACCTAACTAGACATATTTGTTTCTTGGTGATATAATTATCTTCAAGGTATGTGAATGTGGAGTTAGGAATAGAAAATCTACACTTTCCTATATGCAGAATTTTTTTATATTTTGTTCTTTAATATTCTGTCCACAATATTCTTGTATGTCGAAAATTTTGGGCTCGATATTCAGTAGTTCAACCACTTCATTGGCTTCCCATTTAAAATCATACACAGTTGAAGGTGGTCATTTTGAACATGGCGAGATTTCCCGCCGTGTTCAGGCTGTCGGTCCTTCCATCAACCGCCAGCGTCCTGGAAAACCCGCCGGCCATATGAGGTTTTCCCCGCCAGACCGGCGGGCAGAGACACTGTCGGGGAACACGGCCGCCATCAATGTTGGTGTGCGGCGGGTGCAGCAGCACCCGCAGCGCATGTCACTGCCCATAAATCGGGCAGTGATATGCGCGACGGGGCCTGCACTGGGGCCCATGCACTGCCCATGCAAAGTGCATAGGCAGTGCAGGGGCACCCCCTCAGCCAGCCTTTTCCTGGCAGGACATCCCACCAGGAAAAGGCTGACGGCATTTGAAACATTATCCGCAGTGTAGCGCAGCAACCCTGCCAGATGGTGTTTCATCCCACCGCCAGGCTGCCTGGCGGTGGGATTATGGCAGTGGGTGACGGCTGCTCCTGGTGGCCGTCATCCATTTCATTATGTGGCGGTTTGACCCGCCATGCCGGCTGGCGGCTTCAGGCACCACTGCCGGCATGGCGGGCCGAACAGCCATGTTCATAATGACCGCCTAAATCTCTTCGAGGCATAACACCAGCCCCTGCAGCCTCTCTGGTGCAGGTGGGACCCCAGCCCTTAAGGGGGGCCCCATTCAGCCCAAAACCAAAGAATATCCGTAGGATGTGGGAGATCCAGGGCTCCTCATGACATTCTACAGGGATCCCCATCAATTTGTTCTATGCCACTGAATCTCTTCACACAGTTCAAAGTGCTGTCCACAGTTCTGGTCCCTTCTACTCAAAGAACAAATTCTGAATTTACAAATCTCCCTATTTTTTACACTTCTCGATAGCCAATGTGGTAGTCCATGACTGCATAAAGAAAGTTAAAGCAGGTGGTCACTCTGAAGGCATAGCTTTAAAACGCGGTCCCCTTCGCCTAGCAACCTTTTATTATCTGCTTCATTTAGGGAAAAAACGCAAAAGGTTACTCTTCAGATGACCCCACAATTTCTGCTCCATTTCCCTTCCTTAACCGCCAGGACGCCCTCCCGGACAATCTTCACGCTAAGAAATTCCTTTAAATAAATAAAATAAAATTAGATGAAAACCCTCTCATAAAGGTGTTAGAAGTGTGTGAACGTGAATACAAAAATCAAATAATACAACGATACGAGTTAGCTAACAAAAATTGAACGCTGTTGAAATCAGACCCCATGCAACAGTTGATGGAGCACCACTGCTTGCAGCATATGAGCAATGCACAGATTCAGTGGGATGATGAATTTGGAAAAGGTAAGCCTCGTTGCAGATGCTCAGAAAGTTGTCTACACAGAGAAGTTATCTTCAAGGGTACGAGGATCCTTGCACCTCAAGGGCTGAAGCAAAATATTGCAGTCGTCATACATGCAACCCACAAGCACAGCAGTCACAAAAGAACTGATGTGTGAAAAGTCGTGTTCATGATTCTAGATGCAATGGTTGAGGGCAAATTGAAGACATGTGACATCAGCCAAAGCATACCCTACGCCATGAGGCTCACACCACTTCCACAGGCTGTTTGTCAGGTAATGGCTGTTGATATTGTGGGTCTGTTAGCGCGTCAGACCTCACCTTTTGACTGCGCTTCCAGTTTTTCTCACTATATATCCTGTACCAATACAGATCAATATCATCAATAATCAACAGAAGTCAATAATTTGCACACACCATGACCTTGCAGTCATGTATGTAAAAGTTAGAATGTTTATTTCCCTATATTAACAAAGCTAATGTCAGGTAACTTAGTCTCAAAATCAAATGATAAACATACAGGGACAATACTGGATGACCAAAGCAGCGAAAGAATTGCAATCTAATCAAGACTTGAGCCACTACACCATCTAGAGTTACAGTGCAAATTAATAGCAAGAATAACTGCGCAAACGATATGACGTACATTTAGATTCAGCAAAGAAAAGACATCAACTGTTATTACATGTAGCAAACTTCATCAGTGAGAACCTTAACTAACACCAGATTAGAATAGCATGTTTGGACTTCATGCAAAACAATTTAGTCAGACAAATTTGGAAAAACATCTAACTATGGCTCTATCAAAATAGCGGTTGGTACCTAGAAACAAAAGCAAATAGAGATTACAATCAGTATCATAATCAGTATACCTGGCCTCAAATGGTTCCGCAAGCTGAGACAGTCTTCGTCAATAGGACATCAGTTCGGTCAGCAATACTTCAGGATTCAACATCAAAGTTCAGAAAGAGCAAAGTCTCTAAATCGGTAAAGTTAAGCATGTCTCTTCTCAAGATGGTCAAGAAAATAATGGCGGTATGTCCGCTCAGTGCAGTCTGGTTACGTTAGATTTCCTAAAACGAAAACTTTGTCTTATAAAACTAAAAATTTGAATCTATAATTCTACTAGTACGTGGTTTACATGTCGATGATTGGTTCCTTACCTTCTGGTCTCATTGTTGGGCTCGATAGGTATCAATATTGTTCCAGCTTATATTCCAGTCACTGCATCCATTGTCGTCTCCTGTGAAAGTCAGTCATACTCACATTACATTCAACATTGTTTCACTAGCAAGTACAGCATCTTCTAGTAAGCAGTTTCTCACGAGAAAGACTTTTAGCTATGAGCACTTGGTCAGCACAGTGGAAAATCACAAATTAATTCTCTAAGCATCCATTTTATAAAAATGCCTAAGAAAATGCAGCTCGACTAGAAAATGCAGCTTGACATGAGGCCGTGCAACTACGCCAAGATCTTGCTAAGTTAAGGCCTACGATTAATAAAGCTAATGCATAATGCATAACCCTTACTATGACATATCACTACATTAATCAAACAAAAGCTCAACATTTTTTCATATTAATAAGCCATTAATAAGTACAATTTGTGAACATTGATGGACACTCTGGTGGGCACACCTTCAAATGCATGCATTGTTTTTCTCTAAGTTACTACATTTTCTATGCAAAACCAACACTCAAAATACATGTATAGTAATTAATAAGCTTATTTATAACTTCTGTGTTGTAAGGTCCTCCATCATCAAGCAGCTAAATCCTAGCAGTGATGTACCAAACTTCAGATTTTCAAAGGTTCTAGTCAGCACATCCAAAGTAGCACAGTAGTAATTTTGCTGATGCCACCGAGCTCTGATATATACTGTGAATGGCATAGCACAGACAGAGAAAATGGTGAGCGGGCATCCATTCAAATGAAATATAATTCACCTATATGTGGACTGTATGGTGTTCTAGCATCTGAAGATCAGTCCTCCAAACCTGGAAGTGAATGGCAGGGGGTAAATGAAAAAATTAAGCAACGGTGGTGCTAACTTAAATAAATCAGTCCATTACTCCCTCAAACTTTGTGCCTGATCAGGAACTATTGAAACCTGCTTTGTAGAAGTTTTAGACGTTTGACTGGCAAAATATGCTATTTAAACTTACATTCTGTTTTCCTCCAAGTCTCCTGATAAAAATGGTACCTCACTTGTGTGGGTAGGCCTAGTGCCTGCAACAGGAAACGCAATATGGACACATCACATTTTTACATTGAAATCAATGTGTTTTTTGCAAAGTGCCTACCTGTGGATTTGGGCCTCTAGCTCATTCAGCACCTAAGAAAACCTAGCAAACCAGGACATTTCTGAAAACTAGACACCTAGGGGAATCCAGAATGGGTTGACTTGTAGGGCTCTCACCAAGTTCTGCTACCCAGAATCCTTTGCAAACCTCAAAATGTGTCCAAAAAAACACCTTTTCCTCTCATTTCAGTGACAGAAAGTTCTGGAGTCTGAGAGGAGACACAAATTTCCTTCCACCCAGCGTTCCCCCAAGTCTCCTGATAAAAATGGTACCTCACTTGTGTGGGTAGGCCTAGCGCCCGCGCCAGGAAATGCCCCAAAACACAATGTGGACACTTCACATTTTCCTAAAGGAAACAGAGCTGTTTTTTGCAAAGTGCCTAGCTGTGGATTTTGACTTCTAGCTCAGCCAGCACCTAGGGAAACCTACCAAACCTGTGCATTTCCCCAAAGTCTCCTGATAAAAATGCTACCTCACTTGTGTGGGTACGCCTAGGTCTCGTGACAGAAAATTCCCCAAAACACTATCTGGACACATCAAAATTATCAAATACAAAACTACCTTTTTCTGTGGGATGGTGGGGAGGGGGGCACTTGCATTTTTGGTCCTGGATTCAGCAGCCATCTAGGGAAACCTACCAAACACAGACATGTCTGAAAACTAGACACTAGAGGGAGTGCAGGGAGGTTTGACTTGCATGGACCCTCCAATGTTTTCTTACCCAGAATCCTCAGCAAACCTCACATTTAGCTAAAAAATCAAAATATTCCCACATTTCGGTGTGGGATCACCGCACCAGGACAAATTTCCTACCACCCAATGTTCCCCTCAGTCTCCCGGTAAAAATGATACCTCACTTGTGTAGGTGGGCCAAGTGCCTGTGATAGGGAAGAGCCAAAAACATGTGGAAATTGAGAGGGAACCAAAGTGGGTCCAAAAGGGCAGTTTGAAATAAAAAAATGTTAGTCTGACAAGTGCAACATAGTTTTTATCGGTATAGATGAGACAATGTTGGGTGGTAGGAAGTTTGTGTATTCCTGCAGATTCCGGAAGATTCCATCACAAAAATGTAGTCAAAATGTGTGATTCCCAGCAAAGTTGGAGGTTTGCAAGGCATTGTGGGAAAGAAAATGGTGTGGGGTGCATGTGAAGCACCCTATCCTGGAATCAACCAGATGTTTAGTTTTCAGATGTGTCTAGGTGTTGTGGATTTTTCTACATGGCAGCATCCCAAAGTCCAAAAACTGCAGCCCTCACAATTCCAAGTGGGACGATTTTGAGAGTTACCAAGCTCTCATGGCCCAAATGTAAAACCAAGACCCAAAATAATTAAATGTCCTCTTGCTTGCTGTGGGATAAGATGTTTTAGTGTGCGGGGGAGAGCTGAAAGACTGTTACCCACTTCATTTGGGGTGGGGGTACAACCAGGGCCATACTGGTTGGTAGCCACAACCCCATTTTTTTTTCTAATTCCCTGGCATCTAGTAGACTTTCTGCCCCCCCCGGGTGTGTTTCAGGGGTAATTGCCCCATCTGCCCACTGGCGAGCAGAACAACTTTGCCCTCATTTCTTTGTGGTGGGGGTATGGCCATACCCCCTCCCTCTTATTTTGGAAAAAAAATCTTTCCTGGTGGGCTTTCTGCCCCCCTTGGGGACAGATGGGCATTCCAAAAATAGGCCGATCTGCCCCCATGGGGGGCATATACAGCCAAAAGTAATATGCCCCCATGGGGAGCGACCCTTGCCCAAGGGGCTGCCCCCCAAAGAAAACACACACATACACACACACCAATTCATGATGTTTAGTGGTTTCTTCCCCCCCCGGGGGCATATCGGCCTAACAAAAATAGTCCGATCTGCCCCCAAGGGTGGGCAGAAATGGCCTAAATACAATTTGCCCCCCCCAGGGAGCAACCCTTGCCTAAGGGATCGCTCCCCATACATAAAAACATAAAGTAAATAAAAATATATATATATATCCCTGGTGTCTAGAGGTTTCTGTCCCCCCTGGGGGCAGATCGGCCTAATTATATTAGGCCGCTCCCCTTATGCGTAAGTATGATAAAAAAAAAATCCCTGGTGTCTTGTGGTCTCTGCCCCTGGGGGGGTGCAGAAATGTCCTAAAAATAATTTCGCTCCCCACATATAAAAAAAAAATAACGCAAACATTTTTTTATCCCTGGTGTCTAGAGGTTTTTCTGCCCCCCCGGGGGCAGATTGGCATAGTTATATTAGGCCAATCTGCCCCCGCGGGGTGCAGAATATTTTGTTCCCCCCTTATGTGTAAGTATAAAAACAATAAAAAGTCCCTGGTGTCTAGTGGTTTCTGCCCCCCCCCGGGGGCAGAAAAGGCCTAAAAATAATTTGGCCCCCGGTAGCGACCCTTGCCTAAGGGGTTGATCCCCACATATAAAAAAATAAACCCCCCCAAAAAATTATCCCTGGTGTCTAGGGGCTTATATTATGCCTAACTGCCCCCAGTGGGGGTGGGGGGGGCAGAAATGGCCTAAAAATATTATGGGCCCCTAGGCAGCGACCCTTGCCCAAGGGGCTGCTCCCCTTATGTATCAGTATGATAAAAAAATTAAATTCCCTGGTGTCTAGTGGTTTCTGCCCCCAGGTGGGGCAGAAATGGCCTAAAAATAATTTGGCTCCCCGGGGAGGGACCCTTGACTAAGGGGTCACTCCCCACACATAAAAATAAAAAATAAACAAAAAAACCTATCCCTGGTGTCTAGGGGCTTTCTGCCCCCCTAGGGGCAGATCGGCCTAATTATATTAGACCGATCTTCCCCCAGGGGCGGCAGAAATGGCCTAAAAATTGTATAGCCCCCTAGGGAGCGATCCTTGCCCAAGGGGCTGCTCCCCTTATTGACAGTACCTAAAATAAAAAATTCCCTTGTGTCTAGTGGCCATTTCTGCTGCCCAATCGCATTGCGATCGGGCAGCAGAAATGCTGTGAGAGACAAGAAAGAAAAGGAAAGGTCTTTCCTTTCCTTTCTTGTCCCTCCCGCCCCACCTCCCGGTCGGAAGAAAAATGCAAAAGCATTTCTCTTCCGGTGTTCTAGCTCTCTGCGCATCCCCGTCTGTCTGTGCTCCCCCTGACGTCAGAGGGTGGTCAGAAATACTGCTGCTGCCTGTATGTTTGAGCTTGTGCATCTGTCGGTGCCTCCCCGAACGAGATGTTATACAGGCATATCGCTGGATGAAATACTCATCTTTGCAAGGTCACACAAACTGTCCAATAGTCGCAGAGAACATGGATGCTGCCCTACCGCAATCTGCTCCGGCACCAGGCCAGGCCAAATTGGGCCTGGTAAAGGAAGAACGGGTTGACGCCGTCCAAAGATGCTACAATCAGCCGCATGTGGCTCGACCACCGAGACTGGAGGAAAAGGGGTACGGGAGCTGCAGTCTAGAGCACAGGATACCAGTAGTATGCCCCGCCAAGGGAAAGAACTGCTCCAAATGTGGTAAGCCCAACAATTTTGCCAAAGTTTTCCGAGGGAGGTGGCCCAGATCCAGGACCACGTTGGCCCGGAAGGCAGCAATAAAGCAAGTGACGCCAGACGATGACGCTGGGATGGTGGCGGTGGACGCATACCCAGGCAACAAACCCTACGAGGATGATGAAGACAAGGAGATATTTGTTGTCTTGTTTGCTGACAGGTTGGACCAGAGGTGAAGGCCACCACCCCTGGGTACCATAACGGTAAATGGCATGACAGTGACTGTGCTCGTAGACACTGTGGTGTCGGTAAACGTTATGGATGTGGAACAATACAGAAAGATACCTCCCCCACCAGAGCTCACACCATGCCGGACCAAGATATATGCCTATAGGGGCATGGACCAGTTACCCCTGCGAGGGGCGATAGAGGTTACTGTTGGTAGTGAACGCCGTTTGACACATGCCAAATACCATGTGGTGGAAGGCAAGAAAGGAACCCTTCTCCGATGCCACACGGTGGAAGACCTGGAGCTAGTGTTTTTCACCCGGCTAGTCCACGACTCCCATGCTGAGGCGGTGCTGGCCCATTTCCCGGAGTTGTTTCAGGGGCCTGGAAAACTGAAAGGAAAGCAGTTCCAGTTACATGTCGATCCTGCAGTACGACCCACTGCCCTAAGGCACCGGCGGGTGACTTTTCACTTACGACGCCAGGTGGAGAGTGAACTACAGACCCTTGAGGAGTAGGGGGTCATAGAGAAGGTGACCGGCCCGACGCCCTGGGTGTTACCACTCGTCATCGTCCCAAAGCCTAAGCAGCCTGAACCCATTCGCCTGTGTGTGGACATGCGCCTTCCCAACATTGCCATAAAGTGAGAACGCCACATCACGCCCACCATGGACGATATTGTTGCGGATCTTAACGGGGCCCAGTGGTTCTCTAAGTTGGACTGATACTCGGGATACCATCAGCTGGAGCTAACCCCAGAAAGCCGGAGCGTCACCACATTCTCAACCCATGTGGGCTGCAACGTTACAAGTGCCTTAGCTTTGGGGGCTCTTCGGCCGTGCAGATCATTACAATGCCATACGGGAGACACTGTCCGGTTTGACCTGCGTCATTAATCTAAGTGACGACATCTTAATTTTCTCCAACATGTTAGAGGAACATCAAAAACAGCTGAGAGCCACTCTCCAGAGGTTAGCGGAAGCAGGACTAACTTTGCACTGGATGAAATGCGCCTTGTACCATAACTCCATTGACTTTTTTGGCTACATCTTTTCAAGGGAAGTTCTGGATGTTGACCCCAAGAAAGTAGAGGCCATCCAAGGAGCAGCCTTACCTCGCAAAGCAACTGAAGTCAGAAGCTTCCTTGGTATGGCAACGTACTATAGGAGGTTCATCCCCAATCTGACCACACTTGCCGAGCCTCTTCGACAGCTCACGAAGGCCAACACCCCCTGGGAGAGGAGCATAGAAGTGGACAAGGAGTTCCAAGCAGTCAAAAGTGCATTGTTGGACTTTGTGCTCATGGTATACTTCCACCCGCACAAGAGAACAGAAGTCGTGGTGGACTCCAGCTCCATTTGGCTCGGAGCCAGTGGCCTATGCCAACAGGGCCCTCTCTGCAACTGAGGCCCAGTATGTGCAAATTGAGCTGGAAGCGCTGGCCATACGATGGGCCTGTCAGCATTTCCACTTGTATTTTTGTGGGCACGAATTTATGATGGTTACCGACCACAAACCACTGGTGTCCCTCTTTGCAGGCACAGCCCGACTTGCCCCGCCAAGAATTGAAAGGTGGGCGGTGCTCCTCCAGCCTTACTGGTTTTACATTGTCTACTGGCCTGTGGTCAACAATCCTGCGGATTACTTATCATGCCATCTGTTGTGGCCACGCTCGCAGGGAGAAGACGAGGAGGAGGATGGACGGACAGAGAGTTTTGTAAGCATGATTGTGAACCTAGCATTTCCCACAGCGCTGATGGTGATGGAGATCACTGACGCCTCAATGCGAGATGCAGTCATCGGCCGAGCCAATCGGTCATGGAAAAGTTTCCTTGACATGAACCACGATTTTGACTCTGAGGAGCGCAAGGCAGTGCAGTGGATTTGGAAGGTGAGGTTGGAGCTCTCTGTGGGTCCGGAAGGTCTTCCTCTACAGGGCCAGCGCTTAGTAATACCCCGCAGTCTACACCCTAGAGTTGTAGAATTAGTTTACCAGGGTCATCAGGGGACAGTGAAGACTAAGGCCTGTTTGCGTAAGAAGGTGTGGTTCCCCGTGATGGACGCCATGGTAGATGACTTGATACCAAGAGGTGATCCCTGTGCGATCACCGCTCGAGATCCCGTCCCTGCTCCAGTGATGACCGAACCGCCCAGCACTCGACCATGGCCCCAGGTAAGCCTGGAGTTTGGTAGTTTTCCTGATGGCCGGCTGACGGCTGTCATGACTGACTTGTGCGCCCGGTCCCCGATTGTGGAACTAGTGACGTCCAAGGCATTTGAGCTCGTCCATCCTGTCTTGGAAAAGGTTTTCGCTCTCCTGGGTCTGCTGGAGGACATAAGAATGGACAATGGTCCTCCATTTCACGGCCAGGAGTTTCAGGTTTCGTTAGCCACATCACACCAGTGAATTACCCCTCAATGGCCCCAGGCAAACAGGGATGTTGAGCGCTTCATGTGGGCCCTTAACCGCGCTTTACGAATTGGAGTAAATCAACAAGAGAGCGCCAAGATATGCCTTCATGCATTCCTGAGGGCATACCGGCAGACACTCCATAGCACAATGGGGTGTGCCCCGGCAGCGTTGATGTTCCGTTCGCCACCACAAGACTGCAGATACGCTGAGGAGCAGTGGCAACCCACTGAGTTGGATATACTCAAGATGCAGGAGAAGCGAAAACAGACCAATGTCTAGGCCAGCGAGAGGAGAAGAGCGAAACATTCCGACCTAAAAGTGGGGGAATCCATCATTCTGAAGGATCGCCACCCAGGTTGGAATTTCCGTACCCATATTGAACCTGACATCTGGATAGTCAAGAAGATTGATGGGACCATCGTTACTACCAGAAAAGTGGGGCGTCTGGTGACCCGGAATGTGTTGTGGTTTTGGAGGGTAGAGCCTCGGGATGGCAATTCAGGAGCTGACCCGGTGGAGGAGAGTGGCGAAGTTGAAGGAGGCTACGCTTCGCAGCCAAGTTCTCCAGATGAATGCCAACCAGGAAATGATGGAGGTCCGAGCAGAGATCTCAAAGGGTTCTGTTCCCCAGATCAGGGACCCGCACAAGGGCTGAAGCAGAGCGGGAGAAGTGAAAGGTACCACCTGCTGCCCAACCCTGAACCCAGCCAAAGTCTTAAGAGACTTCATGTGTTTAAAAGAAAAGTGACTGGTGTCCACGTACAGCCAATAACTCCTGCTGTTATCTTCCTTTCCTTTCTCTCTCTCTCTCTCTCTTTTCTTTTGCATCCCTGGTTGTTATTGTTATTCATATGCCTCGTTTGAGGGTGATTGTTTTTGTAGTAGTTCACTAAAATATGGGGAGGGAAGTAGACAACCACCCAGGCTCTCCCCTACAATGTTGCCTGCTCTGTGACACCATACGTTGTCCGGAGGAAAGGTTATAAATTAAAGAGGTGCCCGGCCTGCGCGGTATTGGCGCACTAGTTAACTGTACAGATGGCTGCAGCGTGGTTTTGTTATTTAACCTCTATCATATTATGTTACTTGTAGCCCTGGGGAAGTGGTGGTCTCCAGGGTGTGGGGGCTAGGCGCGGCCCTTGCATAGTTACTAAGCTTAGCCCTGGGGAGGTGGTGGTCTCCGGGGCTTCTAAAAGCACTAGTAAGGAGGATCCTGTGTGCCCCCACACTATTTTTAAGCCATAATGCCCCGGGGACCTGGCCAACCCTGGGGCAAAATAACTGAGTAACTTGGGAGACCATTTTTTTAAACCTCTGCAAAATCTGCTGATCCAGCCGCAGATTTTGCAGAGATTTAAAAACAAAATACCTTTATGCCCTGGTGGGGTCCCAGGGGGACCCCTGGACCAAAGCTAGTGGGTTAGGGTATACATATCCTGTTACCTTTTCTTTTTATGTTTTTATTGGGACTCTGGGAAGCTGTATTCCACAGGTGCCTGAAAGAATGTATGGGATTTAGGATTGTACGTACGTCTGATGTCTCAGGGGTCACCGCCTCCCCATTTTTAGGTCTCCACTGCCCACAGTGCATTTGCTGCCTCTGCAATATATATTGCTTACCTTTTGGGGTTTGTAGCCTATCCATCGCTTGCTGATGGACCGGACGCAAAAACAACAAGCTGATGGATGGAATGCTTGAATAAATCCTAGCCCATGGAAATCGCTCGGGCAGCATCCCAATTCCACATTTTATTTGCCCACCATGCCACCATATCACCCCAGTTTGGAACCAGCCATATGCAAAGCAGTTTTGATCCTACTCCTCAAGGAACAGTCCAGCCTGAAATGCCAGGCCAGATCCTCCCTGGACCATAAACAAGCATTCTAGGACCGTTTTCAGGGTATCACCACCCATGGGCCAGGCTAGCTTGAATTCAGTGGCACAGTGACCACAGGACAAACATCTGGGCATAAGCTTCCTACGTAGGGCAACGCCACACCACTCCACTTTACACCACTCCTCCCTACAACACTCTACATCACTTCACTCTGCAACACTCTGCTCCACTCTATGCCCTTCTACTCTATGCAAGCCTCACTTCATGCCATGCTACTCCACTCCACTGTAAGACTTTCTATGACACGGCTCGCCACTCCACTCCACACCCCTACACTCTATTCTACCCCACTCCACTCCAATTCAATCCAACCCAATCTACCCCACTCCACTTCACCACAATCTATGCCACTTCACTCATACCATCCCTTTCAATCTACCATACTCTAAATTACCCAATCTACTCTGCTACAGTGTATCACACTCCACGTTAACCTATCCCCACTCTACTTCAGTCCAATCCACCCCACTGTACTCCACTACAATTTAGCCCACTCCACTCTAATCCCCTTTACCACTCTGTATTTAATCCCAATCTACCCCACTTCACTCCAATCAATCCCACTAAAAATTTACCACACACCACTGCAATCTAACTCAGTCCACCACAATCTACAGCACTCCAGTTGAGTGCAGTATACTCCACTACAATCTACTTCACCTCAATCTACTCCACTATATCCCATTCTCCTCCACTCCAACCTACACTATTCCACTATAATGTAACCCACTTCAAACTACTTCTCTCCAATCTACTCCAATATACTCCACTCCACTCTTCCCCAATTTACACCATTCCAGTGTATCTCAGTCCACTCTACTGCAATCTACCCTGATATACTTCAATCCTATCTACCGCAATCAACACAGACTTACTCCTTTGAGACCTGCATCAGCTGCAAGGTGCTTCTTTTGCATCTATCTTTACTTATATAGCTGAGCTGTTGTCTGAACATATCAATGCTCATGCTGTATGACAGTTTATTCACACCTCATGACAGTAAATTTCATTAGTGTGTAGCTCACTCTTGCAGGGTTGTATTTCTTGCACTTACCTTGTTGGAGTCTCAATATTAGCCAAGCCTGTTTTGTGTTTATGTAACTGTCTTCACATAGAGAGGTAGACCTCTTTTTGCCCTTGGTTGTGTGACCTTAGCTTTTCTTGCTGGTCCAGTTGATGCCTTGTTATTTGCTGTTTAGCAGGGCTCTTTCTCTGCCCCACCGTCTCCTAGCACCGTTTTTGGTCTGCAGTTGCCCTTTTCATTGCTCAGCTCGGCCCCTGGGCATTGTCACTCGATGTTTGTTGTCGGTTATGTCTTGGCTGGTGGATCTGTGTTTCTTTTGCACTCTTTGCATTTTATTTTGCCTTTTTATTGTTGTCCTGCTGCTACTGCATTGCAACATGTAGTCCTGTTTTGTACTTGGTGTACTCCTCTGTGTCTATGGCCTGAATATTACTATTCCTCATAATTCCATGAATATCTGTGTGTTCCAGTATGGCTCCACTCAACTCAATGCAACTGCAAGCCACACAGTGCCACTTCACTATACTCAGTGCCTCACCACTTCACACCTCACACCACATAATATGACTACGCTCCATGCCACTATACTCCAAGCCACACAATGCCACCCTACACCACACAATTACACCGCTCTTAATACCACACCACACAATACCAACTACACCCCACCAGCACTAAGCCACGCCACCCTACACCATTGATCTTCAAACTTTTTAACCCCAGGCCCACACAGACACACACACCCACACCACATTTTTCACATTTATTCTATTAAATGGCCAATGTTTAAATGTTTTTAAATATTGCAGATAACTTGTGTTACTGGTATAAAACATGCAATCAAATACATGATGCCAACCATACTATTCTGGTCAGGCATGACTTACTAATGTCTAAAAGTATCCACAGTGTGATTATTAGAAGTGGGGCTGGGGTCAGTGTTTTGAAGAGTATTTGTAGTCCTTTCCCTTTTGACACACACTTGCAGGCTTTACTATAATTGACAAAACATGTTAATGATGGCCCATTACAGACCGGTTTAGTACTGCTCATTTTTTTCAGCTTAAGGCACAGCACGGTTCTCAGCATAATGCTTCTCTTGGCCATAGCCTGGCGCCCTCACCTCCCTGGGATCATTTGAGGCCCCCCAGGGGAACCCACCTCCCAGTTTAAAGGCCCCCTGCTCTACACAATAACACTGTACTCCACTCCTCTAAGTGCAACTCCCCACCGCTTAATGCCACTCCAGTACACTCCAAGCCACACAGTGCCACTCCATCCCACAATATACCACTCCACCCTAATCCACACAATGCTACTCTTTTCCATGTTGCACAATGCTACTTCAAACCATGCCAGTCCACTAAATGACCATACACTACACTCCAGGCCACAAAATGACACTCCCCCACGCCAAGGCACTCCACTTCAGTCAGTGCACTCTACTTCATGCAACGGAACATAACTCCACTTAATACAATTTCACACCTCTACACTCCACACAGTGCCATGCAACACAATGCCACTCCACTCCTTCTAAATCAATATAGTTTACATATGTGCAGGAGCAGTGCGTGGCGGGGGAGGCTGGTGCGGGGGTGAAGAAAAATTAATAATTGAAAAAAAAAAACTTACCTGACTGAGCCGCCGCCATCACCACCACCACCACCAAGCATCTCCTCTTTCCTTCGCAACAGGCACAGGTTCCCAGCCTGCCCTGCGGCCAATCTAAACGTTACCATCATGACAGAAGCGTTCAGATTTGGGGGAGTCCCAAGCCAGGGTGCTCCTATGCAGATTGGGAGAGTCTGCCTGTTCTCTCCAACCTAGCACTGCATTGCTGGATTGTACAGAGCTTAGTGCGCATGTATGTTTGCCCAGCCTGAGACGGCCGGCTAACCATACATGCGTACTGAGGGGGAGTGCTGAGTATTCCCCCTCTGTGCTCGTCCGGGCCCGTGGCCCCACCCCTTCTACAATACAACAATAATAAACATAGTTCATTACTGCTGTATTGTAGAGGTTTGGCAGCTGCTGCTGCTGGCGGGGGGCGATGCTCCTCCGACCTAACAGAGGACCCACCCCTGCATATGTGAGATCTATTGATTTTGCTAATGCTTGTTTTGCAACACCTTTGGCATCCCATCATTTTTGTATTCCCTGGAGGTATAATGAGGGCAGATCTTCCAATCTTTCCCACGGGTGAGTGAGAAGGATCATTAGAGTCCAAGGGGCTGGAATTCTGGTCTGAGGCGGGCGGTCTCTAAACATATTTTATTTTAATTTTTTTAGATACGTCTTTGAGTGTAATGGGTTTTTAACCACCCCCCGCTCCCCCACCTCCTGAGATCATGACGGTTGGACTGTGGGTAATCCTCCAAGATCATTGTTAACTGTGTTCGTAGCAACTGATGCTGAGACTGTGTCTTAATTTTCATTTATTGGTGAACATGTGTTTGCATCATATCATTTTAAATGTTTTTATTTGTTCTCTTTTTAAGTTAAGTCAAAGTTTAACTTGTTGTGGAGCAAAATATACATGTCAGATTAGAGGCTCTCTGTAAACTTTCATACGTCAATACAGGTGTTGGAAATATGGCTGAAGGTGGTCCACTGTTTTCAAGGGCAGAAACAGACACACTTGCCACGATTCTTAAGGAAGTTAGGGCCAGATGTATCAAGGAGGCCTTTTGCGAGGCGGAAATAGCGATTTTTAAGAAATCGCTATTTCTGATTCGCAAAATGCAATGTCTCACATTTGCGAATCGGTAATAGCGATTTCTTAAAAATCGCAAATGCTATTACCGAATCACAAATTGCGATACCAGCCCCATTCGCACCTATGGGACTGTAGGCCCAGATCTGCAATTTTTTTGCATTTCCAAAATTGCGATTTCTTACCTGCAAAACCCCAGGGTGCTGGGGGCCTAACGCCCCCTCTGCTGCACCCCAAAATACTTTTTTAGGACATATAAGGTGCACACATGCCAAAAGGCCATGTGTGCTTTAGATGTACATTTTAAAAATGCATTTTTTCAACATGGTGGTAAATAACGATTCCTAAATGCCCAATTCGCATTTAGGAATTGCTTCATACATGTGCTAAGAAATCGCAAATAAAGAATCCTTACTTGCAACTCTCTAAACAGGGTCGCAATTTTAAGGAATCGCTACTTTAGCGATTCCTTAAAATTGCATTCAGAATGTCTTTCATACATTCTGAAATGGCTTTTTGCCATCTGGCCCTTAATTCCATATAAATACGAAGATCTCAACCTTTCACCTTACTTTACTAGACATGACATTAGAATTTATTTTTATTCATCAACATGTAGATAACACTAATAAAAGTATAGATGAAATATATCATGTCTATGATCAACCGCCTGATTGGGGTACAGATATTGCCAGGTTACAGTCAAAGCTAACCAATTTACAATTATGTCCATCCTATATTAATAGGCCTCACTTTTTTTGGCAAGCTGTAAAATATTTCCGACATGATGATGTCATGTCAGATGACTATTTTGTTCTTCGGTGAGTCTGACTGCCAGGGTAAATTACAGAGCCTTATTGTGTGAGCCCTCTGAAATTCTAAATCTGCAATACTCAAACGTCCTATTACCTAACATTACATGATGGACGCTTTGGAAGCAAAGGTCTAGGCAGAGTTTTTGATACCCTGTTGCTAGAACATGGCAAAGAGAAATCAAGAAAGCCACCCCCCCCCCCCCCCCGGAAAGAATAAGTCATGGAAGGATTATAAAAATTACCTTTTCATCAAGGTTTAATTATGTCCATGGTATGCTGTGGCTTACAATTGCTAAATCTTTATTGACGGGTGTTGAAAGAATGATTAAACAATTTGTATTGGGGTTGACTAAGTCTAGGACCCGGAGGACTAAACTGTAGGCTCACACAGAGGCAGAAGGCCTGCGTCTCCTAAAATTTGTTTTTATTATAGGGCCAATCATCTGTCACAGATGGTATCTGATAAGTGCAAAATGAGATGGCAGAATAAATCCTATGAGCAGGCAACTGGAGTTTTTTATGTTGCTAAGAAACTCTGCACTGGACATGTTTCACTCAACTAAGGGCCCGGTTTAATTAGTGGGCAACCCATCATTGAGTAAATTATGAGAACATGGAGTCTTGCGTATATGGAGAGGGGGCTGGATCCATGCACATGCACCTACATAGAATAATGCTCAATTTAACTATACCCAAGAATGACCTCCCTGATATGCAAGCCCTAGTAGATCCAATGGGCCCTTAACACAATAAGATATTGGGGTCTTAACCTAATTCCCACAATGCCACCTTGGACGCAGGCCAGTTGGCCGCAACTACGGAGATCCATTCTAACAGATCTCAGATGCTGGAAACCTCACATTGTCTTTTTGCTGGTATGCATCAATGTCATAAACATAAGGCCCTCCACCTTTTTTTGGTCCCTTTTTACTCTGATCACCCAAGATGACATCACTCGCTTACAGAGGGACTTTCGCTCCTTTATCAAGAATGGCAAGCATCCAAGTATCTGTAACTCAGTATCAATGCAGCCTACAGAAAGTGCTGGACTAGCCTGCCATAATATGCTTGAGCACTATTGGGTCGCGCACTTACAATACATCTCTGAGTAGGTGGTCCACAAGTGTGAGAAACACTGGTTCCACATGGATCTGTCAGTGGACTGCTGGCCCCTCTGGGTTCTAGCCTGGCTACCCAAGCACGTTTCATTGTTCAGCACCTACATAGCTAGCCCCCATTAGGACGGTACTTGACATATGAGACAGATTGGGAATCAGGTGAGGGCTTACTAACTTCCCCTCCTCCAAAACTCCAATTGCACGCAACCCTGATTTCACTTTTGTGCTACTGCCTCCATTATTTACTAGCTTGAAGGCAGAGGACTGTAGGAAATAAAGAGACCTCTTTGCGGGAGCCTCCATTACATCATTTGAACAGTATAAGTCTTATTACCCTCTCCCTTAAACAACAAGGCTACAGTACTGCCAGCTGCATCACTGGGCGTTGCACCCCTCCAATTATTCTGGGGATACCATATCCGATACTGACTTGAAAAATTGGTGAGCGCATATGACGAGTCTAAAGGACTAATCTCCAATACATACTGGACCATTCAACACTCTACACCTCTTCAGGCCCACACATTTCAAACTTTCAGGCAGACTACCACTACAGATGGCATTCAGTCTAAACAATTGGAACCCCTTTGACGAGACATACCTAAAACGTAAGAAAGCTTATCCCACCGGGAAATAGATTATATGATCATTTTTCAATGGTATTATCCACTGTCTCACCTCTCCACCATATACCCCTCCACATCTTTTTTCTGCTGGTAAAGCAGACTAGTTGTGGGGGATTATTGCCACATCCACTGTAGACTACTATTGACTCCCAAGCCGGAATTGGAATGTATGGGGATGAGAGTGTGCTGGTGTCATGCTAACTGGCCAAGCAGGCCGCTTCCCTTTTGCGATACACCCGCCACCTCAAAACACTTGGCCACAGCAGGGCCTGATACCGGGGGAGTTCAGGGTGTAGGCGACCTTAGATAGCATCTCACATAGAACTGCTGTAGCATAGGATGTTGCACCAGACATCAGTGAACAGACTTTGGTTGATGCCAGTTACTGAGAACCCCGGCGACCCAGTGGGCCTAAACCTTGACCAACAACCCCACTGCTGGCTTGACAAAGGAGTGCAGACTGAAAGGGGGTGTGGGCCACCACCCATTTTATCCCATGGGCCTATAGTGATCACACTTGAATATTTGCCAGTGCAGCACTGGGACTGCCTGTGCCCCTCTGTAAGTCGGGTCTTACAACATATATTACTGGGTGTAGAGTGCAGCAGGGGCTGACATTGCTGCTGGTCAAGTGGTGTGCACAGGCTCTCAGCTAGAACAGCAAAGCCATTCCGTTCCGAAAATGCCAGTATTCCTCTTGCCGGATTATATCGGTGCAGCACTGCAGGGCTCCCCTTTAGGGGGTTATGTGCAGATTGAGGCAGGCTGGCCTCCACTGTTCCCTCCTTTTTCTAGTTAAACTGAAGGCCATGGTTGGAATTAAAAGTTACTGCTTTACCAAGCCAGTGGATGCCTGGGACTGGGTTGAGACATCCGCTTTCCCTTCACTGCCATGCCGACAACATGAGGCACAAACATCGCATCGCCAGAAGCACTGGGCACGCAAACATGGCGGTGCTGGATTCAAAGGGGCATTCACCCTAGAACAGGCAAGGAAGGGACAGGCCCAGACTTGAGGTTAGAGGTTACATTGTGGGCAGACTACATTCACCCCTTGCTTACTGTTCAGACGATGGCATATCAGATGTCAAAGCATGGTCTCAGCAACTCTGCAGGAGCTGACATGGGAAACAGCAGATAAGTGTATATCACAACAAGAACCTCAGGTGAAGTAATGCTTTGAGATCTATTCATCAGATTGTAGTTACAGGTCATCCCAACTGACCCAGAGTGAGTAGAACTGTAGACTGCTTACACACTGTGGAAACTGAAGACAGCCTGGCTACCCACCCTTGCCTAGCTCCAGGCCAAACATTATTCATGCCGGTAACATGCAGGACCTTTTCATCCATGGGCTTTTTTTTTTTTTTTACTGTTTAGGTGATCATAATGTTTGAGGGTTGTCTTTGGTAGGGAATTTGTTTATACAGTTTGTTGAGTTATGGGGTGTAATAATGTATTCTTTTTTAGGAAGTATGACATTCATATTTTGGTGTTTAACTGTCATGATGTGGCTTATGATCCGCTACAGAGCCCACACACTCCCTACTTAGGATACTGACATGTCTAAACTTAGCATAATCAGGTGGAATGTCCACGGTATGGGCTCCACACGTAACAGACATGCGGTTCAACAGTATCTTAGGTGATGGGGTGTCCAAATTGCACTGCTATAAGAGACTCATATCATGGGAGGGGAAGGTGGCCGTTTTAAAAAATGCTGGAGAAGGAAATGTTTTTTACCACATACTCTGGCTTTGCTTGCAGAGCCATAATCTTGGTTAGACCAAGTGTTCCCTTCAGGCTCACAATAATCAAAATTTACATGTAGGGCGGTCCCATGCTGGTCGAGGGGCAACTAGATGGGAGGACGGTCTTGTTAGGAAGCATTTAGGGCCCCCCATTCAACATAGAAGGCCTACTTCTCATGTATGTTCTCAATATTCACTAAATGGGCCCACATCCCCTGTGTCATTGAGTAAGTGTGTAGTTGACCCACAGCGTGATTGATCCCATCTGCCACTCCAACTCCCTGCAACATACTTTTTTCAGTGGCTTCAACACTGGACTTTGTTAGACTGCTGGAGATTGTTGCACTCAGACTCTAGGGAATGTTCCATTAATTCTCCCCCCCTCAATGCTTTGCATATCCGATTCAATTGGATAATCTGTGGCCCAAATACTAGGCTATTGACATCAAGGGCAGAATATATGGGGGAAGACCTATTCCGACCTTAATCCCCTCCAGGTACAGTTTTAGTGGGGCACGTCATGGCCACAGGTTCCCACTAGGCATTTACAGCCCACCATGCTTGGAGATCAGGTATTCTGTGACACAACAGCAGAGACACTCTCCCACAGCCTATCCGACAACTGGGGAATATGTGTGTCCAAAGTAATTGCCTGGGGAGCAATTAAAGTTATCCTAAGAGGTCACTGCATCCATGTGGTTGTAGGGGTGAAGGCAGGCCCACACAGTGACATGTCCTGCATTTAGACATCCCTGGGTGAACTGCAAACTACGGCCCAAGCTGACTGTACAATGCTGGGTTCACTGATTAAGGCACCGCATAGGCATGCTCAAATGAGTGAGCAACTACGACACCTCGTCATCCGTGCGTACCAAGCAAAGCAGTATGCAGATTTTTATTGTCCTGGCTCCTGCGCAGCATGACCCTGCCCACACTGATCACGATAATCAGGGATTCACCAGCAGTTTTCGTCACAAATCAGTCAGATTCACAAGGCACTTACTATGCATCATCAGACCATATATGACCCTCTATTATGGACAGTCAGGTTATATGTCACTTTCTTGCGTCTGTGAACTTAGTAGTCCTTAGTCCACTAGATAGGGACGACCTTAACGCACCCCTGTCATGAGAGAGACGGTGTCATGCGGGGCACAGCAACTCATAAGACACTGGGGATGGATTCCCAATCTAATTCTACAAAGCCTACAAGCACCTTTTAGCCCAGAAACTCCTCAAACTTTAACAAGAGTTCCAAACGGAAGGTTGACTTCTCCCAACCCTCCGCAAATCTCTCTTAGTATCCTTTTCCAAGCCTGTGAAAGACCCATGGAGCTTGCCTCTTAATGCCCGCATTCTATGTTGAGGTCTGATTATAAAATCCTGAACAAGGTTATAGCGGGCAAACTGTGTGAACACATGCCACGTCTGGTGCACACAAGGAGGTCCACCACCACACCACTTTAAATATACACCATCTGAACAGGGCCATGAAGCTTCCTCTGGTCCAGTGGCCATTTGCTGCTGCATGCTTGGTGCTGGACTTGCATAAAGCATTTGATATAGTGGATTGAAATTGCCTGTTTTCGACCATGACTACTTTTGGCATCAAGGGATGACTAGATGCGTTAATTTGACTCTTATACATTGAACGCACAATGCGGGTGAATATTGGCCAGTGTATCTTCCCCTGTTTCTGAGTGAGCAGAGGAATGCGACAAGGCTGTCCGCTGTCCCCTCTGCTCTTTGGCTTCGCTATGGATCCCTTATCCCTGAGGCTTTGACAGCAGGAGGGTTCCTGGAGTATCCCATTGTCTGGGGAGATCCATGTAGTCTTGCCATATGCAGATGATGTATTATTCTACATCCGAAACATACAGGAGGGCATATCTGATTTCCAAGACATACCCGTAGAGTTTCATGTTGCTTTTGGCCTGGGGGTGACCTGTGCCAAATCATGCCTGTTTAGGCTGCACCCGAACTGTCCCCAGCAGCATTTCATTGTGGATTCCAATCCTTTGCGTTAGGAGCCCCGCACGTTTTGATACCTTGGCATAAACATCTATACGAGACAAAGTATCTAATAGATGGCAACCGTATAAGAAGCATAGCAACCCGCATCCCCACATGGCTTTTTGGAGCACTTTGCAAGGTAGAGTGTCCCTATCTAAGATGGTAATGCTCCCTCTGCTACTTTACTTTTTCTATAATCTCCTCGTCTGTGTCACCCAGATCCACATCCCATCCACTACACTTGGCCATAAGGAGTTTCATTTGGAACAAGGGGAGATGCCATATTGCACTCCGTAAACTACAGTTGTCCATAGACTAAGGGGTATTGGGGGCTCCCAGTTTTGAACATTATTAGTTGGCATCCCAGGTGCAGTGGCCGGCAAGCCGGTTGTCAGGCCATCACACAGAAGAACTTGAATCTCCCACAGCAGCCCCAGCACACTTTGTGGTCCAGAGGATCTTCCTCCCCAGGTCAGGCTTTCACATGATGCTAATGAATTATTGCTGATCACATGAGAGTTTTAATCAGAGCTTGCGATACATCACGCAGATTCTTCGCTTGAGATCCCACTGAGCTACATAACCTCAGTTTGGTGACAGATATTATAGGGATGGCTAGTTAGCTGTGTAGGTCAGAGTGATACATACCAAAGAATGGCAGATTGCAAATGTAATGTCCGGCCTGTAGGCAGGGTGATTTCTGATATTGTAGGGGACCGCCGCACCAGCATTTAGCCAAATTTGGCCCCTTATGACTGGATTCGAGCTGTGTATTTGCTAGAGATAGGCTAGCAATCTGAGAGATACTGCAGTATGGTGCCTCAGGAAGCCCTCGTTAATAGTGTGATGCAGACTGATTAAAAAGCCGCCTACAGTGTTGAAGAAAGGAGTGGATGGGCCCCAGACCTGTGGTCTTTGGTTTTTACAGGTAGTCTGCCAATGGCAGGGTCACAACCTGGTCAGGAGTTCCATTGGCATGCTTCACTTGGCTTTAGCCTGGCATGACTCAGCACGTACCTAACTAGTGCACTTTGTCCAGAAGGTCTTGGGTGGTCTGTTTTTGGGTCTTTAGCTGTGGTGCCATCTCTGTGATATTACGTTCAGTGTTGGTGAACCGGGAAGCCAGTTTTCGCAGGTCCTTCTGAAGGAGACCAAATTCCACACATATCTCCTTTATGTGCACTTATACTGATGAGCAAGAGGATTTATTGGTAAGTAGGATGGTGGCCAGTTTTTCACCCAAGTCGTGTGGATAACTGGAGGTCTTTGCCCTGTGTCAAGGCTCCTTCCCAGGATGGAGTGTGGGATACGGTGGACGGGGGTGAGGTTTTGGTGATTTCGGTTTACCCATGGTGTGTTCCCAATCTACCATGCCAAAACATTGCTGGATCACTGTATGCAGGATGACTGTAAACATGGTCCGTGGGGTAAAAGTCTGCGAGTGTCAGCAGTGGTCTTTGTAGCCAGCCCCCCTACACCCTCCCCCCCACCTGTGCCGGGCATGCTCCGGTATGGTATGCAGGGTTGGGTCTGGCCAGTCGCCAACCAGATGCAGCACTGTCCTAGTCCTGGGGGGAGGGTGGGAAGTGGGGTTTGCACACCCTGGGGTGAGCATGGACCGAAGTTGATTGCCCTTGATTTGTGTCCCCACAGTCTGCCTAGAAGCAGAGGGAGGGTGTCGGTCTGCAGTTGAGCACTGGATGATCCTAATTCCTATGCACTCCCTCTGCTCCTAAGCCCTCTCCTCAAGGCTGCCTTTTGGGGGGCCCGGTGAGATGAGTGTGTTTGCTCGTTGGGGAAACTTGGATGTCACCTGACTCATAACCGCTAAGTCCACAGTGCCATTAAGCAGGGCCACCCGGTCCCACAGCTGCATCATCAAGGAAGGTGAGGTGATGTTGAAGAGCAGGCAGTACCCCCTCCATGTGGCTCTCCCAGTCCTGGCATCCTATTGAGTTGCTCCACAGAGTGGGGTACCTCAGGGTCGGCCCGCCGTCTATAGTCGTGTTCCACTACTTTCTCTCACTAGTCTAAACTCCAGGGCAAGTCCACCGTCTGGGTATGGAATCAGGTCCCAGGTCTCCCTAGGTCCCCAGGCCTGCACGTCAGGGTTGCACTGAAGCAGTGGGGTTCCTCACCTCTATCTGGGGATGACATGGGTCCTTCTGTAAATTCATGTTGTATTCTGTCCCGCCGGGGCCTTTCATGGTTGTGTGGCCCCCCCCACACTAGGGTCGGGTGCTGAGCGGGGAAGTGGCCGACAAGTGTGAGGCTGTCTTCATACACAGTGCAACGGTGCCAGTCTCTCTCACCTCCAGTTTCCGGAAAAGCAAAGCCCCGCAGTCAGCCCAGTTGATGACCACTCTTCGTGGATCATTGCAATGAGGCGTCCCCTCTCAGGAGGCAGGTGCGGAGAGGGGACGTGCAATAGGCCAGCTCATGTTGTTGCAGGCTGGGTAGCCATAATCAGTTGGCGGGAGGGTCGCCTACCCGGCCTCGCATCTCCATTATATGCAGATGTGTTGGGGAAAGAGGTGAGGGAGCCTCCTGGGCACCTGATTATGGCAGGATTAATGTTGACTGCGGCATTCAGGTCCTGGAGCAAAGTTACTCCACGGCTGCCATCTTTGGCTCCATGGCAACCCCATAAGCACCCTCTCATACACACACTGTATATAATGGGTTGAGGCTGTAGACTTGTCACCTGGTTTGTTTGTGCACTATTATACACCGCACACAACCTGTTAAATGTAGTCCTTAGGGAGTGGGGTTAGGTGGCGAGTTGACTAGGAAAGACTGGAAACAGTACTTACATACCCCAGGATGATGCGGAATACCAAGCTCAGTACATCCAGCATAATATATTGCATATAGCTTACCTCACTCCGCAACTCTGTCCCAAATGTTTGGGCCCTCCTCTGGTTGTCCGAGATGCCAACATGCAGGTGCTGACACGATGCACATGTTCTACAGCTGCTCAGAGTCTGTAACCTTATGGGTGGCAGTGTCCAACTTGCTGAGAGGTGACTGGATGTGTTCACAATGGAAGTTGCACTGTTGGGATTGTTCAGGTGCTCAAACACAGATAAAGCTGCTTACCAGTTTATAAACCAAGCATTGCTGATAGCACGCAGACTAATTGCCATGCATTGGAAAGCCCAGGTATTGCTAGATATAGCCCACTGGTGTGCGGCAACACTGAAGTGGGAACAGGGAGAGGAGCTCAGGAGGCAAGAAACATGAGGACTACGCAAATACCCCAGAGCTGTGGAATGGGAAGCACTATTACTTGACTTGCACACATACAAACAAGAGTTGGTGGCCCGTCACTTAAACCTACCCTGGCGGGGACATAACCCCTCCCCGTCTCTTTTTATCCCCATTCCCACTCCTCCGTCATAACCCCTTCCAGCCTGTCCATGGGTGAGTGACAACACTCTTCTGTTTCACCCTTAGATGTCCCCAAATAGCTTCCTAGTGGCCATTATAGCTTCATGGATGTCACTATTGATTTTCAGTGTTTGCAGTACTTGCTTGACGTGGGAAGATTGAATAGCACTTATGGTAATGGCAGAATGTGAGTTAACATCAACACATGACTTGTTTTTTCCAATGTTGCTGTCTTTAAGGACTGAACCAAGGACTCCAGCTTATACTGATGTGATACTATTTTATTAATGACTTAACTAATGTATTCCACATAACCAATCAAACTCTAAATTCATAACATAGTCCATTGTCCATGTTTATTCCCCCTCTTTCTTCGTGCGATAAAAACGATCAGTTCCTTCATGTTCATTCCTGTTTGGAGCCGTCATTCCCTAGAAGAGAAAATACACCTTGTAACTATTCCATGCAGAACCAATATGACGTTCAAGTGGAGGGCAAGCAAATGAATCAAATAGCAATGTCACCTTCAATCTCGAATACAGTATTCAAAGGCCTGATAATGGCAAAATAGTCATACTACTACCATAGGAAAGTCCCAATTGTATCCTGCATCAACTTTGTCACTGGGACAGCAGAAACCTCTTGCTAAAGCGGGTGTTGATGATCCTTGCCTTCATGTCCTTAACCCCTTCACTGGCATGGACATAATGCTATATTAATTAGGACGATCTGCCCCCAGGGAGGGCAGAAGCCATTAGGCACCAGGGCTGTTTTTTTTTTTTTTTTAATTTATATTGATAAGGGGAGCGACCCCTAATGCAAGCGCCCCTAAAGTACAAGTTACTTCCCTTCGGTAACAAAATATCTGGTAGAGACATATTCTAGTTGCAGACTCCTTACCTTAGAATTTTCCCCCAGCGTCAAACTGGATCCGGAGATTTTTCTTCAAGCAATACCCTTGCACGTCAGTAGGTGGCGTCGGTCGAATCCGCAGGCGTCGTAGTCGCCGTGATGACGTCGGGAGTAGTACATAGACGCCACCCTCATGCAGTGACGTCAGTTTCTTTTAATGACTTTCCACGCCAGAGCGCAGAGCCGCTAAGAACACCGAGATTGGTGCGCCAGAGCTAAGGACCTGAAAGGGGGAATCCCTGTCCCTAGAAATCATTTCGCAAAGCGGGGAGGATGGGTGGGCGGTAAGGAAGCTGCAACTAGAATATGTCTCTACCGATATTTTGTTATCGAAGGTAACTAACTTGTACATCTGATAGAGATTTCTAGTTGGAGATTCCTTACCTTAGAATAGATACCCAAGCAATGCCATCCTCGGTGGTAGGCTGCGAACAAAGATCATACTAGAAAGTCCTGCAGGACCGAACGACCAAAGTAGCCGCCTCGACAGACCTGACTATCCAGGCAGTAATGCTTATCAAATGTGTGCAGGGATGTCCATGTAGCTGCCTGACAGATATCCAGTACAGGAACTCCCCATGTTAACGCAGTGGAAGCCGCAGTTGCTCTGGTGGAATGAGCACGCAAGCCTTCAGGATGTTGCTTTTTAGCCAAAGTGTAGCACATTTTGATGCAAAGAAGCACCCATCGAGAGATGGGATGCTTTTGCACCACCTTCCCTTTCTTAGCACCCACATAGCCAAAGAATTGATAGTCCACCTGGAAATCTTTAGTACGATTGAGGTGGAACGCCAACGCTCTTTTTGGGTCCAGACGGTGGAGTCTCTCCCATCCTCATGGGAAGGGTGTGGGTGTGTGTAAAAGGTTGGCAAAGTGATGGACTGGCCTACATAAAATGGTGTAAACACCTTAGGAAGGAAGCTCTAGTCCGTAACACCACTTTGTCAGGGTGTAAAGACAAGTATGGAGGCTTTGAAGAGAGGGCCTGGAGTTCACTCACCCTGCAAGCAGAGGTGATAGCGACCAGAAAGACAGTTTGGAATGTGAGGATCCGCAAGGGACAATTATGCATTGGCTCAAAGGGGGTACACATCAAATAAGTAAGTACAAGATTAAGATCCCACTGAGGCATGATAAATGGAGTGGGAGGAAATAAGTTGGTGAGCCCTTTTAAGAACCTACTCACAATAGGAGATTTAAAGAGTGAGGGCTGATCAGATAGCCTAAGAAAGGCGGAAATGGCAGACAAATACCCTTTAAGGGTGCCCAAAGCAGAGCCCTTCTGGGGCTAAAGAAAGAATGAACCGAAGAACCTCTGACAGAGTGGCAGAAATGGGATCAACAGATTTTTTGGTACACCATGCCACAAGATTTATTCCAACGACAGGCGTATACAGTTTTAGTTGATGGATGCCTGGCTGCCAAGATAACATTGCAGACTTTGGGTGGAAGGGAAAATGCTGTCAACTGTTGCCGCTCAGTCTCCATGCATGAAGGCAGAGGTTGGACAGGTTCCGGTGGAGACCGTCCCCTGCTGCTGCGACAGAAGATCCGCCCGAAGAGGCAGTCTGAGTGGAGGATCGATGGACATGCTCAATAGCTCTGGATACCACACTCTTCGAGCCCAGTCCGGAGCCACCAAGATAACTTGGGCCCGGTCGTACTTGATTTTCTTGATAACTCTAGGTAGAAGAGGGCTAGACTGGAAGGCGTAAAGGAGGCCGGAGCTCCACTCGAGACAAAAAGCATCTCCGAGCTAGTGCCCCCTTGGAAACTCCAATGCGCAAAACAGCTGACATTGCGCGTTCTCTGCGGCTCTCCCCACTTGAGAAAGAGACCTTGTGTCACCTCCGGATAGAGACGCCATTCGTGATCGACTGTTCGTCGGTGGCTGAGTTTGTCTGAGTTTGTCTGCTCTGGCGTTGAGAGCCCACCAGATGTTGAACCATACTGTAAGTCGTTCCCTCCGCCGTAACCACGGTAGGAGGAGACAGCATGCCAGCATCAGGAGAAGTATCCAGACCACTGGCTTCGCCCAAATCCTGTGCCCAGTCCATAGCAGGGTCATCCTGGTATTCATAAGGGTCAATGGGCCCCTCCAATTCCTCCCCATATTTGTACCCATAGGAAAAAGGGTCAGAATCTGACCTTGGTGAATAGGCCCCACCAAAGCCGATGTCGGCGTCGGCCGATGACACTCTGACTCCGAGTCGTTCGAAGATAAGAATTGGGTAAACGTCGATAGTGGGCACTACAGACGTCAGGAGCGTTGATAATCGACCTGGCGCCGGGAAAGGTCTTGAAGATGCGATCGGCTTTGGTGCGGATCCACGCACGGATCCGGTGGTGACCTCGGTGGCCAGGGCCGAATCGGCCGGCACAGAACCTGAAGGCCCCTCAGCCGAACCCATTGGGCCCGAAGGTGCCGTATCGAGGTCGGCCCGCCCAAAGAGGAGGCGCATGGCCATGGTGTATTTGCAGACCAATTTCAAAGGAGGAATTCCTGATGGGCCAAAGGGGCAAAATTCTCATTCTTACGGACCTGGCCTACCAGGCATAGTGTCTTATAAACGTGTGCAGGAAGCTGACGCTGCTGACTGGCAGAGATCCATTAACAGAGCTCTTCATGCCAACGCAGGGGTCGCATCTTGAGATCTGTTAACATGAGCTTGCAAACCTTCACATGCATCAAAAAATCATAAAAATCTTACCCGGCCCGCAGATCGAGTAAACTGAATAATCTACTTGACCTATCTGTAATATACTTGACCCTCACACTGTTAAGTTGTGTGATCCTAGGCAATATTTTATTTAGCTGTCATTTTTTCATTATCATATATGAGGGCACCTTCAAATATGAAAGTTCAGCATTTCTGCTGTACAAAAAAAACTTTTTGATTTAATAGGCTAAATGGTTGCTTCATGCATATTACAAATCTAGCCCACAGTAGGCTACACATGACCCCTGACTTACCTCTTAGTTCACTAATATCATTGTCATCAGGGTGGGGGGCAGAAATATTTATTAATTCATGCTAAAGATCCCACTTTAAAAAAATATTTTGCTAAAAGGTGATATGGTTGTGCAAAGTCATTTTCAAACATATTTTCCATTGACATGATAATAAACTTTCAGAATAACGAACAAGTTACTTACCTTCAGTAATAATTTATCTGGTACAGACATATTCTAATTGCAAATTCCTTTCCTTAGAATTTTTCCCAGGCGTCAGACTGGATCTGGAGATTTTTATTATAGCAGTACCCTTGTGCACAGTCAAGTGGCGGCAGTCGACTCCGCGTCTGTCGTTGGTGTTGTGGTCGCCGTGATGACATAGGGGTCATATAGAGGCGCCACATCTGCGTAGTGACATCAGTTTCTTTTCACAACTTTGACGCCAAAGTGCGCAGCCATGAACACCAAGAATGGTGAGCCAAAACGAAGGCCCTGTAATGGTTTTCCCTGTCCAATGAAATCAGTTCGCAAGCAGGGAGGATGGGTGGGTTGGTAAGGCATCTGCAACTAGAATGTCTCTACCAGATAAATTGTTATTGAATATATATAACTAGTTCATCTGATAGAGAGTTCTAGATTCTTTTCTTAGAATAGATACCCAAGCAATACCATCTTCTGAGGTGGGCTGAGAACCTAAGCTCATACTAGAAAGCCCTGCAGGACCGAATGACCAAAGCAGCCATCTCTGCGGACCTGACTGTCCAGAGAGTAATGCTTTTTAAATGTGTGCAGAGATGCCCACATTGCTATTTGACAGATATCAAGGACAGGAACTCCAGGTGCTAACACTGTGGTAGCAGCATTAGCTCTTGTAGAGTGAGCGCACAAACCCTCATGGGCTTACATCTTAGCCAAAGCGTAGCACATTTTGATGCAAAGAAGCACCCATCGTGAGATGTTACACTTCTTCACTGCCTTCCCTTTCTTCATACCCACATACCCCAAAAAAAGAGTTGATCGTCCAACCAGAAATCTTTGGCACGATTGAGGTATTATGCCAACGCTCTTTTTGCATCCAGATGGTGGAGTCTCTCCTCTTCGTGAGAAGAATGTGGGAGTGAATAAAAGAAGGAAAAGTGATGGATTGGGCTTCATGAAAGGGCGCAACCCACTTTGGGAAGGAATGAGGCGCTCCCCTCATATGGAGCCCCACCTTGTCGGGGAAAACAGACAACAATGGGGGTTTAGAAGAAAGAGCCTGAAGCTCACTCACCAAGCGAGCTGAGGTCACAGCAACCAGAAATGCAGTTTTAAGAATAAGGAGCCTCAAAGGACAGCTATGTAACAGCTCAAAGGGCGCACATATCAGCTAAGTGAGAACAACATTAAGGTCTTACTGAGGCATGATAAAGTGGAGTGGGGGAAAATAAATGGGTAAGACCCTTAAGTAATCTACCCACAAGAGAATTAAAAAGAGAATGTTGGTCCGGCAACTTTAGGAAGGCTGAGATAGCCGCCAAGTAACCTTTAACAGTGTCAATGCAGAGCCCTACTGGGCTAAAGATAGGATGAACAGAAGAACTGCAGAGAAATAAGCAGGGAGGGGATCAAGAGACTTGTTTGTACACCATGACACAAATTGATGCCGACAAGCGTATACCATTTTGGTGGAGGGACTCCTGGTTGCCAAGATAACCTCACAGACTTCGGGTGGAAGGTCAAAAGCTGTCAACTGCCACCGCTCTATCTCCACGTGGAAGGCAAAGATTGAACAGCTTCAGATGGAGAACCATCCTCTGCTGCTGCGCCAGAAGTGCCTCCCGAAGAAGCAGTCTGACTGGAAGATCGGTGGCCATGCTCAATAGCTCTGGATACCATACTCTCCGTGCCCAGTCTGGAGCCACAAGGATTACTTGGGCCCAGTCATTCTTGATCTTCTTCAGAACTCCGACAAGAAGTGGAATTGGCGGGAAGGCGTAAAGGAGGCCTGAGATCCACTCAAGACGAAAAGCGTTGCAGAGCGAGTGCCATCATGAAAACTCCAACATGCAAAACAGCTGACATTGAGTGTTCTCTACAGAGCCGAACAGATCTAACCAAGGCTCTCCCCATTTGTGAAAGAGACCTTGCACCTTTTCTGGATGTAGACGCCATTCGTGATCGACTGACTCAATGGCTGCACCAGATGTTGAACCACCAGTGATATGCCCTGATGTGCCAGCCACGTCCAGAATCACAGAACCTCTTTATAAAGGGTCCAGGACCCTACTCCACCCTGTTTGTTGCAGTACCACATGGCGGCAGTGTTGTCCGTGAACACCTGCACTACTTTCCCTTTGAGAGAGGGAAGGAATGCTTTCAATGCAAGCCTGAATCCCCGGAGCTCCAGAAGGTTGATGCTGGGCCCAGAATCCGCATGAGACCAGAGGCCTATGATCTCCGCCTCTCCTATGTGGCCGCCCCATCCCAGGAGTGAGGCATCTGTCACTACTGAGATATCTGGTTGGGGAAGCGAGCGGTTGACCCAATACAGATTCTAAAGCCACCACAGCAGATCTTTTGCAGTCCCCTCTGAGATCTGGACCATGTGGGAGAGATTCCACCGATGCTGTGCCCACTGGAACTTCAAGTCCCACTGAAGAGCCCGCATATGCCATATGGCATGTGTCACTAGCAGGATGCAGGACGCCATGAGGCCCGGCAGCCTCAGAGTTGTTTTCTCCGAAAGCCAGGATAGAGGCTGAAACATCAGAATCATAGCATGAATATCCTTGATTCGCTTTTTGGGAGGATAGGCCCGAAACTGCACTGTGTCCAGAACAGCCCCGATGAAACGAAGCATCTGAGAGGAAGTCAGGTGAGACTTTGGCATGTTTATAGTGAACCTCAATGTGTGCAGGAGGTTTGCCTTAGTCTGAAGGTGGGAGACAACTTTCTGGGGTGTGTCTGCCTTAAACAGCCAGTCGTCGAGATAGGGGAAGACCGAAACCCCTAACCTGCGCAGATGAGCTGCAACCACCGCCATCACTTTCGTGAACATCCGAGCAGTGCTGGTGAGGCCCAAAGGGATCACAGTAAATTGAAAGTGCTTGTGACCTACTACGAATCATAGATAGTACCCGTGGGCAGGCAGGACAGGAATATGGAAACAAGCACCGTGCAAGTGTAGCGCTGCCACCCAGTCTCCTGGGTCTAAGGCAGACAAGTCCTGAGCCAGAGTGAGCATTTTGAACTCCTCCTTCTTGTGGAAGAGAATGAGGGCCCGAAGGTCTAGGATAGGACATAAGTCTCTCTTTTTTGGGCACCAGAAAGTAGCAGGAATAACAATTACAACCTACTTCAGGCACTGGGACCCTCTCTGTGGTCCCTTTGGCGAAGAGAGCCATGACTTCTGAGCAGAGTATTGCCAGATGATCCTCTGGTAAGGGGCCGTAGGATGGAGGCATGGCCGGTGGGGATTACCCCCTTCGGACGATCTGCAAATCCCACCTGTCTGTCGTGATGGTCACCTAGTGGGGCAGGTGATGACGAATCCTGCCACCATTTGGTATATGAGGGTGGGTACGGACTAGGAAGGTTTGGAGGCTGCATCAGGGACAGGGGTGGAGTGGGCAAACCTCTGTTTTCCTGTCCCACACGCCCGCAGGATTCCGCATCCCCGGTGGCCGTAAAAGGGACACAACAGGGAGCTCGTTCCATGGCCAAAAAAGGGGCAAAAGAAGGACTGTTGGGGGTGAGGTGCAACAGAGAGGCCAAGGGATGGAGCCATAGCCCGGCACTCCTTAAACCTCTCAAGCGCTGAGTCCGCCTTATCTCCAAAGAGACAGGTGCCATCAAAGGGCATGTCGAAGAGGGTCTGTTGGACATTTCCTGAAAAAACAGATGTCCTCAACCATGCATGGCTCCTCAAGGCCACCATCAATGCAACCGATTTACCTGGAGAATTGGTTGTGTCCATTTCACAGGGAATGGTGAACTTAGCTGCATCTCTCCCATCAGCAACGGCTTGGGAGATGTTAGCCCGGGCCTTCTCCAGGGTCTGCGGCAGAACTTTCACGACCATATCCCACAAGCAGTGGTTAAAGCAGCACAAAAGGCATGCAGTGCTCACAGACCGCAATGCCAGACTGGAGGAAGAAAACATCTTCTTACCAAGTTGGTCTTTGATTCTCTATCCGGGGGAGCGGAAAGTAATGTACCAGATGACAAGGATGCCTGGATGAAAAGGCTCTCAGGTGAGGGGTGTTGGGGCAGGAATTTAGGGTGGTTTGGAGCGGGCCGATGGTGGCGAGTGATTCTACTGTTTACAGGAGCCCATGTGCTGGGTCTGGAACAAGTACCCGGAAGGACATCAATGAGGGCTTCATTGAAGGGGAGGAGAGGCTCTGAGGTACAAGCCCCAGCTTGAAGCACCTCCGTCAGGAGATTCGTCCTGACCGCTACAGTGGACAGCTCCAGGCCAAGGACCTCAGCCGCCCTACTGACCACCACAGAATAAGAGGTTCCCTCAGCTGTAGCCACAGTAGGAGGAGAATGAATGCCAGCGTCTGGAGAAGTATCTAGACCATTAGCCTCGCCCTATTCCTGTGCCCAGTCCAAATCAGGGTTATCTAGCTGGTATTCTAAAGGGCCCAGCGTCCCCTCCAATCTTTCCTTGTATTTGTACCCATAGTAACAAGGGTCCAAACCCAATCTGGGGTGAGAACTGCATCGAAGTCAGAAGCAGCGTTGGCCGACGCCATTGTTTCTCCGGGTCATCGTGGGTAAGAATTGGGTCGACGTTGATCGTGTGCACCACCGATGTCTGGAGCACAGATGAACTAGGTGT
Organism: Pleurodeles waltl; assembly: GCF_031143425.1. Classification (NCBI taxonomy): domain Eukaryota; kingdom Metazoa; phylum Chordata; class Amphibia; order Caudata; family Salamandridae; genus Pleurodeles; species Pleurodeles waltl. Next base: position 1,225,845,904 of record NC_090440.1, on the reverse strand, counting down.
TGTCGGGGAAGGTCGCAATGGTACGACCAGCGTCAGCACGGATCCGGAGGGACCGCTGGGGGCCAATTCCAAAGACACTGGCGTGGAACAAAAGGGCCCTCATCTGAGCCCCTAGGCCTCGAAGGTGCCACATAAGGGTCAGAATGCCCAAATATGAGGGACATGGCCTCATAAAACTCCTTGAGTTGGGCAAGGGTCGCCCTGGCTCACTGAAAATCGGGGAGGTGCGGAGCACAGCAAGGATACTCCTCCCACATCGCATTGGCTGAGCAATGCGGTGAATTTAAAAAATGCCTGGCCTTCTTCGACAACTTTTCTCTTACCTAAATGACACAAAGATTTCGATGACGAGTGGTGGTGACTCCACGATCAGTCTCAAGACATTCCTCATGAGTGACACAGTGAACGATGATGAGTCGAGTGTCGGGCCATCATGAGCTTTAGGGACCGCTCCCTCAAAGCCTTTGGGTGCATGGCCTGGCACTCAAAGCACAACTTCGGGTTGTGGTCGCACTCCAAACAACACAAACGGGCCTAATGCCGATCTGTCCCTGACATCATATGGTGACAGCCCTTACACGGCTTGTACCCGTTCTTCGGGGACATCATGATGCGCCAAGGGTCAACACAAAAACCCGACAAAAGGGTCCAATACGCTTAAACAATTACCAGGGTATCTCTTCTCCAGATCAGCGTGTGGCACAGAAAATAATGGACGTCAGTACGCGGAGGCGGCACCTGTATATGACCCCAATGTCATCCCAGCAGCCACTAAGCCAATGGCAGCCGTGGAGGCGACTGACACCACGTGACGGCGCACAAGGATACTGCCGGAAGAAAAATCTCCAAATCCAGATTGATGCCCGGGGGAAATTCTAAGGTAAGGAATCTAATGTAAGTAATATGCAACTAGAAGTCTATCAGATATGCAGTTTTACTGATAAAACCACACAGCACATATTTCTTTTTTCTTTTCAGAAATAAGGTTTGTGCAAAAAAGTTTAACAGACAATATTTAGTATTTGCACATCACCAAGCAGTGTTTGGATTTGTTTTAAACCTCTACAAAAATGTATTCACCACACAAAATTAAAACAATATGCCTTTAAAAAGACTGAAATATATTTTGAAATCTGTATAAGGTTAATTTATTTGTTATTTCAATGTTTTGTTAGGAAAAAAGCCTGACATCTTACAAACTTTCATTTCACACGCGTTGCACGGCATGATTTTCACACAGTTCACTTTTTAAAAAATCCTTGAATTTCACAGAGAAAAAGAAAAGTAAATGTTTCAAGACAAACTGACTTTTGAACTCTATCTCTGAATGCAGAGCAAACGTGAAAAGATAAATACAAGATTTAAAGGCATCTATATTGCTTGCCAGAACGGGCGAGTAGGCTGTAAAAATAATTGTTCATGATGAAATCTCATTTGCCAGAGTGAGTGGGCAAGTAGATATCTTGAGGCCTGCTTCAGGGGGTTGCTTCTTGGGCAAGGCATGAAAGATCTTAATGCAAAGCATTACCCATTTAGAATAGGCCTGCTTCTGCACTGCTTTACATTTCTTCGTACCAAGAAACCCCACGAAAAATTGGTCGTCCACAAGGAACTCTCATGTGCGGTCAAGGTAGAACACAACGCTCTTTTTGGATCCAGGCGGTGGAGTCGCTGCTCTTCTTTAGAGTGATGTGGAGGAGTGTAAAAGGTAAGCAGTGTGATGGATTGGCCAATGTGAAATGGAGTGACCATTTCCATGAGAAAGGAGGATCTTGTACGAAGCACCACTTTGTCAGGATAGATCAGAGGTAAGGCGGCTTCGATGACTAGGCATGCAGCTCACTCACTCTTCGAGGAGATGGAATTGCCTGAGAAAAGCAATTTTATTTGTAGGGAGCCTGAATGGACAATTGTGGAAAGGCTGGAACGGAGCACACATTAAGAATGTTAAGAGCAGATTGAAGTCCCACTGGGGAAAAAGGAATTTAGGAGTAGGAAAAAGATGGACAAGAGCTTTTAGGAACATATTTACAATAAGGGACTTGGAAAGGGATGTGGCAGAAAGAGCCGAAAGATATACTTTAATAGTACCCAGAGCAGAGCCCTGCTGGGCAAGGAAGAGAATGAACAGGAGGACTGTAGAAAGGGGAGCAGAGAGGGGATCAGTGTCTTTTTCTACACATTATGCTACCAATTTTGTACAACTGTACGCATATACTGTCTTGGTGGAGTAAAGCCTGGCTGCCATGATCACGCAGCAGACTTTGGGAGGAATGTTGAAATCTCAACTGTAAGCCTCCGTCTTCATGCAAGGAGGCAAAGACTAGCTGCTGCCTACAGAGGATACTCCTGAATTGACAGCCTGATCAGAGGACCGATGGCCATGGTCAATATAACAGATACTCCGTGCCCAGCCTGGAGCCACAAGGATGACTTGGGCAAAGTCATTCTTGAGAACTGTGGGCAGGATTGGTATGGGCAGAAATGCATTTAGGAGGCCTGTGCTCCACTTGAGAAGACAAGCATCTCTGAGCCATAGCTATTTTGAAAACTCCAGGGTGCAAATCTGCTGACGTGTATTCTCGGCAGATGCTAACTGATCTAATCAAGGCTCTCACCATTGTTGAAATAGAACTTGCGCCCCCTCTAGGTAGAGATGCTGTTCACGATCCTTTAGACATTGACGGTTGAGTTACTCTGCCCTGGCTTTCGGAGAGCCCTCCACCACCTGGATGCCCATGGTGTTAAGAAGGCATATTAGTAGGATTTAGAGACTGCAGCTGTCAGGGGGTGGCACACTGAACAGACTGCTGACCGCCAGACCGATGAGGTCTCTGGGTACCGCGCTTCGAGCCAGAGAGGCTGGGAAGCACACACAGCGCAGTGGTTGGGAGGGAATTGGCACAACTGGAACCCCCTTCTGTAAACACGTCAGAGGATTGAGAGTGACTTGAGGCCATAGAATGGCCCAAGGACTTGGGCTTAGCCCGACTTTCCTTAAAGCGCTCATGCTTCAAATCATCTCTCTGACATTAACCCTTCTACTTTTGCTTCGAAAGTGTGAAAACCCAATTACTAACCAAGTTATTGAAAAAGGGCATGGGACACAATATCTTGCATAACGTTTATTTTTACATCTTATAATAAATATGTGAAACCATCACGATGCAAGATAATGTCCTGTATCCATTTTTCAAAAGCATTGGTTAAGATACAAGTTACTAATTGAGTTTGCATATTATCAAAGCAAGTAGAAATTTTATTGAATAAGTCACACATGACATTTGTTTGACTTATTACACCAACTGTGGTTCTTGTGGTCAATCAGGGTTGTCCTTGTTTACTATACATATGTTCCCTAAAAAGAACTCAAAAATCGAGTCAAGTCTTTAACGTTTTGCCACACAAGGTATATGTTCCATCTGCCAGTATGTGCACCGTGGGCACTATAATCCACTTGTCAATTGGCAAACAGAACACCTACCATGTTCTGACAGCGGATAAAGGTGTAAAGTAGGCCATAAACAAGTCCATGATTTCCTCAAGTAGTGGAACTAAAATGTTGTGGCTGACTGCATGGCAAAGTAGTGGCCCATGGAAGGTAGGTATCCATACACAGCCATTGAAAGGTTTACCTAATGGAAGGTAAACCTCAGTCAATTTCGAAGTACTTAACTTTTGTATGATACAACAAGAAACAAGTAGGGAAATACAGGTCTGGCTGAGATGGGAACTGGGGGCAGTAAACAAGACTCCACACTCTAGAATGACAATGTGGTTGAGCCTTTTTAGGCGTTTCAGGTATGAAATCGCAAAGTGTCCTTTTCACCCTTGCTACGTTCTCCGGAACATATGAAGTGGAGGCTGCCGCTTCTGTAACAGTAAGACTTTCAATGACAGGCAAATGAAAGTGAAGGAAAAACATGAGACTTCCTGTGGTTGTCTGATGATAAACAACATACGCAATGTATTTTACCCTCTGGATTCGGAGGATAAACAATTTCTAGTACCAAGAAGTTTTATGACTCACATTGTATGGCTGAAAAAAATGGTTCTTCTTATCCAGTCCACCCAAGGAAATCAGGTGATCAGAAGATGAGCTGGAATTCAAAGGCACCTAACAGTGAGCTGGAGCCTCTGACTTCTGAGCAGTATCCACCAACTGATGTTTACGTATAGGGTATGGACTTCAGGGTGTAATACAGACCTGGGGTACACCACGCCAATGCTGATGGTCTATCTTGGTTTTTCCGCCTCAGAGATGAGAATTCCCTAAAGGTTGGGTAGGTTTCTCCACTTTCAGCTGTGGAGACACGTTAGACCGGGCATTATTAGGGTGTTCTTAACCCAGACTTTTGGCTTTTAACTTCAGTTTTTTGCAGTATTTTGTGTTGGCCTTAGACGTCTGACCACTTTTCCACTGCTAACCAGTGCCAAAAGTGCATGTGCTTCTCTCCTTAACATATTAACATTGGAGAATCCACAATTGGAATATTTAGTATACTTGTAAGTCCCTTGAACTGGGGTATACCAGATAACCAGGGAGTGCAACTTAAAGGGTATAAGTGGGCCAGCAGCACTGATCGTGCCACCCTTTTAAGTGGCCCTGTATAAGGAAATGTCTTCTTGGCATGGTTAACCCCTGACTTTTTGCCTTTTGTTGATGCCAGTTATGATTGAAAGTGTGCTGGGACCCTGCTAACCAGGCCCCAGCACCAGTGTTCTTTCCCTAAACTGTACCTTTGTTCCCACAATTGGCACAGCCCTGGCACCCAGATATGTCCCTTGTAAATGGCACCCTGGTACCAAGGCCCCTGATGCCACGGAAGGTATCTAAGGGTTGCAGCATGTCTTCTGCCACCCTGAGGACCCCTCACTCAGCACATGCACACTGCCTCACAGCTTGTGTGTGCTGGTGGGGAGAAAATTACTAAGTCAACATGGCACCCCCCTCAGAGTGCCGTGCCCACCTCACACTGCCTGTGGCATAGGTAAGTCACCCCTCTAGCAGGCCTTACATCCCTAAGGTGGGGTGCACTATACCATAGGTGAGGGCTTAAGTGCATGAGCACTATGCCCCTACAGTGTCTATTAACCAATCAATAATTTGTAAGGCGTGCTACTCACCCGCTAGGGTCTCAAGGTGCTGTGGGGGGGGGAAGAGGGCTACTGCTCAAATAACCAGGTCATGAGGCGTCTCCTGAATGTCAGGAGGTCCTGGGTCTGACATAGGTGAACGGGGAGGAAGTTCCAGGTCTTGGCGGCGAGGTGGGAGAAGGATCTCCCGCCGGCTGTAGTTCGATGGATGCGAGGTAGCAAGGGCGAGGTTGGCGGAGCAGAGTTGGCGGATGGGAACATGGAAGGTGAGTCGCTCCTTGAGGTAGGCAGGGCCTGCGTTGCGGAGGGATTTGTGGGTGTGGATGAGGAGCTTGAAGGCGATCCTCTTGTTGACGGGAAGCCAGTGTGGATCTCTGAGGTGGGCTGAGATGTGGGCATGGCGTGGGATGTTGAGGATGAGGCGTGCAGAGGTGTTCTGTATTCGGTGCAGTTTCGCCTGGAGCTTGGCGTTGTTCCCACGTCGAGTGCATTGCTGAAATCCAGTCTGCTGCTGACGAGGGTGTGGGTGACCGTCCTTCTGGTTTCGGTGGGGATCCATCTGAAGATCTTGCGAAGCATGCGGAGGGTGTTGAAGCACAAGGATGAGACAGTGTTGACTTGCTGAGTCATGGTAAGCGATGAGTCTAGGATGAAACCTAGGTTGCGTGCATGGGTGGTGGGTGTTGGTGCGGTCACTAGGGTGGCTGGCCACCAGGAGTCGTACAATGCAGAGCGGTTGGAGCCGAGGATGAGGCTCTCAGTCTTGTCCGAGTTCAGTTTGAGGTGGCTCTTCTCCATCCAGTTGGGGATGAGTGCAGTCTGTCATGGAGGTTGGATTTTGCAGTGGCAGGGTCCTTGGTGAGCGAGAGGATCAGCTGGGTGTCGTCTGCGTAGGAAACGTTGCTGAGGTTGTGAGATCGGACGATGTTGGCGAGCGGAGCCATGTAGATGTTAAAGACAGTTGGGCTGAGAGAGAATCCTTGGAGAACGCCGCAGATGGTCTTGGTGGCTTCAGACAGGAAAGGAGGGAGGCGGACTCTCTGAGTTCTCCCAGACAGAAAGGATGTGATCCAGTCCAGGGCCTTATGGTGGATCCCAGCGTTGTAGAGGCATGTGCGGAGAGTGTAGTGACAGACGGTGTCAAAGGCGGCCGAGAGGTCTAGAAGGAAAAAGGCAGCAGTTTTGCCTTTGTCGAGCATGGTCCTGATATCATCAGCTGCAGCGATGAGTGCGGTCTCGGTGCTGTGGTTCTTACGGAGTCCGGATTGGTAGATGTCTAGCATGTTGTTGTCCTCCAGGAAGCGGGTCAGTTGTCCGTTGACGATCTTCTTGATGACCTTCACCTGGAAGGGAAGGAGGGAGATGGGCCGGTAGTTCTTGAGGTCTCCGCGGTCTGCTTTGGGTTTCTTTAACAGGGCGTTGACTTCGGCGTGTTTCCAACCCCCCGGAAGGTGGCGGTCTCGAAGGAGCTGTTGATGATCATGCGGAGTTGGGGGGCGATGGTGTGGCTTGCTTTGTTGAAGACATGGTGGGAGCAGGGGTCAGAGGGCTATCCGGAGTGGATGGTGCTCATGGTATTGCTGGTATCCTCGTCATTGATGTGGGTCCAGGTGAGCAAGAGGTTGGTGTGGCTGGGTGTATTGGGATTAGTGGTGACCACGGTGGTCGTGGGGCGGTGGGGGGGTCAAGGAGTTGAAGCTGCTGTGGATGTCTGTGATCTTGCGGTGAAAGAAGGTGGCTAGGGAGTCACAGAGGTCTTGCGAAGGGGTGGGGGGGCCGATGGAGCAGGACCTGGGGTTGACGAGTTCTTTGATGATGCTGAAGAGCTCTTTGTTGTTGTGCGCGTTGTTGATGCGATCCTTGTAGAAGGATCTTTTAGTGGTCCGGATGAGCTGGTGGTGCTTGCGCATGGCTGTCTTTAGGGCGGTGTGGTTGCTCTCTGTTTGTTCATGGCGCCACTTCCTTTCGATTTTCTGGCATTCCTGCTTGGAGGTCTGAAGTTTGGCAGTGAACCAGATTGTTTTAGTGCTGGTGTGACTGTTGGAGGGTTTCCTGAGCGGAGTGAGGATGTTGGCCCAGTCGTCAATCCACTGTTTGAAGTTGAGGGCGGCTGTGTTGTGGTAGATGGTGCTAGGTGGAGGGGCACGGGCGAGGGTGGAGATCAGCTGGTCTTCCGAGATCTTGTTCCAGTTGCGGCGGGGGATCTGTTGTGGGCGGTGGGTTTCTGAAAGGTGAAGTGGACACTGCGGTGGTCAGTCCAGTGGAGTTCTGTGGTATGGCTGAAGGTGACGTGGCTGCTGGCAGGGAAGACGGGGTCGAGCGTGTGGCCGGCGGAGTGGGTGGGCATCGTGACAAGTTGTTTGAGACCGAGGTTGTCGATCAGATCGGTGGGGTTGCTGTCGTTGGTGTTCTCTAGGTGAAAATTCAAGTCGCAGAGGAGAATGTAGTCCGTGGATGCAAGGGCCTGGGTGCTGATTATGTCGGTGATGGCGTCGCTGAATTGAGGGTGGGTGCCTGGGGGAGCTGCAGGCAATCCGGCTAGCAATTAAAGCAGATCTTCCCTCTGTAAAGGGGAAGTTAGTGCAGGTGTTCCTGGACAACACCACTGTCATGTGGCACTGCAACAAGCAAGGTGGGGTGGGGTGGGGTCGTGGACCATTTGTCAAAAGGCCCTGCGTCTCTGAACATGGCTGGAACAGCAGGGCATAACCCTGGTGGTTGAACAATTGTCAGGTTCCCTGAATGCCATTGCAGACAAACTCGGCCATTGATGCCTAGCGTATTACAAGTGACATCTCCATTCAGAGGTGGTGCAAGAACTCTTTCTGCAATGGGGAGGGCCATGGTTAGAGTTGTTCAACTTCAAACACAACGTGCAATATCAACAGTATTGCGCATTGGAGTTTGCAAGACCGCAATTGTTCAGCGATGCTTTTCGATGCGAGTGGGGATCAGGCCTTCTGTATGTCTTTGTGCCCATTTCACTTCTGACCATATTACTCTTTATAAAGAAATCCTCCTTAGGAAAACACCTCGTCATTGTTTCATGATAACACTTTAAACAGCTAATTTCAATTAAATATTGGACTCTCTCTTTAATATAGCCTTTCACACACCAATCTTTGGGCAGGGTTTCCATTGCAACCCACTAGAACCACAAGTTAAAACATAGCCCATATATTTTATAAACTGCACATTACTGTGCAACTGAAATGCTGGAGGTGTGCTTGACTTTTTCCAAACGTAACCATATCCAATACCACATTACATTTTTTTGTTTAATTCACAATCACAGACCTAGTTACTGTAAAAAAACACAACTGAATTGTAAGTTTCCGCATATTAACACCATCCAATGATTTTTTTTTTTTTTTATTCAAGCAACTCCTGCCCTCCATTTTAGTCTCATTTAAAAATATCTGCTACACCTCCAGCCTTTCACCTTGAGCTATTCATGATTGCCTAAAGAATGCTTAGAGTGTTGATTGCAGGTCACTACTTTGTGTTCAGTGTTAATGAGTGTGCTATAAAGAGTGGCACTGAGAGGGAGCTTGATTTGCCAAATGTCGACATATGTTCGACTGGCCAGAGAGGTTTAAAGTGGCATCAATTGCTGTCTTTGGTAAAAAGAATTAGAGATTTCCAACCCCCTAACATCACGATTGTTCACTGTGGTGGTAATGTCCTGGGCATGCTTACTGGGTAGGACTGAAAATCCTGATGAAGGATTTCTTTGCACAATTAATGGTACTTTTTTTCTCAGTTTGCCTTGGTATTTTCCAACATATGTCAAAGGCAGAAATAGAAATGGTCAACCGTATTCTGTCCAACAGAAAAACAAATCCAAGAAACAGGTTAATCAAATTATTTCTGCATACTAAGTGAACATAACATGGGCCTGATCTACAACAAACCTTTGCATTGCCATGGATGGAATCTATAGAAGTGACAGAGTTCACGTACATACAAAGGAAACAGGGTGTTTCTCTCCAATCTGAAAAACTGCATCTGGTATTATATGTAATTATCAGCCACTGCACAATAAACACAGTCTCTTTTCAGAGCCAGACTATTTCCCTAACACTAGTATTTTAATTTTTTCTTTTTCATTTTAAAATGTCCAAATATGTTGTGAATACGCAAAACAAAAGAAGAGATTCAATGCACACCACCACATTTAAAATGCACATTAAGTGATTGTTTCTTACCATCAATGCTTCAATATCAGTGGTTCTGTGAGCGTGCACAAGTACCTCACTTGGTCTGTAAGTGCATGCATGAATCTGAGTGGCTCTGTGAGTAGGTGCATGAGCCTACGAGTCGATGTGTGTGAAAAAGGTGACGTGTGTGTCTGTCAGTGCACGCATGAGTGTTGGAGTGGGTTTGTGAGTGTGTGCATTATTCTCTGTGAGTAGGTCACTCACTCATGAGTACCGCAGTCGGGCTGTGAGGGCGTGCATGCGTATCGAAGGGAATCTATCAGTGCATGCATGAATCTGAGTGGGTGCATAAGTCTCAATAAATCAAATATTTGTAAAGTGCTACTTGTCAGCCACTGGGGTCTCAAGGCGCTGCTTGGGAGGGGGTGGGTGGGGTTGGAGAGGGGTTGGGTGAATAGTCAAACAGCCATGTCTTAAGGTCCTTCTTGAACTGATTCAGCAAGGGTGTAGAAAAGTGCCCTTGTTGGCATGGTTAACCCTCCTCCTCCTCCCACTGTTTGCCTAGTTTTGATTCCAAATTTCAGTGTCATGGCATCCTGCTAACCAGGCTCCAGCACCAGTGATCTTTCCCCAAATCTGTGCCTTTGTTTCCACAATTTGCACCCCCCTGGCACACAGTGAAGTCCCTCGTAAAAGGTATCCATGGTACCAATGGCCCTGTGGCCAGGGAAGGTCCCCAAGGGCTACAGCACAAATTATGCCACCCTGGACGACCGCTCACCAAGCACATGCACACTGCCTTTGCAGCTTGTGTGTGCAGGTGTGGAGAAAAAGGCAAAAGCGACATGACCCCCTTCTCAGGGTGCATCTCGACAAACCACTGCCTGTGGCATAGGTGTCACCCCTCTAGCAGGCCTTACAACCCTAAGGCAGGGTGCACTATACCACAGGTGAGGGTATAGCTGCATGAGCAATATGCCCCTACAGTCTCCAAGCCCATTCTTAGACTTTATAAGTGCAGCATGGCCATATTAAGTATATGGTCTGGGAGTTTGTCATTATGAACTCTGCAGCTCCATAATGGCTTCACTGAATACTGTGAAGTTTATTATAAGACTTCTCAGCCCTATAAACCCACACTGATGCCAGTGTGGGATGTATGGAGAAATGCACACAGAGGGAATCTTAGAGCTGCCCCCTGTAAGGAAATGCCTCCTTGGCATGGTTACCCTCTAACTTTTTGCCTTTGCTGATGCTAAATTATGATTTGAAAGTGTGCTGGGACCCTGCTAACCAGGCCCCAGCACCAGTGTTCTTTCCCTAAACAGTACCTTTGTCTACACAATTGGCACAACCCTGGCACTCAGGTAAGTCCCTTGTAACTAGTAGCCCTGGTACCAAGGGCCCTGATGCCAGAGAGAGTCTCCAAGGGCTGCAGCATGTCTTATGCCACCCTAGGGACCCCTCACTCAGCACATGCACACTGCCTCACAGCTTGTGTGTGCTGGTGGGGAGAAAATGACTAAGTCGACAGGGCACTCCCCTCAGAGTGCCATGCCAACCTCACACTGCTTGTGGCCTAGGTAAGTCACCCCTCTAGCAGGCCTTACAGCCCTAAGGCGGGGTGCACTATACCACAGGTGAGGGCATAAGCGCATGAGCACTATGCCCCTACAGTGTCTAAACAAAACCTTAGACATTGTAAGTGCAGGGTAGCCATAAGAGTATATGGTCTGGGAGTTTGTCAAACACGAACTCCACAGTTCCATAATGGCTACACTGAAAACTGGGTAGTTTGGTATCAAACTTCTCATCACAATAAATGCACACTGATGCCAGTGTGCAATTTATTGTAACATATACCCAGATGGCATCTTAGAGATGCCCCCTGAATACATACCCGACTTCTAGTATAGGCTGACCAGTTTCTGCCAGCCTGCCACACACCAGACATGTTGCTGGCCATACGGGGAGAGTGCCTTTGTCACCTCCCCCTGCAGGAACTGTAACACCTGGCGGTGAGCCTCAAAGGCTCACCCCTTTTGTTGCAGCTCCCCAGGGCATCCCAGCTAGTGGAGATGCCCGCCCCTCCGGCCACTGCCCCCACTTTTGGCGGCAAGGCTGGAGGAGATAATGAGAAAAACAAGGAGGAGTCACCCACCAGTCAGGACAGCCCCTAAGGTGTCCTGAGCTGAGGTGACCCCTGCCTTAAGAAATCCTCCATCTTGAGTTTGGAGGATTCCCCAACTAGGATTAGGGATGTGCCCCCCTCCCCACAGGGAGGAGGCACAAAGAGGGTGTAGCCACCCTCAAGGACAGTAGCCATTGGCTACTGCCCTCCTAGACCTAAACACACCCCTAAATTCAGTATTTAGGGGCTCCCCAGATCCCAGGAAATCAGATTCCTGCAACCTGAAGAAAGAAGAAGGACTGCTGACCTACAAGGCTGCAGAGAAGGAGGAAGACAACAACTGATTTGGCCCCAGCCCTACCGGCCTGTCTCCAACTTCGAAAACCTGCTCTAGCGACGCAGCCGACAGGGACCAGCAACCTCTGAAGCCTCAGAAGACTGCCCTGGACTACAGGACCAAGAAACTCCAGTGAACAGCGGCCCTGTTCAAAACCAGCTACTTCTTTGCAACAAAGAAGCAACTTCCAAGGACTTCATGTTTCCTGCCGGAAGCGTGACACTCTACACTCCCCCCGGCTCGACCTGCAGAAAACCAACACCTCAGGGAGGACCCCCTGGCGACTGTGAGCCATTGAGTAACCAGAGACGACCCCCCCTGAACCCCCACAGCAACGCCTGCAGAGAGAAACCAGAGGCTCGCCGTGACCGCAACTGCCTGTAACAAGGGACCCGATGCCTGGAACCAACACTGCACCCGCAGCCCCCAGGACCTGAAGGAACCAAACTTCGACTCAGGAGTGCCCCCCGGCAACACTCTGCCTTGCCCAGGTGGTGGCTGTCCCGAGAAGCCCCCCCTGTACCTGCCTGCACCGCTAGAGTGACTCCCGGGTCCCTCCATTGAAACCTATACAAAACCCACCGCCTGCTTTGCACACTGCACACTGCATCCGGCCGCCCCTGTGCCGCCCCTGTGCCGCTGAGGGTGTGTTTTGTGTCCCTACTTCTGTCCCCCCCAGTGCTCTACAACCCCCCCGGTCTGCCCCCGAGGACACAGGTACTTACCTGCTGCAGACTGGAACCGGAGCACCCCTGCGCTCCATAGGCGCCCATGTGATTTGGGCACCTCTTTGACCTCTGCACCTGACCGGCCCTGAGCTGCTGGTGTGGTACCTTTGGGGTTGCCTTGAACCCCCAGTGGTGGGCTGCCTATGCCTCAGGACTGAGACTTGTAAGTGTTTTACTTACCTCCTAATCTAACCTTTACTTACCTCCCCCCAGAACTGTTGCTTTTTGCGCTGTGTCCACTTTGAAAATAGCTTATTGCAATTTTTACAAAGACTGTATGTGATACTGCTTTCATTCAAAGTTCCTAAAGTATCTAAGTGAAGTACCTTACATTTAAAGTATTAACTGTAAATCTTGAACCTGTGGTTCTTAAAATAAACTAAGAAAATATATTTTTCAATTTTAAAACCTATTGGCCTGGAGTAAGTCTTTGAGTGTGTGTTCCTCATTTATTGCCTGTGTGTGTACAACAAATGCTTAACACTACCCTCTGATAAGCCTACTGCTCGACCACAATACCACAAAATAGAGCATTGGAATTATCTAATTTTGCCACTATCTTACCTCTATGGGGAACCCTTGGACACTCTGCACACTATTTCTTACTTGGAAATAGTATATACAGAGCCAACTTCATACACCCCCTATTTAGTTAACCAAACTACTGGCGCAGGACTGTGACAGTCTGCCACTTTCATACACGTTTCTGACCACATGGGGTGAGAGTCTTTGTGCTCGCTGTGGCCAGGAACAAGGCCTGTCCTGGGTGGGAGTGCTTCACATTTCCCCTGTTAGAAATGGGGCCTCTAGTTGGCAGTCGGTTTGCACCTTGTCCAAGTAGGGACCCTCACTCTAGTCAGGATAAGGGAGATACCCGCTCAGATAACCCCTGCTCACCCCCTTGGTAGCTTGGCACGAGCAGTCAGACTTATCTCAGAAGCAATGTGTAAAGCATTTGCTTCTAACACACAGTAATAAGTGAAAACACTACAAAAGGACACCCCACCTGTTTTAGAAAAATAGCCAATATTTATCTATATAAAACAAGACCAAATACGATAAAAATCCAACAGTAATAAAAATATTAATTCTGCAAGATTTACTCAAAAACAAAGTTCCTTGAAGTCGATAGCTCCACCGGAGGCCATCACGGCGTAGTGAACAACAAAACAAAGTTCAGGCTGGCAGCGCCGTCGCGGGCCAGCTACAGTGTAGGGAAGACACGCAAACATGACCTTCGATTTGCAGGGTGTCGTGATCCTCACGGTGAGTGGTGTCGCTGACGTCACAGTGTCTGTTCCAGAGTTGTGCAAGAGTCGTCAGGCCCTTGAAGTCACACGTGTTGCAGATCGAACTCCGAGCTGATGAAGTAAGGAGCGCTGGCGTGGATGGCGCCTGGGCTGCTTTGCGAAGCGGGACGATGCGACATGCGGTGCCCACAGGGCACGGCGCAGGCAGTGACTCGGTGACAGCGTCCAGCGGAGGTGGTGAGACCACGGATGCGGTGTGAAGCAGGGCAGTGCATCGTGCGGTGTTACCAGGTCACGGTACAGGCAGCGTCGTCATCACTGCTGAAGTGCTGTCACCGGTAGGCCCAAGTCAGCAGTGCGGGACGGTGCTACGTGACCCTCACGAGTGGTGTCCACAGGCCACGGTATAGGCAGGATGCTTGGTGATGACACTGGAGTGAATGATGCTGGAATTGGTGGACCAGGGCTGCGGTGTGGGACGGAACGGTACTTCGTGTACCTCACGAGCGGTGTCCACAGGCCACTGTGCAGGCAGCGGTGCCGGTGCCGGTGTCAGCAGGAGCAGCAGCGGTGGGGATGACCAGGCTGTTGTGTGAGCAGGCAATGCTGGAGTGCAGGGCCCACAGGTCTCAGTGTGAGCAGCGGGTCGGTGAAGTCGTCTGATCACTGCGTCTGTGATACCAGGGTCATGGTGCGAAGCGGGGCAGTGTGACTCCGTGTGGCGTTGGCAGGTCACGGTGCAGGCCAGCGGCGTCGCAGTGGTTTCTCCTCTTCAGCAGCACAAAACACACAGTTCACAGTGCTGCAGGTAGAGGAAACTTAAGTCTTTGGTGTCTCTGAGACTTCCAACAGGAGGCAACCTCTACTCCAAGCCCTTGGAGAACTTTCTCAAGCAGGACACACAGCAAAGTTCACCCTTTGCACTATTTAAAGGCAGAAGCAGCAACTGCAGGCCAGTCCAGCAAAGCAACACAGCAAAGGGACAGTACTCCTCCTTCAGCTGTTCTCCTCTTGATTCAAGAAAGATTCGAAAAGTCTGGGGGTTTTGGGTCTTCTTACACCCTGTTCTGCCTTTGAAGTTGGCAAACTTCAAAGCAAAATCTCAAGTGTTTGCAAGATCATTTCTTGTCCAGGCCAGGCCCCAGACACACACCAGGGGGTCGGAGACTGCATTGTGTGAGGGCAGGCACAGTCCTTTCATGTGTGAATGACCACTCCTCCCTCCCCAGTAGCTCAGATGGCTCATGAGGATATGCAGGCCACACCCCTGCCCCATTTGGTGTCACTGTCTAGAGAAGAGGTGTTAACAGCCCAACTGTCAAACTGACCCAGACTGGGAACCCACAAAAAGGCAGAGTCGCAGAATGGTTTAAGCAAGAAAACGCCTACTTTCTTAAAGTGGCATTTTCAAACAGACATTTTAAAAACCAACTCCAATAAAATATGTATTTTTACATTGTGAGTTCAGAGAGCCTAAAATCCACATTTTTATCTGATCTCAAGGGGAATTTGTAGTTTAAGGATATTTAAAGGCAGCCCCCATGTTAACCGAAGAGAGAGATAGACGTTGCACAATCTTGTGCAAGCTCTATAGGGAGCACTTGCACTTTAGCACTGATTAGCAGTGGTGATTTGCACAGAGACAATAAACCAGCAAAAAACGACCAGAAAAAAATAGGAGGAAGGCGGCAAAACATTTGGGGATAAAAATTTTCAACATCACCCCTGCAGGAGCTGTAGCATCTGGCGGTAAGCCTCAAAGGCTGAAGCCTCTTGTTACAGTGCCCAGGGGTACTCCAGCTAGTGGAGTGGTCCGCACACGGACAAAGCCCCACTTTTGGCAGCCAGTCAGCAGGAAAATTATGGAAAGCAGGGAGGAGGCCCCCCCCCCCAAAAGCTAGGGCCCACCCCTAGGGTGTCCAGAGCTGAGCTGATCCCCCCTCCCTGCAGAATCATCCATCTTAGTTTGCAGAACAGGAACCAATAGGGTTAGGTTTGCGTCCCCCTCCCCAAAGGGAGTGGACAAAGAAGGGGGTGTAGCCACCCTCAGGGACAGTAGCCATTGGCTACTGCCCTCTGACCCCTGTAACGCCCCTAAATCCAGAATTTAAGGGCTTCCCTGAACCCAGCTCATGAGATTCCTGGTGACCTGACAAGAAAGAAGAAGGACTGCTGAGCTGAACCCCCAGCAGAGAAGACAGCGACAACTGACTTGGCCCTAGCCCTAACAGCCTGTCTCCTGCCTCAAAACACCTGCACAAAAACAGTGAGGCATCCAGCGGGACCAGCCACCTCGACCAAGTTACAGAGGGCTGCACCCAAAAGGACCAAGAACTTCAGTGGACAGTGGCCCTGTCCAAGAAGGAAACAACACCCAGGGACTCTGGCACCCCTCCAGACATGCGATTCCTGACCACCCTGCACCAGACACCCTACGGCTGGTGACCACGTGGCCCAACCAGCTAAAGAGTCACCAGGCGATTGTGAGCAAGTGCCCACCCTGGGTCAACCTTTCCACCCCTCTACAACACCCTGGACGAATATACCTGCGCTGTGAGAGACTGGCACCTTATTGCAGTACTCCCCCCACATTTGGTTTCTGAATGCAACTTGGACTGGAGTGCACTGGGATCCTGCTAACTAGGTTCCCGGTACCTGTGTTATTTCCCTAAAACATTGTAAAAGTAATTGGATACATCTTTAGCTACCACTACAAGTCCCGAGTAAAAGGTACTTGGGTACCCAGGGCATGGGGTACTTTGCGTAAGCCCCTGGTGGCAGCAGCACTGATTGTGCCAACCTCAAAGGACATGCATCCAAATGCACACAGCACTGCCATAGCAGACCGAGTCTCCTGCTGCAAACATAAAATACAAACTCGACTTGGCACACTACCTGTGTGCCCTGTCCACTGTACACCGCATTAACTAGGGGTAAGACACCCCTATAGCAGGCCTTACAGCCCTAAGGCCCTAAGGCATAGTAGGGCCTTACAGTCCTAAGGCATAGTACTCCATACTATATGTGAGGGCACAGCTGAATGAGCAGTATGTTCCCACCGTGTCCCTGGCAAACCTGGGATATAGCGAGTGAATAGAGCAGCCATTTTAATGTATGTACTGGACACTGGCCAACACGAGTTTCCCAGTTACATAATGGCTACTCTGAACCCTGGGTTGTTTGGTATCAAACAACTCAGAATGATAAATTCAAACTGGTACCAGTACTGGATATATAATAAAATGTACCCAGGGATCACCTTAGAGGTATCCCCTGCAAAGGCCAACTATCCAGGCATGTTTTCTGACTGGTTTCATCCAGCCTGCCACATCCACACAGTCAATATACAAACCTTGGTGGAGAGCCCTGTCTCCCAGGTTTGTAAACCAATGCCCTTCCTTGGTGGAGGAGCTAACAACCCCTCCCTCGGGAATGTGCAACACCCCTGCGGTGAGCTTCAAAGGACTACAGCCCCTGAAACTCAAGCCTCCAGGCCTGCTGCTAGCAGCAGAGGGGTTCCCACTTTGCAAACCCCCACTTTTGGAGTGAGCAAAGGTGGGAAACCACACAAAGGTTAGGAGGAGTGGCCTAACCTAGCATGCACCACCTCTAAGGTGTTGTCTGCGAAGTGGACCCTCAAATTCAAATAGCCAATCAAGTTTAGGTAAGTGACCCTTCCCAAAGGAAGTGGACACTAAAGTGGGTGGAGCCACCCATAAGTAAGTGTCCCATTGGACACTACCAGGTTTCCCCTAAAACGCCCACTAAATTCTGTATTCTGTAAATTCTGTATTTATTGGACATCCCTAGACCAAGAAATCAGATTTCAAAAGACAAAGAAGACCTGCACCAGAGAAGATCCAAAGCAAGAGAACTATGGACCTGCTGCACAAGAAAAGGTGCCAAACCCTGCCTGCTGCACCCAGGACCCGCAAATCGCTGCTGTGGAGGAGCTGGACACTGGACCGAGCCCAAGAAACCCAGGGGACATCCAGGCTTAAATAATCTCCCCAGATATCCCTTTTGAGTGGAGGCATCACTAACACTTACGACCGTCCCGGACGTGACCTACAAGTATGCCAAGATTGGTGGCACTGTGCCCTCCAGTGACCGAGTTACGCCAATACCCTGGGACAACCACAAACCAGCCACCCTGGGCCTACCACCAGAGTGCTCACAGTGTCCTGTAAGCAGCCATCAAAGAGACTCACCTCCAAAAGGACTCAGTTGTGCTTAGCTCCTGGATCTCACCCCACATCCGTCCGCTCTGCAACAAAGAACCAGCTGTGCTCCACAGATTCCCAAACCTGTGACCTCAACATCCCAAGGGGACCCCCAGAAACCATCTTTTCCAAGTGGCCCCTACAGGTGGCCCTGTGCCATAAGAGTTTCCAGCGTTGCTCCTGCCGCAAGAGTCTCTCCAGCTGGCACAAGGTGCCCACTGGCTGCTGCGACCACCCTGCAAAAAAAAAGAGACTGGTAACTTAATTGTACGATTTTGAATGGTAACTGTACATTGATTCCAATGATGCGTAATTATGCGCAGAAAGACTAACTTTATTAAAACTTTTAAAAGTAATATCTAAAAAAGTATTTGAAAGATCTTGGTCTTAAAAATTAAATAAAACTGAAGCCTTTTTATAAACTCTGGTCTCAAGTTATTCATTGAGTGCATGTGCTGTATGATTGGGTTTGCGAGCACAACAAATGCTTAGCACATCTCCTGGATTAGCCTAACTGCTCGACCTGCTACCTTAAAAATTGTAGCATTAGGTGGTCTAGTTTTTGCTCCTGGAAACCAAAGTGTGGTCGCCTGGATCCACTGCATAGTGTGCCTAGTTTTGCCTAGTACTGCATAGAAAGCCAGCCTCGTACAGATGCCTAAAAGACCACTGCACCCGCAGCCCCCAGAGAACCCGACCTGCAGCACAGCTACATTCAGCAGGCGGCCCTCCTCTCTGTCTAGCTTAGGGTTTGGTCCAGGCGACCCCCAGGTCCTCACATGCAGCATCTGAGTGATCCCCGGAGTCTCCTCACAGAGATCTATTGGAAACCCAATTCCTTGTTTGCATCCTGCATCTTGCACCCAGCTGCCATAGTGCCCCTGAGGGTGCATGTTTGATGCCTCCTTGAGGCCCCACCAGTGCCCCTCTAGCCCCCACCGGTCTGCCCACCAAAGAAAAGGTACTTATCTGCTGGCAGATCTGATTCAGAGTGCCCCCTGTGTCTGTAGGAGCCCACTTTAAAATTGCTCAACTTTGACCTCTGCACCCGACCGGCCCAGTGATGCTGGTGGTGGGTGCTTGGGGTTCACTTGAACCCCCAGCTGTGGGCTTCCTAAGCCCCAGAAACTGAAACTGTAAGTCAAGTACTTACCTGTAAAACTGTGCTTTTGTTTCTTCCCCCAGGATGTGTCCTGAAATTGTAGTGTCAACATTTAAAATAGCTTTCTTGGCATTTATTCAAAAACGGTATGCTTTATGAATTTCATTCAAAGTATTATTATTGATATATATGTGAAATACTTATCTGTTGATGTACTTGCATGCAAAGAGAATCTTGTGGTTCTAGAAATAAATTAAAAAAAAAAAAATTCTATATAAAAACCTGTTGGTCTGTAGATCAGTCATTAAGTGTGTGCTTCTTCTATTGTCTGTGTGTAGAACAAAGGCATTTGTAGTATCTACTTTAGCCTCTGGGGAACACCTGGACTCTGTGCATACTATATGTAATTTTGATATAGTATATAAAGAGTCAACTTCCTACAAAGGGGGACTGACTGAGGTGGCGAGGTAGCGTGTTCCAGGTCTGTGAGGCGATGTAGTAAAAGGATCTCCCTCTGGCTGCGTTATTACCAATTCTACGGGTGGCGGCAAGGGCAAGTTGAGCAGAGCGGAGTTGTTGGTCTCTCAATGGGTCTGAGAGACTCAGTTGGTGCACGAGTCGCTGAGTCTGAGTGGCTCTGTGAGTGTGCGCATGAGTACCTCAGTGAGTCTGTGAGTGCTTGCGTGATTCTCCGAGTAGGTCTGTGTGAGTTCACGAGTGCCTCTGTGGGTGTATTACTGGGTGCATGAGTGTATGTGAGTATTGTAGGAAGCAGCATATATAGTGATCCAAAATGAGGTACACTGTGCAAAAAGTCCAAGCAATCAGAGGAGTCACAGAGGAAAAAAACTACATCCCAAATGCTCTCTTTTTGAGTAGTGTGGTCAAGAGACTCCTACGGTAAGTGAGACACACACTGAAAGAAATCCCACACCAATTTATACAAATAACATGTACTTTTATATAAACTCTGATATTTTGATTTATGAATGTTTACAGCTTGCAAAACTTGATACAGTGCATTTTTCAGATGCGGTAAAGTTATCCTATGAAGGAAGAACTAGCACTGCATACAGGTATAGTAAAGTGACTTACGTGACCAATCTCCTGGACTTCGGCCACATGGACCGGTCACCTCCGGCAGCTGGGTGCATAGGTACAGCTCAGCGTCAGGTGCCCCATGTAAGTCTATGGGGACCCGTTTGGTCACAAAGTTGCTTGAGGGATGGATTGGGAGTCCACATCAGAGGAACCTAAGTGGGTCTCGAACCTTGAGACCCTTAGGCGCGTAGGGACACCACCGGTCCACTTCGCCTCAGGCTGTGGGGTACAGGTGCAGTGGTGTGTTCTCGCATCAGGTCCGGTGCTGGAGTTCCTTGTGGTTGCGAGGGGCCCCGCAGAAACAGTCTATAGGCATGGACTTGGGGTTTAGTCCGAACAAGCCAACAAGTGGGCTCAAGTCTCACGAGGCAGAGAGATGTGGGGACAGCCTTGGTACTCTTCTCCTAGGTCCAGGGCAGATGGGTGCGGAGGTGTCCTGAGGCATGGGGTCTTTGTCTTCAGGTCACTCACTGTTGCTAGGGGTCTGCAGAATCAGGCTGCAAATGCTGTCAGGAAGTCCACATAGGGCAAGCTCTGGGTAGGCTGTGTCTGAACGGCCTGGGGACCATGGTGACATCGCTGGCCCACTTCAACTCGGGCTAGGCAGCTCAGCTGTTGGGTTTTTGCCAGTACTGGTCCTCACAGTTCTTGATTGAGTGCCTGCAGATGCAGGGCAGCAGCCCCTGTAATCCAAAAGAGTTCTTCTTGGTGATTTGTGAAGCACGGACAGCGCTCCCTGTTTTTTGGAAACTGCAGTGGCAGGACAGGTCAGTTGCTCCTCGAGGGCCAGGTGCAGCAGGAAGGTTGGCAGGTTTGGCACCACGTCAGTCATGCTTCTTAGGTATCTGGTTTTGCAGTCTTGTTGCACACTCTTTTTGTGTCATGGAAGAAAATCTGACAATCTGTGTGGGAAAGTGCTCTTGTTGGCATGTTTGCCCCACACTTTTTGTCTGATATTGGTGATAACTTGACACAGCGTGATGGGATCCTGCTAACCAGGCCCCAGCACTAGTGTGCTTTCCCAAAACTGTAGCATTGTGTCCACATTTAGCACACCCTTGGTACACAGTTAAGTCCCTTGTAAAAAGTACCCATGGTACTAAGGGCCCTGTTCCCTGGAAAGTCCCCAAGGGCTGCAGCATGTCTTATGCCACCCTGGGGACCCCTCACCTAGCACATGCACACTGCCATTGCAGCTTGTGTGCGCTGGTGGTGAGAAAAAGGCAAATTCAACATCGCACCTCTCTCAGGGTACAACGCCCGCCCACAAACCACTGCCTGTGGTATACGTAAATCACCACCTAATTACAGCCCTAAGGGAGGGTGCACTATACCATAGGTGACGGCATACATGCATGAGCAATATGCCTCTACAGTGTCTAAGTCCATTCTTAGACATTGTAAGTCCAGTTGGGCCATATTAAGTATATGGGCTGGGAGTTAGTCATTATGAATTCCACGGATCCATAATGGCTACACTAAAGTCTAGGACATTTGGTATCAAACGTGTAGGCACAATAAACCCAAACTGATGCCACTGCTGGTTTTATTAAAACATGCACCCAGAGGGCATCTTAGAGATGCCCCCTGTATTTACCCAATCCTTTAATGCAGGACTGACAGGTCTGTGCCAGCCTACCACTAACAGACAAGTTTCTGACTCCATGGTGTGAGAGCTTTTGTGCTCTCGTAGGCCAGAAGCAAAGGCGACACTGTGTGTCCGTGCTTCACACCTCCACCCTGCAGGAATTGTAACACCTGGTGGTGAGCCCCAAATGTTCAGGCTTCTTACCTAGAAGCAGGCCTGATTCTGAGGGTCCCCAGTCTCCATAGGTTCTCATTGTAAAACCCAGCAGCAACTTTGACCTCTGCACCCACCCAGTCGGCCCCGTGTGGCTGGTGGAGGGTGCTTGGGCTAACTCAAACTCATACCCATGGTATTATAACCTCCAGAGAATGGAACTGTAGGTCTGGTACTTACAGCCAAAACTGTACTTTCTTTTATTCCCTACGGAACTGTTCCTGAAAATTGCAGTGTGTCAACTTTTAAAACAGATATTTGCTCTATTCTCATAAGCCATTTTTATTGCCAAATTAAAACAAATAGGTATTGATACATATTTTGGATACTTACTTGTAAATGTACATTACTTGCAAACTGAATTTTGTGGTTCTAGAAACAAATGGACAAAAAAATGTTTTGATATCTAAAAAGAATTGCCCTGAAGTTAGGTCTTTGAGAGCATGCTTCATTTATTACCTGTGTGTGTACAAAAAATGCTTTGCACTACCCTCTGATAAGCCTAACTGCTCGACCACAGTACAACAAAAGAGCATTAGTATCATATATTTGTTGCCTCTTTAAACTCAAGTGAATCCCTGTACAGACTATGGCCCTCCTTACAACATTGGTGGTAAATGCCGCTTACCGCTGAGCAGAAGACCACCAACACACCGCTGCGGTGGCAGAATTCCGCTACAGCTATTACGACCCACAGATCGGAATCCGCCACAATACAGACACCCACACAAGTCCGCCACACCAAAGGTCAGTGATAAACTGGCGAAAACAAAACCTCCACCGTCACGCCAACAGGAATAGGCCCACACTATCAATGGAGTGGGACAAGCATCCAAGAACACGGGATGACATCAGGAAGAGGTGGAACGACCTACGGGGGAAGGTGCGTTCCGTGGTCTCAAGACACCAGACTGCAGTACCGAGGACTGGCGGTCCCCCACCTTCTCTCCCACAACTAACAACATGGGAGGAGCAAGTCTTGGCAATACTGCATCCTGAGGGCCTTGCAGGAGTAGCAGGAGGAATGGACTCTGGTAAGTCAACTCTTAACTATTATATCCCCCACCCTACCTGCATGCCATCACATACCCCCACCCTCACCCCCATCACTCCAACACCTCACATATGCCCCACTATCACAACCCACCCATCCCAACACCAAGCCCTGCATGCAACACCAAAGCAGGGACACCCATCACCAAAGCATGTCCACTACAGATACCCACACAGACCCCAAACCAAATATCACACAAGGACCTAGACAAGAATGCAAGCACTGGAGTACAGGGTCACTCACCCATTGGACACAATGGCACACTCAGATGCAATAATCATGCCTTTACACCCCTGCAGGACCCCTACCCAACGTCACTGGACAGAGGTTCCAGACACATCCAGTCCCCCCACAGGAGAGGCCCAGAGTGATGACAGCATCTCTGCACAACTGGATCAAGATGACCAGCCCGGCCCATCTGGGACCTTGGGACAGTCAGTTCCCCTGACACTGGCACAAGCCACCACAGAGCCTCCCCCCTCAGGAAACACCAGCACAGCACCCACCCAGCGGGCCCATCCCTCAGTCCCCAGGACACGTCAAGCAGCAGTGTGTCCACCACTACAGGGAACCCAGGCAAACCAACCACCCCAAGAAAATAAGGGACCTGGGGGCAGTGGGCACACGGTTCAGGGGGCAGAGGAACAGGAAAACAGGGGAACTGGGAGGACAGATGTGCAACAGGGGGAGGACAGGCCCAGGGAACCCACTCTCCACGAGGCCCTCTCCAACATCATGGGATCATACCATCATTCCCAGGAGATGATGGCAATGGTACTGGCCAACTTTCAGGAGACCCAGAGGCTGCAGGAGGAACACTATCTGGGGATCAGGGAGGAACTCAAGTCCATTAACACCACCCTGGTCACCATTGTAGGGGTGCTGAAGGACCTTGTCAAGACTCAGAGGGACACTGTGGCACAACAAGGGGCCCCCAACATTAGTGTGGATGATGAACAGCCCTCCACCTCCGCCGGCGCGAGTGGACAGGAGGCACCACCACAGGACCACGACACCAGTACCCCACCCCCTGCAGATGGAGCGTCACCCCGCAAATGGTCCCTGAGAGCCAGGAACAAGACAGAGAACATTGCCAAGACCCCCGCCAGGAAATGAGGCCCCCCTGAATGTCACCCTTCTGTCCCACTTTGTCACCCTGTCCGTCCTTCAACTGCCCTTGCTCCACTTCCTATGCCCCTTTGGACAATGCACCTGTGAAACAAATAGACTGGACTCTGCCATGGACATTCCTCCACCATCACCCCTGCCCATTTTACAACACCCTCCACTTATTTTCACAGAAATAAACACACATCAATCACAAAACAATCTGGAGTCAGTCTGTGCTTTCACTAATGTGTAATTGCAATAACTATGGAATATAGCAATGTCAATTGAATTGTCCACATACCGATGAAACAAAGCTGTAGGGCTAGAGGAAATATGGCAGAGGGCACAAAGTGGGACGCACATCTGTTAAATGGAAAGTCAAAGTGACAAGTCAGGGTCCATACACTGGGTGAAAATTACAGACTTCTGATAGCTTAAACAATAGTATGAGATGTGTGAGGCAGTGACATCTTCTTACCTGTGTCTCACTGGAAGTATTGCTGGATAGCATTGTTTCTGTTGTCGATATCCTCTTCTTCTGCCTCCTCTTCTTCACTGTCCACAGGCTCCACAGCTGCCACAAGACCTCCAGCTGGACCATCATCCTGCAGAAAAGGCACCTGTCATCGCAAAGCCAAGTTGTGCAGCATACAGCAGGCCACGATGATCTGGCACACCTTTGGTGAGTAGTAGAGAGAACCACCTGTCATATGGAGGCACCGGAACCTGGCCTTCAGGAGGCCAAAGGTCAGTTCAATCACCCTCCTAGTTCACCCATGTGCCTCATTGTAGTGTTCCTCTGCCCTTGTCCTGGGATTTCTCACTTGGGTCAGTAGCCATGACAGGTTGGGGTACCCAGAGTCACCTGCAAATTTCGAGGGACAACTGTTAGACACACACTAACCCGTAGAGACAACCCCATATCCAGACACCTATTCACACTGTATAGGGTCCTTGTCCTCACCTATTAGCCACACACAGTACCTCTGGAGTTGCGCCATCACATAAGGGATACTGCTATTCCTCAGAATGTAAGCGTCATGCACTGAGCCAGGATATTTGGCATTCACATGGGAGATGTACTGGTCGGCCAAACACACCATCTGCACATTCATCGAACGATAGCTTTTCCGGTTTCTGTATACCTGTTCACTCCTGCGTGGGGGTACCAAGGCCACATGTGTCCCATCAATGGCATCTATGATGTTGGGGATTTGTCCAGGGCATAAAAGTCACCTTCCACTGTGAGCAAATCCTCCACCTGAGGGAAAACGATGTAGCTGCGCATGTGTTTCAGCAGGGCAGACAACACTCTGGACAGCACGTTAGAGAACATAGGCTGGGACATCCCTGATGCAATGGCCACTGTTGTTTGAAAAGACCCACTTGCCAGGAAATGGAGTACTGACAGGACCTGCAGTAGAGGGAGCATCCCTGTGGGATGGCGAATAGCTGACATCAGGTCTGGCTCCATCTGGGCACACAGTTCATGGATTGTTGCACGATCAAGTCTGTAGGTGACTATTACGTGTCTCTTTTCCATTGTCGACAGGTCCACCAGCGGTCTGTACACCGGAGGATGCCGGCATCTCATCACCTGCCCCAGCAGACGTGCCCCATGGAGGAGAACATCAAGCAGAGAGTCAGCCTACACAGAGGTATCAAAAAATGTCATTTGCACACATTTATTCATCCGCAATGTGCCTGTCACTGTGTGTATGCAAGGCCTTGATAGGTGTGACGTAGTTATTATTAATGCCATGTGGCCTGCTGAAATGGCGGCTGCCTGACCTGTAAGGTGGGACAAGGGGATATGAGGTAACTGTGCTGGTGTTCTACACTGTTGCATTAGGCGGTCGAAGACCGCTGCTCAATCCTGCATTGGTTAACATTGGACCCTATGGGTCCGAGGAGCCAATGACGATGTACGCCGGCGGTGACGGTATGCACCACCTCAGACGTGACCGCCATTTTCTGTCTGTTCACTCACTTGATACCTGACCTTCAACAGGAGAGGACCTACACTGCAAGAGCTGTGACCTCAGTCTGGAAGTGACAATGGCTCATGTGTCTGGGGAAAGGGCCCATGCCTTTACTTCGGAGGAGTTGGAGAAATTAGTGGATGGGGTCCTCCCCCAGTACACACAACTCAACGGTCCTCCAGACACACAGGTGAGTACACTGTGAGCATGCTGCATGGGCAATGCCTGTTTGGAGTGGTGTGGATGGAAGATACATGGGGGGGGGACTGATGAGCGGACGGTGAGTGTATGTGCGTCAGGGCAAGGTTGGGAACATGGGCCAATGAGTATGACGGTCTGGACGGGTAAAGATCTTCCTTTTCCCTTGTACTATTCCTGTAGGTCAGCGCCCACCAGAAGAAGGATATTTGGCGTGCCATCGCAAAGGACGTCCGGACCCTGGGGGTCCACCACAGGCGGAGCACCCACTGCCGGAAAAGATGTGAGCACATTTGCCGCTGGAGCAAGAAGATGGCGGAGGCCCAGCTGGGGATGGCCTTCCAACTTGGGAGGGGTGCCCATCGCACAATGATCTCCCTGATGTTCTGGATACTGGCGGTGGGAATCCAGAGTTGTATGGGCATTTGAGGGCATCACAGCAGCCACAAGGGAGTGAGTACAGTCACATTCATCTGACTGCGCGCATTACGAGGTGTATGGGAGGGGGAGGTGGGCAGTGGGTTCCCCTAGGCCAGGGCGAGCTTGGTAGGTGAGGTCCCTTGAGAGGCAGATTCAGTGGAACCCCAACTCCACTAGTGGTTAGTGCCATCTACACCTATTCAGGCTCCTGTGACTTCCATGTGTGCAGCAATCGGGCTTATTCCTTGTACCCCAGGGGCATGTGAATAATCTAGGAACTATAAGTGCATGACGTAGTGCAGAGGGCTGCTCTGTCTGTAGTGTATGCCAATGGTAGTGGTGTTGCATGCACTGAACATGTCTTTCTTCTGTCTCCCCCCCCTTTTTGTGGTCTCCCTGTTCTTGTGTGCAATAGCATTATCAGGCGGAGGAGCAGTGGCACCGGAGCAGGAGGGAGCTGCATCCCAATAGGCCCTGGAGGGCGAAACAACAGAAGCCACCAGTGGGACGGAGGGCGAGGGGAGCTCCACGGCAGGGACACGAGGTGATAGCAATGACTGCGACTCCTCCTCAGATGGGAGCTCCCTTGCGGTGGCGGGCCGCTCTGTGCCCCCTGCATCAACAGGTACAGCCGCCACCCCCCCTACCAGCACCGCCCTCCTAGCAGCCCCTCAGTGTGTGTCCCATGCCCGCTCACCCAGGAGGGTGGGCATCTCCTTCACCCCAGGGACCTCAGGCCCTGCCCCAGTCAGCCCTGCTGCCCTCAGTGAGGAGGCTAGTGACCTCCTGAGATCCCTCACTGTTGGGCAGTCTACCATTCTGAATGCCATCCGGGGTGTTGAGAGGCATTTGCAACAAACAATTGCATACCTGGAGGGCATTCATTCTGGCCAGGCAGCCCAACTGAGAGCATTTCAGGCTCTGGCATGATGGCAGCCATTGTCTCTGTGTCCAGCCTCCCCCTCCAACTTCCTCCACCCAGACCCAATCCCCTGTAACTCAGCCTATCCCAAGCACACCATCAGACCAGCATGCACACACCTCAACACACAAAAGTGGCTCAGGCAAACATAAGCACCACACATCCCACAGGCACTCACACAAGCATCATACCCATAGAGACATACCAACATCCACTGCCTCCACTGTGTCCCCCTCCTCCACGTCTCCCTCCTCCCTCCCAGTCTCGTCTCCACTCACACCTGCATGCACCACATCTTCAGCCACTACCTCCATCACCAGCACGCCCATCACCACACACCGCTCACGTGCACTCACCACCCCCACTCCTATTCACACATCCCCTGTGTCCTCTCCCAGTGTGTCAGTGAGCCCTCCCCCCAAAGTACACAAACGCAGGCACACACCCACCCAACAGCCATCCACTGTACAACAGCCTCGAGCCCATGCACCTTCACCCAAATTCAGCAGACTTACACCTCCTACAACCACTACCTCTTCCTTCACTCCCAAACCCCCTCCATCTACCTGTCCCAGTGTGCCAAAAAAACTTTTCCTGGCTAATGTTGACCTCTTCCCTACACCTCCCCCCCGTCCGTCCCCTAGGGCCAGGCTTTCCAGGTCCCAACCCAGCACCTCAGCCACCACATCCCCAGGTACAGTGGTGCCAGCAACTGCGGACTATTGGAGTGCGCCAACCATCAGTGTGCCACGGAGCGAGGGCAAGGACATTCCGCCACCTGCCAAGCTAAAAAGGTTGCCCACATCCTGGAGGGAGAAGCAGAAAACACCTGCCACCAAGGGGTCAGGGAAAACGATAGGGGATAGTGGCAAGACAGCTGCGCCATCATTAAAGGTGGGGAACGGCCAGAAAACTGAAGGGCAGGTCAGGAGAGGTCATGGTGGCACCTACTGAGGGACAGTCTCACATTTTCTTTCCACGTCGATGCCAACCTGTATGGCAGAGAAGACCGCCACCTGCACCGCCGCCAGCACCGCTGCCACAGAGCCCGCTGCCAGCACCACTGCCACAGAGCCCACCGCCAGCACCGCCTCCACAGAGCCCGCCACCAGCACCACTGCTTCAGAGCCACCGCCAGCACCGCCGCCACAGAGCCCGCCACAGAACCCGCAACCAGCACCGCTGCCACAGAGCCCACAACCAGCACCGCTGTCACAGAGACCGCAACCAGCACCACTGCCACAGAGCCCGCAACCAGCACCGCCGCCACAGAGCCCGCAACCAGCACCGCTGCCACAGAGCCCGCACCCAGAACCACCGCCACAGAGCCCACTGCCAGCACCGCTGCAACAGAGCCCGCCGCAAGCACCGCTGCCACAGAGCCCGCTGCAAGCACTGCTGCCACAGAGCCCACTGCAAGCACCGCCGCGACTGACACCGCCGCAACCACCGCCGCGACTGACACCGCCGCAAGCCCCAGCGGCCCCGCGACATCCTGTGCCAGTGGCACCACCGCAGACATGGCTGCCATCCCCAGTGGTCAGTCGTCCGAGGCTGGTGGTGAGCTCCAGGAGCCTGGGAAGCTTCCATGAAGCATCACTTTCAGTGGAGAAAGGCATCCACTACCTCAGTCCTTGGCAGGATGAAGCACTCTGGGCAGAAAGCCCCCTCCAGACCCAGTGGAGTATCACATCCACTACCTCAGTCCTTGGCAGGATGAAGCACTCTGGGCACAAAGCCCCCTCCAGAACCAGTGGAGACTGTTATCCACTTGAGAGACTGTGGCTTTGCACCCCCCAGGATAAAGCAGTGGGCAAACCACCCACTGAAAAGACTTGAGAGACTGTGGCTATGCACTCCCCAGGATAAAGCAGTGGGCAACCACCTACTGAAAAGACTTGAGAGACTGTGGCTTTGCACTCCCGAGGATAAAGCAGTGGGCTTCCCACCCACTGAAAAGACTTGAGAGACTGTGGCTTTGCACTCCCCAGGATAAAGCAGTGGGCAACCCACCCACTGAAAAGACTTGAGAGACTGTGGCTTTGCACTCCCCAGGATAAAGCAGTGGGCAACCCACCCACTTGAGAGACTTGAGGGACTGTGGCTTTGCACTTCCCAGAATACATCAATGGGCATGGAGCCCCCTCGTGGAGCTGTGGCGTTGTGCGTTCATCAGGCTGAGGTGCCGCCCTCCCTCTGAGGTGCCTGTATATTATCGGTCTGATGCCCCAGCAGTGTTCTCTCTGTTTGGAGTCAGGTTTCTAGTGTGGGGCTCGCCCATGCATTTTGGGCCCAGTGGTCCACGGACAATGATTGGTGCACTATTCGGACTTGTGTAGTTGGTGTACATAGTTGTATATACTGGATTTGGAGTTTTGACTACTGAATTTTTATTGATTACAATCGTTCAAATCATTTCCTTTTTTCCTTGCGTTATTCAAGGAGGGGTGTAAATGTAATGTTGTAGCATGTATTTGTGTGTATGGTATTGTGGGTGAGGGTGGGGGTGGGGTGTAGGAATGTACCATCTTGCCTGGCATGTTTCCCCCATAATTCACTGTATGTATGTTGTTTGAGTTTATGTGTCACTGGGACCCTGCCAGGCAGGGCCCCAGTGCTCATAAGTATGTGCCCTGTATGTGTTCCATGTGTGATGCCTAACTGTCTCACTGAGGCTCTGCTAACCAGAACCTCAGTGGTTATGCTCTCTCTGCTTTCCAAATTTGTCACCAACAGGCTAGTGACTACATTTACCAATTCACATTGGCATACTGGTACACCCATATAATTCCCTTGTATATGGTACTGAAGTACCCAGGGTATTGGGGTTCCAGGAGATCCCTATGGACTGCAGCATTTCTTTTGCCACCCATAGGGAGCTCTGACAATTCTTACACAGGCCTGCCACTGCAGCCTGCGTGAAATAACGTCCACGTTATTTCACAGCCATTTACCACTGCACATAAGTAACTTATAAGTCATCTATATGTCTAACCTTCACCTGGTGAAGGTTAGGTGCAAAGTTACTTAGTGTGTGGGCACACTGGCACTAGCCAGGGTGCCCCCACATTGTTCAGGGCAAATTCCCCGGACTTTGTGAGTGCGGGGACAACATTACACGCGTGCACTATACATAGGTCACTACCTATGTATAGCGTCACAATGGTAACTCCGAACATGGCCATGTAACATGTCATTCTGGCATTGGGGAGACAATTCCATGATCCCCCGGGTACTGCCAAACTGCCTTTCCGGGGTCTCCACTGCAGCTGCTGCCAACCCCTCAGACAGGTTTCTGCCCTCCTGGGGTCCAGGCAGCCCTGGCCCAGGAAGGCAGAACAAAGGATTTCCTCTGAGAGAGGGTGTGACACCCTCTCCCTTTGGAAATAGGTGTGATGGCTGGGGAGGAGTAGCCTCCCCAGCCTCTGGAAATGCTTTGATGGGCACAGGTTTGCTTTTCGAACCCCCCAGGAATTGTCTAGTACTTAAGGCTTAAGGCTTATTGCATTGATATATTCCGTGGGGGGGGGCATAAGGGGATAAGTGGGGGATAGAAGGGGGGAGGAAAGGGGAGGGGGGGAAATTCCCTCCCTTTTTTTTTTGGATAGAGGTCTCCCTCGCCCCCCTTTTCTTTTCCCCCTTTTTTTTTTCTTTTCACTTTCCGGGGAGAGAGGGAGAAATGCGGCAGTCACCACATTTTGCAGGTCGCTCCGCTGCCAGAGTTCCTAGGACGACTCGCATCACCAAACAGAAGCGACCAGCCCCTTCTGATAATCACCTGCACAAGGCTCTGGTCTCTGCCCCCTCTCCTTCAATTTCAGCTATGGACTCAGTCTCTAGTCTGCATGCACCTCTTCCTAATAGCCCTCTACCCTTAGAAACCAATTTATCCAGCACCTCACTTAGTCTGGATTGTCCGTCTGATGGCTCAAGAGCCCCCCATCGGATCTGGATTCTAGTTCAGGGTTAAACAAGGGCTCGCCATTTTCTGACTCAGCCGATCGATGGCTTCTGATCCAATAGTGAACACTGGAACTGCTTCTAGACCTCTTTTTCTTTTGTTTGAAAGTGGAAGGAATCGTAAGGAAGATCATCTGCTATTCAGCATTACCCACACCTCCTCTGGGCAGCCGGTTGACTCGGCTTTACTATCAGCACAAGAATTGATCTACAAAGCAGGGCCAAACGCAGTAACTGAAGCTTCTACCCACACTTCCTCCTCTATTGTTTCTTCTATGATTCGGCCAGGCCTAAGGTGTTAAGGGAAGCCTCTGCACAAGGAATGATAGTCATGTCAGACACTGATGCTCCTGCTGACAACTTACTTCTGCAGATTCTAAGTGAATTGAAAGCATTAACGATCTCCCAGGACGATGCGAATCAGAGAACAGAATCTCAACTGAACCTGATCTGCAGTAACACCCAGCAACTTAACTCGCGAGTTTCAGGTATTGAACAACGAGTCTCTGCTCTGGAGGATACTCGGCTGACGGTAGAACCCTCTTTGGCAAAATGCCAAGCTGACCTGCTAGATTTACAAATTCGCCTGGACGACGCTGAGAATCGATCACGTAGATCCAATTTGCGTTTTACGGGAGTCCCTGAAGGGCGCGAAAACGGTCATGGAGTTGGTGACAGATCTTATAAAAAGTCACGTTTTAGCAGGGTCAGAGGATAAGTATCCGGACCTAACAATTATGAGAGCCCATCGGGTCCCTGCGGTCCAATCATCCAACTCTAAGTATCCTCGAACTATATTGGTGAACTTTGGGGACTTTCGTATTAAGGAACAGATATTCCAGAAAGCAATTAGAACTAAAACTTTTCAGATTCCCGGGGATTATTCATTCAAGATTTTCTCGGATATGTCAGTGGCGTCAGTGCATCGAAGGAGAGAGCTAAAAGATATGATTCCAGCTTTCCAAAAAGCAGGGGCGCAGGCAGGCCTCGTGCAACAATCAAAACTTAAAGTGTTTTTTAAGGGCCATTCAAACTTTATTCATATGGTGGATGCTGCTAAATCCTTGTTGCATGCAATTCCAAACTCCGAACAGTCGGCACAAGAAAGGGGGGTGGGGGGAGAGCGCAAGATAGACTATAAGGATCTATTGAATACTAGAAATGTCAGTCTCATAGCAGAGGCCTGACCTCCTTTTGGTTTATTTTTGTTTCCCCCCCCCTTGTTCCCCCTCTTTTTTTTTTTTTTTGTGTTGTTTGATTATGTTTGGGTTTCTGGGTTTTTTTTTTTTTTTTTTGGCCGCAGTGTATAGGCAGACTATTCTAAAATTTCTCTCTCTAGCCCAGGGTGCTATGACAAGGCACCTTGTTAGGAAAGAAGTGGGACAAAGGGTGGGGGAGGGATGTGGCCCCGGTTCGTCCAGGCGGGAGTGCTCCAGGTGTGGGCCACTAAAAGGAGGGGGGAGGGGGGTATGGATATTAAGATTTGTTTTAGTCAATGTAAAGGATCGTCACAATTGATTAGGAGTTTTGTCCCCCGATTTAGTGAGGCTACAGGTACACTAGCCCAAAATGTAATTAAATGACACAATCGTTTTGGCCATTGAGACTCATATCCTGGAATATTAATGGATTAAACAATCATAGGAAGAAGTCTGCTATCGAAAAAAGGGTAATTGATCTTAATCCCTCAGTTATATTTCTTTAAGAAACCCATATTCCATTTCATAAAGTTTCAGGCTTTCAAATGTTTAAAAAAATGTACGATTTTAAAGTTCTTTCAGCAGTCTCAGCGGCTCATAGAGGGGTGGCAGTTTTTCTAGCCAAAACCCTGAATGCACAACCGCTGGATTCTCTCTCTGACCCTGAAGAACGCTGATGCTGGGTTCAGTGTACTATTGCAGTGGAGAGATTCATTTTTGTTAGCTTTTATGCTCCTCTGACGGATGATCCGGCCCCGTATATAGACTTGTTTCACTCCCTTCTCCAGTTGACGAGGAAAATTATTATTGGGGGGGATTTCAACTTTCTTCAGGACCCAGCTCTAGACTCTACCGTAAAAGGTAAGAGACAGTATAAACCTAAAGAAACCAAGATGTTTAGAGATTATGTTAAGGTGCTGGCATTATGTGATTCTTGGAGGATAAACACCCCCGACGTAAGGGAATATACCTGTATTTCCTCTCGATTTAAAAGCTCCTCGCGTATAGATTTCTTTTTGATCTCTGAAACTCTGTGTTATCAATCTCAATGTGTCTTGCATTCTGGTCTTTCAGATCATGCCCTTCTACTGTTGGAAATTTCATTCCACTCTACAAATAAACCACTGCAGATTAAAAGGTGGATTTTCAATCTCCGCTTTTTGCCGGAAGAAGGGTGGATACAAACCTCACAAGCTGAAATAAGGGAATTTTTTCAATGCAATCCGGGGTCGTAAACCCCAGCAATAGTATGGGAGGCTTTTAAGGCCTACTTTAGGGGCCGGGTGATCGTTAAAGAGGTAGCTGATAGACGGGTTCTGAAACAACAAACTGCGGCAGTGGAAGATGTAGTTCACAAGTGTTTAACCTCTTATCAGAGGGCCCCTTCAGATATTAATAGAAAGGCGTTCGAACCCGCCAAGAAAGCGTTAGCAGGATTTAAAAAAAAAAAAGCTGATATAGAATATGGATCTTATAAACAGAAAAGTTATGAAGAAAGCAATTTTACGGGAAAATTCTTGGCATGGCAAGCTAGAGATCGTATCGCTGGCAATGTTATACACGCTTTAAAATGTCCGATTACTGGGGCCAGGTGCACTGAGCCTCGGGACCTTGATCAAATCAT
Organism: Pleurodeles waltl; assembly: GCF_031143425.1. Lineage (NCBI taxonomy): Eukaryota > Metazoa > Chordata > Amphibia > Caudata > Salamandridae > Pleurodeles > Pleurodeles waltl. The sequence continues at coordinate 1,225,811,505 of NC_090440.1, read as the reverse complement.
GCTGGAGCACTATAAACAAATCTATAGTGACGTTTCAGTTATAGATTCCAGAACCACCAAGATATTCCTGTCGGGCCTTAACATTCCCTCTCTTTCAGAGGAGGACCGTAGGGTATTGTCTCAACCATTTACAAAGCTGGAACTTCTAGATGTAGTCAAGGATCTTCCCACAGGGAAAACCTGTGGCCCGGATGGCTTTCCGGCCGAGTTCTATAAGACTTTCATAAATGTATTTGTTGAGGTTTTCTTAGCCCTCTTAAATGGTATAGTACAAGGCGAGGAAATACCCAAAACTTGGCACACAGGGAATGTGGTTAGCTTCCCTAAGAAAAATAAAGATAGGGAGGATCCAAATGCTTACCGTCCAATCTCATTGTTAAACACTGACTACAAAATTATGACAAAACTATTGGCTAATAGGCTTAATAGGGTAATTAATAAACTGGTGCATCCCGATCAAAATGGTTTTGTGGCTGGTCGACAACTGGCTACAAACACTCACTATTTAGCAGAAGCTCTTGATTATTTTACGACTAATAAAATCCCCGCCATTATTCTTCTGCTGGACGCAGAGAAAGCTTTTGATTTGGTGGTCTGGGACACGCTTTATTTAATTTTATCCAGCTACAAGGTACCCACTCAAGTGATCTCTCTAATTCAAAGGCTGTACTCAAATGCTGAGGCTAATATTGTTATAAACTCAAGGTCTGTGGGACAGCTTCAAATACAACGAGGCACTAGGCAAGGGTGCCCACTATCCCCTATTTTATTTGCCCTTTTTATTGAACCACTTGCTATCAAAATTAGACAGAACACTCAGGTTCAGGCACCGCTAAAATCAATGGGGAAAATTAAACTTTATGCAGATGATATTATTTTGTTTTTGGACACAAAATACTCCTCTCAGGAAGCGGCCTTTAATATATTTAAAGAATTTCAGCAAATCGGTGGCTATAAGATTAATAGGACCAAGACCAACATCATTCTTTGCGGCACTACTTCTAATTGTCTTCTTCCTGAATTAAGAGGATGTGTAAACCTCAACCCAAAGAGATACTTGGGGGTTTTCTATTCGGCCAATATAAGTGATCTTTATGAACTGAATTTCGCTCCTCTACTTCAGACTTTACTCACCCGTTGGAGGCCTCTTCCTCTCTCGATATTAGGCCGCATCGCTTTAATCAAAATGTCAACCTGGTGAAGGTTGGGTGCAAAGTTACTTAGTGTGTGGGCACCCTCGCACTAGCCAAGGTGCCCCCACATCGTTCAGGGCAAATTCCCCGGACTTTGTGAGTGCGGGGACACCATTACACGCGTGCACTATACATAGGTCACTAACTATGTATAGTGTCACAATGGTAACTCCGAACATGGCCATGTAACATGTCTAAGATCATGCAATTGTCACCCCAATACCATTCTGGTATTGGGGGGACAATTGCATATTCCCTGGGTCTCTAGCACAGAACCGGGGTACTGCCAAACTGCCTTTCCGGGGTTTCCACTGCAGCTGCTGCTGCTTCCAACCCCTCAGACAGGTTTCTGCCCTCCTGGGGTCCAGGCAGCCCTGGCCCTGGAAGGCAGAACAAAGGATTTCCTCTGAGAGAGGGTGTTACACCCTCTACCTTTGGAAATAGGTGTGAAGGGCTGGGGAGGAGTAGCCTCCCCCAGCCTCTGGAAATGCTTTGATGGGCACAGATGGTGCCCATCTCTGCATAAGCCAGTCTACACCGGTTCAGAGATCCCCCAGCCCTGCTCTGGTGCGAAACTGGACAAAGGAAAGGGGAGTGACCACTCCCCTGACCAGTACCTCCCAGGGGAGGTGCCCAGAGCTCCTCCAGTGTGTCCCAGACCTCTGCCATCTTGGAAACAGAGGTGTTGGGGGCACACTGGACTGCTCAGAGAGGCCAGTGCCAGCAGGTGATGTCAGAGGCTCCTTCTGATATACTCTTATCTCTCTTGGTAGCCAATCCTCCTTCCTTGGTAGCCAAACCTCCTTTTCTGGCTATTTAGCTTCTCTTCTTTGGGGAATTCTTCAGATAATCAATGCAAGAGCTCACCAGAGTTCCTCTGCATTTCCCTCTTCACCTTCTACCAAGGATCGACCGCTGACTGCTCAGGACGCCTGCAAAACCGCAACAAAGTAGCAAGACGACTACCAGCAACATTGCAGCGCCTAATCCTGCCGGCTTTCTCGACTGTTTCCTGGTGGTGCATGCTCTGGGGGTAGCCTGCCTTCACCCTGCACCAGAAGCTCTAAAGAAATCTCCTGTGGGTCGACGGAATCTTCCCCCTGCTAACGCAGGCACCGAAAGACTGCATCACTGGTCCTCTGTGTCCCCTCTCATCCTGATGAGCGTGGTCCCTGGAACACAGGAACTCTGTCCAAGTAACTCCCACAGTCCACTGACTCTTCAGTCCAAGTTTGGTGGAGGTAAGTCCTTGCCTCCCCACTCTAGACTGCAAAGCTGTGGACCACATGATTTGCAGCTGCTCCTGCTCCTGTGCACTCTTCCAGGATTTCCTTTGTGTACAACCAAGCCTGGGTCCCCAGCACTCCGTCCTGCAGTGAACAAACTTCTGAGTTGTCCTCCAGTGTTGTGGGACTCCCTTTTGTTACTTTGCGTGGACTCTGGTTCACTTTTCTTCTAAGTGCCAGTTGGGGTACTTCTGCCGGTGCTGCCTGCTTCTGTGAGGGCTCTGTGTGTTGCTGAGCGCCCCCTCTGTCTCCTCCTCCAAAAGGCGACATCCTGGTCCTTCCTGGTCCTCAGCAGCACCCAAAAACCTCTACTGCAACCCTTGCAGCTAGCAAGGCTTGTTTGCAGTCTTTCTGCGTTGGAACACCTCTGCAAGCTTCATCGCGACGTGGGACATCTGTCTTCCAAAGGAAAAGTTCCTAGTCCTCTTCTTTCTTGCAGAACTCCAAGCTTCTTCCAACCAGTGGCAGCTTCCTTGCACCTTCAACTGGGGTTTCCTGGGCTCCTGCCCCCCCTGGACACTGTCACGACTTTTGGACTTTGTCCCCTTATCTTACAGGTACTCAGGTCCGGAAATCCGTTGTCAGTGCACTGCTGGTGTTTGTTCTTCCTGCAGAATCCCCCTATCACAACTTCTGTGTTCTCTGGGGGTAGTGGGTGTACTTTACTCCTACTTTTCAGGGTCTTGGGGTGGGGTATTTTTCTAACCCTCACTGTTTTCTTACAGTCCCAGTGACCCTCTACAAGCTCACATAGGTCTGGGGTCCATTCGTGGTTCGCATTCCACTTTTGGAGTATATGGTTTTTGCTGCCCCATACCTATGTGCTGCTATTGCAAGCTATTGTAATTCTACACTGTTTGCATTACTTTTCTTGCTCTTACTTACCTAATTTTGGTTTGTGCACATATAACTTGTGTATAGTACTTACCATCTTACTGAGGGTACTCACTGAGATACTTTTGGCATATTGTCATAAAAATAAAGTACCTTTATTATTAGTAACTCTGTGTATTATGTTTTCTTATGATATTGTGCATATGATATAAGTGGTATAGTATGAGCTTTGCATGTCTCCTAGTTCAGCCTAAGCTGCTTTGCCATAGCTACCTTCTATCAGTCTAAGCTGCTAGAAACACCTCTTCTACACTAATAAGGGATAACTGGACCTGGCACAAGGTGTAAGTACCTCTGGTACCCACTACAAGCCAGGCCAGCCTCCTACATGGGGGTGTTGTGTGTTGCGTGTGTGTGTCACTCTCTTTTCCCTCCCCCCTCCCCTATGTTGTAGGTCCAGTACTCACCGTGGTCGTCGCCGTCATCGTTGGAGCTCCTGATAGAGGAGCAGGAAGACCATCACCGGCAGGATCTGCAGTTCTGGCTCAATGGCGTCCTGGTTCCTCGTGGGGTGTGGAGAGGTGAGTGATTTTCCCTTCTGTATACTGTTTCCGCCGTGTTTTTATTCGCGTTGGTTCCGACCCGGAAAAGGTGGCGGATTGCCGGTTTGTGATATGGTGGGCGGTACATTGTCTTCCGTCTGTCTGTTGCAGTTACCGCCGCGCTGTTTGTTTGTACCGCTGAGGCGGTCGGAGTGTTAACGTGGCTGTCTATGTTGGCGGTTTCCGCTGTGGTTGTGATTCAATTTTTTTTTCTGCTGGCCTGTTGGCAGTATTACCACCGCTTTAACACCGCCCGCCAGGGTTGTACTGAGGGCCAATATGGTGTTGGTTCTGCCCCGGAAAAGGTGGCGGATTGCCGGGTTGTGATATGGTGGACGGTACATTGTCTTCTGCCTGTCTGTTGGCGGTTACCGCCGCGCTGTTTGTTTGTACTGCCGTGGCGGTCGGAGTGTTAACGTGGCTGTATATGTTGGCAGTTTCCGCCGTGGTCGTGATTCCATTTTTTTTTTGCTGGCCTGTTGGCGGTATTACCACCGCTTTAACACCGACCGCCAGGGTTGTAATGAGGACCAATATCTCATTTTGATATAGCATATCCAGAGCCATCATCCTACAATCTGGCATCAGTGGTTCCCCTAAATACTCAATTTGGGGGGCGGTATTGAGAGTGAAGGGTAGTAATCACTGGAGTACTGTAGGAATCTGGCCTGGTGTGTGGTGACTACCTATGGGATGATCACCTTATACAAGGTCCATGTATCCCTTATGATTGAGGTGGAGTCATTGTCAATGAAGCCAGGCTCTCTAGAGGTAGCTGTGGATAAGCAGCCAGGGCTTATTTAGGAGACATGCAAAGCTCTCATGCAATACCACTGTAGTCATACAGCACTTACACAAATGAAAGAAGGCACTCAGTGCTACAAAAATAAAGGCTCTTTATTAGATTAATACAAACACTAGTTAGGCAATACTCCAATAGTAGGTAAGTAAACATACTATACATGTACAGTAACAATCAGGAATAGGCTTAAAAAACAATTGAGAACACTGAAAAACAGCAGACAAAACTCAAGACCAGGGGAAGTGGGGGTAGGGGGTGTTGGGGTTAGGTGGATGCAGGAGTTGGTCGACGGTGAAAAGAAGACGGTCAACACTGGGGCAGGTGAAGAGTTCCTGGCTGATGCGGTGGACGTCCCATGCTGGATGAAGGATTGCAGTCAGTCTGTGGAGTGGAAAAACCACATACAAGTCTTGGAAAATGCAAATATCGTGGTTGCTAGAAGTGGAGCTGTTGGGGACCAGGAAGGCAAAGGGAGGGGAACTCAACCTACGGGGGGAGTCCCTGGCGACCCTTGGCGGTGCAGAGAGTCCAAAAAAGAAGATGCAGCGCACACAGATGACTCACAGGCAAGGAGCACAGGAGTCACGGTGAGGCCCATGCAGGACCCTTAAAAAGGAGTCCCACGTCGCCGAATAACCATGCGAAGGGCCGAGTGTCACAGGGAAGAGTGATGTGGACTGGAGCTACACAAAGACTGAAGTTCCCCTGGAGGAGGTGCCATCAAGCCTTGTCAGTTGCAAGAGACAGTATGCATGGAGAAGGGAAGGTCCTACCTTCACCCAAACTGGACAGCTGGTAGAGAGGACGCCAAGGACCACTCCAGACCACCACCTGTGATACAGGATCCACACAGTTCCATAGAAGAGGAGATCCATGCAGCCGGTCGTCATTGCAGCAGAATGCCTGCAGATGCACAGGAGCGACTCCTTCATTCCACGGGAAGTTTGCTTCTTAGTGCAGACTGAAGACTTGCCGCCCACATACGATGCACAGCCGGGGAAATGTTGCAGTTGCTAGAAGAAGCCAGAGAAACAATGTTGGAGAGCAGAGGCGTAGCTGAAGATGCGGATTGTAGGTCCCTGTGGAGTCCAGTTGCGGTTCGAGTGGCCAGAAGTTTCAGTAAACGATGCAGATGATTCCTGCTGGAGTCTTGCATGTCGAATCTGGGAACCCACCTAAGAGGGAGACCCTAAATAGCCCTCGAAGGGGAACTGGTGACCTAACCACGTGACCACCTATCAGGAGAAGGCTTTGACATCACCTGCCTGATGTGGCCACTGAGATGCTACCAGAGGCCTCTGCCCACCTTAGGGTCAAGATGGCAGAATCAAAGGGCCATCTGGAAGAGCTCTGGGCACCACCCCTGGGGTGGTGATAGACAGTGGAGTGGTCATTCCCATTTCCATTGTTCAGTTCCGGGACAGAGCAAGGATTATGGGTCCCTCAACTGGTGCAGATTGGTTTATGTAAGGATGGCACCAAAGGTGGCCATTAAAGCACACCAGTGGCTTGGCAAGGCTACCCCTCCCAAGACCTTTAACACTTTTTTCAACAAAGGAAGAGGGTGTTGCCTCCCTCCCCTAAAGGAAATTCTTTTGTTCTGCCTTCCTGGACTACGAGTCGGTTATGTTTGATAACAAACACGCCCAGGTTCAAAGTTACCCTTATGCAGCTGGACAAAGGTAGTGACCTATGCCCAGTACATGCGTGAAATGGCATCCCCGTACTCATAAAGTCCAGGGAAATGGAGACAAGTTTGTGGGGGCATCTCTGCTCATGCAGGCGTGCCCTCCGACATCGGTACTTGCAGAAGGCCCTCTGGGCTAGGAGGCCCTGCCTTAGGAGTGACTTACAGGGACCTGGTGCAGTGATCTTCAGTGAAAGGGTGCATGCACCTTTACATGCAGGCTGCAATGGCAGTCCTGCAAACACATTTTGCATAGGTCCCCATGGGTGGCATAATATACTAGGGACTTATATGGGGCACCAGTATGCCAAATGTGGGAGGTATGAAGTCACAGCAAACAAATGTACAGGGGGGGTGCATAGTAACTGGGGTCCTGGTTAGCATACTGACACACAAAAAGTGGGGGTAACCATGCCAAAAAAAGGTACTTTCCTACAGCTACACACGCCCTGGAGTCACTACACTCTATAGATGACCACTTTCTGTGGGGAGTGGGCAACACCATGTCCAGACGTCCTAAATTCCCCCAGACACAAGCAGAATTTCCTAGGCTGTGCCCATTTCAGGCTGGTCACACTAGGGGTGTGTCCAGCCTAGAAATGCAAAATGCCTCCTACATAGCTAATGTTCCTGAATATCCAGGTGCCAGATGGGCTCTGGGGGTCGGCATCTCCCTCTCAGAGAGACCAGATCTGTCTTGGAATGTAGATCATTCTATGGGAAGAGGTGTCCAACATCTCACCCTGAGAAGCTTTGTGTCTGACCTCCAAAGAGCAAAGGCTCTCACCCCCGGATCTCAGACTCTAGTCTGTTGGTGGCAAACTGGCTAGAACTGGTCAGTTAGCTCAGAAGCAGTTAGTATGTTTTCAGGGGGCAACTCTAAGGTGTGCTCTGGATGCGTGCATTAATAAATCCATCGCCAGGGCTTATAAAACATGAGATGTTCAACACCAAACATCCCTATTTTCATTGAAGACATCATGGAGGTGGGCAACTCGTATTAATCAGTGTCCAACACATCTATTTAAAATGGATTCCCTGTTCACTTAATATATCCAAGAAACGACAGACATAGCAGGGGCATATCTGCTCTTGCAGATATGACCACGCATATAATATTATGCACCCTGCCTTAGGGCTATAAGGCCTGCTGTAGGGGTGACTTACAAATATTACATGCAGTGTTTTGGGGACATGGCACAATGTCCGTAAGTCATGTTGTGTTTTCACTTTTAGGGGGCACCTTGTCACGCAGTCTGCATGAGGTCAGTGCTGGGTCCCTTAGAGAAGAACAAGTTCTGCTACAGCTCTTAGCGACCCTCTGCAGTACCTAGGCACTCTAGGTAACACTTACTAAGGGACTTACAAGGGTGCTAGAGAGCCTTATCACTTGGGATCAAGGGATCAGGTGTCTTGTTTTAGGGAAGGAAGACTGGCACTGGGGACCTGCTTACCAGGAAGCCAGTGCACTTCAGTTAAAGCTGCATCAAAACCTGGCAACAAGTTGGGAGGGAGCGGGGGACGCACAGCTACCTACAAGTGTGAGAAAGATGTTTTGTGATATTCGTGAATTGGTTGCAATGTTACACAAGGAGGACGCGCTGGGCGTTGAGATGAATTTGTGAGTATTGCACGTGGTGCCAACAAATCTTGCCTTCAAATGTATTATGACCTTGGCCTAAGTTGTTAAATGCAGGGCTGCTCAGCTCCAAGTCAACCAAGGCTTACTTGGTTTGACCTTATCCCACTTTCTTCTACAACCTACTCTTCCTTTGTCGTTACTTTACCATTGCAGGTTCATTTTCTTCTCTACTTTCTCCTGGTGATTGCTTTCCTATGACCCTGTTCCCCTTCCCATTCTGCCTTTTGCTCATAGGCCAGGTCACTGGCACACTGGTCTACATTCTAAAAGTTTTAACATCTCATTTTCAGGGATAGTGAGGTCTTTCCATTATCATAACACAGGAGCAGCTCACTACTATTAATGGAAATAATCTGTGTGACACCCTCACATTTGCAATATATGAGGTTCTGTTTTGATCTATGTAGGAAGTTGGCTCTGTATATACTATCTCAAAGTGAGAGATAGTGTGCACAGAGTCTAAGGGTTGCCCTTAGACGTTGATAGTGGCAAAATTAGATAATTCTAATGCTCTATTTTTTGGTAGTGTAGTCAAGCTTATCAGAGGGTAGTGTTAAGCATTTGTTGTACACACACAGGCAATAAATGAGGAACACACACTCAAAGACTTAACTCAAGGCAAATAGTTTTTATATAGAAAAATATTGTTTCTTAATTTATTTTAGAACCACAAGATTTGAAGTAAATACATAAAATGCAAGGTACTCTATACAGGTAAGTAAGGAACGTCAAATTAAAGCAGTAGTACACACAGTATAGGTTAAAATGGCAATAAGCTATTTTAAAAGTGGACACTGCAAAAATCAACAGTTCCTGGGGGAGGTAAGCTTGGTTAAGTTTCCCAGGTAGGTAAAGCACTTACACAGTCAGTCTCCTGGGCATAGGCAGCCCACTGTTGGGGGTTCAAGGCAACCCCAAAGTCACCACACCAGCAACACAGGGCCGGTCAAGTGCAGATGTCAAAGGAGGGTCCAAAACACATAGATGCCTATGGAGAATAGGGGTGCTCTGTCTGGTTCCGGTCTGCTGGCAGGCAAATACCTGTGTAGTCTGGTAGCAGACCAGGGGGGTTTTGTAGAGCACTGGTGGGTGGGGGGGGGGACACAAACAGGCACACGAAACACACCCTCAGTGGCAAAGGGTGAGCCGGTTGCAGTGTGCAAAGTAGGCGTCAGGTTTGCTATAGGAAGCAATAGAGGGACCCGGGAGTCACTTAGGCGATGCAGGCAGGGCACAGAGGGGCTTCTCAGGCCATCCACTGACTGGGCTAAGAAGAGGGCCGCCTGCTGGTCACTCCTGCACTGGTGGGTGGTTCCTCTCGGTCCTGGGGGCTGTAGGTGCAGTGCTTGGTCCAGGAGTCGGGTTCCTGGTTAACAGGCAATTACGGTCAGGGGTAGCCTCTGGATCATCCATGCAGGCATCGCTGTGGGTGTGCAGGGAGGTCAACTCAGGTTACTCACGTTATCGCAGTTGCCTGGGAGTCCTCTCTGCAGTATTTCTTTTCTGGAGCTCGAGGTGGGGGCATTGGGTGCAGAGTGAGAAGTCTCACGCTTCCGACAGGAAAGAAGAGTTCTTTCGAAGTTGCAAACATGTTGCAGTTTGTGAACAGTGCTGCTGTTCTCAGGAGTTTCTTGGTCCTTTGGGTTCAGGGCAGTCCTCAGAGGTCGCTGGTCCCTGCTGGATGCGTCGCTGTGCAGGCTCTTTGAGTCTGGAGACAGGCTGGTAGGGCTGGAGCCAAGTCAGTTGGTGTCTCCGTTGTCTTTGTGGGGATTTCAGGTCAGCAGACCTTATTTGTGTAGGTTGCAGGAATCGGATTTCCTGGGTTCAGGGTCGCCCCTAAATACTCAATTTAGGGGTTGTTTAGATCTGGGGGCAGCAGCCAATGGCTACTGTCCTGGAGGGTGGATACACCCTGTTTGTGCCTCCTCCCTGAGGGGATGGGGGCACATCCATATTCCTATTGGGGGAATCCTCCAATCTCAAGATGGAGGATTTCTAAAGGCAGGAGTCACCTCAGCTCAGGTCACCTTAGGGGCTGTCCTGACTGGTGGGTGTCTCCTCCTTGTTTTCCTCATCATCTCCTCCAGCCTTGCTGCCTAAAGTGGAGGCAGTGGCCGGAGGGGCAGGCATCTCCACTAGCTGGGATGGCCTAGGGTGTTTTAACAAAAGGCATGAGCCTTTGAGGCTCTCCGCCAGGTGTTACAGTTCCTGCAGGGGGAGGTGACAAGCACCTCCACCCAGTACAGGCTTGGTTCTTGGCCACAGAGTGACAAAGGCACTCTCCCCATGTGGCCAGAAACTCGACTGGTTGTGGCAGACTGGCAGAAACTGGTCAGCCTAGCACTAGGAGTCAGACTTGTATTCTGGGTGCCTCTCTAAGATGCCCTCTGGGTGTATTTTAAAATAAATCCCACAATGGCATCAGTGTGCATTTATTGTGCTGAGAAGTTGGATACCAAACTTTCCAGATTTCAGGGTAGCCATTATGGAACTGTGGAGTTTGTGTTTGTTAAACTCCCAGACCATATACTCTTTTATGGCTACCCTGCAATTGCAATGTCCAAGGTTTTGTTTAGACACTGAAGGGGCATAGTTCTCATGCACTTATGCCCTCACCTGTGGTATAGTGCACCCTGCCTTAGGGCTGTAAGGCCTGCCAGAGGGGTGACTTACCTATGCCACAGGCAGTGAGAGGTGGTCATGGCACTCTGAGGGGAGTGCCATGTTGACTTAGTCATTTTCTCCCCACCAGCACACACAAGCTGTGAGGCAGTGTGCATGTGCTGAGTGAGGGGTCCCCAGGGTGGCTTCAGGCATGCTGCAGCCCTTAGAGGCATTCCCTGGCAACAGGCCCTTGGTACCAGGGGTACCATTTACAAGGGACTTACCTGTGTGCCAGGGCTGTGCCAATTGTGGGAACAAAGGTACAGGTCAGGGAAAGAGCACAGGTGCTAGGACCTGGTTAGCAGGGTCCCAGCACACTTTCAATCATAACTGGCATCGGCAAAAGGTCAGGGGGTAACCATGCCAAGGAAGGCATTTCCTCACCCCCCCCCCCCACCAGACAGGTCTTATCCTCCAAACCCACCCTTGCTGCCATCCACAGAATCAGGAAGAGCACATCTTAAGGCAGATGTTTCTCTTACCTTGTAGCCCAGTTAATAAACACGCTTCCACTCAAACTCAGACATGCAGCCTCATTGAACCAGCTCACAAAGGATCTAAAGACATGGATTGCCGAGTGTGCAGCAAGTCCGCAACAGTGATTTGAGCCTCCATGGGTGATAAGCCACACTTTAAAAGTGTCTGATTGCTCGACTGATTGATGTGTGCAGAAATACCTTGATTAGGAATGAAAAACTTTTGCCTAACAATAGCTTTACAAGTATGTTGCAATAAAAACATAAAAAAAGAAAAGAAAAGTTTTACCTAGAAGTTATTTTGAAAGATTAGCAATGCATAACTCACCCACTGTTCAATATCAACAGTCATGTTTGGCCAATAGAAACAGCTGCCAATACCTTTTTTGGTTTTGTCAATTCCAGAGTGACCTCCAATTAGTGAAGAATCTAACTTATTAAAATTAGTTTTGCCAATTCTTCACCAACGATAACTTGTGCCTTCTTCCCCTTTCCTACAAAGAACAGCTTTTCACCTAATTTGACAAAAAAAACATGAGAACGTTTAAAGGAAGATTTCTATTTACTGCAGGTGTTGCACGAAAGATACATTAAAAGCAAGTAATATATAATTAAATATAGGCTGTAGTGTATGGATTCCACTTGAAAATGGCCGACGTATTTGCAACAAGTACCTGTGAGTCCTTTTTTAATGTTGTTTAGTTGTTTTCTGATTTAAATGCATGCATTGTTTTGCACTGGATATGACCTGTGAGCAAGGGGCTACTGCTCCGAAACGTGTCAGGATTGCATTTTTTTTATTAAACACGTTCTTGTCAACTTGGAATCACGGCTTGTTGCTCTTCGTCATGGGACATCGGTCCCCGTGAGGTTTTGACAACGTTTTGATGTCTGTAAGAGGGGATGCCGCCTTGCTGTGATTCACCGGAATAGTAAGTGACTTGAGTGAAGGTGCAGTATTGGTTTTGTTTATATATATATATATATATGTATATATATATATATATATATATATATATATATATTTCGTACACAGGTCCGGGAATGCAGGTGCTCCACACAGCGGTCCTGGGTGGGCTCCGAGAGGCCCTAATATAACGTTCAACACTCCCTTAGATATCAGGAGAACCAGGACACCTCCAATATGAAAATTCAATTTATTTCAGCACAGAAGGTTTCTGTGCTGAAATAAATTGAATTTTCATATTGGAGGTGTCCTGGTTCTCCTGATATCTAAGGGAGAGTTGAAAGTTATATATATATATATATATATATATATACATATATATATATATAGATATATATATATACACATACATGTTAACAATCATTTAAAAAAATTAAATATAATTAAATGAATTAGACTAAACAATATTTGTTAACACAGAAGTAGGTAGATCAATATCAGTGAAAGGATCACCAATTAATGAAGCTTCATTCAAACAAGTACAGTACATTTTATGAATGTATAACCATTTTCTAATTCCAAAGCAATTTGAAAACTAACTTACCATCAATGGTGAATGTTTTGGAAAGTCTCCGTAATCCATGCTTCATTATTTTACTGAAATCATCAGGGTACACATCACTGCGTATATAATTCAGAATCTGGTTTTACTTTGTGGCATCCATTGTTCTTTAAAATAACAAAAAAATACAAAATGAAGAAAATCTAAACATTGGAATTGTAAAAAAAAAAAACATTACATGGATGAACATAAGTTAACAAAGGTAATTAAGGTGTTTCTCTGATTGACAATTTACACCCACACATTCGTTTTTTGAGAATGGATACCATAGAATATCTCTCTATAGTAGCTGCCTCCGCTCTGGTGGAAGGAGCATATAAGCCATCAGAAGCCTGCTTCTTCGCCAAGGCATAGCACTTTTTAACAGAAAGAAAAAGATAGTTGGAGATGGTCCTCTTCTCTCATCAGCTTGCCTAATTTTCACAGCAATCAACAAATAAAAAGCTGATCATCCATTTGGCGTTGTTTAGTACGATGAATGACCACTGTGGGTCACATATATGTAAGAATGAGAAGGTAGAGAAAAAGTCGTCAGGACGATATTTAGACCAACGTGAAAGAGTGAACACTTTTTGAAAAGAGAACCAGCTTGCCTCAATAGATGGTAGTTAAATGTGTGGATACAGAGAGGGTTAGGTGCTCGTTAACCGTTATGTAAGAAGTAATTGCGGGGAAAAAAGAAAAAAATTGTATCGTCAACAAACATCTAGTGATTAGGCTCAAATGGAGTTCACGAGAAAATCTTCATAAAGAAATGTAAGATTTCAGTGTGCTCTAACAAAACATTTTAAGGCTGCTATAGTGAATTAAGCTGCTTGAAATACTATTGACAGCGTGTGACTAACATGGAAGATCGGTCAGGCACCCGCTAACAGGCTGGAAAAACTGAAAGATAACCTTTGTTTGTGCTCAAAGATGAAGACAGCCCCTCGCCAATGAGCTGACACCACCATCATCAGTTTTGTGAAGACATGAAAGGGGAGCACAGTAAACTTAAAAAGCTACTTGCTCACTTTGAAACACAGTTAACATGTGTGAAAAATTCAGGATACAAGATTAGCTGTTTACCTTTCTCTGTAGTCAGAGCCATGTGCTTAATCATTAGAGAGAAGCTTAATTGCTTCCTTATCTTCTGATTCCTTTGGAGGTTCTACCAGGGAGGTGTTGATGGCGACTTGCGGCGTGCGGTCAAAAGCTTCGGAATTGATAGAGAAAGACTTGTCAAGGATACTAAAAAGCTGCCTAGTCCAAATTCTGCACCGTTTGTGCAAAAGCTGAATTGATAAGCTTACAGTTGAGCTCCGTCCTGAGCTTCTGGCGCACAAAGTGGTGTTATAACTTGCTGACATTCACTCGCGTATTGTGCCTTTGGCCTTGCGGGCACCGCATGGGCTGGATGTGCATGTTGAGTTTTGAGAGATTGAGTCTGTGGTCTGTCCAGCAGTCTTTGCCGTACATGACCTCAGTCACTGACATCCTACTTGTCCCTTCCCCTTACTATAACGTAATCAATGAGATGCCTGTGCTTGCTGCATGGGTGCATCCAGGATGTCTTGTTACAGTTGTGTAGGCAGAAAGCTGTTTGCGATCAACAGGTCATGAGCTGCACAGGTTTCCAAACGCAGATGACCACTGCTGTTGCTTTTGCCAACTCCATTCTTCCCAATGACTCCCTCCTATGTCTGTTAGTCAGCACAAACTTTGGCACTGAAGTGCATAAGATAACAAGCTTGTCTTCCTTGGGCACCGATACTGTGAGGGAGTTAAAGTCTTCCTTAAACATGTCTTCAATGTCCTCTGCCCCCATGGTGGGATCATATGCACTGATAAAGGTGGTGCAACGCTTTCCTTCAAGGGGAGCCGCAGAGATGCATCGATTGTCAAATACTTTTGTGTGGCTGGCTATTTTGCTGATCAGATTAGATGTGATTGCAACCCACTCCTGCTCCAAGACGTTCTTTGGCTCCTTCGTATCGGACGCTGTTCTCTCTTAGGGGTGCGAACTGGATGTTGTACCTGCTGAATTATTTTTTGGCAACTGCTGTCAGTCTCCCAGGTCTGTCTGTTTTAGAGGTATCCATGAGCGTGCGAACATTCAATGTGCAAATGTTGAGCGTAGTCACTGCTATTTTCTTCTTAGTGATGCTACCACATTTTTGGGCTCCCGCATGCTGTGGCCAGCAGGCCATGTTTAGGGGACCTTTTTCTAGCGCCTTCTTCAGACCTTGGTGGTGAGCAGACCAATCATAAATAGGGCTACTCAGACACCCAGAGTGCTGCCGAACAATACTGCTGTTTCGGTACAGAATAAAGCAACCCATTACCCTGGGTCACCTGTGTGTGGTGTTGTGTCCACAGCTTCCGGTGTATCCGCACCTGCTGCTTTGTCATTTGCCCACCGACACAGGACTTGATGGATGGACGAGTGAGGATGAGCGTGAACTGGATTACAGTGAGGGAGAGTTGTGTAGGTCGTCAGCCTCACTCTCTTGCTTCCGCCTATCTTGATCCAGTGCACAACATAGTCGAGACAACTGGAGATAGGTAGGGATGCAATGGATTCCCTGCATTGTACGAATGTGTCTGACTGTTCCCTATTTGTGCTCCACAGCAGTTTGCCGAGTCCGCCTTCCTGCCCATTTACCAAATCTTTTTATGATCCCTATGCAGTCTGCTGGACCCAGTCTTCGCAGGCATAGGTAGACAAGCCTAACCTACCAGAGTTCAGCACCATTTGCTACCTTCCCCCATCGTTTTGCAAGCCAGTTGAAGCTGTTGCACGGGGTGTGTCCACTGTTGAATGCAAACTGCTACAAGGAGCAACAGGTGAGAGATGAGTGATGAGTGAGTGAGGACCAAGGTGGATGAACTACTTCGAAGCGCACAACATGTTCCCCCAAGAGAGGTACTACCTCCCTCTAACACCCCATGTAGATTGTAAATCTATAAAGTTTGTGTACCATGAGTGGGAGAAATGTGATGTTGGGAGTGAGTGTTGAAGTTTGGAGGGGTGGGATGAGGGATGGGGGAGCATGGGGGGGATTGAGGGGTTTATTTTCCATATGTATGTACCAAAGCTTGACCTATATCACCCCACCAGCATCTTGTTTAAGGAGGGTTTTAAGTGTATCAATAAAAATATCCAAAATGAAAAAAATACATATATATATATATATATATATATATATATATATATATATATAAATAAAAAAAACAAGCCAAGGCACTTTACCGTCAAGTCTGTAAAGCAGTGCGAAGATCCACATCCAGAGCCGATCCCAAATACCCTGCTCTTCCTTGCCAGCACCAAACGTTGCGGAGTTTGTCACACAAGCGCAGAGCATTTTGATAGCTGCCTGTAGATCTTTCATGGTATACAAGCTTGAACTTTCTGGTGCAGAGCCTGTGGGTGTCTAAAACTGAAACTTTATAACAGAGGGCACAAAAACGCATAGACCACAGCCAGGTTATGTTGTGACTTTAAAGACTCATATTAACTAGCAGGCTGTATGTCACCACACTAGACTGAGGAATAGCCTGGGTCTAATAGTGGGTAAGAGACAAAAGGAGCCCACAAAAAACAGTTGTAGACTACAGTTCTAAGAAAGACTATTATTTTGCACACACTATGTTCTATCTTGTGTGTGATGATAAATACCATGTTTAATTAAAAAACAAGTATTTCAATGGACACCATTCTTTTGGCTGGTAGAGCAAAGGATAACACACTATTATACACCAATGTCGTTAGTTGGTTATTCCCCAGGTGTTTTCCCAGTGGCAGGTGGCGGGACACGTGCGTCTCTTGTTCGTGCAAATTATTTGCATTGTCTCTTGTTGCAGGAGCTCAATCAAAGAGCCTCCATAATAGTTTAAATGGAAGCTCCACATCTAAAAATCCAATATGATACGTTGGAGCATTATTTCAGCAATTAAAAAACTTTTGTAAAAAAAGAAAAGGAACGTTTCCACGCATACACCTTAACTTTCAGAAAGTAATAGAAGAATAATGGTTTACTCATGGTGGACTGTTATGAATGACAACAGTTCATATTGACTACAGGATAGTAGTTATAGTTACAACAGATTTGAAGAGATGTAAAATTTATACTCACCACTGGTCATTTGGAAAAAACTGGAAATCCAGTTCTAAATGTGGAACAGTCCATGTTTAGCAGTCTTTGTGCAAGTTGAAGGAGCCCATTAAAGAGATATAATGGAAATCAATTGGTACTTATGGAGCCCAAACGTAGTTAGTGTTTGAAGGTTAGGGGAAAAAAAACACAAGAATCGAAAAAGTACTATATCTGGAGTTTGACAGAGGTGAAGAAGCTACTCATGTGTCACGAAAGTGGCTTTACTGCAACGCACCTCCTGCTCATTTTGAAACTTAAAATGAAAACAATTTAATTTTATTGTAGATTCAGCATTGCTTCCACTCCTACTTCACGTGCCGATAATGAGTTATTTAAAAGAATCTTAAAACCTTGGGTACAATACGGAGTATAAAGTAGTAGCGATCAAATGGATGAATTGTACAATGTTAACGGGAAAACCAGGGACTGATATTTGCTTTATCGCCTAAAAAAAGCGGGTCTGATTCTAGGCAAATAAAGTCTCTTAATGAGCATGGCATGTTTTAGAAAAATTTAAAATTGGCCAACTTTGAATAAACAGATAATCCATAAAAATTGTCAAATGGTGCACTGAGAGGAAAAAAAAAGATGTTTTAAGCTTGAAAATTTAGAGATGGAAAATTTGTTGGCTTGCACACCTCTAATTAGAAACAAATGTAGCAGTTAAAAAGGGAAAGTTGGACAAATTACTAAAGTTTTAAGTTACTTTGCTGGTGGATTTAAATACAGAAAAAAAGAGACCTTGATTTCTTACCACCCACTGTGCAAATGGAGGGTGAATATGATATATGGCTTTGCACAGTGGCAACAAGGTCTAATGAGGCTTGGCTCCTGAGCTTCCACTAGGTCCACATATGTGGCCTCCTGAAGCATAAAACCTTGCAGAAAGAAATTAGCAAAATAGGAACAATATAGTGCGTTAATTTCAAAATTTGAAACCATAAAACAAGTGACCAATCCTGGCTTCAATGGTTGACCAAATGATGTTGTTGTAGCCCAAAAAAAAAATATTGACAGACCAAAGTTTTTAAGATTTATCAGATTTGACAGAAAGTTCCCATACTGGAGTTCATGGTGTGCTCTCAACAAAAATGAGTGTCACACCACAGCATGTAGCAGGAATACCTATTGCCTTAATGCAAAAGAAACTGTCCTTTTTAAAACTCTCTGTATAAATTCTGGTTTTGGATGCTCGCTCCCTGGACTTTGACCGGACAACAGAGTCTCAGCTACTGGCTTTATAGGTTTACGGACTGGCCACACGGTCACCAACGGTGACCACTCAAATTAACGTTAACTGTTCAGATACCCTAGTCCTTGGTTGGAACCGTTCCTGTTGCTGCTGTAGGCCCAGACACACAAGTTGTGACGTTCTTTTTTGATTCAGGTGGGGGAATGCAGGGCGGTAGTAGTTTTGTGGCTCCCGACACACGTTCCAGAAGTTTCAGTAATAGAAACTTGAGAAAATTATGTGATTTCATTCATAATTTGCGGTTTGTTGGAGCATTCTAGCAAAAAACAAACAAAATGTGATTCATGCAAGTAATGCCATCCTTCACTTTTCACTATGTGAGTAGTTTTATAATAATTAATAAATAAAAAGGTACAATTTGGCTAGTTTCTCTGGGTACCGGTTGATCTATGGTTGCAAAATGTAGGAGGTACACACACTATAAATTATGATGAGTTTTCACTTGAAAAATGTCCTGCATAAAAGTTGCATTTTGTGGCGTTTTCTGTCCGAGCCACTAGGTCTACTCACACCAAGCAACACTTCTGGTCCGAGACTTGGCGGAAATTCCAGGTGCAAGGAAGTGTGTGGCTTCCCAAAGTTTCCAGCATGCTCCATAAATGTGATGATTTTTTTTTTTTTGCTTTTTAAAATACATCTGTGAGGTGTGTGGGATTAGGGATCAAAAATATTGAGAGTGAGGTAAGTAAGCACACCATAGATACATCTCGGTAACTATTTTTTAAAAGTTGTCCGGTTTGCTAGCTTTCTGTAGGTGGCGGATGAGCTACTGTACAAAATGCAAAGACACCCACAATAGGAAAAGAGGGAAAATTTGCTGGGGAAAATTTGCATGATTCAATGTTACGTTTTGGGTTGTTTACTGTTGCAGGCAGCATGTCTACCCACACCCCACACAAGTGATGTACCATTTTAGTTTTTTTAAATTGATACATTTATGGGACCATAGAATGCAAAAACAATTGTTATTAACAATTTTATGTAGCTGCATTTTGGATGTTAGCTAGTGTTATGGGACGCTCACAGTTTGAATAATACCATGCAAATCATATACTAGTGGAAGTACACTCCAATTGTGTGATGTAAGAATAACCACTGTTCATAAACTCTGTATCTTATGCTCATTCCAGAAATACATAGACTTCCTTAATAGACATTTTTCATTCTGCTTCTTTTGCTTTAATAATTGTTGTAAACTCATGACCAAATGAAAAACAATTTTGTGTTTTAGCTCAGTTTCTGAATCTGAGTACCTTGGGGTATTGGCAAACCTACAAACCCTATACATCCCTTAACTAGAAGGCTCTGGCAAAACTGACAGTGTTTTTCTTTTTTCAATCATTGTGACCAAAAATTATAGTTGCAAACCATTCCCAAGTGCTATTTCTGAAGGGAGAGGGGTTTTGGGGTTGGGGGTAGTGAGTAGCATTTTCTCACATTTTTGCTCCATAAAACCTTTTTAAAAAATAAACAAAAACAAAAAAAAAATATATAAATCTTAGCTATATTTTAACTATTTCCAAGGTTTACTTCAGGGTAATCCATAAAGCCTGGGCACATTTAGAATCCATAGGTTGCTGGAAAAAAAACAACAGAAATGTATTGTGGACAGCGTATGTGGTGAAAACGTGATGGATGCTTAAGTGTAAACTACTCCAAATTATCCAAAAAAGCCTTAGCAGTGGGGGTTGTGGGGACACAGCAGGAAAAAGGTTAAATTAATGTAGATGTAAGTAACTTAGATAGAAAAATCACTGTCTAAATAATGGAACATTATACAAAATTACTTATGTTTCTGATACTTGAAAAACAAATTGGCACAAGGTCCAAAGGGGCACACTGCTAGCTGCAAAGTTTTAAAGAGGGTGGGGGGTATGGCTGGAGAATAGCTGTACATTTGTTTGCATGTCAGTCAATGGTAGTGCTTTGTGGCAATCTAACATCCTTTTTTAAAACAAATCTTTTTATTCTAAACAAAGTTCATCATACATTGGAACCCATATCAATTACATAGGCATGGTATCTCAATCAAGGTATACAATAAAATACGGCGTGCGACCAACATTACATGATCATTGTTCTTAAATCATCTTGTGTCACACCCAGTCACTCTTGTCTTCCCTCACTTCCTGGGAGTGGACTTCCTGTGTCTCTATATGCCTCCCAGTTTGACCATATTATTTTTTATTTCTTCACGCATCCCCTGCTGTTGTAAATCACTTGTTCTGCTCTTTGGAACCAGTCCAAGTCCCTCTCCCAGTCTGTGATTCTTGGAGGGTACCTCACCCCCATTCCCGTGTAATGAGTCAAATTTTAGAAAAATCTTTGCGTATCTGGGCCACCCCTCATCGGCAGTAATGGCCAATAGCAACCATTTCGCCTCTAGGGTTGTGTGCAGTCCATTTACCGTACCCATTATTTGAACCACCCTCTCCCAATATTCCTGAATGTTTGGGCATCCCCACAGGGTGTGGAAGAAGGAACCTGCCGCATCCCATCCCCTGGCACATCTGTCGTAGTCAATCGACCCATCCTATGTAATAGTGTTCTGCTCTGTGTAGAATCCTGAACTGTATGAGACGGAAACAGGCCTTTATGCCCACCTCCCTGGGGGGTTGCATCGCCTCCACCCAGTCCTTATCGTCAAGTGTTCCTAAGTCATTTTTGCAGGCGGACTGTAATGTCCTCAGGGGGGTCTTAATTTTTTTGTATATCCGTGAGATAGCCCTACTCGTCAATGGTTCTGTCCTTCTACTGTGTGTCTGTGGAGCACGCTGCCAGGCTGCAGCAGCCTATAATGTTCCCATTGTCTCATCTCATATTCACGTTCAAGGTACTCAAAAGGTCAATAGTGCTTCTCCTCTCCATACATCACCCAGGAACTCTATCCCGATGAGCTCCCACCTTAAAACCCTGGAGTTTCCACACATTCTGCAACAGTGTGCTGGACCAAAGTTGGGTTCTGTCTGTTAGTTTCCCTTCCCATCCTATAAATCTATTGGCCGCCCTCCAGGATTTAACCACTGACTGTGTATGAAACGGCAGTCGACCCAACTGGTCGCCCCCATACAGGAGCGTATGAAAGCCCAGAGGTACCATTGCCTCTCTATCCAGCCTAAATGCTAGGTCGTCTAATGCCGCTAACACCCAGTTATTGACCGTGCAGTTGTGATCCCCAGTAATACGTACGCACATCCGGTACCGCCAGGCCTCCCTTGAACACTCCCCTCTGGAGTTTAGTTAGGGAGATGCGCAAGCTATCCCTGTGCCACAGCAGGTTCCTCAATTCACTATTAATATTCTGAAATACTCCGGGGGGCACCTCATATGGAGTATTTTGCAGACAATACAGAAGCAGCGGCAGGGCCATCATTTTGAAGAGCACCACACGTCCCATCAGAGAGACCAGGAGCCACCTCCAATGAAAGGCATCCGCCTGGAAGCGCCTCAGTTGCACCAACAAGTTTTCTTCCAGGAACATGGGCACATCGCATGTGACAGAAATACCTAGGTAACATAACCCATCAGTCGCCACTGGGGCGACACACTGCGTAAGTAGTTCCGGGGCACCCCCGTGAGCGGGTAGACCAACAAATTGTCCCAGTTGATTTGGGATCCTGAGTAACTACCAAATACTTGGAAGATATGGAGCAGCCTGTCCACCGTCACTCTCACCGCATAGAGCAGAATATCATCTGCATTTAAAGGAGAATAGCTCCTCCCATCCCTCCTGCCCTTCTATCCCACATACCAAAGAATCTTGCCGTATCCAAGGCGCTAGTGGCTCAAGCGCCAGTGCAAAAATCATACGGGACAAGGGACATCCCTGTCTCGTCCCACTGCTAAGCACAAACGGGCGAGATATTGACCCGTTCACCTGCACCCATGCCAGGGGACACCGGTATAGGAGCCGCACCAATTTGCAAAATCCAGGGCCGAATCCCATCCTGTCCAGCGCTGCAAATAGATATGGCCATTCAATACTGTAAAATGCCATTCTGGCATCCAACGCCAGCACTACGGCGTCCTCATGGTCTGCTTCATTGGTCATGTGCAAGACCCGATACAGGCAACAGAGGTTGAGCTTAGTCCCCCCCCCAACATAAAGCCTGCCTGATCAGGATGAATCAGTATTCTAATCACCCTACGCAGCCTGTTGGCCAGGATCTTTGCCAAGACCTTAAACGCTACATTTTAAATCCAAATAGGCCTGTACAAACCGCAGACTCTAGGTCTTTCCCTTTCTTTGGGATTTCCACTATTGTGGCTAATCTCTGATCCCTTGGCAGGATCCCTTCTATCCTTGCTGTCCTGAACATTTGCAGTATACATTTTGCTGCCTCTTTAACTGTACACTTGTATAGTTCGACCGGGATACCACTGGGCCAGACTGCCTTTACAGACTGTAAGTCTCGAAGGGCCTGACCAACCTCCTCCTCCTCTAGCTCATCACGGGCCTCAGTTGTGAGAGTCGGCAGGGACACATCCTCCAGGAGCTCCACACATTCCCTTCCGGAGTATTCGACCATGGACTCGTATAGCCGCTCATAATAGTCCGCAAATGCCTCAGCAATGTCTACACTGGTCCTGCACTCCTGCCCCTTCGCATCCTGGACTGTCACGACCCAGTTCCTCCCCATTAGGTACACCAGGCCCAACGCTTCCACAAACTTCCAAAGGGTACTCTCTCCCACCGCCACCCTGGGCCCCAAAAACCTGTCCCCCTGCACATCCATGACATCCTTCATATCTCCACCCAGGATCAGGAAGCCCCTGGGCAGGCCCAGTAACTCACCTCCCAACTCTCGGAATGTGTCCCCTTGCATCCTGGGAGGCACAAAGTGAGCAAATGTTTATAGTTGGACCCTCCCAGGTGCCTGTCTGCATGACGTACCTACCTAAGGGGTCTGCACGCGTGTCGCCGAGAGTATATGCCACCTTTATGCTGACAATTATTCCAGCCCCCTTCAAACTAGATGTGTAACCCGTGTGTGCAACCAGGGAGTAGCCCATTAGATCTAGTGCCTTGTATCTGTTCCCTTTCAAGTAAGTTCCCTGAATCAGGATAAGGAAAATGGCTCCCTGTTGCAGTTACCCCCACTTTTTGCATGATATTGATGCTGACTTGACTGGGAAGTGTGCTGGGATCCTGCTAACCAGGCCCCAGCACCAGTGTTCTTTCAATAAAAATGTACCATTGTTTCCACAATTGGCACACCCCTGACACACTTGTAAAAGGTACCAGTGGTACCAAGACCAGGGAAGATCCCTAAGGGCTGCAAGCATGTGTTGTGCCACCCTGAGGGACCCCTCACCTAACACAGGCACACTGCCATTGCAGATAGTGTGTGTTGGTGGGTATAAAAAGGCAAAGTCGACATGGCATCCCTCTCAGGATGCCATGTACACCAAATACTGCCTGTGGCACAGGTAAGTCACAGTTAAGTCACCCCTCTAGCAGGCCTTAAAGCCCTATGGCAAGGTGCACTAAACCACAGGTGGGTGCATAGCTGCATGGGCAATATGCCCCTACATTGTCTAAGCCCATTCTTAGACATTGTAAGTACAATGTGGCCATGTTAATTATATGGTCTGTGAGATACTCATATATGGTCTTGGAGATACTCATAACGACACAGCTCCGTAATGGCTACATTAAGCACTGGGAAGTTTGGTATCAAACTTCTCAGATTAATAAACCCACACTGATGCCAGACCTGAATTTATAAAAACAAAAAATGCACACAGGGGGCATCTTAGAGATGCCCCCTGTATTTTACCCAATGCTTCAGTGCAGGACTGACTGGTCTGTGCCAGCCTGCCACTGAGACAAGTTTCTGTCCCCCTAGCGTAAGAGCCTTTGTGCTCTCTTGGGCCAGAAACAAAGCCTTCGCTGGGTGGAGGTGCTTCACACCTCCCCCCTGCAAGAACTGTAACATCTAGCAGTGAGCCTGAAAGGCTCAGGCTTTGTGTTACAATGCCCCTGGGTACTCCAGCTAGGGGAGATGCCCACCCCGGGACACAGCCCCCACTTTTGGCAGAAAGCTCGGAGGAGATAATGAGAAAAACAAGGAGGAGTCACCCTCCAACAGGACAGGCCCTAAGGTGCCCTGAGCTGAGGTGACCCCTGCCTTAGGAAATCCTCCATCTTGTTTTGGAGGATTCCACCCAATAGGATTAGGGATGTGCCCCCTCCCCACAGGGAGGAGGCACAAAGAGGGTGTAGCCATCCCCTAGAACAGTAGCCATTGGCTACTGCCCTCCAGACCTGAACACACCCCTAAATTGAGTATTTAGGGGGCACCCTGACCCCAGGAAATCAGATTCCTGCAACCTGAAACAAGAAGAAGGACTGCTGAACTGGAAGCCCTGCAGAGACAACAGAGATGACAACTGACTTGGCCCCACCCCTACTGGCCTGTCTCCAGACTCAGACAACCTGCACAGCGATGCATCCAGTGGGACCAGCTACCTCTGAGGACTCAGAGGACTGACCTGCAACTAAAGGACCAAGAAACTCCATTGGACTGCGGATCTGTCCAAAACTACAACAAAGAAACCATCTTTAAAGAGACTCCAGCCTCACTCCCGAAGCGTGAGTCTCCACACTCTGCACCCAACGCCCCCGGCTCATGTCCAGAAGAAGCAACACCACAGAGAGGACCACCAGGCGACTACAACGACGTGGAAACCCTGACGACCTCCCTGCACCCCCACAGCGACGCCTGCAGAGGAGATCCAGCGGCTCCTCCTGACTATGGCTGCCCGGTAACAAAGAACTCAAGGCCTGGAAGAAGCACTGCACCCGCAGCCCCCAGGCCAGAGAGGAATGAACTACTGGTGCAAGAGTGACCAGCAGGCGGCCCTCATCTTTGACCAGTTGGTGGCTGGCCAGAGAAACACCCCCTTGCCCTGCCTGCATCACCAGAGTGACACCCAGGTCCCTCCATTGATTTCTATTTAAAACCCGACACCTACTTTGCACACTGCACCCAGCTGGCACTGTGCCGCTGTATTTTGTGTGCCTGTCTGGGACCCCCCCAGTGCTCTACAAAAAAAACCCTGGTATGCTCCCTGAGGACGCAGGTACTTACCTGCTAGCAGACTGGAACCGGAGCACCCCTGTTCTCCATAGGCGCCTATGCTATTTGGGCCCTACTTTGACCTCTGCACCTGACCAGGCCTTTGTTGCTGGTGCTGGGTGTTTGGCTTGAACCCACAACGGTGGGCTGCCTTGTACTTACCTCCCCCAGGAACTGTTGAATTTTGCACTGTCCTCTTTTAAAATAGCTTATTGGCATTTTTGCCCAAACTGTGTACCTTACTGTTATCATTCCAAGTCCTATATTTACTTATGTGAAGTACCTTACAATTTATGTACTTGAATTCTGAATTTTGTGGTTCTAAAATAAATTAAGAAAAGAAAATGTTTCTATACAAAAACCCATTGGCCTGGAGTTAAGTCTTTGAGTTTGTGTTCTCATTTATTGGCTGTGTGTGTACAATAAGTGCTTAATACTACCCTCTGATAAGCCTACTGCTCGACCAGACTACCACAAAATAGAGCATTAGTATTATCTAATTTTGCCACTATCAACCTATAAGGGTAACCCTTGCACACTATCTCTCACTTGGAGATAGTATATAGAGGCAGCTTCCTACAACTACAGTGCGCGTAATTTTATTGCCAAGGCCATTGACATTGCAGGTCATAATCTTGACCTCTGCTGTGGATTATTGTAGCATGTCGTGTTCTGGAGTATAACCCCCTCCTGATCCTTGACCCTGCCTCTACCCTGTAAGTAAGTGTCTTCTTGCTGAGCTAAAACCATAGGCCCCTACTGGGACAGGAACTGTCCCCGGAAACCCACTCCAACTCCCCCATATACACTTCCCACCCTGCTACCCTTCATTGTGGACCCAAACTCACCTACCTCCCCACGTTGCAGAGCGCCTGTCGCCATAGAACGGTCTAACTAGTAAAGGACTGGCTGGCGGCACCAATCAGCGTTTTGAAACTGGATGCGCCAGCCCTACATCCCTTGTTCTCTTTTGTCTCAAAACATCGCCTCTACTGGACTACCAAATAATCAGCTTTTCTCATGGTAGGGTACCTGTCTCCTGGCAGTCGTCCCTCATTATATACCACCACCCCAAGTCATTTATATCTCGAGACCATCTGCCTTGTCGTATAGTCTCTCTTAGGCCCCCGCTTTTCAGGACACATCCATCTCTGTGTCCTGTTGTCCAGCTCGACAATTTTGACAATCCTCTGCAGTGTTCGGGTCGGATGTGGACTGAGCCAAATGCCCCCTCATGACCCTGGCTGGTTGGTCCAAGGGCCTGGCTGACGTCTCACTTCTCGGGGTACACTTACCCCCCTTGCGCCAAGCTTCGATCCTGTCCCAGGCCTCAGACAGTATGACGAAGAACCAAGATTTGTCCTTCATCACAAACCTTAGTCTGGCGGGGAAAAGCATCATGTATTGAATGTCTTTTGCTCTCAGGGTCCTCTTGACCTCATCAAAACTCAGTAGCGGACGTTGAACTTGCAGCGTCAAGTCTGTCAAAAACCTCACAGTGGTGCCTCATACTGGAGGTCCCCCGAGACCGGGCTGTTTGCAGAATGGCATCTCTGTCTCTGTGGTTGAACACTCGAGCTATGATAGTTCTCAGAAGGGCCCCTGGCCTCAGCGGCGGCAACCACACTCTATGCGCCCGCTCAATAGAGAAAAATATGAAGAGTCTTTTTGGCCAGAGGTGGTTGGTTATCAAGTCCTCCAAAAAGAGGTCCACAGCAGGCCCCCCTGCCCCCACCGGGACTCCCACCACACGGATATTGTTTCTCCTCACCCTGCCTTCCTGATCCTCTAGCTGGGCTGCCATTTGAGCCTGTTGTTTCGTTGTGGACTGGACCTGATCCTCAAACGTTTTGGTTGTAGATTGCAATAGGTGAAGGTGTTTTTCCTCTGTTTTAAGTTTGTAGGACATCTTGCGAAAGTCTGCTGGCAGGAGATTTACATTCAGCGTCACAGCGTCCAATTTTGGCTCTAGCAAGCTCTTGAGATCTCGAGTGGCGTCCATAATGGCTCACAAGGAGGGCTCTGCATCTCCGGTCAGCTCCCCATCATCCTCGCTTGCTGCCTGTAGTTTCCCCACCGTATACTTGTCCATTTGATTTGACTGTGCATTAGGATGGCACTTTCGATTCAACATTTTTCCACCTCCTGCTGTCTCACACCGGTCCCCTCGGCCGCAGACTCTCCGTCTCTCACTGGGCCCCACCAACCTCCGCCACTGTCACAATTCAGCCTGAGGGCTCGCCGCTCCCTACTGGCCTTCTCTTTCAGTATTCAGGCCCAGATTATCATTTACACTGCCACCTCCAACCCCCAGGCTTGCAGTCTGGGCGTGGCCGACCTGCACCGCCCGTCCCGGTGGCTGGGCCCACCTCCTACCACTCTCTGCCTATTCCGGCAGGGTGGGCCTTCCTCCGTGCTGTCCTATAGGCCTCCTCGGTGCATCCAAGCCACGATGATACACTTCTTGCACACACCACCCCACCCCCCTATCAGAGGAGGGAGAAGGATGAGAGGGTGGGAGGGGGAAGGGTGTGGTGGTCGGCCACCTCCTTAGCCAGTTGTTGGACCCTTCCTGTTTCTTCATGTTTTATGCCCTTGGCACCGACAGTGCCGCCTTGGAGCCGAGCTACATGCTGCCAGGCTCCCACTCCTGACCCATACCGCGTGCTCCGGTCCAGTGCAAACCGCTGCCTCCCAATCTCCTTCCAGTGACAACTGAGAAAGGCAGGCCGCACCTCTGCAACTGGCCGTTGACCTCTGGCAGGCCGCGAGGGACCCCGCCACTCACCGTCCACTGCAGATGCTGCTCAGGGGCAAAGTTGCTCACTCCCAGGTCCCCACTCCTTACTTGACGGCACGCTGCGGTCATCCTCCTGTGGGCCCGCAATTCATCAGCACTCCTCTCCCCCAGGCACCGGGTGCCGCCACCTGTCCTTGCTCCGGCGGGCCCGTGGTTCATCCACTCTGTCATGTACTCTCCAGTTCAGTCTTCCTGCGCAGGCAGAGGCCGGCCAGCGGGACCCTGGATCCACATAGCCTGCTGATGCATCGATTCACTTGCTTTAGGGCAGCTTCTTTAGTGCCGATGTTGTCAGATTATGTACGGATATTGAGGTTAATTATGTGTGGTGATCGAAGATTTTGTAATATAAGGACATTTTGGTTGCTGACAAGCCAAACCTCCCCTCAAGGCAACATCCTTGGGCATCAGCTGAAGCACTTCATGCTCCCGATACACTGCAGCCATGCATGGATCTTCAAATAAAATGTTTAAAGACCCAATTTTTAATAAGCATATGTACAAAGATATGCATGCGCACAAAAGAAAATAGGGAACTCTGAAAGATGAAACAGACACCATGCTGCCAATTATGTAGCCAAACCAACCATACAGGAGACAAGGAGGACTTATCAGGGAGTGGGGGGGTGATTGGGGGGAGGGGGTTTCAAGGTAAACTACAAGTAATGTGTTTTTAATCTTGGCTGTACAGAACATCTAATGCATGCAAAATAGAACATAATAAGGCTGAGGTATCAGTTTTCAGCTTGGCAGGGGTATGCGCCTTATCAAAAAAGAAACAATCATTGTCCGGGTAAGTCAGATATACACCAATCAATCAAAGTTTTGTAAAACGCGGGCAATCACCCTTAGAGTCTCAGGGCGCAGAAAGTGGGCATGCTGCTCAGTCGAAGAGCCAGGTCTTGAGTTCTTTCTTGAACAGTTTCAGTGAAGCTGTCTGCTTGAGCTTGAGGGGAAGTGTGTTCCATCCATGTCCAGGCTGCTAGGTATGAGAAGTATCTTCCTAATGCTGTACTGTTCAGTTTCTTGGGAACAGATGCAAGTGCGAGCTGGGAGGAACGGAGATGTCTGTTGGGTATGTAGAAGATGAGGCGGTAGTTGATGTATGGGGGTACTATATTGTGCAGTGCCTTTAATGTGATGGGCTGGTTGCTTGGGAGCCAGCGTAGGTCTATGAGATGGGAGGATATTCAGTTGTGTTGGTGGAGGTCGAGGATGAATGTGGGTGCTGCATTCTGGACTCAGTTGACGTAGTCCTACTTGATGGTGATGAGTGAGTGCAGGACTGTCTGACTCGTGTCGGGGAAATACATTTTAAAATCTTCTGTGGGAGACAGAGAGTGTAGGAATCCGTCTCTGTATATACTAACTCAAAGTGAGAGATAGTGTGAACAGAGTCCAAGGGTTACCCTTAGAGATTGATAGTGGCAAACTTAGATAATACTAATGCTCTATTTGTGGTAGTGTGGTCGATCAGTAGGCTTATCAGAGCGTAGTGTTAAGCATTTGTTGTACACACAGGCAGTAAATGAGAACACACTCAATGCCTTGACTCCAGGCCAATAGGTTTTTATATAGAAAAATAATATTTTCTTAATTTACTTTAGAACCACAACATTTAGAATTCAAATAAGTACATAAATTGTAAGGTACTTGGCATAAGTAAACATAGAACTTGGAATGAAAACAGTAAGGTACACAGTTTTGGCAAAAATACCAATAAGCTATTTTAAAATAGGACAGTGCAAAATTCAACAGTTCCTGGGGGAGGTAAGTACAAGTTAGTCTAGCAGGTAAGTAAAGCACTTACAAGTTCAGTCTCCAGGGCATAGGCAGCCCACCGTTGGGATTCAAGTCAACCACAAAACACCCAGCACAAGCAACACAGGGCCGGTCAGGTGCAGAGGTCAAAGTAGGGCCCAAATAGCATAGGCGTCTATGGAAAACAGGGGTGCTCCGGTTCCAGTCTGCCAGCAGGTAAGTACCTGCGTCCTCGTGGAGCAGACCAGGGGGGTTTTGTAGAGCACTGGGGAGGTCCCAAACAGGCACACAAAATACAACGGCACAGTGCTAGCCGGGTGCAGTTGCCAAAGTAGGTGTCAAAGTAGAAATCAATGGAGGGACACAGGTGTCACTCTGGTGATGCAGGCAGGGCACGGGGGCTTCTCTGGCCAGCCACCAACTGGGCAAAGATGAGGGCCGCCTGCTGGTCACTCCTGCACCAGTAGTTGGTGCCTCTCGGGCCTAGGGGCTGCGGGTGCAGTGCTTCTTCCAGGCCTCGAGTTCTTTGTTACCGGGCAGTCGCAGTGAGGGGGAGCCTCTGGATTCTCTCTGCTGGCTTCACCGTGGGGATGCAGGGAGGTTGTCTCATGGTGGCCTCGTCATGGGAGTCACCTGGGGGTCCTCGCTGCAGTGTTGGTTTCTCTGGACACGAGCCAGGAGCGTTGGTGCAGAGTGTTGGGGACTCACGCTTCAGGATTGAGGTGGGAGTCCCTTCAAAGATGGTTTCTTCATTGTTGTTTGGACAGAGCCCATGTCCACTGGACTTTATTGGTCCTTTGGGTTGCAGGGCAGTCCCCTGAGTTGGCGGAGGTCGCTGGTCCCGCTGGGAGCATCGCTGTTGCAGGTTCTTTGAGTCTGGAGACAGGCAGGTAGGGTTGGGGCCAAGTCAGTTGTTGTCTCCGTCTTCTCCACAGAGCTTTCAGGTCAACAGTTCTTCTTCTTTAGGTTTTCAGGAAATCTGAAATTCTGGGTTCAGGGTCACCCTTAAATACTGAATTTAGGTGTGTGTTATGGCTGGATGGAAGTAGCCAATGGCTACGGTCCTGGAGGATGGCTATGCCCTCCTTGTGCCTACTCCCTTTGGGGAGGGGGGCACATCCATATCCTTATTGGGTAAATCCTCCAAAACAAGATTGAGGATTTTCCAAGGAGGGGGTCAATACAGCTCTGGACAACTTAGGGGTGGACCCGGCTGAGGGGGTGACTGCTCCTTGTTTTTCTCAGTATCTCACTGGACTTGCCACCAAAAATGAGGCTGTGTCCGAGGGGCTGGCATCTCAACTAGCTGGAGTGCCCTGGGGCATTGTAACACGAAGCCTGAGGCTTTGAGGCTCACTGCTAGGTGTTACAGTTCCTGCAGGGGGAGGTGTGACACACCTCCACCCAGTGCAGGCTTTGTTTCTGGCATCAGAGAGCACAAAGGCTCTCACACCAGGAGGTCAGAAACTCGCCCCTCTGTGGCAGGCTGTCACAGACCAGTCAGTCTTGCACTGAAGGATTGGGTAAAATACAGGGGACATCTCTAAGATGCCCTCTGAGTGCATTGTGTAATAAATCCAGCACTGGCATCAGTGTGGGTTTATTATTTGGAGAAGTTTGATACCAAACTTCCCAGTGTTCAGTGTAGCCATTATGGAGCTCTGGAGTTCATTTTGACAAACTCCCAGACCATGTACTTAATATGGACACACTATTCTTACAATGCCTGAGAATGGACTTAGACACTGTAGGGGGATATTGCTCATGCAGCAATGCCCTCACCTGTGGTATAGTGCACCTTGCCTTAGGGCTTTACGGCCTGCTACAGGGGTGACTTACGTATGCCAAGGAAGTATTTGGTGTGAATGCCATCCTGAGGGGGATGCTATGTCGACGTAGCCTTTTTATCCCCACCAACACACACTAACTGCAATGGCAGTGTGCCTGTGTTAGGTGAGGGATCACTTAGGGTGGCACAACACATGCTGCAGCCTTTAGGGACCTTCCCTGGTCACAGGGCCCTTGGTACCACTGGTACCTTTTCCCAGGGACTTACCTTTTTGCGAGGGGTGTCCCAATTGTGGAAACAATGGTACATTTTTAACTGAAAGAACACTGGTGGTGGAGCCTGGTTAACAGGATCCCAGCACACTTCTCAGTAAAGTCAGGATCAATAGCAGGCAAAAAGTGGGGAAGTAACTGCAAAAAGGAGCCATTTTCCTACAGAGGGTGTGTAAGTTTGTTGAGGAGACAGCGTTAACTTGTTGTGTCATTGATAGAGAGAAGTCAAGGATAAAGTCCAGTTTGCGCAATTGGTCAATGTGGGCAGGGGCGTTAACCTGAGTGGGTGGCCACCAGGAGTTGTTCCAGGCAGAATGGGGTGTAGCCAATCACAAGGATTTCTGTCTTGTCCGAGTTGAGCTGGAGGCAGCTGATGTCCATCGAAGGGCAGACTGCTCTCATCCCATTGTGAAAATGCATCTTGGCTTGAGCAGAGTCGCCCGGAGAGGATCAGTTGGGTGTCATTGTCGTAGGAGACTATCTTTACCTCGTGTTGTTTGATGATCTTAGTGAGCATGCCATGTAGAGGTTAAAAAGCTTCGGGCAGTGTGTGGATCCTTGGGCCACTCCGCAGCAAGTGTCTTTAGGTTCTGATGTGAACGGTGGTAGTCTGACCCTCGGTGCTCTTCTGGTGGGGAAGGACCAGATCCAGCTCAGGGCTTTTTCTCGGATGCCAGCGTCGTGCAGCCTGTCACAGAGGCTGAAGTGGGAGACGGTCTCAAATGCAGTAGAGAGGTCTAGAAGGAACAGTGCGGCAGTGCCTACGCGGTGCAGTATGATGCGTATGTCGTCGGTGGTGGCTAAGTGTGCCGTTTCAGTGCTGTGGTTGCTTCCAGATCTAGGATACTGTGTGTCCCGAGGAACTCGATGAGTTCCTGGTTGACGGCTTTTCCCGTTACCTTCGATGGGAAAGTGAGCAGAGACACGGGTCAGTAATTCTTTGGCTCCCTAAGGTCGGCTTTGGGTTTCTTGAGTAGCGGGCTGATTTCTGCGCGTTTACAGTCTGAGGGGAATGTGGCGGTCTTAAACGATAGGTTGATGGTTCAGCAAAGCTCTGGTGAAATGATGGTGATGACAAGGTTGAGGATGTGATGAGGGCATGGATCTGAGGGTGCTCGCAAGTGGATGGAGTTCATTATTCTTTGGGTGTCGTCTACAGTAATGATGGTTCAGCAGTTCAGTATCTGGTGGGGGTGCAAGGTCCATGGTGCTGAGCGGTGAAGGTGGGCTCTGTATGCTGAAGCCTTCATAGATTTCCCACATCTTACAGGGAAAGAAGGTGGGGAAGATCGTTGCGGAGGTCTTGGGAGGGAGGGATGGATGAGGTGTCTGCCCTGTGGTTCGTGAACTCTTTGACAATGATGAAGAGCTCTTTGATGTTGTGACTGCTGGTGTTGAGCTTTTTGGGTGGCTCGAATGTTCTGGTGGTACGTGGTGTCAGTATTTTTGAAGGTGGTGAGGTTTGGTGGATTTGCTGAGGCTCCATTTGCATTACAATCATCTGCAGGCACGCTTGGGTTGGTGTAGGTCTTGCGTAAACCACCTGGGAGTTTTGCTCTGTAGATTCCATGCCAATTTCCTTAGTGGGGGGCTACATTGTCGGCACATTCCGAGCCAGCACTTTAGTTTGCCTGCGGATTCATTAGCGTCTGTTGGGAGGGAGTGGTTGACAGCGTTTGGTGATCTGTACTTCCGTGACTTTACCCCAATGTCTGCCAGGGGGTTAGGGAATGTGGTGGCATGCAGTGTTGGAGTTGGTAAAGTAGATGCACTTGTGGTCAATCCAACAGTGTGCGGAGGTGTGGATGATGGTGAGGTTGTCCCCTGCTGAGAGAATGGCGTAGAGGATGTGTACGGCTTTGTGGGTGGGGACGTTGAGGAGTTGTTTGAGGCTGAGAGTTGTGGGGTTGTACAGGATGTTTGACGTATTGGGGGTCATTGAGGGTATCAAGCTGTAAGTCGAGATCACCGAGTGGGATATAACAGGAGGAAGTGAGTGCTTGGAGGGGCAACGAGGTTGACGATGTCTTGTAAAGACTGGGGTTGAGGTGCAGGTGGCCTGTAGATGAGGGTGCCATGTAGGAAGGTCGGTTGGTCAGGATGTGGAAATGTAGATGCACGTGCGTTGACAGAATGCGACTAGATGATAAAAGGCGGAGGTTGTTCTTGTAGATTATGGCAATGACACCTCCAGGAAGGTTGTCTCTGTCCTTGTGTATGATCTTGTAGTTGTGCGTAATGGCCGTGGCAATGTCCGTGGTAGCTGCAGGGGTGATCCAACTCATCGTGAGAAGGTGACGTCCAGGGCTGTTGAGTCAAGGGGGTCTCAGACTTGTAGCGCATGCTTGACGAGGGAGCATGTGTTGAGGAGCAGTGAGGAATCATGGGGTGGTACTTGGGAGTATGCTGGAGCAGGCCCAGCAAGAAAATGATCCATGGTTGTACATGTGGTCAGCTTGGTGGCATGCTGATGATCTTATGGGGTTGAGGGCACACAGAGTGCTTGCGTTGAACCGGCAGAAGGGGTGAGAACCAGGGTCCGTGGCGCTGGGTGCTGTCCATGCACAAACAGGCGTCCCTGTGGCGCACTAGCGTGGTGGCTGTCGTTAAGAAAGAGATGGAGGGAGGAAAGGTCCAGCGATAAGGAGTGGGAGAAGCGCTTTGCATGGGGGTGGGTGGGGATGCTGGGGCACCAGCGGTGCGGGGTAAACACAAGAGGGAGAAAAAGAGAAAAGGACAGAAAAGAAGCAAGTGAAAGAAAAAAAAGTAAAGGCAGAAGTAAAAAAGCAAGAGTAAAGAGAGGCAAAGAGTAAAGCAAGGAAGATACTTACTTTCAGACAGCCACTAGGCCACCATCGATGAGGAGCAGACAGGAGCCTGCGAGTGGAGGTGGGCCTCGACCCGAGAGTCAGGCAGGCTCTGAGTTTGTCCCAAGCAAAGGCAACAGTAGCAGCCAGAGGAACTGCACTAGGGAGGGCAACAGCCTCTGACCAGGAGGTCAGAGGAGTTGCCCTTTGTAATGTTATTTGAGTATTGACCACTGATGTCACGTCACACTGCTTTGCACCTGGCTTAGCTGCCTATTGTCACTTTAGTGGTCACTGGTTATAGACTTCATTTTGTATTCAGCCTAGACTCGATTTTCTGTTCAGCTTAGCTTAA
Organism: Pleurodeles waltl; assembly: GCF_031143425.1. Lineage (NCBI taxonomy): Eukaryota > Metazoa > Chordata > Amphibia > Caudata > Salamandridae > Pleurodeles > Pleurodeles waltl. The sequence continues at coordinate 1,225,776,536 of NC_090440.1, read as the reverse complement.
CCGCCACGTTAGCGGTGCAGGTGTGACTATTTTTCTTTACAAACATGTTATGCAACGTGTTTTCTATTTCTGCGTCACCAAAGGCCTAGGACTGGTACATAATATGTAGGAGGTAAGCCATCAGTACGAAAAGAGGGAACGGTTTGACTTTGGGAAGAATGCCTTGGGACGGTGGCCAACTCCCAACGCATTCCTTTCAAAGTTTACCTAAACTAGCCAGCATTTTTTAATATTTTCCTTCTGAGAGGAGGGGTCTTTCTAGAAAGCCCTTTCCATGGTTCTTTAAGATAAAAAAAGGTGGCGCTGCTCAGTAACGGGGAATTCCCAGACCTCGGTCAGGATTGGACGTCAAATGCCTGACATTTTTCACGTGAGGGTGAGGATCTCTTTCTCGGATTTGAAAGGGGTCATGTTCTTGCTGGCATGAGAAAGATGAAGCATCTGACAGGCCCTAAAGTGATTAATTTTTATTAATTATTTCCATTGTGTCTGAATATATATCTATATATCAATATAAGTGTTAGTAGCCATGCCTGTATATATTTGCTGTTCACAGATTGAAGATTCTTTATACATAGTCTTACGTTGTTATTGCACGTTTTGAAGGTGCACTTTATACCCTTCAAACCTTCCTTCACAAACCTTGCAAATAGCCATAATAAAGGTATTTTTCTGATTAAGAAGTACATTCTAGAGAATCCTTTCAACTCCTTTCAGTGTGTATATTTTGGCTCAGTCAAAAGTAAAGCAAAACACCCTCTCACATAGTGCTGCACCCGCCATGAAGGAGGGGAGGGAGGGGGACTGCTCTGCTGGGAGGCACAAGGGCAGGAAAAGCACTTCACAGGAGAGGGAGAGTAGCATCCAGGGCAGCACTGACACGTAGAAAACGCAAGAGGGAGAAAAAGAAAAACAGACATAAAAGAAACAAGTAAAAAAATAGAAGTAAAGTCTGAAGTGAAAAGGCAGAAGTAAAGGGAGGAAAGAAGTTAATAGAGTGTGATATACTTACTGTAAAATGGCCACTAGGACCCAGGGATGAGGCGCACGGAGGAGTCTGTGGGTGGAGGTGGGCCAACATACATACATTAGGAGGCAATATCTAATAAATTTGGGCAACACCGAAAACAGCAACAAAGTTAAAATAACACAAAAGGACATCATGATCATCAAAGTAGATTCAAATTTTATAAATTAAAAAAAAAAAAAAAAAAAACACCAAAAATCTAAAATACAACGATTAGAAGTCAGGTATGTCTTTGTAAAGATTAAATGCAATAGCGCTTAGAAGCATAAAGTAAATATTGAGTTATCTGTCAGAACTGAACACGGAGAAAGTCAAGTTTTCAGGCCTCTCGTATTGGAATGCAAACTGGCTACAGGATCCAGACAGGGACTGGTGATCAAAAGTACCGTAATACTTGTCACAGCATGAGATCAGTTGAAAATCCCCACGTAATTGGGGTGTTGCAAAATATTTCTCCAAACAATGTTGGCTATACATCAGTACTGAGCATGCTGCTCCAGTCTGGTCCCTGCACCAGCAGAGATGCGCTGGTGGCAGTCTCGCAGTAGCAGCAATGCAATATGCGTAATAATAACTGTGGCGTCAATGCAGATGCGACAGTTCTAAGCAGCACAACGACATCAATGAGCAGGTTCTAGCATTAGCAGCACTTTATACACATTCCGAAGAGTCAAGGACTGTAAGTGGCACCATTTGGCAGGGCAAGAGCTGCAGCAAGCAAACTCGAGATGTAGTAGGTGATGTGTCAGAAGTCTTTTGTGTCCTTGGGACTGCTAAAGAACAGAAGGAACTTCAGCAAGCACTTAAAATCACTTTGGTTATGGGTTGGAGAGATTCGGGAACCGCCCTTACAAATACCAGGCAAAGAGGGCAGCAGACAGCAGGTCAGCACAGCAGAACAGGAGTCCAGTAGAGTGACAGTCCTTTAATCACCATAGCAATTCTTCCTAGCAAAGTGTCCACATGTCCAGAAGTGTACTGAGTTAGTGATGTCCGATGTCCAATTATTGTACCCAGAGGTGCCTCTGAAATGGGGGGAGACTTGAAAAAGAGGCCTTTGAAGAAAGTGCACATAGGACAGGAAGTGCAGTGACTACCTGCAGACTCGCTACGGGGGATTATGCATCCCTGTGTGTGGGAAGAATAGCCAGCCCATTTAGATGTGTCAGCTGCACCATTTCATCCTGCCAAGGGTGGGCCATCAGGACATTTATGGTCCATCAGTCACACCTGATCTCCCTTGGTATGTGCCTGTCTGGAGGGAATGCACAAGAGATGATGCGTCACCCACCCAAACATGTAGTCAGGGGCAGCCAGTAGGCAGTAAATATTTAGGATAATAAAACGGCAAATTTCTTAATGTGACATTTTCAGCCACACAAATTAATGTTCGACTTGATCGTAAATTGTGATTTTGAATTGTCCATAGACACCCAACTCCAAATTTAGTTTTTTCAACAATTGGAAATTAGACAGGCTGCTTCAAGGTAACCCTGATGTTAGCTTAAGGGAAAGTTAAGCCTTGCGGTGGTGAAAGACAAGTGTAATAGTTTTTGTATTACCACAACAGGTTAAAATTACAGATACATGTCCAACTTGCCCCTGCCCTTTGATCTGTTCCAGGCCCACTAATGGGTTACATATGTTTTAAAAATAAAGGTTTGAACCTGGAAAGACTTAACTTGACAGATAAAAATGGAAGTTTAGAACTGCACACACAGGCTTTGGAATGACAAGCAAGTCATGTTGACGTACTACTTAATTGGGATGCACAATCATTTCAGTGGGCACACCAGTAGCCTTTAATTTACAAATCCAGGGCATAGGTAAGTACAATTTATGAGGGACTCATAAGTAAATTAAATATGCCTACTGTGGATAAGCATACGTAACCATATTTTAAGGCAAGAGCACGTGCACTTCAGCACTGGTTAGCAGTGGTAAAGTGCCCAGAGGCCCGACAACAAGACAAAGTCTGAGAAAGAGAAGGAAGGCCAAATTTTGGGGGTAAACCTTAAGAGAAGGACATTTGACAATAAGCAAACGCAAAATACATCCATATTTTGTATTTGATTCTCATTTTTGAACCACTGCAACAATATGTCCTGCAGAAAAAAATATAAACTGAGCAGACAGGATAGATTCTCGTACAAAAATACCAGTAGACTGGACTAACCAATTAGCTGAAAGAAGAGATTGACTGCCCATACACACATAAACAATACATATATGCAAGTTCAGCTGCTAACTGAACATCAACTATATTTACAGGGGGGCCATACTATATGTGAGCTATACTAAGTATGATGGTGTACCTCAACTAACCAGTACCTCATACTTATGTTGTGTGGTTCACCTACATATCTCAAATGTCCATAATACAAATTAAGGTCACTCTTCTTTCCATGAAACAAACAGTAATGGGGCAGATGTCAGACAATAGAAGATCGTATATATCCTCTGAAAAATGGCCATTTCATTTTGGAATCCTAGAGAAAATTAGTTTTGGCCCCAAGTACCGGAGATGGTAGGTTGTTGTACAATAGACCCTGTGCAAGAATAAGAATCAATAGGCACGCCTCCTGTGAGTTCCAGCACTACAGGGCTGCCGTTTGATGCAGATTATATTTGGGCTGGTGGTAGATGGTGTTATCAAATGGATATGGGTGGATGCACAGATTTGAAGGTGGCCAAAATGCACGGGGTGGGGGTAATCACCCAGAATGCTGCTTATGTTTTTTTTTTTTAATTACTTGACGCAAGTGATGGAAACACTAAAGAAGTTGCAAGAGACCTTTCAGGTCTTTGTAAAGGTCTCTGGATTTAATGGGATTTGGGACAAATCTTTATTGTTCCCAATGGACAAAGTACATGATCAACAATTGGCTTTAGTCCTTACAGTGGAGATGACTAAATTAAAATATTTGGGGAGATAATTTGGTCCCTCTGCTAGCCCAGTTTGAAAAGAATGTAAGGCAATGGCAGTCAATGCCAATTTCTCAGCAGGTAAGTGTGGCATATTTTAAAATGCGAGCACTAACCTGCTTCAGGCATAGAAAAATCATTAAAATGTTACTAGACATACAAGTCAAGTAGCTTGAATAATCTACTCGACCGAACTGTAATGTACTTGAGCTGGAAACAGATCTCATATTGTGGGTTCCTAGGCAAATATTGAATTTTTGAATCACCTTTTTGTTCATTCTCACATATGAGTGCACCTTCAAATATGCAAGTTCAGCATTTCTGCTGCAAAAAAAAAGAAAATCCTTTTTTGTTGGATTCAATACACTAAATGTTTGCTCCATGTATAATATATATAACCTAAATATAGGGTACACATGATCCATGCATGACTTGCCTCTTAGTTTACTAATAGCTGTGCCATTAGAGCAGGGGTGTTTCTCAGTTTATGTGTCAACCCTCACTTTAAAAAAATATATTAACAGAGCTTGATGTGGTAGCACACTGTCATTTGCAGACAGTACATTTCCCAAAAGTGTCCCAAAAGCTGCTCATTAACCTGCAGCTTCAATGATAATACTATGTAGTGTATTAACACAATTCTGTGAAAATTAGTTTTCAGAAAACATTTGTATTTGCACATCACCACGTACAGTGTTACGACATGTTTTTAATACTAATAAAATATATATATATATATATTTTTAAATCACACAGCTACTTAAATTAATTTTGAAATGTTTGTAAAGTTGACTTAGTTAAATAGATGTGTGTTAAGAAAAAACAGATACCAAAAGCCTCTCATTTCACTTTTGTCAGACAGTCTTTTGAACTGTCTCTGAACACAGAGAAAATGTGGCAAGAATAAGATTTAAAGGCATCTTAAGTGCTAATTCAGTTTCTGATTGGACAGAAGACCTCTTATTTGTCCAGTTGCTAGAAAGGTGAAGTGGAATTTTAAAAAAGCTCAAACGCATAAGAAAAGAACTTACCATAGCGAGTGGTCGAGTAGATTATTGGAGCCCTATGCTTTCTCTACATTCTTCCAAATACACCCTATATATAAAAGAGAAATTCTTTATACGGGTTGAAGTGCTGGTGGACACCCTGGACGGGTGGGAAGCCAAGGGTTGCTTTGTATTTTCTCCTGGAGTGGCATGCAGCAGATATCTTAAAATTGGGGGATTTGTTTCTGGATGGCGAGCTACTAAATTTCCAAACCCTTGTGGCAGACTACCATCTTCACCCCGGTCAACTCCTTACTTACAACCACCTTAAGTAATCATTAAATCCCCTATTTCATGTCTGCCACCTAGCACTCCCCCTAAAAGGTGTGCTAAAAGCTCTACACCATAGGAACTGGTGGAAAACGGATAGAATGGGCGTACGGACCTTTCCTACAACATGGAAACCACCCCAGGCCTTCTCGGCATACTACCTGGGTGATTGATGTGGCCAAACCTCTGCAAGATATGGACTGGACTTTCCCCATAAAGTATCCCACGGCTGTCACTTTAAGTACATTCATAGTGCTCCCTTGTGAATGCATTCCGCCCGTTGCTTACCATTGGCCTTGTGGTTTGTAAATCACATTTTGTTGCTTTCAATTTGCTGGCTTTATTTAACTCAATGCCACTCTGCAACACTGCACTGTACGCCACTGCACTCTAAGCTAATACACTCTATGTTAGTGCACTTTACTCTTTAATAATCAACTCTATGCCCCTGCACTCTACACCAATACACTGTATATCACTCTAATCTACTCTGCACCTCTGCACACTATGCCATGGCACTCAACACCACTTTACTCTATGCCATCACACTCTATGCCACTCTATTCAACTCCACTCTACCCTGCACCTCTCCACTCCAAGCCACTTCACTCTACTGTGAAACAATGTACTTTATGCCACTGCGCCACTGCATTCTATGCCACTGCACTCTACCCTGCATCTCTCTACTCCATGCAACTGCACACTACCCTGAAACAATCTATTTTACGCCACTGCACTCTATGCCACTCCGACCACAGCACTCTAGTTCAATGCACTATACACCACTCCACGCTGACACTCTACTCTGCAACACTGCACTGGTTGCCACTATACTCTACACCACTCTACTCTGTACATTCTGCACCAATACACTCTATTCCACCACATTCTATGCCACTCTACTCTGCCCCATGCCACTCTATGCCACTGCACTCTATTCCAGTGCACTCTAAACAACTGCACTGTACTCTATGCCACTGTTCTCTGTACCACTCTACACCACTGCACTGACACTCTAGTCTGCAACACTGCACTCCACACCACTCTACTCTGTACTACTGCACTCTATGCCCCTACACACTGCACCCTATGCCACTGCACTCTAGGCACTATACTCTACTCTGCACCACTCTACAATACTCCACTCTGCACCACTCTACGCCACTGCACTCTATGCCACATGAGTCTACTCTGCACTCTGACACTGCACCATTCTGCATTACTGCACTATCTGCCACTCTATTGTATGCCACTCTACTGCACTCTATGCTACTCTACCCCATGCCACTCTATGCCACTGCACTCTAAACAACTGCACTGTACGCCACTGCCCTCTACTCTGCACCACTGTACTCGAAACAACTGCACTGTACGCCACTGCCCTCTACTCTGCACCACTGTACTCTATGCCACTGCTTTCTGTGCCACTCTACTCCACTGCACTGACACTCTACTCTGCAACATTGCACTCTCCAGCACTGTACAGCAATCTACTCTGTACTACTGCATTCTACGCCACCGCACTCTATGCCACTCTACTCTGCATCAATCCACTCTACGCAACTGCACTCTACAGCACTATAATCTACTCTGCACTGCCCCAATCCACACTACGCCACTGCAGTCTCTGCCAAGCGAGTCTACTCTGCACTCTATGCCACTGCACCACTCTGCACTGCTGCACTCTCTGCCACTCTGTTGTATGCCACTCTACTCCACTGCACTCTATGCCACTCTACTCTTCCCACGCCACTCCATGCCACTGCACTCTAAACCACTGCACTCTACGCCAATGCACTCTAAACAACTGCACTGTACCCCACTGAACTGTACTCTGTACCACTGGGCTCTACGCCACTGCTCCTATGCCACTCTACTGAACTTCACACCACTATGCCACTAACGTTTAGCCATGCTGAACAACAGCCACTCTGGTGTATAACATGGCTAAAACATATTGGCAAAGCCAATAACTCATGCGAAGACAAGACCTGTTGGCTTTGCCAATGTCTGTTAGTTCTATGAGGTACGAGGTCCCTGAAAGAACTGGGAATGTGTAAGTCCTTATTTTAAACATGCATTTCACTTCTCGTAAGGGGTAGTAAGCCCTATATAAATACAATTACATCATAATATAGGCTGCTACAAAATGCGCAAATACATTTCAGTTAAATAAAAAAAAGTGCTTTTCAAATACAGATTTGAATAATATACAGTTTATACCTAGTACTAAAAAAATGTATAACAGTCAAATAAAACCACACACTCCACAACTCACCTTGGAACACCATTACAGTACCTCTCTAAAAGAAAATATCTTTGCCATTAGAAAGCTTCAAGTGACTCCTTTGGGTAAAGTAAATGCAGGTTTTCAAGCCCCTTTACATTTGCAGATTTACCAGTTGCCCACGTTTGCATTTCTTTAGGGAAGGAGACCCCCTGGCAAGAAGGTCCGTTTCTTATCTGTCTGCCCTTCCCTCCCTCAAAGAACAGGAGACACCCTGCCTTTCAGTCTAGCTGGGGAAACTCATCTGCCCGTAATTTGGCCCTGCCTCCGTTGTCCTTTTGGTGAAAGGCTAAAATTACAGTCAAATGCAGTCCGTTAAGCCTTTCTTCACGGACAACGGATGGCATGGCGAAATTACGGGCAGTCCCTGAAATTTACGGATGGGTGGTCACCCTAGTAACAGTAACATTCTGCATCGTTGGATGCCTGCGCGCCTGGCCTCACCTAAGCAGAGGCTCGCATTTTATAATCGTAATCATGCTGCCTGCCATTTATTTAGTGCTCCCAAAATGCATGCAGCATCCTTAGCTGCTTCTAACGGCCCAACGGAGTGCCGTGACGCAGCTCGGGAACAGGTAACAAGCAAGAGGGAAGAGACACAAAAGAAACTCAGTGAAAAAGGAAAGCCGAAATTAGGCATATGGAATATATAATCGGCACGAATGCTGACCTTAGAGAAAGTGGCAGTAGCGCCGCTCAGACCGCAATCGTGTCCCTAATGAGGCGGTAACGCTGCTCCGACCGCCCGCAATCAGACGTGCCCGTAATGAGCTGGTAATGACGATCCTTGAAATGAAAAACATGCATGCGCGTCACGATCCTTAAGATGAAAAACTCACATGCGCTTCACAAGCGCCCTTTGAGGGGAGCGGTTAAAGACGACTAAATTGTCAAAATCAGTAGTGCGCATGCGCACAGCCTTGTGCATGCCCACAGAACAAAGCCAACCCGAAAAAGACGGGGAGCGGCTAAAGACAGAACACCGGCCGCTGCTTTACGTGCCGATCCGTCTCGCTTACCTGACATCCTATGGGCACGCCTTTTTATTTTTATACCCGCCCTGACGACAACAGGGCAAACCACACGAAAACGTATGCAACGTGGGGGGAAAAACACGTGGGTCTCAAACCTCTTAACCCCATCCACCCCTAATATTTGTAGTGTACCAATACCAGTTACGTCACTGGTATGCAACACTACATCCATCATACCCATTTGTATTCATTAGATTTTACCATATAAATTGCAGCCCAGTCTATTCTGAGAGGATCTGGGGAAAGGCCAGAGTTGCAGAATGGCCAGGCCGGCCTAAAAACCCTACTGCAATAAAGGGGAAGACATCCATTTTATTTAAGGCTGCCTAAGGGGTCCCTGCTAGGTAGCAAATGGCCGATCTCTTCCAAGACAGAAGGGGTGACTAGTGGTACAGCCCTGTGCAGCAACGTGATCCTGCAACGAGATTTTCCAGAAACCGCCTGCTCATTTCCGCTATTTTAATCCCTCGCTTGTCACGTTTGCTGCTCATTACGTTTGCTGTCAGCTGTTAAAATAGGCCTGGCTCTGACCAGCTGTCGGTCCGGCACAGGCAAAAATATTTTGCTTTTTTAGCAATGTTCGTGTCATGGATTGTTGCACGATTGAGCGAGTGAACCGTAAAAATAGTCCTGTTTAAAGCCAGCGGTCATAGTTTCGCATGTTCGAATCCAGTCAAGGCTGACTCAGCCTTTGACCTTCCAGAGAATTAGTAAACAGATACTCATTTGATCTGAGTAACAGCAGATTTACATTTAAACCTGTTTTGTGTAAAAGAGGTATAAAAGTTAGACATTACTCTTCATGTAGTGTTTAGTCAACCCTCTTATTTCAGGAACACATCAATACTGAAAGAGTACAATCTAGGAAACAGAGATTCTTAAGATATGGTTCTGGCTTCACTCCTATTATAAGAGCACAATGTTGGTGGCTTATAACAGTACCCCTCTTTGAGCAAGTTGCATGGAACGCTTCCCAAAATGTTTTACCATTTAAGAATAATCACGAAGCTGACAGGATAGATGAAATCGTGACACCTTCGATGTATCCATCTGCTGGTCACAATTTCAACCCCAGCAAGGCAGCCTCCGAGGTCACTAAATTGCGAACCATTAAAACATGGTAATGTTCACATCTGTGATCTGCAAGCGCAGTGTGAAGTGCTATGTAAAGAAGTATTCGCAAAACTAGTAGGCCTGGCTTCCGGCCTGCAGAAATGATGTAGTGATACTAATAGTGGTAGGAAAGATTGTGTTGGTGCTCATTGTAGAGGTATGGTAGGTGGTGACGAGGGAGAGAAATCAAAGAGATGGAGAGAAGAGAGCTGTGTTGATTGAGGCGCAAATTGAGGTTGGGCTGGCACTCAAGTCTTGACAAAAAAAACATTAGAAAAGGTACTTCAGTAAAAGAAAATATTGCTTTCTGTACATAATACATTTATGAAGTGAAAAACTCAATGTGTGTTGTTTGAGTGTATTTTTACGGTGCAAAAGAGCTGCTCATGGATTCAGGGCTGGCTTTAGTGGTGGTGGCGGTGGCCAGTGCAACAATGATTGTTGGCGCCCGCCCAATGACCACCTCTGCCATGAATTCCCTCATTACCACCGTGTAACAGAGCCACTTAAGTCTCCATAACCATTCTCTCTCTCAGATGCATTTAATTAGTTTTATAGCATCGCTCATACCAGTGTAGGGTAAGATGTCAGAGCACAGAGACAATCAATCCTACGTATGTAAATCAGTGTATAGGAAATTATAATTAAGACAGAGGACTACAAGGTGTAGGAATCACAAGTCATCCATACCTTTCTGCAACATAAGGATAATGAAAGACTGGGGAAAAATTATAACGCTCTAATCTATACATTGCAGTTTGCTTTCAGCTCTTTGATGACAGTTAATAGCTCACTGTATCTATCTTAGGATTTCAATGTATAAACTGTAAGTAACAAAAGGATCTCTCTGACAAAATCAGTAACACTCTGACCTCTTTACGTCATATGAACTTTGTGATCTCCATGATACACATTCTTTGCAACTGTCTGTGTTACCTTCCATGAGTCAAAACTTCCACTAGGCAGAACTGCATCTCTCTCCAGAAAGACCATTAGTCATGGAGTTATCTTGACATTTTTATTGTTGCCTGAAAATAGCTGGAGGCAAGAAATGCTGTCAGCAGATGCTTTTGAAGTCATAATATACTTGCAAACACAGATCACCAACCTGAAGTCAACACCTGGTGCGGTGGCACCAATCTCATCTCACTAAAGCCAGCCCTGCATGTACTGCAATGTGAACACACTCCACAGGAGTTGGAATTATACACCAGTCAATAGTATGAGAGGAGAGGAAAATGTTCCTTTAGGCAAAGCCAAAGAGCACTTTACTTATATTTAAGGAGTTTTAAATATACTCCTTAAAGACAACTGTGCTCTCAAGGCAGACCTAAAAGCAAGTTGCAATTGGTCATAAGGTCAAATGTTATAGGTGTACCTCAATGTACATTTTGAATGTCCTGATAAGGAAACCATTGTCAGCATAGCACCAAAACTGTATAATCCTATCTCGATATCGGAAAGTTTTGAAATGCCATCTGTCACTTGGTTTATGGCGTCTATGACGCCAAATCTGATTCTATGGCATTATTTTTACATTATGTTAATATGAACGTTCTAGTCAGTGATACATTCCTGTACTATTAATATTTTCATTGAGTTATACTGTAGGGAAACACACCATTGATAATATAAATCGTAATGTCATCTGTGAAGTCCAGCGGGGTAATGCTATGTTAACAATTATTTGTAGCAAGCAATGTGCACCAGATATTATGTTCCTGGTGCTTTAGAGGTGCATGGTGAAGGTAGAGTCTGGCAGATTACTGTTTGTAGAACAGTTTCAACAGCTTTGCAAAAATGAAGATGATCAGATAGATTAATGACACAGAGGGAAGTGTTTCTAGCAATGGACAGTTTGAGATCTGAAACAGGGCCACACCATTAATTGTGTGGGGCTTCCAGTTATGCATCAGAAGAAAGGGTTATTCCAAAAAGTTCTCCCTAAAGATGTAAGGGCCACCATGCAAGAAGGCTCTGTGGACACTAGGCAGTTCCTTAAATTCAACACACTCCTTTATCTGAAGCCTTTGGAGCAGATGTGGGGCTGAGAAGATATAGCTGCTGTATTGCATATGAGCTGAGGCCCAGCTGTGCCACATAATTACAATTGCTGCAGCCTAAATGTGATAAGTGAGTAGACTACCAATGGGGCCCAGATGGAAGAAAACATCTGGCAGGGGGTTTAAGACCAGTTTTGGGAGAAAATGCCTGCGTTTTCTAAGACGAAAGAACCAATTTTTTGAGGCTGCTGTAATTTGAGCATTTAAGGTGAAGTCTAGGTCTAACAGGGTGCCCAGGTTCCCACAGTATTTAAAGGCGGATGGCAAGGGTCTATGGCAGTGCACCAAAGAACAAAATGCTACAGAGAAGATTCATGGTACAGCAAAATGAGTTCCAGCTTTGCTAGGTTACACTTTCAGAATTCTGCTGCCATCTACCATTTTAAAGAGCAATAAAAAAGTCAGAGAAGGATCATTCTTAGCGACACTCATCCAAAAAAATCAGTTGTGTGTCCTCAGTGTACATAAGAATTTGCACTCTGTATACTGAGAACATCAGTGGTGGAGGCAGGGGCGCAACTAGACTCAAACTTCGGGAAAGGGTAACACTTCAAATAATGGGGTGAGCCATGTTTAGAAACTGGGTAAAATGTCTTACTGGGGGACTCCCCTCACTGTTGTTGTGTGCTGCATCATATGGGGAGTATTATTTGGACCATGTTGCAGCCAACACTGCATTTCAAAGCATAATTGGGCAATACCATTGCTTTCAATTTAATATCATCTTGTGGGTCTTAAGGGTTCTCCATCGAGGAATGTTAGTAGAATGAATGGTGAATGCTACAGTTAATGCACTTTGGGCCAGTAGACACAGTAGGATGGGAATTTCAGTATCAATAAGCATCAAATAGTGTGTTCCAAAATGTACTGGGCCATGTGAATTGGTCTCAACCTATTGGGACTTAAAAAAACTACAAGATATACTTCCACAAAGGGCATTTTTCAAAATTGGTAGCACACATTCAGTTTAAATATATTTTATTTTGTAATTGTTCTGTTCATAGCAGATTTCTCATCACACAATAGGTTTATTTTAAGTTACAAGCTTCTAGGAAGCGACAACTCTGTTACTGTCCATTAGAAAGATGCCTCACGCCTAGGCTCACAAAATGTTGAAGCTATATTAGGTGGTAATGCATGGCAATCCTGCCTACCAGCTCCAATAATGTAGTAGTAATAGTATTTACTTTATTTTGGTTAAACAACCATAAAAGTATACATAAATACATTCATAAAATTGAGTATATACAATCTCCTGGGGCATTCAGATCTTTAAAAAAAAGGTGAGAATATGTATTATTTACACATGTAAAAGAATTAAAACACATATGCATGCTGTAAGTGCAAGGTATAAATTTAACTTGAAGTACATGTATGGCACACGGAAAACAGGTTTAAATTGGAGATGGAGTAATCAAATGTAAGTTCAAAAGTATATGTCCGATAGCTAGACAGCCTGGGCACTTTGTCAGTCCAAGAATACCCATTAGGACATGGCTCTCCGTCTTATGCGCCATGCTTGCTCCAGATATTTGGTTCCAGCAATGACTATCACCGCCTTCGAGTCATATTTAAGAATTCTCAGGGCCTCCCAATAATGTCTGGCACCCAAGAGCTTACAAACAGGGATTATCCATCTCCCGTGAGGGTGTGAATATGGCAGGCAGAAAAAGAGAAAGTGCTCTTCAGTTTCCTTTAGTTGAGGGCCGAAATGACAAGACACAGAGGAGGTACGCTTCTCCCATTTAGCCGTTAAATGTCTTAGCGGTAGGGACCCGTACCTAAGGTGTAGGTACAGGTGCTTGGCAAAGTGGGGATGGATTTCATCCAGGAAATTTTCGTAGGATGGGGAGCATTTAATGTTTAAAAATTGCCCAGCCAGGTTCTCATGACCATTGTTTAACCATGTCTTTTCCAAGGCATAGCTCCAATAGGCTCTTTTTAATTTCAGGGATACGTCCTTGGCAACCACAGTGGGAGACTTCCAAAGGTCAATCATTTTCAGCTTCTCACACTGGAACTTAATGTGGTTCAACCAAGGCGTAATTACCCATGAGTCACTAGAAATTAGGTCAATCAAGGAGTCCCTATATGGTGTTAGTTCCTTGCATTTCCACAGCCTCACCCAATACAACAAGGGTTTTAAAGCCACCACCAAATGTATAGGGTTTAGTGCTAAGTCCATCCTCAGTGGCACCAGTGGCGTGCCCTTTGGTAACTTGAGCATGTTCCTAAGAAAATTGTTCTCAGCTGTCAGAAGAACGGTAGAATCAGTGAAACCCCAAATCTCTGCCCCATAAATGGCTGCCGTGAGGGCAGTAGCTTTGTATATCTGGAGAACTGGGGACACTGCACCACACCCGTTTCCTTCTGGTTACAGCTTATTGGGTAAGCCTTCTGGATGAGGAGATTTTTGCTCTTCACCAACTGATGGCCCCAAGACATTGAATCATACAGTCGGACCACTAAGTAGTCAAAGTATTTGTTCAATTGTGGAGTCATTGATTAACATTCTCCCTCTAAATGTCTTGTGGGTGTTTATCCCCTTAAATCTTGTTTTTGTTGGGTTAATGTCCAGACCCCTTGCCTCACAAAAGGCCACAAAGGAGTCCAGTTCTGCCTGAAGGCCCATTGGAGTTCTAGAGATGAGCACAGTATTGTCGGCGAACATTAATATTGGAAGCGGGGTTCCAGCAAGCTTAGGGGCATTAGGCGTACATTTTGTGAAAGCCATTTAACTGCCCATTAATGTAGAGACTGAAAAGTGTTGGGCCAGTACACAACCTTGCTTTACCCCCGACAAGTTGGAATCGGGTCTGTTACATCCCCCCCATGTTCCATCTCACTTTGGCATAGGTGTTTATGTGGAGTGCTCTCAAGATACGTATTAGGTGAAGGGGCGCCCCGTATCCTGCAAGTATTTCCCACAAGTTATCCCTGGGTACCAGGTCGAAGGCTGCCCTAAGATCTAGAAAGGCGGCATACAGGTGATCCCTCTTCAGGATGACATACTTCCAGCATAACATCTTGAAATGAAAGACCTGATCAACAGTGCTGATCTTGCTCCTGAACCCTGCCTGGGTATCCTCAAGGATATTATTGTCCATTACCCATGCTTATAGTTTGGCCAGAACCTGTCTGCAATTTTTTTTTTAGAATTGTCCAACAGGCTTATGGGTCTGTAGTTATAGGAAACATCCCTACTTCCTTTTTTTTAATATGGGCATGATAACAGCTCCTAGCCAGGTCAGTGGAATGGTCATGTCCTTCATTATAGCGTTGCTCAATGCATTCAGGTAGGAGATCCAGACATCTTGGTGTGAGAGAAAAAGATCACCAGGAATACCATCCAGGCCAGGGGCCTTCTCCTTCCTCATTTGCATCAGGGCTGCTCTGGTTTCAGCCTGGGAGAAATATGGGCACTCTACGTTAGCCTCCGTCTCAGGAGGGTTGGAAAAGGCCTCCAGGCCTACCAAGCAATCCCTCTCAATTAGTTCCTCCCTAATGCTTTCATTGTGTTCCACCCCACCTCACTGTACAGGGATCTGAAATGCTCAACCCAAGCACTGCCGCTTCAAGGTGGTTATCTATTAATTTCGAGCTGGATGCCACCAGTAACTAAAACATCTTCTGATTCTTACTCTTAAGTGCGTTGGTAAGCTCTTCCCTTTTGGCCATATCCCAGTTCTGTTTAGCCTTTTTTAGGATAGCCTTGTAGTTATTCCTAGCAATGGTTAGTTTTGGCTTGATTCGCTGCTTCAAAGCGTGTAGGAGCCTGAGCTTGGCCAGCCGACAGTCCTTAGTGAACCATCCTGGGGCAACGTTATTGGAGTCCCCTCTTTTCCTAATTTTAGTAAACAGAGGCCTAAGCTGTTCCATGAGCTGACAGTGCACAAGAACCATATCGGGATCATTCCCCTTTAAAGGTGTATATTTTAGTTTGAATTTCCGCATTATCCATGACTTCTGCCCATTTCATGTTACTCCTGTTATTAACTGTCTGTAGGGGATTTGCATGGACTACCGCTGACAGATTACAGCTAGTAAATATAGCAGGAGAGAATACAGCACTTAAGGCATCATTATCGGAACAGGTATTGCCATTAGCAATTATTTAGCCAATCTCCATTACCAGATCTTCTAGTTGGCCAGCTACAGTGCTTAATTTCCCAGTTGTTTGAGCGGCTGCCCCAGAACCAATCAGAGCACCTTGGAGATCCTGCAAATAGACTATCTCTCTCTGCCCTTTTCCAAGTGTCATGTTACAATCACCTGCGATCAATTTCGAGGTGCCTCCTTTCAGGCACTGAACAGTATTAGCGAGATGAACTACTGTGGGGGAGGGGACGTTTACAGGGACTGATCTAATGCAGGCATTAATTATCTCAATATATCTGGCCCCAGTAGGCGGTTTAACTTTTATTTCTACCCCTAGCAAGTCCTTACTTCCCGTTGGAACTACTTTCACTAAAGGATGAAAATATCTAGTTTCAACCAAATAAGAAGACCCCCTGAAGCTATAACCATGGATGAATGGACTGCATTAGCAACAAAGGTAATATACCCACTTCTATGTACTGGTGTCACTGCCCATGTCTCCTGCAAAAGTATAATCTGGTGGTGATCAATTAACTCACCCCACTCTTGGTTTGCAAGCTTAGCACAGACACCTGCTACATTCCAAGTTAGAACTCTAATGGAATTTTCGGCAATCAGCCTGCTATCCCACTTCGGTCCTGCCCTAGCGCCTGCCTGCCTGTTCAGCCATTATAGAATTAATCTTACTCTGTGTAGCTGTGTCCCTCATATCATCACTCACGGCACTCAGCTCTAGGTCCTCAATGGCGCATGCTGCAGTTTCCCCACTCATGCTTCCCCTAGATGTACAGTTAAGGACAGAACTTGTCCTTATCCCCCGATTGTCAATCAATATCTGCTAAGTTAGCTCATTCCCCCACTAATGTGGTGCATTGGTGGTGAATTAAAGAGTTACAGCTTTCTGGGTTCTGTGGTTCTCCTAGTCGGCTGGGGGCACTGAGTTTAAGGCGTATGTGTGTTCTTGGTGTAGGTCTAAATCTTAATTCCATGGATATCAGCTCATCCACCAATTTAGGACTCTTCCTATATAATCCCATTGGTGTGCAAAGGGGCTACAACATAATGCAGATAATATGTCATCCCTGATGATAGACGTACAACCCCTGGTGTGGCGGAGCCAGTGGATTACTTTTTTAATGCAAGATTCTTGAGTTTCACTGGCTCCGTGTGTGAGTTTGGGGAAAGTTTTCAGGTGGATAATGCCAGACTGACATGTACTCTGGTTGGGTTTGGAGGTGTTTTTACTCCCACAATGAATCAGGCCTATTTGGCAGGTGGTGGGCTGAGTGGGCTGTGCACTGAGTTGCTTGATGGTGTATCTACCTCCAATTAATTTTCCTCTTATAAGGTTAGATGAGGTTGAGCGTGCTATGCTAGCAAACCCACCATTGTCAGCAGTTAACCCATTACCCTTAACTGACTGCGGCTCCCATCATGTATTCATCGTTTTGATAAACTTGGTTAGAGTCACAGCCTAAAATGCAACTCTCATTTGGAAAGATTTTGGTGTGAACAGCACGTGAAGAGCAGAAACAGCATAAAGGGATTGTCAATGTTTCTTTTATCCACACAAATTAGACTCAATCACGGAAAAAAATGGTTAACTTTGTTAGGTAATTTGCTAACGTGGTACTGTCAGGCAGCTGCTCGTTTTAGAGTTCATCAACACAGTGGCAAGTAAGAAGTTCAACCAAGTTCAAATGTCCTTTGGTTCACACTTCTTTGCTTCCAGCTTGAGGCTGACCAGTCAATGGAAAGCTAATGAGGAAGTCAGCTTGGGTGAAGGGGTCGTCTGTGGCTTGCCCTTTGTGGTGAAAGGGTGTTTGATGTCACTTCCACTTTGGTATTTTAGTCAATTAAAGTCCATGGCAGCACATTAGCAATACTTAAGCATGTATCACATACATGTATATTATTTTCGGGAGAGTATTGAATAACAATGGGTTCTAGAAATATGCAGCAACAGCGCATGGAGAAAAATGCTACATCTTAAAAACATAGGTCTGTGGAATTTAAATTTATGTTTTACAGATAGTGCAGTGCATATATTTTACTGGAATTCCTGTGTAGGGCAAAAGGCTAATGAAATGTGACTTCTTGGGTTAATAGGTCGTTTCCTGCCTTAGTTAAGAGCAGGTGAAAACATCCGCCCTTCTGGTGGAGTTCACAGAGCTTTGCCCACTCTGCATTCTTCTACAAGCACAGAGTTCCAGTAAAACTCTACCAACCACTGCGTTATGGAGTTTTCTTCTTGTGCGCAGCTCCCCAACTTTAAGTTGGTGAGCGTGCGTGAGAATTTGCATCCCTTAGCACAATTTCCGGGTGTTAGCATGCCTCTTGGCAAGGTTTATGAACGCAGGAAGACATGGCAGGTCATGATCATTCGTGTTGAGAAGGCTGGCGCTCAAGTACAAAATCTACTTGAGTGGCAGAAAGAAGCTCCGTCCTCTAGCACGCTGCATGCTGAGGTTTGCGCTGATTTTACAGCACAGAACATGTTCACGGACCGTCAAATCAGCACAATCAGCATGAAATGCCTGAATTCGCCCACTCCCAGAAATCAGCAGAATCTTGTGGAGGTTTGATGTAACTCCACAGAAATCAGTGGAATGAAACTCCACAAGTTCTGCCCAGGCCTATCCTTAAGAGGACCCACTCTAACTTAACTTAGCATTGATTTAATAGTACACCATGATTTACAAAGTGCTGTCACTATCTGATTCTCCTTGCTGTCACCCCAAAAACCTCCTCCACCCCCTCATCCCTCTTGACAACCCTTTGTGTTCTCTTTTCTTCATTCCCTACCTGGAGAGCCAAAGGCTGATTGCCTATAAAGCACTGTCACCTATGCAGCGAGATATCAATGTCTTGGGTAATACCCATTTCATCCACAAGCCTTCTCTCTCATTCTCTCTGCCTTGCACATGTTTACTCTTCCCCACTCCATGTGGGGTGTTAGATGAGCCTATGAGAGCTTAAAAAGCTATAACAATAAGCACATAATATGTTAAGACACCCAGATACAACAATTGAAGTCCCTTTGTTCTAAAACTATGAGTTAAATGTTTCTTTACTTTGAACCACAAATGGGTTTCTCTCTCTTTCCTGCTCTGTTTCTCTCTGAGTGTCTCCCTTACCAACTTAAAATCTCTTGGTCTTTGCCACTTTCTGTGTCTTTCAGCATCTCTGCTCTCTTTCAAACTCTACTCCTGTGCATCTTTCTCCAGATCTCTCTCTTAAGAACCCTACTTTGGCCTGTGCAGAGCAACAGCATGGAGAGCAAGAGTCATTCAGGAGACTTTGAACTTGAATACCTAATCTATGCAGCCAATCTCTCTCTAAGCTTTCATCAACCAGTCCCCTATTCTCTGCCACAAAGCGCATCATCCCCATGTCCTACAGCAGCAGGGCTTTCCTCATCCTTCGGAGTCTCTCCTCTGCTCCTCATCCTCCAACCACTTAGCACGTCCTCTCCGTTTTTTAATCTACCCTTAGCAATTGGCCTAATCATACTTTCTCCTTCAGATCTACCACAGAGCTTTTCCTTCCCCTCCTCCACATAGCTGTTTATCCTTTCACTGTCCACATCATTTACTGCTACATGATTTCCTGTCTTCTATCACAGTCCCTTTTACTAGTCTCTCCGTCGTTATTCTCCATTGGAAAATCTTTTTGCTCTCTTCAACAAGCTACCATTTGCCTTCTTCCTGAGTTCTCTACCATACTGTCCTGCCAGGCCTCCTACACAAAATCCTGGGATCTCTTGGGTGAGCTACAAGTGTAATTTACATACAGCACAGATTGTACAAAGTCAGAAATGTAACCACTCAACTGGCGAGGATGCTTGCTACTAGATGGTCACCATGTTCCCTGCCACAAGTCCCTTTGCAGCTGCATGGCTTTTTGGTTGGTAGGACTCATGGGCCACAGTTTGCCAGTGGCCGGGCTACCTCTTGGCAATGCTAGTCCAAAAGCATGTGATGTAAAATGTCCTAAAGTGGGCAACGGCACACATTTTAATACAGTGGTTTTTAAGCTTTTTTTTTAGTTTTATCCCAAGCCACCATTGAGTTAAATTATTTGGGTATTAATGGTGTAACCTGATCAAATGTTTACAGGAAACATGGATTACTGTAGATGTTTCACATTAGAAGTTTATGATAGATTGATTAGACTAAAATCAAAGATAAGAGAACAAGCATTATATTCTCTGGTACATTACCCTACTCCACCCTCTGTGGTACTTCGAAGGCAACGGCAGAACTGCAGCCTTGCCATGTACGCACACTAAACTGGTGCAGGATAGGTAGCACATATGCATAATTATCTCCCACACAAAGCAGGTACTTCATTGGCAACAGCAATACATACTTACCTCAGAGACCGAAAACATATCCTGACGTGACCCTGACCTCAAAAGTGTATGCAGGCTGGAGTGAGGGGCATGGTTTGCTGTTGGAGGGGCTAGTGGGGGGGGGGGCTTTCTGGCATTGAAGTGTGTGTCTGGATATAGAGTAAATGCAGAAATCTGCTCCAAGATCCCCACAATGCAAGAATGAATGCAGAAAGCAAGCAGAGGGTAGACGCAGCTCAGATTGTTGGATCAGTGTCATCCTGCTGATACCACTGTCATCCCCCAGAATTCCTCTGTCTTCTCTCAGTGCTTATCCGCAAGCCATCCAGCCCCTTTCATATTTTCTTCTCACCCTTAGGAGACCTTAAGAAAGCTGAAAAGCCAGTTCCTAGTGAGAGAGCTTAGCTTATATAATCTATCTTAACATGAAATGTTTATGAATTAATGTGTGATAATGCCACATAGAAACTGTAGTAATACATTTCGCTTAAAACGTGCACTTGAAATGTGACCACGGGGTGTGGCCACCAATATATACGGGAACTAATAGAAATGACTAATGTTGATAAAATATGATATTAAAGTGTGGTTTTGTACTAATTATTAATGATTATGTTATTACAATTATGCTAAATGAATTCTGTAGGCCTTAAGTTAGCATGAGCTGAAGCTTAGCTGCCTGGCTCTCATATTAAATGTGTTTTTCTAATGTGCAGTGTGCTGACTTGCAAAAGGGTATGACCTCTTGTTTTTCTTCAAACTAGAAGCTGAATGTAACCATAGTGGATCCGTTCTCATGAAATTCATCTTGCTTGTAGAAATGTTTTAACTAAAATGCAACAGTGTAAATTAATATAATGTACAAGGTCGTTCTAACCGGTGAAGACAATGGAGCTACTGACCAAAAGATGTGCAAAGAATTACAGAAGGATGAGATCATACCGGACATGCTACCTCCGAAGACGTCAATCACATGGACCAATAAAATGTCTGTAAATTAATATGGGGTGAAAGATTAATGACATAATCTGTTTTCTAATAGGGTAATGATAGTGGGGTATAACCACGGACCAATGAAATTCTAGGGGAATGTACTACGAAAAAGGGATAAAAACCCATGACACAGGGAACCATTTAGAATTCAATGCTATTGATTTTATCCAGAAACTTTGTCACTCTGTTTGGTGACTTTGGTGATTTTACTTAGAACCATCCTCTTCCTTAGATTGCCCATTTACACTTTGCCTCCTTATGAGGAAAGGGCCCCTTTTTGCCCCAGAGCTGAGTCTTGACTGATGGCGAATCAACTGATGTCCTGAAGACGAAGACTGAACCTTAGTGCTGACCTAAACCTTGGAGGGTAACTATGACAAAGAAATTGTGATTTGTCTCTTTGCTTTTCCTTTCTAGGTACCAACTGCTTACTTTTGACAGAGACCGTAGCTAGATATTTTCCTAATTGGTGTTCTAAATTGTTTTGCATGAAGCTCAACATGCCAATGCTAATCAGTGGTTAGGACAGGGGTTCACTAAAACTGACGCAAATAGACAAACAACTGAATCTATGCTTTGTTGAACTGACGCGTTGATGACACTCTGCTAAAGTTGATCTATGTACACGCCGTGTTATGTTCTGATGTTCGCGATTCTTGCCTTAATGAAATCTTATCGATGTTGCCATATTGTGACTATGCTGTTTTGTTTCTTGGTTATGAGATTAACACATCCACTTTTAGAATTGTAACTAATAGGGAATAAAACTCGTAAAAATTCTACTAAACTGGTGTGGTTATTCATGACTGCAAGGTCATGGTGGTGTCTTGAATCGATTAATGTCTTTGACTAAAGTGAAATGCATTGTGGTAATAAATATTGATGACATTATTGATTGACATATTGATTAGTTATCTCGTCCTAAGGTGTCTCTCAACTGGGTCAAAAGATTCATTGGCCTAAAACGAGTCCTAATGTGTAATAAATTATCATAAAGGGACGCGTTAGCAGTTCTGGTAGCAGAGCGACGGTTAGGCCCTTTGGGGCAATAGGACGGAAAATTATTGTTTAGATTGTTTTTCTGAGATAATGCAAATTAGAGATATGATGTGTTTCTAAATTCACCATGACTTTCCCGGGATCTCGGAGCCTGCCTAAGTGAGTTGGGAATGTTCTCTGCGTCTTAGCATGTGTGGTATAGATTTTGCGCTTGCTCAGCTTATGCATTTTGCAAGTGATTTGTGAAGTTTGTGTATGTTTAGGCCAGGTAATGTTGTTTTAGTGGGAGTGGGCGTACTCCACAGTATGAGAGTAGGGAAGTCGGCGTACTTCATATGAGTGTGGCGCTTTGTGCTGTAAATTATCCACGTGGTTGATTGTTAATGTACGGACCCGTCGTGGTCTAAGACTCCGGAGTATATTGACAAGTGTAGGAGACACATGGGTTTATGTTGTAATTTGTGCGGTTCAATAGGTAAATCGGGCGTGGTTGACAAGTCGAGTTTGAGTCAATTGTGTGTACGAAACCTTCGATGGATATTTGGCAAGTTCTAAAGTGCACTAGGACATACCATTGACAAGTTGAGAGTAGGATTTGCGGGTCAAATTCTGCTTGCGTATGCGGGAGCTGAGAAGGAGAGAGTAGCGTCCGAGGCTTCAAATGAAATCTCTGTAAAGTTCTGAAGCGAATGTGTTACCCTTCCTGTAGTAAACCGGCAAATTTGAGTTGTTGTTATTGTTAAAGGTGCTCACAGTAATTTTGCATTAGTTTGGTGTGAATCCAGTGAGGGGCGGACAAGCCGCCAGACTTTGTCAGCTGCAGTGTGTGAGTGTGACGTCAGTGGTGCCGCGCTGAGATAGGTCAGTTGCCGAGAGGGGTCGTGCACGGATTGGCAGCTGTCCGTGAGAGGCAATAGGTTGAGAAAGGTGGGTGAAGAGTGTCCTGGGAATTAAAAGTCACTTCCTGATTAAATACAGACAAAAGAAAAGACGCAAAGATGAATTTTATCAAGGCTTTTAGAAGCGCTCTGAAAGGAGACTTATACATTATGGCAAGTGAGGGGGAGCCTACACCGCCTGAGGGTACACCAGCTTATATAGTAATGGAGGAAAAGGGTGTCGCGCCTTGTTTATGGATGAAACAGTGGCGAAAATTGACAGAAAAGGAAGGATGTTTAGCGTTTCCGGAACACGGAACATTCAATACGAGAATTTTGGAGAATTTGAGGTGGATGTTAAGTGTACAAAAGCCACCTTATAGGCCAGCTCAGTACGAGGCATTAGCAGTCTGGGATTTAATGGCCATACAACAAAGACAGCAGTAATTTGAGAGGAGAATGAAAAGGGCAGAAAAAACCTTAGCTGAGGCTAGATGCGATAATGAGAGCAAAATGTGGAGATGGGGGATAGTCGACGGACTTCAATTGTTTCCAGCAATAGCACAGGGAGACGAGACGCAGGGGAAGAAAGCCACCTGTAAGACAGACAAGGACTCTAATACGCCTAAAGAGACTAAGAGGTCTTGGATACATGATCGCCTTCTACCTTATGCAGTAGACAATGTCCGGAGCACTAGTGCGGGTCCTTGGAACCAGATGCAGGAGAAGGGAGTTACAGATACACAGCACAGACTAGTGATACAGGTTTGATACAGAATGGTGTCAGTGTACCCACTGCACCAGATATGCAGATACAGTTGCAACCTCCACCGCAGATACAGAGAATCTATCCAGACGTCCCAGTACTAGAGACTACTACGAATCTGATAGTGCCGCCTGACCCGATATATACAAAATCGAGGTTAGTGCAGATTGAGCCAACTCCGCAATTGCTGCCCCAGCCGCAGCAACAGCTGGTTCCGAGTTATAGCCCAGTAACAGGATCTCCGTTAGTACCTGCACCAGCTACAGTGAGTCAAGCTTTGGGAGTTCCTGCTCAGCAAGGTTTAGGACCAGGTCAGACACCAGCTGCCATATCATTACCAATTACCGTTGGTCCACCAGTACCACTGTATGCGCAAGATGAGCCTGGCACATGTGATCAGGGAGTGAGGACCCTAGAAATAACAAGAGGAGGGTTCACAGGAACTCCTCAGCCCATTTTACCAAGAGAACAAGCAGCAGAAGGACTCAGATCTTTGTTAGACCTAAGTCCGATTGGAGCTCCTCTAGAGGCAATGAGACAAGCAGGGTTAAGTGTGTTAGCCCCACAGACAATGAGTGCAGAGACATCACATTCACCGTTGATGCAGTCAGGAAACATTTTGTTGCAAGGTTTCTCTGTGCAACAATTGAATGAGTGGTTAGAAAAGACTTATGCTTCACAAAAGACTGCAGTAACTGCGGAGAAACCAGAAAGGTCAGAGAAAGATGAGTACCTGAACTTTGTAAGGCTGGGTGTGGAAGCTGCTGAGCTAGTGGAAGGGACAAAAGGGGTAAATAAATTAGAATCATACACAGAAGCAGAGTTAAGGTATCTGTGCCCCAAGATTACTAAAGAATGGGCAAGGTGCATCAGAGGTTGGCAAACCTGGCAGACAAGTACAATATTGACATTGAGAATACTAAACATTTGAAAAGAAGTTACAGACTAGACTTCGACTCTAAAGATTTTGATCACATGAGGTCGGCTGGAATAAAAGCGCATCTTAAAGAAATATTGCAGAGTGCGCAGATCTGGGGAGCCTTAGAAAAGTGGGAAGGCAGATGGGCAAAGGAGAGAGATAAAGAGAAAGGTGACAGTCCGGGATCAAGTCCGACTAAAGCTTCACCGGACACTGAGACAGTAAAGATGTTACCGATGAGAGAAACAGCTGGAGGGGTTCTAGTCCATGTGCCGTGGACTAGGGGAGACATCCTGTCATTCACAAATGATTATCCCAGGTTGAGGGAGAAACCAATAGAGTGGTATCAGCAGACAGACAGGTTTGTGAAACTTGCGAAGTGCCTCTGGGAAGACTTGAATACCTTGTTTGAGAATATTGTTCCGCCCGACTTATGGCTTGAGTGCAAGAGAGGTGTAGATTGGCCGACGCAGGAGCCGGCAAGAGATAAGGTGACTGGAGCACCATCTGAGGAGGTGATGAAGTATTATCATAAAGTGATTGAGTTTTTGAAGCAGAAAGTGTCGCCGAAAGTGACTGACTGGCAGAAAATTGACCGGACCTCACAGGAGGTTAAAGAGTCTATCCATGCCTATTATGAGAGGTTGTTGAAAGCATTCAAACATTATAGTGGTACTGAGACTATAGAGCCGAAAGACATGAACCATCTTGTGTTCAGATTTATTGAAGGGCTGAGACCAGAGGTTAGCCCGATGATTAAGAATCATTTGATCTGTTGGCAAGCAAAGGCGATTGATGAGGTGTTGCAGTATGCAAAGTACTGTAGTGATGAGATTGAGCTGAAGCAGAAAAACTGAAGGTGATGGTGATGCAGATAAGGGCAGCGCAGGCAGGTATGCAAGGGAATGGAATCCAGCAGATGGTACAACAGCAACCGCAAGGGAATTACGTGTTTCAGGCGCAACCGGGAGGTCGAGGTTTTGTGAATCGCGGTCCAGATTTGAATACTGTTGTGGTTCAAAATGATGTGCAGGGGATGAAAAAGATGTCACCATGTCACGCGTGTGGGGCGTGGGGCACTGGAAGCGGGAATGCCCGAATGCTGTGCATGATGGTGTCGTTCAACAAAGCACTGATGTCAGTACATTTCAAAATGTGAGGGGTTCATAATTGAGAGGTCAAAATCAGAACTTTCAGAATAACATGGTTCAGATGCAGGGGTTACAGCCCATGCAGCAAATACAAATGCCACGTGTTCAACCAGCACAGATGCAGCAAGTACAACAGCAGGTTCCCATGGTACCTAGACAGCAAATGCAATTACCCTTAGCTCCAATGGGACAGCAACAGGTGATGCTTCCTCAGCAGGTCACAGGTCAAATGGTGAATCAAAATAATACAGTGCAGCAGTTCCCATTGCGTGGTGAAGATGGAATGAATGATGAATGGTCGGATGACAGTTCTGAGAGTGAGGAGTGCAGGCTTGCAGCATCCCTAGAAGTAGATCAGAGGGGACCCTATGTAGAGTGAAAGGTGATGGGTCACAAGGTATCATTTTTGGTTGATACAGGAGCTACACACTACAGTCAGAAGTGTGGAGGTTCCGAAATTACCACTTTCGGGAACACCATAAGAGCGGTAGGAGTAGCAAACCAGTACTTGACAAACCCGATCACAGACCCGGTTCAAGTTGAGATTGGCAACTTCCAGGGGCTGCATAAGTTTGTGGTCTGCGATTCGAGTCCCGTGTCCCTTCTGGGAAGAGACTTACTGTGCAAGATGAAATGTTTGATTACCTGTTCTAATGAAGGAATTGAGGTGCAGACAAACAGTGATGATGAGGGGAATGATGGGCAATTTACAGAATCAGAAACAGAGACCGCAAATGAAGACTACCCTCTGATAACTCTATTCCCAATGCTTACAGTGACTGACTTGCCAGCTGAGTTGCAAGGAACGGTGACAGAGAAAGTGTGGGACCTGACAGGAAAGGAAGTGGGACTGATAAAAGGAGTTGAACCGGTCAAAGTACAAGTGAAGCCAAATGCAGTGTTTCCCCAGGTGCCGCAGTATCACATGGCACAAGATGTCCTTATACAGGTGTCGCAGATAATTGCAGATTTTGTAAAGCGAGGAGTTCTGAAGGAGGTATTGAGCAGCCCATGTAATTCACCAATAATGGGTTTGAAAAAGCCTTGTGGGAAAGTTCGAATTGTGCAGGATTTAAGGAAAATAAACGAGATTGTGGTAAAATGTTGCCCCATAGTGCTAAATCCAGCAGTGATTATGTTTCAGGTTCCGTGTGATGCAGAGTGGTTCACAGTTATGGATTTGTCACAAGCGTTCTTTTCGGTACCTCTTTATGAGGCCAGCCAATTTTTATTCAGTTTCAAATTCCTGGATAAGGTATACAGTTGGTGCAGAATTCCTCAAGGGTTTTCTGAGTCACCATCCATCTTCAATCAGATATTGAAAAAGGACTTAGAGTCATTAGAACTGCCTTTCAGGTCGGCTCTAGTGCAATACATTGATGACTTGCTGATTGCGTCCGGAACAAAAGATGACTGCAGGTATGACACAATTGCCTTACTGAACCATTTGGGAAAGAACGGACATAAAGTATCTCCAAAGAAGCTGCAGAACTGTCAGAAAGATGTAAAATACTTAGGACACTTGATTTAGAAAGGGTCCAGGAGAATATCAAAAGAAAGGGTGACAGCCATAATGCAGATGAACCCCCCGACAACAAAGAGAGATGTCAGAATGTTTTTGGGAATGGTGGGCTACTGTCGTCAATGGATTCCCAACTTTTCGATTATCTCCAAACCATTGATAAAGCTGACAGGCAAGGAAACTAAGGACGACCCGTATACTATAACTTTGTCTGAGGAATAGCTTGAGTGATTCATGGAATTGAGAGAGTGCATGTGCAGGGCTCCAGCTTTAGGTATGTCTGATTATACGAAGCCTTTTCTACTGTTTTGTCATGAAAGTGATGCTTGTTCTTTGTCTGTCTTGACACAGGTTCATGGATGTGCAAACCGTCCTGTAGCATATTTTTCAGCTACCTTGGACCCAGTCGCAGCAGCCTTACCGGGTTGTTTGCGCGCAGTGCAGCAGTTGGTCAGAGCCTCACACAGTGTGAAGGCATAGTGATGGGACATCCCTTAACAGTAATGGTTCCGCATTCAGTTGAAATTCTGTTGACCCGAACTAAGACTCAGCACATGAAAAAATGCCCGACTTACCCGATATGAGACAATTATTTTGGGGTCACCTAATGTCTCCTTAAAACGATTTACTGTATTGAACCCGGCAACTCTACTTCCTGTTGAAAATACTGAGATTAATAATGAAGAGGAAGTGGAGCATGACTGTCTTGAGGTAACAGAACTATGTACCAAACCCCGACCTGACATTCAAGATACGCAGTTAAAGGAAAATGACTGCATAATGTTTGTGGATGGATCCTGCATGAGAGACTCAGTCGGAATACTGAGAGCTGGTTATGCTGTGTGTGCAATAGCTGGTATTATAGAGGCTTCCTGGCTTGAAAGAGTGTATTCCGCACAAGTGGCTGAATTAATTGCCCTTACTAAGGCATGCCACGCAGCTGAAAATCTGAAAGTCACTATTTATACTGACAGCAGATACAGATTTGGCATTGTACATGATTTTGGCCAATTGTGGTTACAGAGAGGTTTCATGACCTCTTCTGGTTCACCAGTGAAAAATGGCGAACAGATGAAGGATTTGTTACATGAGATACAGTTACCTCTTGAAATTGCCATGGTGAAATGCAATGCTCATGTTAAGTTACAAGACTTTGTGTCAATAGGAAACGGCTATGCAGATCAAGTCGCAAGGTTTTGCGCATTGAACTGTAGATCGTTCAAGGATCAGTGGGAATTGTTACCGCAGACTGAAAATGAGACATGCCTAAACTTTGCATTAAGAGTTGTTAACACATTGGATGAGCTAAAATCACTGCAGGGTTGTGCTATCAGAGAGGAGAAATGCTCCTGGCGGAGAATATAATGTGTACAAAGAGCTCATGACTTGTGGGTCTCAGAAGAGGGGAAACTGGTTTTGCCAAACAGCCTTTTATCACAGTTCACAAGACTTTACCATGGTCAGGCACATCTTGGGAGAGATGCAATGATCAGATTGTTCAAAATTGATTGGTTCAATCCGAAATTCAGACACGCTGCAGAGGTTACCTGTTACAGGTGCATCATCTGTCAACAGATGAATGCTGGAAAGGGAACTGTGGTAACTTTGAGCCACATATAGAGAGCTGGAGGTACGTTTAGCAAGATGCAAATGGATTTCATTGAAATGCCAATGTGTGGATGGTTGAAGTACGTGTTGGTGATTGTGTGTGTTTTCAGCCACTGGATTGAAGCTTACCCCACACGTAGGAATGACAGTCTCACAGTTGCAAAGCTGTTGCTTAGAGAGCTAATACCCAGGTTCGGGTTTCTGGTCTCTTTAGAATCAGATAGAGGCAGACACTTCGATAATGAGGTGATTAAGCTCTTGAATGCTGCATTAGACATTAAACAGAAGCTGCATAGTAGCTACTGACCTGAAGCATCAGGACTAGTAGAACAGATGAATGGTACCTTGAAGTCGAGAATGGCAAAAATGTGCGCAGCTACCAATATGAAATGGCCAGATGCATTGCCTTTAGTGCTGATGTCAATGAGAAATACACCTGATAAGAAGACAGGACTATCACCCCATGAAATCCTCATGGGCAGAGCTATGAGGCTACCCGCAGTACCCGCAAATGCTCTTGTGAATATCACAGATGATATGGTGTTGGACTACTGCAAAGGTTTGGCTGATGTGGTTCACTCTTTTTCCCACCAGGTGGAAGCCAACACATTGCCACCAATCAGTGATCCAGGTCACACCCTGCAAACCGGCGACTGGGTGGTTGTCAAGAAGCACGTGAGGAAGTCGTGTTTAGAGCCGCGCTGGAAGGGGCCATATCAAGTAATACTGACAACAACCACTGCTGTGAAATGTGCAGGCGTTCCAAACTGGATACATGCCAGTCACACGAAGAAGGTAACATGTCCGACTGATGAGGAACTTGAAGTTTCAGACTCTGCAATTCCAGAGAAGGAAGTCTCAGGGCCAGAGAACAGCCAAAGGGGAACTGAGACTGCAGGAGAGCCCACTGAGGACGGCCCAGTCCCTCAAACAGTAAACAAGTTTGAGAGAGGTGACGGTGAGCCTATTTCAGTAGAGGCAGCAGGAGAACTAAGTCAAGGAGAGGTTCTCCCAGAAGTAGACGGATACGGGTTAGAGCTTGAACCCGTTACAGACCCAGAAGAAGAAGAATGGGAAATAGTAGAGGGAGGTCAAAGCACACCGGCATCCCCTGAGCCAGTTGCAGGTCCGTCAAGAGAAAACACCATAGCACAAGAGGAGGGTGCTGTTCAGCGTCCTGAAAGGCCAAGCAGGAAGATACCACCTTTATGTGTTAACTGGCCAAAGAAACAAGCTGCAAGGGAAAAGATTGTCCCAGGTGAGACAATAGAGGAAGAAATTGACACAACCAGAAAGGAGGATCTAAGTGAAGGAGAGCTACAGAGTGAATGCAGGTTAAAAAGAAAAAGAGTTGCAAATAGAAGGTACGCAGGTCCTGAATGCAACAACATCTGAGTGGCAACAAGAATTCTTGATCGAGAAGTACCAGGCCAATATTGCGGTACCTGAAATTAATCAGAGAAAGAGACTGTGTTAAAATTGAGAAATCAAAATTGAAAACTGAAAGCTGAAGAAAAGAGACTTATAAATTACCGAATGTGACACTTGAAACCTGAATTGACTTTGAAAAACCGAATATGACAAGCTGCTAACCTGATTTGACAAAAAGGGGAGTTGGGGTGAGCGAAACGCTGAAAATATACGCAGAGAGAAGGAGAGACTTTAAGAAAAAAAAGCTTTTAAATCGTCCTCAAGTTGTTGAGTTATTCTGCTATCTGATTCTTTACAGACCATGGCTTACAGTAGAGGTAGTAACAAGAAAGGTAAAGTGTGTGTTTGGTTAAGCATTATATTAGGTATTGTGTGTGCAATAATAATTGTAGGTGTAATTGTGGGAATGCCGTGGTTGGATAAGAAAGCGACTAACAGCGCTTCAAAACCTGACACTGTTACACTAACACGTGGGAAAAGTTTGAGCAAGATACACAACACTTGCATGAGGGAACTAATTCAAAGGGGGAACTCTCCACTAATGTCTTCTATTGCTTGCTGAATGAATGTGTTGATACAATGGATGCGAGAAACTGTTATGTGTGTACAAAGATTCCTTCATCAGTGCAAGAGGGGGTCACTTATCATAGTCTTCCACTAACTTATGGGATAAGCTGTAGTCTACTACTAACAAGATTCTATGACCAGGAACATGTGCAATATTTTTACTCAAATCTGGATGTAGTGTTTTCTTTTATGCCTGTGATTGAGTTTCTGAACAAGTTAGCTAAAGAACATAGCATAAAACTAGTTAGAGGTTTCTTTAAGCCAACACTAACCTTTGGAACAGCTTATGCACATCGCAATAATTTGACCTGTCTACTAACACCTGTGGAGAAACGCTTCTTAGATCACACTGATGATAGACACAAAGCATTGAAAGAAAGGCTAGAAAAAGGTCTAGAAAAACACACATATGCAAATGATTATGCTTACACCTCAATAAAGACGCAAGGCAAATTAGCTATAGATGCATTACATGTAGGAAGGCTTTGTATATATAGGCCAAAGTCTGATCATGACACTTTATTTGTGGGAACGAGTGAATGTAGGCATGTGTTTTTGTTTCAGAGTAAATGGACATTTGTGTTAAATTGACAGGATCCAGCGATCCCTGGGATCTATTATATCTGTGGACTTAATGCTTATTACCATCTCCCTAAGGGATGGTATGGAACATGTTATTTGGGAATAGTTTTCCCAAAGATATACCAGATTGATGACCTAAAGCAAATACCTAAAATGTCTGAATTACAACATACAAGACAAAAGAGAGAGACAGCGGCTGCTGTAGTTGGTGACATATTTGGAGCCATAATTCCTTCAGTAGGGGTTATCTTAAACTCCATAAAGATTCGAAAGTTGTCTACTATTGTGGATAACATGCTGACAAACTTCACAGGGGCTATACTCCTGATGGATACTGAACTTGCTGCAGAAAGAGCTATGACTCTTCAAAATCGGCTTGCTTTAGACATTCTTTTAGCAAAGAGCGGCAGAATCTGCAAGATGCTCAACGAGCGTCATTGTTGCTCATTTATACCGGATAATAGTAAAAAGATTAGAGGTATGCTTACTAACCTAACTAGAGATATTGCAGATTTGAAGGATTTGAAAGAACCTGGAGGGTGGGAGAAAGTAGGAAAAGGAATTTCCAGAGTAGGGAGCTGGTTTAGCAATATTTGGAATGGGGTGCTTGCAAAAATACTAGGGGGTCTATTAATTGTCCTGGTCTGTTTATTGGGTTTATGGGGAGCATGCAAAATTAATGACAAAATTAAAAGAAATTGGACAAAGAGAAACAGGAGAAATGAGGAAAGAGAAAGGGAGAAAATGTTTAATGAAATTTGGGAAAGTTCACACAAGGGACAAGATGTTGAAATGCGCATAATGCGCAAGGTGAAAATGTGAAAGTGAAAGGTCAAAAGGGAAAGGTTTGTGTGATGACGAGCGTCATCCGAGGAGGGACTGTTAGAGCTTAGCTTATATAATCTATATTAACATGAAATGTTTATGAATTAATGTGTGATAATGCCACATAGAAACTGTAGTAATACATTTCGCTTAAAACGTGCACTTGAAATGTGACCATGGGGAGTAGCCCCCAATGTATACGGGAACTAATAGAAATGACTAATGTTGATAAAATATGATATTAAAGTGTGGTTTTGTACTAATTATTAATGATTATGTTATTACAATTATGCTAAATGAATTCTGTAGGCCTTAAGTTAGCATGAGCCGAAGCTTAGCTGCCTGGCTCTCATATTAAATGTGTTTTTCTAACGTGCAGTGTGCTGACTTGCAAAAGGACATGACCTCTTGTTTTTCTTCAAACTAGAAGCTGAATGTAACCATAGTGGATCCGTTCGCATGAAATTCATCTTGCTTGTAGAAATGTTTTAACTAAAATGCAACAGTGTAAATTAATATAATGTACAAGGTCGTTCTAACCGGTGAAGAAAATGGAGCTACTGACCAAAAGATGTGCAAAGAATTACAGAAGGATGAAATCATACCGGACATGCTACCTCCGAAGACGTCAATCACATGGACCAATAAAATGTCTGTAAATTAATATGGGGTGAAAGATTAATGACATAATCTGCTTTCTAATAGGTTAAAGATAGTGGGGTATAACCACGGACCAATGAAATTCTAGGGGAATGTACTACCAAAAAGGGATAAAAACCCATGACACGGGCAGCCATTTAGAAATAGGTAGGGAATGCTATTGATTTTATCCAGAAACTTTGTCACTCTGTTTGGTGACTTTGGTGATTTTACTTAGAACCATCCTCTTCCTTAGATTGCCCATTTACACTTTGCCTCCTTATGAGGGAAGTGCCCCTTTTTGCCCCAGAGCTGAGTCTTGACTGATGGCGAATCAACTGATGTCCTGAAAACGAAGAGTGAACCTGAGTGCTGACCTCAACCTTGGAGGGTAACTATGACAAAGAAATTGTGATTTGTCTGTTTGCTTTTCCTTTCTAGGTACCAACTGCTTACTTTTGACAGAGACCGTAGCTAGATGTTTTCCTAATTGTTGTTCTAAATTGTTTTGCATGAAGCCCAACATGCCAATGCTAATCAGTGGTTAGGACAGGGGTTCACTAAAACTGATGCAAATAGACAAACGACTGAATCTATGCTTTGTTGAACTGACGCGTTGATGACACTCCGCTAAAGTTGATCTATGTACACACCGTGTTATGTTCTGATGTTCGCGATTCTTGCCTTAATGAAATCTTATCAGATTTGCCATATCGTGACTATGCTGTTTTGTTTCTTGGTTATGAGATTAACACATCCACTTTTAGAATTGTAACTAATAGGGAATAAAACTCATACAATTCTACTAAACTGGTGTGGTTATTCATGACTGCAAGGTCATGGTGGTGTCTTGAATCGATTAATGTCTTTGACTAAAGTGAAATGCATTGTGGTAATAAATATTGATGACTTTATTGATGTATTGATTGACATATTGATTAGCTATCTCGCCTAAGGTGTCTCTCAACTGGGTCAAAAGATTCATTGGCCTAAAACGAGTCCTTATCATAAAGGGACGTGTTAACACTAGTACACTATCACACATTGTTTGCTGGCTTTCAGAGGCACGAGTTGGCGCTTGCATTACGTTTTCACTCAGCTCTCACATAACCTCTTCTGGCCCTCAAAGACGCCGAGCCGTTGTTAATAGATCACAAGATAAACAAACCCGAAGACCCTTTGCTGGTCCTGAGTCATTCTGAGCCAGACCGTGGACCAACAAATCAACAATCAAAAACCCTCATCTGGCAATCACACTTCACTGACCCTCAGCCACATTCCTGCAGTTAGGCCAACTCTGCCAGTGCTCAGACCCACTTTGCCGGAGTTCAGACTATCATTACTTACCCTCCACCTTTCCATCAAAACCCTTAACCTGCTAAAAGTTCACCATTTGTTAGTTTAGCCCACAGAAGACTCTTACCTAACATCTTCGTTCATCACACTCCATCACGTTTTCCCATGGGTGTCTTGTTTTTCTACTTATCTTCCTCTCTTCTGCTTTCTCGAAGATTGTCACCACTCTTCTCTTTTCTTACTTCTTTTATGCACATATCTATTTATTTAATCGTTCATTTAGTTATACTTACAAAAGCTTTTTTTTCCCCAAAGCCCTTCTTTCACAAAATGACATGTAGGTGTGACATTAGCAATTAGTGACAAAATTACGAATTACAGGTAGGAGTACAGAAAAGGTATAGTCAGGAAAAATTATGCAGAAAACCACAGAGTAACATACAATGCACGCAATTAACCAGTGAACTATAAAAATAAATTATTCGCCTGGAATAATCAATTCAAGAGTGCGCCTCCATCTCTCCTCATCAAAGGAAAAATTAGGTGGCAAATCGCAACGGATGAAAACGAAAGACAACAGTGCGGTAAAGACAACCAGAAGCCAGGGCATGATAGTAGCAGAACTCAGAGAAAGCAACAAGTTAGATGCTAAACACATAGGCAATAGAAGTTGGTATGTACTCTGCAATCAGCACAATTCCTCACTGTGTGAGGAGTGGAATAGATGCTAAACATGTAAAAGCCTGGTGAAATTCACCAAACCTTTTCAGTTTAAATTTCAAATTACAATTTTTAAGTGGTTCAACTGCAATAGCTAGCTCGTTGGCTGGTGGGCATTGGCCTAGCAGACACCAGCGCTATTGCACCCCTGCAAACACGTAGACGATCTTTGCCTTTCTTGTTCCCAGGTTGCGGTCTTCCCAAAGCTCCCCATTCAGTAGGGGTGGAGCACCATTGTCTCCGAAGAGAATAGTGGCTCACCTGCAGGCCCTGCTCTTATGCTCCCTCCATCCTCCTTCTTGGCCTCTCTGGAGGAATTGGGGCTCGCACCAGCAATAACATTCGGGCATGGGACACTGCTGGTCTGTTGACTCTCAGGCATCTATTTGCCAATGGCCAACTCCTCTCTTTTGAAGAGCTGGTGAAGCAATATGGACTCCAACAGGGACAGTTCCTGACTTATGGCCTCGTCTATAGTCTTCTTAGGGAGAAATGAGAGGTTGACAATTCTGAACCCTTTACTAATTCCCTAGTAGACAGCCTACATACGCTAGGGGAATATAGAAGGTTTGTGACTTGACTTACAAAGGCCATGATGGCACATACACATCTCCCCGTGCAGGTTCTTCGTGACACCTTGGAGATAGATTTTGGTCGGGCCTTACATGTCAAGGAGTGGCAGAAGGTACTAGCACACCCATATAAGATCTCTCACAAAGCCAGGCAACAGTTGATTTGATTTCCGATACTACATAGAGTGTAGCTCTCACCCGAATTAATCAATCGCAGTTTCCCAGCTCCAGACACGTGTGCCCAGTCCCAGGCTCTGTTGGCTAATCTCCATGTCTTGTGGGATTTTCCGAATCTCACACAAATCTGGCAGGATGTCCTCTCAACCATCTCCTCAACCACAGGCCGCCCACTCATCGATACCTGGGAGGTAGGTGCACTAGGTATTTATAAACGCCAGAAGAAGTATAAAACAGTGGCTTGCTTCACCGATCTAGCTCTCGTCTTGGTGAAAAGCTCTGTGACAATGAGCTTCAAAAGTGCAACTTCTAATAGTAGCATGGTCTGGAGGGCTGCAGTGGCATGGTCGGCGAAAGTCAAGGAGATGGCGCTACAAAGAGAAGAGGCCAAGGGCTTACATCCAGTGACGGCTTGTGGGAGGGAAAAGGGGCGATGCATGGCAGGGGAAGGGGGAAAAAGAAAATAAAATCTAATAATTTTTTTTAAATTACCCTAATTCTGCACTGTGCCGTGCTGCAACACTCTGCGCTTCTCCGCTCCTCCGTCCAGGACTGCAGGAACAGGCTCCCAGCCTGCCCTGTGGCCAATCCTGATGCTGCTCAGAGCCCTGGCTGGGTGCTCCCAGGCTGGGAGCCGGTGCCTGATCTCTCCATCCCGGCAACACAGTGCCGGGCTGGAGCGAGCATAGTGTGCATGTGTGTTCGGCCGGCCCGAGGCAGCTGGCCAAACATACATACGTAATGAGGGGGAGTGCTGTGCACTCATCCTCTATGCTCATCACAGTCCGTGGCCCACCCTTTTATTACAAATCGATAATAAACTTAGTTTATTATCATTTTGTAGTAAAAGGATTGCAGCTGCTGCTGCTGGGGGGGCGGTGCAACAGTCCTCCGCTCTACCAGAGGAGCCACACCTGCTTACATTGCTGCCCTATTGCCCCACTATGGGACCAGCTCCCTTCATGGTTTCTGAGCACTGATCATGAGACCTCCCCCATTCCACCCCATGAAGATACCGCCTCTATTACACCTGCTCCAGAGGACTCTCATTGTGAGAAGGGCTACCTGAATTTAACTGTAGCCCCCTACAGGTGGAACATTGCACTTCTATATATATATATTGCCCCCCTTTGCCATATATCTACAGGTCTCTACCCATTCCCCTCCCATTTCCCCTACCACTTGCCCACACCTTTGACCCCCACAACTGCCCTAGATATTTAAGTGCCATTAGTTTGCCCCGGTTAAACCATGCTTTGGCAGCCACTACTGTCCTGATACTTGGTTTCCAAATATTTTTGTCTGTAGTAGGCTTCTCCCTCTAGGATACGTTTTCGTCCCTGATGCCTAATTATCCATATCCATAACCATCTATCTCCTGGACATATATTCTATTCTTCATTGCTTACTGGCATGTAATACTATGAACACGTGTCCTCTGTCTATCTATTTGTTAATGGAATCAACAAAACATGCTTAAAAGAAAGAGTAAGTCGATTCTGTATTCCAACACATTCTGTGAAATACAGGAGGAGTGTTGAGAAGTGTTATTGATATTCCTCAAATACAGCAACACACATCGCCTCTTCTGCTTTGTTAGGCTTCTACCCATTCAGCATGAATTATGGAGTCTGAACCAATATCACCGAACACCTGTATGGATCATGACATTGTGAGAGAAAATCTGCAATACTACTCTGATGGCATTATAGGTCGTGATAAAGTTTATATTAAACTATGTTGATACATCTTAGATGACTCTACCCAGCAATCACCAAACATCCACAGTGTTACACCTGTCAGCTCTTGGTGTGGTTTCCCCAATCATTTTGGCTTCTGACCTCCTGTGTTGACCCTGTGCTGATCTTCATTTTTGCTGGCTTTTAGGACCCTGGGCACTTTACCACTGCTGATCAGTGCTAAAGTGCAGTGCTCTCAGTCTCAAATGGTATTGGTAATTGATTTATCCATGACTGGCATGTCCCTCGTATAGTGCACCATGTGTGCCCAGGGCCTGTAAATCAAATGCTACTAGTGGGCCTGCAGCACTGATTGTGCCATCCACAGGAGTAGCCATGTAAACATGTCTCAGACCTGCCACTGCAGTGTCTGTGTGCAGTTTTAACTGCCAGTTTGACCTGGCAAGTGCCCCCACTTCCCTTTTACTACGTCAGTTACCCCTAAGGTAGGTCCAAGGAAGCCCTATGGACAGGGTGCAGTGTATTTAAAAGGTAGGTGTGTTTTACGTGTCCTGGTAGCGAAATACTGCTAAATTCGTTTTTCACTATTGCGAGGTCTATCTCTCCCATAGGTTAACATGGGGGTTGTATTGCAATAAAAACAGCCCCAGAGCAGTACACAAATGCATTTACATTGCCAATGCCGATAGTTCTCAGATTGTCGAGACCTATACGCTTTGCCAATGTTTGTTTTACTTCTTTTTTAAATTGCAAGTAGATTCCCACTGTGGCGTTTATCCTCTTTCTACTTTTATTCATTTTGTATTCATCTTGCAAATACTTTATGATTTTGTGTGATTTGTTTGTTGGCGAATAAAAAGATGAATGCACGAATGAGTCAGTGGATGCATGAGTGCATAGTGCATGTTTGATAAATTATTGAGTGCCTAACGCCACTAGTTACTAAAGAGGCATTTTCAGTTACAAACCAGTTCGGTTTCCATGGGGGTAACATTTTGACTCCCTCTACAGCTACAGTATTATGCAGAACCCTTAGCCTGCCCTGGAAATTACCGGGAATACAGCAAGCATATGTGTGCCAGGAATGTGCGCATGATATCGAATTGAAGCAAAATAATGTGATTATTGGGGTGGGGCAAGCGAGGACGCTGGAATAGGGAAGAGACAGGACGAAACAGATTACAGTAAAAAAAACCTTCTATGTGACCACTAAAAAACAGGTTGAATGCAAGTTTAACCATGAAAAGAAAAACATCTGAAACATGAAACTGGTTGTGAAAGTATTGCCATTTATAACAGTTAAAATAAAAGTGGTAGAACTCGGTTCCTGCCCAACGCGGCTCCTCTAATTATTTCTGTAATCAGTTAAAGGGCGTAAATAAGATTAGTCAAGATTATTTACCCTGGCAAAAGACAAACTTTTGTAACAAGTGTTAACTATCTCTTGGGCATTAGGCTACCAGAATTTGAGGGCTACCAGAAATTGAGGCCTAATTACATTTAGAACATTGTTGCTCTAGTTGTTAAAAGTCAATTTCCTCATCATAAGCCCTAGCCTGGCTCAGGCCTATAACTTGTGTTCTGGGCCTTTGACAACCGATATAGCCCTCGACAGAAAGGTGTAAGGATACAGTGGTCCATGGAGCTCAAATTGGTATTCCCCACCGGGAATTACTGATTGCAGGGCTATTAGCAAAGTCAAAAATGGAGTAATATTGTAGAAGTCTGAGTTGGATCCTGAGTCACCCCTTAGAAATTGTGATTCACCATGGGAAATAATGCTTCTGAACCCGATTCCTTAGTAATTTCCTTTTTCGTCTGGTTTTCTACCTGACATTTGGCCATCTTTCAGCTGGTTAAAGTTTCATGGTAGGAAATTCCAGGTATGCAGCAGCCCCGCGTTTCTTGTTATTTTTGATTTTGCTCATAACTTATTGTGCCAGCTCAAATGGGAACTGTAATCCACTTGTAATGCGGGGCAGACTATTTTAGTTGTGTGAGGTCGTGAGGAGGATATAGGATGAGAAACAGTGCAGGGATTGCGGTCCCAGCTTTGAGTTCTGCCTGCCCTTAACAGGCTGAAGCAGGTTAATAACCATAGGAAGTCAACCGTAACTTCTCTACTATTTAACTGGACACCCTGTCTGAACACCATAAGAGGTTGGATAGAATAAGAATAGCATGAAGGAATCGGTATGGTATGACCCACTCGGGAGTCCAAGGGGCAGGTGGGAAGGTAGAATTCACACCTCAGGAGAGGGAGCCTTGGGGACACCAGGGGCCTGCAAAGAAGCCTTTTCATGTTTCACAACTGGAGCTCTGAATTTTCCAGCAAGTTGTCGGTCCTTGACAAGTCCTTTATCTCCAACTTTCATTCCAAGAGGTGTGGCATTTCTCTCTTGCTTGTTTGATGTTCACTGGCAGAATTGGACGATTCTAGTTGGGGTGGTGTATTTCGATAAATACAAAGAAATTTGTGAATGGTATTCCATTTTTTGGTTAAATGTTTAATTCTACCCTAATAAACGGCGTCATGTTTAGTTCCTCATAGATCTTTCCACGTACCCATTACCTTGCAGCCACTGGGGTGTGATTTAATGGGATTGTTTACCAAGAAACTCAAGATAGGGTTGAAAATAGTTTTCTCTAAAAATCGAACCCATCATGAGTTTTAATCGAGACAGACTATCCAAAAATACTGACTGAATTTCTTCAAACTTTGGTCTCACACTTTCGAATGCAGTGAACTGCACGATTTTGACCAATGGATATTCTGTGCTGGCATTTTTCAACATAAGGAGATATTGGCTATCTGGGAGTAAGCAGAAACCATCAACACTGCTGTTCATGAGGGGTTACACTCTTCTTCTGTTATTATAGGAGCTGGTCGGTAATCACTTCCTGTGGCTTGACATAGTTGACACTCATCGATTGCCTCTTCTGCCAGTTCATTAGTGCCAGAGAAGCAAACCTTTTCACGCAGGCGGGCTAAAGTTTTGGCCATTCCCTGCTTACCCAAGTGAGCTGTATTGACCACTGTCTCTCTTGTGGCCTTTGGATTTATCCTCTTGTCACACAAGCCTGTCCTCTGTGATACACATCTTGTGATGAACTCTAGCGCTGATAAAAAAAGTCTTTGCCACAATGTGTCTCTGTTGTGGACATTGTTTACGAATATTTTCCTTGAATTGACCCGATGGCTCTGATTGCCATTTTTAGACACTCAATAGAGTTGGTTTCCATTGTGCTGTCTTCTTTTTAGTGCATTTAATTGCCCCGCAAATCTCACATTGCTGTTCGATGTACTTGAACAGTGTCTGCATCCTCCTCCTTTGTCACCTGGTGGCATGATACATATTCAGTCTATAGCCTGCAGGTTAAAGAAGAACTATATTTTTGTATTTGCATCCCCTACTTCTTGATGTAGGGTAGGCGGAGAGGTGAGATTGCCTGGGGGCTTGTGGTCTGTCTCCACTTTGAACTTATGTCCATGCACATATAGGTGAAAGTTAACACAGCCCCTCAGCACTATCAGGGCTTTGCCCTTTACAGCCATTTCTGTCTTCTTTTTTGGATCCACATACTTCAAGACTGTTTCCTTCAATATCGTGGCCTTGGTGTCCTGGAAAGCTGTATCATTTATACCAGACCGCTCCCACATTGATCTCTCCTTCATGAGCCTAATGGAGAGGTTATGTGACCTTGCCAAATCAACTGCAGAAAGTTCCCATTCCAAGCTCCGAGACGGGCTGAGGAGGAGGAGAAAAGGATGTCAATACTTTCTCTGGATCCACAGAGGTTCTTACTCTAAAAGACAGCAGAGCGATTAGATCTTTTAACAACACACGTTTTTAACACCGCAATGCGAGGCTGCACTCTGTGAGAGGTCGCACAGCGGCTTGGAGGCCGTGATTTATTTTTGTAAGGTTATTGTCCTATAAGAGAATATTACCACTAAAATTGAGGACCACATAGTGCTTCACAAGTGGAATTTTGGAAAATATCTTTGGTGGAGGGTACATCAAACCTTACTAGCTTTGATTGAAAGCTTAGTAACTTGTCACACCTGAGACAGATGAAAGTGGAAAAAAGTTGCAAAATATCAGATTCATCTGACATCAGCTGATGGTAACTGGAGTTCAAGTCATGTTTCGAAATTTGCAGAGCACCAAGAATTATTTTATTAAAGGTTACTAATATCAGAGAGTCCCAGGGAGTGAGTACAGAGAGTTTGTGATGCCTTCTTGCAGTTCTAGTTTGAGTAGATCAGCCTCCCCTGGGGGGAGTAGGTGAAAATATATCTCATTGTAACCTAGAACTAAGCCCTCAAGCAGTTGCTTAAGTTCATGCAGTCTTTCTTCTTTTCCTCACATGTTCACACTACTGGTAAATAATATGAAATCTAGGTCTTCTTCCACAGCATAGCTGAGCAAATTGGCAATTATATTTTCAGTGATGATTATCTTTGCTCTGATTAAACTCTTTTAATGGAAAATAACGTTTTTAAAAGTTACAGCAAGTTTCAATGGGTTCATGCCATCTTATGCATATATTCTTATTTTCCATTGCAGTTGCTGGGGGTTGCTTTGTAGCTTTGATTGTTAGTGCTTGTCCTTGACATTCATAGACTCCCCAGAGTAAATTAAGACAGTGATGTTCAGCCCTTCTATTTGTATATGCCTTGGGGGCTGTGGTCTTCTGTCTTTAGGTATCCAATCGAGAAATGAACTAAAGAGGATTTCCTACTCCATGTCACGTTCAATAGTTGTTCAGTAGGTATACATACACAGTTCTCAGATTCCTATGAGAAAGTTTGCAGTGTTCTAAAGTATACCGATCTCCTTTGGGAGGGTCTTTCTCTTGAGCCACTCCTGTATTCTCCTGCAAAATGGGCTGGCCGGACACAGTTAGCATTCTTTGCTTCATGTCAGTCAGGATGATTGTCACCACCAAGATATTCGCATATCAAGCAATCTGCACCATCACTTTTCCTGCTGAATGTAGTGTCTTGATAGTTTGGTTTGACTCTTGCCTCCTCAATGGTCTCTTCCTGAATGGGTTGAGTTTCCTCTGATTTAGCCTTTGGAGACAATCTGCTAGAGGATTCTGTAGCTATTGCCATGACTTCCAGAACGATGTGAAGGCCATGATGTATTAGTTGGCAGTACACAAATGAATGGCTGCCTTGAATAATTTGTGCCCTCATCTCCATGGTGGAGTCTCAATAACTGCACCTGCTCACCAACTCACGCAAACATGTACAGAAACTATTGATGGACTCACAATCCCTCTGCAGGGCTTGTCTGGGAAAAAAATATTTGTAATTCTGATTCACTTGTGGATTGAGTGCACTTCTTGTGTTGTCAACACTGCATCATGCCTGACTCATCTCTCACGTTAAGCAGATTTTAAAAACATTTGACTATCTCCTTCTCCACATAGTAAAGTAGTAGGTGACTGTTGCTGTGCAACAGTTACTTAGGTTGCCTTCCTAGATATGCCAGCTCAAGACCAGTTTACGAAAGGGTCTTGGTGGGTCAGCTATGGTCCCAAATTGAAAGTTTGTGGGAACAGTGGTGATCAGGCGCACTCTTCTATACTTGTAGGCTCTGGTGTAGTTGTTAAACAAATTGTGCCACGGGTTGTATGGACCTTTCATTATCGACTAGAAGTGTATTGGAGAAGCTACCATCAGCTTAACAGGTTAATTTACAGTGAAACCAATTGGGCTTCACACAAAAAGATAAGAGGATGGTGCCGAAGCAGATTATTCAAAGTTACAAATTTTGGCCACCCTTCTCATATGCAGTCACCACTGGTAACATTGCTCAGTGATTTTACTGGATCAGAGCTGCCACTAACACTTCACTGAATTGGTTCACTGTGGTTACACATGACTCACTCACTACAGACTCAGTATTTGCCTCAGCTTGACATTGGGATGATTCTGGATTTTGAAGCACTTCTCAGCTTAGAAACACTTTAATGCACTCCTCGTCCCTCTCTACTTCTTCGGGGCAATCAGAAGCTCAACTCTGCAAATCAGTGGTTTGTGCCACCATTTGTGTGAGGCATGCACCCAGTTAGGCAAGATTTTTCCCAACCTAAAACACTGTATAAATCATAACAAGTAACGAATTCCTAAATTAAAAGTTTGAAAGCAAAGAATGAGCTATTCTTCGAACAACCTCAATTGTAAGGTACCTACAATGAAAGGAACGACATGTGAAAGCATTTATGAATTAACATTAGAGTTACCATGGAAAACATTTGTATAGCTGAGGCCCGTGATAGACAGGGATTTGATTCATACACAAGCAGCATAAGCTAATGATTACAATATGAATATATTAAATGTTGCTCTTTGTGTGTGTTGTAAAGTCCCATTTTTGGATGGTCACCCCCTCACTTTTTGCTGCTTGGTGCTATTGCTTTTCACCTGAAAGTGTACTGAAGCCCCCTAACCAGACCTCAGTACCAGCGCTCTTTCCTCTAAATTGTACTGACATTTTGCATACCCAATTGGCAAGGACTTTGCCACCCCTGTAAGGCCCTAGTAAATGGTACCAGTGGTACACAGTGCATGGATGGTAAAGGGGCCACCAGCGTTGCATCACTGACACGAGTAAAGGTAAACCTGCAGAGCTGCCAGGTCAGCTAGCACAAGCAGTCAAGTGCAGGCAGAGTCCATTCACTGCCATAGCACAGATCAGTCACCCCCAAGGCAGGCCTCCTTTAGCCCAGGAGGCAGGGTGCACTGTGTTGTGAGTGTCTCAACTATGCAGTAGCATATATGGCCCTGTGGCAGCATTCAAAACTAAATGCTACTGCAAGTAACCAGCGGTCCATATGATATCATGGGCTGGCACCCAGGCAGATGTCCAGCTCCATTATGGCCCGGACAATTTTCCCCGTGTCTGGTGTCAAACACCATACTTTTCAACCCTGAGCACAATTCTCATGCCAGGGTTAACCAGC
The DNA here is from genome assembly GCF_031143425.1 of Pleurodeles waltl. NCBI lineage: Eukaryota > Metazoa > Chordata > Amphibia > Caudata > Salamandridae > Pleurodeles > Pleurodeles waltl. The sequence continues at coordinate 1,225,731,996 of NC_090440.1, read as the reverse complement.
ATGTACCCATACCAGCTTTACCCTGCCTTGGTGGGCTCTCCTGAGCCAGTTGCAGCATAGATATGAGTCACACCTCCACCCTCCTAAGATGGCTAGGGTTTACAATGATCAAGGCGGTAAGCCTCAAATGCTTTCACCACCATTGATATGTGATCTGTCCCCCACCCAAGGACAAAGCCCTTCCCCTCCTTTTTAGACTGGCAAGTGGGAAAATTAGCTGTTCAGGATGAGAACCCTCCAAAAGGCTAGCCACACCTTTAGAGTGGGGTAGGTTGTCTGTATAGCCGAGGGAATGTTCTGTCATGTTGGCAAACCTTAGAAATAGTGGGGCCTGGGTAGAAAAGTGATGTACTCCCAGAGGAAGTTGTCCCTTCAGGGGCAGACTTGCCACAGGGACCAGTGGTCATTGGCCACTGCCTCCCCATCCTTTACGCCCCCTAAGCCAGGATTTAAGGGGCTCCCCTGGCACCAGAACCTCAGTTCTGAATATGAATCCAAGAAGAAGCACAAAGAAGACATCATCACTGACAACAGGGCTTGGAACTCTGCGTCTGCGCAAAGAGAGGACACCTAAGTGCCCTGAGGAGACCCTATACTAGAACTGTGTGATCGACGTGTGCCCCTAGTGAAGGCTCATTGCTCTCAGCAAGCAGGACTCCAGTGGAGGTCAGGAAGTAAAGCAGACTCCCCTGACTGTTGGTACCAGTCATCAGCATCCTGCAGAAGAATCGCAGTGCTGTGTCACAATAAGTACTACCCAGCGGCCCCTCCAGCCAGTGAAGTAATAACAGACTACTTTTGCTGCTGCCAAGGCTTGTCGGTCACCAGCCTGGTAACCGACCTCGTCTCGGACATCACCGAGCAGTTCCCAGCATAGTGACTGATGGCAATAATCCCATTCCTGAGATCCTGCATCCTGAAGGAGGTAACTGCAAGAGAAGTGGCAAAGCAACGTTTGGTGAAACCCGCCTGTGATTGATAGCTGAAAGGCTACCACTGCATCCCGAAGCTCCCGGATGTGTAATTGAAGATCCTGCTGTAGAATCCAGGTCCCAGGTCCTGGGACCCCAAAGGCCTCTACCGTCCAAGGGTAGGGAGTAGTTCCATCCCCAAGTGCATCTTTGTCAAGTGCTGTAACTTCAACAAGTACACAGATCTCATCAGCACTAAGGACAGCCAGAGCACCTCTGCACTCTGACTCCCTTTGCAAGGTAAAGGACAAATATCTCTTGAGACTTGGTCTGGGGACCCGCAAAACCTCAACTACAGGTGGGTTCCTCGGAACTCACCCCACAAGTGACCGATTGCACGCTGTGCTCTCCCCATTTATCTCAATGGTAACTGACAACTAAAAGTGCATTGAGTTTTTTTTGTAAATTGGTGTTAGATTTTGTTTGAGTCATGTCATTTACTTATAGGCCAAGCATGTGTTGTGAACTGATTTACACATGTTCCTCTAAGTAGCCTGACTGCTCTTTGCCACTCTACCAGGACTGAGCTAAGGTTTACCTGTGTGAACCCAAGGTCCACTTCTGGGTAACGTGCTAGTATTACATGGTAGGGCTCCACAGTCATTCCACATAATACTGCCACTTCACTACAGTGTGGATGTACTGCCACCTAGTAACACACAAATTAATACTTTAACACTCCGTTTACCATATGATTTGTAATGATTATGGAGCACTACATTTCTGCTATTCCAGTGTCTTCTGTAGGAATTTTGAGTAGTGCAGGATCAGCTTCTTGGACGTTGTCTTTCATTTTAAAGCTGTCCTTGTTCTAAATCACACGTATAGTAGTTATGCTCCTTACGTACCACAAATGTTGAGCCTCTGAATAGATTTTGTGTCTTCCCTCTTCCTCTTTGTTTTTTTGAATGACTACTTTTTTTATCCTTGAAATATCTCAATGGAAATATGTTTTTCATGCATATCAATACCCTTCAATTGTCAGTGTTTTAGTGCCAGGGATTTCATCTAATTCTTGCTGGCACTCTTTGTATGACTTACAAGTAGTCACTGATTTGATTCACTACCCAACCATAGGGAAGAGGACTTCAACGTCTGTTATCATAGCTTTTTTGCCTTTTTCACTAATTGCTAGAATTAGTGTGCACAAGAGCCAGGACACTGCTTGGGACTCAGTGCATAATGGCTCAGGCCAGGTACAAATAATTAATTTGTAAAATATTAAGTGCCAGGGTCCACAATATTTCGATGGAGGCCACTGCAGCTTGCACCACCTACAGATCATGTCAGCACTGTTAAACACCAATGTAAACAACACTTACTTACCATTACAGTCGAACAAATATGACAATTGGGACTATAATAGGTGACCCAAAGCTGTAAGAGTGGCCTATGAAACCTGGTATTATTAATTTTTAATCATATATGAAATTTATAAACACTTTGCTTACATGTTTTTTTTTTTTAAATAGCCTGGCAGTGCCTCCATGTGGAAGACTCATAAATGTGTGCTTTGTCACAAAATAAGTGCTGGTGCTGAGCACCTTCAAATACCATCACGAATTAGGCACTGCCAGGCACATGATCTTGCACCTGGTCTCAGTCTTAACCAGGTCTACAGGTGGATTGCTGAATCACATCTGGTGACATCCAGCTCACCGCAGTACTGTCATTTCTCCCTGTGCCTCCATGTATCACCTCACCGACTCACAAACAGGGGCATAGCTTGGTCTGTAAGATTGGGGGGGTGGGTTGAGCTTCAGATTTCCCAACAATCATGCACGCATATAATATTGAAATACATTATACAACAAGCATGGTGCACAAGAGAGGCTTAGGGACAGTGTAAAGGGAGAGGAATGAAGATTGGTAGGGGCACTAAGAGGCAGATATAAGAGCCCCTTGCGCCACTTTAGCGCTGCCTTAGTGTCATTTTTTTACCCTAAGACGGCACTAAGGTGGCCTTTTCCCCACGCCATATTTACAAAGTGGCGCAATGCCTGCATTGCGCCACTTTGTAAAAACAATGTGCCACATTATGCCTGTGCCAGGTAAAATGTATGCAAGGGGGGTGTTCCCCCGTTAGGAGGCTCGAAGAAATGGCACAGTGAAATTTAAAAAGTTTCACTGGGTCATTTTTTCTGTCATATTTAACGCCTGCTCAGAGCAGGCATTTAAATGACGCAACAATTTACATCAATGGGCCTCCATGCACTTTGCTACACTAGCGTAAACATTTTTGAAGCTAGTGTAGCAAAGCGCCAGAAGCGCCATTGTTCTAACTACCGCCATGGTGCACCGTATCTTAAATAGGGCGCACACATTGTGGCATGGGGGGGGGGCAGGAAAAGTGGTGCTGCATTGGATGCTGAGCCACTTTTTTAAAATCCAGCCCTCCGTGAGAGAAAGCACAGTATTTTGTGAAATAACCAGCATTTTTGAAGTATTCCCAAACACAGTGAGAGAGAGAGTGCGAGCGTGTTTCTTTCGTGTGGGAAATTCCTGGTGAAATCCCACAGACAAACTCACCATACCGGACTAAAATCTCCTGTACCCAACTAGTTATCACAAGATACATTGTTACAGGCTAATGATTCTGTCAGACAGACAGGCGATTGCAAGACTTACCACATGGGACTGCCGCTGCTGTGAGAAGTGGCGCACCTCAGTCCCGATCCTCGTCGCTAGTGCAGTGGGGAAGACAACGGGCTAAAGAAACGGATCATGTGGAGCCAGTGGCACATCATTCATTATTTGTCCCATGTGTTGCGTTAAACCTTGTGGGTGTATGCATAAACGTAATGTGTAAGCACTGGTGCCAGGTGGCAGACTAAAGGTGTGCTTTTAATTGGCATTTGCAAGAGGTATGTTTGAGGAAAGATTTAATGTGCTCCCAGTGCAAAATTTCACGTTCCTGAAAGGGTAGCTAGATGTGATTTGCCAGGAGTGCTGTTGTCTGTGGATAGGGTCAATGCTAAATCGCTTAGGTTGGTTCCTGTTTATAATCCATTCGCAAGCTAACACTTGGGGAATTTGCCCGGACAGATTGCAATTCATTTAAGCATTCCCAGCTAACATGTTAGTGGCTGCCTTCATTTTTGTGGGAGCAGAGATGGTACACCATGCTGTAGGATTGCAGGTATCGCTGGAAAGTGGCAGAATGTTCCCTCAGTTGTATAGAGGTGTCTGAGAGAGAAGGCTGGATGTGCCCTCAGTACGATACAGGCATACAATGTGGGTTTAGTGAGAGTAAGCCTAGTGTGCTTTACTGTTTGCATACTGAGGGTAGCACTGGAGAATGGGCTGGATTTATCCATCTGCATAGGGCTGGTATCTATATGATGGGCAGGGCTTTAAGTGTGCTCAGTCGCTATGGGTCTCAGACCTATAGTAATTGAAAACAGACAATGAAACGGGTCCTTATTGGCCCCTTTATTCTTGTTCTTAACTCCTCCGGCAAAAACTGAACGAATTCCCGAATAATGAATATAAAAAACAATGTAATCCAGGTCAGTGATCTAGTTCCTGTTTATTTTCCACTTTTTACGTAATCTTGCATTCCTTAAGAGTATTTGCTATTTTCAGAATGTTGTGTTTATGTAGTTTGTTTGTAAAGTATATTACTCTTCTATAGTGCATACTTTGAGTTGAATCACCTCCATGTGTTTGTGTGTGTGGCAGGCCACTATTGGGAGCTCTAGGTTTGAAAATGAAGGAAGTGCTTCTCAGTGGATCAAAAAGGTGTTCAGACTACATGGTCACCTACTCCCTGGCCTCTATGCAGAGCACATAGAACAATGATCAAGCATTCAATCTGCAGTTCTGCTTCTATGCAAATGTGTGCGAAGGATGTACACAATTGATTGCGAGCCAAGGGAGAGCTGGCAGTCTGAATAGGTAATGAGCAGCATGCTACAGCTGCACTTGATGAATGTGGGTCTACAGGAACATGCTACCCCCACCTCCCGTGTGGTGTGGTGGGATTCCTAAGTAGGGAATCAAGGTCTTACAGCCATTGAAAGGCAGGTAAATAATCACCTTGCATGCTAATTAACACAGTGTGCTTTCTCAAATAGAGTGAGTGTGTGTTCAGGCTGTGTATGACTGACGTCCTGATGAAAACCCTGGGTCCAAGAGACCTGAGTGTAGAGTCTGAAACATGCGATTGATTAGGGCCATAGGACCATAATATCCTTATTCCCGACTGATATATTTAACCATACCCAAACAACTGCTAAAAAAGAGTCAGTGCTATGCTCACTGCACCTCTTGGCCTCGGGTAGCTATCAGGGGGTGATTGCTGTGGCAGGTGGGGTATCCCAAAGTGCACTCTCAAGATTCTTCAGATGTTTCCTAGATGCCATACTCACACACATGTGCAGATACATATACCTACCCAGGAATGAGGCAGAAATTAACAGCACCAGATTGGACTTCTACAGAATTGCCAGCTTCCCCCATGTAATAGGGTGTGTGGACAGGACACATATACAAATCTGCCCTCCTGCAAATCTGGAATAGGTGTTCCGCAATAGGAAACGTACCCCCTCACTAAACATCCAAGTGGTATGCAACGCCCATAATGTCATCACTGACATTGCAGCCAAATTTCCAGGGAGTACACATGACTCATACATATTCAGGCACAGTGGGATACACCAACGCCTAGAACGTGGGGAGTTTGGAGACAGATATCTATTAGGTATTGCTGAATACACCCTGAAGCCATACATACAGGTCACTGTAGAAACCATCCATGCCCTTCTAACATTGCTTATTTTTGTCAAACAGGTGACAGTGCATATGCTCTAAGACCATCGATACTTACCCCGTACCTAACACCTGGCAATGAGAACGAGAGGCGATATAACAGTGCCTATCGGAGGACCAGAACTGCCATCAAGAGGACCTTTGAATTGTTAAAGGCAAGATTCAGATGCCTCCACAAAAGTGGAGGTGCGCTCCAGAATGCCCCAGAAACAGCATTCAAGATCGTTGCCGCATGTGCAATCCTACACAACATTGCCACCAGACATGGGCTACATCTCACCCCTGAAGACACAGATTCGGAGGATGAGGAGCAAGAGCTACCACACCGACAGCCTGGGGATAGAAGCATTGCAAATCAAGGCAGACAGAGACGGAAACACATTGCAACCCAATACTTTGGCAGGTACGTGGCAACTGTCACCACACTCACTGATGTCAGACAAACAGAGCCCAGTTGTGTAGTGGAACAAACAAAACCTTTTTATTTGTAAACTAAATGGTGAAAGAAAAGTGCTGTCCGTTAAAGTCTGTACATGTCCTAATGTAATGAGGTCACATTAACATCATGTGCCTCATGAGTCATGCTGTCTGATGGCTCACACCCTCCTCCTTGGGCGCCCAGCATGGCTCATCCCAGGCGGGTCAGGTGACCCCTGCCGTGCACTTGCACTCCTTAGCACACGGGACTCACTGGCAGACACACTACTTATTGTGGACCCCTCCTCACGGCTCTGAGGGGTCTCACCTGTGCCCCTTGCCACCTGCCTAGCTTCCATCAAGTTCACTTCGTGGCTGATGCGGCCAAGCCCACGTGTCACATCCCCTGCAAAGTGGCCAAGTTCCACCTGTAAACTCTCACTGTCCGTCTAGACAGGCCAGTTGTGTTTGTTGCAAGACGCCCAATTGAAGCTGCCATGCGGTCAAATCGTGCCACTGTGTGGCGCTCCCTGTGCCTTGCGTACTGTCTGTCTGCCACCAGTTCCGGCACAAGTTGGCGGATGGCCTGGGTGAGATCCCCCATATGTTCATTCAGTCTAGTGAACTGCGTATTCACTTCAGCCAGCCCAGTGGTCATGTTGCTCTCCATCCTGTGTAATGTACTTGAGATTGACCTCAATTGCCTCCCCTATCTCCTCCTGGGTCACCACCAGAACTCTGCGTCTGTGCCTTTGTCCCGCTGCTGGCTCAGAACGCCTTGAGGTGGGGTTGGGGATCAGGGGTTGTATCAGCTGCCCCCAATTCCTGCTCTTGTTCCTGATAGGACTCTGGTGGTGTCCTGCTGGGCCCAGGAATTTCTGCATTAGCCTCCTGCACTGTCTCTGGCCCATGGTCTCCTCCCTGCCTGTTGTCGCTGCTGGGGGTGTCTTGTGGGAGACCTGTGGGACATAGGGAATACACTGTCAGTCTCTCACATCTGTTTTATGCCTCTGTAGCAAAACGCAGTGGAAAGGACAACACAGGAGTCGGTATTTCACAAATTTAGGGATGTTTATTATTTGTGCATGTGGTTGTGTTTTGTATGGTGGCTCTCTTGGTTCCTCCTTCTGTCTTTGTGGGTCTACTTCAGTTCCTGTTTCTTTAACCGTCTCCTTGCTTCTCTTCTTTTTCATAGTTCTCCCGGGACGCGCATGCGGGAAGAAGAAGAGATATAACGGTAAGTGTTTCGGTTGTTTTATTCTTTTCCTTAACTATTTCTTGCTGTCCCTCTTCTTCTGCCTCGTCTTTCTTTTCTCTCTCTCTCTCTGTCTCTCTGTGTTCTCCTTCTTTGTTTCTCAACCTTCCCTGTGTTTCAACGGGTTTTCCTTCTGTAATTCCCTGTTTTCTGTTTCCTTTCTGGATCTTTCTGTTAGTAATGGCGTCTGTCTTCTATCCACACCTTCTTTTTCTTTCTATCAGTATGACCTGGTACTTTTCTTGCGGCGTTTACCTCTCTTGTTCTGTAATACCCCTCACCTCACCCGTGCTTCCTGGTTTGGTATATCGGCCCTCCCTTTGCTTCTTACATTTCCCCACCCGTCCTCCCTGGTACCTTTTTCCACCACATCACCCGTCCTCCCTTTCCCAGCCCACAACGTGTCACACACCTGTGATTGCCACGCTTCTCCTACAAGCGTGGCGGGCTGCTACGCTCTGCCTCCCGGTCACCATGGCGTTCCGGTCTCCTCCTCGCCCTTCCTGGTTCGGATTCCTCCAGTCGCGGGGATACTTCTATCCTGGATCCAAGATCCTCCGATTAGGGTTCCCGTCTCTTGGCCTCCTGCTCCGTCTTTTCGTTCTTCCTCTCCGTCGTCTGCTGCTCCTCCTTGTACCTTTTTCTGCTCCTTCTCCCCTGACTCCATCGCGGCCGACCTTTTTAAGGTCCCGCCTTACCACGTCGTCCAGGATGTGCCGTTCTCATTGGTTGAGAGTCCTTGGTGCCCCAGAGCCAGCGACAGCACAAGCGGGCAGGTCCCAGCAAGCCCGTCACAGCCTCATAATAAACATTTGCCTATATGCTGACTACTGTACTACATTGCCCATAATGCACAATTCTAGTGGTGGCTAGACTGGAATGGAGCTAGACTGGTGGTGCCTGCTGCTGTGTACTGGGAGAGGGTGGATTCTGCATTTGTAGGTGTGAATGCATATCTCATGGTACTCACTTTTGGATGTCCCTGGCGCAGAACTGTCCACTTCTCCCATTCTGAGTACTGCCTCAGGCTCCAGGGTCTACTCCACCATTGCTTCCATGGCTGTGGGTGGTGGGACGGTGGATGGGCCTCCTCCGGTGCCCCTCATTTCTCTCAGCCACTCTGCTACCCTCTCCTTTGTCCTGTAGCGCAGGTCATACCACCTTTTCTTGATTAACTCCAGGGTGCGGTGGCTCACCCTTATGGCATTAATCCGGTCCTGGATTTGCTGCCAAATCATCTTTTTTTCTGTGTCTGGGACACTCAGGGCTGCCTTCCCAAACAGTTTGTCGTGGTGCTGGCAGCATTCCTCTGTGAGCACCTCCAGTTTTTTGTCAGAAAACTTCAGTTTTCTTCTTCTCCCTGCACTGCCTGTTTCCTCCATTTTACCAGCAGGACCTCTCTCCTGGGTGTTGCACAGCAGTTTGGAAAGGGTGTGGTCCTCCCTCCTCCCAGGTGTATTTGATGACTTCCTGGTTCTGATGTTATCACGAAGAGCCAGGAAGTGAATTTCCAAACTGTTGTGCTGTACCTGCAGGCAATTTGCGGGCCAGTCGCAATTTGCGTCACCCTACTCGCAAATTGCGGCCTCGCTTTTAGCGAGGTCACAAAATGCGAACTCGCTAGAAACGAACTCGCAAAATGCGGTGCGACATCATTTGCGAGTCGCAAATTGGTGTCGCACTTTTTTCTTGTATTCCATTTTGCAAGTCGGTAATTGCAATTCGCATTGAATCGCAATTTCCGACTCGCAATTTTTTTGCTACCTACATCTGGCCCTTAGATCCCATGGACTTGCATATGTATGCCCTACATTTACAATTATTTTCCTCCTTGATCATTTTGAAGGAATCTGTGGGCAGGTTCTGTTTTGATTCACACACTGACAGCTAATTGATCGTAGGTGAGTGTTGCCTCCCCCGCACATCACAATGTAACATTTCACAAACATCACACACAGGCATCAAAATGGTACATACATGTACTCATTACACTTACTGATAGCATTGGGTCTGGAAGGAGTCCACCTCTCCCTGTGTAAATGGTAGATGCCCACTTAGAAGACATGAATGAGGACACAGAATCGTAAATACTGCTTTCAGACATGCTCACATTTTATATCTTACAAACTATGCTTTCTCAGTATTTCAGATTTAACCCGATAGGTGCGGGTTCCGGCCACTGGCCAACACCCGCACACCCTCCTTGGTGCTGGTAACAACCAGTGTCCGACACTAGGGAGGGGTTTGAAAAATCCACTGGTGCATCGCACCAGAGGATTCTTTGTCATTTAAACCCCCATCGGGAGACACGGAAGACCTTCCAGGTCTCCCCCTGAACCCCCACCCACCCCTTTGAGACGTCAGCGCGCCATCTGCAAAGCAATGCACATACTTCAACTGACACGTTTCAACTGTAGGCAGCAATACAAAAAGTCAAGTAACTCTTGTGAATATGTTTCTGCTAGAAAAGGATCAGATTTTTGTCTAGTGACAGTTTTGATGCCATAAAGTCGCACAGAAGGTTTATATGCCTACTCCAAAGATCAAAACTGTATCATATGTGAATAGCTTGGTGGATTAGTAAAGCCAGCCGTTACCTGTGCTACAATACAAATGAAATGTATGAGTGAGGGGGGCTATGGAGAGGTGAAGGACACTTTTGCTGGGTGGTACTGAGGGAATCCAAGGAAGAGGTCATGGGAGTGGGAGCACCAATAATGTTTGTTGGACTGGGTGCCAGAGGCGCTAAAGACTGTGACGATTGGTATGTGACAAGGTGAAGTAATAGTGTGTCTTTTTTGTTTTTTTGAGTGTCTTGAGAGAATGTGCTGATTGAGGGAAAAAGCAAAAGCAAGGTGACCTTTACTTTTGCATGCGTTTACACACACACCCATCTGCAATTTTGTGACTGTATACGTAGGCTAGTGTTTAGAGTGACAGTTTAGCCAGTAGCAGAGATGGCGTCTCGTTGGATGACTGCTGCTCAAGCCCTAACTCAGGTTATAGAGGACAGCTCTGATGTAGGATCAGAGACTGAGACAGCAAATACTGAGACAGCATCTGAGGGATAGGACAATGGCACAGACTCTGGGAGTGATTTTTCAGTCAGAGGAGTCCCATCCAATAACTCCTCTTCCAGTGATTCTGACGGAGGTGATGAGGACAGTCCTGCTGTCCCTTCGCAAGCACAGTCTGTGCAGCGAGACAATAGCGGGTTAGCCCAACCCAGAGAGCAGGTGCATGCAGCAACAAGCACAGAGAGAGTGCTCTCTTGGGAGCTCCCCAATTTAGATTAGCCCCCAAATTCCACCGCCCAAATCGTATTGTGGAGACATCAAAAACATCTATCACAAAATAACCTTTGAGAAAGCAGTTATGATGGATGTACAACATTTACATCCCAAACGTGCCTTTTCGAATATCACCACCAGAGAGAGAGCAGCTTTAAAAACCCTCTGACAAGATCAGACTATTGTCATAAAACCGGCAGACAAGGGTGGAGCCATTGTGATCCAAGATTCTTCTACATACAGAGTAGAGTGTCTCCGACTATTGAGTGATTGGACTTACTACGCTTCAATTTTACGTGATCCGACTGCAAGATTACAGCTTCAGATCTGGACTTTGATCCATGAAGCTCTGTCTAATTCTTGGATAGCTCAGAGAGAGGCAGATTTTTTGAGCCAGAGGAATCCACGGACTCCTTATTTTTACTGTCTCCCCAAAATTCACAAAGGGACTACACCTCCCCCTGGGCGCCCATTCGTTTCAGGCATTGGCTCTATACTAGAACCCCTTTCTACTTACTGTGATTTTTTTCTACAACCCATAGTAAGAGAATCATCCACTTCTTTTAAAGGACACTAAGGAGGTCCTTAACTTAATTGAATCTATTACTGCCACAGAAACAGTACAAGCTCTGATTACCCTAGATGTCGAGTCTCTGTACACTAACATTCCACAACAAGAGACACTATGGGTCGTCAAGACAGCTCTCCTGAGTAGGGCATTGAAAACTACCACACCTGTACATTTCATTATGCAATGTGCCACCTTAGCACTCACAGAAAACTTCTTTCAATTTGAAGAACGGTACCATCAGATTTGCGGAACTTCTATGGGGCGCACCTTTGCCCCCAGCCTAGCTTGTCTGTATGTGTACGATCTCGAACAGCGTCATATTCTGAATACCACTAATCCTTTCACTGAAAATATCAGACTCTGGTGAAGATACATTGATGATATTCTTATCATATGGCTGCAGGATACTCAGTTGGTCCCCGCTCTAACTGACTGGATTAACAGTCTTGACCCTTTCCTTAGGTTTACTTCCACAATATCCAGTGAAAGTATTTCCTTTCTTTACCTTCCTATCAATATCAACTGTGGTAAATTGCAATCCTGTACATACTACAAAAAGACTGATCGTAACGGTTTGCTACTATGCGGAAGTTATCATCCAAAAGCTTTATGGGATAATCTGCCCTGTGGGCAATTTTTGAGACTACGCCGTAATTGTAGTAACATATCCACTTTTGAACAACAAGCAACTACTGACCAAGAAACTACTTGAGAGACATTATCCTGCTGGAACAATCAACTCAGCACGTAAAGGAACTCGCAACAACAACAGAGAGGTACTACTGTCATCTACACCAAAAAGTGCTGGATCCCGACTAACTTGTGTGTCTACTTTTTCACCAGCATCTAACTCTCTTAAAAAACTGATCAACAAACGCTGGTCTATCCTTACCAGCAGTGGAATCAATATACCAAAACCCCTATTTGCCTTCAAATGATCCACCAATATAAAAGACTCTGTCGGGCATACCAGACCATTACCATCTGACAAGGTCCCAGACCAGACAAGGTTTTGGGCTCTACCACCTGTGAAAGGCCATTTTCCTGCGGTAATTGCAATGTATGCTCTCTTACTAAACGCACCCAAGAAGTTTATTTGGAACCTATTGGCCTTTGACATCTCCATAAACACACTAATTGCAACACCCGTAATTGTATCTATATGATCTGTTGTCCTTGTGGGCTACGTTACATAGGGATGACTCCAAGATCAGTAAACATCAGAATAAATGAACATTGCATCAACATCAGATGTGTCTGTCTCACAACAAAATTGAGCATCCATAATTGTGATGCACACCATACCCCAGACGATCTTTGGTGGATAGTCCTAGAAGTTGTACAATCACCCACAAAGAGAGCTCTTAGAAGTAGAGCAACGCTGGGTTTTTAATTTAGGGACTCACATTCATGGGTTGAATGACGATATCCGTTGGTTGAGTATAGCAAGGAGTATGAGATAGTTTTGTTATTTAGCAACTATCTCCTCCCTTGGGACAGATATCCGAGTGCACGTATTCTCTACTTGTAATAGTCACCACCTACTATGTCTTAAGTAGACAAGTCTCAGTCTCATTTATAATCATATGGCACGTCGCCTTACATTTCTACACTAGTTACTTCAAAGTGAATCACACTGGAGTTAAGAACTTGAAATGTTCTGTCTGTGTGTCTACTTGTTTCTATGGCGTTGTAACGAACACGCCCATAATTTTTCTTACATTAGTTAATTCTTTGTACACTATAACAGAAAATCCTCTTTGTTTTGGTCATTTTCCCTTGTCATATTCGGTTGCAGTATCATGAAGAAGTGAACTTTTAGTCCTTCTTTTCTGTCGTTGCCCAGAGGGACTATTAGGCCCTCCCTCTCTTTTCTTTGATTGGACGGTGAGGTTTCCAGCGTCCTTTATCTCCGAGTGACCGTTTTACTCTATCAGTTGAGGATCCACGGCACCCGGGAAGAATAATGAGGTCCCAGAGGAGCCAGGGCTGTAAGTAACACGGTTTCCCTATTTACCAGTTCTTCCGTCTCTTTTCGATTCATAGAACCGCGATCCGATTATTGTCTCAGACATGCGGCGTGGTTGTCTAGCTAGTTTATGGAGTTGACAGCACCTTGACTAGACTATCCGCGTCCAAGAAGGGCGTCCTCCGTTATTGTTGTTTCGAGCTTGATAGACTTTCATCCGCCGTAGCCCGCGCTCTGGGAGAGCGCGACCCCCTTTTTCGTTGTGTGCATGGTTTAGCAATTACGGACATTTACCTTTCTCTTCTTTTTGTCCCTGGGGTCACATGTGACCCTCACTACCAGTGCTGCACTCTATCTATGACGACGCAAGCTACTGGGGCGAGGCAACACTGCATCGGGCGCAAGGCTGCACAAACCACCAACACTCAAAAATTGGGGTTAAAAGGCCGCTTTAATAGAACAGGTCTGGATAAGAGAACCTTGGCATTTGCCTTACAAAACTACCCAACCTCACTAATACATAAAACAACCTCAAACCTCCCACCCCCACCCTCTAAAAACTTACCGTTCTTCAATGTCCCCTTTCCATCCCCCCCTTTTCCCTACCCACCCATTACCCATCTGTCGGACTGTCCCCTTTTCAATCTCATCACCTTGCCTTTTCGTCCCTTTTACTCCTTGTCAAAAACCCCCGTCATCTCAACTTCCACCACCGTACCCTTCCCCCCCAAAGCGTATCTGCAAAGCCCCCCACAAACCAGACCTGTCTATCCGCAACAAAAGAAAACAAAAGTACGATAAACAAAAAACAACAGACCTGTCCTATCAAAACTTACCTAAACAAAAACTTGTGACCCACAACCATGTATCAAAATATTTAAAATACCCCCCCCCTAAAATTTTAACTTATTAACAAAATAGAGGAGAAAAAAAACACCCATCTCAGGGCGGGCGGGAGGGCACAAAATATTCCTACAGCTGAACTGCCTAGGGTGTGGCAAGACGACCAAAGAGGCCGCCCACAGCCAGCCCACCCTATATATACACCTATCCTTAGACCCACCCCTGCCCTAAACTAAGCCAATCGGATGTTGTGAGGTGGATCGTACCACCCATGCCCGATATGCCCGGGGGGAGACCGGGCAAGCCCTCGCTCCCCCCAAACCCCCATTCCGCACCCCAGCATCCTCCGCTCCCCTCCCCTCCAGTTTTACTGTCCTGGACATATCACCATTATCACAGCCTGTATACCGACATTACTCTGAAGACAAGCCTAACAACGTACTTTATGGTACCTTTATATCTTGAACTCTTGTTGTGGTGTGTAAATGCCCAAAGGACATTTGTGACTTTGTTATTTGTATTATACAGTTTTTTTTCTCTAATATATCATTTTAGAAACAATGACTGAGTGTTAGCGTGCACATCCCAGAAAAATTGTGCCCAGAATATGGATGGTAAGCAGATTGCTTTTTCTTTGATACTGCCATGATGACCTTTAACATTCAGCACTAAAGGTGGAACTCTCCTTGAATCAGGTGGGAAATAGACTGCTGCACAATTTTGCATTAACTAATTTTGTGTCATATTTAACTTTCACATTTAGTTTCTTTTCATGTGTTTTGACTTCAGGTATGGTTCAGGTGTAGGAGCCCACTGAGAATTATTGGGAGTAGAATCTCACTATGAGATTTTTTCAAATGTTTTTGACTACATAACATTGTTTCCCTTCTAAATCTGTTGGAGAAGATTTCACTTAGTTCTGATTAAGTTCTAGTTGATCCATGGGGACATTGGAAGGCGCGAAACATGATGACTCAGAGTGGTACATGAAATATTTTTCTAACCACTCTTTTCTAGAGTAAAGCATCATGGTTTCCCTTAACTCTCTTTTGTTTTTAACCTTGACCAGCGCTCCCTGGCATAAATAAAAGATTTTTATTTTTAGGGAGTGTTAAAGCCAATTTTAATACACACTTTTTCTATCTCTCCTTCTGTGTTTTTTCACCCTATATTCTTAGTACAGAATTTGGCTAAGTGGCCCCATCAGGGTCCCATCAGGCATTGCAGTGCCAGTGTGACATGGAGGAAGCCCAATGATGATACATGAGGGCCCTTGCTTCTGAAGTAAGACATACCTGAAGACAGCCAGAGATTTTCCGGGGTTGTCTTATTCTTTTTGGAACAGTGTACTTTTTTGATTGATTTGTAAGGCAGGCACCTGCGTTTTTAGTTCTAGGCTCGGCGGCCATATAAGGAAACCTACCAAACCCATATATTTCTGGAAACTAGACACCCGGAGGAGTCCACAGGGATGTGGCTTGTGTGGATTCCCCAAAGTTTTCTTACCCAGAATATCCTGCAAAGGTGAAATGTTGAATACTTTTCTTGCATTTTTGTCACACAAACTACAGGAATATGCTGCAATCCACAAAATTCCTACCACCCAGTATTTCCCCACCTGCCCTGATAAAAACACTACCCCTTGAGTGCCTGCGTCAGGAATCGATCACCCCAGGGTCAACAGTTGCCCTCATGTAAGGACTAACATTGACCGTTGTGTGATCTATTCCTGACACAGGCACTAGGCTACTCACACAAGTGAGGTACCGTTTTTTTCAGGAGACTTAGGGGGCATGCTGGGTGGAAGAAAATTTGTGGCTGCTCTCAGATTCCAAAACTTTCTATCACTAAAATGTTAGGAAAAGTGTTTTTGTAGCCAAATTTTGAGGTTTGCAAAGGATTAGTATAGTGTTTTGGGGCATTTCCTTTCTCAAGCACTAGGCTTACCCACACAAGTGAGGTATCATTTTAATCGGGAAACCTAGCGGAATGCTGGGTGGAAGGAAGTTTGTGGCTTCCTTCAGAACCTAGAACTTTGCGGCACCGAAATGTGAGGAAAAAGTGTTTTTTGCCAAATTTAGAGGCTTGATAAGGATTCTGGGTAACAGAACCTGGTGAGAGTGACACAAGTTACCTCATCCTGGGTTCCTTTAGGGGTCTAGTTTTCACAAATGTCCAGGTTTGCTAGATTTTCCTAGGTGCCAGCTGAGCTAGAGGCCAAAATCCACAGCTAGGCACTTTGCAAAAAACAGGTCAGTTTTCTTTGGAAAAATGTGATTTGTCCCTGTTGTGTTTTTGGGGAATTTCCTGTTGTGAGCACTAGGCCTACCCCCACAAGTGAGGTACAATTTTTATCGGGATACTTGGGGGAATGCAGGATGGAAGGAAGTTTGTGGCTCCTCTGAGATTCCAGAACTTTGCAGCACCGAAATGTGAAGGAAACGTGTTTTTTTTGCCAAATTGTGAGGTTTGCAAAGGATTCTGGGTAACAGAACCTGGTGAGAGCCCCCCCAAGTCACCCCATCCTAGATTCCCATAGATGTCTACTTTTAAAAAATGCACAGGTTTGCTAGGTTTCCCTAGGTGCTGGCTGAGCTAG
The DNA here is from genome assembly GCF_031143425.1 of Pleurodeles waltl. Classification (NCBI taxonomy): domain Eukaryota; kingdom Metazoa; phylum Chordata; class Amphibia; order Caudata; family Salamandridae; genus Pleurodeles; species Pleurodeles waltl. The sequence goes on along the minus strand of NC_090440.1, from coordinate 1,225,715,311 downwards.
AGGCCAAACTCCATAGGTAGGCGCTTTCCAAAAAACACCTCAGATTTCAATGTAAAAATGTGATGTGTCCATGTTGCTTTTTCTGTTGCGGGCACTAGGCGTATCCACACAGGTGAGGTACCATTTTTATCAGGGGACTTGGGGGAACACAGACTAGAAGAACAAGTGTTATTGCCCCTTGTCTTTCTCTACATTTTATCCTTCCAAATGTTAGACATTGTGTAAAAAGGAAGTCTATTTGAGAAATGCCTTGTAATTCACATGTTTGTATGGTGACTCCGGTATTCAGAGATGTGCAATAACCACTGATTCTCAACACCCTATCTTGTGCCCATTTTGGAAATACAAAGGTTTCCCTGATACCTATTTTTTTACTCTTTATATTTCACCAAATGAATTGCTCTATACCCGGTATATAATTAAACTTCATTGCAAGGTGCAGCTCATTTACTGGCTCTGGGTACCTAGGGTTCTTGATGAACCTACAAGCCCTATATATCCCTGTAATCAGAAGGGTCCAGAAGATGTAACTGTATATTGCTTTAAAAAATCTGGCATAGCTGGAAAATTGTATTGAAGAAAACGTGGACAGAAGTGGCTCTTTTTTCACCTCAATTTCAATATTTTTTATTTTAGCTGTTCCTTCTGTAGAGAAACCTTGAAGGATCTAGACAAATTACCCTTTGCTGAATTTATGTGCCTCCCAATCTTGTGCAAGAATGCTTGCCTTGTCAGCATGTATAATGTATTTGTTTTTCTCAGAAAAACACGGAGTTCTGTACATGAAGATATTCATAAGGCCTATCATTCTGTGTACACGTGCAGCACAATAAAGGATTTCACATAAAAGGAATTGGCAAAAGACCTCCAGCTCTGCCTTTAACAGTAGGTTTTTCTAGGAATTTGGAAGCATCCCCTGGTTATTCATGTATGTTACCCCAGGAAATGCTCATAAATCTTTGCATTTTCATTTATAAGTACTACCCAATAACCATTGAACCGCCCCTTCTGGCATGGTATGGCAATTGAGCAATTGCCCCTGCGCTTGCTTTACATTTGATTAATGTAGACACTCTGAGGCACACAAAGTTCCCTTGGTTTACATAATTTCCTTACATAAATCTATCCTGATTGATCTGGACGGGGTTTGTGAAACCTTAAAGGTCTGCTGGTGGTGCCAGTGCACACTCTCCCAGGGATCCTTCTTGTCCTTTCCAGGGTAGCCCTGTCTCACTCTACCCCCAGCCGCCAGCTTCCTCGACAGCTAATGGACAATAAGCCATATCAGCCCTCCCAACTCTGCCTCAGACAAGTTCTTCCCCCTCTAAGACATGTTCCCATCCCTCCCAAACACACTAAACCCAAAGATAAACCATCTAACAACCATTACTACCCCACAAGACAAACCCCAAAAAGACTAACTCCCAGCAACACAATGACAAATATTTATACAAAACAATGAAAAAGGACACAATAGGTATGATAGTGACACAATACAGGGACAGAGCACACACTGACAAGACCAGAAAACTCCACAAGCACACAGACACTCTCAAAACACCTCCAGAACCCAGGACAAACTAACAGAGAATAAGGAAAAGTGAAGGTCACTTCACACTTCCTAGTTTGCAGCCTGCCACACCCATTACATCACTTCCTGAGGCATCTCGCCCGTTTTCAACAAATGCTTAGTTTTTTTATGATGCAACAGTTCTGAGATTGCCATTGCATGATGAACCACAGCACATTAGAACTTCTGCATTGTTTTCCAGGAATTGTCATTGATGTGCAGCTTTCGACCGGTGCACCGGATGCAATGTGCAGCGCAAATGGATCAATGCATGGATTCAGACCTGTGCAACTGACTTATTGTCTGGAATCCACTGTGGGGTATTGTTCAGTGCAGGAAAATGCACCTTGGGCACACTTTCATTAGTCCTGTTTTTTTAAAGAAAGGTTCAATGTTTGCTGATGTGTGAATTTTCAGTGGCCCTAGTGTGCCTATGTGTGACGTTTTACCTTCTTAGAGGTGACATATTGAGTGGCAATTTATTTAGATGGAAAACAAGTAAATGCTGTAGTGTATAGAGACATTTACAAGTTTTTCTTCCTTTTGAGTGTTGTAGTTTGCTTGGGTGAACATATGTAGCTGTGGTGTAGCCAGAAGTTTGTCAAATATGTTGTGTTACTATGCCTATGTGCAACGCTATTGTACTCCTTACTCTGTCCAATATCTATAGCTAGTCATTGTGTGAGGATTCCTGCCATAAGATGTGTTAACGGATGCAACACACTCAAAGGGAATCACTGAGGCATGCTGGATCAACCATTCTACAGTGTATATGCCAGCCATCTTACAGATTTACTGGATGAATCTCATACATATGGAGTAATACCAATATGGCACATGTGATTGTCAGGAAGCCATGTAATTGCACACTAAACTAGGCAACGTCCACCATGTAATGTGGAGGTACAGACACATCTGCGCACAGGGCTATCTGTCTGAAACAATGTGTGTGGCATTTGCACAATGCACTATGGTAAATGTGTTTCACAAATCTGTTGTCTATAGTTTGAGCCAGCTTGATTAGCCAATACAATTTTCATTAACCATGTGTGCCACAATATATTGCAAATCACTGCATTGTCTTACTCTGCACCAGAGAGAGGTTGCTCGATCATTGCATGTGGGTAGTCATTCACATCTGATGGTAATATATGCCTTTACCAGCATACAACACAAGGGAAACCTGCAAATGCATCAGCAAGTAGTACCTTCCCAGGAGTGACATTGCATTGTAGTTAGCCTTTAACATCTCCTTGTGACTTCATTTTTCTGTGCGTCCTGTGTACAGCAGCACACATAGATGGAGGAATGTGGCTCAAAGGATACATTGATTAGCTGTAAGAGCACATTCATGCTCACATACATTCCTGCATGCAATAGTTGCATCCTTGATCCCTGGTGCAAGTGGGCTTGCGTTGGGCCTAGCCAGCCGAAACAGCAGTGGCACAGGGGAAGGAGCAAGATTTTTAAAAGTTTAGTTAGATACAGAATTTTTTTTGCAATTTGCTTTTGTACGTAACTGTGACATAGGGAGATTATCTGTGCTACACTGTGTGGCCATGCTCATTTTATGCCCCTCTGTTTACAGTCAGAGGACATTATGGGAACAGTATTGTGATCCACAGATGGAAACAAACATCATGATGTGTAGAACACACATTCAGTCATCACACACTATTTGGAACTACACTCCCTTTTGGCTGTGGCAGAGGGTCTGAAGGTGAACACACTTGCAGCACACACTCTCAGCATATGCACTCTTCCATATTGCAATCTTTCTGTTGTGTATGTCTTGCATAGACACATGTGGTCTGCACATGATGTTATCATACACGTGTATTTCTGAAAATTTGATGTTGGTCAGGGGTGAATGTGACACACAGCAGTGCTTTGGAATAAGTGAGTGAGCCATTGGGCATCAGTGCAGTGAATCAGGGTAAAATTGTCAATGTAATTAGTGATGTTCAATTAACATAATGCTGAGACATGATCTCTATCTTACTCAGGTCAACCTTGGTAACAGTATATCTACTTTGGGGGCAAGTCTTTGTGTGGGTCTCCTGGTCCAAGGAGACTGCATTCCCTGACACAGGCATATGTAATGGCACACACTCAATTCACATTTCTCCTTTGGCATGATACAAGGTTTGCGATCTCTTCAACTATGCACTTGTAGACACAGGTAAGAGGTAAACAACTCTTGCCATGTAAAGGTATGTATGTATCCAAATTTTTCCATCGGACCATGTGAAATACAGTTTTGTCTGACTTTTGACACAGAGAAATCACATTCTGACATCTCTATATTCTTCAGGTGTTCAGATATTTGCCTAAAACATCTCTAATGTCATAATTCTCTGGCTCTTTACTCACTGTACAATGTCATGTGCTCATATTGTTGTTTTACAAGCCTTTGTTCCTCGATGCTTTACTGTGCAATGCATGGCAAATGTGTGATTTATCCACTGTATCATGATGTGGTATATGTGACAATGTAGACAGGTATTAGGTCATATGTGCTGTGTTTTGAGACTGGCCACACATGCATGTATGCATTTTTTACAAGTGACAACTTTTACATGTTCACATAACACTAGGCCTTTGTCCATTACAACTGTCACTCATTATCTCTGATGGTATCTGCAGCAACATCAGTTCCTGCCAGGTGCTGCCATTCTGCATGCTACCACATTGCTGAGACACACTACAACAGGAGATTTGTCTCAGGTATGGTAGTTGGTGGTTTGTGTTCCAAACTCACTACGTGCATCTGTAACATACTTTGCTGCTGCAGAACACAGCAAGACTGCTAGCTGTGCAGCTCTGCACTACGCAAGTGTGTGAGGAGAGTAATGATCATTTTGGATTTGGAAATGTGGCATGCCTGGCATGTCCCTTTAATGCAGTAAAGTGCATTACATTTAATTTCTGTACAGGTGGATTGATTGATGAGAGGCAAGGCCCCATGTTGCTCAACAGGCCAGATGACATGATTATTACAGTTGAGGTTTACTTTTAGTAAATGTAGGTGCCTTGATGTTTACAGTGACTGTGACAGGAAAGCCAAAGCAAGAATGAATTTAAACATTTATTTTCATGTTGAACATTTCTATGATTTTCAGAAAAAGTGTCCTTCAAGGTAAAAGTAATTTAAGTAAAGAAATTTTACACAATGTGGTTGTGTCGCCACCTACCTGCCATTGTGTGTTGGGTCTCTCCTCCATCCTCCTCCATCGGATCCTGCTAATCATGGTCCAGGTCCCACAGGGCATTCAGACGTACACAGATGCTGTGGACAATGGCACATACCAGGATAATCTTGTGGACCATTGGGGTGAGTATAGCAAACTTCCCCCCTGAAATGTCCAGGCATTAGAACCCGGACTTCAGCACACCAGAAGTTAGTTCTACGATATTGCAGGTCTTGACCAGTGCCTGGTTGTACTATCATTCTATCTCAGTCTAGGTGTGTGTAGTTGAGGTCATGACCCATGGCTGGAGACCATATGCCTGGTCAGCTGAAAGTAAAAAAATAAATTACAACTTGTCAATCAATTTGCTCATTGTTATAGCAGCATTCCTGTCCATGTGTGTTATGTGTACTGAATAACTCAGACATATGTCTTACAGTATTTAATAATATGTGTTGCATATACAGTTGGCCATTGGTTTACACATGTTTCTTTCAGTTCTCTGTGTAATATTAAATGATAAGCATGCCCTGATACTTTGGACATTTGTGCATCCTGACCTTCATGTTTCTCCGGTAGCTTACTGTGATCAGTCTATATTATGTGCACTTACTACAGGTGTAAAGTGACAGATTATTGATCAGATAGGTAGGTTGTGACACTGCAAACATGTATGACACTCACACATATATATGTCCCTTTAGAACCACTCATGTTATTGCTGGCCTACAAGACATTGATACAGCCATTTAATTGTGCACTTCCTATAGCACGTGAATTTGTGCATACATTTGGTGCATCAAACATGTAACATGGATTGTTCTACAATTTATTGTCAGCCTTCAGCTATGTTATTTTGACAGAGAATTTGTCATGATGCACTTGGACTGACACATAGGTCTGGCAATGTGGGCTATCTTAATGTGGGTGTTAGACCTTGCATCCTTATGGTGGTCTTCCCCAAGTCTTTTTGTCTTTACCTCCTGTTTTGCTGCTGTATCATTTTGTTGGTATTAGGACTCTGCAGCGGCAGCTCCACCACTATGGTGGAGCGTCACACCCCCTCCCCCCCAGCAGCAGCAGCTGCAAATTGAAAAATAAAATTAATAATAACCAATGTTTATTATTTGTTTTATTTTTCAAGGAGCGGGGTCATGGGTGGTGACAGGGATGGAGGGGAGTGGTGTGCACTCCCCTCAGTGCGCATGTGTTTTTGGCCAGCCATTATGGGTAGGCCAAATACACCTGCACACTGAGCTCTCTCAAATCCGGCACTGTGTTGCCGGTTCGAGAAAGCACGACAAGGCTCCAAGTCTGCCTGGGAGTGCCAAGCCAGGGGAGCCTATACCTGCAAGTGGAGCCAGAAGAGCAGTTATTGTGATGGTGATGTAGCAGGTGAGGTAAGTTTCTTTTTTTAAAATATATTTATGTTGTGTTTGCTTTGTGCCCCCGCCCCGACACTTTGCTCCTAAAGGAGCCACCCCAGGGACTCTGAGCACTTCATCACTGCTAACCAGTGTTAAAGTACATGTGCTTCTCCCCTAAAACATTGTTAAACTGGTGCATCCACATTTGGCATATTTAATTTACATGTAAGTCCCTTGTAAAGTGGTAAGCCATATACCCATGGCCTGTAAATTAAATGCTACTAGTGGGCCTGTAGCACTTATTGTGCCACCCACTTATGTAGCCCTGTAGACATGTCTCAGGCCTGCCATTGCAGACCCTGTGTGTGCAGTCTCACTGCCACCCACACTTGACATTTAAAACCTCTTGCCCAGCCTGAAACTCCCCTTTTCTTACATAAATCACCCCTAAAATAGGCACTAGGTAGCCCGTAGGATAGGGCGCCTTGTCAGTAAGGCAGGGCAGTACTTTTAGTTTTACATGCCCTGGCAATGAAAAACTCCCAAAGTCGTTTTTGATCACTCTAAGGTCTGCTCCTCACCTAGGCCTGCACTGGGAATTCCTTATATCACTTTTAAGATGTAATTCCTAATCTGAGAGGAGTAGTCACATTATGTTTAGTATTACTGGAATGGTCATGATAAATCCTATTTACTGGTCAGATTTAATATTACTTTTTTAGAAATGGCACTTTTAGAAAGTGGACATTTCTCTACTTGCACTGTCCTGTATGTCTATAACCTATCTCCAATACATGTCTAACCTGGACTGAGTGACAGCTACACTTGTGCATTCTCTCCAGACACCCACAACACAGGATACTCAACTGCATCTGCATTTATCTGCATACTGATGGGTCTTCCTGGGGAGGAAGTTGGGAAGGGCTCACATTTATACTCCAAAGGGTAGTAACTAGAGTCCACACTAAGGGGTTGAATACCTCACACGGATAGTCTGGAGTCTGGGCTGGGCTAAAAGGGGGACCTGTGCACTTCTCAGAAACCTTCTGAAGTCATACCCCACAGCAAAGACACTTTTCAGTATAAGTTCTGGGTCTCTGACCCACACAAATCAAACACCACTGGACCTGGGAAGAGCTCTGCTGGAGTACAGACTACTGTGCTGGAAGGATCACCACTCTGCTGTGTTTGACTTTTCTGAGTTACTGCTTCCCTGCTTTGCTGGACTGTCTTGCTGTCTTCTGATCTCTGCCCTGCTGAGGACAGAAGCTAAATGCATCTTCCTGGATCCCAGAGGGTACATAAGAGCTTGTTGGTATGCCCTCCCTATCGGTATACCTCAGAGACCTGAAAGACCGCGTTCTACAATATATGGTCATTAGCCTCTGCACTTCATGGCCCGTCTCAACCCAGCACTTCTAGCCCATGATCGACTACCTGCATTGCTGAGACGCCACAATCCCCACTTCCTGCTTGCCTGCCGATCAGAGTAACTCTTGATCTGTTTGGAGACTGCTGCTGTGCCCAGGGAAATCCCTCTAGTGCGGCCCTTGGCAACACTGTTGCCAGGACGATGCTGAGAGAAGTCAGAAATGCGGCTCTGACTGCAAAGAACAGCAGCTGCCTGTGAGAAGAACAGCAGTGTGGCACCCATGCCTCAGTTGCGACTCTTCCCTTATCCAAGCAGATACAAGGACCCATGCAATCGGAGCTCGCTGATGTATTGCAGAGTCCCATTACCTGACATCGACAGCTCCAACTACCAAGATACTGAGAGTTGTGGGGTCTAGGAGGTGACGATTACAGGACCGCACACTTCCTCATATGCGGCCATATTACCAATCCAAATCGGTCTAAATTACCAAGTTCACACGTGGGGTTAATCAATACCTTGCTTATGAGTCCTGTGATTGGAAACCATGATTGAGACAACATCTGTAGTGACTTTGTAAAACACTGTGATGGCAACCAGATTATAAAACAGTCATTAGTGACTTGACATCACTTTGGTGATGATGATGCTTCTAAAATTGCATATCTCAACTTCTACTGATTGGATTTTTTGTTGGTTTGGTCTTATTTTAAACAGATAACTATTGTCTATTTTTCTAAACTTATGTGGAGTCTCTTTGTTGTGTTTATATTGAGCTATTGTGTGTATGTTGCACAATACTTTACACATTGCCTCTTTAGTTTAGCCCGACTGCTCTGTGCCAAGCTACCTGAGGGTGAGCGCAGGTAAACGTCTAGTGTGTATCTTACTTACCCTGACTAGGATTGTGGTCGCTACTTGGACAGGGTGAAAACCTCTGCCAACTACAGCCCAATTTCTAACATTGGTGATCAGCAGTGAGGATAAGGTGTGTGCAATACCAATTCAGTGTGCAGTGTGCACTACAACTATATACTTAGACCAATTTGAACCTATTCCTCCTGATTGGCAACATTTTTGCCTGACCTGTACCAATTGGCATTTTTGATTTTTCAATTCTACCTGTTTGGCCTTTTGGATTTTTTTCTGCTAAACTATAGCTTGCTCTGGAGAAGCCGTACCTGCAACTGCAGTTATTGAATTTGGGCTGTCTAGGTTGGAATCTTACACTGTGTAACAGCTGAAGGATTTCTGCAAGGATTTTCAAGTGTCTACAAGAGGGTTTCACCAGTAAGTTGAAACTGCAGAAGGCTTTGAGAAAATAGGCGGAGGCCCAGGTTGCAGGGGAACACATCCCAGAAGAGGAGCATGAAATTCTTGAGGAGGAGGAAGACCTGATTCTGGATTCCCATGAGGAAGTGGATCTGCCTGTGGAAAGGGCCAACTGTTTACCAGAAGCAAGAGTGGTTTCCATACCAGGGAGCTGTGTCTCTTCCAGGAACATGTCACCAGAGGAGCTGGCAGACAGGAGGGAGGAAAGGAAACTCAGGCTAGAGCTTGCCAGATTTGAACAAGCCTACGAGGAAAGAAACCTGGCTCTCGAGGAGAATATGTTGGCTTATGGGTTCAGTTTGAGAGAGCTGGGCATGAGAGTCCTGAAAGTAGGAGCCATCAATGGAAATGGTAGCAGCATGCTTGCAGTGTCTTCAACTGAGGCGTAAATCCACATCCCAAAAGATGTGGTGCCCAGTTTCAGTTTAGGAGATGACATGGATATGTAGTTGCCAGCTATTGGAAATGGCCCATTTTCCAGGGTTATCCCCAAACTTTGTGTCTCTGACCTCCCGTTTGTGACCATGCGCTGCATTTAGTTTTTGCTGACTTTAGGACTCTGAGCACTTTACCACTGCTGACAAGTGCTACAGTGCAGGTGCTCCCTATCTAAATTGTATGGGTCATTGGTCTATCTATGATTGGCATATCTGATTTACTAGTAAGATCCTAGTACAGTGCACCAGGTGTGCCTAGGGCCTGTAAGCCAAATGCTACTAGTGGACCTGCAGCACTGGTTATGCCACCCACATGTGTAGCCCTGCAGACATGTCTCATGCCTGCCATTGCAGTGTCTGTGCGTGCAGTTTTAAACTACCATTTCAACGCGGAATGTGCACCCACTGTCCAGCCCCAAACCTTCCATTTTACTACATATAAGTCACCCTTAAAGAAGGACCACGACAGCCCCATTGGCAGGGTGCAGTTTATTCATAAGGTAGGATATGTACTGGTGTGCCTTACATGTCCTCATAGTGATATACCACTAAATACTTTTTTTTTACTATTGCAAGGCCTATCTCTCCCATAGAATAACATAGGGATTGCCTTAACATATCTTTTAAGTGTAATTTCCCATTGGCAGCGGAAAGAGATATGGAGCTTGGGGTCTCAGAACTCACAATTTAAAAATACATCTTTTGGTGAAGTTGGTTTTTGAACTCTCTGTTTGAAAATACCACTTTTAGAAAGTGGTCTTTTTCCTGCTTAACTATTGTGTGTAGGAAAGTACCATCTTTCTTGGCATGTTACCCCCAATATGTCAGTTTGTTTTTGCCTGTCTCACTGGGATCCTGCTAGCCAAGACCCCAGTGCTCATAGTTTGTGGCCTGAATGTGTATACCTGTGTAGTGCCTAACTGTGTCACTGAGGCTCTTCTAATCAGAACCTCAGTGCTTATGCTCTCTCTGCCTTTAAATTTGTCACTATAGGCTAGTGACCACTTTTACCAATTTCATTTGGCATACTGGTACACCCTTATAATTCCCTAGTATATGGTACCTAGGTACCCAGGGTATTGGGTTTCCAGGAGATCCATATGGGCTGCAGCATTTCTTTTGTCACCCATAGGGGGCTCAGACAAACCTTTACATAGGACTGCCATGGCAGCCTGAGTGAAATAACGCACACGTTATTTCACAGCCACTTTCACTGCAGATAAGTAACTTATAAGTCACCTATATGCCTAACCTTCACTTGCTGAAGGTTAGGTGCAAAGTTACTAAGTGTGAGGGCACCCTTGCACTAGCAAAGGTGCCCCCACATAGTTCAGGGCCATTTCCCCAGACTTTGTGAGTGCAGGGACACCATTACATGTGTGCACTACATACAGGTCAATACCTATATGTAGCTTCACAATTGTAACTCTAAATATGGCCATATAACATGTCTAAGATCATGGAATTGTCCACCCATTCAAAATCTGGTATAGGGGGGTCAATTCCATGTATCCTGAGGGCTCCACTATGGACCCCCAGTACTACCAAACCAGCTCTCTGGGGTTTTCTCTGCAGCTACAGCTGCTGCCATCACACAGTCAGGGTTCTGCCCTCCTGGGGTCTGGGCAGCCCAGTCCCAGGAAGCCAGAACAAAGAATTTCCTCTGAGAGAGAGGGTAATACACCCTCTCTCTTTGGAAATAGGTGTTAAAGGCTGGGCAGGGGTAGCCCCTCCCAGCCTCTGGAAATGCTTTGAAGGGCACAGATGGTGCTATCCTTGCATAAGCCATTCTACACCGGTTTAGGTAATCCTCAGTCCCTGCTCTGGTGCAAAACTGGACAAAGGAGAGGGGAGTGACCACTCCCCTGTCCATCACCACCCCAGGGGTGGTGCCCAGAGCTCCTCCAGTGTGTCCCAGATCTCTGCCATCTTTTTTCCAGAGGTGTGAGGGCACTCTGGAGGTCTCTGAGTGGCCAGTGCCAGCAGGTGATGTCAGAGACCCCTCCTGATAGGTGCATACCTGAATAGGAGACCAATCCTCCTCTGAGGACTATTTAGGGTCTTTCCAGGGGGCTTTTCCTCAGATTACAACTTGCAAGAACTCATCAGGGTTCCTCTGCACTTCTCTCTTTGACTTCTGCCAAGGATCGACCGCTGACTGCTCCAGAACGCCTGCAAAACTGCAACAAAGTAGCCAAAAGACTACCAGTGACATTGTACCGCCTAATCCTGCCGGTTTTCTCAACTTTTTCCTGGTGGTGCATGCTCTGGGGGCTGTCTGCCTTCACCCTGCACTGGAAGCCACAAATAAATCTTCAGTGGGTCGACTGAATCTTCCCCCTCCTTCAGCAGGCACCAAACCTCAGCTTCACTGGTACTCTGGGTCCCCTCTCATCCTGACGAGCGTCTGGGTCAGAATGACAGTTGGGCTGTTTGTGCATTCATTCCTGATGGTCACACAAAGGGAACTGAGGTGTGCCCTGCATAACCTGATGGGTCTTCCTGAGCTAGACTGGTGGGAGGAGATGACACTTGCACCTGAATAGGGTGGTGCCTGTCCTTACACAAAGCAATCTCCAACCCTCTGCATTGCATCTGGGACTAGGGTAGGGAAAGGCAGGGCCTTGTGCACTACAAATACTTCTCTTCAAGTACACGGCTCCATGGACGGCCGCGCTTCCTTGCAGGTGGCCTAGACTGTTGGAAGCGACTCCGTCACGCTGTTTTAGTAGCCCCATTTGGAGCTATTGTGTTTCTAAGTGCTATTTTACATTTAATTTTTTTAAGTCTGTATCTTTTCTCATGTATGTTGTAGTTTTGTTGTTTTGGTCTTGTTTTACTCCGATAAATATTGGATATTTTTCTAAAATGGTGTAGAGTACTTTGTGATGTTTTCATTGTGTTACTGTGTGTGTGTGTGTGTGTGTATGTGTGTGTCTGTACAAATGATTTACACATTGCCTTTGAGATAAGCCTAACTGCTTGAGCCAAGCTACCAAGGGTGTGAGCAGGGATTACCTTAGCTGTGTGACTCCAAAACCACTGCCAACTAGAGACTCCATTTCTAACAGCAGCCTATGAACTGGCTTTAAGAGTGCACAGGGTCCCAGCGGAGGCTTCGGCAGTACATGCCGTTGGTGAGGAGTGACATTCTTTTTACTTTTAAGGTGGGGCACTAGACCAACTACCCTGCCATGAAGACTATCTTAGTTGTCCGTAGCAAGGATCAAGCCTTGCCATAATGCATCTTCCCATGACTTTTTAGCTACCATTTGAGCCTTCTTGTATGATCGCCTGGCTGGTTGAATCTCTGCTGGGCAACCTGTCTTAATGGCAGCTTTTAGTTCAGATTTGGCCCTACCACAGCCCTCGTCACACCACCTTTTATCGCCATTGGTGAAATCAACACCTAATTTAACACAAGATTTTTTATAGAAGAACCTCTGCAGTACCTTCAACATTTCTTGATGAATATCCAGAATGGGGATGTTATCAACTTCGCAGTCCGTGTAGATTGCCAACTTATCCATAAACAATTTATAAATCCCACTAATCGCATAGGAGCTAGACAGAACCTTTGGCCAAGAAACCCTAGTGTGGTTGTTGTTCAACAATGGGGAGGGAACCACTGTGCGTTGTAGATTCAGGGTTCTCCTAAAGACATCCCCATACATGGATAGTAACAAGGGGTTACGATCACTTTCACATTGAAATTCCACCGTCATATCCTTCAATATTGGCCACAATCTAACGTCAAGTAGAAAATAGTCAATTACACTTGAAGACATCCCACGTTTGAAGGTAGGTGCCATATTTAAATCTGATGGGGTACGACCATTGCAAGCCCGCAGCCCATACCTCAAGCATAGTGAAGCCAACTGAAGGGCTACGCGAGAATGGGTACATAAATAATTATCTGTTAGCTGCGGGATTCCCCACATTTCATCTTCCTCTTCGTTTAGTCCAGTAATCAAATTGGAGGGTTCAAAGGTACAGTTTAGATCACCTGCTATTATTAGATAGAATGGGGACATAAGGAGTCAAGAAGTTCTGACAGTTGTATCAAAATATGGGATCAAGTACCCCTTGGGCCAGATCTAGCGTATACATTGATAACAATGATTTTAAATTCTCGATGAAAAGTAAATTGTGCTCCCATTAGATCCACTGAATCTGTTTTGAACAAAAGATGCTCACATTGCAAATTCTTATTAATGAGCATTAGCAGTCCCCCTTTAGCACGGCCTCGGCCCTTCTCTGATAACTGGGCGGGAATATTATACGAGAAGAACCCATCAATATGAATTTGCCCAACAACCCAGGTTTCCTGAAACAAGCAAATGTAGAAATCATTAATGAAAGTGGCCCACTCCGAATCCCCTAGCTTCTTGCAGAGACCCACTACATTCCATGTTAAAATAAGAAGCTCAGGATTAATTGTATCATAGCTGCAAGCGGGGCTCGATCCCTCTGCCATACAATTGACCCCAGTAATGTCCCCGTACCCCAAATCTGGTGCAAACAGAGTATAAATATCGGCAAAAGTGTCCAAAAAGAGCACACTCTCTCACTGAAGGTAAGAACCCAGGGGTGGCTAGCATAGTGCTGGGGAGGAGTTTGTCCCAGTTAATGGGGGGAGTTTAGTGGTTGACAGTGAGATGGCTCCTAAGATTCATGTGCCATCCATTACTACCAAGTATAAGCAATAGGTCATCATCAATGGGCAAGGTGTTTATGTTCTGATGGACACAAGTGCCAGTATGACTATGGTAAGGAGTCAGCTGTTGTCCCCAGAGCAGGTGATTCCTAATGCATTCCACCAAGTTGTTGTGGCTGACAACAGGGAGGGGCAAAATTCAGTTGCCCTTGTTCCATTTGAGTGGTGGGATCAGGACTTCTGAAGGTTGCTATGAGCCCTGCTACGCCTGTGGACTGATTTGTAGGTAATGACCTAGAGTTTTCTGCCTGGAAGGAGGTGGAGCTCAAGGCTCATGTGGAGATGTTGGGGTTACCTGAGTGGATCTGTGCAACCACAAGATCCATGGCTGCCCAGGAGGGGAGTGAAGAAGGGCTGGAGCCTAGAACAATGGCCCAGCCAGCAGCTAAAAGGGGGAAAGGTAGAAGGCATGGTAAACCAGCCCCTAGTGAGATGGACAGAGCACCTGAGCTGGCCGCCCCAGAGTCTACTTAGGAAGGCGCTGCTTCCCTTAGTGACCTGCCTACACCTGCTGACTGGCATATGAAAGGAAGACACACTACGGTGGAGGTATGTAGGGCACAAAGGAAGTGGAAATGGTCCCCCAATGCTATAGGGCCTTCCTATTGGAGCTTGCTCATAGGATACCCCTGACAGGACACTTTGACCAAGACAAGACCTCTGCAATGCTTGTCCCCCACGTTTATTGGCCTAAGATCTAGGCCTCATCAGACATGTTCTGTAGGACCTGTGTGACCTGCCAGGCAAGTGGGAAAACAGGGCAGAAGTTGAAGTCTTTCCTGGAACCACTGCCAGTCATTAGCACTCACTTTGAAAGGCTAGGCATCAAGATTATTGGGCCTGTGGTTCCTCAGACCACTACTGGACGCAGGTTTATCCTGGTTCTTGTGGATCATGCCACACAGTAAACAGAGACCATCCATCAGGGCACTACCACTGCACCTGTAGTGGCAAGAGCCCTATTGGAGATTTTTACCTGGGTGGGTTTCCCCAAGGAAGGGGTATCTGACAGAGGCACCAACTTCCTGTCTGCTTATATGTAGTCCATCTGCCAATAGTGTGGAGTAACATATAAGTCCTCCAACCCTTCTTACCCCCAAACCAACTGGCTTGCTAAGAGGTTCAACAAGACTCTAAAAGGCATGATCAGATGTCTGCCTGAGGGCAAAGTGGAATATTTTCTTGCCCTGCTTGTTGGGAGTTACCACAGAAGAGAATGGGCCTCAGCCCCTTCGAGGTTCTGTATGGACACCCTGTTAGAGGACCTCCTAGCTTGGTAAAGGAGGGTTGGGAGCAAGCTCCCAAGGAAGTCCCCCAAGATAGTGAGGTACATGCTGGCCTTCCATAGCCAAATGGCTAAGTTGTGAAAGCTTCTGACAACTTAGAAGCCAGACAGGCTGCAATGAAGGAGTGGTACGACCAAAATTAAACCACTGTGGAATTCCAACATGGGCAGAAAGGGTGGGTGATGGAACCTCTGGAGCCTGGGGCCCTCCAGAATCGCTGTATGGGGCCCTACAAGGTGATTGAGAAGAAGTGTAAGGCCACCTATGTGGTGGACCTTAAGACCCCCAGGTAACCCCACCGGGTGCTTCATATCAATCGCCTCAAAACACAATTCGAGAGGTCTGAGGTCACCATGCTGCTAGTGACTGATGAGGTTGATGAGGAGGAGAGTGAACTTCTGCCTGACCTCTTAGCCTCCAAGGAGAAGGATGGATCTGTGGAAAGGGTAATCCTTTCCCCCGCTCTGACTCCTGAGCAGCAGAGGGACTGTTGCCAATTCTTGGAACACTTCTCCTCCCTTTTCTCCTTACTCCTGAGATTACCCACTTGTGTACCCATGATGTGGAGATAGGAGACAACCTCCCTGTCAAGCCAAGTCTTACTGGTTGTTGGATAAGCTGGGGGCTTGCATTAAGAGTGAGGTAGCTAAGATGCTGGATTTGGAGGTGAATGAACCCTTCAGTAGGGCCTGGTCCAGTCCTTTGGTTCTGGTACGAAAAGCTGCCCTGCCAGGCACCACACCTGAACTGAGGTTCTGTGTGAATTACAGAGGGCTACATTCTGTAACCAAAACTGATGCTCATCCCATCTCTTACATCTTACTGGCAGATAGCCATAACTGAAGGAGCCATAGAAAGGTCAGCTTCCTCGCCACTAGCAGTTCAGCTTGATGCCCTTTGATTTAAAAAATACTCCTGCCACCTTCCAGAAGCTGGTCAACCAGGTATGTGCTGGGTTGCAGGCCTTCTCTGCTGCTTACTTGGATGACATAGATGAGTTCAGTAACAGCTGGGAATACCACCTCTGTCACCTTCAGGAAGTACTTCAGGCCCTGCAACACGCAGGCCTGATTATCAAGGCCAGCAAGTGCCAGATAGGGCAGGCGTCAGTGGTGTACTTGAGACACCTGGTGGAGGGTGGGGGTTGGGTAAGGTGCAGACCACCAGGCCAAAATAGAGACTATTCTGGCCTGGGAACCCTTTAAGACTTAGACTCAGGTGAGGGTCTTCCTGGGCCTCACTCTATATTACAGGGGGGTTATTAAAGGATATAGCACCATTGTTACTCACTTGACTGAACTGACTTCCAAGAAGGGGGCTAAGAAGATGATCTGGATGGAGGTTTGCCAAAAAGCTTTGACACCCTCAAACAGGCTATGTGCACAACCCCTGTGCTTAAGGCCCCTCACTTTTCCAAGGAATTCATCATCCAAACCGATGCCTCAGAGCATGACATAGGGGCAGTCTTATCACAGCTCAATGAGGAGGGTCTAGACCAACCTGTAGCTTTCATTTTAGGAGGTTACTTTCCAAGCAACAGAGGTAGAGTGCTATTTAGAGAGAATTCTTTGCTGTGGGCTGGGCACTGAAGAAGAAGTTGAGACCATACTTGCTTGGGACTCACTTCTGGGTTTAGACAGAGGACAGTCCCCTCAGGTGACTCAAGCATATGAATCCAAAATTGTTGAGATAGTCCATCTCCCTACAGGGAATGGACTTTATGGTGGAACACTGTCCTGGGTCAGACTATTACAATGCTCATGGCCTATCCAGGTTCTTCCACCTTTGTGATAAGAACTCCCAGGAGGTTTGCTAGCTCTTCCCACTTTCAGCTAGACTTTAGCACTCCAGTATTATTCCAAGACCGGGTTGCATAAGCCACGTCAAGCCTTTTGCAGGGGTGCGAGAAGGCCAGAGCTGCTGTGGAGACCACTATTTTTATACAGCACAAATGTGACCTGAAGGTATTAGAGGGCTCGACAGTGAAGGAGGGGTTGACAATGTCGATTTTCCTCCAGTTGATCCAACATCCTTCTATACCTCTCTGCCACAGTGCTGTGCTCATGCCTGCCCACTGGTCTGGTTTAGCTTGGTTTCACACTAGTGCTTGTTGCGAGCAGCTAGTTTTAGCTTCTTGTTCTGGCCATTCATCAAATCACCAATTTCTCCTACCTCCTTCCACCAAGGGTATCGCTGGGTCTTTACTTTTTGGGTTGTGACTTTCCTCACTGGAAGAGGCTCCTTGACCTGACAGTTGCAACTCTATCGATTGGCAGTTTGGGATGCATGACCACACTGTCTTTCTACTTTTCTGTCTCCTGTTGGCAGTGCCTCTTGCCTCTGATAGTACACAGGGGACTCTGCATTCAGTGCCAGAGAGAAGAGGAGCTGTTTGGGAGTGCGGGTGGGTGTCAGTTTGTTGGTTTGCCATCATTATTAGTGAAGATGACAAGGATTTAGTAGGGACAAGAGTCCTTACTCAGTGAACACTGAATGTAGAATATAGATCACAGGCCATTGGAGAGGACTTGGACACAGAACACTGAGTTTAGAGGTATGGCAACAGCTTGGATTTTTAGAAACTTCAGATTCTGCTATCACGGCCTCACATTGCCTCTGGAAGCATTCATTTCTAAATACTTCTGGTGGAGTCTGGTGTGGTAGTTTGGTAGTGGCTGCAACAGTATAGGGCACAATGCGACTGAGCAACAAGGAGGAGGTAAGCTAAATTGCTCTCTTTTTTAATTGTTTTAAAATTACAGTTTGCTGATTTTGATGATCATTGGTGGCAGATATGTATTAGACACCTCTGAGATGTGCTTTACGATCCTAATTCTGAACTGTGGAACTTGGTATTACTTATGGAACCGGCCTCTGAAATGGACTCAATCCCTCCTTTCTCTCCTCTCAACTTGCGTCCAAGCATACAATCCTTGGGAGCTCTAAGGACAAGAGGTGTGAGAGGCCGAATAAATGAAAGAAAGAAGTGGATATAGTGCCAAAGGATAATATTCAAAGTACCTCTACAAGAAATGAAAATCTGACACTTTATCCCTTAACTACCTGCATAAGGAACTTTGTTACTACACATTTTAATCTCACTGCCAACTACTCATGCAAATAAAATTTGAATTGCTTTACAACTATCTCAACTGTAATGAATACAACATATGATTCACTTAACACATGAATGCAAAATAAATTGAGTTTCTTGATCTCCCCCTGTGCAATGAGGACTCTAAGATTATGTCTAGGCTCTATTAACGCCCACAGCATGCAAATCTATCCTACATGCACGTAGTACACACTCATCTGCCCAGATTAATGCCAGAACACTAGGAGAAATGACTAGAATACAACGTAACTGTGGCAATGACCTTGTGTTTGAACAGGAATTGACTGTTGTTGAACAACGTTTCCAACAAAGAGGATACTGGGACTTGGTTTTATCCAAAGCCAAAACCAGGATCATGAACACATCACAAAACTCTCTGCTGACTTATAGGACTAGAAATCGGTCTAAGGAAAGGTATGTATCCATGATCACGAGGTACAATGCATAGAGATCTGCGGTACATTGCACCTTAAAAAGACCATGGCACTTGCTTTTATTAAACAAGACTTTACAGAAATGTGTTAACAGTAGACCTCAAATCACGTACAGTTGTGGCTCTACCCTATGGAACAGGTTCTGCCCTAACTACATTGAATCGAACACATGTGACCAGCTCAGCAATTGGCTACCCCCCAACTGACAGGTTTTTATAAGTCTACATGTTGTAATATTTGCCAATTTACTGTGGCTAAGGTGGCGGAATTCTCATTTAACTCTGTACCAGTGTATCGTATACAACAGTTCACCAACTGCAACAGTAAACACAGTCTACTGTATTATTTGCTAATGTGGATTAATCTATGTGGGTAGCACCATTCGTCCTCCAAATGAACACATACATGAACAAATTACAGCCATAAGAAATAACAATCCCAACTACCCCTGGCAACCCATTATACCTCTGCCCATGCAGGATCAGAGGTGATTGGTATTAGATTCCATGGGGTCACCTTATCACTAATGACGTGAGAGGGGGTGACATGGTTGCGAAAATGTGAAGCTAAATGGATCATCAAACTACATGCAGTGGACATGGATCTCAATACAGACAGAGAACTGCATGTGTTCCTGTGAGGACACCACACATTTCTGGTCTATTGTATGCCACAACATGGGAAGCATTGAAATAGGACGCCAGCAAAATACAAACCATGCCCAATGGCGATGGTTTACACGTTTCAATATTCTTTTACACCGTACAACTTATGTATTCCACGTGGCACAACATATGTAACTGGTTTTGCCATGGTACCAGTGGAATACATACCTTGTTTAGTATTATCTTCTAACAATTTTTGATCTTTTATTAGCTTTGATTAAGCACAGTCTGACCTTTTCTTTCCCATGTATCCACTCTGATTCATTAACAACTGTAATTAATCTGGTTAGGATACCAGTGTAACCCATACTCCGTTCATTACCACATGTTCTATTACCTCTGATGTTTGACAACACTATCTCTAAATAATAACAGTTTGACTTTGATTCCCATGTATTTACAGTTACCCATCAATCACTTGTATGGCACTAATGCTTATCACTAGTATTTTTGTGTGCGATGTTGGTTCATAAATATTTTAATAACTTTGTGCTTTCAAATGCCTCGAACCTCTAAGCAAATTGGGTCCCTGCTTCTTGGACCACACACTATGCCTGTTACTCATTTCTCTACTACCCCACGGCACTCTGTGGGCCAGAGGTAGGTAGGTTAAAATTTTAGACTCGGAAATAGCGACTCCATGCGAATCGATATTTCCGACTCGCAAAACCAAATGCCAGAAAGACTCGCCATAATTGCGAGTCGCAGAGGTGTCGCACCGCAACTTGCGACCTCTGTTTTTACCGAGGTCGCAATTTGCGACCATGCTAAAAGCGAGGTCGCAAATTGCGTGAAGGGTGTGGTCCGGTGTCACAAATTGCGACTAATTCGCAAATTGCCTGCAGGTTGAACAAAACAGTTTGAATACCCACTTCCTGGCTCTCGGTGATGACATCAGAACCAGGAAGTCACCAAATAGAACTGGAAGGAGGGAGGAGCACAACCAGCCCAAACTGCAGAGCCACACCCAGGCGAGAGGAGCTGCAGCAACAATGGAGAAGGAGACACCCAGTGCTGGCAGGAAGAGAAAAATCAAGTTCTCTGACAAGGAGTTGGAGATACTTACTGAGGAGTGCTGCCTGCACCATGACCAACTCTTTGGCAAGGCAGCAATGAGTGTCCCAGACACCCAACAAAAAAAAAAATATGGCAAGACATCCAGGCCAAAACAAATGCCATTGGGGTAAGCTACCGCACCCTGGATGAAATTAGGAAAAGGTGGTCTGACCTTTGCTCCAGGACCAAGGAGAGGGTTGCGGAGCGCATGAGGGAGATGAAGGGCTCTGGAGGAGGCCCATCCACCATTCCACCACCTACAGCACTGGAAACCATGGTGGAGACAACACTGGAGCCGGAGGCTGTACTGGACATAGGAGATGTGGACAGTTCGGCGCCTGGAACATCAAAAACTAAGTACCAAAATATATGCTTTGACACCCACAAATGCACTATACACACAATCTCAGTACACAGCAGCAGACACCTCCAGACTAGCTCCATTCCAGTCTAGCAATCTCTAGAATAGTGCATTATGGGCAATGTAGTACAGCAGTCCAAATATAGGCAAATGTTTATTATGAGGCAAAATACAGATGTGCGAGACTGACAGTGTATCCCCTATGTCCACAGGTCTCCTACAAGGCCCCCCCATCAGCGCAAATGTGCAGGGAGAGGAACATGGGCCAGACCCAAAGGAGGAGGCTGTCACTGACACAGCAGGGCACTGCAGGACAACACCACCCATGTAAATGCCACTGGAGTCCATGGGAGATCCTGCGCTGGATATGGAGGCATCAGTGGTAGCACCAGGGCCATTGCCTACGGAGAGGCACACACAGCCATCAGCAGGCGCAGTGCGCAAACGCCGCCGCAGAGTGCAGTCTGTGCACAGTGAGGATGTCGCAGATGTTGAGTTTGCGGGACTTGAGGCATCCTTAGTACAGGGTCATCACCTGCAAAATAGACAGTTGAGGTCCATTAACCGGAACATAACAAGACTGTAGACCACTCTGACCCATGGGCTGGCTAATGTGGACAATCAGTTCCAAACAATGAACACACATCTGGGGAACCTGACACAATCCATTGACTTATTGGTCAGGGAACTGGTAGCTGACGGCACAGGCACGACGCAGGGAGCGCAATACTGCAGCTCGTTTCGACAGACTTGTAGCATACATTGGGCGCCTGGCAACAAACACAACCTGCCTGTCAAGGCGCACTGTCAGCCTGTAGATTGAACTGGGTCATTTTGCTGGTGATGTGGCACAGGGACTTGGCCACATCAGCCATGCGGTTGATATAATGGAGACCAGACAGGCTGCAAGGGGCACAGGGGATACCCCGCAGGACAGCGAAGAGGGCTACACAATCAGCAGTGTGTCTGCCACAGATGCTGCAGAGTAGCAGTGCACGGCAGGGCTCAAGGGACCTACCTGGAGTGAGCCATGGTGGCCGCAGTCGGAGGAGGCTGTGAGCCACTGACATGTACTAGTACTGAGGCACATGAAAATAATGTGTCTGATTTGACTGTTTCCAATACCAGACTGTTGCATACTGTACATTTCTAATAACATAATAGTTTAGCAATAAAAAGGTTGTTTGTTTGACTACACAACTGGGCTATGTGTATCTGACATTAGTGAGTGTGGTCACGGTTGCCACGTACCTGCCAAAGTATTGGGTTGCAATGTTGTTCCGTCTCTGTTTGCCCTCATTTGCGATGCTTGTATCCCCAGGCTGTCAGTGTGGTAGCTCTTGCTCCTCATCTTCCGTGTCTGTGTCTTTAGGGGTAAGATGTAGCCCATGTCTGGTGGCAATGTTGTGTAGGATGGCACAGGCGGTAAGTATCTTGCATGCTGTTTCTGGGGCATACTGGAGTGCTCCTCCACTTTTTTGGAGGCATCGGAATCTTGCCTTTAACAAGCCAAAGGTCCTCTTGACTACAGTTCTGGTCCGCTGATGTGCAATGTTGTATTGCCTCTCGTTCTGATTGCCAGGTGTTAGATATGGGGTGAGCATCCATGGTCTCATGGCATATGCACTGTCACCTGTTTGACAAAAGAGGCAAATTTAGCAGGGCATCACAGGGTTACACAGTGACCTGAATGTAAGGCTTCAGAGTGTAGTCACCAATACCTAATAGATTTCCTTCTCCAAACTCCCCACGTTCTAGGGGTTGGTGTTTCCCACTGTGCCTGAATCTGTATGAGTCATGTGTACTCCCTGGATATTTAGCTACAATGTCAGTAATGACATTATGGGTGTCACATACCACCTGGATGTTTAGTGAGTGGATACATTTCTTATTGCGGAACACATATTCCAGATTTGCAGGTGGGCAAATTTGTATATGTGTCACGTCCACACACCCTATTACATGTGGGAAGTTGGCAATTCTGTAGAAGTCCAACTTGGTGCTGTTCATTTCTGCCTCATTCCTGGAAGGTATATATTTCTGGACATGTGTGGGAGTATAGCATCTAGAAAACGTCTGAAGAATCGTGAGAGGGCACTTTGGGATACCCCACCTGCCACTGCAATCACCCACTGATAGCTACCCAAGGCCAAGAGGTGCAGTGAGCATAGCACTTGCACATGTGTGGGGATGGTGCTGCTGCGCATTGTCTGTCGTTCAAGCTGAGGTTTCAGCAGTTCAATAATCTTTAAGATAACAGCACTGCTCAGTCTATATTTGTCAGACATCTCCTCCTCAGTTTGTTGAAATAGTGTCTGCCTGGTTCGGTATATCCTCTCCTGTCTCTGCCTCCTCCTCCTGGGCAGCCATGGCTCTCCTCCTCCATACAATCACATACAGTTCAGCCATTTTGAGTAGCCCAGATGCCTCCTGGGTCTCCTTTTATACTTTGGTTCTAGTTACCACCTGCTCTGAATCAGTGTAATCTGGGTGTGCAAAACGGGCTTTTTGCGACTAGTTGCAATTTGCGACTGGCTTTTGCCTCGCAATTTGCGACTTCCTGATCGTGGGTCGCAAAAAAAGGTCGCAATTTTTGCGAGTCGGTGCTGGATCGCTTCGCAATTTGGTGATCGGAAATGGGATTTTTGCATCCCATTTCAGATTTTGCGGGGTTTGCTACATCTGGCCCTGTGTCTTTTTTTGGTTGAGGGATTCCCTTTTGGAGTAATTCCTATTGGTTCTTTCTGACAAGCTCATGTGCCCTTTACCTCTTGGCTATATTCTGTTTACTGACTTCTCTTATTATGTACTTGCTGTGCTACACAGCAACCCAGCTATGCTTCTCATTATGGCAGTATATTTTCTCCTAATTCCTAGATATATTTCAGATGACCGCTACAACACACTGCATCAATTTATGTGCCATTATTAGTTCTTTTAACACCTTCTCTCACTACTGTTTAATATCGCAAGTTGGGACATTTAAAGATGGCTGCCACGTTCACGCCGTACACCCTGGTGGTTCACTTTGTCCATTTTTTATTTCTAAGATGCTTTTAATTTAACCAATCTGTGTGGCGTCCACATAGTTTTGGAGGCCACTCATCGCTTTATGAATAATTTCAGGTGAGTCCCTGTGCTGGCGCTTGAGTTATCGTATTTTTCAAGTCCGCTATACTACCAGTACTCACCCTTCTTGTGCCTCAACTCGTTCATTTTTTAAGTTTCACTAAGGACCACTCCTAATATCTTGGAGGGGCCATGGGTTTTCAGCACAATTTTTGAATCGCTGGTTGCAGCCCTTGGCGGTTTGCTTGACAAAGCTCACTCCCTCTTGTGCCTCAGCTCACTTACTCGTTACTTTCGAGCTGTGCATAGTTTTGCCTCAAGCCATATGGTTACAAGAGTTTAAGGGAGTTTAATTATTTTGGGACTTGCTGGTAACCATCCCTTGGTGGTGCACATGCCGTCGGGGAGTATATGCCTTTTCATTTTTCACTTTGCTTTGACCGCAGTGCTACATTCTTTTGCTCACCATGCTCTTGCTACCACGCTTTTGCATCCTCCGTACACTGGCATATATTTTCCCACTCCACAATGGGGATGGGATTTCCCTTTCTTAGTCGTAAACTATCTTTTCCCACCTTAATTACTAGCACCAGGCCCCAATGGATTTCAAGCACAATCCAGTTTTGGCCATCTGAAATCTTTAAATTCCAGTTTTTACTTTTTCCTTTTTTTCATTCTCTTTTTTCTCCCCTTAGGCCCGGACTTATCATGGTCGTCCTCTAACTATGTTCTACCATTTGTTATGGCTACAAGAAGTACTGACTAGTTTCACATGAACTTTTAGATCTTTTTACTAGTGAGGTGAGTAGTCTCTATCCATTTACACTTAACCCTCACTGCGCCCACCCTTCCTTTTCGATATTCGGTTTTGACTTTGGTGGCGTTTTGTTTTGTTTAGACATTGGAATGCTCTTACCCATGGGCCAAATGCTCTTGTCGTGATATCTACATCTCTTACTTAGCTAAGTATGTATTTAACCTTTCCTATTGATATACTTGACATTTTGGTTTGGCTGCTGGGAATTTTGAGTAGAATCTCTTTGTGAACTACCTACGCCTATTTTGGATCACTTTTGTTGTCCAGTCCATCCACCTTGGCTCGGGCTGATCGAGTTTATTCTCATATGTTTCATTCACTATGAAAAGAATAAGTTGGACGACATCTGTGCGTTCTTGACACCTCAATTTCTTTCTCACTTCTCTGACTAAACGCAGTTTCTGACACAGACTGCTTGCATGCCTTTTCAGTCAATTGGTTTTACACCCTTTCAGGTTCTGGGGACAGTATGCTATCATCCTTATTTATGTACAAGGTTTGTGAGATATTTTTATGTATATCTTTACAGCCTTGAAAAAGTCACTAACGTGACGAAACACGTGTTGGCTGTGATTGTGAAACGTCCATATGAACAATAAACAGATCGCACTACAACCAAACTCAGTTGCATGACTTTGCCATTATGGCCCTTTTGGGAGTGCTGCAGTATTTCTAGAATCAGATGTTTGGTGTCACCTTGCTGACACCTATGTATGTTTTTGGGCAGTGAAACATACAATACTGAACAGCACCACGCTTCAACCTATTTGGACTGTTCCTGATTGAAACTACATATGTTAAGCACTTTGGATTGAATTTAGAAAGTGCACCCATTAGACCACTGCTACCCATTTTATATTGTGAGTTACTCATTCAAACAGGATAAAGAGCCCCTCAGATCACGAGGATGTAGGAGAAGTGAATTTAGAAGGCAATAACAGGTGCCAAGAGTATAATTTGAAGGATTCACCCACTTTTAATCTAGAGAAGGGCATCAGACTTTTATATTTGCATTGCTTTGGCTTGCTGGCTAGTTCATTGCCAGTAAGGGGGTCTCTGTGCCTATGAAATTCAGTCTAACCTGGAACCCCAGGAGCTATAACAGACTTAAGAGCTGCAGTCCCAATTATCCATTTTAGGTCAGGCATCAGGAGCGGAATCTACTGACATTCAGCTATCTCTGATGGATGTTGTCTTTCTCATGCAGAAGACACTCCAAGGGACTATGGAAGCTCTTGTGACTGTTAGCTCCAACCAAATTGCTCATTCTAAACATTTAAGGGAGATTCTTACTGAGCTATGTTGAATCAATAATTACACTATTACAGCAATTGAACTTTCATGGTGAAATGCTCCACATTAAGCATGAATGATGTGGGTTCAACAGATGTCAGGAGTGTTTAGCAGGGCTATGATGGGTCCTCTAGTTAGGTTTATATATCTAAATGCCTGATGAAAGAAAAAGGCACTATTTATATGGACACCCATAAGGTGTATTCCGGGCTCTATTATTTGCTGAGACATGGTGAGGTGAGAAGAAAAAAGATGGTGTCAGGGGGGAAGAGACTCTACAGAGGAGTAAGGGAAAATAAGAAGAGAGGGATAGCACAATTACTAAAGAAGTGTTTAAGTCTGCGGTGAAGCATGTTAGGGCCCCAGAGGGCCTCCATTTTAGATTTCACATTTTAGCTTGGCATCTTTTACTGATGGTGACCTTTTACATGGTTTTACATTTTTGTGATAATGTACTGAGAAGACACTGTACATGCAGCTTTTTCCTTGTAAGCACTGCTGCCATGCAGCCTGTATACCCCATCCAAAGCTCGGCACACAAAACACGATGCCCCTGTATCATGAGTGTCTGTTGGAGACAGCTCTGAAGTTATAGACAAATCATTGCATCTGCTCTGCACCTCTGACACAGTGCAATATCGACAGTACTTTAATTATATAAACTGCCTCTGTGCTACATTCGGCAGTGGAGCACTTCTGCTGAGATTATCATGGAAGGCAGAACACTGTGACTGAAATGCAGCCCGTCTGACTGTGACCTTCATCCTGCAAAGGTAGCCCGCACTGTACCAGACTGGCTTCCTGAATTTTTGCTACATTTTACCCAGGTATGGGGAGCAGGCTGTCTCAATTGGACCTACCAAAGGGTGCTCATACAATGCTCTCGATAGTATAGGTAGTAACAGATAGGAGTGTATCAACAGAATAACATTATCATGATTTAATTGTTTATTTTTTTACCATTCTTATAATGCTGGTTATCATACTTTGTTTCATCTGTCTAATAAGCAGAGCTCATGCTTTCTATACAAAAATACATTTGTTTCAATAACTGTTTGAAAATACAGTTTTGTATCTTTCTTGTGTCTTACCTTGGGCATGTAAAGTAACAAAGAAAGGGTAAATCTGTTTAAGTCATGCTCAAGGTTTCCAATACCACATGATGCTTTAGGGGATCAGATGGGGCACTATGAGCGCAGCTAGGCATTGTGTCAACATTTCCAGATGGAAGATATGGACTGAGTCCCTGATCAGTATAGGGAAAGGTGCGGAGGACATTGTGATGCAAAGGGTTAATTAGCTTGAGCAGTGTAGATGAGTGTGATGCCTGCTGAACCCCCCCCCAAACAACGTGGAAAAGTTCATGATATTATTTTCAAGCTTGTTTGTGTAGAAGACTCCATCTCAACCTTGAGAACGAGCGTACAGGGAGAAGATGGAATGAAAACAAAGGCTGGAGAAGGGCAGAGCAGCCAAGTACTGATAACATAGCTAGAAAATGCCACAATGAGATAGAATCCGAGCTTCGAGTTATTTAAGCACTGAAGTGTGGGTAAGGGATTGGAAGCTCGCAGATGGAGTTGTGAAAGCTGCCATGGCCCAGCGCTGCCTCCCTGTTTTGCTGACCGTGATGCTTGAGGGGGAGAGAGGTCCAAGCAGGCGGTAGAGGGCTTCCTAGGGTTTTGTGGACTAAGTTAAGTTACACAGGGATGAAAGGCCTTTGTTTCTCTGCTCTATTATTATGACTGATTATTTATGCTTGAACTGTGTTTATAACCTGAAGTATTCAGCTCGTTTATATTTAGCTTTCTAAACATCGTAGTGAGAGCCTGCTGCAGTAATTGAAACATGCATTTCGGTGTGCAGTGATTCAAAGCTTATCTGAAGTATTCAACTCATTTATATTCTGCTTCCTGAACATCATAGTGTGATGCATTTTGGAAAACTTATATCTGTCAATGAACTCTTTGCTTATATATATATGCTTAGATGCTCTTTGTAGTGTACTTATATATAAATAGATGCTTTTCATTGCTTTTCTTATTCTACTATTGTTAATGTGCTAAATGCCTACATTTACCTGCAATTCTAGTAAAGCTAAATTTTATTTATAATTGGCGTGTGGTCCTTCATTGAGCGTCCTTATTGACTTATACCGAACAGGTGTCAACCAGTCACCTGGATAAGACATTTTGGTACCAGAAGTGGGGTGTAAGTCAATAATGCCTCTTTGGGGACGTAAGAAAAGTGAGGCAGAGAGCGGAAGGCAGCATGGGGCAGAAGCCAGATCCATTCCCGGGTGGTTAGCAACTGACCCGTTCTCTGGTGTGGCAGGACTCCTGAACCGGTGGGCAGCGCCAGTGTTATGGGAGGCATTAGATGAGAAAATGACTCCTCTATTAGTGGAAGATGCGGTTGAGAGTGTGAAGCTAAGAGGGGCGAAGCTGGAGCTGAAAGCAGCATGGCAAGTGGGATGGCTTTTCCTGTCTGCGCTCCGTACGGTATACAGGAAGACATTAACACAAGATGCAGAGATAAGAAAATTGCGGGATGAGGTTGCAGCCTTGCAGGAAAGGCAGTTACTTATGAAAGAGACCATAGAAAGTGCAGTGACTCGGGTGATCAAATGGAGGCAAGGTGCCCCGCATTAGCAGTATGAGTAGCAAAACAGAAGAGTAGGCAGAAACCTAAAATGCCCTCAACTGTGCAAGTGAGGGCACTGGTACGCAAACAGAAGAGTAGGCAGTAGCCTAAATTACCCTGAACTGTGCAAGTGAGGGCATTGGTACGCAAAGAAAATCAGGATCCACATACTTGGGAGGATGAAGTGGAAGTACGTGTAACAGAACTAGGTGGAGTTGAAAGTGGAGAAGGACGTGTAGGTGAAATTGAAAGCGAAAAGGGAGTGAATGGTGGGCAAATACAGAATTCTCATTTGGTAGGAGATTATACACAGAGTGAGTTGTTGGAAAGAACCCGTATGTTTAGGCTGATGCCTGCAGAGCCTTTGTTTAAATGGTTGGTGAGATTGTGGGACACTGGAGTAAAGGATGCATTACAGAATCCTTTTACGTTAGGTCCCATCACAGAAGGAGACCCATTTGAGCTGGAAATGATAGTACAGGATGATGTAGATGATGTAGTGTTGTGGAGCCTATGGCAGAGGCAGGGAAAAAAGAGGGTGCCACAAGATTGGGCCTTAGTGGAAATAGAACGCATAACTGATGATCGACCGGTCACCTTAAAAACATGGGTCCCCTTACTGGTTGGACAAGAAAAGGAGGGGTTGGCAATAAAGTAGGCAGAGCGCAGGAGTTTGCCATTGTGAAGTGGAAATGGTATCTGCAGCAGAGGGCAAAACCAGGACCAGCAGGAGTGTCAAAGTTACAAGAAGATAAGCTAGGGGCAATGGACTTGCAGGCAGTGGCCCCTGCGCCAGAGCCCTCTGAAATGGAATCCTCACCATTTAAGACAGCCCCGCCTTTTGAACGACTCACCGAAGAAGGACAGCAAAATGCATGGTTCACAGATGGTACCGCCCGGTACTATCAAGGAAAAAGACAATGGCAAACAGTCGCATTCCAGCCTGCTACAGAAACGATGTTGCTGCGAGAAGGGGATAATGAATCAAGACAGCTTGCAGAACTGCAGGGGGTAGCAGCAGTGATCGAACAAGCCCCCCATCAGAAAGAAAACATTTGTGTACACTGACAGTCGGGCCACTTACCAAGGACTAGTAAGCTGGGCCCCGACTTGGCGCAAGGATGGATGGAAAATCAAAGGCACCCCCATTTGGGGAGGCGAGCAGCTATGGGAAGAGAGGTGGGAGAAAGGGCAAAAAATGTCAAATCTATGTGGGACATGTGGATGCCCATTGGATACCTCACTTGCATCTCTATTCAACAACACCACAGATCAAATGGCCAAAACGCGAACGTTGGTCATCAAGGAGGAAGATGAAGCTGCTTTAGCAAACAGGGCCCATGCAACATCCGGACATTTAGGAGAGAATAGCACTTATGCATGGGTACAGCAACGACAAATTCCAGTTACTAAAGAACAAGTGCAACAAGCAGTAAATGAGGGCCCCATATGCAACCAAATTACACAAATGCCCCTGCAAAAGAAGCCTAGCAGCCATATCAGAAGAGGAACTGCAGCTACTACGGTGTGGCAATCGGACTATATCGGGCCGCTACCAAATGAAGAAGGAAAAAGCTACGTATTGACTATGGTGGACACCTATTCTGGCCTTATGTTGGGTATGCCCTGTAAGTCTGCAGACCAAAAGTCCACTTTGCGAGGGCTAAACTACCTGATAAAACATTATGGGGCACCTGATGAGATCCAAACAGATAGGGACACACACTTTTCAGGGAAAACAGTGCCAGGCTGGGCGCAGGGACAGGGAATTCAGTGGATTTTGCACCTTAGTTATTATCCACAAGCTGTAGGCATGATTGAGAGATATAACGGATTGTTAAAAGAACAGCTGAGAAAGTTATCAGCACATGACAGACTTGCACAATTGATTTATGAACAAGCGTACACCCCACACATTGAAGAAAGATCTGCCCCCCTGATAATACCCAAAGAGGTGAGGTAGGATTTGGAAGCACAGGAAGAAAAGTATGGGTGAACTTTCCAGGAAAAAAAATGCCAGAGGCAGGAGAGATATTGAGTCAAGGGGTGGGGAGTACGTATATAATACTTTTAAAGAACTCAAATGTACCTGTATTTTTACTTGCAGTGAGACTTACCCCACGGTCGTAAATGATGACATCTGCATCGATGACATGGTTCATGATTATAACCGGAAAAAGTGTATGAGTCCGACCGAATATAGTCCTTCATGTCACTTGTGCACCTCAAGCCGCTAACGTAACTGATGACCAGGGAAATCTTTCACTTTGCAACATGGAGGTACCTGGAGGCAAGTGGATGGCTGCCAAAGCTGAGACCTGGAAGGTAACTGGACAGCAAATCCGACATGCCAACGGACTGAACAAGGTGAAGGGGACGCCAGCAACAGTACAGGCTTTGAGTTACATGCTAAACATGATATGTAAATATTGTGATACCAGGACACATGGTGGTTGTTACAATGAACAATAGAACACCAGCCCTCATGTTTTATGTAACCGAAAGACGCATGGTTAACAACTTAAGCAACGTTTCTATAGTGCGATATAGAATAGGATGTAAGCAAGATCTGCATGCAAGCATAATTAATCGTATTGTGTTACAGATAAATATTGTCTAAGGGAATGTCTTAAAGTATGATCCATTATGTGCACCATGTACACCACAGTTATGGCCCTTGCCAAAGTTAAGCAATAGAAGAGATCTAGGGTCCTTGATAGCTGGGGCCACCGGAATCGAGGTAGGGGCCCTGAATTCTTTTGATGTTGAAGCCATTAGGACTAAGCTATCTTCTACAGGATATAGTACAGGAGAGGCCATAAAAGTAATTTCTCAATGGGGGCCCACACACTCACAAGAAGTATGGAAAGTCCTGCGTGGGTTGTATTGCGATTGGCAATGGCATAATTTCACTCGGAAAAAAAAGCTTTTAAAACACACAAGCAGTGTCCAAGGGCATCCAGTGCATACTATGGCAAAGCATTGCTAATCTACAGTATGCAGACTTTAACGCAGAATGGGGACAGCCTCAGGGTGAATATTGGAGACAACTATTGCATTTGCAGAAATATGGGTAAAGCCCATACAGTTTCAAGGTGAGGAAGAAATCTGTTATGCTCTTTTTGATATAGTAAGAAGTGATCTTCCTCCTGACATATGGTGCCCCTTTATATTGCTCCCCGTAGTGATAAGTAAAAGAATGGTGGATACCTCACACTGACAAAAAGTAGATTGATTAAACAAATCACACTGTAGATCGCACTAGATGTGCAGATTGGTCTAAGGGGTGGGTATGTACCCACACTGGACGGATGCTAGATCCATGTCTTCACACAGTACCGGGAGAATGTGAATGGTTACCTTATCCTATTAAATGGCACAGACTTATATCAGATAGGGACAGAGAGTATATGTTATGTCATTAATCATCCCTTACTTATTAACAGATTTATACAAACCACCGGAGAGCAAGTAATGTGTATGCGCAATATTACCAGTATTATTGTCATAAGAACTCACATCTTGTACCGACCGACTAGGTTCACCATAACCACATTACAGACGCAAATGTGTGCGCAGTTAGAGTGGAACATCTCGCTTGTTGTTAAGCTACCTAGATTAGAGGCAATCAGGCACTACGCACAAGTTACCTTTGATAAATTTGATATGGCAGCTAAATACACCAAGGATACAGCCATACTGATGATCATAAACGCTAAACAGCTTATGCACACTGCTTCATGCATCCAGCAAATAACTGAGCATCATTGGTATGACATCTTCTTAGGCTGGGCACTAGGAGCTATGAAGACGCTAAATATAGTGTTACAACAGCTAATTTGGTTATTGATTGTTTGTGTTACGCTAATGACTATACTATGTAGACTATATGTATGCACAAAACAGCTTTATACTAAAGATGCAGGCGCTTAGAATAACGCTGACCAGTATTAGTAGCAACCTAGCTAGCGGAATGTCAAAGTAAATGATATCCGTTTCAGCATGCATCACGCTCATCTAAGGGGTGGAGTGATCAGTATAGGGAAAGGTGCGGAAGACATTGTGACGCAAAGGGTTAATTAGCTTGAGCAGTGTAGATGAGTGTGATGCCTGCTGAAACCCCCCCCAAACGTGGAAAAGTTCATGATATTATTTTCAAGCTTGTTTGTGTAGAAGACTCCTTCTCAACCTTGAGAACGAGAGTACAGGGAGAAGATGGAATGAAAACAAAGGCTGGAGAAGGGCAGAGCAGCCAAGTACTGATAACATAGCTAGAAAATGCCAGAATGAGATAGAATCCAAGCTTCAAGTTATTTAAGCACTGAAGTGTGGGTGAGGGATTGGAAGATCGCCGATGGAGTTGTGAAAGCTGCCATGGCCCAGCGCTGCCTCCCTGTTTTGCTGACCGTGATGCTTGAGAGGGAGAGAGGTCCAAGCAGGCGGTAGAGGGCTTCCCAGCATTTCGTGGACTAAGTTAAGTTCCACACAGGGATGAAAGGCCTATGTTTCACTGCTCTATTATTATGACTGATTATTTATGCTTGCACTGTGTTTATAACCTGAAGTATTCAGCTTGTTTATATTTTGCTTTCTAAACATCGTAGTGAGAGCCTGCTGTAGTAATTGAAACATGCATTTCGGTGTGCATGGAATCAAAGCTTATCTGAAGTATTCAACTCATTTATATTCTGCTTCCTGAACATCGTAGTGTGATGCATTTTGGAAAAATTATCTGACAATGAACACTTTGCTTATATATATGCATAGATGCTCTTTGTAGTGTACTTATATATAAATAGATGCTTTTCATTGCTATTCTCATTCTACTATTGTTAATGTGTTAAATGCCTACATTTACCTGCAATTCTAGTAAAGCTAAATTGTATTTATAATTGGTGTGTGGTCCTTCATTGAGCGTCCTTGTTGACTTATACCGAACAGGTGTCAACCAGTCACCTGGATAAGACATCCCTATATCCTGAAGTTTATGTTTACTCAATACATGCAGATTGCCCCTCTAGTGGTGAGAGTTTTGTGGCAAGGTTGTCAGGTTTGGTGGGATGCTCAGCCCAAAGTAGAAGGCAACTCAAGATAGAAAAGCTAACACATAATCAAGTTGACAAAAATAATAGCAGACCTGTGCTTGGTGATGGGAGGAAAAACGAACCTACAAACAGTAATAGCAAGGGTAAGAGATAGGTAGCTATTGTCTGCAGCTAACCCTCCCAGGCTTAAAGCATTTATGTATTTATTGATGTTAGATATACTCCGCAGGGGGGTGAAAGCTAAGAAACATAACCTGCTGAATTGCTCCAAAATATTGTAGATATTTCAAATTATCCCCTTTCTCTCTGGTATTTCTTTAGGGGATTCAGCCTATGTATGGTTTCAGGTCGGGGCTAGCATGGGAGGGAATTAACCAAAATCGATTTTATCTCACTGCTGATTGCAAATATGGTAGCTGAAGCAGAATGCGATTTAACTGGTGCGGGCCTTGGGATAAGAATTCCTGTAGAGAATGAGGTTTTATTACAGGGCCCCAGTGCAAACGCATTCCTAAGTATACATGGAGGTTTAGTTCTGAGCCAACGAGAGCTTATTTCAGTTTTTTCCTTAACAGGAAAAATGCCCAGCCTGGATGGATAGAGGCCATACACTGTGATAATGAAATGTATTGAGGATTTTGACAAATCTTTTATGAAGGTGCTATGGTAATTATGGACAGGGATTGTAATTCATGCTTGTTTCCTAGGCAAATGGATGAAGTGTTGCAGGAGGTACTGTAGCGTTATGCTATCCCTCCTGCTAAATATTAAGCAGGTACTATTAAGAAAAAGGCCAATGTGTTTTGTCAATGGCTGGCAAATAATGGGTTGTTATTTATAAATGGGTACCTTGAAAATTATATACCGGAAGCCCAAACATTTCATTATTGCTGACGAAAATGTCCCATTGATTTCCAGTCCAGAAGTACCAACTTTACTTGTATTTTAAAAGTTTGTCTTGCAGGGGAGTGAACCCTGGGCAATTTCTGCCAATATTCCTTGAGGAACCAGAGGCAGTTGCTAAAGTTTTGCACCTGTGTAGGAGGCTGGACTGGCTTGTAGTGAGTACCAAGGGGTACTTACACATTGCACCAGGCCCAGGTATCCCTTATTAGTGTAGAGGGGTGTCTAGCAGCTTAGGCTGATAGAAAAGGTAGCTTAGTAGAGCAGCTTAGGCTGAACTAGGAGACGAGTGAAGTTCCTATAGTACCACTAGTGTCATATGCACAATATCATAAGAAAACACAATACACAGATATACTAAAAATAAAGGTACTTTATTTTTATGACAATATGCCAAAGTATCTCAGTGAGTACCCTCAGTATGAGTATGAGGATAGCAAATATACACAAGATATATGTACACAATACCAAAATATGCAGTAATAGCAATAGAAAATAGTGCAAACAATGTATAGTCACAATAGAATGCAATAGGGGCACATAGGGATAGGGGCAACACAAACCATATACTCTAGAAGTGGAATGCGACCCACGAATGGACCCCAAACCTATGTGACCTTGTATAGGGTCGCTGGGACTGTAAGGAAACAGTGAGGGTTAGAAAAATAGCCCACCCCAAGACCCTCAAAAGTGGGTGCCAGGTGCACCTAAGTTCCCCAGAGAGCACAGAAGTCGTGATAGGGGAATTCTGCAGGAAAGACCACCACCAGCAATGCAGCAATGATGGATTTCCAGACGAGAGTACCTGTGGAACAAGGGGACCAAGTCCAAAAGTCCCGATCAAGTCGGGAGTGGGCAGATGCCCAGGAAATGCCAGCTGTGGGTACAAAGAAGCTGCCACTGGATGGTAGAAGCTATGGATTCTGCAAGAACGACAAGGGCTAGAAACTTCCCCTTTGGAGGATGGATGTCCCACGTCGTGAAGAGTCGTGCAGAAGTGTTTTCGTGCAGAAAGACCGCAAACAAGCCTTGCTAGCTGCAAGGGTCGCGGTTAGGGTTTTTGGATGCTGTTGTGGCCCAGGAGGGACCAGGATGTCGGCAATTGCGTGAGAAGACAGAGGGGGCGTCCAGCAAGACAAAGAGCCCACTCAGAAGCAAACAGCACCCGCAGAAGTGGCGGAACAGGCACTACAAAGTGGAGTGAACCGTAGCTCACCCGAAGTTGCACAAGAGGGTCCCACGAAGCCGGAGGACAACTCAGGAGGTCGTGCAACGCAGGTTAGAGTGCCGGGGACCCAGGCTTGGCTGTGCACAAAGGAAATCCTAGAAGAGTGCACAGGAGCCGGAGTAGCTGCAAAACATGCGGTTCCCAGCAATGCAGTCTAGTGTGGGGAGGCAAAGACTTACCTCCACCAAACTTGGACTGAAGAGTCACTGGACTGTGGGAGTCACTTGGACAGAGTTGCTGAGTTCAAGGGACCTCGCTCGTCGTGCTGAGAGGAGACCCAGAGGACCGGTGATGCAGTTCTTTGGTGCCTGCGGTTGCAGGGGGAAGATTCCGTCAACCCACGGGAGATTTCTTCGGAGGTTCTAGTGCAGAGAGGAGGCAGACTACCCCCACAGCATGCACCACCAGGAAAACAGTCGAGAAGGCGGCAGGATCAGCGTTACAAGGTCGCAGTGGTCGTCGTTGCTACTTTGTTGCAGTTTTGCAGGCTTCCAGCGCGGTCAGCAGTCGATTCCTTGGCAGAAGGTGAAGAGAGAGATGTAGAGGAACTCTGATGAGCTCTTGCATTCGTTATCTAAGGAATTCCCCAAAGCAGAGACCCTAAATAGCCAGAAAAGGAGGTTTGGCTACTTAGGAAGGAGGATAGGCTAGCAACACCTGAAGGAGCCTATAAGAAGGAGTTTCTGACGTCACCTGCTGGCACTGGCCACTCAGAGCAGTCCAGTGTGCCAGCTGCACCTCTGTTTCCAAGATGGCAGAGGTCTGGAGCACACTGGAGGAGCTCTGGGCACCGAGGGAGGTCAGGGGAGTGGTCACTCCCCTTTCCTTTGTCCAGTTTCGTGCCAGAGCAGGGCTGAGGGATCCCTGAACCGGTGCAGACTGGCTTATGCAGAGATGGGCACCATCTGTGCCCATCAAAGCATTTCCAGAGGCTGGGGGAGGCTACTCCTCCCCAGCCCTGACACCTTTTTCCAAAGGGAGAGGGTGTAACACCCTCTCTCTGAGGAAGTCCTTTGTTTTGCCTTCCTGGGCCAAGCCTGGCTGGACCCCAGGAGGGCAGAAACCTGTCTGAGGGGTTGACAGCAGCAGCAGCTGCAGTGAAACCCCGGGAAAGGTAGTTTGGCAGTACCCGGGTCTGAGCTAGAGACTCGGGGGATCATGGAATTGTCTCCCCAATGCCAGAATGGCATTGGGGTGACAATTCCATGATCCTAGACATGTTACATGGCCATGTTCGGAGTTACCATTGTGACGCTATACATATGTCGTGACATATATATAGTGCACGCGTGTAATGGTGTCCCCGCACTCACAAAGTCCGGGGAATTTGCCCTGAACAATGTGGGAGCACCTTGGCTAGTGCCAGGGTGCCCACACACTAAGTAACTTAGCACCCAACCTTTACCAGGTAAAGGTTAGACATATAGGTGACTTATAAGTTACTTAAGTGTATTGTATTGTATTGTAATCGTATTTATATAGCGCTTACTACCCCTGACGAGGCGTCGAAGCGCTTTTCGATGAGTAGCATGCTACTCCGGAACCCAACAAGAATTAGTGATGGATTAGTATCATTTAATAATGAGTACAGTTTTAGTATTATTATGAGTTAATTTGAGCCGCGGATATGAGAGTTTGTTAGTTAGATTGACTGGAGTAATGGAGGGGTGGAAGAGGAAAGAAATCCAGAAGTGTTAATTGGGAGTATATCCTTCATTTACTCAACCCAAAGGCTTGGGATGAGTAAAGGGGGATGGAGGTGGGAAGAGTCTGTGGAAGGGTTAGGGAGAGCTTAGTAGCAGGGTGAGATAAATGAGGGAGAATTTAGTAGGGTTGTTTGGGAGGTCACAGTAGTAGAGTGAGGTTTGGTGAGTTAGATGTGGAGGTGGAGGGAAGAGCTTAGGCAGAGATATTTAGGAGATGAAAGTGGTCGAAGGGATTTGGGATGAGTCAGAGTGAGAATGGAGGATAGTTTGATAGAGACATGACATGAGAGTGATGAAAAATGAGAGCAGAAATTCATAGATATCTAGTATAACAACCCAAAAACCAGGAGCCATGCAATGATCCACAAACATGCCAAGCACAGAAACAACATGTACACATACATACACATATATATATATTTATTTATACACACACACATGAATACACACACATATGCACATACAATACATAATTAGAATCATGGGTAAAAAATGCTTAGTCAGACAGGTTTAAAAGAGTGTGTGTGTATTTTATTGTTATGACAGTAGCAATACATATTTTCCAAAGAAACTATAAATAAATAGAAATATACATATAATCTGAAAAAATATTTATCCACATAGGCGTATGCAGTTCATAGTTGTTTGAAAAAGGTGGTTATGAAGGAAAGAGCCAACTCTTTGAGTAGTTTTCTGAAAACAAGAAAGTTATCTGTGGCTCTTATAGTTGGGGGTAATGAATTCCATAGTTTGGCTGCTTGGACAGAGAAGGATGTACCACCTACAGTCTTTTTCTTGTATGGTGGTGTTCTAAGGCGGGGTGCCAGTCTTGAGCGGAGGGTTCTTTGTTGGATGTATTTGGTAATTTTCTTTCTGATAAAAAGCGGTCCTGTTCCATGTATAGCTTTGTGGGTGATACAAAGCAGTTTGAAAGTGCATCTTCTGGCAATGGGTAACCAGTGTAGTGCTCTCAAGGCAGGGGAGATGCGGGCTTGTGGCTTTATATGTAGTAGTAGCCTGGCTGCGGAATTCTGGATACGTTGTATTTTTTTCATAACAGATAGAGATGATCCATGGTAGAGGCTATTGGCATAATCCAGTTTGGATAATACAAGTGAGATAGTAGCTTGCACCTTGTGTGGAAATCTGAGGTGGTGGAAGATGCGTCGTAAAGTCTTTAAGGTGATGAAGCTTGTGCGTGCTAATTTGTCTACTTGGGCATTCATAGTTAGCTTGGAATCCATGGTGATTCCTAGGTTTTTCACTTCCTTGGATAAATGAGGAGGTGGTCCGAGATCTTCAGGCCAGATGCACAGAGGGTCATCATTTTTCCAGTCACCACATATGAGTATTTCTGTTTTGGAGGTATTTAGTTTGAGATGGCTCCAGGTCATCCACTGATCAACGGCTCTGAGGCAACTGAAGATTTGTGAGTTTTCAATGTTTTTGGGGTCTTCTAATTGAAGTAGTATTTGTGTGTCATCTGCATAGTTGTAGCATGTGAGATGGAAATCATTGATCAGTTCTGGTAAAGATATCATGTAGATGTTAAAAAGCAAAGGTGAGATGATTGACCCTTGGGGGACCCCTGTTTTTGTGAGGTAGGGTTCGGACGAGAAGGGGGGCGAGTGGATGATATTCGCTTTTTTTGGAGACAGGAAGTAATCCAGTCGAGAGCAATCCCTTGTATGCCGGCTTCGTGGAGTCTTTGAGTTAGGGTGTCATGGTCAACCGTATCAAAGGCAGCTGAGAGGTCCAAGAGAAGTAGTGCAGCAACTCCATTTCGGTTGACTGTGTTTTTAAGATCGTCCCAGATTGCCAGGAGTACCGATTCAGTGCTTCTTCCTGGGCGGAATCCAGTTTGGAAGTCTGAAAGTATAGAATTGTCTTCAATGAATTGTGACATCTGGGCGAATGCTGCTCTTTCTATCAATTTGCCCAGGAAAGGTCCATTTGTGATAGGTCTGTAGATGTTGGGGTCTTGCGGGTCTAGGTTTGTTTTCTTTAATAATGGTCGTATGTATGCCTTTTTCAGGTCTGTAGGAAAAGTTCCTGAAGTTAAAGAGTTGTTGATGATTCTTCTTACAGGTGTGGCAGCAGAAGTAGATAGCAGGATGTTCTTGAAGATTTGTGGTGGGCAAGGGTCAGAAGGGCAACCAGAAGGTCTGCTTGCTTTGACCAAATCCATAAATTCATCCTGGGATATTTGTTTGAAAGACTGTGGAGGTTGGGATGGTTTATTCTTAAAGGGTATTTTAGTAAAGGGGTTGGTGCTGATGGTTTTCTTCTGTTTTAAATAGGAGTCCAATGTGTCTGCCTTGGTTGTGTAGTGAGTTGCCAATTTGTTTGTGAAATCTTGTGTGGTGGGATGACTTCCTTCCATGCATGTGGGTTTTCGAAATTAATTGAGAATTTTATAAAATTCCTTGGTTGTAGATTGAGCATTTAGAATTCGGTCTGAGTAGTATCTTTTTTTAGCTTTTTTGATTGATGATTTGTATATCCTGTTAAGTTTGTGTAGCTGCAGTTTGTCTTGACTGTTGTTTGTTTTGAGCCAGGTCCGCTGCAACTTTCTGATTTGTTGCTTTATCTTTTTAAGTTCTGTGTTTCTCCAAGGTGTTGGTTTTCTTTTGTCATGTTTAGTTTTTCTGAGTGGTATTAGGACATCAAAAGCTTCCTGTAGCCACTCATAAGGTTTTGGTACAGAATTGATTGTATCTAGATCTGTGTTTGCTGTTAGTTGTGTTTCTAAGTGATCCAAATTGAGTTTGCTCCATGGTCGATAGGTGTATGTATGTAAGTGGTTGTGGGGTGTGTTGATTTGTGGAGTTGTCTGTCGGAAAGTTATCAGATGGTGGTCTGACCAGGTGGTTGGTGTGATGCTATGAATAGTAACGAGTTCAGGCTTAGCAAAAATGACATCTAGGATGTGACCAGCGATGTGTGTGGGATTGTGTACAATCTGATGTAGGTTCAATGCGAGTAGGCCAGTGGTGATAGCTTTTGGATGGGGCATATTGGGTTTGTCAAACCAAATGTTTAGATCCCCAAGAATGCATAGATTGGAGTATAGTGTAATAAGGTTTGAGACTGTGTCAAGAAAAGCATCAGGGAAGGTGGAGTTAGGTGGAGGTCTGTAAAGGAGGAGAAAGTTACAGGAGGAAGTTGGAGTAGGGTGGCATCTGGTAAGGAGGGCTTCACAACCTTGTATGGAGATGTTGTCTGTTTTACTGAGGTTTATTGCCTGTTTGAATATAATAGCTAGTCCACCTCCTCTCTTGCCTATACGGTTTTGTGTGATGGTTTGATAGCCCGGAGGAAGGGCTTCGTGCAACACTGGTGCTATGTCATCTCCCAACCAGGAGTCCGTAATGAATAGTAAGTCAGGTTGTGTGTCTGTGAGCAGGTCGTAGATGTGGTGCTTGTTTTTTGAGAATGATCGAGCATTTATGAGCTGGCAGTTTAGATAGGGTGTGTTAGTGGTAGTGTTGTTTTGTTTAGTAGAAGGTTAAGTAGTATAATGTGAGCTTGAAGCAGGAGTGTTGCTAGTTGTGATAACTGTTTGAGGCTCACAATGGTCTTGCTTTTCAACATAGTGTTCCTCTTCCAGCAGGTTAAGGAGGCATTTTGTTGGGTCTGTGTGTGTGGGTGGTGAACTTGGTGGCTGAGAGAGCCATGAGGAGTGTAGTGTTTTTTGTAGGGTATTTTTATTATGTAACAAACAAGGGGATGCGAGGTTGCTATGAGTGGTATGTTTTTTATTTTGTTTGCGTTTGTTTAGTGTGGATGGAGTATGGGTTAGGGGTGGTGGAGGAGCATGTGGATCATGATGTAAGGCCCTAAATTGTGCAATGGAGGAGAGGCGATTGAATGAAGGTTGCTGGGATGGGGTGCTTGTGGTAGGTGTTTGTGAAGAGTGGGGGGGTAGGGGTGGAGATAGGATGGAATTTGTATCCTTTGTGTAGTCCTGGGGGTGGGAGTGGGTATGATGATGAGTGTAATGTAAGTTTGTGTTGCTTTGATGTGCTGATGTTTGTGGTCGGTATTGTTTTTGTGGAAGAATGAGAGGGGCTATTGGTGTAGTTGTTTTTGGTGAGGGATTTGTATGTGAGTTAGTGCTGCTAAGTGGAATTTGAGTGTTAGATGGGGTGTTGATGTGTTTTGGAGATGAATGTATGAGGTGTATAAGAGGTGATGAGTGTGTGTCAGGGAAGTAAGTATTAGTTGAGATGTCCGGAAGGGGTAATATGTGTGGTGGAATGAAATGTGGGGATTGTATGGTTGTGTGTAATTGGTGAGGAGAGGGGAAGAGTGTATGTAGATGATGTGTTTGAACGCAGGGTTTGGGCGTTGTTATGAAGACAGGCGGTCTGTGTGGATCGAACAGCGGATCGTGTTTTTGGTTAGTATGAGCAGAGAGTGTGTATCTGGGAGACTGAAACTGAGAGAATTGTATGTTGTAGTTTTGTATTGTGTGGGTGGTGGCACGTAGTGTTAGTGGGAGGGGACAGAGTAGTGTTTGCTGTGAGAA
Source organism: Pleurodeles waltl (assembly GCF_031143425.1). Lineage (NCBI taxonomy): Eukaryota > Metazoa > Chordata > Amphibia > Caudata > Salamandridae > Pleurodeles > Pleurodeles waltl. The sequence continues at coordinate 1,225,673,173 of NC_090440.1, read as the reverse complement.
TGAAGGTGTTTGACTGTAGTAGTTATGGGAGGTATGTGTATATGTGTTGTATGTAGGGTATTGTGTTGGGTGGTGGGGCAATGCAATATGTCTGTGGTCAGTTTGTGATGCATGAGTTGGATATCTTTGCAGATAATGCGTTTGCATGTTGAGGGATGTGTTGGGGTGGAAACCATTCCTGGGGAAATATGAATTGGGCAGCATTTCTGGCCCTAGTCCCTAGTCCCTAGTCCCTACCTGTCCCGAACAAGCCCAAACAGACAGCTGCCCTTGTCCTCTCCGCCCTTTGCCTCAGACGCCCGGGCTCAGACGCCCTGAATCCTGGCCTTTTATAGGCCTACCGGCCTATAAGAAGCTCGTCCTAGCCCTAGCCAATCCTATTTTAAACCCTGATTTAGCCAACTAATGGAAGACCCAGCCCTATTCACCAGTCACAGCCCTATTTCCTGACCCCCAATCACAGCCCCAGCCCTAGAACCAACAGCCAATCAGAATCCTAGCCCTATCCACCAATCACAGCCCTAGAACCAACAGCCAATCAGAATCCTAGCCCTATCCACCAATCACAGCCCATAGAACCAACAGCCAATCAGAATCCTAGCCCTGTTCACCAATCACAGCCCATAGAACCAACAGCCAATCAGAATCCTAGCCCTATCCACCAATCACAGCCCTAGAACCAACAGCCAATCAGAATCCTAGCCCTATCCACCAATCACAGCCCATAGAACCAACAGCCAATCAGAATCCTAGCCCTGTTCACCAATCACAGCCCATAGAACCAACAGCCAATCAGAATCCTAGCCCTGTCCACCAATCACAGCCCATAGAACCAACAGCCAATCAGAATCCTAGCCCTGTCCACCAATCACAGCCCATAGAACCAACAGCCAATCAGAATCCTAGCCCTGTCCACCAATCACAGTCCATAGAACCAACAGCCAATCAGAATCCTAGCCCTGTCCACCAATCACAGCCCTAGAACCAATAGCCAATCAGAATCCTAGCCCTATCCACCAATCATAACTGCATCCCTGGAGCTAGCAAACAATGAAACACCATCTTCCAAAAACCAATCACAACAGCATATGCAACAACCACGAGGAACCTATATAAGGAGCAAGTTAACTAAACTCCAGTCCCTGTGGCCTGGGGGGAAGGCTACTGATGCTCTATTCAGTATCTCCTTGGATACAGACAGGCTGAATCCACACTTCCAAGCTAGCAGAGTCTACTTTCAAGGTAAGGGGGAGATTGTTTAAGAAACAAACACTGCAATAGTTCTGGGCGCACACTCTAAAATCGGGCTTTTTTAAGGCAAAAATACTGGGGGGCAGACAGCTTTTAAGCACAATTTAAATCACACAAACAGATTAAAAATAGTCTCCTAAAACCACACTCTGAAAGATGTATGTAGCCTTTTTACTAAGAATAGGGGTGAAAAAAAGGGGGGCAGGGGGGGGAGCCACAAACTAGCAAGGGAAATTCACACAGTCACGGCAAAAACGATTTTTAAACAAACACCACTTTAAAAGAGGCCAGGCTGCCTGAAAACACAGAGAGTCCACAGTAAAACAAACACTTTTTGAACAATTAATACTATTTAACTAGAAAATATCTTTGGGCTCCTTACCTAGGTCATTTTGCAATCCTTGAACACTGGGCTGTATCAGGACACAGGGGAGATGCACAGAGGAACAAAAAATGGAGGTGCCTGTCTTTGGCCTTCCCTCCACAAACTTAAGGAGCCAGAGCAGGTGGGGGGGGGGGGGGCGGGTCTCAGGTGCAGCAGAGACTCAGGGAGCCAATCAGCTAAGTCCAGTCCCTGTGGCCTGGGGGAAGGCTACTGCTGCTCTATTCAGTATCTCCTTGGATACAGACAGGCTGAATCCACACTTCCAAGCTAGCAGAGTCTACTTTCAAGGTAAGGGGGAGATTGTTTAAGAGACAAACACTGCAATAGTTCTGGGCGCACACTCTAAAATCGGGCTTTTTTAAGGCAAATATACAGGGGGGCAGACAGCTTTTAAGCACAATTTAAATCACACAAACAGATTAAAAACAGTCTCCTAAAACCACACCCTAAAAGTTGTATGTAGCCTTTTTACTAAGAATAGGGGTGAAAAAAAGGGGGGGCAGAGGGTGGGAAGGGGGGGGGGGGGGGTAGCCACAAACTAGCAAGGGAAATTCACACAGTCACGGCAAAAACTATTTTTAAACAAACACCACTTTAAAAGAGACCAGGCTGCCTGAAAACAGAGAGTCCACAGTAAAACAAACACTGTTTGAACAATTAATACTATATAACTAGAAAATATCTTTGGGCTCCTTACCTAGGTCTTTTTGCAATCCTTGAACACTGGGCTGTATCAGGACACAGGGGAGATGCACAGAGGAACACAAAATGGAGGTGCCTGTCTTTGGCCTTCCCTCCACAAACTTAAGGAGCCAGACCAGGTGGGGGGCTGGTCTCGGGTGCAGCAGAGACTCAGGGAGCCAATCAGCTAAGTCCAGTCCCTGTGGCCTGGGGGAAGGCTACTGCTGCTCTATTCAGTATCTCCTTGGATACAGACAGGCTGAATCCACACTTCCAAGCTAGCAGAGTCTACTTTCAAGGTAAGGGGGAGATTGTTTAAGAGACAAACACTGCAATAGTTCTGGGCGCACACTCTAAAATCGGGCTTTTTTAAGGCAAAAATACAGGGGGCCAGACAGCTTTTAAGCACAATTTAAATCACACAAACAGATTAAAAACAGTCTCCTAAAACCACACTCTGAAAGATGTATGTAGCCTTTTTACTAAGAATAGGGGTGAAAAAAAGGGGGGCAGAGGGGGGAGCCAAAAACTAGCAAGGGAAATTCACACCGTCACGGCAAAAACTATTTTAAAACAAACACCACTTTAAAAGAGGCCAGGCTGCCTGAAAACACAGAGAGTCCATAGTAAAACAAACACCTTTTGAACAATTAATACTATTTAACTAGAAAATATCTTTGGGCTCCTTACCTAGGTCTTTTTGCAATACTTGAACACTGGGCTGTATCAGGACACAGGGGAGATGCACAGAGGAACACAAAATGGAGGTGCCTGTCTTTGACCTTCCCTCCACAAACTTAAGGAGCCAGAGCAGGTGGGGGGGGGCGGGTCTCAGGTGCAGCAGAGACTCAGGGAGCCAATCAGCTAAGTCCAGTCCCTGTGGCCTGGGGGAAGGCTACTGCTGCTCTATTCAGTATCTCCTTGGATACAGACAGGCTGAATCCACACTTCCAAGCTAGCAGAGTCTACTTTCAAGGTAAGGGGGAGATTGTTTAAGAGACAAACACTGCAATAGTTCTGGGCGCACACTCTAAAATCGGGCTTTTTTAAGGCAAAAATACAGGGGGGGCAGACAGCTTTTAAGCACAATTTAAATCACACAAACAGATTAAAAACAGTCTCCTAAAACCACACTCTGAAAGATGTATGTAGCCTTTGTACTAAGAATAGGGGTGAAAAAAAGGGGGGCAGAGGGGGGGAAGGGGGGGGGGAGCCAAAAACTAGCAAGGGAAATTCACACCGTCACAGCAAAAACTATTTTTAAACAAACACCACTTTAAAAGAGGCCAGGCTGCCTGAAAACACAGAGAGTCCACAGTAAAACAAACACTTTTTGAACAATTAATACTATTTAACTAGAAAATATCTTTGGGCTCCTTACCTAGGTCATTTTGCAATCCTTGAACACTGGGCTGTATCAGGACACAGGGGAGATGCACAGAGGAACACAAAATGGAGGTGCCTGTCTTTGGCCTTCCCTCCACAAACTTAAGGAGCCAGAGCAGGTGGGGGGGGGGGGGGGGGGCGGGTCTCAGGTGCAGCAGAGACTCAGGGAGCCAATCAGCTAAGTCCAGTCCCTGTGGCCTGGGGGAAGGCTACTGCTGCTCTATTCAGTATCTCCTTGGATACAGACAGGCTGAATCCACACTTCCAAGCTAGCAGAGTCTACTTTCAAGGAAAGGGGGAGATTGTTTAAGAGACAAACACTGCAATAGTTCTGGGCGCACACTCTAAAATCGGGCTTTTTTAAGGCAAAAATACAGGGGGGCAGACAACTTTTAAGCACAATTTAAATCACACAAACAGATTAAAAACAGTCTCCTAAAACCACACCCTGAAAGTTGTATGTAGCCTTTTTACTAAGAATAGGGGTGAAAAAAAGGGGGGTAGAGGGTGGGAAGGGGGGTGGGGGTGTAGCCACAAACTAGCAAGGGAGATTCACACAGTCACGGCAAAAACTATTTTTAAACAAACACCACTTTAAAAGAGACCAGGCTGCCTGAAAACAGAGAGTCCACAGTAAAACAAACACTGTTTGAACAATTAATACTATATAACTAGAAAATATCTTTGGGCTCCTTACCTAGGTCTTTTTGCAATCCTTGAACACTGGGCTGTATCAGGACACAGGGGAGATGCACAGAGGAACACAAAATGGAGGTGCCTGTCTTTGGCCTTCCCTCCACAAACTTAAGGAGCCAGACCAGGTGGGGGGGTGGGGGGGCTGGTCTCAGGTGCAGCAGAGACTCAGGGAGCCAATCAGCTAAGTCCAGTCCCTGTGGCCTGGGGGAAGGCTACTGCTGCTCTATTCAGTATCTCCTTGGATACAGACAGGCTGAATCCACACTTCCAAGCTAGCAGAGTCTACTTTCAAGGTAAGGGGGAGATTGTTTAAAAGACAAACACTACAATAGTTCTGGGCGCACACTCTAAAATCGGGCTTTTTTAAGGCAAAAATACAGGGGGGCAGACAGCTTTTAAGCACAATTTAAATCACACAAACAGATTAAAAACAGTCTCCTAAAACCACACTCTGAAAGATGTATGTAGCCTTTTTACTAAGAATAGGGGTGAAAAAAAGGGGGGCAGAGGTGGGGAAGGGGGGGGGGAGCCAAAAACAAGCAAGGGAAATTCACACAGTCACGGCAAAAACAATTTTTAAACAAACACCACTTTAAAAGAGGCCAGGCTGCCTGAAAACACAGAGAGTCCACAGTAAAACAAACACTTTTTGAACAATTAATACTATTTAACTAGAAAATATCTTTGGACTCCTTACCTAGGTCTTTTTGCAATCCTTGAACACTGGGCTGTATCAGGACACAGGGGAGATGCACAGAGGAACACAAAATGGAGGTGCCTGTCTTTGGCCTTCCCTCCACAAACTTAAGGAGCCAGAGCAGGTGGGGGGGGGCGGGTCTCAGGTGCAGCAGAGACTCAGGGAGCCAATCAGCTAAGTCCAGTCCCTGTGGCCAGGGGGAAGGCTACTGCTGCTCTATTCAGTATCTCCTTGGATACAGACAGGCTGAATCCACACTTCCAAGCTAGCAGAGTCTACTTTCAAGGTAAGGGGGAGATTGTTTAAGAGACAAACACTGCAATAGTTCTGGGCGCACACTCTAAAATCGGGCTTTTTTAAGGCAAAAATACAGGGGGGCAGACAGCTTTTAAGCACAATTTAAATCACACAAACAGATTAAAAACAGTCTCCTAAAACCACACTCTGAAAGATGTATGTAGCCTTTTTACTAAGAATAGGGGTGAAAAAAAGGGGGGCACAGGGGGGGAAGGGGGGGGGGGAGCCACAAACTAGCAAGGGAAATTCACACCGTCACGGCAAAAACGATTCTTAAACAAACACCACTTTAAAAGAGGCCAGGCTGCCTGAAAACAGAGAGTCCACAGTAAAACAAACACTTTTTGAACAATTAATACTATTTAACTAGAAAATATCTTTGGACTCCTTACCTAGGTCTCTTTGCAATCCTTGAACACTGGGCTGTATCAGGACACACGGGAGATGCACAGAGGAACACAAAATGGAGGTGCCTGTCTTTGGCCTTCCCTCCACAAACTTAAGGAGCCAGAGCAGGTGGGGGGGGGGGGGGCGGGTCTCAGGTGCAGCAGAGACTCAGGGAGCCAATCAGCTAAGTCCAGTCCCTGTGGCCTGGGGGAAGGCTACTGCTGCTCTATTCAGTATCTCCTTGGATACAGACAGGCTGAATCCACACTTCCAAGCTAGCAGAGTCTACTTTCAAGGTAAGGGGGAGATGGTTTAAGAGACAAACACTGCAATAGTTCTGGGCGCACACTCTAAAATCGGGCTTTTTTAAGGCAAATACAGGGGGGCAGACAGCTTTTAAGCACAATTTAAATCACACAAACAGATTAAAAACAGTCTCCTAAAACCACACTCTGAAAGATGTATGTAGCCTTTTTACTAAGAATAGGGGTGAAAAAAAGGGGGGCAGAGGGGGGAGCCAAAAACTAGCAAGGGAAATTCACACAGTCACGGCAAAAACGATTTTTAAACAAACACCACTTTAAAAGAGGCCAGGCTGCCTGAAAACACAGAGAGTCCATAGTAAAACAAACACCTTTTGAACAATTAATACTATTTAACTAGAAAATATCTTTGGGCTCCTTACCTAGGTCTTTTTGCAATACTTGAACACTGGGCTGTATCAGGACACAGGGGAGATGCACAGAGGAACACAAAATGGAGGTGCCTGTCTTTGACCTTCCCTCCACAAACTTAAGGAGCCAGAGCAGGTGGGGGGGGGGCGGGTCTGAGGTGCAGCAGAGACTCAGGGAGCCAATCAGCTAAGTCCAGTCCCTGTGGCCTGGGGGAAGGCTACTGCTGCTCTATTCAGTATCTCCTTGGATACAGACAGGCTGAATCCACACTTCCAAGCTAGCAGAGTCTACTTTCAAGGTAAGGGGGAGATTGTTTAAGAGACAAACACTGCAATAGTTCTGGGCGCACACTCTAAAATCGGGCTTTTTTAAGGCAAAAATACAGGGGGGCAGACAGCTTTTAAGCACAATTTAAATCACACAAACAGATTAAAAACAGTCTCCTAAAACCACACCCTGGAAGTTGTATGTAGCCTTTTTACTAAGAATAGGGGTGAAAAAAAGGGGGGCAGAGGGTGGGAAGGGGGGGGGGGGTAGCCACAAACTAGCAAGGGAAATTCACACAGTCACGGCAAAAACTATTTTTAAACAAACACCACTTTAAAAGAGACCAGGCTGCCTGAAAACAGAGAGTCCACAGTAAAACAAACACTGTTTGAACAATTAATACTATATAACTAGAAAATATCTTTGGGCTCCTTACCTAGGTCTTTTTGCAATCCTTGAACACTGGGCTGTATCAGGACACAGGGGAGATGCACAGAGGAACACAAAATGGTGGTGCCTGTCTTTGGCCTTCCCTCCACAAACTTAAGGAGCCAGACCAGGTGGGGGGGGGGGGGGGCTGGTCTCAGGTGCAGCAGAGACTCAGGGAGCCAATCAGCTAAGTCCAGTCCCTGTGGCCTGGGGGAAGGCTACTGCTGCTCTATTCAGTATCTCCTTGGATACAGACAGGCTGAATCCACACTTCCAAGCTAGCAGAGTCTACTTTCAAGGTAAGGGGGAGATGGTTTAAGAGACAAACACTGCAATAGTTCTGGGCGCACACTCTAAAATCGGGCTTTTTTAAGGCAAAAATACAGGGGGGCAGACAGCTTTTAAGCACAATTTAAATCACACAAAAAGATTAAAAACAGTCTCCTAAAACCACACTCTGAAAGATGTATGTAGCCTTTTTACTAAGAATAGGGGTGAAAAAAAGGGGGGCAGAAGGGGGAGCCAAAAACTAGCAAGGGAAATTCACACCGTCACGGCAAAAACGATTTTTAAACAAACACCACTTTAAAAGAGGCCAGGCTGCCTGAAAACACAGAGAGTCAATAGTAAAACAAACACTTTTTGAACAATTAATACTATTTAACTAGAAAATATCTTTGGACTCCTTACCTAGGTCTTTTTGCAATCCTTGAACACTGGGCTGTATCAGGACACAGGGGAGATGCACAGAGGAACACAAAATGGAGGTGCCTGTCTTTGGCCTTCCCTCCACAAACTTAAGGAGCCAGAGCGGGGGGGGGGGTCTCAGGTGCAGCAGAGACTCAGGCAGCCAATCAGCTAAGTCCAGTCCCTGTGGCCAGGGGGAAGGCTACTGCTGCTCTATTCAGTATCTCCTTGGATACAGACAGGCTGAATCCACACTTCCAAGCTAGCAGAGTCTACTTTCAAGGTAAGGGGGAGATTGTTTAAGAGACAAACACTGCAATAGTTCTGGGCGCACACTCTAAAATCGGGCTTTTTTAAGGCAAAAATACAGGGGGGCAGACAGCTTTTAAGCACAATTTAAATCACACAAACAGATTAAAAACAGTCTCCTAAAACCACACTCTGAAAGATGTATGTAGCCTTTTTACTAAGAATAGGGGTGAAAAAAAGGGGGGCAGAGGGGGGGAAGGCGGGGGAGCCACAAACTAGCAATGGAAATTCACACAGTCACGGCAAAAACGATTTTAAACAAACACCACTTTAAAAGAGGCCTTGCTGCCTGAAAACACAGAGAGTCCACAGTAAAACAAACACTTTTTGAACAATTAATACTATTTAACTAGAAAATATCTTTGGGCTCCTTACCTAGGTCTTTTTGCAATCCTTGAACACTGGGCTGTATCAGGACACAGGGAAGATGCACAGAGGAACACAAAATGGAGGTGCCTGTCTTTGGCCTTCCCTCCACAAACTTAAGGAGCCAGAGCAGGTTGGGGGGGGGTGGTCGGGTCTCAGGTGCAGCAGAGACTCAGGGAGCCAATCAGCTAAGTCCAGTCCCTGTGGCCTGGGGGAAGGCTACTGCTGCTCTATTCAGTATCTCCTTGGATACAGACAGGCTGAATCCACACTTCCAAGCTAGCAGAGTCTACTTTCAAGGTAAGGGGGAGATTGTTTAAGAGACAAACACTGCAATAGTTCTGGGCGCACACTCTAAAATCGGACTTTTTTAAGGCAAAAATACAGGGGGGCAGACAGCTTTTAAGCACAATTTAAATCACACAAACAGATTAAAAACAGTCTCCTAAAACCACACTCTGAAAGATGTATGTAGCCTTTTTACTAAGAATAGGGGTGAAAAATAGGGGGCCATAGGGGGGAAGGGGGGGGAGCCACAAACTAGCAAGGGAAATTCACACAGTCACGGCAAAAACGATTTTTAAACAAACACCACTTTAAAAGAGGCCAGGCTGCCTGAAAACACAGAGAGTCCACAGTAAAACAAACACTTTTTGAACAATTAATACTATTTAACTAGAAAATATATTTGGACTCCTTACCTAGGTCTTTTTGCAATCCTTGAACACTGGGCTGTATCAGGACACAGGGGAGATGCACAGAGCAACACAAAATGGAGGTGCCTGTCTTTGGCCTTCCCTCCACAAACTTAAGGAGCCAGAGCAGGTGGGGGGGGGGCGGGTCTCAGGTGCAGCAGAGACTCAGGCAGCCAATCAGCTAAGTCCAGTCCCTGTGGCCAGGGGGAAGGCTACTGCTGCTCTATTCAGTATCTCCTTGGATACAGACAGGCTGAATCCACACTTCCAAGCTAGCAGAGTCTACTTTCAAGGTAAGGGGGAGATTGTTTAAGAGACAAACACTGCAATAGTTCTGGGCGCACACTCTAAAATCGGGCTTTTTTAAGGCAAAAATACAGGGGGGCAGACAGCTTTTAAGCACAATTTAAATCACACAAACAGATTAAAAACAGTCTCCTAAAACCACACTCTGAAAGATGTATGTAGCCTTTTTACTAAGAATAGGGGTGAAAAAAAGGGGGGGAAGGGGGGGGGAGCCACAAACTAGCAAGGGAAATTCACATCGTTACGGCAAAAACAATTTTTAAACAAACACCACTTTAAAAGAGGCCAGGCTGCCTGAAAACACAGAGAGTCCACAGTAAAACAAACACTTTTTGAACAATTAATACTATTTAACTAGAAAATATATTTGGACTCTACCTAGGTCTCTTTGCAATCCTTGAACACTGGGCTGTATCAGGACACAGGGGAGATGCACAGAGCAACACAAAATGGAGGTGCCTGTCTTTGGCCTTCCCTCCACAAACTTAAGGAGCCAGAGCAGGTGGGGGGGGGCGGGTCTCAGGTGCAGCAGAGACTCAGGCAGCCAAGCAGCTAAGTCCTTTCCCTGTGGCCAGGGGGAAAGCTACTGCTGCTCTATTCAGTATCTCCTTGGATACAGACAGGCTGAATCTACACTTCCAAGCTAGCAGAGTCTACTTTCAAGGTAAGGGGGAGATTGTTTAAGAGACAAACACTGCAATAGTTCTGGGCGCACACTCTAAAATCTGGCTTTTTTAAGGCAAAAATACAGGGGGGCAGACAGCTTTTAAGCACAATTTAAATCACACAAACAGATTAAAAACAGTCTCCTAAAACCACACTCTAAAAGATGTATGTAGCCTTTTTACTAAGAATAGGGGTGAAAAAAAGGGGGGCAGAGGGGGGGAAGGGGGGGAGCCAAAAACTAGCAAGGGAAATTCACACTGTCACGGCAAAAACAATTTTTAAACAAACACCACTTTAAAAGAGGCCAGGCTGCCTGAAAACACAGAGAGTCCATAGTAAAACAAACACCTTTTGAACAATTAATACTATTTAACTAGAAAATATCTTTGGGCTCCTTACCTAGGTCTTTTTGCAATCCTTGAACACTGGGCTGTATCAGGACACAGGGGAGATGCACAGAGGAACACAAAATGGAGGTGCCTGTCTTTGGCCTTCCCTCCACAAACTTAAGGAGCCAGAGCGGGGGGGGGGGTCTCAGGTGCAGCAGAGACTCAGGGAGCCAATCAGCTAAGTCCAGTCCCTGTGTCCTGGGGGAAGGCTACTGCTGCTCTATTCAGTATCTCCTTGGATACAGACAGGCTGAATCCACACTTCCAAGCTAGCAGAGTCTACTTTCAAAGTAAGGGGGAGATTGTTTAAGAGACAAACACTGCAATAGTTCTGGGCGCACACTCTAAAATCGGGCTTTTTAAGGCAAAAATACAGGGGGGCGACAGCTTTTAAGCACAATTTAAATCACACAAACAGATTAAAAACAGTCTCCTAAAACCACACTCTGAAAGATGTATGTAGCCTTTTTACTAAGAATAGGGGTGAAAAAAAGGGGGGCAGAGGGGGGGAAGGCGGGGGAGCCACAAACTAGCAAGGGAAATTCACACAGTCACGGCAAAAACGATTTTTAAACAAACACCACTTTAAAAGAGGCCTTGCTGCCTGAAAACAGAGAGTCCACAGTAAAACAAACACTTTTTGAACAATTAATACTATTTAACTAGAAAATATCTTTGGACTCCTTACTTAGGTCTTTTTGCAATCCTTGAACACTGGGCTGTATCAGGACACAGGGGAGATGCACAGAGGAACACAAAATGGAGGTGCCTGTCTTTGGCCTTCCCTCCACAAACTTAAGGAGCCAGAGCAGGTAGGGGGGGCGGGTCTCAGGTGCAGCAGAGACGCAGGGAGCCAATCAGCTACGTCCAGTCACTGTGGCCTGTGGGAAGGCTACTGCTGCTCTATTCAGTATCTCCTTGGATACAGACAGGCTGAATCCACACTTCCAAGCTAGCAGAGTCTACTTTCAAAGTAAGGGGGAGATTGTTTAAGAGACAAACACTGCAATAGTTCTGGGCGCACACTCAAAAATCGGGCTTTTTTAAGGCAAAAATACAGGGGGGCAGACAGCTTTTAAGCACAATTTAAATCACAAAAACAGATTAAAAACAGTCTCCTAAAACCACACTCTGAAAGATGTATGTAGCCTTTTTACTAAGAATACGGGTGAAAAAAAGGGGGGCAGGGGGGGGGAAGGCGGGGGAGCCACAAACTAGCAAGGGAAATTCACACAGTCACGGCAAAAACGATTTTTAAACAAACACCACTTGAAAAGAGGCCAGGCTGCCTGAAAACACAGAGAGTCCACAGTAAAAGAAACACTTTTTGAACAATTAATACTATTTAACTAGAAAATATTTTTGGGCTCCTTACCTAGGTCTTTTTGCAATCCTTGAACACTGGGCTGTATCAGGACACAGGGGAGATGCACAGAGGAACACAAAATGGAGGTGCCTGTCTTTGGCCTTCCCTCCACAAACTTAAGGAGCCAGAGCAGGTTGGGGGGGGGGGGCGGGTCTGCAGTGCAGTGGTAAATGACTGCGAAATAACGTGGACGTTATTTCACTCAGGCTGCACTGGCAGGCCTGTGTAAGAATTGTCAGATCTCCCTATGGGTGGCACAAGAAATGCTGCAGCCCATAGGGATCTCCTGGAACCCCAATACCCTGGGTACCTCAGTACCATATACTAGGGAACTATAAGGGTGTTCCAGTATGCCAATGTAAATTGGTGAAATTGGTTACTATCCTCTTAGTGACAATTTGGAAAGAAATGAGAGAGCATAACCACTGAGGTTCTGAATAGCAGAGCCTCAGTGAGACAGTTAGTCATAACACAGGTAACACATACAGGGCACACTTATGAGCACTGGGGCCCTGGTTGGCAGGGTCCCAGTGACACATACAACTAAAACAACATATATACAGTGACATATGGGGGTAACATGCCAGGCAAGATGGTACTTTCCTACAACCTGGGTATAAACTACCCGGAGACTTACAACATGCCTTGACCTAACATGTCTTCCGCATCAGGCAGCATATCAAGCTTCAAAATGTATAGAAGTTTTTGAGTTGAGGGGGCGAAAGGTGATAGTGTTGTGTGGTTTAGTATGATTTTAGAAAACATGCTGGCTTATATTTGTGTAAATTTGAATAGATGTGTAGTGCTGCCAGCAAAGGTAGGGAGTGAGGGAGGGTGGCTTGACATAGCCTGTCTGATAGCGAAAAGTCATCTGAGAAGGGTATCAAAACAAGTTAATTTAGATGTAAGCACTGTTTCCAAAAAGGAAGTTCATTGTTTAAAATCTTAGTACAGGTATCTTCTCAGAGAAAGAAAATGGTGCCTTTTCACACACATTGGAATGATATGATAGCGGCAATTCAGTTGGGAGACCAGCAAGCTTTCTGGCAGAGAGTCAATAAAGCCTGTGATCCTTACCCGGGTCTGCTCACCCATATGATTGGTGAGGATGTTTGGGTTTCATCCTTGGGGGATTTACATGGTTCCCCATCAACACTGCCTAATACACAGGTGAACCCATTGAAAGGTGTTGATCTTAGTTTTCTGCAAAAGAGTTAAGGTTAGTAATTGACCGTATCACGCTAACTAGAGCTGCAGGTTCAGCCAATATTCCAGCTGTGTTAAGACTAATAGTGAGTGGTGGGCTAGGGTCTACTCTTTCTTGTTTGGTTGGATAAGCACAACAGGGCTCTATCCCCCTTCATGGAGGGGTTCCATAGTGATACTCACACTAAAGAAGGGGAATGGCACACAAACATCATATTATAGTTTGATTAACCTTCTGGATATTTCAGAGAAAGTGTTCTCAAAGATCCTACGTACACATCTGGATGAATGAGTACAGGAAAATAAACTCATCTCTATTGAGCAGGGTGGGTTTCATGAAGGCCATTCCATTCTAGATCACTGCTTTGCCTCTGGCCTATTGTAGGAAGTTGGCTCTGTATGTGTTATTTCAAAGTAAGAAATAACATGCACAGAGTCCAAGGGTTCCCCTTAGAGGTAAGATAGTGGCAAAAAGAGATAATACTAATGCTCTATTTTGTGGTAGTGTGGTCGAGCAGTAGGCTTATCAGAGGAGTAGTGTTAAGCATTTGTTGTACATACACACAGGCAATCAATGAGGAACTCACACTCAGAGACAATTCCAGCCAATAGGTTTTTGTATAGAAAAATAACTTTTCTTAGTATATTTTAAGAACCACAGGTTCAAATTCTACATGTAATATCTCATTTGAAAGGTATTGCAGGTAAGTACTTTAGAAACTTTGAATAATCACAATAGCATATATACATTTTACATAAAACACATTTAGCTGTTTTAAAAGTGGACACAGTGCAATTTTCACAGTTCCTGGGGGAGGTAAAGTAAGGTTAGTTCTTGCAGGTAAGTAAACCACCTACGGGGTTCAAATTGGGGTCCAAGGTAGCCCACTGTTGGGGGTTCAGAGCAACCCCAAAGTTACCACACCAGCAGCTCAGGGCCGGTCAGGTGCAGAGGTCAAAGAGGTGCCCAAAACACATAGGCTTCAATGGAGGTGAGGGGGTGCCACGGTTCCAGTCTGCCAGCAGGTAAGTACCCACGTCTTCGGAAGGCAGACCAGGGGGGTTTTGTATGGCACCAGGGGGGGACACCAGTCAGCACAAAAAGTACACCCTCAGCAGCGCGGGGGCGGCCGGATGCAGTGTGCAAACACGCGTCGGGTTTCCAATGGTTTTCAATGAGAGACCAAGGGGTCTCTTCAGCGGTGCAGGCAGACAAGGGGGGGGCTTCTCGGGGTAGCCACCACCTGGGCAAGGGAGAGGGCCTCCTGGGGGTCACTCCTGCACTGGAGTTCCGATCCTTCATGTCCTGGGGGCTGCGGGTGCAGGGTCTTTTCCAGGCGTCGGGATTTCAGAGTCAGGCAGTCGCGGTCAGGGGGAGCCTCGGGATTCCCTCTGCAGGCGTCGCTGTAGGGGCTCAGGGGGGACAACTTTGGTTACTCACAGTCTTGGAGTCGCCGGGGGTCCTCCCTGTAGCGTTGTTTCTCCACCAGTTATTTATTGAGTTCATTCGGTCTAGAGATCTAGGCCATTTCGAGTAACAAAGATAACAATCATACATGATAAAATAGTATTTGTTAAAAAAACCAAGATAACAATTAAAAAAAAAAACAGTAATAATCAGGACAGTATAACAATAAGATCAACAGGACTAAGTATTTGATTATAGATAAAAAGTACAATAAATAAGACATGGCTAAAATATTAAGAATAAAAAGATAAAAGATAAAATATAAAATTCTGTCTGACAAACCAATGTGTGCAATTGTTTCCCCGTAAGAACTGGCCCTTGTCAATCCTCATATAGAGGCAAAAAAAGAACAGTTGAGACTCCTTCTGTCGACTAATGACAGGATGGCTCACATGCCCTTTGAAACAATAAGCCTATGCCGGATGTACCAGGCCTCCGCTAAAAATTTGGTAACTGTAATAGCTACCACGGAGGATGAGTCGTATGTACAGATTCTGGTGGCGTTTGCTCTATCATGTAATGACATATTTTTGCAGAGGGGAATGATCCACCTCCCTCTGGGACTTTTATACAGAGGGCAGAAAAATAGTATATGCTCTATTGTTTCTTTACAATTTTGGCAAGAGATACATCTATCATTTGAAGCGATGTTAGATGACCAGTGAGCCGTAAAACCATTAATAGGCAGTGTACCATATCTTAGTTGGAGATATAAAGCACGGGCGTACGGAGGCATGGGAAGGTTCAAGAAGTTCTCAGGCCAGGGCTCGTGCTTGAATTGGAGAAATTCCATTGTTAGCCTGCCCGCCCCTTTTTGGTGCAAGGAGTCTTCGTTAACTTTCTCCCAATATCTTTTTGTGACAAGTTTCTTTGCATTATCGGGGATTTGATCCGGATAGTTCCAGTAGGAAGGAAAACCTATTTTGACCCAGGCAGATTTCATTTCCTTCAGCCATGGGATTTTCTCCAGTGCCTGGGGGGTGGCTATGAGCTCTCTTATAGCCAACCTATATGGTTCGAGTTCAACAGATTTCCATAAGCGGATCCAATAGGAGAGAGGCCTTAGGGTTGCTGTGGTTTTGATACTGTTTAGACCTAGGTCAAGCCTTAGAGGGGTCATTGGTGAGCCCATACCTAGCCGGGCAATCTGTCTAAGGAAATGGTTTTCCTTGGTTTGCAGAGTATCAAGGTTTTTGTGGGACCCCCAAAGTTCCGCTCCATAGAGGGCCGCTGCTCTGATTTGGACATTGTAGATCTCTGCAAGTATGTTCAAGGGGGGACTCAGAGCCTTTCTCGATCTACGGACAAGGGCCCCACCTCTCTGGCTTATGAGAGCCCCTTTGTCAATGGCTGCCATCCATTTGCCTGTGGTCGATAGTCTGAAACCCAAGTAGTCGAACTCTTCTACTTTCTCCAGTGGAATCGAGTTCATTTCTATGCTAACGCGCGAGCGTTTCTTGGAGGTACTATATATCATGAGTTTTGTTTTCTTAATGTTTACATCCAGACCATAGTCACTACAAAAAACACAGAATTGGTTGATCAGGTTTTGGATTCCCATTGGCGATTTAGATATCAAAATTGTGTCATCTGCATATAGCAGACACAGGATTTTTTTCCCAACCAATTTAGGTGAATCATTTATACAGTTCTCTAAGTAGTGGATGCAATTATTGATATATAGCAAAAAAAGAGTGGGTGCCAGAACACATCCCTGTCTAACTCCTTTTTTAATAACTACGGGGTCAGTCAACTCACCCCCCTGGCCACATCTAATTTGAGCGAAAGTATTTTCATGCAGTTGAGCAATGAGTTTCAGGAGACCAGATGGCACTCCCATGTTTGATAATGTTGACCACAGCAGGTTCCGGGGGATCAAATCAAATGCGGCTCTGAGATCTATGAAGACCACATAGAGATTACCCCTCCCCAGGTCAACATTCTTCCATTTTATTGACATGAATCTTAGGGCTTGGTCAATTGTACTCACTGCAGGTCTAAAGCCTGCTTGTAGGTCAGAAAGAGCTTCGGACTCCATAATCCATTCCTCAAGATGGAGCAAAAGATGCTTTGCATAGATTTTTTGGGAGTTATCAAGGAGACTAATCGGACGATAATTGGCAGGGATGTTCGGATTTCCTTTTTTAAAAATGGGTACTATTTCGGCCCCTTTCCAAGTGGGAGGAGCGGGGGCCCCTGCTGCAATAGCATTGCAGATAAGGTTGAGATATGGTGCCCATATATCTGGTCTTGATTTGTATAGATCGCCTGGGATCTTGTCTGGGCCAGGGGCTTTTCCCCATTTCAATGAGTCTATTGCTGCTCTTGTTTCGGTTAGAGAGAATGTGATCTCCACCAGTTGAGTCGGGGTCGCCGGGTGCAGTGTTGCAAGTCTCACGCTTCTTGCGGGGATTGCAGGGGTCTTTAAATCTGCTCCTCTGAAACAAAGTTGCAGTCTTTGTGGAACAGGGCCGATGTCCTCCGGAGTTTCTTGGTCTTCTTGAAGCAGGGCAGTCCTCTGAGGATTCAGAGGTCGCTGGTCCTGGGGAAAGCGTCGCTGGAGCAGTTTTCTTTTGAAGGCAGGAGACAGGCCGGTAGGACTGGGGCCAAAGCAGTTGGTGTCTTCTTTCTTCTTCTGCAGGGGTTTTCAGCTCAGCAGTCCTCTTCTTCTTGTAAGGTTGCAGGAATCTAAATTCTTAGGTTCAGGATAGCCCTTAAATACTAAATTTAAGGGCGTGTTTAGGTCTGGGGGGTTAGTAGCCAATGGCTACTAGCCCTGAGGGTGGGTACACCCTCTTTGTGCCTCCTCCCAAGGGGAGGGGGTCACAATCTTATCCCTATTGGGGGAATCCTCCATCTGCAAGATGGAGGATTTCTAAAAGTTAGAGTCACCTCAGCTCAGGACACCTTAGGGGCTGTCCTGACTGGCCAGTGACTCCTCCTTGTTATTCTCATTTATTCCTCCGGCCTTGCCGCCAAAAGTGGGGCCATGGCCGGAGGGGGCGGGCAACTCCACTAGCTGGAGTGTCCTGTGGTGCTGGAACAAAGGGGGTGAGCCTTTGAGGCTCACCACCAGGTGTTACAGCTCCTGCCTGGGGGAGGTGATAGCATCTCCACCCAGTGCAGGCTTTGTTACTGGCCTCAGAGTGACAAAGGCACTCTCCCCATGGGGCCAGCAACATGTCTCGAGTGTGGCAGGCTGCTAAAACCAGTCAGCCTACACAGGTAGTCGGTTAAGGTTTCAGGGGGCAACTATAAGGTGCCCTCTGGGGTGTATTTCACAATAAAATGTACACTGGCATCAGTGTGCATTTATTGTGCTGAGAAGTTTGATACCAAACTTCCCAGTTTTCAGTGTAGCCATTATGGTGCTGTGGAGTTCGTGTTTGACAGACTCCCAGACCATATACTCTTATGGCTACCCTGCACTTACAATGTCTAAGGTTTGGCTTAGACACTGTAGGGGCACAGTGCTCATGCACTGGTGCCCTCACCTATGGTATAGTGCACCCTGCCTTAGGGCTGTAAGGCCTGCTAGAGGGGTGACTTATCTATACTGCATAGGCAGTGTGAGGTTGGCATGGCACCCTGAGGGGAGTGCCATGTCGACTTACTTGTTTTGTCCTCACCAGCACACACAAGCTGGCAAGCAGTGTGTCTGTGCTGAGTGAGGGGTCCCCAGGGTGGCATAAGATATGCTGCAGCCCTTAGAGACCTTCCCTGGCATCAGGGCCCTTGGTACCAGGGGTACCAGTTACAAGGGACTTACCTGGATGCCAGGGTGTGCCAATTGTGGATACAAAAGTACAGGTTAGGGAAAGAACACTGGTGCTGGGGCCTGGTTAACAGGCCTCAGCACACTTTCAATTCAAAACATAGCATCAGCAAAGGCAAAAAGTCAGGGGGTAACCATGCCAAGGAGGCATTTCCTTACACCTATAATTAGGAAATCATTGGCAACCAATCAGAGATTGTTTTGTTGTTTTATCAATTACCATACAGCTTTTGACACAGCGGATAGGGGTCTGCTGTTGGAAAAACTCTACAGCTGGAACATACCATCCAATTTACTTACTATGATTCAGGTTTTGCATACTGATAACTGGGCACAGGTGGAACTTGACAAATCAGCAAGACTATAAAAAGGATCACAATTCGGAATGGCCTGCGACAAGGGATGCATTCTGGCTTCATCCCTCTATTTTTAGAAGACTTGCCGGCAGCCTTAAATCCATCAAGATCTTTCTCCCCTAAAGCAGGGATAGTGCATCTACCATGCCTGTTGTGTGCAGGCAACTTGATCCTGTTGGATTATACTCCTTTGGGTTTACAGACAAAATTTTATTCTCTGGAAGTTTATAGTAAAAACGACTCTCTAAAAATCAATCTAGAGGAAGCAAAGAGAATGTTTTTTGGGAACAAAGCCACTAAGTTCATATGGGTTCTGAACTCTCTTCCTGTTGAAGTGGTGGACTCTTACAAATACCTAAATCTGACTTTTTATACATATTTAAACTGGGATGCACATATGAGAAGTCTTAAATCTAGGGTTGTGTTACAAGCAGGATGCTTAGTTAAGTTCACTCACAGGTTTTGAGCCCTGTCTCTTGTCCCCCTCATGGATTTGTCTGGAGGGAAAATACACCCTCTTGCCCTGTATGTGGTTGGGAGCCTTACACTTGATACCACTTGTAGTTCAGGACTGCTGTAGGGTACACTCCTCAAGAGGTTACTGCATCTTCCACCGGGAACTAAGATACAGAGTTTAAGAAGGGAACTGAAATTGGTATCTTGGAAGTTGTTGGGTGTTAGAAATGGGGTCTCTAGTTGGCAAAGGTATACACCCTTGTCCAAGTAGGGACCACAATCCTATTCAGGGCAAGTCACACACAATCCAAATTATCCCGTGCTGACCCTCTGGTAGCTTGGCACTGAGCAGTCAGGCTTAACTTAGAAGGCAATGTGTAAAGTATTTGTGCAATAAATCATGCAATAACACAGTGAAAACACCACAAAAAGACACCACAAAGGTTTAGAAAAATATAAGATATTTATCTGAATTAATTTAGGTCAAAATTATCAAGATTTGATAAGTACAAGTTCATGTCACTAGAACAAATATCAAATATCACTTTTGTAATAAGAAGAGTCTTAAGTCTTTAAAAAGCAACAATTGTCTCTTGCAAGAACAAAATACCTGGTATGCGTAAAAATTACATGCACGGAGACTGCAAAGGAGGCTATGCGAGGAAAACGAAGGGTGTATGCCAGATTTCCAGGTGCACACAGATGATGTGTTGATTATTTTCCACGCTGCAAGAACTTTGCGTCAAATTCCAGTGCGCAGCCTTGAATCCTCTTTCCGATGTGGGGTATTTTGACGCCCAGGGATGATGCATGGAAATCCTGGGTGTGCAGAACGAAGTAACAGGTGCTGCGTCGATCCGGTGGGCGATGCGTAGGAGTTTCTGTCGCACAGCAGGTGCTGCGTAGATACCCCCTGCAGGAAGTCAGGCTCCGTCATTTCGGCTCGGCGATGCGTCAAAGCGGTGGGATGTGCGTCAAAGTTCCGGTCGCAACACTGGCGCTGTGTCGATCTCCACTCAGGGAGCAGGGATGCATCGTTCCAGGTCGGCGATGCAGTGATTCCTTTGCCACTATGCAGCCTGTGCATCAATTCCGGCAGGCTGTGCATCAATTTTCACTGCACAAGGAGTTCCTTTGCCAAGATGAAGTCTTTTTGGCCCTGAGACTTCAGGAACAGGAGGCAAGCTCAGTCCAAGCCCTTGGAGAGCACTTCTCAACATAGCAAGAGCCCAGCAAGGCAGCAGGGCAAAAGCATCCAGGTGTGGGTTCTGGACCATTGGATGTTGTACTAAAAGTGCCCAGATAGCCAAAAACCAAAACTTGGGACGTAAACATTTTTTGACTAAAAACTGCTCTGAGAACCGAGGGAAGACCGGGGCCAAACTGCTTGTCAATCTAACTAAGGTCCATGCACCGGTTGGCCTAAATTTGAAGCTACCCCTGCTACGTTTTTCTCCACTGTAGGAAATCCTGGTCAGCAGTTCTTTGCCAAAGAGGTATCTGACCTCCTAGAACTGTCTTCGGCTAGAGCTTTCTACTTCATCCTGCTCAGTATTTTCGACTTCTATAAAAGTGACTAAGTCTGAATGTAGAAATCTACAATGCCACTTTGTCCAGCCACTGTTTCTGATGATAAGGCCCTCCATGGACTGCCTACAGCCTTGTCCTGCTCAACTTTCCCTTCTCAGAACATTTTTCTTGAAAATTCTTTACGTCTGCAAGTAAGAGCCGACTGGGCTGAATCCACTTTTTTTATATGACCCGTGCTCCAACATAGTCAGTCATATTTTTTTACTTTGACTCGGTCACGCTCACCTAGGTGTCTGTGGTTGGTGCTTTGACCTTTTAAGCGCTAGCATTTACAAAAAAATCTTTAAAATGCACACCTCCAGTTCTACTGATTGGATTTTGCCGTTGTGATGTCAAATAATTTATTAAAATGTACTTTTTCTACATTAGTGTGGGATTTTTCATGTGTTGTGTTTTCATTTTATTATTGTTTGTGTGCTGCATAAATATTTTACACATTGTCACTAAGTTAAGCCTGATTGCTTTTTGTGCCAAGCTACTTAGGGTTAAGCACAGGTTAATTTAGTGACTTTTTGGGGTTCACACTGCCAGGGACTGTGGCTGTTGCTCGACCACAGCTCACACCCTAGTCAACCAACAACCAAATTTCTAACAGTAAGCAAAGAGCTCTAGTTTGCTATATTGTTGTCACCAGATTGTCTGGGCCTCCAGCGCCATTATCAGTTTTGGAATAATATGTATATGTTTTTGAAAGGCGTTTACTCTACTAATGATAAGGCAAACAAAATATGGTCAGCAAACAAAAATCATCTTGTTTCAATGAAGATCAAATACACTTACTTAGTGGCTATTGTATCCATTGTGGCATATGTTTTACACAGTTTAGAAACAGAAATAACTACCACCTATGTTGAGGAAAGCTTGAACAAATATGTGTTAATGTGACTTCAGAACTGACAATGTACCTGCATTAATTCACATCCGGTTTTGCCTGCAGTGAAATAGCAATCACAAATGACTCTTGTTAGCACTTTTCTTCATGCTAATTTGGGACCCGTAAAGCGATATCTAATGAATCAAAATTCACAACTGAGGCTAGCCATCACATAAATACACTTAAATAATGTGAAACATATAAGGCTCCACAAGGAAGAAAGTGGTTAATGTTTTAAACCATAAAGGTTAATTTAAAGTTAAGATGTTTACATATTCAAATTCATCAGATTAGTGTCAATCAATAATCAATACATTTATTCATTTAGTAAATATGAGGTTCAAATAAATAAAAGTCATTTAAGTAGAAGGGTAGTTCTCCCATAAAGTGAGCAACTTACTGTGCTCTAAGCTGTTTCAAAAGGAGTACACCTCCTGGAAAGATTATCCTCTCCTCTATCTTAAATCACACAATTGTGACATTTTTTACACTGAAACACAGTTCCCAAGCAAAGATCTACTTAGGCTAAGGCATAGATACAATCTACGGCTCATTATTTTTTCTGAATGATACACAATGAAGCTTCTATAAAAAATCATTCACACTTACAGTTATCTGCAACAAATGAAATATATTGGACCAGCCTGTACACTGAAGGCTTATTGTAGCAACTAATTAAAAATTTCTGCAGTTATCACATAAAGGAAAACATTTCACATGAGAAAGAAAGCAAAGACACATAGGCCCTCCTTACAACCCTGGCGGTCGGTGTTAAAGCGGCAGTAATGGGATAACGACCACAGCGGAATCCGCCAACATTGACAGCCACTTTAACACTCCGACTGCCACGGTGGTAGCAACCAACACTGCGGCGGTCACTGCCAAAAGACAGGCGGAAGACAATGTACCGCCCACCCCACTACATCCCGCCAATCTGCCAGCTTTTCGGGGCGGTAGCAACGCCATCAAAAGCACGGCGGAAACAGTTTTTGGAAGGGAAACCACTCACCTCTCGACACTCAACGAAGAATCAGGATGCCATGGAGCCTGAGATAAAGGTCCTCCCCATGCTGGTCTACCTCCTCATACACCAGGAATATCAAAGGTGGCGGCGATGACCACAGTGAGGACTGCACCTAGAACACAGGGGAGGGGGGAAGGAAAGAGAGAGTGACACACACACGCAACACCCCAGCCCCACCCCCACCCTCACCACCATACACACAAACACATGCAGCAACATTAAATATACACCCTGTAACCCCCTGGAAGAACGCAAGGACAAAAGGAATTGAGTTAAACAGTGATATGTAAGAACTAGGCAGATATACGTAACAAATTCAAAAACAATATTTACAAAAAATATACAATATGTACATAAGGTTTTACATTGTCCTTCGCAAATGTCCATGGGCCACTGGGCCAGAAATCATGGGCCAAGCCCACACTTGATTCCAGCCTCAATACGGAGAGAACACTGAAGGGGCATCAGGTGGAAAACACACAGGCACCTCAGGGGACGGGGCGGGGGGGGCACCTCAGCCTGAAGATGGAATAATGCCACTGCTCCTCGAGGGGGCTCCATGCCCACAGCGATGTCCTGGGGAGTGCAAGGACACAGCCTCTCAAGTCTCTCAAGTGGGTGGTTTGCCCACTGCTTGGTCCTGGGGAGTGCAAAGCTACAGTCTCAAGTGGGTGGCTTGCCCACTGCTTGGTCCTGGGGAGTGCAAAGCCACAGTCTCAAGTGGGTGGCTTGCCCACTGCTTGGTCCTGGGGAGTGCAAAGCCACGGTCTCTCAAGTGGGCGGTTTGCCCACTGCTTGGTCCTGGGGAGTGCAAAGGCACAGTCTCTCAAGTGGGTGGTTTGCCCACTGCTTGGTCCTGAGGAGTGCAAGGCCACAGACTCAAGTGGATGCCTTTATCCACTGGTTCTGGAGGGGGCTTGGTGCCCAGTCTGCTTCATCCTGCCAAGGATTGGGTGAGTGGATGCCTTTTTCCACAGGTTCCGGAGAGGCTTCATCCTGCCAAGGATTGGGTGAGTGGATGCCTTTATCCACAGGTTCTGGACGGGGGTTGGTGCCCAGTCTGCTTCATCCTGCCAAGGATTGGGTGAGTGGATGCCTTTCTCCACAGGTTCTGGAGGGAGCCTTGTGCCCAATGTGCTTCATCCTGCTAAGGATTGGGTGAGTGGATGCATATCTCCACTGGTTCTGGAGGGGGCTTTGTGCCCAGTCTGCTTCATCCTGCCAAGGATTGGGTGAGTGGATGTATATCTCCACTGGTTCTGGAGGGGGCCTTGTGCCCAGTCTGCTTCATCCTGCCAAGGATTGGGTGAGTGGATGCATATCTCCACTGGTTCTGGAGGGGGCCTTGTGCCCAGTCTACTTCATCTTGCCAAGGATTGGGTAAGTGGATATATATCTCCACTGGTTCTGGAGGGGCCTTTGTGCCCAGTGATGCAGCACATGGGGTGTGGCAGTTTCATTTCCATTTCATTAGCTTTATTTCAGTAAGTATAAATACCATAAAAGCACATCACATTTGACAATTTCATAATTAAAAAAAAGAACAACAAACTACATAATAGACAGTTTTAGTCATAAAAGATTAAAAAAGAAAAAAGAAGTGTTTGGATATAAGCATTTCCCTACTGTAAAATCGCACCTTATTATAGATTTACGTAAAAATACATAGTAGGTATTAAAAATCAAATACAGACCTGGCCAAACATATCAAATTAAAAAAACATTTCTATTTAAAAGTGTAAAAGTATCTAAACAAAACAAGTAAAAAGGGCGAAGGGGAGATGCGTCTAGGCCAATTAAAATAGTAAGTGCATACAAAGATAGATTCATTAATGACTGGTCCCCACATCCGTTGTTAACTTTTCCTCTATTTTTTTGAGCGTGTTCAATCTAATATGCCAGATTGAATCTAAATATTTTGCCAAGCAGCAAACCACTAAAACAGATGAGTCAGATTTAAAAATTCTCAGAGCCAGCGAAAATTTTTAAAACCCATTTTCCTGCATAAAGGAATAATCCAGCGGACTCTTTGTTTGTGGTATGCAGGGCATTGGAAGAGGATGTGGGTTATAGATTCTTCTCTGGCGCAGCCCATCGGACACATCTTGGAAGTGCAGCTAGAGTTAGACCATTTATATGTAAGGGTACGCAGAGGAAGAGCGCCTACCCTAAATCTAATATATAATGCACGAACTAACGGAGAAGAAACTATGTCCATATATTGTACAAATTCGTAGTGGCATTTGAATTGTAGGAAATTGCCCATCATGGAAGATGGCGAGACAGCAGACAATTGTGAAAGTTGGACATGGAGCCAAAATGCATCCTTTAATATCTGTATTGCATTTTTTGGGATAGATAGCGGGTCCTTCCAATAAGACCCCAAACCAAGTAGTGAGAAGGTCCGTTCTACGTATACACACCACTTAATTTTTGGGCTGGTGTTGTTGGCCATCAGATTAGCTAGCCCACATCTATAGGGGGCAAGAGAATCTAATGACCATAAATGAATCCAGTATAACAGGGGCCTAAATGCGACGATCTGGCTGATGGGGGGCAGGTTTAGGTCCATTCGTATTGGGAGCAATGGGGTGCTGGAAGGAACTCTTAGCAACGACCTTAAGAAGGAGTTTTCCAACTTTGTCAGATCATCTAAGCTACAGTGGCCCCACAATTCAGCTCCATAAATTGCACCCCCTCTTGCTTGTAATTTGTAGATTTCAACAGCGGGCGTCATGGCAAAGCTAGGAGATCTAGCTGCGAATCTTATAATGCCACTCGCTCGCTGTTTCAATCGTAGGGTGGCCTTCTGGATATGACCGTGCCACTTATGCGAGTCTTCTAATTTCAAGCCTAGGTAATCAAAGTCTCTGACTCTTTCTAGCGCAGCACCCTCTAGATAGATAGGTCGTCGCATCCTGCCTTTTTTGTCCCCAAACACCATACACTTAGTTTTTGATCAATTAATTTCGAGGCCATGGTCATTGCAAAAATCCATGAACCTCGAAAGCAAAGTTGAGAGACCTGTGGCTGTTTGGGATATCAGCAGGGTGTCGTCGGCAAATAGGAGGCAGGGAATCTTCTGCCCTCCTAGTTTAGGTGCATCGTTGGAACACTCCATGAGATAAGGAATACATGCGTTTATAAAGAGGAGGAATAAAGTAGGGGCAAGCACGCAGCCTTGTCTTACACCACGAGCAGTAAGACATTTTTCAGTTAATTCGCCTTGGGAGCCCCATCTGATTCTTCCATAATTACCAGTATAGAGATCTCTGATAATGTTTAAAATAGAGCAAGGGACTCCTATTTTGGACAAGACTTCCCACAGTTTGTGGCGGGGTACTAGATCAAAGGCCGATTTTAGGTCAACGAATTCTACATATAGATGACCTAAGTCTACATCGACAACTTTCCATTTGATAGAAATAAAACGGAATATCTGATCTATTGTGCTAGTTTTTTCTCTGAAACCCACTTGGAGGTGATTTAGGATTTAATTTTCTACTGTCCATTTGTTCAGCCTACTCAACAACTGATAGCAGAATATTTTTTGAAGGTTGTCGAGGAGGCTGATAGGTCTGTAATTTCCCGGGATGTTCCTCTCTCCTTTCTTGTGTATGGGCACAATAATTGCCTCTTTCCATGAATCGGGATAAATTCTGGTAGTCAAAATGGCATTAGAAAGCCTATTGATATATGGACCCCAGGTGTTCTTGTCCACTTTAAACATGTCAGAGGGAATCCCATCCGACCCAGGGGCTTTCGCTGCTTTCTGAGCAGTGATGGCCAGCACAGTTTCGTTCAATGAAAAGGGAGGCAAGGAGGGCGTGGGCTCACCCAGAGTTGTTGGCTCCCCCAAGGTTATGTCAGGAATGTGACTGGCCAGAGAAGGGCCATACAGTTCCTTGAAATAAGAGAGCCAAGTGTCAGGAGAAATGTGAGACTCCAGATAAGGTGCTCGGTTCTGGTCGCTGCAAGAGACCAGAAGCCAGAACCGTTTGGAGTCGTGGACTGTAGCTGCCTCAAGTAGATTACTCCAGAGCCCCTCTTCATAATCGAGTTTGCTTTTGTTGCATATAGAGGCATAGTGACGTCTAGCATTAATAATACCTGATCTATCCTTTGTCCTTAACACATTGACCAAAGTGTTTTTAGCCTCCCTACACCTCTTATTGAACCATTTAGAGTGAGGTTGGGTACAGGAGTTAGTCAAGGGCCTGGGGCATTTAGTAAACAACTCTTTCAAGGTAGCAAAGAGGTTCAAGTGGAGAGGCAGTACTTCGGTTGGAGCAAGAGTAAGGTTATCGTCAAATAACTGATGGGAAGAAGTTAAGACACACAGTTTTTCTTGAAGCTTTTTTGATTGCACAAAGGAGTCCCATCTGACCGTACGCCTATTACTAGACAGCTCCATAGCAATAGAAGAGACAGGAGGGAGTACAACTCCTGCTAAGAGAGGTCTCTTATACGTAATCTGGAGAGGTGCATGATCGCTAGTATGTGGGTTGCCCACTTCCACATCTAGTATATAGTGCCAAGCTCTTAAATCGAAAAAAATATAATCCAGTTTATTACTCTATGAGCCCCTAAAGAAAGTTGGTCTGGCAGGAGTGTCAGCTGGGAAGCGGCCATTACCAAAACGGAGGCCGTGGGATATCATAAGGTCTATTAACTGTGTAGCCCTGGCACACGGTTTATGTGGATTTCGCTGGATGGAATGAGGAATCAGAAAGGAAGGGATGTTCCATACACTATCTTCAAGCTGCACGACCTCTATGTGGTCTACATTAAGTTCAAGTTGAACATTAAAGTCTCCTGCTATTATGATATGGTATTTAAGACGGAGGTCTGGGATTAAGGTATTCAATAGCTCGATAGTAGAAGAGCGGTGGTTGGAAGGTCCCGGCCTACTGTAGATGATTATACAAAGGACAGGAGAGCCTGAGACTGGGTGAATGGCAACAGCCAAAATGTCATAAGAATCCACGTGTATCTCCTTTATACCTCTCACCTCTTTAGATTTTACCCAATTGATTAAACCCCCTGCCGCCCTACCTGCTGGAGATGGCTTAGCAGGTTTAAAAAAGGAACTAAACCCTTGTTTGTACATACAATGTGTTGCCCATGTTTCCTGGAACATACAGACATTAAAATTTTCGATAAATGCCCCCCACTCAGTATCAACGAGTTTGCTATTGATGCCAGCCACATTCCAGGACAGGAGTTTTGCTGTGTCCTGGGCGGTAGAATCGCTTGAGTTCGTAATAGTATCAACTGGTAAATAGCTGTCAGCAGGATTCGCCTTAGATGAATTTGTGACTTTGTTAATAGATTCAGGTTGTAGATCCGATGGAAGAGAAACGCCCGGACTGGATGGATTAGATGGAAAGTCAGTAGCCGCTGAGTCTGGACTAAAAATGGAAGTGCAAAGGTTGGTAAGACATAGTCAGTCAATGTCCGAGGTAGCCCCTGAAGATCGGGATTGTGTACTGTTTGGGCCCTTGGGGCAAGACCAGAGCTGTTCATAGGAACCAGATCGGATAGTGGGTCTCTCTGGGCCTGGTGGCCTAGTGGTCTTAGATCTTGAATATTTATAGAGTGGTTCGGGACCAAATAAACTGTTCTAGTGGAAGAATTCGGCCGCATATGACTGACAGCAGGGCAGCTAGCTGAAAGAAAAATTGCTGAGGGCTTCCTACTTGTAGACCGCGCTTCCGTTTCTAAAAGGCCTGCTACCAGATGGGAATTTTTGAGATTAAGTCTTATGGAGTCACTGCGACCAGGAAGACCAGAGGAGCCATTGGATCGTTCAACAGATAAAATGTCGTCATGGATGATTGAACCACAGCCCCTGACATGTCTCAACCAATGCGAGACCTTGTTGGCTAGTGAAGCTTTGTCTTCTCTCATGTTTCGGGGCAAAGGTGGAACGTTGCACATATATATATGTAGTTGTTATTAATTAGATTAGAGTTGTGGCGGAAAGCTTTGGTGGTGTCCCATTTAAAGGGAACATTAGAGAGAAGAGGAATATTTCTTCCGAGAAAAGGCATGGGCTGTTTATCAGGACACTGGTCTTCTGTAGGACCTGCTGCACATGCTGGCGACGGGGGGGGGCCAGTTGATAAGACGCCTTTTACAGGTGAATGTTTGGTTGACAGAAGGGTTAGCTTGGACTCGCTAATAGGGAGAGAATGTTTATTTTTGAGAAGGGTGGTAATTTCAAGCAATAATGATCTCAACTCACCAACTTCAGTCTTAAGGCTACACACCAGTGCTAGCAGGTCATTTTGTAAAGGAGCACTCTCTGTGCGTGGCGAAGTTGGGGAGAATGGTTGCTGATTATCCAGGTCATTGGGTGCCAGAGGAGCAAAACGGTTGGAGCAGGGAGTTATAGGGTGTATTGTATAGGCTCTTGGTGCTTCCGAGTCAGAGTGGGGTACAGAAAGGGCAGTGGGGTCTTGGCAAGCCAACGGCTGGTGAAATGACTGGTGAGATGAAACAACAGATTGTGAATTGGAGGCAATATGTGAGCTAGATGTTAAAAATGGAATAAGAGTACCAGATTTCAGCTCCTTTCGTTTAGTCCTCTCCTTGTTGTTTAAGATCTGTTCTACCTCTTCTATCAGATCGTCTATTTCCTTGGCAACACAGTTAGTGTGGGGTAGCGTAGCCTTATTGGTTTTGGGTATTTTGGATTTAACAGAGCCTGATGCCGGGCTATCTTTTGCCTTACGCTTCCCCATTGGAGAATGATACTACAACACAATGTAAGGGAGAATTTAGGGTACTTCCTTGTACAAAGTAGGCTGATGCCGTGCCTTAGAGCCCAGAGGGGGGGGCCCAGCCCTGCCTCCTTCGGCCTCTGACGGGCGTGGACGGGCCCGCCCTTGGCCCACACGCGTCCCGCGAGCGGGAGCGCTATGAAGAAATTTAAAGGGCTCCTGCCCTTTGCCTCCGCTGCTCAGCCCCCAGGTGAGAGGAATCCGAAAGCGCATCCCGCGTTCCAGCGAGCAGGAGCGCTATGAAGAAATTTAAAGGGCTCCTGCCCTTTGCCTCCGCTGCTCAGCCCCCAGGTGAGAGGAATCCGAAAGCGCGTCCCGCGTTCCCTGTGGCAGTTCACCCTCCCTCACCTGGGTGTCTCAGGCACGAGATTTGCAGGGGACAGGTAGCAGGAAGGTTCCATGGAGGCAGGACCAGACTCCATCCTGTGGCAACTAAGGCTGCAAACTGGTGCTGGCCGTGGTACAGCTGCTGGTGCTGCCAGTGGTGGAGGCAGTTTTTTAGACACAGTGCTGCAGGAAGATGGAGTGGGTTTGGGAGTAGAGGAAGAGGGAGTGGTTGTAGGGGGTGTCTGTCTGCTGAGTTTGGGTGAAGGTGCATGGGTGGGTGGATGTTGTTGTGTACTTTGGGAGGAGGGGTCACAGACACACTGGGAGAGGACACAGGGGACGTGTGCATGGTTGTGGGGGTGGTGACTGCCAGTGAAGGGTGTGTTGTGATGGGCGTGCTGGTGATGGAGGTAGTGGATGAGGATATAGTGCATGCATGTGTGAGTGGAGACGATACTGGGAGGGAGGTGGACTAAGAAGAGGAGGGGGACACAGTGGAGGCAGTAGATGTTGGTGGGTCTGCATGGGGATGGTGTTTGTGTGATTGACTGTGAGATGAAGTGTGGTGCTTATGTTTGCCTGAGCCACCTTTGTGTGTTGATTTGGGTGAATGCTGGTCTGAATGTGTGCTTGGGATAGGCTAGGGTTGAGGGGATTGGGTCTGGGTAGAGGAAGTTGGAGGGGGAGGCTAGACACAGGGACAAGGGCGGCCATCAGTGTGCTGGCCAGAGCCTGAAATGCTCTCTGTTGGCCCGCCACGCCAGAGTAAATGCCCTCCAGGTATGCATGTGTTTGTTGCAAATGCCCTGCTACACCCTGGATGGCATTCAGTATGGTTGACTGCCCAACAGAGAGGGATCTCAGAAGGTCAATAGCCTCCTCACTGAGGGCAGCAGGGCTGACTGAGACAGGGCCTGAGGTGCCTGCGGCGAAGGAGATGCCCACCCTCCTGGTTGAGTGGGCATGGGAAACACGCTGAGGGGCTGCTGGGAGGGCGGTGCTGGTAGGGGGGTGGTGGCTGTACCTGTTGCTTGGGTTGGCACAGACGTGTCCACCACCGCCTGGGAGCTTCCATCAGAGGAGGAGTCGCTGTCTCTTGTCTCCCCTCCTGTCCCCGTCGTGGTGCTCCACTCGCCCTCCGTCGCACTGGTACATTCACCCTCGGTGGATTTGGCCTCCTGGGCCATGTGGGATGCAGCTCCTCTGTCGCCAGTGCCTCTGCTCCTCTGCCAGATGATGCTAATGCACACAAGGATAGGGTGACAAAACAAAAAGGGGGGAGAGACAGAGGATACACTTGGTCAATGCCAGCAACACCACTACCATTGGCGTACACAACACACAGGAAGCAGATCTATGCCTAGGCCATGCCCAACCATTTACTGAGACAGTCACCAGCCCATGGGGTTCAATGCCTAACACCATTAGCTGCACACCTGAAACCCACAGGACCCTGCCCAGTTGTAGATGGCTGCCTACACTATTTGGGTATGAGTGATTCTGAGCCTACCCAACAAGCGACCTACCCTGTCATATTCGCCCTGGCCTAGGTGCACCCACAGCCCACATCCCCCACCCAGGTACCTCCTAACTCACTCAGTCAGGTTTCAGATTCTGTACTCACCCCCTGCTGTGATGCCTTCATGCGCCCATCCAACTCTGGATAGGCCACCGCCAGGATGCGGAACATCATGGGGTTAATGGTGCGACGGGCACCCCTGCCTCACTAGGGGGGCCAGCCCCAGCGCGGCCTCTTCTGTCTTCTTTGCCCAGCGGTGCAGGTCCTCCCACCTCTTGCGGCAGTGGGTGCTCCACCTGTCAAAGACCCCCAGGGTCCACACCTCTTTTGCGATGGCACCCCAAATACCCTTTTTCTGGTGGACGCTGACCTGCAGGAAAAAGACAGAAGGAAAGGGAATTATTCACCCATCCGGACCATCCTACTCATTGCTACCAGATCCCACCCATCCCCTGAAGCTCATACATTGACCACCTTACATGCTGCACTCTGGCCAGGACCCCTCTGTCCCCCCACATGTGGCTTACACACACTGCACTCCATACATTCATGCCCACGCATCATGTTCACAGTGTACTCACCTGTTTGTCTGGAGGACCATAGAGTAATGTGTACTGGGGGAGGACCCCATCCACCAGTTTCTCCAACTCCTCTGCAGTGAAGGCAGGGGCCCTTTCTCCAGACACATGAGCCATTGTCGCTTCCAGACACAGGTCACAGCAGCACTTGCAGTGTAGGTCCTCTCCTGTTGAAGGTCAGGTAGCAAGTGAGTGATTAGATAGAAAATGGCGGTGACGTCGACGGCGGTGCTTACTGTCACTGCCGGTGTACATTGCCATTGGCGCCTGGAACCCATAGGGCC
This sequence comes from Pleurodeles waltl, assembly GCF_031143425.1. Taxonomy (NCBI): domain Eukaryota; kingdom Metazoa; phylum Chordata; class Amphibia; order Caudata; family Salamandridae; genus Pleurodeles; species Pleurodeles waltl. The sequence continues at coordinate 1,225,640,997 of NC_090440.1, read as the reverse complement.
CAATGCGAATTTGCACGGCGGTCATCAACCGCATACCGCGACGGCGCACAACGCCAGCGCAGTTACCTCATTTCCACTTGTCCCTCCTCAGAGGTCAGGCAGCCGCCATTTTAGGGGGCACAGGGCATGGCACCTAACTGCGTCACAGCAGACATTGGCACATCAACGAACTCTCAAGTTTACATACTGTTTCTGTAAAGTCAACAATTCATCATTAGTGCAATATAAGTGAGTATATGACCTTCTGCTCACCGTTCTCTTCCATAGGCTTCAACCGCTGGGGCAGAATATGAGATGGCGGCATCCTCCGGTGTACAGACCCCGGTGGACCTAGCAAAAATGGAGGACAGACACATTATCATATCTTACAGACTTGACCGTGCCAAAATCCAAGAACTGTGTGGCCAATTGGAGCCAGACCTGATATCTGCTATCCTCCAACCCACAGGTATCCCCCCTCTAGTGCAGGGCCTGCCAGTGCTCCGTTTTCTGGCAAGTTGTTCCTTCCAAACAACAGTGGCCATTGCATCAGGGATGTCTCAGCCAATGTTCTCTAACGTGTTGACCAGAGTGTTGTCTGCCCTGCTGAAACACATGGGCAGCTACATCGTATTCCCCCAGGTGGAGGATTTGGCCACAGTGAAAGCTGACATTTATGTCCTGGGACATATCCCCAACATCATTGGTGCCATAGTACACATGTGGCATTTGCCCACCCCCCCCCGGTGAAATTAACAAGTTTACAGGAATAGAAAAAGCTATCACTCAATGAATGTCCAGATGGTGTGTTTGGCAGACCAGTACATCTCCCATGTGAATGCCACATTTTCTGGCTCCTGCATGACTCCTATATCTTGAGGAATAGCAGCATCCCATATGTTATGGGCCAACTCCAGGTGCACCAGGTGTGGCTAATAGGTGAGCCAAACGTCCCCACACAGTATGAGTAGGTGTCTGGGTATGCGGTTGTCCTTAATGGTTAGTGTGTGTATAACAGTTGCCCCCCAATATTTGAAGGTGACTCTGGTTACGCCAACCTCTCACGGCTACTGACCCCAGTGAGGCATGCCAGGACAAGGGCAGAGGAACGTTACAATGAGGCACATGGGCGTACAAGGAGGATTATTGAAAGGACCTTCAGCCTCCTGAAGGTCAGGTTCCAGTGCCTCCATCTGACAGGTGGATCCCTGTACTACTCACCCAAGATGGTGTGCCAGATTATCGTGCATGTTGCACAACCTGGCCTTGAGACGCCAGGTGCCTTTTCTGCAGGAGGATATGTCTGGAGATTGTCTTGTGGCAGTGGTGGAGCCTGTGGACAGTGAGGAAGAGGAGGCAGAGGAAGAAGATGTTGACAACAGAACCAATATTATTCAGCAGTACTTCCAGTGACACACAGGTAAGACACTGTAACTTCACTTAACATTTCAGTTATATGTTGGAAATTGTACAAGGGAGCCTGTTTCCCTAGATCTATGGCCACTGACTGTACCCTTTGGCATCTCTACTTTCAGATCTCTGTGCCCCACTCTGGCTCCTGCTATGTGTACTGCTGCCTACCAGAGGTCATCCTAAAGTATATTTCACTGTACTTTTGAGTTGGAATGCTTTGATAATGTTGTACTAATACATATTTGAATCATTTGACAGACTCCAGATTGGTATTTGTTCCAAGGGTGTTTATTTAGGTGCTCATAAGTAGAGGGGGGTGGTGCAAGGGGCTGGGCTGATGGTGGGAGGCAGTTTAGGGTAGAGTCCAATCACTTGGTATCACAGGTGCATTGTCCAATGGGGCATAGGAAGGGGAGTAATGGCAGTTCAGGGTGGACAGGGTGACAGTGTAGGACAGAAGAGTGACAATCAAGAGAGTCTTATTTCCTGGCAGGGGGTCTTGGCAATGTTCTCTGTCCTCTGTCTGGACCACAGGGACCGTTTGTGGGGTGGTTCTCCTTCTGCAGGGGGTGGGGTGCTGGTGGCCTGTTGGTCCTGTGGCGGGCTCTCCTGTCCACTAGCGCCAACAGAGGTGGAACGCTGTTCCTCGGTTTGGCTAGTGTCAGGCGCCCGTTGTTGTGCCACTGCCTCCCTCATGGTCTTGCCCATGTCTGCCAGCACCCCTGCAATGGTGACCAGGATGGTGTATATTTTTGTTAGGTCTTCCCTGATGCCCAGGTACTGTCTCTCCTGCAGCCGCTGGGTCTCCTGCAGCTTGGCCAGCATCTGTCCCATCGTCTCCTGGAAATGGTGGTATGCTCCCAGGATGTTGGAGAGTGCCTCATGGAGAGTGGGTTCCCTGTGCCTGTCCTCCCCCTGTCACACAGCAGTCCTCCCAGCTTCCCTGTTGTCCTGTGCCTCTGTCCCCTGAACCATGTGCCCACTGCCATTGACCCCCAGTCGCTGATCGTCCTGGGTTTGTGAGGTTGCCTGGGGTCCCTGTAGTGGTGGACACACTGCTAACTGACGTGTCCTGGGGACAGTGGCGTCGGCCCGCTGGGTGGGTGCTGTGGTGGTGTTTCCTGAGGGAGGAGCCTGTGTTGTGGGTTGGGACTGCGGCAGGGGAACTGACTGTCCAGAGGTCCCGGATGGGCCAGGTTGGCCATCGAGATCCAGGCGTGCAGAGCTGCTGTCGTCACTCTGGGCCTCTTCTGTGGGGGGACTGGATGTAGCACCTCCTCTCCAGTGATATTGAGTAGGGGTCCTGTAGGGATGCAAATGCAGTGTAAGTGTATCTGCATGGGCGATATTGTGCATGGGTGTGTTTCTCTCTATGATTGTGATTTCCCTGTCAGCTTGGCCTTTTGTGAGTAGTGTTTTACTGGGCATGCTGTGGTGATGGGTGTCCATGCAGGTCTGTGATGGGGGGGGGTCCATGCATTGGTGTTGCATGCAGGGCTTGGTATTGGGATGGGTGGGTTGTGATGGTGGGGTATATGTGAGGTGATGGGGTGATGGGTGTGAGGGTAAGGGTGGGGGTATGTGATGGCAGGCAGGTTGGGTGGGGGATATAATAGTAAAGATATGACTTACCAGAGTCCAGTCCTCCTGCTACTCCTGCGAGGCCCTCAGGATGCATTATCGCCAAGATTTGCTCCTCCCATGTTGTTAGTTGTGGGGGTCCACCGCCAGTCCTTTGTACTGCTACCTGGTATTTTGCTACCACGGAATGCACCTTCCCCCATAGGTCGTTCTACCTCTTCTTGATGTCATCCCTGGTTCTTGGGTGCTGTCCCACGGCATTGACCCTGTCCACTATTCTCGCCATAGCTTCATCTTCCTAGCAATGGACGTCTGCTGCACCTGTGATCTGAAAAGCTGTGGCTTTTGCCCGGATGATTTCCTCCACCATTACCCTTAGCTCCTCCTCAGAAAACCTGGAGTGTCTTTGGGGTGCCATGGATGTGGTGCGAGTGATATGTGTGGGGTGATGTGTGGGGTGATGTGTGGGGTGATGTGTGGGGTGATGTGTGGGGTGATGTGTGGGGTGATGTGTTGTGGTGTATGCTGTGATATAGTGGATGGTGTATGGGTGATGGTGTCCTGTGCCTCTGATAGAGTGGGCGCTCCTGGCTTGTCTCTCTCTCTCTCTCTCTCTGTGTTATCGTTTTTTGCGCTGTAAGGGGTTGAGGGTAATGTGGGTGTGTGTTTTATAGTGGTGTGAGTGTGTGGGTGGGTGTGGTGTGTGTGTATGTGTATGTGTGTCAGGTGTGTGTAGTTTGAATTGTCCAATGTGGTGGTGTTTTGTAAATGTGTGTGTATTTTGAGCATGGCGGTGTGCACCGCCAATGGTTTACCGCAGTGGAAAGACCGCCGTGGTTATTCGTGGGTCGTGATACTGTGGGCGTATTCCTGTTGGCGTAATGGTGTGGACCTTTGGTCTGGCGGACTTGTGTGGGTGTCTGTATAGTGGCGGATTTCTCAGTGTGGGTCATAATACCTGTAGCTGAATATCACCGCGGTCGCGGTATGTTGTCGGCTGTCAGCACGGCGGTAGGCGGCATTTACCACCGGGGTTGTAATGATGGCCATAATGTTGTAATTCAGAGTTCAGCTTCTCCTTGAATTAAAATACACATGTGACATGAAACAAGATGACTTGCAAATGTTAGCTATACTAAACATAGGATAGTCTGATCTATGCAATCTAAGCATGATTAATACAAAGTTAGTAGTATTTGCAAGTTTACGCACACCATGCCGTAACATATACTCAGCTAAACTCAACTCTGCAGCTGATAAGAATTCCAAGCTTTGTATGCATTCCACCCTCTTAAGGGGAAGTTGGAAGTGAATTCCAAGAAGATCTAAAAAGTGGGAAGGGAATGGAAGTGTGGAAATGCAGTTGTGATTGAAACACTGTAGTATATACTCAATCAGTGTTGAGGTATTTAATGGGAAAAAGAATGCTAAATATTTAGCAGTGTAAGGATTTGGGTGTAACATATCGTCTATCTGGGAAGCCTTACCATGCGGTACACTCACAAACACCATCTTAGGTCCAGTCAGGTATTTTTACATAACTTCAAGCTCACCCCTGGGTACTGTGACTCAGAGAAGTAAGGCTTAGCAAAGGAACAATGTGTAACGCATTTACAAGCATCAAACAAAAAAATAAAGTCACATGACCTGAAAGAAACCAGACCCCAACAAACAGAAATAGAGCAGATTTTCATACATTTTTAGAGACCTTAATCATCAAAATCCACCAGAGAGTTCCAGAGATACAGATTTTAAAAATAATAAAGAACTTTTATATCAACTGCAAACAATCAATGGCCAACAAAACATTTGTAAACCTTTGAAAAGTTTGTAAAAGTTAGACCAGCAACTCTGGTCTTAGTTGCGTGACCAAGTTCGGCAGGACAGAGGTCTAGGAAGCCAGAAAGGTTACTTTTGACAGTTACCTGGCAACAAAAGTGTTTTTAGAGCAAGATGCAAACTTTACAGGATGACTGCCATTGATGACAATGGAGTGGCCCTGAGGATTGCAGGTTCAAAGGTGCTCAAGGATGCTTCTGACGCTGTGCGGTAGATAGGGGTAAAATCCAGTTGAACCCTTGGTCCACAAGTGAGTGTGACGACTCTATCCACTTGGTGTCCCACGAAGTCCTCCTTACAGGGTTCCACGGGCTACCAATGCAAACCTTGCACTTTTGCAACATAGCAGTCAGTGAAAATCTTTGGTGGAGGCTGGTGTCTCTACTGGGTGATGAATTTCGTCACAACCAACACTCAAGGGTCCAGCAGAAAACGGGGCACCTTTTGGTTATCTCTGCATTGTCCTTTGGGGTATCTAAAGTCCAGTAGTGGCAAAACATCTACAGTGGCTACTGAGGTGCATCTTGGACTCTTCAAGTGTGCCGTTCTGGGGGGCCAGACAACTGACCCTTGAAGCCCATGCTTTGGACTGGGGCCAGGAATCAGCTTTTCCCCATCAAGCATGCAGAGCAAGGTCCAAACTCTGCTAACTCAAAGTGCAGAAGGTGTTGTCGCTCAGGTGTTGCAGCCTCTCTTTGTGCGCTTCCAACGAGTGCAAGAACTTTCAAGCACAGTGAGTACTGAGGGTTACCATGCCAGGAGTGCCATATTTATCCCAGGAAAGTGCCCTGAGAGGTCCACGCGGTCTCTAGCCAGTGGGCTACTAGGTCCCCTCCTACCTTTGATGTGCGGCATCTGGCTATCCCAGAATGCCACATTTTGCCCCCTTAAGCATGGCACAACCCTTCCTGAGTCATGAGAAGCAAGATAGCCCACCCTAGAGGTGTGGATACCTGAGGGCAACACACCCACAGTAAAACTGGTTTGAAGGCCAGCTTCCCCTCTCTGGCCCTGTCTCCAAGCTGTCTTCAGGAACTAAAGGCATCCTGCTCAAGGTGTTGGGCCAGATGGCTCATCTAAGGCAGATTCCCCTTTGAAGCACACCTCCGGGCAAACCCCCCTGAGTGTCCATCCCAGCAGAGGAGGTGAAACCACGCTGCTGCAGCACTGCCTTGGTTTCTGAGCCTAGCAGTTGCTCATATGTATCCCTAGTAAGTCAGAAAGCTATTTGTTTGTGTATGCATTTGTGAGGCTACTGGACAAGCACAGCACAGAGTGGCAACTTTCTAAAAGTTGCCCACCTTAAATAGTTGCATTATTTTTGACGTGGGCATCAGGTCACATTTAATGCCAAAATTAATTTAATACCTTACATGACCCAGTTTGTTAGTCCCAGTCAAATACACACATTCATACACGCAGAGACACACACCCCCTTCACAAACACCCCCCCATGCACGCACTCACTCATTCAACACACACACCCACACCCCCTCCCCCTTTCCTCTCAGGAAGCACTTATCTGTTCCGTGGCCCTGCTCCGGGAGGGAAAGGACTCCTAGGATGCTGCTCCGCCAGCATTGCCATGCCTCCATACACCGCCATGCCTATGACTGCATCATTATAGGCATGGCGGTGTCTGGACTGACATGGCGGTGAGGGTGGTGCAGCATCCACCCCCGCCACCGACCGCCAGCATGGCAGCCCTCACCACCATCAATGGCAGTGAGGCTCCAGGTGTCAGAATATGGCGGGATGCCTGCCGCCGCCACTGGCGGTCTTCTGTCGACCATCAGCATGGTCGGCGGCGGGCCATCCCGCCATGTTCATAATGAGGGCCTGAGTTCTAGATCAGCAAAATACTTTAAAGAATTTATAACCAAGAACTAAAAATCTGATACAGAACATTTGCCATGACTGGTTTGGAGGCGAGCTTCCCCTCTCTAGCCCGGTCTCCAAGCAGTCTTCAGGAACTAAAGGCATCCTGCTCAAGGTGTTGGGCCAGATGGTTCATCTAAGGCAGCTTCCCCTTAGAAGCACACCTCCGGGCAAACCCCCCTGAGTGGCCATCCCAGCAGAGGAGGTGACACCAAACTGCTGCAGCACTGCCTTTGTTTCTGAGCCTGGGGGTTGCTCACATGTATTCCTAGTAAGTCAGAAAGCTATTTGTGTGTATATGCCTTTGTGAGGCTACTGGACAAGCACAGCACATAGTGGCAACTTTCTAAAAGTTGCCCACCTTAAATAGTTGCATTATTTTCGACGTGAGCATCAGGTCACATTTTATGCCACAATTCATTTAATACCTTACATGACCCAGTTTGTTAGTCCCAGTCAAATGTTAGCTGGGTTGGGGTGCCATCCATTAACTCTGTATTAGCCAATGGGGCTGCTAACTTTACTCACAGCAAAACAATAGTTTGGAATTGTTGCTGCTAAGACATACTTAACTAAATAATGCTCCCTGCCATAGGACTCTATAGGCCTTTTTTGGGGATACTTACGTAAAATGTTAAAGAATAGGGTGTCATTGCTATTGGCTTAAAATGGCAAAGTCGAACTGGCAGTGAAAACACTGTCCTTCCAGTCTCCAGTGGCAGGCTGAGGACTATTTTGTACCTTGTCTCATGAAGGGTGGCACAAACAGCACTGCAGCCCCGAGTGGACACTTTGGGGGTCATTCTGACCCTGGCGGCCGGTGACCGCCAGGGTCACCGACCACGGGAGCACCGCCAACAGGCTGGCGGTGCTCCCAAGGGCATTCTGACCGCGGCAGTTCAGCCGCGGTCAGAAAGGGTAAAACGGTGGTCTCCCGCCGGTTTACCGCTGCCCCATTGAATCCTCCATGGCGGCGGAGCGCGCTCCGCCGCCATGGGGATTCAGACACCCCCTACCGCCATCCTGTTCATGGCGGGAAACCCGCCATGAACAGGATGGCGGTAGGGGGTGCCGCGGGGCCCTGGGGGCCCCTGCAGTGCCCATGCCAATGGCATGGGCACTGCAGGGGCCCCCGTAAGAGGGCCCCACAAAGTATTTCAGTGTCTGCTTTGCAGACACTATAATACGCGACGGGTGCAACTGCACCCGTCGCACCCCTGCAACTACGCCGGCTCAATTCTGAGCCGGCGTCCTCGTTGCAGGGGCATTTCCGCTGGGCCGGCGGGCGCTCTTTTGGAGAGCGCCCGCCGGCCCAGCGGAAATGTTTGAATGGCCGCCTGCGGTCATTTGTCGGCGGTACCTTGGCGGACGGCCTCCGCCGTCCGCCAAGGTCTGAATGACCCACTTTGTCTTACATGCCCTGAGTACCATATATTAGGAACTTATAAGAAAGTTAGGCCTTGTCAATTCAGTGTATCCAATTCGACCTGCAATTTAAATGGGAATAAAAAACTGGCACTGAGGTCTGGTTGGCAGGCCTCAGTGCACTCTCAGAGTAGAAAAACCAGCAGCATAAGCCCAAAAATGTGGAGGTGAACATGGAAAGGGGCATTTCCTTACAAGCAGGCACAACAGAAGCGCTCAAACCTCAGTGAGATTAAGTTGTTTTTACTTTTTCCATATCTGCCCCTGACTATAAAAATGAGAAATCATTGAGAATTTTAGTGAGTGGATTATAAGAGGAAGAGGTGTTAAGATGCAACACAAGTATTTTATTGTAAGTGTGGATAGTAAGGAAATGTTACCTCAATTCTATGAATCAGAGACAGTGCTAAATTTCAATTTCATGAGGGAATGTGTCTTTGAGGTAAAGCTCCTATCAACACATCAAAAATATCTGAAATACAGTGAATTAAGTAAAAAGGAGCACTCAATAATTGAGGCCCTCATTATGTACATGGCGGTGTTGACTGCGCCGCAGGCGGTGGCAGTAATTATCGCCGGCGGCATGGGGTTTCAGACCGCCATATAATGAAAACAGTAATAACTGGCTGCTAAGCATCCAGTTCACTTCTACCCACTGCCAGGCTAGATTCGACCTCCAGGCTGACGGTAGGCACTTTCAACCCGGCGGTGGGATCATGTTCCCATTTCCACCAGGGATTTCCTGGCGGGATACCCCACCAGTTAATCCCTAGCAGAAAGCATACGGGTGACAGGAATTCTCATTCCTGTCACCTGTATGTGACATGCCAGCCCACCCCCTTTGTCACAACCCCCACCCACTCCCTCAAGCCCCTGGACCCACCCCCAACCTCTTGAACCCTCAAAATCGACCCCCCATCCTCCCTCCCTCTAATCTCCCTGCAGGCCCTCTCCAACCCCCCCCTCACCATCCCCCCACCTCCATACAGGTCCCCCCAACCCTCCACATACACATGCACCCATATTCTGACATACACACATGCATTCATACACGCAGACACACACACCCCCTTCACAAACACCCCACCATGCACGCACTCACTCAACACACACACCCACACCCCCCTCCCCCATTCCCTCTCAGGAAGCACTTATCTGTTCTGTGGCCCTGCTCCGGGAGGGAACAGACTCCTAGGATGCTGCTCAACCAGCATTGCCACGCCTCCATAGACCGCCATGCCTATGACTGCATCATTATAGGCGTGGCGGTGTCTGGACTGACATGGCGGTGAGGGTGGAGCAGCAACCACCCCCGCCACCAACCACCAGCATGGCAGCCCTCACCACCATCAGTGGCAGTGAGGCTCCAGGTGTCAGAATATGGCGGGATGCCTGCCGCCACTGGCGGTCTTCTGTCGACCATCAGCATGGTCGGCGGCGGGCTATCCCGCCATGTTCATAATGAGGGCCTGAGTTCTAGATCAGCAAAATACTTTAAAGAATTTATAACCAAGAACTAAAAATCTGATACAGAACATTTGCCATGACTGGTTTGGAGACGAGCTTCCCCTCTCTGGACCTGTCTCCAAGCAGTCTTCAGGAACTAAAGGCATCCTGCTCAAGGTGTTGGGCCAGATGGCTCATCTAAGGCAGTTTCCCCTTTGAAGCACACCTCTGGACAAACCCCCCTGAGTGGCCATCCCAGCAGAGGAGGTGACACCACACTGCTGCAGCACTGCCTTTGTTTCTGAGCCTGGGAGTTGCTCACATGTATCCCTAGTAAGTCAGAAAGCTAATTGTGTGTGTATGCCTTTGTGAGGCTACTGGACAAGCACAGCACAGAGTGGCAACTTTCTAAAAGTTGCCCACCTTAAATAGTTGCATTTTTTTCGACGTGGGCATCAGGTCACATTTAATGCCACAATGAATTTAATACCTTACATGACCCAGTTTGTTAGCCCCAGTCAAATGTTAGCTGGGTTGGGGTGCCATCCATTAACTCTGTATTAGCCAATGGGGATACCAACTTTACTCACAGCAAAACAATAGTTTGGAATTGTTGCTGCTAAGACATACTCAGCAAATAGCACATTACGGTGAAGTGGGAAAATCGAAAATATTTCCAATCCCAGGGGGACAGTAAATCAAAAGAAAACCGGACAGCATCCCTAGCAGCAGCTAGGTCTTTATGAAAGTCTTCTGGCTCACCCCCAAAATCGAGATTTTCATACATTATTTTTGCATAGGAAATCACTAAAACTGCAAATTCATTGTGGTATGATCAAATATGATACATTCTTAGCGAATCCCAGCACAGTTTTAAGTGACATACCATCATACCATCTTACCACCTAAGTACTATCCCACCCACTACGTGAATATTGATTCTACCCTGTCTATGGTAATGCCATCCGGAGATTGTGGAACAAACTAAATACATGAACAACAAACAGCAAACCATTATGAATGGATAATGTACAGTGAGCTAGCAGAAGGGTCTTGAAGTAAAGTTAAGCTTTTGTGACTAAGACAAGGAAGATTCATTGACAACAGCATGAACAATACCCATAGAAACAAACAAATATGATTCTGATTGACTGTGCGCTGCAATAATGAGAAGCAAGTGGTGAAATATGTAGGGGGAAGACAAGGGTGACATATATTTTTAACAAGATGGCTGCTAGGCCCAAATTGAGGCCTAGTTAACAAGGATCAAGGAAATACATGTCTACGCATCGTAGGAAATTTGGTATAAAGAGAATAGTACTATCTCAGTGTACACAGGTGTAATCGAAGGTAAACACGACACTGGGCATTATTAATAATGCACCAAACATAAAAGCTCAAAAATCCTTAACACTATCAATCCCCATAAAGTAGTTTTACAGAAAAGAAAAAGGCACAGTTCGTTGGACTTCACAATAGGACAAAGTTTGATTTTACGCAGAAAAAAAACAAGACCCAAGCACAGTACACATGTTCCATTGCGCGGAAGCTGATTCAAGACTTATCTCAGTACTGACACAGCTCTGCAAGTATGGTATATTTTAAGACATGAGTATGATGTGACTCAGCCCTGGTACGAGGATCTCTTGGCACAGTCTTGCACAGCCTTAGAAGCCTGGGGAGTTCTAATACAAGCGAGCCTGATATGAGTACGAATGAGTCTCCGCCCCGAGGGTGAACCGGCTGAGTGTTGTAGTGACTCAGGAGTTAAACTGCACACTAAAGATTTGAGGGTGAGGTGAATAGCAATGTGTTCATGCTTAAACGAGTTAACTAGACATATTTTTACATAGCCCTTCAGCTATGGTGAATTCTAAGATATGGAGCTTGAGTCACATAACCAAAGGCACATTTATGTAAGTTTACTGTTTTTGCTATTCACAACAGGCCTTCTCAGTCGTAAACTTACTTCTGACTTGTAGTTTGTGAATACCTAAATACAGTAAACTAACATAAAAGTGTAAGTTTACCTTTGGGCATCAGGGCCATGATCGGGCTAGGAAAGAGTAGTCGCCCTGGCCGTGAGGGTGAGGTGCAGTTTCCTTGCCACTCCTCGCAGGTATTGTGAGTTCTAGGACAGTGAGTGGTGAATGACGATTTCACTCTGCTTACGAGTTTGCCTTGAGCATCTGTGCACTGTTGATTGACGGGTGAGCAGATCAGGCTGTATCTGCTAATTATATCTTAAAGAATGTAGGGCATGAGGTCTGCGCTTTATTTAACATATTGAATAGACACCGGCTGTGGTCTCCAGTACACGCTCATGGCTTCAGAATGTTCGCTGATCCTTGCCCTTACTATTAATAGCAGGCTACTCAGCTTTGCTGTTTCTGGGTTTGAATAAACCAAGGAACCCAACCAGACACAAAAGGGGCACCATGGTCAACCGGCACTATTAGACCAATAAGCAGGGCAACTAGGGACTGCCTGTAAGTAACAGACCCCTAATGCTAGGGCAGTTCCCAAAATCTGGTTGAGGCAGGAAGCAATTTTCAATGGTAAAAGGAGGCTAAAGCCCACATTCATACTCAGCAGCAATGTACCGCTGTGGGGTGGTCACGTGATGCTTAGCAGCATTTTAAAGCGGCACGAATTACAAGCTCAATCATGTTTATGCCGCAAATATAATTTGGTGTAAACACAATGAAAAATAGCTGTGCATCACAGATACCCCAGTGCCATACCCACTTAGAACTTTAAAAAGGAGGGGGTGGGAACAGCGCAAACACCCAGAAATCCATCCGTACCAAAAAAAGCGTGATCTAGCTTTATGTGAAATATTAGTGCCAAATGACACCTGGCAAAAACAAGGTACAAGCAGCACATGGCGTGATGTTCCCACTTTGAAGATTAGTAATTGCACAAAATGACTAATTTTAGGTAATTGCCCCTTAGATGTGCTGAAATTTGTTCTTGTGGGGGTGCTTTCTGGCAAGTGGAGCACTGTTTGCTTCCCCTTGTCTGAAAAAAACGGGGTAGAAGCAGGATTTACTAAGAAGAAAGACTGGGTGTAGAAGAACTTGCCCATTTATAACCAGACAGGGCTGAAGTCTATATGTTAATTCAGCTCTGCCTGGCATTTAATCGGGGTCAAAGGGGCAGAACACCTAAAGTTCAAACCTAAAATAGAAGGGGAAGGTACCCCTGTGCAATGAAGAAACATTTTTCAGGGAGGACCGACCTCAAGTAGGCATCCTTCATCAGCCTTCTTTGATAAGGTTCTAAAGCCGTGAGCATTCAATGAGCAATGCTTTAATAGTCTCCCAATTTAAGAAAGATGTACATTCTTCGACATATCATAGTGGCTTCTCAGCATTTAGAAACAAGCTGATCTTGTCAATAAGAGTGAATAAAAAAAAAACAACAACCAATGCCGATGGATTATTTTATACTTCCAAAGACCAGAAGCACTCAGTTGAACTGGGCACTTGCCCCACCTATCCTTTGAGTGTCAGTGATAAACTTAGGCTGTGGTAAGAGCTCTGTACTTAGTTATTGTAATATATGCGTGAGTAAGCCTCAAGGCTGGCCCTGACTAGGCCCACAAAGGCACATCCATCAGCACATGGCCCTCACAGCAGGCCCTGTGTCAGCTATCTTATTTATTTTAACATTCTTTTCCAGGGCAGCTGGCCCAGGTCAGCCTTCTGAAGACACCAGGCAAATGCGACCTTTGACCTTCAGCTGTGAGAGGCCCCACGTGCCCCTGCTGATGTTACACTGACTAGGAACGGAACGCTCATCAAGAAAATAACACAATACCACCAGTGCCACAACATCAGCGAGCCTGAGCTATCATCCACATCTCATAACTGACTATATGTAGAACAAATGACCCCCAAATGTATATCACTAGGCTAACAAAGGTCACAGAGGAAGTCTGTGCATTTTAAAGCGCAGGGCGAGTACTCCACACGTCACAATCAGAGGTGTTTAATATTTTTAAACGTCTCTTATTGGGTGCAATTTATTTGATTCAGCATCAAAATAGCAGTGGATTTAGTTTTTGTTTTGAAGCAGCAAAGAGACGTCTTGAACTTAAATCAGAATAAAACATGACACTGTTTAGAAAGGCTGCTTTTGTTTTCAGAAAAAGCAGAGCTGCACGTGTTAAACAGTTGATAACATAAATCTAAGCAAGCTACGCCTTCCTGGCGAGTCCTTTGTGTAACTTGCAAGCTGTAAACTGGTGAGGAGAGGGAATTGTGGAAGCTATGACGCATGGGCTAAGAAAGTGTGGCGCCAATATAATAGCGAGGCATACACAAAGATGAACACTACGGGACTGAGCACGAACGGTCCAGTCCCCTTTTGTTTAGGGTCGAGCCTGCGTCGCATGCACTCGCGCATGCGTATCGCAGCTAGACGCTTTCGGTATTAGAAAAGGGATCGGAGCCCTGTCGACGTCACGTCAGTGTTTTTCATTGGTTCGTGGGCTTGCCTATTAAAATCTGCTTGCTTTCATTAGTCGAAGGCATGCATACGTCATGCCTTTTCCGGTGGCTAGCCCTCCTCGTGCCCATCGACCAAGTACAGAAAACATGCGAGGCTCACTGTTTTCTGTCCGGCTCGTGGACTACTTTTTCTCTATTTTCCTAGCGCGATTTCACTTGCCAAAAGTCGAGCGCTTTACACAGGTAATTGCACCTTTTCGTGTTACGTACATAAATGCACTTTTGCCGATAGGTGAAAAGTCGGGTTAGGAGTTTACAACGCTATCAGCTCTAACATGAGCAAACGTGAGACCCGTTGCATTGCAAATGCTTGTTATTTTTTTGCCCACGCCTGGCTAAACGGTTGCATGCCTTCCTGTGAGGGTGAGCTTAAATTGCTCACTACATCACCTCCGACTTTAGCTTCGCTGTGACAGTCTCAAGTGGGCACACGCAAAATCACGAATCCTCAGACTTGGCGCAGGGTTCGTCCTGAGACCATACCGGCGACCATCTTGGCAGTGGGAACTGGTTTCCCTTGCTGACTCGTCCTGTTGGGGCCCTTCCGGGAAGTTGGATCAGCCCTGGAGTATTCACTGATGATCCGGTAGAACTTTCAGCTGGAGTGACACCGGTATCAAATGGTTCAAGCATCACCAAGCCTGGCACTTTCAAGCTGTCCTCATTCTCCTTTAAGAGCTCAGGTTCCAAACTGGTCTGAACCACAATATGTTTCTGGCTGTAGCGTCTTGGCCTCGGCATGCTGTGATCATCGTACCTTTCACCGCGGTCACTGTCCAGGACCCCCTCTCAAAGGGAGTACAAAACTTGTACCCTGTGTGGAGGTCTGTTATTAACACCTGATCCCCAACTCGGAGTTGCTGCTGACTTGGCTGACTTTCTCATTGGGTTGCCTTCTTCTGGACTGTACCTCATTCTCCTGAAAGGATGCCGGCTGCCAGCCTGGCCCAGATGGAATGCTATTTTTTGCGATAGGCACACAGAAACATGTGGACTTCCTGTGCACAGTCTTGGTTTTGATTTACTGCACCTCTGAGTTCTCTATTCAGTGTTTTCATAAACCTCTCGGCCAGTGGTTTGTGGCCACTGCGGTGTTATCTTTCTGTGCCTGATGCCTAAAATCGAGTGATATTGGGCAAACTCTGTTCCTTGAAATGCTGGACAAATGTCAGTTTTGATGACAAATGGTATGCCAAACACTGCAAAGGTCTTTTACTGCAATGGGTTGGTATGGATGAATGCAGATGTTATCAACTCTACTAATAGTTATTTCGATCGGTCATCCACAATCACCAGAGTCAGTCTCCCATTTGGGGAGCTGCCAAAGTCCATATTGAACCTTTCCCAAGTGTGTTTGGTTGCTTCTTCAGTGATGACTAGAGCTGGAGCCTTAGGATTCCCTAGGAGCTGGCACCTGGGGCAGGTCTGGACCATTCCGTCCACTTTGCAGTCCATACCAGGGAACCATACTTTGCTCTGAATTCTGGCCTTCGTCTTCTCAATGTCTTGATGTCTTTTCTGATCCAGGGAAACCACATGGTCTTCGAGTTCCCCTGGGACAACTATATGACCCCCTCGCATGATGATTTCACCTGGCAAAGAACTGAGCTTATCTCATACTTCCCACATCTCTGTGAGCCTACATCTTTTGTCCGGGTGCAATTGATTTGCATCTTTCAGGAATAGGAGTTGGTGATCGCCTGTTCCACCTTTTGCAGCCCATCGTCCTTGGTGATCACTTGTCTTATGTTTTCCACTGTGAAGACTTAGGGGCATGCGATCTCAGTCACTTCATGGGCACATTTTCCTGCGCCTTCACTCTTATATTCTCCGGCCTAGGGTTCTGTGCGAGGATGTCTTGAAAGGAAGTCTGACAGATTCTTGGCTCCCAGCCAGTAGACAACTGTGAATCAATAAGACAAGAGCAGCACCACCCACCATTCAATCCGTGGTGTGGGTGGGAAGCGGTCCCCACAAAGAGGTTTGTGATCTGTGATTACCTTGAATTCACGTCCACAGATGTATAAGTGGAAAAAAATAACATTCCCATTTTATTGCCAAAGCTTCGCATTCAACAGGGGCGTACCACGTCTCAGTAGCTGTTAATGCAGCTAGTGAAAGCAAGTGGACTCCATAACCCTGGCTCATGTTCTTGTGTGAGTACCACTCCCAGGCCTACTGGGCACGTATCCACCACTAACTCTGTGGCTTTCTCTGGATTGAAATATGTCATGGTGGCATCCGTCAGGAGGGCATTCTTGATGCTTTCAAATGCTTCCAGCGCAGCGGGACTCCATGCCCATTTTGCTTCAGTCTTGGTAAGCACCCTGAGTGGCTCCCACAGGTTGGCCAGGTTTGGCAGGAAACTTGCACAATATGTTGCCATTCCCAGGAAGCTACGTATTTCTTTTGGACTATTTAGGGATAGTGCTTCTCTAGTTGCTGCTGATTTCTGTGGGTCTGCCTGCAGCCCTTCTTGTGAAAACACAAAGCCAAAGAACTTCATCTTTGACTCGAAGAACGAGCACTTGTCCTTATGCAATGTCAGCCCACTTTCCTTCAGGCGTTGCAACTTGGCTTTCAGGTGTTTGTGGTGTTCGGCCAAGTTGGATGCAAAGATGAGAATATCATCATTGATATTCAGAACCCCTTCTAGACTTGACAGAGTCTCCCTGATTACATTTTGGAAAACCTCTGCAGCTGAGGAGATTCTAAATTTGAGCTGTTTGTATCAGTGCAGCCCTCGGTGAGTCATGAACGTTGTGATGTACCTATTGCCAGGATGGAGCACTAGCTGATGGTACCCAGTATATTGGAGAACCATTTTGCACCATTTAGGTCTGTAATTTTGTCATCCATTGTTGCCGTTATGTGTCTTTCCCTGCGGATTGCCCAACTGGGTAGCCTCATGTCAATGCGGTGCTGCATGGCTCCTGGCTGCTTGTTTTTTTCAGTGATGACAAGAGGAGATACCTACGGCGTTGGACCACATACTTTTCCAATTACGTCCATCTTCTTGAGTTTCTCTAGCTCCTCTATCCACATAGCATCATAGGTGGAATGGTACGCACGGGTGTCTCAGTGCTGTCAGCTGAATCACCTTATCAATGGGTAGTTTTACTGGGGGCCCTTTGTGTCATCCTAGTTTTGTGAATAGCTCTGGGAAGGGCTCCAGGATGTCATCTACTTGCAGGGCATGAATTGTTCTCGTGAAAAATACTAGGTCTAAATCTTTCGAGGCGTGGCATCCGAGTAGAGTGCCTTCTCCCTCCCATGACGTGGAAGCGAGCATTCACCTCATCTCTGCGTTTGACTTGTACGTCCGTCGTACCCACCAATGCCTGCGATTGTTTGGTCCCCATATGCATATATTAAGGCTTGAGTTGGGGTTATGGGAGCGTGTGGACATAGCAGTAGATATTATTTGATTCATAACATTTACTGATGCCACCATATCGATCAGTGCGGGTACCGTTGTACCTGTGACAGTTATTTGGCAGCATGGCTGGGGCTTCCGCCCTTTGCTGTAGGGAGCCATGTATAATATGAGGAATACATCCTCCTCTTCATCATCCTCAAAGGTTGTCCCATAGTCTTGCCACTTCTCTGGGTTTCTCTCCTCCATGTTGGGCTTGTCATCACTGGACAGCTGTCAGAGGGTTCTGGTGAAAGGGTGTCACCCTCATCCTCTTCGCCCTCTTTTGCATACCCTTGCAAAGTGGTTCAGCTTGTTGCATGCCAAGCATGTGCGGTCTGCCGCTGGGCATCGTTCTAGCGGGTGATGTTCTAGGCCACAGTTCCAACATGAGGCTTCTGTGGTTGGTCCTGCTCTTTCTCGTGATCCATCCGCCTGCTCCAGACCACGTCTACTGCATCAGTCTTGATTGTGGGGTTTTGTTGTGGATGTCAGTCTTCTGCCCCTTTGTTTAGTGCTTCTTTTATTTCTTTTGCCATCGCAGTGGATAGGTTGTACATATGTGCAAGTATCAATATATGTTCCAGTGAGATGCCTGGGTGTGGTAGAATTAGTTGCCTCAGTTGTGCAGCCCTGCACCATTGTATTATCTGAGCTTTGACTTCCTTAAACTGGTCATCATCAGTACATGTTTGCAAGTGCCCGTAGTCGAGTGTAGAACGTATCTTCTGATTCTCCCTCAATTTGACTGGCTTGATGCAATTTAAACCTCTCAAAATATGGATTTAATTGGAGGTCAAAATATGCATTTAGTGCATTGATGGCTACATCCTAGTCAGCAACAAATCCGGAAGCAAGAAGGTATTGGAATAGTTTGTATATTTTGCCACCCCCAAAGCATAGTAGCTGGGAGCTTTTGACTTCATTGTTGGTTTCTCTGGTTGCACAGAAATAGTTTTCTAGTCGGCCCACCCATGTTCATCATCTAGGTGTGGCTGTTGCAGGGTATGACAACTCGTTGAATTGTGCAAGTGCTCCAATTGCAGTGTCCACCGGGGTGGCTTTGTTGAGGGGTGTGCCCCATGAGCTTATCTGGCCTGCTCATTCTCACCCATGCTGCTGGATCTTTCTCTACCCCTACAGTGAGGGCACTGTGCGTTGTGATGTAGTCATGTGGGGGATGTGGCAGCTTGCCCACTGTGCTTGTCTTCTCTTTTCTATTACTTGTTTCTTTCTTTTGGCATTAACATTTCCTTAGTGCTTGTTTTTTCTTCCACCTTCTGCTGGAGCTCCCCATGAGATCAGCACAAAAGTAAGTATCGATGAGTATAATGAATTAATGAAGGGTAAGAAAGATGATATGGCTAAAAAAACTGATGCAGAACATGAGTATACAGGCGCAAAAACTGAAGTTGATGAAAAAAGTAACAAAGCGAACGCTTTGAAACAATTACCCTATATGGTGGGAACAATGTGATTAGGAGCACATTTGGCAATTAAGACAAAGGAAAAAAAATGGAAGGGTGAGTTGTTGATGTATACAAGCTGCTACATAGGGAGGTGCAATCCAAAGAGGGGTCACAAGAGGAGGCATGGGAGTGGCTTGGCGACCTTGTGTTCCCACTGACATTGGCAGATGGGCATCATCTTTCTTAATGTATATTCAAGTGTTTACTGCAAGGAATTTCCAAAATGCTCAGTGTCTATATTTAAATACATGGATACTATAAGGAAGGCACAAGTAGATTTTGGGGGAATGACGTGGTTGCATTATGATGAAGAATTTTGAGCAAGGTTGTTTTTAAAATCAGAGAAACCATAGGGGGAGGTAGATAATGAACTATGGGCACAATAGATGTATACTGTGAAACCCCCTCTAGCACTGCATACCACCAGTACTTTAGTGGTGCAATATCAGTCCTTTCAAGTGTGTCCCACCCTGGTGGGGGGGGGCGATCATGGGCTAGAGGTCAGAGCTTTAATTCTGGGGCATGTTGGAGCTTCAACAAAGGCTTCAGCCCATGCAGCCTATGCGAATACAATCATGAATGTGCAAAATGTAGAGGCAAGCATGCAGTGCTACAGTGTTTTGGGGAGCAGATTGTTCCAACATACACTAATACTGGCAGAGGCTGGAGGACAATACCACCCTGGCAACAAAGGCTTTTACGCCAATTAAGCTTCATGCACTTCTTCATTGGTTGTCTTTCTATCCTGACAGAGTGCGCAGCTTTACTTGAATAGGGTTTCAAAAAAAGGTTTTTAGCTAGGGTACCAAGGACCAAGGTATAGAAGATTGGCAAACAATCTACAGTCAGCTAAAGAACTGCCACAGATAGTGAGTGCCAAATTGTCCAAAGAGGTAGCTTAAGGAAGAAGGGCACTCCAGTCTGATTGTTGGCCTTTACCTGATCTTATAATTTCACCTCTAGGCGTAGTTCCTAAAAAATCATTAGGAGAATTTAGAATAATATGTCTCTTCTCATGGCCAGAGGGTCTTTCAGTAAATGATTTTATTGCCAAGGAAGATACAAAAGTGCAGTTTGCATCAGTAGATGAGGCAATGGCTTTGATCAGACAGTGTGGGGTGGGCACAGAGTTACGAAGTGTGTCATAAATGCGGCCATCAGACCTTTGCCAGGACACCCTCAAGATTTTTCCTTGCTTGGTTTGCAATTTGACAGAAGGCTTTTTGGAGATAAGGCATTACTGAAGGATTGCACTATATCTTGTCAGTTGCCTAACAAAACTTGGGGGACCCCCTGCAAAGTACATGGACTCAGACTCGCTCCAGGCCAGGGCACTTTGCTGAGGGGGCCCCCTGAAGCTCGGGCCCCCTGCCACTGGGGACTTTGTTACACCACTGTATCTTGTAAGCTCTTCCAAACCTTTAGTTCATTCCTGCAATGGTGGTTTACATTTCAAACAGGACAAGAGTTGGTAACAGCCTATCTAGATACATTTTTGTTTTTGGGCAAAGGAGGTGCAGGTGATTGTGAGACAGTGCTACAACAATTCTAAGCATTAGCTGAATAGTTGGGGGTTCATTTGGCTCCTGAAAAAACAGAAGGCTCAAGCACAACATTGATATTCCTCAGTAGTAAATTGGACATTACAAACATAGAAGCTAGAATGCAGCAGAGTAAGATACAAGAAATCTTAACATTACTGCAAGAAGCAATTTTTTCACCTAAACTAGCACTGTGACAAGTTCAAAGACTTTTAGGACATTTTACATTTTATTTGTAAAGTGGTAAGAGCTGGCATTCACCGGGAGTTTAGGGAGTTTATCACTTCAGGAGTCACATGTCCACAACACAGAATTAGGATAATGGCAGCGGTGAGAGCAGATTTTGAAGTTTGGTCAATCTTTCAGAAGCATTTCAGTGGCGTGACAATGTGGTATTTGGATGAGGATTTCACTTGGCTTCCACAAATTTACTCTGATGCGGCAGGTGGTTTTGGACTATTCTGGGAAGGGTGATGGTGTTTAGAGAGGTGGTCTGCTGAATGGATGGAAGAGAGAAGGAGCACTGCCTTCTTAGAGTTTTTTATCATTACCCCTTCCAATGTGGGGCAAAGTATTGGCAAAAAAGACTGTGACTCTCAATGTCGACAACCAGACAATGGTAGGGTTAGTGAATGGACAGGAGGCAAAAGATAAGCTATTAAACGTGTTGCAACGCTTTATGCTGGGATGTCTCATGTTTAATATTGTGTTTAGAGCAAAACACGTGCCAGGTGTAAATGATAACATCGCAGTCATTGTCTCGTTCACAGTGGAAGGCATTACATGGTTTGGCGCCCCATGCAGATACAATGAAGACAGAGGTATGGCAGAAGTTTGGCAACTAGAAAACTAACGATTTTAAGGCTTGGAGAGAATTCCATTGCTAAAAGCACCAGGTCAGTATACAGGCAAGCGTTAGGGGAGTTTGGATTGTGGGGCATTAAGAACAGGTGCAAATATGTATGGTGTGGCGACCAGAAGAGAAGATGTTCTGTGTTTTACACTGAGTAACATCGAGAAAGTAAGGTCAGTCAATACTATGAGGTGTGGCATTTTATGGAAAGTTCTTTTGGGGATATAAGCCCAGTGCTGGCGAGATGGGTAAAATGATGTTGCAAGGCTGGACTAAAGAACAGCAGACACAAAGAGAGAAATGGGAACTCATTACGTTATCACTGTTACTTTCAGTAGTCTGTGATCTCAAAGGGACTTGTATTTCTGAATTTGAGTTCTTGTTGTTCCGATTGGGAATGCCGTGGTTATTTTCTGGAGCATTTAGAACATCAGAACTATTAGGGGTTGGATATGATGCTGGGATGTAATCTACAGATGTCAGTAAACAGGACACTACGTTGTTGGTTTATTTTCATAGGCACAACACAAATTTGAAGGGTAAAGGCACTAAAATTATGATGAAGACCATAGGTAATGAGTTGTGTATGGTGGCGGCTTGGGAACAATTTATGAAAGCAAGGGGAAATTCGGATGGCATACTATTTTGTCACCAGAATGGCACACCATTGAGATCTTCTCAATGCTTTGGGGGCATGAGGGAAATGTTATACAAGGGAAAAGAGCAGAATGCTTTGGCACACATTTGTCAGTACAGCTGAAGCTTCTGAAGCCAGCAAATTGTTTTTTTTTCATTCAAACAGATCATGCAACTTGAACGTTGGTCTTCAGAGTGTTGTTTATGTTACACTAGACTGATGGAAAATAGGCAATAAAATGTTTTGACATTATGCTATCTCTGTTTCAGGTTGTATTGTGGGTCCCAATAAGCCATATTTCCCCATCTGTATTGTACGACATTAATTTGTCAAATGGGCAGAAAAGGAAGCAAAGTGCCATACTTTTGGGAAGAAACTAGGATTTCGTACTAGTGAATTTAAGGTTGAGTGGTCAGGCAAAGGGGGTCTAGGTGGGGGCAATTGCTGCCTTGCCTATCTGATTTAGTGAGAGTGAGGACTTGCCCGGATGTCGTGTTAATAAATGCAGGTGAAAATGACTTAGTGCAACTGTCCGATTTGGGCCTTTTGATAGACATGAAAAAAGACCTTGACATGATTGGGAGAGCATGGGCAGGCAGGTTTGTTTTCTGGACAGTGCAGATACTGAGAAGGGTTTAGAGAGGGGCACTGAAATATAAAGCAGTTGAAAAGGCAAGGTGTAAAGTCAATAAGAAAATGAAATGCAGCATTTTAGCATTACATGACTAGGTCTAGGAGGACTATGGGTCCCTCTTATGGCCATTTCATCAGGCTGTGAATTGCCTGTGTGCCACCTCATATGTAGTGCACAGTCAAATCATCCCCTGGCAGGTTTCTTGCTTTGGCACTATGTCTATAATACTGCACAGGCACAAAGGCAAAGTAAAAGGTTCTCTCATTTCAGGCAAAAGAGGGAAAGCTCAAGCACAGATTCTGTGCCAGTGTGATCCATCCTCCACAAGGAGCCTCTTAAGAATCTACAGCCTTATCTGTAATTCCAAAGTGCACCAGGGCACAAAAAATGGGTAGAAATGTTTCCTGCATCCCCGGGGAACATAGTATAATGTGGACCCTCAGTCAAAATTATGCTTCAGGTGCATTGTCATGTCATGTCCTGTCATGTCATTCTGTATAGAATACAGTGGGTATCCTGGCACCAAAAGCAGGAACTGTATGAGCGAAGTCAGGATCGGGCCTAGGTGAAGAGCCAGGTCTTCAGTTGCTTATGGAATTCAACAACTGAGAAGGAGGCTCTGATGTGCAGTGGCAGGTCATCCCACACTTTAGGAGTGATGTAGGGGAAGACATGACCTTCAGATCTGGTGTGTGTGTGCTTAGGAGGCCTGATGAGTGGAAGTGTCTGGCACGTTTGTGGAAGTTATGTGGTTGTTGAGGTATGTGGTGCCAGTGTTGTGTAAAGCTTTGCATGTGTGCATGAGAAGCTTGAAGAGTGCATGTTCATGGTTTGGGAGCCAGTTGGGTTCTTTGAGGTGCATGTAATGTTAACGTGGCGTGGGAAGTTGAGGGTGAGCCTGGCAGATACGTTTTGTATTATCTGGAGTCTTCTGGTCAGTTGAGTCTTGATTCCAGGTGTAAGGAAACAGACCATTAGTTGTGTGCCCTTCACAAGTGATGGGTCCACTTTTGTCCCCCACTGGGGGCCAATCACCCCATTGTAGTGCTAAACTCTCTTGGGGTAGCAGAAGTGGTGTGGGCTAGTAATCACCCCTCAATGGCATGCAACAACAGCACTCAATAAATAATTGTATAGTCTGTGCATTTTGTTTCAAAAAAGGAAAGTACATTTATTACACTCAAACTATTCAATACTATGCAGTAAGTTACAAATATCCACAAGACTGATAGAAATACCTTTTGATGACGTTGTGCAATCACTGTGACCACTTTAAGGGCCATACAAATACATCAGGCAAGTATACTGACATGGCCAAAGATTCAGGATCAATTAACCACTTATCAAAACATCATCATTTTAGGGCTAAATGCAATAACCAAAAATAGCCAAATGTGGATGCACATATTAATATTAATAAGGCATATGCACTTTGATCAATAGATACTGTCAACAGCATTATTTCAATAAAGCATTTGCAAAATGTATTTCTCATGGAACTGTGTTAGTCAGATCTAACAGTCTGTGTGCTTTTTAAGTTTCGCCTGTACGACACGTAATTGCGTGCTCTGCTTGCAAAGTCTTTTGTTGATAAAAAAAAGTCTCAAAGGGGGCTTAGTATCCACCCCCCCCCCCTTACTTACCATTCATAGGATTCCTGCTCACTCACATTTTCTGGCTTCTGCCTGGTCAGCAGCCTCACGGTCATGCCCTTAAGGTTCACTTCCCCTTTCTCTGCTGTTCTTTGGAGCCTGGACCAAGTACATTTTCCCGCTGGCAGCCAGTGGTTGGCAGTTAGTCTCCATCCACAGTCGCATGCTTCGCAAGGTACTCTTTTTTTAATTACTTTTTAGTGCTCCATAAGTGTGCCTGTGTTTTAAATGGCTGCTTGCTTTTTTGTAGGCACGTCGAGATTAATTGATTTGCCCAGAATCACAGGATGTTGAGCTGATGGAGAGAGTCCAATGCAGAAGCTGGACTGGCTCTCGGGCCCACATTTTCTCAGCTCAGCATCCCCATCCCTCTCCCCTCTCTGGAACACACACACACATACACCCTCCTCAACTCATTGCCTTCCTCTAAGAGAATGACAAGGCACCCCAAGCCCTCCATATATCATCTTACAGACAGGACCAGTGATGAAAGGAAACACATCAAATAGATGTGATCCCCCAGGAGTTGCGCATTCGGTAACAGCACATTTATGAGTTATGTTCCATTCAACAGAGAAGCCAGAACCAACCGTAGCCTCTTCAGGCCCCTGTGAAATGTGATTATTACACTAGGCTTTGCACATCTGTCCCTTTACACATATGTCCCTGGACAATCCGTTGTGTATTATGGTCTAGCGTCAAGAAACCTATGCTGAATGAGTGCTCTACCAACATATTATACTTAGTAGTGTTAAGTATAAAACTAGTACATTCAGACGGCATTCCTTGTAGCACTCATAAATTGGCAGATTAGTTTGATACAGTAACGTGTACTTGATTTGCTGCAGTCAACAACCCATGAAAAGTAATGCGTGGATTTCAAATAACTGTATCACATATGGGTGATTATCCCTATTTCATGCAAATTAATTACTTGTGTTACTTCGGGGCGCTGTGAACGCAACCAAATATGTTCCTGCATGATGGTGCCTTTCGATCAGTCATCTGTATATTGAATTTCTTGCACACGAGGAAGGTTCTGACTGTTTTTTAGGGTCGAGCCTGCGTTGCATGCGCTGGCGCATGCGTAACGCAGGGAGACTCTTTAGTATTTAGAAAAGGGCTCCGAGCCCTGTCAACTTCACGTCAGTGCTTTTTATTGGTTCGTGGGCTTCCCCAATAAAATCCGCTTGCTTTCATTAGTCGAAGGCACGCATATGGCATGCCTTTTCCGGTGGCAAGCCCTCCTCCAGCGCAGCGACCAAGTACAGAAAACATGCGAGGCTCGCTGTTTTCCATCGGGCTCGTGGCCTTTTTTTTTCTCTAATTTAGAGCGCGATCTCGCTTGGCAGAAGTCGAACGCTTTACAACCTTGAATTCACTTTTTTGGGTTGTGTACATAAATACACTTTTGCCCGATAGGTGAAAAGTCGGGTTAAGAGTTTACAACGCGATCAGCTCTAACATGAGCAAACGCGAGACCCGTCGCATTGTAAATGCTTGTTTTTTTTCCTCTCTGGTATAAACTACAGAAATCGCTGGCCTGTCGTCTAGGCACAGACTGCAGAAAGCACGGGCCAGGACATTTGCCAAGCAGCAGCGGATGTCCCGCCTGCTCTTTTTATTGCGCACAGAGGCTCAATCATTCCTGCTTAGCACATGTTCTGCATCCGGTCAACTGTAAATCAGGCTCCAGAGCCTCTAGTGTTGTGAGAACCGAGTCTGTGCGCACTTGTTAACCCTTGCTCTGTGTGAAGATGTACCTTAACCGTCCTTGACTTTAAAGAACACAGAATGACCTTTGGAAAGAGGGTCAGTGGAGGTCACATGTGTTCACGTGCCCTGGCAGCAGCATGTGCAGGAAGACAGCAAAGAGCACTGTGCTGAGGTCAGTGACAGTCATGTACTATTCGACCGGCAGCTTTCCTAGCATCCCCACCCAGTCCACACTGTGGTATATGAACAGCGTCTTGCAGTAATGACAGCTGCACTCATGGCGCTGCACAAAGCGTCACCACATGCTCACCACACACAGGCCCTCATTCTGACCTTGGCGGGCGGCGGAGGCTGCCCGCCAAAGTCCCGCCGTCAGGTTACCGTTCCGCGGTCGAAAGACCGCGGCGGTAATTCTGACTTTCCCGCTGGGCTGGCGGGCGGTCGCCTTCAGACCGCCAGCCAGCCCAGCGGGAAAGAGGCTTCCACGACGAAGCCGGCTCGGAATCGAGCCGGCGGAGTGGAAGCTGTGCGACGGGTGCAGTTGCACCCGTCGCGTATTTCACTGTCTGCGCAGCAGACAGTGAAATACATGTAGGGGCCCTCTTAAGGGGGCCCCTGCAATGCCCATGCCAGTGGCATGGGCACTGCAGGGGCCCCCAGGGGCCCCGCGACCCCCCCTACCGCCATCCGGATCTCGGCGGTCCGACCGCCGGGATCTGGATGGCGGTAGGGGGGGTCGGAATCCCCGCGGCGGTGCAGCAAGCTGTGCCGCCGCGGAGGATTCAATGGGGCGGCGGTACACTGGCGGGACCCCACCAGTGGTGCCGGTCCGACCGCGGCTTTACCGCCGCGGTCGGAATCCCCATTGGAGCACCGCCGGCCTGTCGGCGGTGCTCCCGCGGTCCTCCGCCCTGGTGGTCAAAGACCGCCAGGGTCAGAATGACCACCACAGTGCCTAGAGGTAGTAACCAAGTGCAGCGCATAGTGGCAACTAATCGGTCACAGCCTGCACTGCCAATTTAAAATACACTGCAGGTTATTGTATCAGCTGCCAGATTATCGCTACTACTGCCACACGTACTGAGCCACTGCTGGATTCGAGGCGCTAGGCTTGTGCACACAACTTCATTATGTCACACTTGTCCTCATGTCCGGTCTTCCCATTCTCTGCCCAACTTTTTTTCTTCTTCTCCAGATCAGTCTCTTCCCTCTCTCTCTCTCCATTACCCCTCTACCCCTGCCTTGCTTGGCCCTCCTCGGTTTCACACCTCCTCACTCTCTCTCTTCCCTTCACAGCGCTTGAATATGGCCCCACCTTTCTGCACCTTCCGTGCTCTCCCTTTCCTGTCCTACCTTCCCTTAACCCTGTCTTCGCACTCTCTACCCATCTTCCTTTCACATACATCCGCCCTTCTCCCCCGTTCCCAAGCTGAAGACAAAGAAGGAAGGGATGGAGTCCTTACTCCTCATCAGGCAGAGGTCAGTGAATGACAGGCACCATGACCCTGCCTGACCCCTGGCAGCCTAGAGGTAGGGTCTCTATGGCCTAAGGCTGCTTGAGTCCAAAATCACAAGTGGTGAACAGTAATGTGAAGCAATTCAAGAAGGTACCCCATGACGGCAACTGAAATGAGACTTTGAAGGTTTCACCTCAGACAGCGCATGCGCTGTCGGTGAAATCTTTTAACAAAAAAATAAAAAAAACATATTGCACAGAAGCACAGGCTGCTGTGCAACATCACTTAAAGAGAACAAGCATCGTCAAAGCCAATAGGTTTCACCTATGTCAACTCTATTGGCTTTGTCCTTGTCTGTGTCATAGCACCTTTTTTACTTTACATGATATTGCACAACAGCTCAACTACTCTGCAATATGTAAAAAGAACACTGATAAAGTTAATGGAATTTGCATAGGCAAAACCTATTGGCTTTGCCAATGCTTGTTATGTATGTTCAACCTGTAAAAATGCAACTATAAAAACAGCTATTAGAGAGATCCACATTTAGATCACAAAGCATGTAACTATCATCATCATCATCATCATCATCCGCTTTATTTCGGTAACAATATACCATAAAAGCACAGTACAAAAAAATATTTAAAAAGATAAAACATGAAATCTATGATTTTAAAAGAGAAAAAAGAGAAAAAGACTTTAAAATACAATAAAACTAAAGGACCGAATCAAAGTACATGAAAATTTAAATAAATAAGTAGGTATAGGCACACATTGTCTAGTCTATACAATTAGTCCTGCATTATATTGCACAGCCATATAGTTACATTACCTACTGTCTGTGGCAATGGCTAAAGTTTGCCTTTTAAAATTCCAAGTCGGGAGGGCCAAATTGATTTGAAGAATTTTGACAAAGAACATGCCAATAGTGCAGATGGATCCGATTTGAGGATCCTAAAGCTGGTCGGCAATTCCTGAATCCAATCCGCTTGCATAAAGGGATAATCCAGCGTGCCCTCTGTTTAGAGTATGCGGCACATTGGAAAAAGACACGCATGGGTCATGGATTCTTTGTAGCCAGATCCCATTGGACATAACTTGGACTTATCAGCTGAGTTGGACCATTTGTAAGTTAAAGTGCGCAGGGGGAGAAACCCTACTCTGAATCTGATGTACAAAGCGCGTGGAAATGGGGAAAGTATTGTGTCCATATAATATTCAAACTCATAATTGCATTTAATTTGCACAAACTGCTAGTCATAGTGAAGAGAGAAGCATCAGTTAAGTGCAAAGTTTGGACATTGAGCCAGTATGCATCCTTTAGGATCTGAATGGCATTTTTTGGAATGGAAAGTGGATCTGTCCAATAGTTCCCCAGCCCAAGCGTAAAAAGAGTTCACTCTACATAAATGCACCACTTGATTTTCGCAGTGGTGCTGGTGCTCGCCAGGTTTCTCAGCCCAAGTCTGTAGGGTATAAGAGAATCTGAATCCAGTGCAACAATGGCCTTAGGGCAGCAATCTGATTTATTGGAAGAAAATTTAGATCCATTCGAATTGGCAAAGATGGAGTACTAGGAGGAACCCTTA
Organism: Pleurodeles waltl; assembly: GCF_031143425.1. NCBI lineage: Eukaryota > Metazoa > Chordata > Amphibia > Caudata > Salamandridae > Pleurodeles > Pleurodeles waltl. The sequence goes on along the minus strand of NC_090440.1, from coordinate 1,225,611,959 downwards.
ATAGCTTCTTTAGAAAGGAGTTTTCCACTCTTTCCAGGTCCTCCAGGTTGCAGTAACCCCATAGTTCGGCTCCATAAAGAGCCCCCCGCTTGCTTGGGATTTATATATTTCTATAGCCGGAGTAACTGCAAATCTGGGGGACCCGCTGCAAATCTCGCGATGCCACCCGCCCTTTGTTTTAGGCACATTGCTGATTTTTGGAGGTGGGCATGCCATTTATGTTAATCTTCCAGTTTTAAACCTAGATAATCAAAGGCTCCCACTCTTTCCAATAGGGTGCCCTCCAGGCAGATGTGTCTCCTCATCTTGTACCTTGCATCCCCAAATACCATATATTTAGTTTTGTTTGATTTAATTTCTAGGCCATGGTCTTTACAAAAAGCGACAAACGCCATAAACAGATTGGAAAGACAGTGGCCGTTTGTGATATTAACAATGTGTCATCAGCGAATAGCAGACATGGGATCTTTTGCCCTCCCAGTTTGGGGGCATCATTGGAACATTCTAGAAGGTAAGGGATGCAAGCATTTATAAATAATAAGAAGAATGTAGGAGCCAGGACGCAGCCCTGCCTCATGCCACGATTTATAGGAAACTCAGATGTTAACTCACCATTCCGGCCCCAACGGATTCTAGCACAATTATCAGTATAAAGATCTTTAATTATGTTTATCATGGAACCAGGGACCCCTGTGGTGCTCATGACTTCCCATAACTTTTGGCATGGGACAAGATCAAAGGCAGATTTCAAATCCACAAATGCCACAAAAAGACGGCCTGAGTTCACATCAACTGTTTTCCATTTCACACAGAGGAAACAGAATACCTGATCAATTGTGCCCACTTTATCTATAAACCCCGCCTGAAGATGGCTGAGCACTTGGTTATCCACTATCCATTTTTTAAATCTATTTACGAGCTGATAGCAGAACATTTTTTGTAAATTATCTAAAAGGCTTATAGGTTTATAGTTTCCTGGAATTCCTCTCTCTCCCTTTTTGTGTATAGGCACAATGGTTGCTTTTTTTCCAAGATGGAGAATATGATCTGTTTTCCAGAGCAGCATTTGAGACCCTGTTCACGTACGGGCCCCATTTGTTCAAGTCAGCTTTATACATATCAGAGGGGATGCCGTCTGGCCCTGGAGCCTTCCCTGATTTTTAGGCAATAATGGTAAGCTCGGTTTCTTTCAGTGAGAAGGGAGTCAGGACAGACAGAGCCAGATTTTGGGATAATGGCCCCCCGGACTTGCAAAATCACAGTCGGATAGAGATCCATACAGTTCCTCGAAGTGGTTAAGCCAAACTTCAGGAGGATTGTAACACTCTGGTTTTGGTGCCTGATTTTGAACATTTCGGACCACCAGAGACCAAAAACGTTTGGAGTCGGAAGCCCTAGCGGGCTGTGCCAGTTCTCTCCATAGCGCATCTTCCCAGTCATTTTTACAAGACTTACACGTGGAGGCCCAGTTTCGTCTAGCTTTGACAATTTCTCCTCTATCTTTTGTTCTGAGTGCTTTTATCAAAGAACACTTGGCCTCTCTACATCTTTTGTCAAACCACTTATTGCTGGGATGGAAAGATGAGTGGGCTACGAACCTGGCAGATTTAAAAAACACATTTTTAAGAGTTGAAAAGAGGTCCAAGTGAAGAGACATAACCTCAGTAGAGGTAAGTGAAAGGTGATCAAAGAAGCTGGTGACTAGACACTAAAATGCATAGTTTGCCCCACAATTTCTTAGAGTTCTGAGAGGAGTCCCATCTCACCACACGCTTACTGCCGGATACTTTCAACGCTCCAAAGGATACAGAAACAGGGGGAGGCACAATGCCTAAGAAGAATTGTCATATGCTATTAGAAGGGGAGCATGGTCACTAGTATACTGGTTTCCCACTTTCATATCTTTTTTATGATGCCAGACCCTTAGGTCAAAAAGGACAAAATCCAATGTACTGCTATAAAGCCCCCTAAAGAAAGTCGGTCTTACAGGGTTATCAGCAGGAAAACGCCCATTATCAGGGCGAAGACCGTTGAGTATCATAAGATCAATTATCTGCATGGCCCTAGTACTAGCTTTTAGGGGGATTTGTCTGCGGAGAATAGGTAGGGATGTTCCATATGGCGCCTTCAATCTGTGTAACCTCTGCAAAAGCAGAGTTGGGCTCGATTGGGGCATTAAAGTCCCCGGCTATAATAATATGGTGCGTTGGGTGAAAACTCAATACAATGGTGTTCAGAAGCTCTATGATAGGGGACTGCTGATGGGGGAAATCCGGTTTGTTGTAAATATTCAAGCACAGGACAGGGGGACCCGGATTTGGCTGTATAATTATGGCCAAGATATCGTAAGAATCTATCTGTAATTCCTTTACCCCACCCACCTCATTTTTACCCAAGTGATGAGGCCCCCAGCAGCTCTACCAGCAGGGGACGGTTTAGAAGGTTTTAGAAAAAGAGCAAAACCCCTGCCTATGCATGCTGTTGGTAGCCCAGGTTTCCTGGAACATGCAGATGTTGAAGTTATCAATGTACGCCCCCCCAATCTGGATCAGCTAGATTGCTGCTGATGCCAGCTACGTTCCAGGACAGGAACTTAGCTGTTGATGGAGCAGTAAGATAATTAAATTCATGAGTCGCTTCAGCTGAGAGGGGCTACTAGAATGCTCAACAGGATTTGTACTTGTTAAGGTATCTGTGAGGTCAAATAATGGCCTCCATGAAAGAGCAGGTCCTAGAGCTAGAGAGGTGTTAGGAGATGGTGATACAGCTGAGCAGAGGCTGGTGATACTATCGTTGGGCAGAAGCAGGTGTAGTCAATCAATGTCAGAAGTGGCCCCCTGGTAGTCAAGATCGCACATATTCTTGGCTTTGGGGACAGGTCCGATGGCCTTCAAACAAGCTCGTCCAGGTGCTGCCCCATTAAAAACAAGGTGACCCAGAACCTTGAGCGATGTTATGGGAGTCGGAATTGACAAGGGTTTTGGCCTTGCAGTATCTCTATCGCTCAGAAAAATAGCAGTTCCCTTTCATATATAATTGCGTGCTTCCATATGTAACAGCCCCCTTACCAGTTGGGAGCTAGTAAGATTGAGTTTTATAACATCCCTGGCACCAGATCTACTAGGAAGACGATCTGCTGATAATATGTCTGCATGAATAATTGAGCCACAGCCTCTAACATGCCGTAGCCAATGTGTGGCCTTATTGATGAGCGAAAATTTGTCTTCCCGTTGATTCGGGATAAGGAAGGTACATTGCACATATAAATATATTGGCCACTACTAGAGTGGGCACGCTGGTTGTATGCCAATGTAAGGCCCCATTCCAAATTCACGCGAGAGTGGGTTTCCACTGCAGGGTGTTTTGCACTTTCAGAGATGATCGCTGGAGTTTTGCGACAATGTGCTGACTTTATAATGCCCAAGCAATCATTGGGACTTGGAGACGGGCCAGAAGAAGAGAAGATATCAGTGTTAGGAAGGACAATCTTAGTTCCATGAGCACAGGGGAAATCTCTCCTCGATGCAATGAATCTGAGGGAGCTAAGAATTTCTGTCATTAGGGTTTTCATCTCACCTACTTCATTTTTCAAGCTGGTCACCAAAGATGCTAAGGGGGTCATTCTGACCCTGGCGGTAATTACCGCCATGGCGGAGGTCGGCGGTAGCACCGCCAACAGGCTGGCGGTGCACCACTGGGCATTCTGACCGCGGCGGTTCAGCCGCGGCCAGAAACGGAAAGTCGGCGGTGTACCACCGACTTCCCGCTGCCCTTGAGAATCCTCCATGGCGGCGGAGCGCGCTCCGCCGCCATGGGGATTCTGACACCCCCTACCGCCATCCTGTTCCTGGCGGGTCTCCCGCCAGGAACAGGATTGCGGTAGGGGGTGCCGAGGGGGCCCCTGGGGGCCCCTGCAGGGCCCATGCCAATGGCATGGGCACTGCAGGGGCCCCCGTAAGAGGGCCCCACGAAGAATTTCCGTGTCTGCTTTGCAGACACTGAAATTCGCGATGGGTGCAACTGCACCCGTCGCACCTTCCCACTCCGCCGGCTCCATTCTGAGCCGGCGTCCTCGTGGGAAGGGTGTTTCCCGCTGGGCTGGCGGGCGGACTTTCGGCGGTCGCCCGCCAGCCCAGTGCGAAACCCAGAATGACCGCCGCGGTCTTTTGACCGCGGTACGGTCTTCTGGCGGTTCCCGCTTGGCGGGCGGCAATCACCCCCTAAGTCTTTTTGGAGAGAAGCACTCACAGATTTAGATAGGGTTGCTCTGGGGGAGGGTGATGGTGAAGCAGGATTTATTTGGGCGTGATCCTGGTCTTGTACCTCCAGTAGTGAAAAGCGATTAGAACACGGAATTTCGTGAATAATGGCGTCTATTTGCGGAACTTCAGATATGGGATGAGTTGCAGAGGGTATTGGGCTGGCGTCCAACAGAGATACGTTGAGGAGCCGGCGCCTGTTGGGAGTCTCTATTAGATTGTGAGCCGCTGTTGGTATGAGACCCAGCAACTAAAAATGGAATAAGAGTGCCCGTCCTCGGCTCCTTCTGTGTATTTCTCTCTTTTGTGCTCAAGATTAATTCCACCTCTTCTAATAAGGTGTCAATCTCTTTTGTCACACAATTTGACAGGGGTCTCATAGCTTTAGTAAGTTTAGGAATCTTTAGGTGAGCTGAATCCGGAGCGGGCTGCGCCTCGCCTTGCGTTTCCCCATTGAGAATATAGATACACAACGCTAACAGAGGTATCGTGCTTTAACAATTCTAAGAGTTAAGTGAGCCACAGGCCCTACCTTGGGGCTCAGAGGGGATGCCCAGCCTGGCCTTGGATGGTCTTGGACGGCCATGGAAGGGCCTGCCCTTGGCCCGGGCTTTGCCCGGGCGTGTCCCGTGCAGCAGCGGTGCACGGTGCGCTTTGTAGTACCCTGTTGGTGGAGCCGCCCCCTGCCAGCAAACAATCCAAAGGGATCCTTGGACTTAGAGTCCCACCAGGATCCACGGAGTCAGGGAAGCATGTAACTATAAACCTCGTCCCTAGAGGGCACCAGACAGCATGCTCATTATTTTAAAAACCTACAGGCCACACCAATTGTGACCAAAAACTTAGCCCCTAGAGAACACTGCACTCCCAACTGTAGAGCACATGCTCCATCCTGGAGAGTGCTTGAAAACTTGGCAAAAATCCTTGGCTGGTCCTTTTCTACGTGGCCCCACACACTTAGGGTCTGTTCCTCGATTAATTATTTTGGAGGTGCTGTGGCACTTCTGCACCCCTCCTTCATATATCCCTGAAGGTTTGGTGGTGATAATTGCCATTTGGGGACCACCACTTAGGTGAAACATTGGGCCACTGTGAGCTCCCCCCCCCCCATGGCATTATGGGGCACTTCCTCCAGAGCATTAATATTGAATTAATGGCTCGGCTGACTCTTTGATGTAGCTGCATGACCTTTTGGATTATTCAGTTTTTGAGGGTGCCCTGTCCCACTTTGGCACCCCTGTGCGTCCTTCACGGTGGGGGCAGTAGAGGGAGCCCACCTCTTGCTGCACCACCCGCTCCCCACATGCACAGCGTTCTTCTGATCTGCCACAGGAGCCAGTAGGTCTGTCCGCTCCTGTGGGCAGGAAGCTGCTCGTCGTGAAGGCCACCCACTCCCCCTGGGCATGGGAACAGGGAGTAGGGTGGGCCTGCCACTACTGGGGGGGGTACAGTGGAGCTCTCCCTGCACCTGCCGGTGTTGGGGCCCCTCCCTGCATGTCTCAGCAGCGCAATAGCTCTCCAAGTTTATCATTGGCAGTGGGGGCCTGGAGTTGGAATCCTGGATCCCATTGTAGCTCCTTGGTGGGGCACGATGATGCACCCTGTTCCTTTTGGCTGTGAGGCCCCAGGGATGGGGTCCCGGCTTCCAGTGCGTACTGCGGTCCCCTCCCCAGGCTAGGAATTGCAGGGATTACGTGCTGTGACCCAGAGGAGTTTGAAGTACTTGGGCAATGGAGCTCCACACATCCGGGCCTCACCAGTGGGTCAAATCCTTTGTCTGCTCATATCACAGGCTCCATTGGGCCGCTTTACATGCTGTTGGGTTTACTTGCATCCTGGAGGTGAGACCTAGCCACCTGGAGCACTTTCCTCAGGCCTCTAAGGTGGTGACCTTTGCAGGGGGCTGATTCTACTGGCTTGCTGCACCAGCCTTTGTTCTTTGTTTCCTCTGGAGCTTCCCTCCTCCTTGGTGCAGAAGCCCAGTCTTTCTCCCAACTAGTCCTCAGGTGGTGTATGAGGACAAGTTTCCCCGTTCATGGGAAGAGCCTCACTGGTCCTTAGCCCAGATGGCATCAGAGGATTCTTCCTTCAAACTGTCCATGGCTGCTGCTTCCAGTCCCAGTGTCCAGCAGAAAGTTACAACCAAGAGAGAGCCATCTTCCTTGTGCAAGAACGTTCAAGTGGGGGCAGAAGGTTCCAGGAGTGAGGCACCTCTGGCCTATGCTTGGATGCCACATCACCTCTCCGCTCTTGTCCCAACTTTCCTACACAGCCATAGTGCAAGGGTGCCTGTGTTTCCGGGAATGATTATTTATGTACTGGAAGGTGTCCCTTCTAGCACATAAATAATCAATAATGGTGATTTGCTTAGTCCTATGTGTGCTGCACAATGCAGCACGCATAGCAGTAGTAAGTCGTCTCCATTTGATGATTGTTTATGTGCAGGAAGGGACACTTTCCCGCACATAAACAACCATTAATGGCGTTTTGCTCTTCCTATGTGTGCTTCAGAATACAGCACACAGAGGAAAAGCAAAAACGAGGAGAAATAAAAGTATTTATCCTTGTTGCACCATGCTAACGCCACCCCTTGAGTGGCGTTAGTTTTTGACGCCACCTCAGGTTTGAGAATCCCCAAAAATCTGAGGCAGCGTCAAAATCCAATGGGTGTTGCAGTAGAAAGCCGCTTTGTAATAATGGGGCAGGACATTGTGCCACCAGAACGACAGTAAAAGTCATGTTCCAGTGGCTCAATGCCCTTGTAGATGAGGGTCTTCATCTCGTCAGTTCCCCCTTTTGGATTTTTGTCATTTTTTATGTTCTTCTAATTTGTTTTGGGTTTTTATTGTTTTGCATTTTGACTTTTTAACTGCCTTGGTACTGCATAAATACTTTACACATTGTCCTAAGTTAAACTTGTCTGCTCTCACCATAGTTATCAGGGTGTTGAGCTCAGATTAATTTAGTGACCTGAGGGTTTACCCTGACAAGTGTTTAGGTGGGTAGTCACCCACCCCAAATAATATTCCAATTTATTACACTCATCTGTTTGATTAGTAGTGTAGGTCAATAATTACAACTCCAGCTTCCAGTTACTAATTAAACATTCAGAAAATTTCCAGCTTCTGTATATATTAATTTGTTAAATAGTCTATAAAAATACTGCACATATTTTATGTGTAAAAACAAGTGCATATTAACGTGGTTAATGTACAATATTTGCTCTTCATACCAAGATAATTTGAAGAGATATGTATCTGTTTTAATTGATGCAATGTTTGCATACATTTACACGACTGAGGAGGAGGTGTGAATCGAGGAGGAACCTGCTTCAGACGGAGGTTGGAGATGCCACGGAGGGTGTGCAGTGTTAGACTTGGCATTCTTGTTGTGATCGCCCCTAACTTTTTTGCCTCTGCGTCCCAGGTTTTTGGTGTGTGCTGGACTCTGTTTTTGCTGTTTTTTATACTCTGGGCATTTTACAAGTGCTAACTAGTGCTGAAGTGCAAGTGCTCCTATATAAAACATATGTGTAATTGGCTTATCCATGATTGGTGTATCTGGTTTACTAGTAAGTCCCTAGAAAAGTGTACTAGAGGTGCCCATGGCCTGTAAATCAAATGCTACTAGTGGCACTACGGATACTTGTTGTGCCACCCACATTAGTAGCCCTGTAAACATGGCTCAGGCCTGCCACTGCAGTGTCTGTGTGTACAGTTTTAAACTGCCAATTTTACTTGGCAAGTGTACCCACTTGCCAGACCAAAACCTTCCCTTTTCATACATGTAAGGCACCCCTAAGATAGGCCATATGTAGCCCCTCGGGCAGGGTGCAATGTATGTTAAAGGTGGGACATGTACTGATGTGTTTTACATGTCCTAACAGTGAAATACTGCTAAATTCGGTTTTCACTGTTGCAAGGCCTATCTCTCTCATAGGTCAACATGGGGGCTGCCTTTAAATATTATTAAAGTGCAAATTCCTTTTGAGAGCAGATGAAAATTTGGAGTTTGGGGTTTCTGAACTCACAATTTAAAAATACATCTTTTAAAGAAGTTGTTTTTTGTATTGTTAGTTTGAAAATGGCACTTTTAGAAAGTAGGCATTTTCTTGCTTAAACCATTCTGTGACTCTGCCTGTTTGTGTATTCCCTGTCTGGATCAGTTTGACAGTTGGGCTGTTTGTGAATCCCCTCTAGACAGTGCGACAAAGGGAGCTGGGGTGTAGCCTGCATATCTAGATGAGCCATCTGTGCAAGAGTGGAGGGATGAGTGGTTAGTTACGCCTTATGGGCTGTGCCTGCCCTCTCACAATGCAGTCTCAGACTCCCTGGTGTGTGTCTGGGGCCTGGCCTGGGCAAGGCAGGATCTTGTGAACAACAGAGACTTTCCTTTGAAGTAGGCCTACTTCAGAGGCAGAAAGAGGTAAAAGTATTAGACCCAAAACCCCTGAAAATTAGATCACTTCTGAAACCAAGAGAAACCTCTGGCTAGGAGAAGAGCTGAGGAGAAGTGCTGCCCCTGCCTGTGACTGTGCTTTGTTGAGCTATCCTGCAGTTATTGCTTCTGCCTGTGAAAGGGGACAAATACTGGACTTTGTGGTATATTTGTGCTTGTGAAGAATCTCCAAGGGCTTGAACTGAGCTTCCCTCCTGATTTTGAAGACTCCTGGCCATCAAAGACTTCCACTGCTAACATCTGGATTCTCTGATGAGACTCTTGCCCTGCCAAGTGGGGTCCTATCCAGTCCCTGGGCACTTGAAAGGTGAAGTTGGCAGACAAGTGCTGAAAATCATGTACAGAACACCTTGTGGGGAAATTTGGATGCACCATCTGGGACGCAGCTGATAAACGATGCGCTGCCGGCTTTGAGGCTAAAATCAACACTCCATCTGCATTGTGGCTGGGAGATCGACGCATCGCGGATGGAGAAACGACGTGCAACACCCGCTTACGACTGTTGATACCGACACAAACCCCACACAGTGCTGTTTTCTAACACTGTGCAACAGGATTTTCCACGCATCGTCCCTGGGTGTCAAAGTCAACCCGACTCTGCGCGGATCCGACGTGCCCCATCCGGAAATTGACGCATTACTCTCTCCTGAGGGAGAAAAACGATGCATCGCCGACCCAACCGGAGAAGAAATGACGCACAGCCTTCCTTCTGAGGAAGGAATCGATGCATTGCTGTCTTTTCTGACGCACGCTCGCCTGTGTGGCTTTATTTTTTACTCTAACCAGGTACTTTGTACAAACTTAAAGTTTCCATTGTTTTCTATGGAGTAAGATTATTATTCTTTTGAAAATTCATATTTGAACTTGTGTATGTTGAATATTTGTCATTTTGGTCTTGTTTGATTTAGATAAATATTACCTATTTTTCTAAACTAGTGTGGTGCCCATTTTGCAGTGTTTCCACTCTATCAGTGTGTGTTGGTACAAATACTTTACACATTGCTTCTGAGTTAAACCAGCCTGCTCGTGCCAAGCTACCAAGGGGGTGAGTGTGGGTTAACCAGGTGTGTTTCTCCTTTGCCCTGACTACAGTGAGGGTCCTTGCTTGGACAAGGGGTAACCTGACTGCCAACCAAAGACCCCATTTCTAACACGCGGGAATCATACTGATTGTCGGGGATTCAGGGGATTCACCATTGCTTTTTGCCACCTTGTGCCACTTTGTGCTGCCCCTGAGACTGATTTATGGTGGGTGAGGTGCAGCTGGATCTGGGAATTGAAGCCTGACTCGAGGCAGTGATTGAGTCAGTGCTAGCCTAGGCTTGTGGACTGTGTGAGTGTTCCACTTGCCGCCCCACTCACCTGCTGCCCTGCTTGCCTGCGTGCTGCCACTTCCTGCTACTGCCTGCCATCTATCACACTGGCAATTTCAAAATTGCCCCATTCTCCGCCCGGTCACTGGCTGCTCGACCATCACTTTACCACTGCCTTGCCCAGTCTGCACATACCGTGGCAGGATAGGCTCGGCCTCCAGGCAGAGGGCACCTTACTTTGGGGTGCAGATTGGCACGGCTCAGACTATCATCAGCGACCAGGTTGCAGCAGCAGTGGAGTGTAAAGCCATTGCAGCACCTTGAATTGATGCCTGGGAGTAATCTAGTCCTTTTGAAAGCTTCCACTAAGTAGCTTTTAAGTGGCTGTGTCACAGCAGAGTTGTTGCCTGGGGCTCCACACAGGGTTGAACCTGGCCACACAGAAGCTGCCCTGCAAGGCAGGGTGCAGTTTATGTGGCCTGTGTTTGGTCCCTCTCTGCCCCAACTCTCCCCACACTTTCCACTGTGGCATTTCCAGCATTTCCAGTGCTCTCCATCTTCTAGGCTGCATCTTCTGGCCCCATGAACTTTTAACAATATTTTCATCAAAATCCCCAGCACAGCTCTTGAGGACAGTACAACGAACCCCCCAATTACAACGCAAAACTCGCCTACGGCAACAAATAGTGAGCCTGTTATGTATTGACCAACGGTGAATTAAAACAGATACCTATCTCTTCAAATTATCTTTCTATGAAGAAAGTTGGTCTCCGCCTGAGTCTGGCGGAATCTAAGGCCCTTGGAGTGGAGAATATGTGGTCAGGAAAGTCAAGAGTGACTCCGACAACTACAAGGTGCAAACAGAGGTGCATATGTACATCCAAAGACGACATGTCTGAGCCAACGTCGCAAACAATGCAGCAGCTTCAGCAGAGTGACAGCCTTCTCCTTTTACCCGCAAACCTTGTTCAACAGCAGCCAGAACATTAGTTAGGCTCCCTGAACAAATATGACTTCCTTAAAAAAACAGTGTACTCTTTGTTCTCTCATAACAAGGATGCAAGAGCCCTACGATCTCTTCTACAGCCACACCTCTAACCTTCAACTGTTCAAAAACTGACAGGTACACAGATGGTCCTTCAGTCACAGGAAGCAACAGAGCAAAGTAAAAGGAATCTTTCAAATGGGAGGATTGGGCAATAAAAAGTATAGAAGCACAAGATAAGCAGCTAACACGGATAACAGGTAATCCCACCAAAGCTAAGTCCTCAGCGGAAACCTCGGGTTTGAGCCTACCCCAGGCAACTATGACAGACTCTATGGAGATATTCACACTTGCAGCACTGCCACAAAAAGAACTGCCATGTCTGCCTTCATTAGTCATCTGGCAGTTCAGAAGTGTGTCCTAGTCACGGCTGAGGTGCATCATCTGCTATAGAGCCCCTGATCTTTCCACCTGACACAAACAGTATCAACTATGGAGACCCTGAACTCTCCATTCAACTCTGAGAGCGATTAAGTGTGTCCCCCTGCAAAACTGCCCTAGCTGGTCAAACAATCAGTAGCTGCCTTCAGCCAGCAAATGTATGGGTCTCAACTTGAAAGTACATGTTTCTAGAATCCACTCTTCAACTTCATGAATTCAGTCTAGAAACCTCTGATTTAAATATGGTCCCAGTGGACTCTTCCAGCTTCCAGCTTCCAGCTCCCCTCTCCCTGGCCAGGCCCCGACTAGACCTAACTAAGATGATCGCCCTGAGCCCGGCATCACAACAAAACATAGGGTCACAGGATACTTCAGATGCTTTGCTACCGTCACTATATTTAGTAGCCAATGCATTACCATATCAGTTGAATAAACTTGACTTACAGGTGGACATTCTTAACACCATGGCAATTTACGTTACAGCAATTGACTCCAAAATGAGTGCCTTAAAGTCGCTGATTCAATGAGCACAGTTTGAAACAGACTAAGGCCCGTATTTATACTTTTTGACGCAAAATTGCGCTAAGGCAGTTTTGCGTCAAAAAAATTAGCGCCGGCTAACGCCATTCTGAAGCACCATGCGGGTGCCGTATTTATTGAATGGCGTTAGCCGGCGTTAGCCGACGGGCGCTGCATGGTGTGCGTAAAAAAAAACGACGTACACCAGGCAGCGCCGGCGTAGGGAAAAATGGCGTTTGGGCGTCCAAAAATGGGGCAAGTCAGGCTGAGGCAAAAAAATTGCCTCAACCCGATTTGCACCATTTTTTTGGGGCGCCCAGACGCCATTAACATGACTCCTGTCTTAGCAAAGACAGGAGTCATGCCCCCTTGCCCAATGGCCATGCCCAGGGGACTTATGTCCCCTGGGCATGGTCATTGGGCATAGTGGCATGTAGGGGGGCACCAATCAGGCCCCCCTATGCCACCAAAAAAAATATAAAAAAATACTTACCCCAACTTACCTTTTCTTCCCTGGGATGGGTCCCTCCATCCTTGGGCGTCCTCCTGGGGTGGGCAAGGGTGGCAGGGGGTGTCCCTGGGGGCAGGGGAGGGCACCTCTGGGCTCATTCTGAGCCCACAGGTCCCTTAACGCCTGCCCTGACCTAGGCGTTAAAAAGAGGTGCAAATGCGGTTTTTTTTGACTCGCCCACTCCCGGGCGTCATTTTTGCCCGGGAGTATAAATCCAACGCATATGCCTCGGAGTCATTTTTTTAGACGGAACGCCTACCTTGCATCTCATTAACGCAAGGTAGATGTTCACGCCAAAAAATGACGCAAACTCCATGAACTTTGGCGCTAGACGCGTCTAACGCCAAAGTATAAATATGGAGTTCGTTTTGCGTCGAATTTGCGTCGCAAAAAACGACGCAAATTCGGCGCAAACGGAGTATAAATATGCCCCTAACTGTCTTTAGCTTGCTGCATGTCTCCCTCCTATTCTAGCCAAGGTACTGTCAGAAATAAAGTCTCAATTAAACACAAGACCTGCGATAACACATGAACCAACATAACGAAATATAATGGATAGGACTGCAAATGAGAATCAAATGACTCTCTCTACCAGGGTTATGTGTGTGTCCAGCTACCCCGGAACAGTCGCACACAACCCTGGGCCAGTCATCTCCCATTTTGTTGAAGAGGAGCAACCATCAAGAAAGCAGCATAAGAGGCATAGAAAGGCACATAACAAACAGCTCACTAAAGGAGCCTCAGCCACATAGCAGGAGCAAACATATTCGATAGTCAGACCAGCAGGAGGAAGCTGGATCTTGTTCTGAAGGGTCCCTGACTAGCAGGCTTACATCCATTACAGAAGACAACGGCGCCATGGAGTCTTCCGATGCAACACTTTCAAATCTGAATCCATCTAGGAGGAGAATCTCTGAAAAACCAGACAATGGCAACAATGAGAGCCCTAAAACTTATTGTGCACCACCTAGGCAAATGAAATTATTATCCACACAAAAAGACCAACTGGCAAAGCAAGTACCTCGAGAGGCCTCGACAAATCCTGTTAAAGCATTGGACATAGAAGAAGCTCCACATTCCTTGACAGCAGGCACATCTCGGAGTCATCCATCTCCGCAAGTAATTCTACTGTCTTTTCAAACAGACACACGTCGGATTAACTATCCATGGTAAAAGGGCAAATCAGACGATCAAATTACAGCCACTGAGTCCTTGCTTCTCTCCTAAGATGTGGTCAGAGCATTCAAACACTAAGGACATATTAGTAACTAAAAGGTTTTCACCCTCCTCTGAGCCGAGCACAATTTTAGACAAGAAAATTGAAATAAGGATCTAAGAGGGCATATAAACTATTTTTCACCCCAAAATACAAATCCAGCAGTCAGCAGAATATAATCACTAGAGGTACCATGCTTCGAATTTCAAACTTTGGTCCCTCTAAACACTTAAACAATTAGGTAAAACGTCATCAAAATGTTGACCTTTCTGTCAATAAGTTTTTAGTATGGTAAACTTTTCATCCAGTCGTTCATGCGTTTGCAAGTGCTTCATGGTTCTTAAAATGTTTGTGATGTTTGGAAGTAAGCAATTAATTCGTGGTGAAGTCAAAAAAATCAGCAATGGGCACTCACTGGTGCATCCTTCAACAGGTTTCTGCACAACAGATAAACAGAAAAGCACTGGCAATATAAATAGGTCTTGCTTTTCAGATTATGGCTATTTTTAGCCATGCTGTCCAGCACAAATTAATGCAGCCACACACCTGCATAATGATAGTGGCACTTTTTTTTTACTTTTTAAAAAAAGAGTAGGCTGTGTGAAGGTGCAGAGTACGGCAGAAGCAACAAGGGAGAGAGAAGGCAACACGAGGAGGTGCGAAAGCAACACAAGGGGTCAGGGAGCAGAAGGAACATGGAGGGAGTGGGTGCTTTGGAGGAGAGGTAACGGGTGAGAGCAACGTGGTTGGAGAGAGAAGCACACAGGCAAGCAACAACGGGAGACTAAAGGGTGGGGAGAAGCAATGGGTGAGAGAGAAGGGCATGGGTGGGTGAGAGAGGAGGGAATGGGTGGGGGAAGCAGCACAGAGGGCGGGCACGGAGAGGAGAAACGGCAGGTGAGAGAGCAATGCAGAGTGGGCAGGGGAGAAGCACAAGGGTGAAAAAAGAAATAGGAGGGAGCACACAAGCAATATGGAGAGGGGCATGGAAAAGCACATAGACAGACAGAGCAGCACGGAGAGAAAGGGGAAAGAAGTGCACGAGGGAGAAACCTAGGAAAAAAAATACATTCTCATGAAGTGCTTTACTTGAAAATAAAAAAGTAGTGCTTGAAAAGCAAACAGTGGAAGCATGAGAAGCCAGCCAATCAAAACTGAGGGTAAAGTAGCAATGCTCTATGGGAGTGACAGAAAAGCCAGTCTGTGATAAGCAGTAAGCAGACTTTACCTGTATGGTCTTGGAAAGCCCACAATATGTCTTGGAACAGACAGCGCATGCATTGGTACTAGCAAAGACCTAAAGCATTTCAAAGCAATCAGGCAGGCCCCACAAGTTCGCAGTAGTTTCATTCTTTTTTATTTTTTATTTTTTTTTATTGTGAGAGTGTGCCACAAAAATAAAATGAATAATAATAAAAACAAAACAACATAGTGCCGCCTAAACGATGATGGCTATATGCAGTGCAATTTTAAAATTTAAAAACAATTAACCCTTTCACCTCAATTCAGTATAGCAGGTGGCATTACAGTTACGAAATCCCCTTTTAGTTTTAAACACATCAGACAACAATAGGATTTGTATACTCAAAAATGAGCTACTGGCTTTGAAATACTGTAAGACATAGGTTAAACACTCAAATGACTGAAAGCATAGAAAAAAGCACTGGCAAAGTAAAGTATTGGCTCACCAGCCCTACACAGAAGTGCACATCTTTTTAGATGCATGTACACAGTGAGCAGGCATAATTCTGTTACCCACCATGTGCTTTCACCCACAATGCAGAAGAGCCAGTGGCTGAGATGGGTGACCCACTGACCCATTATGCCATGCTATTGTTGAGGAAGCAAAATGTGAAAAACAGCAGAACAGACCAATGGATGAAAAGGAATGACCCAAACCCCCTGTGGTTAGCAATGTGTAGTCTTACATAGGTCAGAGCTTCTACAGGAAGAAAGCTTTTTGTTTTGCTAATAACTTTGGTGTAGTTTGATGAATCTTCATAAAACTTTCCAAACAAAATTGTACATCCATTCCAGCTTCCTGAAAAGTTCTAGGGTGATTAATCCAGCGGGGGCAGAGAAAAAGAGGGAGGTGAAAATACTTCTTTCCCCATGAAATTTCCATAGGGAATATTAGACAATGATACAGAATGAAATGACTGAACAGGATTACACCAAATTTGGCAAAAAGCTAGATATTTACCTCAAAGGAGTGTTTTTTGTGATTCCGTGTAATTCTTTTCAGCCATGCTAGGGAAATTAAGAACAGATGATGGACGGAATGCTGAACAATGCAAACATTCACTCCCAGTCACATAGATTTGAGTTTAATCCATCCTTTTTTTTGCCCACCACACCATCCCAGTTTGGAGACCGCCATATGCAAATCGGTTTTGAACAGTGTTCCCCATGGGAACAGTCCAGCTCGAACTGCAAAGCCTGGTCCTCCCTGGACCAGAAATAAGCATCCTGGCACTGGTTTTGGGTTATTACACCACATCAGCCAAGCTAGCTTGAATACAGTGGCGCAGTGAGCACGAGACCCACGTCTGGACATACCCTTCCCACTTAGGACGACAAAAGCAAAAAGAACAGATGATGGACAGAATGCTGAACAATGCAAACATTCACCCCCTGCAGTTGGACATCCATGGACTTCCAGTGAGAATACAACAGTAATGAATGAATGAATAATTTATTGTGCAGATAATAAAATCCAATACAAATAAACAATAAGGAAGCAAAAAAGCAATAGAGAATAAATACACTCAAAGAATTTATGCTAAAAACACACCATAAATGAAACACACATGACATATTAAAAGAAGACATTCCTGCCTAGAAATATCAGACAGTCCTAAGATATAAAGATAAAATAAGCCACCCAGCCCGGAACCCTATATAACACATAAAAAGACAAAATACATAGGCACAACCCTAAAGTCCATGGTGCATTGAATGGTAATTGCACTAAATATCAACGTATGCCGTTAGAACTCCTTGACCTAACCAATAACGGGCAATATGGCAAGAGCGTGGAAGAGATTCCAATTATACCTGTTCATTGCTCGCAGTGCCACTGAATTTTAATAAATTTAGACAAAAACACAATTAGCGTTGCGTTGGCTGGGTCCAAAGACTGGATGATGGCCTGTTGACAGGAGCAGATTCCCAGTTCGTTCCATTTGCTCTAAAGCAAAAATCTATGCTCTTTTATTAAAACTGGACACAGACAAACCACATGATCAATGGTTTTGTCCGCATTACTACAGCCTCTGCATGTCACACCGTCCCCCGGGGATAGCTGCCATTGGGGCAGATGTTTTAAAAAAAACAATCGCCCATCCTTAATGCCATAAAGGCCTTTTTCAACCAAAACCCATAGGAGCAAGAGAAAAAACTAGAAGACATACCTGGCTTAAAGGATTCAATTACTGCCCAGGTATGCTTCTGTTCAACAAGGGAACAGTCTGAGTGAGAAGGATACAGTTGAATAAGCCTTTTACATCTAGTTTAAACAGAGAATAGGGGAGATTACTTGCCCAAAGATCACCAGCATCTAGTCGCCATTTACATTCAACCAAGAAATGAGAATAGGTACACTTCGATTTCAACTCACTAATTTCTTGCCACAAGACTGCCTCCAGGTGACCATCCATGGCCTGACGTAATTTATAACAAAGCTTCAAAAAAGCACCAGCCCCAACTGCCACCAAATGCAGAAGCCCAAATTCCACCTGTACCTGTGCGGGTGAAGCCAGGTGCGGAACATAAAAGACTCTCTTGTAGATTTTATTGACCAGCCTATTTATTAGGCAAGAGCCTTTGCCCAACAAAATTTCTTGACCATAGGCCAGCGAAGGGATAATCTTTGCTCTCATAACTTCCATTAGGAGAAGAAGGGTCAGCCCCTTTAAAACTTTAGATAATTTAGAGAAATCCACCTGCATTGCCATAGCTTTGAGTTAAATTTCCTTCTTATGTTCAAAGTGTACCCCTAAATATTTATAAGACTGGTCGGAAACAAGTTTACAGCTTTTATAATGCCAACTAAAGCCCGAATGTTTTTTCCTCCCAAAGGAGACAACTTTTGTTTTAAGCAAATTTACTTCCAATTGATTCATGGAAGTATAAGATGCAAGTTGGTTAAGCAGCCGTTGAAGGCCAATCTTAGTGCAACTAAATAGTGCAAGATCATCGGCATAAAGCAGATGACTGAGCCTAAAGCCACCAATCTTGGGGGGATGGGAGTTGACGGCATCATGAGACGTTGACATGTCTGCAATGAACAGATTAAAAAGAAGGGGAGCAAGTACACAACCCTGTTTTACACCACGGGTGGTGGGAATTTTTCTAGATAGGGAGCACTCATCACCAAGCTTAATATGGACCCATGTGTTTTTATGGAGTTCTATGATTGCACCCAGGAGTTCTGGAGAGATGCCCCAGTTTTGTAATTTGGCCCACAGGGCACTCCGGGGGATCCGATCGAACGCCGCCTTAAAATCCACAAAACAACAATTCAGTGTCAGATCTGACAAAATCGCCCTGTCAATCAGAATAGAAAGTGCTAATAAATTAGTTGAAGTGCCTGAGCCAGCAGAAAACCCTGTTTGGACAATGGGAATTAAAGCCTTTGATTCAGCCAAAGCACGAAGATCTAGCAACAAAAGACTAGCATAGAACTTGGCCTCATTGTCCAGCAGGGCTATCATCCTAAAATTGTCGGGGTCTGACCTTGAACCACTTTTATTTAGAGGATGAAGGATGGCACCATGCCAGGACTCAGGAATTGTTGAAGTCAAGAGGCAGTGCTTGAACAAATGTGCAAAGTGGTTGGCCCAAAAAAGAGGATCCTCTTTGAATAGTGCCTGTGGAAGTCCGTTGGGACCGGGGGCTCCAAATTGCTTATCCCTCGAGATGATATGGGGGAGACGTAGTTGAAAGAACTTCTCCCTGCGAGGGAATTAAAGACCCTGTAAACAAGGGACACGTTTTAAACAAAGCAGGATTAGAACTATGGGCCCCCTCATCCAGCAGTTTCCCATCCTGCTCGCTAGCGGAGAAGTGGGTAGTCAAGTAAGACGTCCAAGCTCCTTCTGAAATATCGACAACACCAATGCCCCTTTGGTTGCTATTTAGATTGTTGATAAGGGACCCGAATTTCGTGGAATTTGGATCTTTGCTTGCACTTAAAGGTTTAGCCCAAAACTGATTAAGATAGGTCTGATAGTCATCATAAACAGCCTCCCTATAATATTTCCTCAGTTGTTTGTATTCAATGAATAAACACTTAGAATCTGGGCCTTTTCTAATTGTCCTTGCTAGCCTATTACGCGCTTTCTTTAGATTCCTGGTTTCCCTAGAGATGACAAAGGGCCGGGATGGAGGGCAGTTACGTGCAGATTGATGGAACTTTGACCATAAAAGGCAAGAAAGTTTAACCCATAACTTAATTGGGGACACACAACCTGATCCCTCAGAGTCAAAAAAATTCAGTCAATACTATACCATCAATAGAAGTATTCCATTTTAAATGCTTTAGTGACTCGGAGCAAACACCGCCACCCACTGCCTGCATGACATCGTGTACAGGAAATCTAGATTTGATGGATACAATTTGTGGACAATGATCGCTCTCACCCCGGGAGGAAATCAGAAACCTTTTAATGAGAGGAAACAATTCAATATTATAAATGGTATAGTCTAAATAGGAGTGGGATCGACCACCTGATCTGGTCCACCGGGGGGGCAGTGGGGACATCGTCACGTAAACAGCCATTCAAAACTTTAAATCCTGTGCTGTTAAGGTGCATTACTAAGTACTCTCCCAACGAGCAATGCAGACAGCCCTGAGGCCTTCATTGTTGGGGAATTAACTAGCGATTACGCTATCAGGACCCTCAAGAGCCTCCATTGTGTCCTGAAACATGTTCGTATTAAAATCACCAGTTATAAGATAATTAGCACTTGGGTATTCCCCAACTAAGTTGCCCACAATCTGCATCAGTCAAGACAGCCTGCCCCTTTTATCCTTTGTTCCGGGAGCAATGTAAACATTAATTACTATGAGGGTCTGCTGTGCACTCCCTTTGCTGATGACAATCCCCTGTATCCATTTATCATCCCAAACCAGTGGCAATATACTCCCATTTAATTTAACAGTTACATAGATGGCCAATCCTCCCTTGGCACAGCCATTCTTGCTCATTTTATGGGCAGATTTCCATATTCCTAAATACCTTGGCAACGGACAGCTGTGCTCAGCCCAGGTTTCCTGAAGGGTGATTACATCGTAACTGTTCAAAAATGTTAAAAGATCAGCCTTGGCAAACTTATGCCAACCCCATTGATGTTCCATGAACATAAGGACAGACATCCAGGTGTTTGAACAGAACCGCCCACCCGTAGGGGTCAATGGGGATGCCCATGCAAGAAGGTAGATGGCAGCTAATCCCAATTAGAGGACGCCTGGGAACCAGAGCCAGTGCGATGAGCACCATTAAAAGTAGAAGTGCCACCTAGGGCACTTTTCAAGATTGAAAAAGGCTTCAGTACTATGGGAACCCTTATAGGGAGTTATTGTGATGCCCCACGAGAGAAATAAATCTCTCTTAGAGAGAATAGACTGAGCTGTTGTGGCAGAAATGAACAAAACCAGGGTGGAGTCCCTTGGGTAAGGCCCCCTAGAGTCCAAGAATTCAATGAATGTAGTGTCCTTAGAACACAGCAGTAAAAGATGACAAAACAGAGAATTCAGATTGGTCATTCCCATGGAACCAAGAGCTCTGATTGGCTTGCTGCAACATTAGGTGAAATCTGCTGCCAGGTCCTCCGTCTAACCCCCAACGACACCAGTTCTCCACGCACAAAGCCTTTGGCCATGCACTGTATGGGGTTGGGCGCATGGCCTCTCAACCAGGGCCCATGCCTAACCCACCCACAGGTGCCCAACCCCATTCCATGTACAACTTCCCTGCCCAAACCCTCCCACCCCTGCACATGCCTGGCTATGTCATCTAACACTATAAAAGGTGTCATTTTCTTTGTTCTCTTTGGCAAAGACTACCAAAAAATTAGTGACAGGGCCTATTGGCATTATTGAAGGGTCAGCACATCAACACATATAAGGCTGACCTATTTGTTTTGTCAAAAAGTCACCAATGACCATAATCAAATGTATATTTCATCAATTTACACTTTGCAATGTTTACAAATAGTGATTGTGCTCAAATATTTCATTCAAGCCTTTTAAAGAAAACATTAACATGTCTTTGATATTTTAAACATTTTCCAGGCCACAAAGTGCAGCCATAGAACCAACTGCTAGCGCTCCCTGAACACCAGCTGAAGAGGATACAGCTTGCAGATCTTTAAAAAATATGGTAAGCTCTCCAGGGGTCATGGATTCAAAAACCCAGAAACCTTGCTTTGTTTTTTTAATGCTGTTAGGGGACAGTTGCACTCCCTGCAGCCCCCCCACAAAAATTGTTTGGTGGTGCTACTGCCCTTCCTAGGGGCACCACCAGCAAGAAAACATATTATTTATAAAAGACCTAGTGCATTAAGGGGTGCACCTTGCCGGAGTTGAGAATAATTAATGAATAGCTCCTGTGGCTCATTTACTATTAATCTCTTTACTTTTTTTCAGTGCTGTGAGTGCTATTTTTTTATGTTAGGGGATATGGGGGGAGCCCCAAGACCCCAGAGGCCTCTGCTGGCTCCTCAGCTTCAAGCTTGGCGAGAGCCAGCCATTTTGTTTATTCTTATCAGTGGGTGCCCTGTACCTCCCCAGATATCTCACTCTCAAAAATGTAGGGATCCACAGGAAGAGCACCAGGGTTGCCATGGTCACTTGGTGGAAGCCAGTTACATACTGCCCACCCGGGCCACCCATAATGTTTCTTTCTTTGGGGACTGTTGGGGGCCCCAAGGCCCTTGCTGACTCCCTGGTCTGGACCCTACTGGGTGCTTGCAGGAGACAGCTCCATTAGTTTGCTCTCACACATTTTCCACTGCTCCCACCTGAGCGGGAGCACAGGTGAGTTTTCTGCTGAAGAGACTGCATGCAGGGAATTACAGTGTCCCTGGGGGTAGGTTCACTGGGACACTGTAATGATATTGTGACCTAGAGGACAGTGTCCCCCAGGGCTGGAACAATGGCTCAGGGGAAGGCACATGCCCCCTACCCTTCTTGAAAGTATTGGCCCGAGGGGGTAGGATCCCGGTGGCATGTCCAATACTAGGGGGGCGCGTGCCCCTTTCCTCTTAATATATAATATCCACTCGAGGGGATGGGGTCCCTGGCCCTCTCCAAGGCTTGGGAAGGGGGTCACATGCACCCTCCCCCATCCCTTCCAACGGCGGGGCCCTGACCCACCAGAGAGGGTTTATGTAAAAAAGGCAGGAGACTGATGCACTTTTTTTTTAAGAGGCACAACAAATCTGCAGATTCTGGATTGGTCCACTGCATGCTTTTTAAAAAAATATATATATTTTTCAACAGAAAGGTCCTACTGGGACACACCACTATGCCAGGTGGGGAAGGGTATCCCTACCCTGCTCCCTTACATATTTTTGTGAACTAATTTCTATGACAGGGTACTCAGTGCTTGAGTCCTGAAATGGTCAACAAGTTTTTGGCCTTAGTTTCTTCAAAACTACTGAACGGATTTACACCAAGTCCCAAAAAGCACTTTCTGGACAAGGATTGTGATTCTGTTCACTGGTTTTTGCAGTATTGATGCTAAATTTTTCTATGGAAATTTGAATGGGGAAAATTAGTTTTGAGACTGACATTCCCCCGCCCCCTCGCTTGATGGATCACCCCAAAACTGTACAGAAAGGAGTTGTGGTGGATGAGACTTTTGCTGGAAAGTTTGGTGAAGATTCATCAAATGGCACCAAAGTTATAAGCATACCAATCAATGCTTTGCCTATAGAAACGTAGTCTTAACTGTAACTACCCAGTGGCGATAGCATTGTACAGGGTGTGCAGCAGAGATTATTGTCTTATCTGTGGTTGCTAGTCAACATGCACTCAGCTACCCAGGAAGTGTATGGTATATGGTCATTGTTGCACATAACAGAAGCTTGCTTCACCTATAGAGATTATGGCCCTCATTATGACATTGGCTGTAAATCCCACTTACCACTGTGCTGACTGCTGCCAACATACCGCCGCGGCGTCAGATCTCCGTTCACCATATTATGACACACACCAATCCGTCACTATTCAGCCACTGACACAAGTCCGTCACACCAAAGGTCAGTGATAAACTGGTGATACCAAAACCCACACCGTTACGCCAACAGAACTACGGCCATCATATTACGACCCACGAATCACCACAGCGGACATGCAACTGCAGTAAACACACTGCTGTGCTCAAAATACACACACATGCAAAATAACACCACCTTGGACAATTCAACTACACACACCTGACACCCATACACACACCACACCCACACACCCACACCACTATAAAACACACACCAAAACTACCCACAACCCCTTACGAATACAAACCATTGCCAACAGACTGACATCATGACTACAGACAAAACCAGACCCACACACCATCATCACCTATACACCACCCACGCACCTTACATTACACACCCCAACACATCACCCTACACACCCTCACCCACACTACTCACACAACAACCATGGCACAACAAAGATACCCCCGATTCTCAGAGGAGGAGCTAAGGGTCATGGTGGAGGGAATCATCTGGGTAGAGCCACAGCTATTTGGAGCAAAGGTCCAGCAGATATCCATTGCTAGGAAGATGGAGCTATGGCGGAGAACCAGGACAGGGTCAACGCCGTGGGACAGCACCCCCGAACCAGGGATGACATCAGGAAGAGGTGGAACGACCTATGGGGAAGGTACGTTCCAATGCAGCAAGACACCAGTTCGCTGTACAGAGGACTGGCGGTGGACCCCCACCTCCTCCCCCACAACTAACAACATGGGAGGAGCAAGTCTTGGCAATCATGCATCCTGAAGGCCTGGCAGGAGTAGCAGGAGGACTGGACTCTGGTAAGTCAACTGTCTACTATTATCACCCCCCTACCTGTATGCCAACTCATACCCCTACCCTCACCCTCACTCCCATCACTCCACCACTTCCCACACCCCCCACCATCACATATCACTCATCCCAATGCCAAGCTCTGCCTGCCATACCAATGCATGGACACCGCTCACAGACCTGCATGGACACCTATCACCAAAGCATGAACACTAGAAAGAATCAGCTAGCCCCCCACATACCAAGTAAGAGCTGCCATGGCAAATACAACCAAACAGGGCAACCCACCGATGCACAAGATGTCACACACAGAAACAATAACACTGCATTCACATCCCCACAGGTGCCCCAGCCAATGTCACCAGAGAAGAGGTGCCAGCAATATCCAGTCCTCCTACAGAAGAGGCCCACAGTGATGACAGCGACTCTGGACGCCTGGATCTGGGTGACCAACTTGGCCCATCAGGGACCTCTGGACAGTTGGTAACCCAGCCATAGTCACACACCACCACAGAGCATCCCTCATCAGGAAACACCACCATGGCACCCACACAGCATACCCATACCTCTGTCCCCAGGACACATCAATCAGCAGTGTGTCCACCACTACAGGGACCCCAGAGTACACCAGAAGACAATTAGGGACCTGGGGTCAGTGGCAGTGGGCACACGGATCAGGGGACAGAGGCACAGGACAACAGGGAAACTGGGAGGAGTGCTGTGCGCCGGGGGAAGACAGGCCAAGGGAACTGACTCTCCAGGAGGACCTCACCAAGATCCTGGGAGCATACCAACATTCCCAGGATACACTGGGCCAGATCCTGGCCAACGTGCAGGAGAACAGGCGGCTGCAGGAAGGACAGTACCAGGGTATCAGGGAGGACTTGCAGGCCATTAACACCACCCTGATCTCCATTGCAGGGATGCTGGCATACATAGTCAACATTATGAGAGAGGCTGCCTCACAACAGCGGGCCCCTGACACTAGCCAGACATCTGAACTGCCTTCCACCTCTGCTGCCGCTAGTGGACAGGTGGCCCCGCCAGAGGACCAACAGGCTACCAGCACCCCCCCCCCGCAGAAGGAGAACCACCCTGCAAACATTACCTGCAATCCAGGCAGAAGCCAGAGACTATTGCCAAGACCCCCACCAGGAAATGAGACTCTCCTGATTGTCACCCTGTCCACCTTGAACTGCCATTGCTCTCCTTTCTATGTCCCCTTGAACAATGCACCTGTGCTACAAATAGATTGGAACAATACCCTGGACTTTCCTCCATCATCACCTCAGCCCAATCCACTTTCCCCCTACTCCTTAGCACTTAAATAAACACCCTTTGAAAAAAATACAAGTATGGAGTCTATCAAATGATTTCAGTATGTATTTGTGAAACCAGATTCAAACATTGCATTACAAATGTACAGTAATGTTCACATTGTAAAGACCTGTAGGTGGCTGCAGTGATCACACCAGGAGCGATAGTGGGGCACCAAGATCTGCAAAATGAGTTACCAGAGGGTACAGTGAGTGGGCATTGAAGTGGGAAATAACAGCATGCCACTGACAAAGATAATCAAAATAATAACAAGGAAATGTGAATTAGCACTGTCCTACCTGTGCGTCATTGGAAGTATTGTCTGGTCACTGCAGTTCTGTTGTCCTCATCTTCATCCTCTGTCTCCTCATCCTCACTGTCCACAGGGTCCACTGCTGCCACATGGCCATCTCCAGCCTCCTCCTCCTGCAGAAAAGGCACATGGTGTCTCAGTACAAGGTTGTGTAACATGCAGCATACCACGATGATCTGGCAGACTTTCTTGGGTGAGTAGCACAGGGATCCACCTGTTAGATCGCGGCAACGAAACCTGGCCTTCAGGAGGCCAAAGGTACGTTCTATAATCCTTCTTGTACGCCCATATGTCACATTGTAACATTCATCTGCCCTTGTCCTGGGATTCCTCACAGGGGTCAGTAGCCATGATAGGTTGGGGTTACCTGAGTCACCTGCAAATATGGAGGCACAACATTTAGCCACACACCATCCCATATGGCCTACACCATACCCATACACCAACATCCACTGGTTTGGAACCAGGGCTCACCTATTAGCCACACCCTGTGCCTCTGTAGTTGGACCATCACATTAGGGATGCTGCTATTCCTCAGGATAAAGGCATCATGCACCGACCCAGGATACTTAGCATCGACATGGGAGAGATACTGGTCCGCCAGGCACACCATCTGGACATTCATGGAATGATAGCTTTTTTGATTTCAGAACCCTGTTCATTTTGCCGGGTGGGGGGGAACAAATGCAATATGTGTTCCATCAATTGCCCAGTTATGTTGGGGATATGTCCCATTGCAGAGAAGTCAGCCTTCTCTGCTACTGCAGGCAGGTCGCTCCCCGCTCCCCGCTCCGCCTTCCGCGCTCCATCCAGTTTTTCCCTGCTGCCACCTCCTGATTTTCCTTCTTGCTTTTTTCCCACCGCCGTGTCCCCTGTGGCCCCTCCCGCCTCCCCCTGCCTCCCCCCTCCTTCTCACTGCTTCGTTTTTGCTTTTCCCGCCGCTGCATCCCCTGCGGCCCCTCCCACCTCCCCCTCGTTCTCACCGCTTCGTTTTTGCTTTTCCCGCCGCTGCGTCCCCTGTGGCCCCTCCCACCTCCCCCCTCCTTCTCACTGCTTTGTTTTTGCTTTTCCCGCTGCTGCGTCCCCTGCGGCCCCTCCCACCTCCCCTCTCATTTGTCAGGCCCTTCCGCCTCCCAGCTGCCACTCCCACCCTCCCCTCCTCTTATGGCAGCCACGGCGCAGTAACAGGGAGCAACCTTTGACCTTGCTACTGCAGGCAGGTCGCTCCCCGCTCCGCCTTCCGTGCTCCATCCCGTTTTTCCCTGCTGCCACCTCCTGATTTTGCTTCTTGCTTTTTTCCCGCCGCTGCGTCCCCTGCGTCCCCTCCCGCCTCCCCCCTCCTTCTCACCACTTCATTTTTGCTTTTCCCGCCACTGCGTCACCTGTGGCCCCTCCTTCTCACCGCTTCATTTTTGCTTTTCCCGCCACTGCGTCCCCTGCGGCCCCTCCTTCTCACCGCTTCGTTTTTGCTTTTCCCACCGCTGCGGCCCCTCCCACCTCCCCTCTCATTTGTCAGGTCCTCCCGCCTCCCAGCTGCCAATCCCACCCTCCCCTCCTCTTATGGCAGCTGCGGCGCAGCCGCGCAGTGGACGCGCCGCTGGCGCACCAAGCTCGTCTGCGCCCGTCTGCTTCTGGACCGCGGCCAGCGCCAGAACCTCTGGCCCCAGCAACAGCCACCCCACCAGCATCCGCTACAATGCCCACACCCTCCGCGCACTCAACATCAGCCAAGACACCACCTGCTTCCAGGCCTCTCCAAAGAGCACGCACGGATCCTTCTCCTGCCACAACTGTGGCTTCACCTGCAACAGAGCCCACATACCTCCTAGGTTCAAGACCAACCACCTCCGTTGCATACTCCTCAACACCCGCTCAGCAGGCAAGCACGCCATCGAAGTCTGGGACCTGCTCGTCAGCATCGTAAAAGAACTCTCCAACCCAAACGCCACCGTCAATGACATCACTCCCTCCCAAGAACTATGCGGCGCCCTAGCAACCACCTTCCACTGAAAAATCACGGACATCCACGACAGCTTCAACTCCCCTCACACTCCGGACGCTCCCACCCACCACGAATCCCACCCGCTCCAACCGACTGACCTCCTGGACCATCATCAGTGACGACGAAACCCGCAAGACCATAAACTCCATCCACTGCGGATCACCATCAGACCCCTGCCCACACCACATCTTTAACAAAGCAGACACAGCCATCGCACCACACCTACGGAAAGCCATCTACATCTCCTTCGAAACTGCAAGGTTCCTGGAAAGTTGGAAACACGCCTAAATCAACACCCTTCTCAAGAAACCAAAGGCGGACCCCAAGGACCTGAGAAACTTCCGGCCCATCTCTCTGCTCCCTTTCCCGGCAAAGGTCATTGAGAAAATTTGCCAACACTCAGCTCACCCGGTACCTCGAAGACAACAACATCCTCGACCCCTCCCAGTCCGGCCTCAGACGCAACCACAGCACGGAAACCGCCCTCCTCGCCACCACAGACGACATCAGAAGCCACCTCGACAATGGAGAAACATCAGCCCTCGTCCTCCTAGACCTATCAGCCGCCTTCGACACCGTCTGTCACCACACCCTAAAATCCCACCTCCACGAGGGGCTAAAAGCCATCGCCGACTAGATGAGAGACAGCCGGCTAAAACTGAACTCGGACAAAACAGCGGTCCTCATCCTTGGGCGCACTCCCTCTGCCTGGGACAACACATCCCCCACCGACACCCACCGACAGCGCACGAATCCTCAGCTTCACCCTCGACTCCTCACTCTCCATGACAAAGCAGGTCAGCGCCATCTCCTCCTCCTGCTACAACACCCTCCGCATGCTCTGCAGAGTCTACAAATGGATCCCAACAGAAACAAGAAAAACAGTAACCCAGCAGCAATGCCCTCTACACCGGTATCTCAGCCAAACTCCTACAACGCCTCTAACGCATCCAAAACGCCTCCGCCCGACTCATCCTCAACATCCCTCGCCACTGTCACATCACCCCCCACCTAAGAGACCTTCACTGGCTCCCCGTCAACAAGAGGATCACCTTCAAGCTCCTCACCCACGCACACAAGGCACTCCACAACACCGGACCAACATACCTGAACAACAGACTCAGCTTCTACACCCCGACCCGGCAACTCTGCTCCGCCAACCTGGCCCTCACCTCCATCCCCCGCATCCGGCGCAAATCCTCTGGCGGCAGATCATTCTCGTACCTCGCCGCCAAGACCTAGAACACCCTCCCGTCCGATCTACGACAGACCCAGGACCTTCTTTCCTTCAGAAAACTCCTCAAGACCTGGCTCTTTAAGCAGCAGCAGCACCCTCCTCCCCCCCACTCCAGCGCCTTGAAACCCTCACGGGTATGTAGCGCGCTTTACAAATTGATTGATTGATTGATTGATTGATTCACTGTAGCCAAATCCTCCACTTGTGGGAAAACAATGTAGCTGCACATGTGTTTAATCAGGGTAGACAACACACTGATTAGCACATTTGAGAACATTGGCTGTGACATTCCTGTTGCCAAGCCCACGGTCACTTGGAAAGAACCAGTTGCCAAGAAATGGAGCACAGATAGAACTTGTACAAGAGGTGGAATCCCAGTGGGATGACGGATAGCAGATATCAGGTTAGGCTCCAGTTGGGCACACAGATCCGTTATAGTGGCCCTGTCAAGTCTGTAGGTGAGGATAATGTGCCTGTCCTCTCTTGTTGCGAAGTATACCAGGGGTCTGTACATGGGGGTATGTCTCCATCTCCTATTCATCCGCAGCGTTTGCAGTCTAAGGGACAAAAGAGTGAGGAGCCGGTCACAAAATGAACATTGGAGCCACATCAGTACAAAGCAGGATGTCAATTTTAAATGTAAAAGTGGCATTTTTCTTGTATGTCCAACTGTGAACTGTGACGCAGTTATAATCCAGAGCCTACCCCCCCATGAAATGGCATCTGCCTGTCCTGTGTTGAGGGACAGGTTGAACTGTGGTAATTCTGCTGACGTTGTGCGTCGTTGCGGGAGGCGGTCGAGAACCACTGTGCAACTCGTCATTGGATAACATTGGGCCTTATGAGGTACAGTGGCCAATGGTGATGTACGCCGGCAGTGACGGTGTGCACTGCTGCGGACATCACTGCCATTTTCTATTTGTTCTTTCACTTGCTACCTGACCTTCAACAGGAGAGGACCTACACTGCATGTGCTGCTGTGACCTGTGTCTGGGACCTACAATGGCGCGTGGGACTAGGGAAAGGGGCCCTGCCTTCACCTCGTAGGAGTTGGAGTGACCGGTGGATGGAGTCCTACCCCAGTACAGACTGCTGTATGGGCCTTCAGACCAACAGGTGAGTACACTGCTGAGTACAATGCATGGGGCATGAATGCACTGGAGTGGTGTGTGTGAAGGGCTCGTGTGGGGGGGGTTGGTGGATGTCCCCTAGGCAGCGTACAGCTTGTGGGCTAGGCCCTTTGTGCACAAATGGCGATGTGAAGGGGTATGGTGGGCCAAAAGTTTAACAGCCAGAATGGTCTGTCTAATGGCTTTCCCTGTGTGTAGTTTTCTGCAGGTCAGAGCCCATCAAAAGAAGGGTATAGGCGTGCCATCACCAAGAACGTGTGGATCCTGGGGGTTTACGGCAAGAGGAGCACCCACTGTCGGAAACGGTGGGAGGACCTGAGCAGCTGGGCGCAGAAAACAGCAGAGGCCCAGCTGGGGATGGTCTCCCAACAAGGAAGGGGTACCCGTCGAACCCTGACCCGTCTGATGGCCGGCATACTGGTGGTGGCCTATCCTGAGCTGGATGGGCACTTGAGGGCATCACAGCAGCCACAAGGGGGTGAGTACAGTGCCCCAACATTACAACTTACACCTGGTAGGGTGGTATCTGGGTGGGAGATGTGTGTCAGTGGGTGCCCATAGGCCAGGCCTGACATTAGAGAGTAGATCCCATGTTGGGCAGAGTTGTGAAGTGATATTCCTCCTACCTAGCTTGTAGGTATCCTCTACTGGGCAGGGGTGTGTGGGTCCCAGGTATGTTGCAATTGGTGGGATGTGTCCCTCCCCATGCCCTGGAGGCTAGCATAGGTACTGTTAGTGAATTGCATAGTGTGTAGGCCTGTTCCCTGTGTGTGAGTGTGGTATGTACGCCAACAGTGGGGTTGGTGCAGCCATTGACCATGTGTATCCTTTGTCTCTTCACCACCTCCTTTTTGTTTTGTCATCCTGTCCTTATGTGCATTAGCATCATCTGGCGGAGGAGCAGAGGCACCAGCGACGGGGGGAGCTGCATCCCACAGGACCCAGGAGGCAGAGTCCACCGATGGTGAGGGCACCAGAGGGATGGAGGGCGACGGGAGCACCACGGCGGAGACAGGAGGAGACAGTTCAGACACAGATACCTTCTCCGATGGAAGCTCCCTGGTGGTGGCGGACACTTCTGTGACCACCCCAGCAACAGGTACATCTGCCACCCCCTGTACCAGCACCGCCCTCCCTGCAGCACCTCATCGAGTTGCCTGTGCCCTCTCACCCAGGAGGGTGGGCATCTCCTTCGCCCCAGGTACCTCATTCCCTGCCCCAGTTAGCCCTGCTGCCCTGAGTGAGGAGGTTATTGACCTCCTGCGATCCATCTCTGTAGGGCAGTCAACCATTGAGAATGCCATCCAGGGGGTGGCAGCCCAAATGCATTTCTGGAGGGCATTCACACTGGCTTGGCGGCCCAACAGAGATCAATCCAGGCTCTGAGCTCCTCTCTGATGGCAGCCATCTTCCCTGTTTCCACCCTCCCCCTCCAACTTCCTCTTCCCAATCCCCTCAACCCCAACCTATCCCCAGTTTAGTTCAAAACATTAATGTTGTCACTGACATGTTCACCTAACTATAATGTCCCTGTAACCTTTAGTGTTTTCACTAAATTTCTAAGAATTTATTTTACAAAAAAAAGATTTTTTTTATCACATCTAACTATAATGTTACTTGAACCTTTGTTTCTTTCAGTGAATATATATAATCACCCAAATGTGAGGGAAAGGGTAACAAAAAATATAAGCATGGATGGGCAGCTCACACCTGCCTGGTACTCTTAACAGGCCCACCAGTAAATCCGAGTAAAGGGTTATATTTTAATTACTCCTCATCTTGCTCAATGGCAAGAAGGCTTTTCTTATGTCCCTGGATGTCTGCATACATCAGGAGTTATTTACAAAAAGCAAGGATATGGGAGTCCTAGTACCCTCAGACATATCACACCCCTTGGGAAAGGTGTGGGGGTGTCTGATCCCCATTCAGAGGGCCAGGTGGCGGTTGAGGTCTTCCACTACTGATATTCAGAGGCCTGACCTACTAGGGATCTTAGTAACTGGGCCAAGTACCCCTTCAGCCTAGACTCTTAGTGGTAGTTGATGCTGTGCTATTCAAAGCTTCTCAGAGGGGAGGTAGACACAGACTCATAACTCAAAATACATTCATCATCAGCAATTAATGATTGTACTGCCAAATACTCGATTTTATGAAGAAAAAAAATATTTATATACAAACACTAAGTAAAATACAGCATTCACACAGTCCCCTCAAGTCAGGGCTTAACTGTTTTAACAGGCAGACTCATAAGTCCCATATTCCACTTGCAAGAGATACTGGTTATTTCTAATTCACAAGAGGGAACATTCAGGTTAAGCTCCACTAGTAGTCTGAGTCTCAGCAGTCCCACTCCAACTCTTATTAAAGTCAAAAGTGTTCCTGCACCAAAGAGCTACATGGCAGGCAAAATACCCCACCCCAAGGCCATCTGCATTGTAAATCAGTCTTACCCACACCAGCAGGACCTGCACGGCTGGAGTATCCGAGCACACTCCCCTTTACTGACACTGAAACTGCAACAGCTATCGCCAGTGAGTTCTTCACCACAGAACTGCAGAGGCATCACCGGGGGGTTCTCAATGTTGGGATGTTTTCTGGGATCCTCCCCAAAGGTGGTGGTGGGGGAGGGGGGATTTGACACTCCTGGTGCTGGTCCTCAGTTTGGTTTTGCTGAGCAGCAGAGAAAGTGCAGTTGGCCTCTTAAAATAAAACCATCTCCCCAGCCTAAGAGCAGGGGAGTTACTTTATAATTCATCACCTATATAGCCTTGCTTAAATGCCAAGGAGAGATATTGATTTCCACAAAACCCTGTTTGGCCCAAGGGCGAGAGGGAAGGGTAACAAAAACATCAGCATGGATGGGCCAATTCACACATATCTCAGTAAAGGGTTGTATTTTGGGCACTCCTTATCTTGCTAAATGGCGAGAAGCATTTATTTAACACCCCCTATGTTTTCAAAAATCGGGAGTGATTTACAAAAAGCAAGGATAAGGGTGTCCCAGTGCCCTCAGACATATCAACCGCTCCTCTTTGCCGCTGGGCAAGGTGTGGGAGGAGGAGTAACTATTATACCTCCCTGCCCTTGAGCAAGGCCCAAACCAACCATTGGGCAAATCACAGAGTGTTAACTAAAACCCACCATCTCCATCTCATGCCACTTTATTAAGTCCCCCAGCGATTAGCAATGGTAGAAAGGGAAAGAGCCCCACTAATCTATGCAAGGTGGCTGGACATTTCTCATTTAAAACTGCATGTTTTCATTGTAAATTTGCCATTTCTGTAAACATCTCACAATGGGTGCTTAGGGGACAGCCAACCGCCAGGGAGGTCTGTCCCCCGGGGTCATTTGGGCAAAGTGTGGCATGGTCTAGCAACTTTGTGGCTTTTGGTCTACATCCGGTAAAGGATATAGCCCAACGGGTATATATCCCACCATTTTATGTGTGCCTCCACCATTTTGTCTGGTGTTGGCACACAGTGGCTGCCCCCCCCCCCCCCCCCCTTCCAGGCAGGCAGCGATACTTTTCCACAGCGTTAGTTTTATTGGCAGTTCTCTTTTCCAACTTGAAGAACTTACTGATTCGCTGGTGCTAGGATGGCTTCTAGCACGTCCCCGGAACAGAAGGTGCAGGAAGCGCTGCGCCTCCTACTGGAGGCTGGTCACCTGGACCTCATGGTGGGAAGAAGGTTCGTGGGTGAGGCCAGCACGCTGTGCTTCCAGTGGTGTGACGGCAGTGATCCTCGCTTGCTCACCACCAAGTGGTAGAAGTAGTGCCTCAGCAGGGTCAGAGGTAGGGGGCTGAGGCAAACCACGCACACGTAGTGCAGCCCCGGGAATGTTCGAAGGAGGGCCGGGACCACAGGCCATAAGCGACAAGGAGCCCCTGAAATTATTGAAGAACCTGAGGAGTGCACAGGCCAACAGGGAAGAGATTACAGGGGTGGCAGCCAAGGTAGGAAAGGGCATAAAAGCCCTGCCCCCTACCAAACACTGAAGCGAGCACCCAGTACTGGTGCAAAGGATACAGGAGACCAGGAAACCATGAGTCAAGGGCCAATTGGAGACCCTATGGTAAAGAAAGGCACAGCAGATGAGGAGCTAAGTTTGAGCAACAGGAGAGAGCAAGGAAGGGGGGTAAGGCAACAGCACAGCCAACCAGAGGTAATCAACGAACCAGAGGACGGGCCAGCAATTGCTCTTGGGATTCCGGGTTTGGTTTGCCAGAGCACCAGAGGCCCTTCAGAAGCAGTAGAGAGAGGCAGGATTAATGGGTACCGCAAGGGGGTCAATTTAAGGGTATCAGGAAACATTTGGGATTAAGGCCGAGGCAGTGCAGGGGACAAGTCTAGAGTCACAGCAAGGTTACGGTTCAGCTTTGGCAGAAGCCCAGTTAGAGTGGAGTGAGGATGAAGGCTGGTCAGCCCCTGCCTGAGTGGTGAGGCAGAAACCGCGCACAGTGTATTCACATAAGAGGGCTGGGGGGAAGCACTCACAAGAGGCAGGGTTTCGACAGGCTGCGGAGTCACTGGTACAGGTCTTGGGACAGCAGGAGATGTCAGGGGGTAGCAGAGGGTGCTGCACACAGGATTTGCCCTTGATGTAGCAGGAGTCCGCGAATATACGGACTCAAGAGAGTTTAATACAGCTCTCTTACCCTGAGGAGAAGGGATGGCGTGGTGCAGCGGACTCGATAGCGAAGTAGAACCAGGAGGTGGGCATTGGCAGCCATGCAGGGAGGTTCCCATCGAGACCTCCAAGAAGCAACAACTTCACAGCATACATCGTTGAAGGACCTGGTGAGAGTGTATGGTACGGCTCCTCAGGGTGAGTTTGTGGTGTCTCAGGCAAGTTAATGGGTGGCACTGTGGTGCGTGGCGAGTACAAGCTCCCAGGTGGGAGTTGGTGGCACCAGGTTGGGAGAAGACCACCGGCCATGAGGTGTGGCAGGTCAAAAGCGTGTTTGGATGCCACAGGAAGGTTTGGAGAAAGAGGAGCTGGTGTATGAGGAGGACAGTCTGGAGGAAGGGGAGATTGTGGAGGAGGTTTTTCCCCTGAGGATGGCGAGTGCAGGGGGAGGAAGGGTCTGACTAATGCCTCCTGTAGTGACATTTGCAGGTGAGACAGAAGGAGCGGACACTGCAGAGGTGACAGACAGTGCTAGACAGGAATCTCTTGCTGACAAGTCAGCAGGCTTCGGAGCGGGTGCCAATATTGTTGCCTGGTAAGACATATGATTGCAGCCAGGAGGTTCAGAGGTCCTTCTCAAAAAGGGTAGATTAAATTTGCGGGAAAGACCTGGAGGGCACAAGACTACAGAAAGGAAAATATGTACAGGAAACAGAGGTGGGGACAGAAGGGATAGAAGAGGAGGTTGGGGCATAGGGAGAGAACTCAATGACAAAAGTTTTTAAAGGGTCAGGACAATCACAGCACAAACCTACAGAAGGGGCAGTAGACAGTCAGCCCGATAACAAGGAGGGCAAGGAAGCAGGTTAGTAATGGGTGGATAAGAAGGAGAGTAAGGAGTTGAAAATTAAGAAGCCCCCTTATATGGGAGTAACAAACCATTAGGGGAATATCCAATGCTGGCCACAAAAGAAAAGATTTGGAAGAGGGAATATGTGGAAATGTTCAAGTTGCTGCACAGGGAATTGACGGCTAAAAAAGAGTCGAAGGAGGAACAGTATAAGTTGGCGAAGCATCCACACCTGCCAATGACAATAGAAAACTGGACAGCATGTCTTTTTGATTTATGCAAGCGTTTATTGCGAATGGCAAGTGTGGTCCTTCTTAAATATATGGACGTCATTTGCAAGGCACAGATTTCATTCGGGGGCAACGCATGGGCTCAATGTGACGAGGAGTTCTGGGCCAGAATGGCTGTGGACCTGGAAGTAAAATAGGGAGAAATCGAAAACAATTTGTGACAGCATACCATGGGCCCAGCACAATTCAGCAAGACCATATTTACAGCAAGTGGCCTTCCAATTGTTTGCCACCCCTTTCAGGCTTGTCCCACCCATGGAGGGGGGGGGGCAGTCAACAAAACCCAAGGGGAAACCGTCGGGACATGCTGGGATTTCAACCTGAGTATGTGCACCAGGGAGTATTGTAAGTTTAAACACATATGCTCCAAGTGCTCAGGTAAACATGCCTTGAGCCCCTGCAATGGGGCTACAGGTACAGGACAGGAGACATCAGGGGGGAACGCAATAAACCAATGGCATCAGTCAGCAGGGGACAACAACTTAAGGGAAGCTAGGGGTGCAAAGGGGCTGCAGGAAAAGCCTCTTACTCCAGTAAAAGTAGAAAGGTTAGCTTACTGGCTGCAAATTTATCCGGACAAGAAGACAGTGTGTCAGATTTTACAGGGTTTTCAGTGGGGTTTCAAATTAAGTTACGACAGTCCCAGAGTACATCGTTGGGCAGAGAATTTAAAATCAGTGAAAGAACACACAAGGTTAGTCAAAGAAAAATAGGGCAAAGAAGTCAAGGAAGGTAGAATGGCAGGCCCTTTGATGACTGGCCTAGGCATGACTTAATAGTACCCATCTTAGGTGTTGTACCGAAGACGGAACCTGGCCAATACCGACTGATCCAACATTTGTCATGGCTCGAGAGCTCTTCATTGAAAGACTGTATCACTGAACAGAGCTCATTGGTGTCATATTCATCGGTTGACATGGCTCTTTAGTTGGTGAAGACTGCAAGACAGGGTGCCTTTATGGCAAAATACAATGTGAAGTCGGCATTCAGGTTACTGCTCATGCATCCAGAAGACTTTCAGCTATTAGGCATACAGTTTGGGGGACAGTGGTATGTTGACAAGGCCCTGCCAATGGGCTAGCCCACTTCGTTTGCATTGTTTGAGCGGTTCAGCTCTTTCCTCCAGTGACTGTTTACCTGGTGTACTGGGCACCAATCAATAATACACTATTTAGATGACTCCTTTTTGGTCTCACACTCCGACTACAGGGTACTGTCAGAGGCTACTGGCAAGTTTTTAGGAGCTCATGGAGTATGTGGGGATGCCATTGGCCCTGGAGAAAATGGTGGGGATGACAATGGTGATTTCATTCTTGGGCATTGAGCTAGATTCATGTCTTCCACGGAAAATAAAGTGGGGATGCAGCTATTGTTAGATGCCATGCTGACAAAATACAAGGTTACGGTTAAGGAGGTCCTGACACTACTAGGTCACCTGAATTTTGCCTGCAGTGTTGTAAGGGCGGGTAGGACATTTTGTAAGGGAGTAGGTTGGGATCACACATGTCTTTCTTTGACATATCATCACATTCGGTTGTCTGCAGGCATAAAAGAGGACCTGCAAATGTGGCCTTTCTTTTTGGACTCCTTCAATGGGACTCCCATTCGTAGCCCAGGGGAAATGGACTGGGATGTACAAATGTTCTCAGACACTTCAGGTGGGGTTGGATTTGGCATATATTGGTAAGGGAGATGCGCACAGAAGTGGCCGAACACATGGAAGAACGGGGGCAGGAGCACAGCATTTTCAGAGCTTTCCAGCTAGTGGTGGCAGTCCATTTGTGGGCAGGGTTGTTACACCACAAACAGGTCATTTTCAGAGTGGACAACATGACATCAGTTCAGTTTGTGAATAGACAGTTGGCCGGGGGATACTGGCCCCACTGGACCGGCGGTCTCAGGTGTATGGCCGGTTATGTGACGCATGATGCACTATGGTCTGCTGTCATTTTGTTCCTACAGTGAATCAACAACTGCCACAATAATCAAACAAACCCTTCTGGCAACTTTTTAAGGGTGCCCCCACCCACAACAGTCGTTTCCCCAAACTGCCCATCTCTACATGTGCATACCCTCCCCCCCATTGTTCTGTTATGAACGAACCCCTGAAAAAAGTGGAATACATGTTGGGGTGGATGTAAACCTGACAGTACCTTTTTCCCACATCCGTCCGTCCACCCTTCCAATATAGAAGGCCTAATCACATGTGGAAATTGCCCCTCCCTTGACTTTAGGTTACATGCATCTAGAAACTATGTTTCACCCCTCCAGTCTCCCCTGCAACAGTATTGTAAAATAAACATTGTCTATCAGTGGCTGGAGACTGATGCACATGCAGCACCTCCTGTGTCATGCCTTTACATTTCAACTGTGCCATTGTCTGATCAACCTCATGAGCCACGAAAATACACCTCTAACATATCTAATTGATCACCCTGATATTAGCGGCAGTGGTGTTCTCCCATTGGCATTCTTTCCTGCCCTGCCTTTAGGGAGATGTGGAAGTTATGTCCTACAGCCCCACCCTTGGCCAGTCTCTGTTTCAAAAATTGTGATAGCAGTTTATGGTCTGTGAATAGCACTGGCTTGCAATCCACCATAACCTGAAGCTTGGCCAGGTAAAGCATGCTGTATTCCATCTGTAGTTCTTGTAGTTTGCGATTTGCCAGGATGAACTGTCACCTCGCCTCCTGGACCTGCTTCATGAAATCAGGATAGAGAGCGATTTCCATGCCCTCATGCTGTAATGTCTTTAGTTCTCTTGCTCGCCGCAGGGCAGCATCACGATCCCTATAGTTTAACAGTTTGGCTATGACCGGCCTAGGAGACACCCCTGGAGGAGGCTGGGCTGCCAGCGAGCAGTGTGCTTTCTCCACTACAAATGTCTGAAACTGCTTCGCAGCCCAGCAATTGGAGGAGCAGGAATTCAATATATCTTTCCATGTTGTCGATGGAGGTAGAATCCGCAATACCCACTATGGTAGGTTTTTCCTTCGAGAACGGGCCTCCAAATCACACTGGGAGCAATTCCATGGGCTGGCCATGGAAGCGGACAGAGAAAAGACTCCCATGCCACCAGAATTGTGGACCATAGGATACTACAGCTGGTGATAAAGTCCCTATCGGTACCCATGAGAAAGGCATACACACAATCATGGTCAGAATTTTTACAATCAGGAGCTTGCAAGAGGGCAACAGAATGGGATAGGGTGGAGGACGTGGTGCAGTTTATCTGGGTTGAATTGACAAAGGACACTCGTGGGTAATGATAGCAGGGAAACTGTCAGGCATTGCATTTGTAGGAAAGCTCTGGTGGGGCTACGCTCTTTCAGTGGGGGAATCAGGTAAGAGAATACTGAAAGGATGGTCAAAGAAACAAGGCAAGTCATCAGTATTCAGGAGGAAACTGACTTTGGATTTATGCGTACGGGTGTTGGACAGGTTACCAGCCATTTGCTCAAGGCCACACTGTTTTCCTGGCTATTGTTGTGGATGTTTTTCAGGGCATTCAGAGTATCAGAGCTATTGGGGGGCCATAGGGGATAGATTTACAGTGTGAGGAGGTGTATCTTCAATCCAAAGGAATAAAGGTTTTCTTGTGCAGTTCTAAAATGGACCAAAGGTGTCAAGGGGCTACTGTCCTGCTCCCAATTCAGGAGGGAGAGGAACTGTGATGGTAGACATAGGGATTGCGATTAAGGGAGAACTCGGATGGTTTGGAAGGACTAATATTCAGACATAGGAATGGGGAGGGAGTTAAGCCTGGCCAATTGCTGGAATTGTTGGGAAAAGTGCTCAAAGTAAGGCATACGATACACATTCCTTTCGGATCTGGGCTGCAACGGAAGCGGGGGAACATGGTTGGTCAAGAGACAGGATCATGAGACTGGGGAGGTGGCCTTCAGACTGTTTTCAACGCTATATCAGGCTTAGGGGTCAGAGTATAAGAAGTTGGGAATTTTTCAGCACACTAATTACACATTCTTTTCCAGGTACGGTGCAGAAACCACTGTCTGCTGTCATGTCTATCTGGTTCGTGAGTCACTCATTTGTAAAATGGTCAGCAACAGAAGCAGGGAACTCCAGCTGTGGCTGCAATCTAGGTTTCAGGAAAGAAAATGTTTCAGTTCGGTGGCATGGTAGAGGTGGTATGAAATGGAGGGAATTGTTACAAGTTCTCAATGTTTTACAACAAGGGAGTGTTTGCCCGGACATTTTACTTATTAATTTAGGGGAAATTATTTAGTTTCACAGAAAGGTCTGGCACTTATAAAAGGAATGAAGCAGGACCTCAAAGAAATTAAAGGCCAGGGGTCAGGGTGTTTTGTATGTTGGACTGAGTTCATGCTGAGAAGGGTTTGGAGGGATTCGCACAAACCGTCTGCTATTGACAAAGCCCACCGCAAAATGAATAGAGAGATGAGGCACTTTTGCATGGACACAGGAATAGGCAGGGTAACTCATCAGGATCTATGTAACAAGGATGTGGAATTCTTCAGGAGTGACGGTGTTCATTTATCACAATATGGTATGAGGTTATATCTTTTGCACATTAGGGAGTTTTTGGAGAGTACTTTGGGATTCTAAACAGTTAGAGGACAGAACATTGGGGGTGGGGAATTGGGAAAGGCAGCTACTGCTTTTCCTGGTGATGGGTGCCCCACAAGTTGTAGGCCTTTACACAAGGTTATTGGGATTTTGACATAAGAAAACAGGATGAAAGGGAGGGGCTGAGCAAGTTCACAATACTTATAGAGCTGAATGTTAAGTTACCTCGCAGGAGGTTATTTGCAGGCATTTCACAGGTTTAAGGTTTAAAAGTGGGGCAAGTTCAAGAGTTACAAGTTCAGGTGTAACAAGTTTTGGAATGCAGTAAATCATGATGTACATAGTTACTTTGTGGTTTAAGGGGAGGGTGGGCTTTTAGGGGTGGGGTGTAGGCGTTAGGAGAATGTGATATATAGTGAGGTCTTTAGTCTTGTGAGGCTCCAGGCCAGGTTGTTGATTTGTGATGCACACCTGCTTCAATAGAACGGCCTTTTTCCCACACAAGGAGGAGTCATTGATTTGTCTGTGCCCCGTGTTGCCCAATTGCTGGCAGCGAAGAACTGGGACAGACACTGAGGGGTACAGATCGGTGTAAAAAGGCAGTGAGAGGAACCAGGGTGGATTGGCAGAGAAACTGTAGCAGACTGAGAGGGTCATGCACAGAGGTAGACAGACAGGAAAAAAATAACATTAACACAGAGAAAGGGGCAGAGAGAAAGACACTGACACTGAGGGGCATTAATAAAGGGACAAGCACAGCAGAGAGAGGTGCAATGACAGTGCAACAGACAGGGGGATAGTGAGAACGGCACTGACAAGGATAGGGAGAGGGAATGGTACGGAGTTTCAAGGACAGAGACAGAGATGTAGGGGAAGGAGGTGGGCAGGAGTACAGAAGAGGTCAGAGAAAGAGGGGAAAAGAAGGAAGCAGTAGAACAAACAAAGACAGAATGGGACTGAGGGAAAGGGAGATGAATAAAGACAGAGAGAGGGTCAAAATTTAGGTCAGAGATAAAGGAGGAGTGACAGGCACAGAGAGATAGGGAATGACTGACAGGACAGAAGGAGAGAGCCAGTGGCAGGCACATACATGGAGGATCAAGGATGTGGCAAATGAAGAGAGAGAGAATGAGAACCAAGGACAAGGGAACCAACAAATGGGCAGGGGCAGCAGACAGGAGCAAAGAGAAAGTGGACAGAGAGGGAGAGATGAGGGAACATAAAGAGGACAAGGTCAGATAGACAGAAAGAAGGACAAGTGCGGACACACATAGGAACAGGGGTGGAGATAAGAACATGGACAGAATCACAGAGGGAGAAATGGGGACAGGTAGAGAGAGGGCATATACAGAGAGGGACCGAGACAAAATGACAGTGACAAAAATTCTAAGTAGGGATAACTAAAGGAAGACAAGGAGTAAGTAAGAGGAAGGTTACATGTAAGTAGGAGAAAGCGCAGGAATGAATGAACGGAAATGTTTGCATTAATTGGAGAAAATGCTGTCTTGAAAAAAATAACTGCACCTTGTTCATAGTACCTGACATTTTAGAGCCTGAGTTAGGACAAAGGATGTGTAGCATAGACTGGGAGGTGCTAGTCTGAACTGGGGAGGTCACTGGGTGGTGTCAGTGGGCTGGACCAGGAGATTACTGGGCTGGACAAGGTTGCTAATCATGATTGGAAGCGAGAGACATCATGCAGCCAGAATGGAAGTCACTGATTCAGGCATGGATTTCCTGCAGATGGAAGGAGAGGAGGGGTATTTGGTCTGAGTGGTAATCACTTGGCAGGCTCTGGTGGTCTGTTGCCCACAGTTTACCTAACTAGAGGTAAATGAAGCCGAAGCCCTTGAACAAGGATTCTGGTGACACATATGGTGGCAGAGGAATCTCCTTGGAACTCCAGGGTTGATGTTTGGGGGTTGCAAAGTGTTCTCATGGACGCAGATAAAGTTGTGAAATGCTTTTAAAAAAGGGCCATTTTTTGTCACTTGACTGGTGAATCGGCCCATGGGTTCATGCATCTAGTCCGCTGACATTTTGCATTGGATTTATGGGTGCAGAGGATCTGTGGATGGCATAAAAAATGAATTACTGTGGAGAAAAATACCTGACAAGCCAAATGATGGAAACAAGAGAAGATGAGTCAATCATCGAGATGTGAACCGTGTATTTGTGAAACTTGTAGATTTGGGGTTTTATTTTCATTGGACTAAATGCAAACGTGATTCTTTGACCAATAAGGATGTGGGAAGTAGTTTTAGGAAAACTAACTTCGCTGGACTGCACCGAGAGGAGAAAGGCCATTCTCCCATTCTTTTTGAGAGTTTAGCTATTCTTTTCGGAACTGCCAGAAGAGACTTTTCTTTTTCAGAACTTTAATGATGAATCCTGCCTGATGCCTTGCTGACCAGATTAATGTCCTATTGATGAAGACTGTCACTGCTTGCTGAACCAATTTGAGGACAGGTATAAGACAATGTTACTGATTGTTGTGTCTATTTGCTTTTTGTTTCTAGGTACCAACCGCTACTTTTGATAGAGCCATAGCTAGATGTTTTTTACAAATTTGTGTGACTAAATTGTTTTACATGAAGCCCAAACATCCTATTATAATCTGTTGTTAAGTAGGGTTCTCACTTATTATGCTCGCTACATGTAATAACAGTTGATGTTGTTTCTTTGCTGAATCTAAATGCATGTTATTTCGTTTGCGCAGTTATTCTTGCTATTAATTTATACTGTAACCCTAGAATGTGTAGTGGCTCAGGCTTTGATTAGATTGCAATTCTTTCGCCACTTTGGTCAGCCAGTATTGTTTCTGTATGTTTATCATTTGATTTTGAGACTAAGTTGCTTGACTTTAGCATTGTTAATATAGGGAAATAAACATTCTAACATCTACATAAAGTTGTGGTATTCATGGCTGTGAGGTCATGGGGTGAGGAAATTACTGACTCCCATTGATTATTGATGCCATTGATTGTTATTGCTATTGATTTGTATTGGTACGGGGTTACATACTCGAAGCGCAGTCAAAAGGTCCATCGGCCTTTACGTGTCCCCTTGTAAGTTTACTTATTAAGGTCTAATTTGTAGATTGGGTGAAATTGGTGATGTTTAAGATTTTTCAGATTCGATTCGATTATACAAAGTGAAGAGAAAATGTGCCCCTAAGTACTTAAAATGACTTTCCCGGAACCTTGGAGCTTGCCAATGATTGTTTGAGGACGCTTTCGGCGTTCCAGTGACAGTGTGAATGAAGTAGGTTTTGAGCTTGCACAGCTTATGCAAATCGCAGGTAAATTGTAATGTCTATGAGGGTTTAGGGAGTTTGCGTACTCCAAATGAAGTTGTAGGAGTGTGTGTACTCCAAAGTGTGAGAGTAGGGAAGTCATCGAACTTCACATGTGTGTGGCACAAATTGTCCATGTGGTTGTTGGTAAATGGACCCTGTGTGGTCCAAGACTCCGGAGCATATTGAGAAGTGTATGAGACACTTGGTTTTTGTTGTAATTTGTCTGGTTTAACAGGTCGATCGGACATGGTCGACAAGTCAGAGTGTGAGTCAAAGTGAGTGAAATAATTTTTTGACTGAGCTCTGGCGAGTCCTATGTGCACCAGGATAGACCCACTGATCAGTTGAGAGTGAAATTTGCAGGTCCAAGTTTGCTTGCGAATCGGGGAATCGGAGAAAGAAGGAGTAGCTGTTAGAGCGAAACGTCATCAGTGAAAACTCCATAAAGTTTCTGAAGCGATTGTGTTATCTTACCTGTAGTAAACAGACAAATATTTCGATTTTGTTTAGTGCTCAC
This sequence comes from Pleurodeles waltl, assembly GCF_031143425.1. Taxonomy (NCBI): domain Eukaryota; kingdom Metazoa; phylum Chordata; class Amphibia; order Caudata; family Salamandridae; genus Pleurodeles; species Pleurodeles waltl. The sequence goes on along the minus strand of NC_090440.1, from coordinate 1,225,568,082 downwards.
AATAATTTTGCATTCGTTTCGGGTGAAGCAGAGTTTGGAAGGACAATTCGCAAGACTTTGTCAGCCGCAGTATGTGCGAGTATGATGTCATTGGAGCCACGCTGGGAATAGTCAGTTAGTGAGAAGGGTCGTGCATGGATTGGCAGACAACCGTGAAGCGCAATTGATTGAGAAGGTGGGTGAAGAGAATTCTGGGATTAATTGTTGCTTCCTGATTTGATTTAGAATATTGTAAAGGTTGCAAAAATTTAATTTTTCAAAGCTTTAAAGAGTGCCTTAGTGGTATATACGTACATTACAATGAGTATAGGGGATATTGCACCTCCAGAAGGTACACCAGCTTACATTGTAATATAAGAAAATGGTGCTGCGTCACGTCTTTGGCTGAAGCAATGCTGTAAAGTGACAGAGAATGTCCATGGAACATTTAACTTGAGGAGTTTAGAGAATCTGAGGAGGGTGCTGTATCATCGGAAACACCCTCTGAGAGCAGCACAGTTTGAGGCATTAGCGATCTGGGAATAGGTAGCCAGACAGCATCAGTAACAGAAATTTGAGAGGAGAATGAGAAAGGCAGAGAAGACACTAGCGGAGGCTAGATGGGACAGCCATCAGAGATTTTGGAGAACCAAAACTTTACAGGGGATTAAGTTGTTTCCAGCGATTTCACAGGATGGCGAGAGAGAAGGAAGGAAAGCCACTAGAAAGACAAACAGAAGCCCTTCCGAGAGTAGGGAGCAGAGATCAAAAGAGTCTAGATGAACTCTCACATTTGAGGAAGAGTCAGACGATGATGAGTTTATTTTGCAGTTATTGAGAAATCGTTCCCCACCATATGCAGCACAAGACAGTAGTCCAAGCACTAGTGTAAATCCTTCAGCTCCGACACAGGTTAACGTGACAACGGGTCCAGTGCAGATTAATCCTAGCATGACACCAAGCCCAATGCAGAGCAGTCTTAATGCACCTATTACTCCAGTAGCACAAAATCAGGTGCCACAGCCGAATGTCCCAAGAATTTACCCTGATGTACCTATTGTGGTAATTGCCACAAACGTAATTTGCCAACACGGCAGGTTTTCCATAACCGAAATTGGTTCTGACAGAACCAACTCCACGTTTACTGCCCCAAATGCAGTCACAAGCAATGCCAAAGTACACTCCGATAATAGAGCCACAGCCAGATAGGCTTGTACTGATGAGCCAGAATACGGCATACCCACATAACTTAAGTGTCAGACCAAGTCCAGATCCTGTATCTGTACCTGTCACCATTGGTCCATTTGTACCTTTGTTTGCACAAGAGAATAACAGTGCAAGTTGACAGGGAATACTGAGTCAGAATTAAATGACGGGAGGACGTCATGAGAATACTCCAATAGTCTCTCCAGTGTGACAGACCTTTGACGGATCGAGATCATTGCTACACCTTAGCCCATTCAGAGTTCCTCTGGTTACTGTCATAGGGTCGAACATTAGTCAAAGCCTGAAATTACGGACACCGCAGTCTCCAGAGGTAGTTGTGCAACCGACACCAGATGCTCAGGCTCGCAACATTTAGTTTCTGGGTTTGACTGCTCAGCAATTGACTGAATGATTAGACAAGACAACCCTGGCAATCCAATTCTAAATGTGTCACTGACCAAATTTATTAAAAATGCACTATCTAAATTTAATGGCACTGCAAGCAACGAACACGTCTAGTTGGAATCTTTCCATGCTCTTGTCATTTTGCTCACTATTGGTTAGGATGAGGAGCTCTAACAGTATAAGCTGATGCTTAGCGCAATTACTAATTCATGCACCATGCACTTTAAGGCTGTGCCCATGTATCTTGCCCTGTGTTTTATGTGGGGTTTTGTGTTGGGTGATTTGTATTTTATTTATTATTGGGAGAAATGTTTTTAACATGTCACATGCTCAACTTATGATGTGCTTTTAGCTTGAATTCAGTCCTTGAGGGTATTTATTTCGATTGTCATTGATTGTTTTTTTCGCCCTTCTTTTTCCTTGTTCAATTGTATTGTATTTTATTATCTGTACAATAAAAATTACTACTACAAGCTGAATACCCCGCAGAGTGCTCATAAGGGAGAGGAGTACTTGAACTACACAAGACTAGGAATGGAAGGAGGTGAGCTCATTGAAGGGACTATGGGTGTGAACCGACTAGAATTCTACACAGAAGCCAAATTGAGGTATCTGTGCCCGAAAATTACAAGGGAAGTGAGCAATATACATCAAAGACTAGCAGACCTGGAAGAGAAGTAAGACATAGAAATAGAGAAAACAAAACATTTGCAAAGGAGTTACAGGTTAGATTTTGACCCAAAAGACTTTAAGCACATGAGATCTGCAGAAATGAAGACATCTTATGGAATTACTCCAAAGTGTCCAAACATGGGGAGCATTAGACAAGTGGGAAGTCAGATGGGTAAAGAAGAAAGATAAAAGAAAAAGTGATGATGCGGATCGGACTGCCAGTGTGCAGAAAAGTAAGGATCCGGTGAAATTTGACCAATGAGAGATTCCAGGAGGGAATTTTGTTCATTTCCCATGGAGAAGAAGTGACATTCTTTCCTTTACAAATGACTATCGTAGGTTGAGAGAGAAGCCAGTAGAATGATATCAGCAGACAGACAGGTTCATGAAACTTGCAAAATTCCTGTGGGATGACTTAAACACTCTTTTAGAGAAAGTAGTTCCAGCTGATTTATGGATGGAGTACAAGAGGAGTATAGATTGGCTGACAAAAGAACAAGCGAGAGATACAGCTACAGGTGTGCCATCCACTGAGGTAATGAAATATTATTACAAAGTGATAGAATTTTTGAAAATGAGAATTTCGCCCAAAAATATTGACTGGCAGAGAATAGACAGGAAAGCTCAAGAAGCAAAGGAGTCGATACATGCGTATTATGAGAGATTGTTGAAGGTGTTTAAGCATTACACTGGTACAGAGACAATTGAGCTGAAAGATATGTTTCATTTTGTGTTCAGATTTGTGGAAGGATTGAGACCTGAAATTAGCCAGATGACTGAGATTCATTTGATTTGCTGGCAAGCAAAGCCAATTGGTGAGGTGTTGCAGTATGCAAAGTACTGTAGTGACAAGGCTGAATTGAAGCAGAGAAAGTTGAAAGAAAAGGCGATGGTGATCCAGATTAAAGCAGCACAAACAGGGATGCAGGGAAATCTTTCACAGCAGCAACCACAGCAGCAGCAGGGAAATGCAGTATTTCAAAATCGGATGAGAGGTAGAGGTCTCGGAGGTACTGTAAACCGTAGTCCCGACTTTGGTACTGTAATGGTTCAGAATGATGTGCAGGGAATGAAGAGATTTTTGCCTTGTCAGGCTTCCAGGGCGGTCGGACATTGGAAGAGGGAGTGTCTGATGATGTTACAGGAAGGTGTTGTTCAGCAAACAGGTGACACAATTTAATTCCAAAACATGAGAAGACTGAGAATGAGAGGTCATAATCCAAATTTCCACAACAATGTGAATGAGATGCAAAGCTTTCAACCCATGCAGCAGGTGCAAATGCCACGTGTACTGATGATACAGTTGCAGCCAATGCAATAACATGTTCCAATGGTACCTATACAACAAATCCAAATGCCTCCAACCCCAATGGAACAGCAGCAGGTGATCCTTCCTCTACAGGTCACAGGTTTAATCAAGGTAATAATACAGTACACCAATTCCCGTTACACAGTGCGAATGGAATCAACGATGATGGAGTGAGCGAGAGTTCGGATAAAGAGGAATGTGTGCTTGCAGCTTCTTTAGAAGTAGATCAGAAAGGTCTATATGTGAAGGGAAAGGTAATAGGTCACAGAGTTTCATTTTTGGCTGACACAGGAGCTACACGCTCTACAGTAAGAACTGTAGAAGTTCCAAATTTGCCCCTTTCAATAAAGACAGTCCAGACTGTAGGAGTAGCGAACCAGTATTTGACCAACCCAATTACAGAACCAGTTCAGGTTAAAACTGGCAACTTTCAAGAATTGCACAGATTCGTAGTCTCTTATTCAAGCCTGGTATCCCTACTGGGAAGAGACTTGGGCCCTCATTCTGACCCTGGCGGTCGGTGATAAAGCGGCGGGCAACCCGCCAACAGGCCGGCGGTCCAAAATATGCAATTCTGACCCTGGCGGGAACCGCCAACACAGCCCGCCGCATTAACACTCCGCCCGCCACGGCAGAACAAACAAACAGCGCGGCGGTCCCCGCCAACAGCCAGGCGGCAGACAATGTACCGCCCACCCTATCACGACCCACCAATCCGCCACCTTTTCCGGGGCGGGAGCACCGCCGATAAAAACACGGCGGAAACAGACTACGAACGGGAAAACGCTCACCTCCACATACTCCACGCGAGATTCCGGCAGTATGGAACCCGAGTTGCAGGTCATCCCTGCACTCCTATACCTGCTCCTGTACCAGGAGCACGCCCGGCGGCGCGGAAGACATCGGTGAGTACTGCACCTACGACACAGGGGAGGGAAAAGATTACCGGCACACACCCACCCACCCACACCCACTACAACACACACATCAATGCATTCCCACAGATCACTGTCACAACCCACAAACCCCCCCCTTCCGAAATAATGCAAAGACCAAAAGAAGAGATCTCAAACGGGCAGATATATTGAAAAATGGACAGCAGTAATCCAAATAAATAAATAAACTATGTACAAAATATATACAGCTACTAAATGTAGTCCAACCACTGTCCGTGGACCACAGGGGTCCTGAGCAAAGGGGCAAGGCCCAGTCCCACGACAAGAACTCCACGGAGAGAACACTGCAGGGGCATCAGAAAGAAAAAAGGACAGGCACCTCAGGGGGAAGGGAAGTGGGGGCACCTCAGCCACTTGAGTACACAACGCCAGATCCACGAGGGGACTCCATGACCATTGGCCATCCTGGGGAGAGCAAAGCCACAGTCCATACAGTGGGTGGCCTGCCCACTGGGCCATCCTGGGGAGAGCAAAGCCACAGTCCAAACAGTCCATACAGTGGGTGGCCTGCCCACTGGGCCATCCTGGGGAGAGCAAAGCCACAGTCCAAACAGTCCATACAGTGGGTGGCCTGCCCACTGGGCCATCCTGGGGAGAGCAAAGCCACAGTCCAAACAGTCCATAACAGACTCCACTGCCACTGGAGGAGGCATGTTGGCCAGAGGACATCCTGCAGCCCTGCCCGAGACAGATCCTGCCCTGCCACGTCTGCCAAAGGGCCAGCGGTTCCTGCCTGGAAGGGCCCAGTTCAGCGGTTCTTGCCTTGAAGGGCCCAGTTCAGCGGTTCTTGAGACGGCGGTCCCCAGCGGAGCGGAGCTGGAGACGGCGGGGCCCAGTTCAGCGGTTCTTGCCTTGAAGGGCCCAGTTCAGCGGTTCTTGAGACGGCGGTCCCCAGCGGAGCGGAGCTGGAGACGGCGGGGCCCAGTTCAGCGGTTCTTTCCTTGAAGGGCCCAGTTCAGCGGTTCTTGAGACGGCGGTCCCCAGCGGAGCGGTGCTGGAGACGGCGGGGCCCAGTTCAGCGGTTCTTGCCTTGAAGGGCCCAGTTCAGCGGTTCTTGAGACGGCGGTCCCCAGCGGAGCGGTGCTGGAGACGGCGGCCATTCTATGGCCAACTGCTCATTGCCTGGTGGTGCCCTCCTGGGCAGCGGGGATGGTGCTCCTTCAATGCCCACCTGGGCTGTGGGTGGTGGGGCCCTCCTGGCCAGCTGGGCTGGGTCCTCCCTGGGCAGCGGCTATGGGGGTGGTGGGCTCTCCCGGGGCAGCTGTGCCGGTTCCTCCCGGGGCAGCGGCTATGGGGGTTGCGGGCTCCTCCTGGGCAGCTGTGACGGGTCCTCCATGGGCAGCAGGCCTGCTGCCTGACTTCTCCGCCTTGCTGCCCTTGCCCTCCTTAGTCGGGAGTCTGTGGCCCTTTCCTCCCTTTGGAGCTGTGGCTGTTGACGGTGGCTGGCTAGTGTCCTGGGGGATATCGAATCCGGGCTCCGGCGGCGGCCCTTCCGCCTTCTGCTCCTCTTCCCAGGGGGTGGGCTGGCTGTCCCCTTGCTGCTGGGCGAAGATCCAGACCTGCGGGCTGGTGGGCTCCAATACCCCTGCACCCTTGTCAAGGGGGCTGCAGGGCTGGTGGTGGCTGAGGTGCTCTTTTTACCCCGACGAGAAGGGTGGGGGGGCTCAGGGTCAGGAAAGAAGGTAGCAGTAGAGAGATAGATTTTCTTGGGACAATGGAGAGTGGTAGGTACAGTGGGTATGGGAGTGGAGGGAGAGGATGTGGTTGTAGGCGAGACAAGTTTGCTGTCTTTGGGTGCAGGTGCAGGAGCGGGAGGCTGTCGTGAGGTGGATGGCTGTTGGGTGGGTGGGTGGCTGCGTTTGTGTGGTGTGGAAGAGGGGGTGACAGACACAGTGGGAGAGGACACAGGGGACGTGTAAATGGCAGTGGGGGTGGTGACTGCACGTGTGCGGACTGGAGTGGAGGGTATGCTGGTGATGGAAACACTGGCTGATGGTGAGGTGAATGAAGGTGTGAGTGTAGACGTCACAGGGAGGGAGGAGGGAGACGAGGAGGTGGGGGTCACAGAGGTGGTAGTGACTGTTGGCATGTCTGCATCGGAATGTTGCTTGTGTGAATGTCTGCGTGATCTGTGGTGCTTGTGTTTGGATGAGCTGCTCTTGGGTGTTGAGGTGTGTGCAGGCTGGTCTGATGGTGTGGGTGGGACAGGCAGAGGAACAGGAGACTGGGAGGAGGGAGTTAGTAGAGGGAGGCAGGAGACAGGGACAATGGCTGCCGTCAGTGCTGAGGCCAGAGCCTGGCACGATCGCTGATGGGCAGCCTGACCCGAATGAATGCCCTCCAGGTACGCATTGCTGCGATGAACCTCCCTCTCCACCCCCTGGATGGCATTCAAAAGGGTAGTCTGCCCAACAATGAGCGTTCGGAGGAGGTCAATGACCTCCTCACTGAGGGCAGCGGGGGTAACAGGGGCAGGGCCTGAGGTGCCTGGGGCAAAGGAGATGCCCGGCTTCCTGGCAGAGCGGGCACGGGGCGAACGCTGAGGGGCTGCTGGGAGGGCGGAGATGGTGCGCTGGGTGGCGGCTGTACCTGTAATGGCGGGTGGCACGGATGGTGCCACCCCCGCAAGGGAGCTCCCTTCCGAGGACGTGTCTGTGTCGCTGCAGGGTCCAGTCGTCCCCGTTGTGGAGCTCCCCTCGCCCTCCGTCTCACTGGTCCAGTCAGACTCTGTGGCATGGCCCTCCTGGGCCATGTGAGATGCAGCTCCCTCCTGCCCCGATGCCACTTCTCCTCCGCCTGATGATGCTGATGCACACAAGCACAGAAAGACAAACAAAAAGGGGGGGGGAGAGAGAAATAAAGAGATTTTGAGTACATGGATCACCGGTACAGTTAGCGGACATGACAGACACAGATGCCCCCTGCACTAAGTTGCACACTTGGGGTCCGCTACGCATTCCGTGGAACATGCCCTACACGCCTAGAGTTGACAACTGCACCCATGGATGACACGGCCCAGGGATGGCTGTACTGACACACTACTTTGGGTGGTGGCTGGGGACACAGGGGCTTACGGGGGTGCCCAGCCTACAGATATCGCCCTGGCCTAGGGGGACCCACAGCCCTCCTCCCCCACCCAGACACCTCCACTGCGTGACAACAGAGTAGATAATGCTTGTACTCACCCCCTTGTGTCTGCTGTGCTGCCCTCACGCGCCCATCCAAATCAGGGTAGGCCACCGCCAGGATCCGGAACATCAGGGGGGTCAGTTGACGGCAGGCACCCCGCCTACGTTGGGAGGCCATCCCCAGCAGAGACTCGGCGGTCTTCTTGGTCCCGCAGCGGATGTCCTCCCACCTCTTGCGGCAGTGGGTGCCCCGTCGATGGTGGACCCCCAGGGTCCGGACTTCCTTGGCGATGGCACGCCAAATCCCGATCTTCTCATGGGCGCGGACCTATGTGACACGTACAGGGAGGGAGAAATACCACGTTCAAGTTTGTCTGCATTTTCGTTGCCAGTGGCCCAACGCCCCCCATCCCCACCAGGCCCCCCGCCAGGCCCAACATGCCCCCCATCCCCGCCAGGCCCCCCGCCAGGCCCAACATGCCCCCCATCCCCGCCAGGCCCCCCGCCAGCCCCAACATGCCCCCCATCCCCGCCAGGCCCCCCGCCAGGCCCCCTGCCAGGCCCAACATGCCCCCCATCCCCGCCAGGCCCCCCGCCAGGCCCCCCGCCAGCCCCAACATGCCCCCCATCCCCGCCAGGCCCCCCGCCAGGCCCAACATGCCCCCCATCCCCGCCAGGCCCCCCGCCAGGCCCCCAAGCCAGCCAGTGGCCCCAAATCCATATAGAATTAAACTCACTTGTTGGTCTGGAGGACGGTAGAGTAGCGCATACTGGGGGAGGACCCCATCCACAAGTTTCTCCAACTCCTCTCCAGTGAAGGCAGGGGCCCTTTCCCCAGTCGCAGCAGCCATTGTCCCTTCCAGACTGAGGTCACAGCAACACTTGCAGTATAGGTCCTCTCCTGTGAAAGTTCAAGTCGCAAGTGGATAAGTAGATAGGAAATGGCGGTCACGTGCGCGGCGGTGCGTACCGCCACCGCCGGCGCCCTTCGCCATTGGCTCCTGAAACCCATAGGCTTCAATGTTAACCAATGCGGCTTCGCGCCGCGGTCTTCGACCGCCGACCGCCGCGGTGTGCCACGCCAGCGCATTGACCTCACATCCCATTTTCACACTTCACAGGTCAGGCAGCCGCCATTTCGAGGGTCCACATGGCTCAATTTCAACTGCGTCACACAGGCCTAGGCCTTGCATAGCCACTCAGACACGCCATTCACTGCATAGAGAATCGTTTACTGTGCAAGCTGTGAGTACGTACCTGTGGGTTGCTTGACTCTGTGCTCCATGTTGTCCTTCCTAGGCACCGTCCGCTGGGTTTGGCGAGGAGACGGATGAATCCTCGCGTGTACCGACCGCTGGTGGACCTGTCGACAATGGAAGAACGCCACATTATCCTGACCTACCGGCTTGACCGTGCCACTATACATGAACTGTGTGCCCAGCTGGAGCCCGACCTGATGTCCCCCATCCGCCAACCCACAGGGATTCCCCCTCTGGTGCAGGTCCTGTCAGTACTCCATTTCTTGGCAAGTGGGTCATTTCAGACAACAGTGGGAATTGCTTCTGGGATGTCTCAGCCCATGTTTTCGAAGGTGTTATCCAGAGTGTTGTCTGCCCTGATGAAATACGTGAGGAGCTACATCATTTTCCCTGAGGTGGGCGAATTGGCTACAGTGAAGGGTGATTTCTACGCCCTTGGACATATTCCCAACGTCATTGGTGCCATTGATGGGACCCATGTGGCTTTGGTTCCCCCAAGAGACAGGGAGCAGGTGTACAGGAACAGAAAAAGTTACCATTCCATGAACATCCAGGTGGTGTATTTGGCTGACCAGTACATCTCGCATGTAAATGCCAAATTCCCAGGGTCAGTGCATGACGCCTACATCCTGAGGAATAGCAGCATCCCTTACGTGATGGAACAGCTAGAGAGACACCGTGTATGGCTATTGGGGGACTCTGGGTACCCCAACCTGTCGTGGCTACTGACCCCAGTAAGGAATCCCCGGACCAGGGCAGAGGAACGGTACAATAAGGCCCATGGGCGTACTAGGAGGGTGATCGAACGCACCTTTGGCCTCCTAAAGGCCAGGTTTCGGTGCCTGCATATGACAGGGGGATCCCTAATGTACTCACCTAAGAAGGTGTGTCACATCATCGTGGCCTGCTGCATGCTTCACAACCTGGCTTTGCGCCGCCAGGTGCCTTTCCTACAGGAGGATGGTCGAGACGGTGGTGTTGTGGCAGCTGTGGAACCTGTGGAGAGTGACGAGGAGGAAGACGACGGGGCTGAAACAGACAACAGGGACAGAATCATTGAACAGTACTTCCAATAGGACACAGGTAACAATTCAAACATAATTTAGTAAATGTGAACTACTCTCCTGCATCTCTGCTGCCTGTCTATTTGCCCCAGTGTATGATGACTGAGTTGTGGCTTTTCCCTCCCTATTTCAGATCTGGGGTCCCCACTACGAGTCCTGTGCTTCGTTTCCCCATGGACTACAGCTTTGTGGCAGCTGTTTGTTGACTTCACTATGTACAAGGACATATTTGCAATGTCATGTCAATTACAATATTTTGAAATCACAGCCAGACTCCAGATAGTTTTGTGCAAAATAGGTGTTTATTTCAGTGCTCAAAATGGGATGGGTGGTTTCAAGTGGGTGGGGGCTATGGTGAAGGAATGTCCATGGCAGAGTCCAGAGTAACAGTCACACAGGTGCATTGTCCAGAGGCCTGTGGAGAGATGGAGCATGGGCAGTTCAAGGATGGACAGGGTGACAATGTGGGACAGTGGGCTGACATCAGGTGGTATCCTTTGCTGGCGGGGGTCTTGACATCCTACTCTGTCTTCTTGCGAGATCTCAGGGCCCACTTGCGGGGTGGTTCTTCTCCTGCAGGAGGTGGGGGTCTGGTGGGCTGCTGTTGTGCGGGGGCCTCCTGTCCACTAGCGCCGGCGGAGGTGGTTGGCTGTTCTTGGTCCAGGCTAGTGGCAGGGGCCCTTTGTTGTTGTTGAGTGTCCGTCCTGGTGTTGATGAGGTCCTGCAGCAGCCCTACCATGGTAACCAGGGTGGAGGTGAGGGCTCTGATGTCCTCCCTGTACCCCCGATAGTGTTCCTCCTGCAGTACCTGGATCTCCTGGAACTGGGCCAGTACCGTCGCCATCGTCTCCTGGGAGCGGTTGTATGCTCCCATGATGGTGGTGAGGGCCTCGTGGAGAGTGGGTTCCCTAGGCCCGTCCCCCCCCTGTCGCACAGCTGCCCTCCGAGTTGCCCTGTTTCCCTGGGCCTCTGCCCCCTGGCCGGTGTGCCCACTACCACTGCCCCCAGGTCCCTGTTGTTGTTGGGGTGGTGGGTTATCCTGGGTGCCCTGTAGTGGTAGACACACCGCAGATTGACGCGCCCTGGAGACAGAGGCATGGGCCCGCTGGGTGGGAGCTGTGCTGGTGTTCCCAGAGGGGTTTGGGTCTGTAGTGGCCTGTGCCTGTGTGAGGGGAACCGACTGTCCAGAGGTCCCCGATGGTCCGGGCTGGTCATCAGTGTCCAGGTCGACAGAGCTGCTGTCATCGCTGACGGCCTCTTGGGTGGGGGGTGTGGAGAATTCTGGGCCCTCCGTGGCGGTGTGTTGACGGTCGGGTCCTGCAGGGGTATAGAGGTATGGTTATAGTTTCAATGTGTGGCTTATGGGTGTATCTGTGGGTTCCCGTGTCCCCAAGTGCTGGCATTCGTGTGTGGGGGCTTTGGTGAGGGTGGCTTGTGGGGGGGATGTGTATATGCATTGGGCATGCTTTGGTGATGGGTGTCCATGCTTAGTGGACGCATGCAGGCCTAGGTTTTGGGATGTGTGGGTTGTGATGGTGAGACATTGGCAGGGAATAGGTGTGCTGGGGGTGGGGGTGAGGATGGTGGTGGGGGTGAGGATGGTGGTGGGGGTGAGGATGGTGGTGGGGGTGAGGGTGGGGGTGAGGATGGGGGTGGGGGTGAGGGTGGGGTTCGAGGATGGGGGTGAGGGTTGGGGTATGATTTGGCATGCAGGTGGGGGGGAAGCAGTAGTGAAGCTTCAACTTACCAGTATCCATTCCTCCGCCGACTCCTGCGAGGCCGTCAGGATGCAGGATGTTCAAGACTTCCTCCTCCCATGTTGTAAATTGTGGGGGTTGAGGTGGGGGTCCTCCGCCAGTCTTCTGCACGGCGATGTTGTGCCTGGATACCATGGAACGCACCTTCCCCCGTAGGTCGTTCCATCGCTTCCTGATGTCTTCCCGATTTCTGGGGTGCTGTCCCACAGCGTTGACCCTGTCGACAATCCTCTGCCATAGCTCCGTCCTCCGGGCAATGCTGGTGTATTGGACCTGTGTGCCGAAGAGCTGGGGCTCTACCCGAACGATTTCCTCCACCATGACCCTGAGTTCTTCGTCTGAGAAGCGGGGGTGTCTTTGGGGTGCCATGGAGTGGTGTGTATGATGTGTGGGGTGGAGTATGTGTAGTTAAGTGTGTTGAGTGTGGTGGTGTGTGTTGTTTTGTGTGTGGATATTGTGTGGGTGATGGTGTAGTGTGCCTCTGTGTGATGGTATTCTGTGATCGCTGATGTGTCTCTCAGTGCTTCTTTCTGAATTTTTGGTCGTAGGGGTTTGTGGGTGATGTGTGTTTTATATTGTATTGTGTGTGTGGGAGTGGTGTGTGTATGTGTATCAGGTGTGTGGAATTCAAATCGGCCAATGTGGCTGAGTTTTGTTCGTTTGTGTGTATTCTGACCGCGGCGGTGTGTACCGCCAATGGAAAACCGCGTTTGAAAGACCGCCGCGTGGATTCGTGGGTCGTAATGGCATGGGCGTATTTCTGTTGGCGTGACGGTGGAGGTTTGGTCACCTCCACTTTTCCGCCGACCGCTGGTCTGGCGGTCTGTTGTGGCTGTCGGATTTTCGGAGGTTTGGCTGCTGCGGGTCAGAATGACCGTGGCGGGTTACCACGACCGCGGCGGAATTATGGAGGATTTCTGACCGGCGGTAGGCGCCTTTTACCGCCGAGGTCAGAATGACCACCTTGATGTACAAAACCAGGTGCTTGATTACTTGTTCAAACAAAGGAATCGAGATACAGACGAATAGTGATGATGAGGGTGACCCAGCTCCAGAGACAGAGTGTGAGACTATAAATGAGGAGTGCCCCCGATTAATTTCTTCCCAGTATTCACAGTGAAGGAGCTTCCTCCTGATTTACAGGAAAGAGTTGAAGAAAAGGTGTGGGATCTGACTGGGAAAGGGATTGTTCTGATAAAGGGAGTTGAGCCAGTTAAAGTTCCTGTAAAGCCTAATGCAATTTTTCCTCAGATTCCCCGGTATCACATGCCACAGGATATCCTTATGAAGGTTGCTCACATAATTGCAGAATTTGTAAACCAAGGGGTCTTGAAAGAAGTGTTGAGCAGCCCATGTAATTCACTGATAATGGGATTGAAAAAAACCCTGTGGGAAAGTTCAAATTGTACAGGACTTGAGAAAAATAAATGACATTGTATTCAAATGCTGCCCGTGGGGCCAAATCCAGCTGTGATAATGTTTCAGATTCCATCTAATGCTGAATGGTTCAATGTCATAGACTTGTCAGAAGCCTTCTTTTCTGTGCCTCTTCATGAGGAGAGCCAATTTCTCTTATGTTTCAAATTTTTGGACAGAGTTTACTGTTGGTGTAGAAGTCCTCAAGGGTTTTCAGAGTCACCTTCCATATTCAATTAGATCTTGAAAAATATTCTTGAGTCATTGGAATTGCATTTCCAATTGACATTGGTACAGTACATTGACAGGATTATCACCACACAAAATCCTCATGTGCAGAGCAATGAGGTTGCCAGCGGTTCCTGCAAATGCTCTTGTGAACATAACAGATGATATGGTGTGGGAATACTGCAAAGGTCTGGCTGATGTGGTTTTGCGCTTTCTCTCAGCAGGTGGAAGCCACAATGTAGGAGGCGGGCCTGGCTTGTAGTGGGTACCTTAGGTACTTACATCTTATACGAGGTCCAGTTGTCCCTTATTAGTGAAGTGTAGTAGTGTTCTAGCAGCTTAGGCTGTTAGAGGTAGCTGTAGCAGAGCAGCTTAGGCTGAACTAGGAGACATGCAAAGCTCCTGCAATACCACTATAGTTACACAGCACTTATACACAAGTAAAGACAATACTCAGTGTTACCAAAAATAAAGGTACTTTATTTTAGTGACACAAGGCCAAAAATATCTTAGAGGCAATACTCCTTCTGGAAGTAAATATTATACACAATATATATACTAGAGACCAGAATCAGGTAAGTAAATAGTCACAGGATAGTGCAAACAATAGAAAATACCATAGAATGCAATGGGAAGAAATAGGCCTAGGGGCAACGCAAAACAACACAAAAATACTAAGAAAGTAGAATGCGAATCACAAATTCTCCCCTAGGCAAGTGTAGTGGGTAGAGGGTTGCTGGGAGTGTAAGAAAACCACAAAGGTGAGTAAAATACCCAACCCCAGAGCCCAGGATGTAGAAGGAAAGTACTGCATGTTTCCTCAGGACACACTACAAGTCGTGATTAGAGTTATTACAAGAACCAAGCAAGACTGCAAACAACAAATGGTGGATTCCTGGACCTGACGACCTGTAAAGAGAGGAGACCAAGTCCAGAAGTCACAGAAGATTCCAGGAAGGACAGGAGCCCCTGCCAACCCAGAAGATGGTGCAAAAGAGGATTCTCCGGTTGGGAGAAGTCTGCAGAAGAGCACCAAAGAAGATGGCTGTGGGTTCCTGCATGATGTAAGGGATGTCCACGTGGACATTTTGGATGCAGGCAAGTTGCAGCGCTGGGTTCGTCCAACAAGCCTTGGTTCAAGCAACGTCACAGATTGCATCAAAATGGCGCTGCCTGAACCCTGGAGGGACCTGGGGGCCTCAACTCGGACAGAGGAGGCAGAGGGGGCTCCCAACACTGGAGGGAACCCACAGATGACCAGGCAGCAGCCACGGAGGTCCCAGGGCAAGGGGACAAAGAAGGTGCAAACTGCGGTTGCTGCAGCACTACTGAAGAATGTCCCACGCTTCCAGAGAACAATTCAGCAAGATGAGTGTCGTAGGATAGAGTGTTGGGGACCTGGGCCAGGCTGTATACAAAGGATTCTTGCAAATAGTGCACAGAAGCCTCAGGAGGTAGAGATGTAGCTGAACCTTAGGACAGTCTGTGTCGAAGGGGTCTACCACCTGTGTTCCAGGGAGCATGCTCGTCGCCAGGAGAGGAGTCCCAGAGAACCGGTTGTCATCTTAGAAGGTGTCCTGCTGGAACAGGGAAGTGACTCCATCACTCCACAGGAGATTTCTTTGGTCCTCCTGGTGCAGCGTCAAGACAGGGTGTCCTCCCTCAGAGCATGCACACCTTGGAAACTGTTGCAGCTGCTGACTGGAGCTGAACTTGGAGAGCCACGGTAGCCTTCTTGGATAGATTGTTGCAGTTACAGTGATTCCTGGAGCAGTCTACGGTTGATCTGACGGTCAGAGGATGAAGCAGGAGTTGCAGAGGATTCCTGAAGGAAACTTGCAAGCCAAATCAGAAGAGGAACCCACAGGGGAAACCCTAAATAGTCCTGAGAGGGGTTTGGCTCCCTAACCAGGTATGCACCTATCAGGAGGGGTCTCTGAAGTCACCTGCTGGCACTGGCGGCTCAGATCCCCAGAGTGTCCCCAAACCTTGAAAAACAAGATGGCTAACGCCAGGGACACACTGGAGCAGCTCTGGGCACCACTCCTGGGGTGGTGATGGACAGGGGAGTAGTCACTCCCCTTTCCTTTGTCCACTTTCACGCCAGAGCAGGGACTAGAGGTCCCTAAACCGGTGTAGACTGACTTATGCAAGGAGGGCACCATCTGTGCCCTTCAAAGCATTTCCAGAGTCTCTGGGAGGCTACCCCTCCCAAGCCTGCAACACCTATTTCCAAAGGGAGAGGGCGTAACACCTTCCTCCCAAAGGAAATGCTTTGTTCTGTCTTCCTGGGACTGAGCTGCTCAGACCAGTGGAGGGCAGAACAGTATCTGTGAGGTGGGAGGAGCTGTAGCTGCAGTGCAAGCCTCAGAGAGCTGGTTTGGCAGTACTGGGGGTCCACGGTGGAGCCCCCAGAATGTATGGGATTGCCCCCCTAATACCAGATTTGGAATGGGGGACAATTCCATGATCTTACACACCTTACATGGCCATATTCAGAGTTACCATTGTGAAGCGACCTATAGGTATTCACCTATATGTAGTGCACGCGTGTAATGGTGTCCCCGCATCACAAATTCCAGAGATTTGGCCCTGGACAGCGTAGGGGCAGCTTTGCTAGTGCAAGGGTGCTCGCCCACTTAGTAACCTTGCACCTAGCCTTCAGTAAATGAAGGTTAGACATACAGGTGACTTATAAGTTACTTAAATGCAGTCAAAATGGCTGTGAAATAGTGTCTGCACTATTTCACGCAGGCTGCAGTGGCAGTCCTGTGAAAGGGTTTGTCTGAGCTCCCTATTGGTGGCAAAAGAAATGCTGCAGCCCATAAGGATCTCCTGGAACCCCAGTGCCCTGGGTACCTAGGTATCATCTACTAAGGACTTACAAGGGGGTCCAGTGTGTCTATTGGAATTGGTAAATGAAGTCACTAAACTATAGTGACTAATTTGGAAGCAGAGAGAGCATAAGCACTGAAGTTCTGGTTAGCAGAACTTCAGTGACACAGTTAAGCACTTCTGACAACACACACATTAGGCCACAAACTATGAGCACTGGGGTTTAGGCTAGCAGGAAACACACTGACAAATAGGGTTTTAACTATGAGCAATGGGGTCCTGGCTAGCAGGATCCCAGTAAGACAGTAAAAACTCACTGACACACACTCACAAACAGGCCAAAAGTGGGGGTAACCAAGCTAGAAAGAGGCTACTTTCTCACACAACCCCCTCTTCCCCCCAAACAAAGGACAATAAGGCTAACCTTGTTCAGTTGAGACTTTATTGTCTAAGTGGTGATAAGTGGACAGTAGATATGCAATAGAGTGGTTACTCGCTTTATCATCCACTGTATGGTTACTTCCCTGTGGGGATGTAAACCACCTTGTTTGGAGATTTTTACCTAACCAGCAGTGTGAGTGCAAATTTTCAGAGATTCTTTTAGTATGTTTTAAAGTTGGGCAGTGGGATTGGTCCACTGTGCCTATGTCAAATGAAGAGAATGCCAGACAAGGATGCTGTCTCAATAACGCCATAGCTGGGCAAAAAGTTTGTCCATATAGCAGTAAGAGAAAACAGGGGTGCTGTTTCTCTTGAGTTGGAACAGGGCAGGGCTGCTGTCCTATAAGCTCCACACTAGGACAGGGTTGCTATCCTAAGTGTTCGGAGGCAGTGCAGGGCTGCTGCACTAAAGTTTCTCTGGGAGGGCTGGGGTTGCTCCATATTTACTAAAATGGCACAATTTTGCACATCTGCTTTAGTGGTTCCACAGAGAGGTACTTTTACCTCTGGGAGTCCAGCTGTGGTAGCTGAGGGCTCCCTTGGTACAGGTTCCACCACCAGAAGGTTTCTCCCACCACAGGAATGATATCCTTAGTGGCAGGGTGGGGAAGGGATACTTTGATACCCTTCTTAACTGTTGGTGGAGAGGGATCCTGAGATTTCAGGCCTTTTTCTCTCCTTTGTTTTTTCATTTCACCTGAAATGAGAGGAAGCAATTCCTCAGGGATATACATCATGGATGCATGGGTCCATAAACTCTACCTCAGCCCCACCTGAGGCCTCTAGGTCATTTCCTAAGAGACAATCTACAGGTAAGCTAGGTGATACCACCACCTGCTTAGGACCAGTAATTCCACCCCAACTAAGCTGAACTACAGCTAAGGGGAGAGACTGAGTGGAGTTATTGACATCAGTAACTTGGTACTTCTGTCCAAGGAGGTGCTGTGCAGGTGACACCAAGTTTTCAGTCACCAGAGTGATACTGGCACCTGTGCCCCTGTAGGCCTGGGCCTCAACACCATTTATTAAGATTGACTGCCTGTACTTATCCATTTTAAGGGGACAGGCAGCCAAGGTGGCAAGGCCAATGCCACCAGATGTGACAGAAACTGTCTTGGGACTGTCTGCCCCAGTGTCTATTATGGTCCCAAAAGCGAACCCATCTACACCTTTAGTTTGACTATTGCCAGTAGTCCCACGATTATTAACACTACTGCTAGGGGCACTAGAGATTGATGTATTCGTGTGGTAGGCTCAAGGGCTTAACCTGGGCTGGACTTGTCCCCTGGTCAATGGCCTTTACCTCTGCACACATAGTACCAAGGCTTTTTAGTGTGTGTATAGTGAGAAGAAGATGAAGAAAATGATTTATCCCCACCCTCAGATGAGTGTTTTGGGCCTGAAGAAGGATCTTTGTGTTTACTTTTATCCCCATGCTTGTCCTGAGATTTTTCACCATCTTTCTTTTTGCTGTCCTTGTCACCCCCTGTATGAGCTTTTCTGCTCACCCTTGTTCTGACTCATTTGTCTGTCTTCTTTCTCAATTCTTGGGGAGATGTCAGATCTGAGTCCACAAGATACTAACGCAACAAATCAGACACAATTGTTCAATATATGCCATCTCAGAATTAAGTTATAAATACTTTCATAGTCAGTCGCCTTACTGAAATTTATCCAACCTTCTAGGGCCTTCACTGAACAGTCTACAGAGTCTGTCCAATCCTGTGATGACTCCAGTCTGGTCATTCTGAACTTTATTTTATATTGCTCAGTGGTTAAGCCCAGACCAGCCAAGAGTGCACTTTTGAGTATGTGATAGTTGTCTGCATCATCCTCCCTCACAATAAGGCGTCTGTCTCTCCCCTTGCCAGTGAAAGGCAACCACAGGATAGCAGACCACGGTGCTTGAGGGACCCTCTGAACTTTACAAGCCCTCTCAAGTGCAGCAAACCACTTATAGATGTCATCCCCATCCTTGTAAGGGGGAACAACTTCGTGCAGATTTCTGGAATCAAATGTACGTTCCCTAACATTGGAATTCCTGAAACTACTGCTGCCACCATGGGGAACTAACCCGAACCCCTGCCTTTCCCTCTCCACAGCCAGGGATTCCCTGTTTAAGGCCAACTGTTGCTGCTGTAGCCTCAGTCTGTTCTCCTCTACCATCAGCTTTCTGAGTTCTCTATCTAGGTACTGGTCCTCAGGGTTAGAAGTGTGGGATACTTCTGAGACAGAAGTAACATGGGAATTGGCAGAGGCATATCTTTCCTTAACTGGAGCCACCCTAGTTTCCTGGCCTCTAGGTGTGAAGGGAGCCCTACTGGTGTGTGACCACTTCCCACTCCCAGCTACACTGGGGGGTTTGTTGATGGAAAGATCAGTGGAAGGACCCTCCCCAGGATTATCAGTATGCTCCCCTGAGCCTGCCTGGTTGGAATTTTCCTCGACTTCCCTCTCTGGCTCTTCCTGACCAGTGCTAAGTCCCTGGTCATCCTTTAGGAGAAGATTTAAGAGGAATTCCTTTTGGGGTTCTTCCCAATCCCTAAACTTCTTTAAATGCAGAGACCCCTCAAACTTTTAAAGTTCAAACTTTCATATGTTGTTTTCACAACTCTAGGGGTCGCCTCTACATCAGACATGTTGACAGAAAGAGTTTAGGAAAAAGAGAAAAAAGTTAGTAAGCCATTAGGCCTAACTTTTTAGAGAAATGAAAACCTTTCAGAAACTTTTAGAAAGTTTTAAAGACCTTTTTAGAAAGTTAAAAGTGACTTCTAGGTACAATTATGTATAGCTCTAAGTATTGGAGCAAGCTTTTCTTGTGAAAAGCACTAGTACCAAAGTGGTAAAGCAATTGCAAGTACTTTTCCCACCGCTGCACCACAAATATAGGAGGCTGGCTTGGCTTGTAGTGGGTATCTTAGGTACTTCCACATTATTCCAGGACCAGTTATCCCTTATTAGTGAAGTGTAGTAGTGTTCTAGCAGCTCAGGCTGTTAGAGGTAGCTGTAGCAGAGCAGCTTAGGCTGAACTATGAGACATGCAAAGCTCCTGCAATACCACTATAGTTACACAGTACTTATACACAATAAAAGACAATACTCAGTCTTACCAAAAGTAAAGATACTTTATTTTAGTGACACAAGGCCAAAAATATCTTAGAAGCAATACTCTTTCTGGAGATAAGTATTATGCACAATATATACACTAGAGACCAAAATCAGGTAAGTAAATAGTCACAGGATAGTGCAAACAATAGAAAATACTATAGAATGCAATAGGAAGAAATAGGCCTAGAGGCAACACAAACGATACTATAGAAAGTAGAATGTGAATCACAAATTCCCCCCAAGGCAAGTGTAGTGTGTAGAGGGTCACTGGGAGTGTAAGAAAACCACAAAGGTGAGTAAAATACCCCACCCCAGAGCCCAGGAAAGTAGGAGTAAAGTACTGCACGTTTCCTCAGGACACACTACAAGTCGTGATTAGAGTTATTGCAAGAACCAAGCAAGACTACAAACAACAAATAGTGGATTCCTGGACCTGAAGACCTATAAAGAGAAGAGACCAAGTCCAGAAGTCGCAGAAGATTCCAGGAAGGACAGGAGCCCCTGCCAACCTAGAAGATGGTGCAAAAGAGGATACAACAGTTGGAAGAAGTCTGCAGAAGAGCACCAAAGAAGATGGCTGCGGGTTCCTGCATGATGCAAAGGATGCCCCACGTGGAGATTTTGGATGCAGGCAAGTTGCAGCACTGGATTCGTCCATCAAGCCTTGGTTCAAGCAATGTCACAGATTGCATCAATATGGCGCTGCCTGGACCCAGGAGGGACCTGGGGGCCTCAACTTGGACTGAGGCAGAGGGGGATCCTAACACTGGAGGGAACCCACAGATGACCAGGCAGCACCCACGGAGGTCCCAGGACACAGGGACAAAGAAGGTGCAAATGTCGGTTGAGTCAGCACTACAGAAGAAGGTCCCACACCGCCAGAGAACAACTCAGTGAGTTGAGCATCGCAGGATAGAGTGCTGGGGACCTGGGCCAGGCTGTGCACGAAGGACTCTTGCAAATAGTGCACAAAAGCCTCAGGAGGTAGAGAAGCAGCTGAACCTTAGGACAGTCTGTGTCGAAGGAGTCTACCACCTGTGTTCCAGGGATCACGCTCATCGCCAGGAGAGGAGTCCCGG
Source organism: Pleurodeles waltl (assembly GCF_031143425.1). NCBI lineage: Eukaryota > Metazoa > Chordata > Amphibia > Caudata > Salamandridae > Pleurodeles > Pleurodeles waltl. The sequence continues at coordinate 1,225,547,240 of NC_090440.1, read as the reverse complement.
AGAACCGGTTGTCGTCTTAGAAGGGAACTCCACAGGAGATTTCTTCGGTCCTCCTGGTGCAGGGTCAAGACAGGGAGTCCCTAGAGCATGCACACCTTGGAAACTGTTGCAGTTCCGGCTGGAGCTGAAGTTGCAGCAACACAGTAGCCTTCTTGGATGCATTGTTGCAGTCACAGTGGTTCCTGGAGCAGTCTGCAGTTGATCCGACGGTCAGAGGATGAAGCAGGAGTTGCAGAGGATTCCTGGAGGAAACGTACAAGCCAAATCTGAAGAGGAACCCACAGGAGAGGCCGTAAATAGTCCTGAGAGGGGTTTGGCTCCCTAACCAGGTATGCGCCTATCAGGAGAGGTCTCTGACGTCACCTGCTTGCACTGGCCACTCAGAGATCTCCAGAGTGTCCTCACACCTTGGAAAACAAGATGGCTAATGCCAGGGACACACTGGAGGAGCTCTAGGCACCACTCCTGGGGTGGTGATGGACAGGGGAGTGGTCCCTCCCCTTTCCTTTGTCCAGTTTCACCCCAGAACAGGGACTGGTGCTCCCAGAACCAGTGTAGTCTGGCTTATGCAAGGAGGGCACCATCTGTGCCCTTCAAAGCATTTCCATAGTCTCTGGGAGGCTACCCCTCCCAAGCCTGTAACACCTATTTCCAAAGGAAGAGGGTGTAACACCCTCCTCCCAAAGGAAATGCTTTGTTCTTCCTTCCTGTGGCTGAGCTACCCACACCAGAGGAGGGCAGAACCCTATCTGTGAGGTGGCAGCAGCTGCAGTGCAACCCTCAGAGAGCTGGTTTGGCAGTACTGGGGATCCATGGTGGAGCCCCCAAGATGCATGGGATTGGCTCCCCAATACCAGATTTGGAATGGGGGGACAATTCCATGATCTTTGACATCTTACATTACCATATTCGAAGTTACCATTCTAAAGCTACATATAGGTATTGACCTTTATGTAGTGCACGCGTGTAATGGTGTCCCCGAACTCACAAAGTCCAGGGATTTTTACCTAGACAGGCAAAACACACTGACAAATTGGGTTTTAACTATGAGCACTTGGGTCCTGGCTAGCAGGATCCCAGTGAGACAGTAAAAACTCACTGACACACACTCACAAACAGGCCAAAAGTGGGGATAACCATGCTAGAAAGAGGCTACTTTCTCACACACCACACTGCCACCGACCCAAGATCAAGGACACAACCCTGAGAGCTGGTGTCTGGGTGGTCTGGAAACAAATGAGGAAGACATGTTTGGAACCTCAGTTGAAAGGCCCTTTCCAGATAGTTCTGATCACTACCACAGCTGTGCACTGGAGTTATGAACTAGATAGACGCCAACCCCTTGAAAACATTGGCGTGTCCTTTGGACAATGAAGAGGAGTTGTTGAGAGTACCAACAATGACCAGACAAGCCCCAGAGCCGTAAAAAAAGAAAGAGTAACTGAGACTGGATCTGAGCACGTTGTGAATGGTTCAGTCACTCCTGTGAGAGACGAAGAAGACCTCCAGGAGGGTGACAGTAAGCCAATCTCAATTGAGACAGCAGGAGAGTCTAGTCAAAGGAGGGCTCTCCCAGAAGTAGACATATTTGAGAGACAAAAAGAGCAAATGCCAGACCCCCAAGGAGGAAGGAGTTGAGGCGGATCAAAACCAATGTGATCTGACTCCTCCTGAACCAGTTGCAGGTCCGTCAAGAGAAAATCCTACAGAGCCAGAAGAAGTTTCAAGTTCACCACTGAAAAGGGCATTGACCAAGGGTCCACTGAAAGGAGATAAGTGGCCGAAATCACAAGCAAAGAGAAAGGAAGCAGTTGTTATGACAACAATCCAGGGAGAAGTAGATACGACAAGAAGAGAAGATCTGAGTGAAGGAGAATTGAATGAAGATCGAAAGTCGAAAAGAAAAAGAATAGCAAATTGAAGGTATGCAGGTCCTGAACTGGCGTATATAACAAGTGAATGGCAAAAATAATTTTTGTCTTTGTATTTTGATTGAGACATTCCAGGTCAATATTTTGGCAATTGAAGGAAATCAACGAACTGAACTGTTGAGACAAATTGGGAAAAAGTTCAAAAACAAGACTGTTGAAAGTAAACGGAAAAGACTTTTCAACCTGATTTGACAGGCTAACCTGATTTGACAAGCTGCTAGACCGATTTTTGACAAAGGATCCTGGAAGTAAGACTGATAGCTGTAAATAACTGCTGAAAGAAGATTGAAGATTTTTGGTTTTTGATGTTTGCTGCATAGTTATACATTTTTCTTTACAACTTTCTGATTCTTTACAGATCATGAGTAACATTAGCCAATAGGGTAGGAAGCACAGGTGCTGTAAATACATGAATACTGGTTTGCAATTGTGTGTGTGATATTAATTGTGGGCATGACTGTTCTTGACAAGAGTAAAGCCAACCATACTTCAGCTTTAGAGACAACTAATGCATTAAAAGCGATAGAGAAGTTTAGGTTAGATGAGAAGTATCTGCATGTAGTTAATACACAAGGGGAACTTTCTTCTAATGTCTTCTATCGCTTATTGAGTGAGTATGTTGAGACAATGGATGCAAAGAATTGTTATGTGCGTACGCAAGTTCCTTCATCAGTCGAAGAAGGAGTTACCTACCATAGTTTGCCCCTCACTTATGGGATAAGTTGTAGTCTGTTACTAACAAGATTCTATAACCAGGAGTACATCCAATATTTCTATTCTAGCCAATATGTAGTGTTTTTGTTTGTTCCCATAATTAGATACCTGAGTAGAGTAGCTAAGGACAATGACAAAGTATAAGTGAGAGGTTTCTTTGAGCTTCCATTAACTTTTGTCACAGCATATGTGCACAAGAATAATCTTACATGCTTGCTCACACCGTTAGAAAGAGCTTTTTAGATCAGACAGATGACAGGAGAAAAGCATTAAAGGAGAAGTTAGAAAAGGGCTTAGAGAAAAGGACTTATAGAAATGATTATGCTTTTAGAGAAATAAAAACACAAGGGAAATTAGCTTTAGATGCGCAACACGTAGGAAAGCTTTGTGTATACAGACCTAAATCTAGCACTGACACTTTATTTGTGGAAACAAGTGAATGTAGACGTGTTTTTGTTTCATAGTAAACTGACATTTATGTTCAATGGACAGGATCCAGTGATTCCTGGTATATATTACATTTGTAGACCTAATGCTTATTACAGTCTTCCATGAGGATGATATGGCACATGTTATTTGGGATAGTTTTCCCAAAGATATTCCAACTTGATGACTTGAAAAGATTTCCAAAAATGACTGAATTACATCACATTAGAGAAAGGAGAGAGTATCCTTCTTGTATAGTGGGAGATATATTCGGAGCAATGATTCCTTCACTAGGAGTTGTTCTGAATTATATAAAGATTCGAAAGTTGTCTACTATTGTTGATAACATGTTGACAAATTTTTCAGGAGCCATGATTCTAATAGATACAGAATTGGTTGAGGAATGATCTCTGACTCTTCAGAACCACCTTGCGTTAGATATCCTTTTAGCAAAAGATGATGGAGTTTGCAAAATGCTCAATTCTAGGCATTGCAGCTCATATATTCCTGATAACAGTAAGGAAATTAGAAGCTTACTTACTAATCTCACTAATGAAAATACTGGTTTGAAAGAATTGAAAGAACCAGGTGTTTGGGAGAAAGTTGGCGAAGGATTTGTTTCAGTGGGAAATTGGCTCCGTAACATTGGGAAAGGGATATTATTAAAAATGATACAACGGATATTGATTATTGTGATCTGCATAATTGGAGCATTGAGAATATGTAAATTATGTAGGAGGATCAAATTAAAGAAAACAAAAAATAATCAGAGGGAAAAAATGAACGAAGATTTGAAGGGATAGAAATACAGAATTTTAGCTGAAGCAGAAGATTTGTGTTGGAAGCTTTAGTGTGATGATACATTTAGTCACCAGAGGAGGGATTGTTAACGCTGAATCTTACTAATGAATATTCATGTATTCTGAGTGATGAATCTGCATAGAAAATGAATTAAGTGGCGAAAAATAATGCCCGCATTTGAAGTTGCACCCACCTGAGTGGCTGCTAATGTTCACAAAGTGTACTTATTAATAGCTTATTAATATGAAATGTTGAGCTTCTGTTTGATTAATGTAGTAATATGTCATATTGAGGATTATGTATTATGTATTAGCTTTATTAATCGTAGGCCTTAACTTAGCGAGGTCTTGGGGATAGTACACAACCTCATGTCAAGCTGTATTTCCTAAACGACTTATAAAATGGCTGCTTAGAGAATTAAATTGTGATTTTTCACTGTGCTGATCAAGTGCTCGTAGCTGAAAGTCTTTCTCATGAGAACTGCTTGCTAGAAGATGATGTACTTGCTAGGATACTTTGTTTATTTTAATGTGTATAAGACTGTCTGTCCCAGAAGAAGACAATGGATGCACTGACTGGAGTATAAGCCGCAACAAAATTGATACCTGACAAGCCAAACAATAGGAACGGGAGAAGAGGAGTCAGTCATCAACATGTGAACCAAGTATTAGTGAAACTTGTAGATTTGGGGTTTTATTTTCATTGGACTGAATGCAAACATGCGATTCTTTTACTAATAAGGATATGGGAAGTAGTTTTAGGAAATCTTACTTAACCTGACTGCACCAAGAGGAGAAAGGCCATTCTCCCATTCTTTTTGAGAGTTTAGCTATTCTTTTTTGAAGTGCCTGAAGAGACTTTGCTTTTTCTGAACTTTAATGCTTAATCCTGATGTCTTGCTGACCAGACTGATGTCCTATTGACAAAGACTGTCACAGCTTGCTGAACCAATTTGAGGACAGTTATGAGACGATGTTACTGATTGTCATGTCTATTTGCTTTTTTGTTTCTAGGTACCAAACACTACTTTTGATAGAGTCATAGCTAGATGCTTTTCCAAATTTGACTGACTAAATTGTTTAGAATGAATCCCAAACATGCTATTCTAATAAGATGGAGGGTTCTCACTGATTATGCTTGCTACATGTAATAACAGTTAATGTTGTTTCTTTGCTGAATCTAAATGTATGTTATTTTGTTTGGGCAGTTTGTCTTGCTATTAATTTGTAGTGTAACCTTAGAATGTGTAGTGGCTCAAGCTTTGATTAGATTGCGATTCTTTTGGCACTTCGTTCAGCCAGTATTGTTTCTGTATTTTTATTGTTTGATTTTGAGACTAAGTTACGTGACTTAAGCATTGTTGATATAGGGAAATAAACATTCTATCTTTTACATAAAGTTGTGGTTATTCATGGCCGTGAGGTCATGGGGTGTGGAAATTACTGACTCCCATTGATTATTGATGTCATTGATAGTTATTGCTATTGATTTGTATTGGTACAGGGTTACATGGGGGGAACTACTTGAAGCGCAGTCGAAAGGTCCATTGGCCGATACGCATCCCCTTATAGGTTTACTTATTAAGGTCTGATGCACTAACAGTGGGGATCGCCAAATCATGTGAAGGACAAAGGATTCACAAACTGACCATGCATTTTTGATACATGGAAAAAAGAGAGTCAATAATACAGCTGCAGACAGACATATGTTGTGTGAAGTAAACACTGGGTATGTGGAGCGGGTGAAGGTCATCTGGTGTGGGTGGTACGGGTGCATATTTAGACCTGGATGCACATTGTCGTGCACAGGTTATTTGGGTGGCGCATAGGTTGGTGCCTGTCCCGGCATAGTTTGAGAGCTGTAGTCAGACTACTGTTCATGGCCTCTGAAAATAACTATCAAGGGTCTTAGCATTCAGGGATCTCAGTGTACTCGGGCATTAAAGAGTGTAAATGTCCACAGTCGGCATAACGAGGTTTAATGTCCCGAGCCATGAGCACTAATGACACCAGGCATTAAAAACATCAATGCTTCAAGACTGTAAAAAGATCCATGTACTCATGGAGTAAGGAGCCCCACATTGGGAGATTGTAGGTCATAATTAGTATATAGGTAATGCGCTCTGTACATTTTGAACAAAATGAGAACAATAAGCAATTGCTAAATGGCCTTTTCATCTCTACCGAGTACAAAAAGTTGAGAAAAAGAAAGATACTATATGTTCCTTTTTAATCCTCCTTGGTGTCCACAATACCAAGAGTGATTAAATAATCTTGTTTTTTTTTCTTTCATAAAACTGTTAATGCTCTGTAGGGAGTGTAACCCCCAAATAGCAATCACTTATTTTTCTTCCAAAATATACAAGGTTTTTGGGAAAGGTTCTGGGATGGCGGAAACGGGTAAGGAACCTTCGGACCTTAAGCGATGGGGCTGGGAGAGTGCATAGGTGGGCAGGCCACTACCCAGTAATTAACAGCATTTCAGTATCATAAACTAGCCTTGCAGGCCGAGGTGCATTTTTTAACGGTCCCTAACAAGCCATTTGAAGGTCTATTTATTGTTTATCTCATTGGCTTGTGTGGCAGGCCCATAGAGAGCTGCGTAGGTCTGGCGGAACTGAGTGCTAAAATGGCCTGAATCCTTATGGATAAATAAACCTAGGGTTATCCGCGCGATTTTCTTCTTATTTATTACTCCAAATTTTGGAGAACTATATATTCAGGACTTGATGAGGGAGATCTCACCAGCTTAGCAGAGAAACCTTCTCTACTCATGGTATGAAAAGGGGGTGAGGGAGAGGAGTGTGCTCAATGCGGTTATTTAAAGATAAAATGGCAAAAACAAAAAAAAGCCTCTGTGATACTCTTTTGTTCTCCCTCCGTCACCACTTCTGTCCCTGTATCCCCCTCTCCATTAGTTATCCCCACTTTCTTTCTCTATTTAGTGTCTACATCTGTGAATTCTCTCCCTTCCCCCTTTTGTCTTTTTCCATCCCTTTCTCATGTTTATCTCTTTGGCTTACATTTCTCTCTTTTCTAGGCCCCTTCTGATTTTTCTCTTATTTCATCTTCTTTGTTTTTTGACCCTTTTATCTTACCCCATCTCCCTCACACTCTTCATTCACACCTGCCTCTCTCTCACCTACTTCTATGTCAACATAATCTATTATACATACCTTCTGTCACATTCTTCTCATTTTCCCACTCTTTCACCACCTCTAGCCTCTACCAACACCCTCTCTTGCTTCCTCTTCTCTACTAATTCTGTCTCCGTGTGCACCATCTAGTGTCAGATCAAGGACATTTGCCATCCTTGTTTGAAGTTAGTTTCTGTACAACACACATACTTGCTGTTTATACTGTTAATATTTCACCTCCTAATGTCCCTAGTTTTTCACCTAGTTTTCTCGTCCCCCGAAAATGTAAGCACTCTCTCCTTCTCCTTGCACCATCCTAGCTTCTCATAGATATTTTCCTAAACTTTTTTGATCATTCAGCATTCCTCCTCTTCTTCAACACATGATCCTCACACATTTACTTTTTGCTTCTCCGCCTCCCACCCTCTATTTCACATACAATCCTCTCACAATTTTCGCACTTTTCACTCACATACCCATTTCTGTCCACCTTCTACTGCCGTACTCTCTCTATCCTTTCCACTTTTCTTGAGCTCATCACACACACTTCCTGACCCAGTGGCAGCCCATAATGTGCAGCAGTGGAGGGGCACACACTTGCTTCCGTACGCACACAGTCACACACACACACACATACTCACACCCATCCACATGAGGCAGAAGAGAAGCAGAAGCCTTCCTAGTTTCTTGGAGGCTTCAAACAAGGAAGAGATAGAAGGAAGATCCTGCCGCCTCTTCTCATTGGCTGAACTTGTCATGGGTTAGCCAACGGGAGGAGGACCTTCCTTAACCTCATGACAGAGTGGGATGTGGTTATTGAAGGTTGCTGACTCCACCCTAGTCTGTGAGAAGTGTCACTGATGGACAGTCAGCATGGGGCACATCAGACCTTAAAACTGAAGTGCCCAGGTACCCCTCGACATAGCGGGCAGGCTGGCAGAAGACTTTACCGGGCTGAGGAAGTCACACCCTCTGAGCTGCAAAATCTTCAGCCTGGTAAATTTCTGCTCAATCAGGCACCTGCACATTTAGTGCATGTACAGCACTTGGCTGCCATATCCAACCATGAAGAGTGTCTATCAGGCTGTCCTTTGCTCAGCCGAACAGGCTCTCCCTGTGCATTGGAAAAAGATGGAGGAGTGAACCCCTCTGCCCTTTACGATGTGCCCCAGCTGTACCTTATGCTCTCTTTTATCACATCTTTCTTTAGCATCTCTTTAGTTCACCTTCTTCTCAATTACTAGCCGTTCTCACCACTTAGGCTCTTGCACTTCGCCTCCTTTTGCTCATATTCCTCCCTTTCTCACTTCCTGTTTTCTACAACCACTTTCAGTTTTTTGCTCTCTGCCTTACACAGATGAGACACACACACACTCAAGGGTGGTTGTGTTTTCATGCTTCCTATTAGCAGTGGAAATATTAAACGATAATTTTTACATTACATTGGTGGAACCATAGCTGTGCTCCGTGCTGATGAGGGCTGAAGAGAAAATCATAAGGATTGTAGACTTAAATCGAGGTGGTGGTGATTGGAAGGTGAATAGTGGATATTTAGGTGTGAAAATGAAGCAACATGAAGGCTTGGGATATTTACAAATTGCTGGAGTATGTGTTAATCCCATGGTTTTCCACACATTGAGGAGTAGCTGCTAACTGCTGGGTAACTATTACTTGGAGTAGCCCAGCTGCAGTCTAAGTAACGTCTCTGCACAGGCATGCAATTTCCAACCTCGTTGAAAAGGTCTGATTGCACGTGCACCAGGCGCTGTCCAGTCCCAGCCTGAGTGCTGCGCCTGATGAAAATGTGAGGCCCTTAACTGACAGGAAGCTTTGCCACGTTGCGCACTGAGGCAGAACAAAGGTGGAAAGGGCAGGATACTCATGCATTGCGAAACTGCTTATGAGTTTTCTGTGGAATCTCTCTGGCGCTTTTAGTGCAATACTTGAAATGCTCGAGCCCCCCTCTCTGAAATGAACTCACTGGCACTCGAAGGAGCGCTGCTGAAAGTCCACACTTCCAGGGCCTTCAGGGCTCAGCTGTCATTTTCATCTGTTGCCTGAAGGAGGTAAAAGGACACGGTCGGTGTGCACCGCCCAGCTTTATCTTTATGTCCTTGTCTTTCCCTTTATCCTGGGTGTCTGCCTCACACTATAGAATTACAACAGCTGAGAAAAAATATCACTTTAGAGTTTGTTTCAGGCGTGGAATCGTGTGCAATGAAACGCCCCCAGATTCCTTCCGAGGAAATGTTCAAGAAGCACTAGCAAAGCCAAAAGGTCTTCTATGCAAGACATGTTTTAGTCAACATGTTTTAGCCATGTTGTACACCAGCATGGCTGCTGTTTAGCCTGGCTAAAAGTTAGTGGGGTAAAGGAGAGTGGAGTGGCATAAAGTGGAGTACAGTGAAGTGTTATGGAATGGCGTGGAGTGGCATAGAGTGGCGTAGAAAGGAGTAGAGTAGAGTTGAGTGGTGTGGAGAAGATTGGGGTGAAGTGGAATGTCGTGGAGTGTCAGAGTACAGTGGTGTGGAGTGTCATGAATGGAGTAGAGGGTAGTAGAGTGGAAGGGCATAGAGAAGAATAGAATTGAGTGAAGTAGAGTGTCAGAGTGGACTAGAGTGTTGTGGAATGTAGTGGCATAGAGTGTCGTGGAGTGGTATACAGCAGAGTGGAATGGCATATATGGTGTTCCATAGAGTGGAATAGTGTGCTGTAGAGTAGAGAGTGATGTAGAGCTCGGCATTCTGCAGCACACATAGAAAAAGGAAAACACCTCTTGTGAGTGTTTTTGTGCAGGATGATGTGCCTTCCTGCACAAAAACCATCATCCCCACAATGCAGGCACCCTTGCACCATGGTGCAAGGGTGCCTGCATTGCCGCTAGGCAGCAATTTGTGTGCCAGCACAGGGGTAGAGAACAGAAATGCGCCATATCTTGTAGATTCTGCGCATTTCTTCCTTTTCCTGGTGGCGCAGGTGGCGCAGCTTGAAACTTGCTGCGCCATCCTGTGCCACAGGCCTCATAAATGAGGCCCTACATTTCTGGGGTGAAGTGGAGGAAAAGGACAAAGTTAGGGAGAGGAAAGTCAGTGGTCTGGCTTGGCTCAGAGAGCCAGAACAGGAGCTTAAGCATCAAAAGATGGTAATTAGGGAGCAAATGTCATAAAAAATATGATAGAGATGATGAAATGAAAAATAGTTTTTTGACATTTCTCAATACATCAATTAAATACAATTGATTACACTATCGGATTTTTGGGATATTTATTGAAAGTAATATTTTATTTTTAAAAAAAAGTCAAGTATGCCCCCTGACGACATTGCCACAAGTTACTCAAAATGTGTCCGTTTGTCGTGTTCTCTAATTTTATAGCTTATATTTTCATTAAATGCAAAGGAATCTTATTAGTCGTGAATAAGCGAGGTATTTGTAGTGCGCCCATCCTGAACTCAATTGTTCGTTCACACTGATTGATTAAGGTGAATGATATATAGTGAAGCACAGCGATGAAACGAAGATCACACAATTCAGTCAAGTAGGGAAGCTGGGATTTGAGTCCAGGATTGCAGATTGTGCAGTTCAGCGACAGTAGGCTTACATCCTTCTCTCTTTCATTTAACAACATACACCACTGTTTTGTGTTCAGTTATCCAATTATTGTTATTCAATTAGAGTTAATTAAAGGAGTTCAAAACATACTCTTGTTATCACGTGTTGAATCAAGCTGACATTATACACACATATGTACATCGGTACAGACACAAGATCAAAAGGTGTGCTTTTCTGTTTGGAATATTCCCACAGTCGCTGAAGATGAAACACAGTGACAGAACATGCCTGTATGAAATCATGCTGAACTTCGCAAGTGAATCTTTGGAGAGCTGTATCCCAAGGACCAAATGCTGTGGGAGACCTCTTTACCTTTGGGTAACTGTTTCATTGAAGTTGTTGAATTGTTCAATCTCTACTAAAATCTTTTCTCAAGACAGCCTAGCAACAGTAGCATTAACATAATAAAATAGCATCTCCTCACTTCCCTTATTTCGCTGGTTTGCCAGGCTTGACAAATAAAACGATTTAGGAGAGGCTCGTAACCTCAATGAACACAATCAAATAATATAAAAAGAGGTATTGGAGCCCCCACAGACTATGCTTCTCAGGTTACAGAGCCTCAATTAGGATTTACGTGATGAACAGCATAGCTTCAGACGGACGTGATATATCTGCCAAGATTTAATCTTAACTTTCCAGTTTAAAGTCTGTGGAGGATGTTGTCCCTTGTGCCCCCACAAAAAACGAAATCTGAGGGTATAAACCTCCCGTTTCACACGGTTCCAATGACTCTGCTCTTCCCCTTTGCTTCTGCTGTGCTCTCCCTGAGTGTGGTCAGCAGTGCAGGTGGCACGTCAGGGCATGACAGCGCTACACCCCCTAACCTGAATAGTGAGTAGTAATATTCAGTTACTGACCATGATAAGACTGCCTAGATGCCAACTTTGCTGGTGTAACTCGCAGGTGATTGAAACCGCAGCAGTAAAGGTGAATTACGAACCTGGAGTGACAGGGGTGGTTGAAGAAAGGGAACTGGAGGAAGAGATGGTCTGTAATTCCGGAACAGGCACTTCAGCATCAATGAGTTAGTGGCCTGTGAGCATGATTTGTCTGCGTGGACTATAATGTCCTCTTCTGATGAGACAGTATGCAAGGCTCATTGTTTAGAGTGCAGAAGAGTGACAAGTTCCAGGTCATAGGGTGTGAATCCCCACCAGTGCATTTTGCTTCTGGTGCTGGGCACCAGCACTTATTTTTGAGGGCCGGCACTTATTTTTTTGCCTCAAGCATTTACTGCGAGCAAAACACGCATATGGGAAATACAGAGGAAGAGAAAAACGCAAAAGTGTCACAAAGGGAGAAAGCAGAACGCTGCAAGAGTGAGCTAAAGGGGCAGGGAGTGGCTTTAAATAGATTGAAGAGGCAGGAGATGGCTTCAGGATTACGCTGCCTCAGTATTCCGTGTTCGATATTTAATTGCAGCAGCCGCATGTTTCAGAGGAGCACTCAGGCACCAGCACATTTATATTAGGGTCGAGCGCTCTGTCCCTGGTGTAATCTCTCTGAGGGCTTTTGACCTCCCTTTGTCACACCAATCAGTTTGGTTGGTTTGTGGGCTTGCCTTTTAAAATTAGCTTGATTTAATTCATGAAAGGCATGCAACGTCATGCCTTTTCCGGTGTTTAGCCTGCCTTGAGCGCACCGGCCAACTACTAAAAACAACGAGGCTCCATCTTTTCAGTGTGGTTTCTGCACTACTTTTTCTCTTTATTTCATAGGCAGTGTGATCTCACTGGGCAGTAGTAGAGCACTTTGCATGACATCGACCCTGGTACATGGATATTTGCACTTTTGCTGGTTACATGGATAATTGCACTTCTGTTTCTTTTTGTGTGTTTGCTTTGCGCTCATGGCGGCCGTTGGCTCCCTTATGTGAAACTGTTTTACTTTTCAGTTTGTGTGGCAAGAAAAGTTTGGTTAGGAGTTTACAATGCTAATAGCTTTAACTCGAGTAAACGCAACACCCACTGCATTGCAAATGCTTGTTTACAAAATAAGCACTGCCCTCTATACACTGAGCATTGATCTTTTGATGCACATGATTTGACAGGGATTGAGGTCAAAATGGGACTCACCTTTTTGAGACTCTTTTGGGAGAACTGGGGACATATCGAACTGGCATAACTGAGAAAGCTTAGGAGAAAGCTTAGGTCTTCTAAGCAAATCTCTATGTTGCACTTTGAATCACTCTAAGAGGTTGACAACGTGCACTACTGAATTGTTATCCTTGTCTTTCTTCTGAAAAACAGTTCCACTATGTTTTTGCCAGTGGTATTGTGACAAATGTCCTGAAATTTCTCAAAGTTTAAGATATTACATTAGAGATGGTCCTCTTGGTGAGTTTGGTAATTTGCATTACTTTCTTCAGTGTTGCCATGAATTGCTCCACTTTAGCATTCATTTGCTGCCACTGTGGTGTTATTTAGCAACGGCAGAAAGCATGCAGCAAAATCACAGAAGTGTTCCTAGTTCAATAGATGTCCATTGAACGTCTTCAGAAATAAGGACGAAAAGTATGTATAGCATATACAATTTGGAATCAGTAACTCAGCTTCAGCAGCAATTGTGGAGAGCAGCACAACTTTAGGGAATCTAGAATACTTATCCATGATCACCAAGCAGATATTGGTCTGAGGGGGACAGGAACAACTAAATCAATGATCAGAATGGCAGTCGTGACTTTCTGACGTTGCACAGGTCAGTATCCAACAAAAGTAGTTCCTTAAACTTCAGTGTATACTCCTACGGTTTTGACTGCCCACAAACCCAATCGGTCTGTAGATAACTCTCAGTGTAGGGGGTCAAACTGTGTATTCATACTACAGTCTAAATCCATTGTTCAAAAATCTTGAATTGTATGTAACATCCAAACAGCTGGCCAAGAAGAAGTACAATCACATAAATCTCCAACTCTCCAAAATGTTTTTTCTTTGTCTTTATTCACAAAATTGTTTATTTCAATTCAGACAGACCATGCCAACATGTTTCATCCTCAACATAGGGACTTCATCAGGGCCTTACCAAACATATACACATAAACAACACATATAAAACTTTGATACAAAGCTTATGTAATCTTTTACTTCCACTAAAGTATTATAGTATTATTGTAATAATCTAAAACCAATCTGCACAATTCAAACAGATTTGCCCAACCACCAAAACATAAGTCAAATAAAAAAACTCACATCCATATATTACTTCTTCTTACCACCCTTTCCATGCATGATGAAAAAAACATTCAACATTAATTTTAATGTGTTCTCATTTCTCATTTACATCCCACCAAGGACAAATCCTGCCTGTAATAAAAATAATCCCATACCATTGTCTTCCATTATTAAACATATAGGCCCTCATTACAACATTGGTAGTAAATCCCGCTTACCGCCGTGCATAAGACCGCCAACACACCGCCGCGGCCGCGGAATTCCGCTACAGCTATTAAGACCCACAGCTCGGAATCCGCCAAAATCCAGACACCCACACAAGTCCGCCACACCAAAGGTCAGTGATAAACTTTCGATAACAAAACCGCGCCGTCACGCCAACGGGAATATGCCCTAACTATCATGACCCACGAATCCATGCGGCGGTCTTTCAACCGCGGTAAACCATTGGAGGTACACACTGCCGCACTCAAAATACACACACATTTACAAAACACAACCACATTGGACAATTCGAAATACACACACCTGATACACATACACACGCCTCTCCCACACCCCCAATACAATATAAAACACACCCCCACATTACCCACAAACCCTTACAACAAAAAATTTGGAAGAAGCAGAGAGACAGAAAAGCAAAGACCACACCTGCATCAAGAGGCACACAACACCATCACTCATACACATCCACGCACAAAATACCACACACCCCAAAACATCACCCCATACATCACAACACACACCACTTCACACATCACCCACACCACCCCATGGCACCGCAAAGACACCTCAGGTTTTCTGGGGAGGAGCTCAGGATCATGGTGGAGGAAATCATCCGGATAGAGCCACAGCTATTCGGATCACAGGTGCAGCACACCTCCATAGCTAGGAAGATGGAGCTATGGCGCAGAATCGTGGACAGGGTCAACGCAGTGGGACAGCATCTAAGAACAAGGGATGACATCAGGAAGAGGTGGAACGACCTACGGGGGAAAGGTGCGTTCCGTGGTCTCAAGACACAACATTGCAGTTCAGAGGACTGGCAGCAGACCCCCACTTCCTCCCCCCCAACTAACAACATGGGAGGAGCAGGACTTGGCTATACTGCATCCTGAGGGCCTCGCAGGAGTAGCTGGAGGAATGGACTCTGGTAAGTCAAATCTTTAACTACCATATCCCCCACCCTACCTGCATGCTATCACATACCCCCACCCTCACCCCCATCACTCCAACTCCGCACATGTGTCCCATTATCACAAACCACACAACCCAACACCAAGCCCTGCGTGTGACAACAAAGCATGGACACCCATCACCAAAGCATGTCCACTACAGATACCCACACAGACCCCAAAACAATTATCACACAAGGTCCTACACAAGAATGTAAGCACTGGGGTACAGGGTCACCCACCCATTGGACACCATGGCACACACTGATGCAATAATTATGCCTTTACACCCCTGCAAGGCCCCTACCCAACGTTACCGGACAGGAGGTTCCAGACATGTCCACCCCCCCCCCCCCCCACAGAAGAGGCCCACAGTGATGACAGCAGCTGTGTCCAACTGGATCTAGATAACCAGCCCGGCCCGTCTGGGACCTCAGGACAGTCGGTTCCCCTGACACAGTCACAGACCACCACAGAGCTTCCCCCCCTCAGGAAACACCAGCACAGCACCCACCCCGCGGGCCCATACCTCTGTCCCCAGGACACGTCAAGCAGCAGTGTGTCCACCACTACAGGGAACCCAGGCAAACTCACCACCCCAAGAACAGCAGGGACCTGGGGGCAGTGGCAGTGGGCACACGTTTCAGGGGACAGAAGCCCAGGAAAACCGGGGAACTGGGATGTCTGCTGTGCGACATGGGGAGGACAGGCCCAGGGAAACCACTCTCCACCAGGCCCTCTCCAACATCATGGGAGCGTACCATCATTCCCAAGAGACAATGGCAATGGTACTGGCCAAGTTTCAGGAGACCCAGCGGCTGCAGGAGGAACAGTATTTGGGGTTCAGGGTGGAACTCTGTTCCATCAACAACACTCTGGGCACCATTGTAGGGGTGCTGAAGGACCTTGTGAACACCAGGAGGGATACTGTGGCACAACAAGGGGCCCCTGACACTAGCCTGGATGATGAACTGCCTACCACCTCTGCCGGCGCTAGTGGACAGGAGGCACCGCCACAGGACCACGACACCAGCACCCCACCCCCTGAAAATGGAGAACCACCCCGCAAGCGGTCCCTGAGATCCAGGACAAAGACAGAAAACAATGCCAAGACCCCCACCAAGAAATGAGACCACCCTGAATGTCATCCTTCTGTCCCACTTTGTCACCCTGTCCACCCTTAAACTGCCATTGCTCCACTTCCTATGCCCCTTTGGACAATGCACCTTTGAGACAAATAACTGGACTCTGCCGTGGACATTCCTCCACCATTACCCCTGACCATTTTACAACCCCCTCCACCATTTAGCACTTAAATAAACACCCTTGAATCACAAAACAATCTGGAGTCAGTCTGTGCTTTCACAAATGTGTATTTGCAATAATTGAGGAAAATAGCAATGTCCATTGTATTGTCAACATACCTATGCCACACAGCTCTAGTCCATGAGGTAACATAGCAGAAGTCGCACAGTGGGACCCACATCTGTGAAATGGAAAGGCAAAGTGACAATTCTGGGTTCATACACTGGGTGAAAGTGACAGACAGATGATAGATCTAACAGGTTTATCAGATGTAGGAGGCAGTGATGTCTTCTTACCTGTGTCTCACTGGAAGTATTGCTGGATCACGTTGTTTCTGTTGCCTATGTCCTCTTCTTCTGTCCCCTCTTCTTCACTGTCCACAGGCTCCACAGCTGCCACAAGACCTCCTTCTGGACCAGCCTCCTGCAGAAAAGGCACCTGTCATCGCAAAGCCAAGTTGTGCAGCATACAGCAGGCCACGATGATCTGGCACACCTTCTTTGGTGAGTAGTATAGGAAACCACCTGTCATATGAAGGCACCGGAACCAGGCCTTCAGGAGGCCGAAGGTCCTTTCTATCACTCTCCTAGTTCGGCTATGTGCCTCATTGTAGCATTCCTCTGCCCTTGTCCTGGGATGTCTCACTGGGGTCAGTAGCCATGACAGGTTGGGGTAACCAGAGTCACCTGCAAATGTCGAGGGAAATCTGTTAGACACACACTAACCCGTAGGGATAACCCCAGACAACTATTCACACTGTATAGGGTCCTTGTCCTCACCTATTAGCCACGCACGGTGCCTCTGGAGTTGCCCCGTCACATAAGGGATGCTGCTATTCCTCAGAATGTAAGCGTCATGCACTGAGCCAGAAAACTTGGCGTTCACATGGGAGATGTACTGGTCGGCCAAACACACCATCTGCACATTCATTGAATGGTAGCTCTTCCGGTTTCTGTACACCTGTTCACTCCTGTGAGGGGGGGGGGAGGGACCAAGGCCACATGTGTCCCATCAATGGCACTGTTTCAGGTCCTGAGCTCGCCCCCCACGACCGCAGCACCAACCTGCTGCCTCCTGCCTCTGTCCCCTGACCACGCTGCTGTTTGCGTGTTCGAGGCCCTCCTCCACCCGCAGGCATCCTCCTGCGCCTCATCCCTGGGGTCTAGTGGGCTCTGACTAGCTTCACTTGACCCGTGTGCCGCTTTCCGCCGTCCCGTAAGTGTCTTTGTTTTTTTTTGCTTTTTTCAGCGCCTCGCCGCCGGCGCTTCTGCCCCCTTTGTGCCCCCCTGATTGCTGTCTCCCCGATCGTATATTGTGCCATTTTGTTTTTCTGATTGTGTGCTTTTCTTATTGTAACTGCTTGTATTTTGCTCGTTTTCAGTGTTTTGCCCCTTGTGCGCTCCCCGTTCCCTGCCGCTGCCTCCCTGCGGCCCCGCCCCCCTCGCGCCCCCATTTGCCGCTCCCTCCCGCCTCCCAGCTGCTCCTCCCTCCCCCCTCCCTTCTTAATGGCTGGCGCTGAGCGTCCGCGCCGCTGGCGCGCCGGAGGCGCGCCAGAGGCAAGCCCGTCTGCGCCCGTCCGCGCCTGGACCGCGCCCAGCGCCACACCCCCTGGCCCTTGCGCCCCCCGCATCCGCTACTCGATCAACGAACTCCGCGCCTTCAACCCCGGCCCCTCCACTGAATGCTACCGGGCATCCCCGAAGCACACTAAAGGACCTTTTTCCTGCCGTACCTGCAACTTCTCCTGCATCAGAACGACCAATCCAACTACGAAAACATCCAACCCCAACCACCTGAACTGCATCCTCATCAACACCCGCTCCGCACGAAAACACGCCATCGAGCTCTGGGATTTGCTCGACACCACTGCTCCTGACGTGGCTTTCCTGACCGAAACCTGGTGGAACGACTCCTCGTCTCCGGACATCGCCATCGCCATACCGGACGGCTACAAAATCACCAGAAGAGATCGAACCAACGGAATCGGCGGCGGAATAGCCATCGCTCACAAAGCTACCCTCAAAATCCACACCCACTTGGACGACACCCTCAGGACAGCCGAACACCTCCACTTCCAGATCCACACGGACCCCAACACGACCCTCAGAGGAACCCTCATTTACCGCCCTCCAGGACCAAGACCCCCCTTCAACGACACCATCGCCGACCTTGCAAGCACCCACGCCCTCGCTTCCCCGGATTACATCCTCCTGGGAGATCTGAACTACCATCTGGAAAATGCCAACGACGTCAACACCGCGTCACTGACCTCCAACCTCCTCAACCTCGGTCTCCGCCAGCTAGTCAACACACCTACCCACATCGCCGGACACACCCTTGACCCCCTCTTCACCTCTAGCAACCACATTTCCTTCAGCCACACCTCCGAACTCCACTGGACTGACCATCACTGTGTCCATTTCACCTATAAGAAAACCACAGAGCAACACCGCATCCAGCTACCTCCCCACCGCCGCTGGGGCAAAATCACCCAAGAACAACTGACCAGCACCCTCGTCAACAACCTTCCACCCGACGCAATCGACCCGAGCACAGCCGCCATCAACCTCCATCAATGGATCCTCGACTGCGCCAACACCCTTGCCCCTCTCAAGAAACCCACCACCACCCAAGGAAAGAGAAAACCAGCCTGGTTCACAGACGATCTCACCACCTCCAAAAGCAACTGCCAGAAACTCAAAAAGAAATGGATCCAAGAACGCACACCCGACAACCTCGCCGCCCTCAAAAACGCCAACCGCGAACACCACCAACGGATCCGCACCGCCAAGCGCGCCCACTTCACCGAACGCATCAACAACAACGCCCACGACTGCAAAGAACTCTTCGGCATCGTGAAGGAACTCTCCAATCCGAAAGCCAACTCCAACGACATCCCGCCCTCCCAGAAACTCTGCGACGACCTCTCCACCTTCTTCCACCAGAAAATCACCACCATCCACAACAGCTTCATCACCGGTCCACCGCCAGACCCCACCCCCGACGTCTCCTCCCGCGACTGCCGCCTCACCGCCTGGACCCACGTGGACGAGGCAGCAACCATGAACACCATCCACTCAGGCTCCCCCACGGACCCCTGCCCCCATCATGTTTTCAACTCAGCCAACGCCACCATCGCCCCCGAACTCCGCAAGATCATCAACCTCTCCTTCACTTCTGCCACCTTCCCGGACAGCTGGAAACACGCAGAAATCCAACCCCTCCTCAAAAAACCCAAGGCTGACCCCAACGACCTCAAAAACTTCCGTCCGATCTCTCTCCTCCCTTTTCCAGCGAAAGTCATCAAGAAGATCGTCAACACTCAGCTCACCCACTTCCTCGAAGACAATTCCATCCTGGACCCCTCACAATCCGGATTCAGACGAAACCACAGCACTGAGACCGCCCTCCTCGCCGCCACAGATGACATCAGACATCAAATGGACAACGGCGAAACCTCAGCCCTCATCCTCCTCGACCTATCAGCCGCTTTTGACACCGTCTGCCACCGCACCCTACTGACCCGCCTCCAGGAAGCCGGCATCCAAGATAAAGCCCTCCACTGGATCTCATCTTTCCTCTCCGACAGAACGCAGAGAGTCCGTCTCTCCCCTTTCCGCTCCAAAGCCACCAACCTCATCTGCGGCGTCCCCCAAGGATCCTCCCTCAGCCCCACGTTGTTCAACGTCTACATGGCCCCCCTCGCTCAACTGGCCCGCCAACATCATCTCAGCATCATCTCCTACGCCGACGATACCCAGCTCGTCCTCTCCCTGACCAAAGACCCGCTCACCGCCAAAACAAACCTCCACGAGGGACTAAAATCCATCGCCGATTGGATGAACAACAGTCGCCTGAAACTCAACTCCGACAAGACGGAAGTCCTCATCCTCGGACGCACTCCCTCGGCCTGGAACGACTCATGGTGGCCCTCCGTCCTCGGACCCCCACCCACCCCTGCCAGCCACGCAAGAAACCTCGGCTTCATCCTGGACTCCGCCCTCACCATGTCCAAACAGGTCAGCGCCGTCTCCTCCTCCTGTTTCAACACCCTCCGAATGCTCCGCAGAATCTTCAAGTGGATTCCAACAGAAACCAGAAAGACGGTGACCCAGGCCCTCGTCAGCAGCAGACTTGACTACGGCAACGCACTCTACACAGGCATCCCAACCAAAGACATCAAACGCCTCCAACGTATCCAAAATGCCTCCGCCCGACTGATCCTCAACATACCCCGCCGAAGTCACATCTCCCCTCACCTAAAGGAACTCCACTGGCTCCCGGTAGACAAGAGGATCACCTTCAAACTCCTGACCCACGCTCACAAGGCACTTCACAACACCGGACCCTCCTACCTCAACACCAGACTCCACTTCTACACCCCAACACGTCAACTCCGATCCGCCAACCTCGCCCTCGCCATCGTACCCCGAATCCAGCGCAAGACATCCGGCGGCAGATCCTTCTCCTTCCTCGCCGCCAAGACCTGGAACTCTCTCCCCACATCCCTTCGCCAGACCCAGGACCTCCTCGCATTCAGAAGGCTCCTCAAGACCTAGCTCTTCGACCGCTAAACCAGCAGCGCTCCCCCCCCCCTCCCCCTCCCCCTCAGCGCCTCGAAACCCTGACGGGTACATAGCGCGCTTTATAAATACTATGATTGATTGATTGATTGATTGATTGACCTATGATTTTAGGGATATGTCGCAGGGCATAGAAGTCACCTTTCGCTGTAGGCAAATCCTCCACCTGAGGGAACACAATGTAGCTGCGCATGTGTTTCAGCAGGGTAGACAACACTCTGGACAACACGTTTGAGAACATAGGCTGGGACATCCCTGATGCTATGGCAACTGTAGTTTGAAAGGAACCACTTGCCAGGAAATGGAGTACTGACAGGACCTGCACTAGAGGGGGGATTCCTGTGGGATGGCGGATAGCTGACATCAGGTCTGGCTCCAACTGGGCACACAGTTCCTGGATTGTGGCACAATCAATTCTGTAGGTGACTATTACATGTCTCTCTTCCATTGTCGACAGGTCCACCAGCAGTCTGTACACCGGAGGATGGCGCCATCTCCTCACCTGCCCCAGCGGACATGCCCTATGGACGAGAACAGAGAGCAAAGAGTCCGCCAACAGTGAGGTAGTAAAAATACAAATTTATTGCACACATTTGTCAATCCGCTATGTGACGGTCTCTGTGTGTTTGCAAGGCCTAGATATGTGTGACACATTGAAAAGTAATGCCATGTGGCCCCCTGAAATGGCAGCTGCCTGATTTGTAATGTGGGACAAGGGGAAATGAGGTAACTGCACTGGCGTTGTACACCATTGCGGTACGCGGTCGAAGACCGTGGCGCAATCGTGCATTGGTTAACATTGGGCCCTATGGGTCCCAGGAGCCAATGACGATGTACGCCGGCGGTGACGGTATGCACTGCTGCGGACGTGACCGCCATTTTCTCTCTGTTCACTCACTTGATACCTGATCTTCGACCGGAGAGGACCTACACTGCAAGTGCTGGTGTGACCTCAGTCTGGAAGCGACAATGGCTCATGTGTCTGGGGAAAGGGCCCCTGCCTTCACATTGGAGGAGTTGGATAAACTAGTGGATGGGGTCCTCCCCCAGTACACGCTACTCTACGGTCCTCCAGACAAACAGGTGAGTACACTGTGAGCATGCTGTATGGGCAATGCCTGTTTGGAGTGGTGTGGATGGAGGATACGGGGGGATGAGGCCTGCATGATCGGACGGTGAGTGTATGTGCATCAGGGCAAGGGTGGGAACGTGGGACAATGACTGTGACGGTGTCCACCACAGACGGAGCACCCACTGCCATAAAAAATGGGAGGACATTCGCCGCTGGAGCAAGAAGACGGCAGAGGCCCAGCTTGGGATGGCCTCCCAACGTGGGAGGGGTGTGTAGGAAGTTGGCTCTGTATGCACTAATTCAAAGTAAGGAATAGTATGCACAGAGTCCAAGGGTTCCCCTTAGAGGTAAGATAGTGGCAAAAAGAGATAATACTAATGCTCTATTTTGTGGTAGTGTGGTCGAGCAGTAGGCTTATCAAAGGAGTAGTGTTAAGCATTTGTTGTACATACACAAGCAATAAATGAGGAACACACACTCAAAGACAATTCCAGGCCAATAGGTTTTTGTAAAGAAAAATATCTTTTTTTAGTTTATTTTAAGAACCACAGGTTCCAGATTTACATGTAATACTTCAAATGAAAGGTATTGCAAGTAGGTACTTTAGGAACTTTGAATTAGCAAAATAGCATATACAGTTTTCACATAAATCACATATAGCTATTTTAAAACTAGACAGTGCAATTTTCACAGTTCCTGGGGGGAGTAAGAGTTTGTTAGTTTTTGCAGGTAAGTAAACCACCTACGGGGTTCAAGTTTGGGTCCAAGGTAGCCCACCATTGGGGGTTCAGAGCAACCCCAAAGTTACCACACCAGCAGCTCAGGGCCGGTCAGTTGCAGAGGTCAAAGTGGTGCCCAAAACGCATAGGCTTCAATGGAGAAGGGGGTGCCCCGGTTCCAGTCTGCCAGCAGGTAAGTACCCGCGTCTTCGGAGGGCAGACCAGGGGGTTTTGTAGGGCACCGGGGGGGACACAAGTCCACACAGAAAGTACACCCTCAGCGGCACGGGGGCGGCCGGGTGCAGTGTGCAAACAAGCATCAGGTTTGTAAAGCAATGGGAGACTAAGGGGTCTCTTCAGCGATGCAGGCAGGCAAGGGGGGGCTCCTCGGGGTAGCCACCACCTGGGCAAGGGAGAGGGCCACCTGGGAGTCGCTCCTGCACTGGAGGTCGGATCCTTCAGGTCCTGGGGGCTGCGGGTGCAGTGTCCCTACCAGGCGTCGGGTTCTTGGAAGCAGGCAGTCACGGTCAGGGGGAGCCTCGTGATTCCCTTTGCAGGCGTCGCTGTGGGGGCTCAGGAGGGGCAACTCTGGCTACTCACGGTCTCGCAGTCGCTGGGGAGTCCTCCCTGAAGTGATTGTTCTCCACAAGTCGAGCCAGGGGCGTCGGGTGCAGAGTGCCAAGTCTCACGCTTCTGGCGAGAAACGCGTGTTGTTTCAAAGTTCCCTCTTTGTTGCAAAGTTGCAGTCTTTGGTGAACAGAGCCGCTGTCCTCGGGAGTTCTTGGTCCTTATAGATGCAGGGCAGTCCTCTGAGGTTTCAGAGGTCGCTGGTCCCTGTGGAAAGCGTTGCTGGAGCAGTGTCTTTAGAAGTGGGGAGACAGGCCGGTAGAGCTGGGGACAAAGCAGTTGGTGTCTCCGTCTTCTCTGCAGGGTTTTTCAGCTCAGCAGTCTTCTTCTTCTTAGGTTGCAGGAATCTGAGTTCCTAGGTTCTGGGGAGCCCCTCAATACTGAATTTAGGGGTGTGTTTAGGTCTGGGAGGGCAGTAGCCAATAGCTACTGTCCTTGAGGGTGGCTACACCCTCTTAGTGCCTCCTCCCTGAGGGAAGGGGGGCACATCCCTATTCCTATTGGGGGAATCCTCCAAAATCAAGATGGAGGGATTCTAAAGGCAGGGGTCACCTCAGCTCAGGACATCTTAGGGGCTGTCCTGACTGGTGGGTGACTCCTCCCTGTTTTTTTCATTATCTCTCCTGGACTTGCCGCTAAAAGTGGGGGCTGTGGCCAGGGGGCGGACATCTCCACTAGCTGGAGTGCCCTGGGGCATTGTAACACGAAGCCTGAGCCTTTGAGGCTCACTGCTAGGTGTTACAGTTCCTGCAGGGGGGAGGTGTGAAGCACCTCCACCCAGAGCAGGCTTTTGTTTCTGTCCTCAGAGAGCACAAAGGCCCTCACCACATGGGGTCAGAAACTCGTCTCTCAGCAGCAGGCTGGCACAGACCAGTCAGTCCTGCACTGAACAATTGGGTAAAGTAAAGGGGGCATCTCTAAGATGCCCTCTGTGTGCATTTTTTAATAAATCCAACACTGGCATCAGTGTGGGTTTAATATTCTGAGAAGTTTGATACTAAACTTCCCAGCATTCAGTGTAGCCATTATGGAGCTGTGGAGTTCGTTTTTGACAGACTCCCAGACCATATACTCTTATGGCTACCCTGCACTTACAATGTCTAAGGTTTTGCTTAGACACTGTAGGGGCATAGTGCTCATGCACCTATGCCCTCACCTGTGGTATAGTGCACCCTGCCTTAGGGCTGTAAGGCCTGTTAGAGGGGTGACTTACCTATGCCATAGGCAGTGTGAGGTTGGCATGGCATTGTGAGGGAAGTGCCATGTCAACTTAGTCATTTTCTCCCCACCAGCACACACAAGTTGGCAAGCAGTGTGTCTGTGCTGAGTGAGGGGTCCCTAGGGTGGCATAAGACATGCTGCAGCCCTTAGAGACCTTCCCTGGCATCAGGGCCCTTGGTACCAGAGGTACCAGTTACAAGGGACTTACCTGGGTGCCAGGGTTGTGCCAATTGTGGAAACAATGGTACATTTTAGGTGAAAGAACACTGGTGCTGGGGCCTGGTTAGCAGGGTCCCAGCACACTTCTCAGTCAAGTCAGCATCAGTATCAGGCAAAAAGTGGGGGGTAACTGCAACAGGGAGCCATTTCCTTACAGGGTGCCTGTCGCACCATGACCCCCCTGATGTTCCGGATCCTGGCGTTGGCATATCCGTAGTTGGATGGATGCTTGAGGGCATCACAGCAGCCTCAAGGGGGTAAGTACCGTCACATCGATCTGACTCTGCATGCAGTGGTGGTGTCTGGGTGGGGGAGCTGGGCAGTGGGTTCCCCTAGACTAGGGCGAGCTTTGTAGGCAAGGACCCTTTGTGAGGCAGGCTAAGTGGCACCCCAACCCCTCCAGTGGTAAGAGCCATCAACACCTAGTCAGCAATCGGGCATAGGCCATGTACCCCATGTCCCTGTGATTAATCTAGGAACTCTAAGTGCATGGCGTAATGCAGAGGGCTGCTGTGTCTGTAGTGTCCGCCAATGGTAGTGGTATTGCATGCACTGAACATGTCCCTGTTCTTGGGTGTATTGGCATCATCAGGCAGTTGGGCTGTGCCACCCGGGCAGGAGGGAGTTGCATCCCACATGGCCATGGAGGGCAAGACAATGGAGTCAGAAGTCAACAGTGGACAGAGGGCGAGGGGAGCTCCACTGCAGGGACAGGAGCAGAGACCAGCGACACCAGCCCCTCCTCTGATGGGAGCTCCCTTGCGGTGGCGGGCCCCTCTGTGCCCACCACATCTACAGGTACAGCCGCCACTCCCCCCCTACCAGCACCGCTCTCCCAGCAGCCCCTCAGCGTGTGTCCCGTGGCCGCTCACCCAGGAGGGTGGGCATCTCCTTCTCCCCAGGCACCTCAGGCCCTGCCCCAGTCAGCCCTGCTGCCCTCAGTGAGGAGGCTATTGACCTCCTGAGATCCCTCACTGTTGGGCAGTCTACCATTTTGAATGCCATCCAGGGGGTAGAGAGGCAGTTGCAACTGACAAATGCATACCTGGAGGGCATTCATTCTGGCCAGGCAGCCCAACACCGAGCATTTCAAACTCTGGCTTCTGCACTGATGGCAGCCATTGTCCCTGTGTCCAGCCTCCCCCCTCCAACTTCCCCCACCCAGTCCCAATCCCCAGTACCTCAGCCTATCCCAAGCACACCATCAGACCAGCAGGCACACACCTCAACACACAAGGGTGGCTCTGGCAAACATAAGCACCACACATCCCACAAGCACTCACACAAGCATCATTCCCATGCACACATACCAACATCCACTGCCTCCACTGTGTCCCCCTCCTCCACGTTTCCCTCCTCCCTCCCTGTCACGTCTCCACTCACACCTGCATGCACTACATCTTCAGCCACTACCTCCATCACCAGCACGCCCATCACCACACACCGCTCATGTGCACTCACCACCCCTACTACCATTCACACATCCCCTGTGTCCTCTACCAGTGTGTCTGTGAGCCCTCCTCCCAAAGTACACAAATGCAGTCACACACCCACCGAACAGCCATCCACCTCACGACAGCCTCCAGCCCATGCACCTTCACCCAAAGTCAGCAAACGAACACCTCCTACAACCACTACCTCTTCCTCCACTCCCAAACCCCCTCCATTTACCCGTCCCAGTGTGTCTAAAAAACTTTTCCTCTTAATTGTTAACCTCTTTCCTACACCTCCCCCTCGTCCGTCCGTCTTCTAGGGCCCACCTTTCCAGGTCCCAATCCAGCACCTCAGCCACCACATGGTACAGTGGTGCCAGCAATACCCGGATTTTGGAGTGAGCCAAGCAACAGGACTGCCAGTGTCCCAAGGAGCGAGGCCAAGGACATTCCCCCACCTCCAAAACAGAAAAAGTTGCCCACATCCTGGAGGGAGAAGGCCAAAACACCTGCCACCAAGGGCTCAGCCAAGACATTAGTTGGGAGTGGCAAGACAGCTGCGCCACCATCCAAGGTGGGGAAGGGCCTGAAGAAGAAAGGCAAGTCAACCTCGCCGCCAACCTGCACGGCGGACAAGACCGCCACCGACACCCCCACATGCATCCGCCGCCACGGACACCGCCGCCAGCAGCCCAGATACTGAGCCCTTCACCAGCACCGCAGTCAGTGAGCCCGCCACCAGCACCGCCGCTACTGACACCGCCGCCAGCACCGCGGTCAGTGAGCCCGCCACCAGCACCGCCACTACTGACACCGCTGCCAGCACCGCGGTCAGTGAGCCGGCCACCAGCACGGCAGTCAGTGAGCCAGCCACCAGCACGGCAGTCAGTGAGCCGGCCACCAGCACGGCAGTCAGTGAGCCGGCCACCAGCACGGCAGTCAGTGAGCCAGCCACCAGCACGGCAGTCAGTGAGCCAGCCACCAGCACGGCAGTCAGTGAGCCAGCCACCAGCACCGAAGTCAGTGAGGCCGCCACCAGCACCGCCGCCACAATGACCGCTGCAAGCACTACTGCTAATGACACCGCCACCAGCAGACCCGCGACAACCTGAGCCAGTGGCACCATTGCAGACATGGCTGCCATCCCCAGTGGTCATCTGTACGTGGCTGGTGGTCAGTTCCAGGGGCCTGGGCAGCTTCCATGTTGCCCCACCGTCAGTGGACCATCACATCCACTACCTCAGTCCTTGCCAGGATGAAGCACTCTGGGCACAAAGCCCCCTCCAGAACCAGTGGAGAAAGGCATCCACTACCTCTGTCCTTGGCAGGATGAAGCACTCTGGGCACAAAGCCCCCTCCAGAACCAGTGGAGAAAGGCATCCACTACCTCAGTCCTTGGCAGGATGAAGCACTCTGGGCACAAAGCCCCCTCCAGAACCAGTGGAGAAAGGCATCCACTACCTCTGTCCTTGGCAGGATGAAGCACTCGGGCACAAATCCCCCTCCAGAACCAGTGGAGAAAGGCATCCACTACCTCAGTCCTTGGCAGGATGAAGCACTCTGGGCACAAAGCCCCCTCCAGAACCAGTGGAGAAAGGCATCCACTACCTCTGTCCTTGGCAGGATGAAGCACTCTGGGCACAAAGCCCCCTCCAGAACCAGTGGAGACTGTTATCCACTTGAGACACTGTGGCTTTGCACTCCCCAGGATAATGCAGTGGGCAACCCACCCACTGGAGAGACTTGAGCGACTGTGGCTTTGCACTCCCCAGGATAATGCAGTGGGCAACCCACCCAATGGAGAGACTTGAGAGACTGTGGCTTTGCACTCCCCAGGATAATGCAGTGGGCAACCCACCGACTGGAGAGACTTGAGAGGCTGTGGCTTTTCACTCCCCAGGATAATGCAGTGGGCCACCCACCCACTGGAGAGACTTGAGAGACTGTGGCTTTGCACTCCTCAGGATACATCAATGGGCATGGAGCCCCTCGTGGAGCTGGTGTCGTGCACTCATCCGGCTGAGGTGCCCCCCCTTCCCTTCCCCCTGAGGTGCCTGTTTTATTTCGATCTGATGCCCCTGCAGTGTTCTCTCCGTTTCGGTCGGGTATCTTGTGTGGGCCTTGCCCATGCATTTTGGGCCCAGTGGTCCACGGACTATATAGGTGCAGTACCTGGACTTGAATTCTTGGTGTACATATTTGTTTATTGTGTATATATATTTTGGACTAATGGATGTTTATTGATTACAACGGTTACAATAATTTCCTTTTGTCCTTGCGTTCTTCCAGGGAGGGTTGGGGGGTGTAAATGTAATGTTTCAGCATGTATTGGTGTGTGTGTTGTTGTGGGTGGGGGTGGGGGTCTTGCGTGTTGTGTGTGTGTGTGTCACTCTCTTTTCCCTCCCCCTCCCCTGTGTTGTAGGTGCAGTACTCACCGTGGTTGTCGCCGCCATCGGTCGTGCTCCTGGTAGAGGAGCAGGAAGACTATCGCAGGGAGTATTTGGAGTTCAGGCTCCACTCCATGGCGTCCTGGTTCCTCGTGGGTTGTGTAGAGGTGAGTGTTTCCCCTTTCAAGTCCTGTTTCCGCCATGTTTTTGTTCGCGTTGAATCCGCCCCGAAAAGGTGGCGGATTAGCCTGTCATAATAGTGTGGGCGGAACATTGTCTTCTGCCTGTCTGTTGGCGGTGACCGCCATGCTGTTTGTTTGTACCGCCGTGGCGGTCGGAGTGTTAAAGTGGCTGTCTATGTTGGCGGTTTCCGCCATGCTCATAATTCCATTTTTTTTACCGCCGGCTTGTTGGCGGTTTTACTGCCGCTTTACCACCGACCGCCAGGGTTGTAATGAGCGCCATACTTTCTTTATAAGTTATAGTTAACCTACCCTTTCATGTTCATGACACCATGTATGTACTGAACAAACGAGAGGATGTGGGATGATAATATGTTGTTTGTTTCTTTGGATGTGGTGGGGCTGTACACCTGTATTCACCATACATTTGCCTTAGACTGTTATATGAATATACAATTTGCCCTACTACACGGAGAGTTTTCTACACAACGAAATCAATGCCAACCTTCCAGATCCAAGTATGCGGCGAGACATCTGAGGGGGTTCAGGAGCACTCTTTTTGCTTTTTGCTTAAACTCCAACATTATTTCAGTTGCCAACCATTTCCTCCACCAGCCGATCACGAAATGCGACCCATACTATGTGACCAGAGTGGCTTGGATAAGGCAGTAGCACTCACACTAAAGAACAGCGAATGTGTGTGAGAATTGTGATGCACCCAGTCAGCTTCCGAGAGAGCCAGGCTCTGCAGCGGACACAACCATCCTGCCTACTTTGGTTACCTTAGGTGCCTGAGAAAACCATTAAAATATCACGCATAAGTAGAGTAAAACCAAGTAAATGTCACACATATGCAAGCCGAAACTTGGTAGTTATGTATTGCACGGACCAAGTGAATAGGTTCCGCTGTGAAATGCCGAGAATAGCCCGTTCTCATTGACGCCTGTTGTGCGACTTGCTTGGCAGGATCTGCGGAGCGATTTGCTTTTTGGGGCGAGTTCTTTCCATGCGGTGACAGTAGACGCTGTTTCAAACATAAGGGCCCATATTTATACTTTTTGACGCTAAACTGCGCTAACGCAGTTTAGCGTCAAAAAATTTTGCGCCGTCTAACGCCATTCTGAAGCGCCATGCGGGCGCCGTATTTATGGAATGGCGTTAGCCGGCGCTAGCAGACCAGCGCTGCCTGGTGTGCGTGGAAAAAAAACACGTAGACCAGGCAGCGCCGGCGTAGGGGGAAAATGGCGTTAGGGCGTCTTAAAATGGGGCAAGTCAGGTTGAGGCAAAAAAATCGCCTCAACCCGATTTGCGCCATTATTTTCGCCGCCCAGACGCCATTTAAATGACTCCTGTCTTAGTAAAGACAGGAGTCATGCCCCCTTGCCCAATGGCCATGCCCAGGGGACTTATGTCCCCTGGGCATGGTCATTGGGCATAGTGGCATGTAGGGGGGCACAAATAAGGCCCCCCTATGCCACCCAAAAAAAATTAAAAAATATAAAAAATTATACTTACCTGAACTTACCTGAATGTCCCTGGGGTGGGTCCCTCCATCCTTGGGTGTCCTCCTGGGGTGGGCAGGGGTGGCAGGGGGGTCCCTGGGGGCAGGGGAGGGCACCTGTGGGCTCATTTTGAGCCCACAGGCCCCTTAACGCCTACCCTGACCCAGGCGTTAAATAGTGGCGCAAATGCGGGGTTTTTTGACCCGCCACCTCCCGGGCGTGACTTTTGCCCGGGAGTATAAATACGACGCATTTGCGTCGCCGTCATTTTTTTAGACGGGAACGCCTTCCTTGCATCTCATTAACGCAAGGAAGGCGTTCACGCAAAAAAATGACGCTATTTGCCCATACTTTGGCGCTAGACGCGTCTAACGCCAAAGTATAAATATGGCGTTAGTTTTGCGCCGAATTTGCGTCGAAAAAAACGACGCTAATTCGGCGCAAACGGAGTATAAATACGGGCCAAGATGTTTACGGGGACCCAAGGCAGAACCTCTAACCTGAAAAAACAGAAAATGTATTCATTATCTGTTGTGAACAATTGGATTCTTCATGGATAACCTACAGGAGATTTAAAAACTACAATACAAAATAAAAACAATAACGATTGACGGTATAATCGTAGCACATACTGGACCGTTTCATGGCGCTTAACTAATATATCCCGATAAACAAAGTCAGTGCCATTCAATTGATCGAACGTATGGATTCAAATCAATGACCATCAGGTACAAAAAAATCTGACCTTGTATCTATGCAATCTCGTGTTCAGGTTAAGTATATACAACTGAAAAAAACAAAACCCACTAGATTAATTTGTCGCCTACAATTAGTGCTACTTTTAAGCCACTAGATGGCACTATAGTCTCAGAATTAGAGTCCGAACAGCCGTTGCAGCAAAACACTAATTCTGAGACTATGGTGCCATCTAGTGGCTTAAAAGTATCACTACAAACAGTCCATGATCACTAAAATATTTGAGTTGTGAGAGCCTGTCGCGCTCTCTGAAAAAAAAACTTATTAACTAAAAGGATATGTATACAAGTTTTTCTATATCTAAAGTGCGCTTTCAATGAAGTCAGTATCGTGGCGCTAGGTGTACTAAAAGACGTGAGAGGGGTGACACTAAAAAAAAAAGACTTTGGCAAAGCCAAGAGGGCGAATGTTTGCCGCCTGCCTTTTATCTTTGTGGAGTTTTCTTCAAAACTTTATTGTTCGAGAGATTGCAGGGTCCCGGTCAATCGAAAAACAAATAAAGACTAAAAAATACAGTGGCTAAAAGCAAAACGTGTTTTTGGTCTCAAAAAGGACACATTGCCACAGTAACACTGGCACTTCATGGAGCTACTCTGATTGAGGATGTGTTCTCTTTAAAATGCCAAAATGCCATCTCTCACAGTTAAGGTAGCCAATAGATTAAGTTGGCTGCCCTACTGCCACATGCTGTATGTTGTAATGAATGGAATTAAAATTCGAACAATAAAATAATAGACCAATGGATGAAGTGAGGCGGCAGAAAGCCTCTATAAATAAGCATATAATACATATTTTAGTAAACCTAAAAAAAGAGAGGAACCAAAACAGACGCAAACCAGAAGACACTACCAGAACACGTGGGTTTTAGACCCTCTCAAAGTGGAAAAAATCAGAACAAGACATGGGCTGGATGGAAGTTCATTCCACGGTGTGGAGCGGGACGAATCTTCCTAAACAACTGCACTCTCACATGTGGCCGACTTTATTCCCTCTACTGACTACAGTGATCCATCTTCCATCCTCATTGTTCTTGATCTATCTACAACACATCACACCCGATCACGCTACATTAGTTTCCCCCTCTCTAACACTGGCATCAACGATTCTGCTTTTAAGTAGTTCTCCGATCACACTGCTCCTTCAGTGGCTTCTGGACCCGCTTGGGCTCCTCACTGTCAGGCCTGTGTCTACTCCTATTTGTCCTGTTCAAAGTTATCTCTCGCATAATCTCATCATTGGGCTTCCCCTATCGCCTTTGAGCTGAAGCCACACAAATCATCTTCTCCTTCCCCGCCCTCTCCTCCTTACAACCAATCTTGTATCTCCAACTGCTTCACTGATATCAGATACAGGACGAAACTCCTCCAAAACGGGCGTCCTTTCCTGCAGTTCACCAATCCAGTTACCAAACAAGACACATTTGCTTCTGTTCCCCATTCCATATCACCTGTGTTAATTCATTAGTCTTTAATAAACGATATTATTGCAACAGCCATTTTCTGGGCCACCCCATTACCTCTTCTCCCATTCTCAGCATTGCCACCAGACCCTTGGTCAACCTACTCAGGTACACACCCAGCACTCCTTTTAACCACAAAGCAGAGCAACTCAGTTATAAAGATGACCCTTTACAAATGATCAGACTGATCTACCACACACTCTGCAGAAATGTATGATTTGTCAACCACAACTTAGAGGTTACACACAAACCACCTTCTGCAGCATCTATATTCAGATGGCTATACTTCTAGGCATACATCACAAGAACTCACTAGCCCCAAAGATTAGAAAATACCTACCCATTCCATCTTCTCCAATTTTAATTGACTGCACCTGATCTTGTGTAATACATTCCTGGTCAGAATGTCATGCAGATTGTTCTTAAAAAATCATCAAACATCCCGCTTTGCAGACCTGGGGAATCTTCAGAAGGACATGTGTTAGTGAACAGGTTTCTAGTACAATA
Organism: Pleurodeles waltl; assembly: GCF_031143425.1. NCBI lineage: Eukaryota > Metazoa > Chordata > Amphibia > Caudata > Salamandridae > Pleurodeles > Pleurodeles waltl. The sequence continues at coordinate 1,225,514,299 of NC_090440.1, read as the reverse complement.
CGAATGGAGAAGCTCAAGAAGGATACACTGCTTCCCAGGAAGCATGTGTACGGATTGGCATGCAGCACAGACGTTCGACGTTCTTGAGCCCATATTCTACCTTGAACCAGGTCCGGTTCTAGCGGGTGGGCCAGGCCCACCCAAACATGACCTTTGGCTCTCCCAGTAACAGCAAAAGAGGCCACGTAGAAAGCAACTAAGTGCTTCCTCCATGTTGGCAAATGTGATTTTTTTCTCATTTTTGTTTAATTATCAGTCAAGGGTCAACGAGAAATCTCTAGAATACATTTTATAGTGCATTGTTTTAATAATAGCTGTTTTACTTGTGTACTGATAAGTAGAAAAAAACCTCCTTTTGATGATTTTCCCTATTTTTCTAATGTCTGAGACAATGTCTGGGTATGCTGGTAAAAAGAAAACAGCCCGGTGGCGACCTTTGCTCATGCTTGAGGCAAGTTGCAGTGGGGAGATGGGTGTTTGGGAAGAAGAGACGGGTTTACCTTCCAATGATGCAGCAGGTGCAGTGGCACCAGAGCCCAGGTTGTAGGCTACCTCAAAAATTGTCGAAAATTGGGCACACATTAGCCCACCCAAATGCACCCTTGGCCCATCCAGATATGAATTCCTGGAACCGGGCCTGCCTTGAACGTCAGGTTGTGATGTCTTTGAAACTTCCCTATCAAGGCTCCATGCAGGATATGGCACACAGCATTTCCTCATAAAGGCAGAACAGATTAATGCCTCAACTACAATGCCTTGTCCTTCCCTTTCATTAATACAGTGGCTTTTTCGCAGCAGGAAGCTGTCTAGACTAGTGCCTTGTAACTGAAATCATGATGTCAAAGCAGTGGTTCTGAGACCTGGTTAAACAGTTGACACCAACAATGAAGATCTCTGATCTCTGTTTCCCCCGTTCAGTTTAAGGAAGCTGGTGGCCATCTAATCACAAAGTGCTGCAAACACTCCTGCAATGGCCAAATGCTGTTCAGCGGCTAAGAATCAAGAGGCATAGTTATACTTGTTTTGCGCCGAATTTGCGTCATTTTTTTTAACGCAAATTCGGTGCAAAACTAACTCCATATTTATACTTTGGCACTAGACCCGTTTAGCGCCAAATTTATGGAGTTAAAGTCATTTTTTGGACATGGAAACCTACTTTGCATCAATGAGAGGCAAAGTAGGTGTTCTCTTGCAAAAAATTACTATGGTCTTAGAGCCATATTTATCCCCCGTGCTAAAATCACACACAGGGAGAGGAGGGGTCAAATGAGGATGCAAAGCTTGCTTTGCACCACTATTTAACGCCTGGGTTAGGGCAGGCGTTAGGGGACCTGTGGGCCTATTTCCATGGTGGAACACCATGGAATAAGCCCACAGGTGCCCTCCTCAGGCCCCTGGCCAGAGGACACCCCCACCCACACCAGAGGGACAGCGGAGGATGGGAGACCCATCCCAGGTAAGTATAGGTAAGTACAGGTAAGGATTTTTCTTTTTAAAGTGTCAATGGGGGGCGTAAATGGGACCCCCTACATGGCACTGGGTGCAATGGCCATGCCCAGGGAATCCTGGCCATTGGGGTGGTGGGCATGACTCCTGTCTTTTTTTTTTTTTCATGTGGTATGGATGGTTTTGCGTCAGAAAATGACACTAGGCTGGTTAGAGTAATTTTTTTTACTCTAATCTGCCTAACGTCATTTTTGGGTGCAAAACCCGATTCTTCCACATACTGCCAGCCCCACCCGGCTAACGTCTTTTTTTTTTTCACTAGTCTACCCTTTGCACCGGCTTGCACCATTCCATAAATATGGTGCCCGGCTGGTTCTTAGAAATGACGCAGTGCAGTTTTGCACCAAAAAGTATAAATCAGGGACCAAATGTCAACAGTTGCTGGGAGTCATCTGCATATACAAAAGATGTTTAAATCCATAGGATCTGTGTAATTCCTCAATTGACTGATTATAAAGATGGAAGACTGTTTAGAGAGGATTCTGAAAGTCATAGGACTCTCATCAGATTAAACATGGGAAGCATAATTGATAGGGTAAAACCACACGGGAATAACCAAAATAAGTTTAGCACAGGACCAGCAAGCTCAGCTGCACCCAGAAGGCTAATACAAATATTGCCTTGTCAAGTGCTCTGGAGTCTTCTACTAGATCAAGGTCGGCCTGCTCTTTAGGGTCTCAGGTGGCTCTCAGGCCATTAAGACTGGCAAGTAAAACTGCCGCCATACTGTGCTAGAAAGGAACACAGTCTCAAAACCAGTGCAGGGTACCTGATATATCCAAGCGGTCATCAGCCACTGAGCAGGCTGGTGCTCCATTAATTTCAAACAGGCAGGTAGGAGCCAAGCGCTATTTCTTTCAACCTACTGGGTTTCTCTTTAGGTCTCATTATAAGAAAATCATTTTCTGGGAGGCAATAATACTGTGCAGTAAAAATCAGAAACGCAGGGTGCAATGCCACCTCACCATTCCGAGGTACCTTGGAATGGTGGAAATGCTCTAATACAGAAAGCCCTAAGCTGCCAAATTAGAAAAATGTATGTGTTTTGAACACAAATTCTGACTGGGAAGGGTATAATTCTGAAGCTAGAACATGCCATAAGAACTTTGATTGGGGGGGCGTGGCCAAGGTGTCAAGATGGCGGTCGCACTTTCGTAGTGCTCAGGACCTCTCTGTCATCCGCCTCTCATAAAATCATTATCCGTGCACATCAGCATCGGGAACGCTTCAACTGAGTTCTTTTATCCTGCCCCATCCCGTGTGGCAAGTTTCCGGCCCTCTCGGCCCCGTGAGACTGAGGATTTGGTGGACTGGAGTTTTGCTGCGGCTCCCCCAGGTCAAGATGGCGGCTGGGAGACGGACTTGAGGTGCGGCCCGCTGTGGTAGAGCGGAGGCGGCGGCCCGGGTGGCCTGGAGGTGAGGCCACGGATCCCGAGGCGGAAGAGGTGCTGGCCGCGGCGGAGGAGACCAAGGTAGGCCCGGCCGGAGGCGGCGCAATTCCCTGGCCCCCCTGCCCTGGTTTTCCCCTGCCTCCCCATGGTGGCCGGGGCAGGGAAGGGGTCGGGCGCTCCATGGGCCCCAACGGGTGCGGGACCTGGCGGGCCCGTGGCCCGATAATAAGAAGTGGACCGGAGACTGCCGGGGAGACCGCCTGAGCGGAACGAGGCTGCTGCGGGCCGAGACACAGGACAGAGGTGTGGGGCCTGCCGGGGAGTGATCGGCCCGAAAGCCGAACCGGCGGGTTTGCTCTGCAATCCGGAGCCTAAATAACATATTGCCTCGAGATGAGGTAAAAGCAGACAAGCAGCAACCACAAACGTGTGCTGGGACAGGCAGTGGGCTACCGAGAGATGAATCTGGGCCTTCAGGGCCCGTGGGCGAGTGGGAGAATTTGGAGCCCGGAGCCAGGATCCGGCTGCAATCCGGGGCCTAAAAGAAACATTGGCTCGAGGTGAGGCAAAAGAAGACAAGCAGGAACCACACACGTGCAATCCGGGGCCTAAATAGCGCATCGCCTCGAGTGGAGGTAGAAGCAGACAGGCAGCAACCACAAACGTGCTGGGACAAGCAGTGGGTTACAGAGAGATGAATCTGAACTTCCCCGGATTACATCCTCCTGGGAGATCTGAACTACCATCTGGAAAATGCCAACAACGTCAACACCGCGTCACTGACCTCCAACCTCCTCAACCTCGGTCTCCGCCAGCTAGTCAACACACCTACCCACATCGCCGGACACACCCTTGACCCCCTCTTCACCTCTAGCAACCACATTTCCTTCAGCCACACCTCCGAACTCCACTGGACTGACCATCACTGTGTCCATTTCACCTATAAGAAAACCACAGAGCAACACCGCATCCAGCTACCTCCCCACCGCCGCTGGGGCAAAATCACCCAAGAACAACTGACCAGCACCCTCGTCAACAACCTTCCACCCGACGCAATCGACCCGAGCACAGCCGCCATCAACCTCCATCAATGGATCCTCGACTGCGCCAACACCCTTGCCCCTCTCAAGAAACCCACCACCACCCAAGGAAAGAGAAAACCAGCCTGGTTCACAGACGATCTCACCACCTCCAAAAGCAACTGCCAGAAACTCAAAAAGAAATGGATCCAAGAACGCACACCCGACAACCTCGCCGCCCTCAAAAACGCCAACCGCGAACACCACCAACGGATCCGCACCGCCAAGCGCGCCCACTTCACCGAACGCATCAACAACAACGCCCACGACTGCAAAGAACTCTTCGGCATCGTGAAGGAACTCTCCAATCCGAAAGCCAACTCCAACGACATCCCGCCCTCCCAGAAACTCTGCGACGACCTCTCCACCTTCTTCCACCAGAAAATCACCACCATCCACGACAGCTTCATCACCGGTCCACCGCCAGACCCCACCCCCGACGTCTCCTCCCGCGACTGCCGCCTCACCGCCTGGACCCACGTGGACGAGGCAGAAACCATAGCAACCATGAACACCATCCACTCAGGCTCCCCCACGGACCCCTGCCCCCATCATGTTTTCAACTCAGCCAACGCCACCATCGCCCCCGAACTCCGCAAGATCATCAACCTCTCCTTCACTTCTGCCACCTTCCCGGACAGCTGGAAACACGCAGAAATCCAACCCCTCCTCAAAAAACCCAAGGCTGACCCCAACGACCTCAAAAACTTCCGTCCGATCTCTCTCCTCCCTTTTCCAGCGAAAGTCATCGAGAAGATCGTCAACACTCAGCTCACCCACTTCCTCGAAGACAATTCCATCCTGGACCCCTCACAATCCGGATTCAGACGAAACCACAGCACTGAGACCGCCCTCCTCGCCGCCACAGATGACATCAGACATCAAATGGACAACGGCGAAACCTCAGCCCTCATCCTCCTCGACCTATCAGCCGCTTTTGACACCGTCTGCCACCGCACCCTACTGACCCGCCTCCAGGAAGCCGGCATCCAAGATAAAGCCCTCCACTGGATCTCATCCTTCCTCTCCGACAGAACGCAGAGAGTCCGTCTCTCCCCTTTCCGCTCCAAAGCCACCAACCTCATCTGCGGCATCCCCCAAGGATCCTCCCTCAGCCCCACGTTGTTCAACGTCTACATGGCCCCCCTCGCTCAACTGGCCCGCCAACATCATCTCAGCATCATCTCCTACGCCGACGATACCCAGCTCGTCCTCTCCCTGACCAAAGACCCGCTCACCGCCAAAACAAACCTCCACGAGGGACTAAAATCCATCGCCGATTGGATGAACAACAGTCGCCTGAAACTCAACTCCGACAAGACGGAAGTCCTCATCCTCGGACGCACTCCCTCGGCCTGGAACGACTCATGGTGGCCCTCCGTCCTCGGACCCCCACCCACCCCTGCCAGCCACGCAAGAAACCTCGGCTTCATCCTGGACTCCGCCCTCACCATGTCCAAACAGGTCAGCGCCGTCTCCTCCTCCTGTTTCAACACCCTCCGAATGCTCCGCAGAATCTTCAAGTGGATTCCAACAGAAACCAGAAAGACGGTGACCCAGGCCCTCGTCAGCAGCAGACTTGACTACGGCAACGCACTCTACACAGGCATCCCAACCAAAGACATCAAACGCCTCCAACGTATCCAAAATGCCTCCGCCCGACTGATCCTCAACATACCCCGCCGAAGTCACATCTCCCCTCACCTAAAGGAACTCCACTGGCTCCCGGTAGACAAGAGGATCACCTTCAAACTCCTGACCCACGCTCACAAGGCACTTCACAACACCGGACCCTCCTACCTCAACACCAGACTCCACTTCTACACCCCAACACGTCAACTCCGATCCGCCAACCTCGCCCTCGCCATCGTACCCCGAATCCAGCGCAAGACATCCGGCGGCAGATCCTTCTCCTTCCTCGCCGCCAAGACCTGGAACTCTCTCCCCACATCCCTTCGCCAGACCCAGGACCTCCTCGCATTCAGAAGGCTCCTCAAGACCTGGCTCTTCGACCGCTAAACCAGCAGCGCTCCCCCCCCCCCCCCCTCAGCGCCTCAAAACCCTGACGGGTACATAGCGCGCTTTATAAATACTATGATTGATTGATTGATTGATTGACCTATGATTTTAGGAATATGTCGCAGGGCATAGAAGTCACCTTTCGCTGTAGGCAAATCCTCCACCTGAGGGAACACAATGTAGCTGCGCATGTGTTTCAGCAGGGTAGACAACACTCTGGACAACACGTTTGAGAACATAGGCTGGGACATCCCTGATGCTATGGCAACTGTAGTTTGAAAGGAACCACTTGCCAGGAAATGGAGTACTGACAGGACCTGCACTAGAGGGGGGATTCCTGTGGGATGGCGGATAGCTGACATCAGGTCTGGCTCCAACTGGGCACACAGTTCCTGGATTGTGGCACAATCAATTCTGTAGGTGACTATTACATGTCTCTCTTCCATTGTCGACAGGTCCACCAGCAGTCTGTACACCGGAGGATGGCGCCATCTCCTCACCTGCCCCAGCGGACATGCCCTATGGACGAGAACAGAGAGCAAAGAGTCCGCCAACACTGAGGTAGTAAAAATACAAATTTATTGCACACATTTGTCAATCCGCTATGTGACGGTCTCTGTGTGTTTGCAAGGCCTAGATATGTGTGACACATTGAAAAGTAATGCCATGTGGCCCCCTGAAATGGCAGCTGCCTGATTTGTAATGTGGGACAAGGGGAAATGAGGTAACTGCACTGGCGTTGTACACCATTGCGGTACGCGGTCGAAGACCGTGGCGCAATCGTGCATTGGTTAACATTGGGCCCTATGGGTCCCAGGAGACAATGACGTTGTACGCCGGCGGTGACGGTACGCACCGCTGCGGACGTGACCGCCATTTTCTCTCTGTTCACTCACTTGATACCTGATCTTCGACCGGAGAGGACCTACACTGCAAGTGCTGGTGTGACCTCAGTCTGGAAGCGACAATGGCTCATGTGTCTGGGGAAAGGGCCCCTGCCTTCACATTGGAGGAGTTGGATAAACTAGTGGATGGGGTCCTCCCCCAGTACACGCTACTCTACAGTCCTCCAGACAAACAGGTGAGTACACTGTGAGCATGCTGTATGGGCAATGCCTGTTTGGAGTGGTGTGGATGGAGGATACGGGGGGATGAGGCCTGCATGATCGGACGGTGAGTGTATGTGCATCAGGGCAAGGGTGGGAACGTGGGACAATGACTGTGACGGTGTCCACCACAGACGGAGCACCCACTGCCGAAAAAATGGGAGGACATTCGCCGCTGGAGCAAGAAGACGGCAGAGGCCCAGCTTGGGATGGCCTCCCAACGTGGGAGGGGTGTGTAGGAAGTTGGCTCTGTATGCACTAATTCAAAGTAAGGAATAGTATGCACAGAGTCCAAGGGTTCCCCTTAGAGGTAAGATAGTGGCAAAAAGAGATAATACTAATGCTCTATTTTGTGGTAGTGTGGTCGAGCAGTAGGCTTATCAAAGGAGTAGTGTTAAGCATTTGTTGTACATACACAAGCAATAAATGAGGAACACACACTCAAAGACAATTCCAGGCCAATAGGTTTTTGTAAAGAAAAATATCTTTTTTTAGTTTATTTTAAGAACCACAGGTTCCAGATTTACATGTAATACTTCAAATGAAAGGTATTGCAAGTAGGTACTTTAGGAACTTTGACTTAGCAAAATAGCATATACAGTTTTCACATAAATCACATATAGCTATTTTAAAACTAGACAGTGCAATTTTCACAGTTCCTGGGGGGAGTAAGAGTTTGTTAGTTTTTGCAGGTAAGTAAACCACCTACGGGGTTCAAGTTTGGGTCCAAGGTAGCCCACCATTGGGGGTTCAGAGCAACCCCAAAGTTACCACACCAGCAGCTCAGGGCCGGTCAGGTGCAGAGGTCAAAGTGGTGCCCAAAACGCATAGGCTTCAATGGAGAAGGGGGTGCCCCGGTTCCAGTCTGCCAGCAGGTAAGTACCCGCGTCTTCGAAGGGCAGACCAGGGGGTTTTGTAGGGCACCGGGGGGGACACAAGTCCACACAGAAAGTACACCCTCAGCGGCACGGGGGCGGCCGGGTGCAGTGTGCAAACAAGCATCAGGTTTGTAAAGCAATGGGAGACTAAGGGGTCTCTTCAGCGATGCAGGCAGGCAAGGGGGGGCTCCTCGGGGTAGCCACCACCTGGGCAAGGGAGAGGGCCACCTGGGAGTCGCTCCTGCACTGGAGGTCGGATCCTTCAGGTCCTGGGGGCTGCGGGTGCAGTGTCCCTACCAGGCGTCGGGTTCTTGGAAGCAGGCAGTCACGGTCAGGGGGAGCCTCGTGATTCCCTCTGCAGGCGTCGCTGTGGGGGCTCAGGAGGGGCAACTCTGGCTACTCACGGTCTCGCAGTCGCTGGGGAGTCCTCCCTGAAGTGATTGTTCTCCACAAGTCGAGCCAGGGGCGTCGGGTGCAGAGTGCCAAGTCTCACGCTTCTGGCGAGAAACGCGTGTTGTTTCAAAGTTCCCTCTTTGTTGCAAAGTTGCAGTCTTTGGTGAACAGAGCCGCTGTCCTCGGGAGTTCTTGGTCCTTATAGATGCAGGGCAGTCCTCTGAGGTTTCAGAGGTCGCTGGTCCCTGTGGAAAGCGTTGCTGGAGCAGTGTCTTTAGAAGTGGGGAGACAGGCCGGTAGAGCTGGGGACAAAGCAGTTGGTGTCTCCGTCTTCTCTGCAGGGTTTTTCAGCTCAGCAGTCTTCTTCTTCTTAGGTTGCAGGAATCTGAGTTCCTAGGTTCTGGGGAGCCCCTCAATACTGAATTCAGGGGTGTGTTTAGGTCTGGGAGGGCAGTAGCCAATAGCTACTGTCCTTGAGGGTGGCTACACCCTCTTAGTGCCTCCTCCCTGAGGGAAGGGGGGCACATCCCTATTCCTATTGGGGGAATCCTCCAAAATCAAGATGGAGGGATTCTAAAGGCAGGGGTCACCTCAGCTCAGGACATCTTAGGGGCTGTCCTGACTGGTGGGTGACTCCTCCCTGTTTTTTTCATTATCTCTCCTGGACTTGCCGCTAAAAGTGGGGGCTGTGGCCAGGGGGCGGACATCTCCACTAGCTGGAGTGCCCTGGGGCATTGTAACACGAAGCCTGAGCCTTTGAGGCTCACTGCTAGGTGTTACAGTTCCTGCAGGGGGGAGGTGTGAAGCACCTCCACCCAGAGCAGGCTTTTGTTTCTGTCCTCAGAGAGCACAAAGGCCCTCACCACATGGGGTCAGAAACTCGTCTCTCAGCAGCAGGCTGGCACAGACCAGTCAGTCCTGCACTGAACAATTGGGTAAAGTAAAGGGGGCATCTCTAAGATGCCCTCTGTGTGCATTTTTTAATAAATCCAACACTGGCATCAGTGTGGGTTTAATATTCTGAGAAGTTTGATACTAAACTTCCCAGCATTCAGTGTAGCCATTATGGAGCTGTGGAGTTCGTTTTTGACAGACTCCCAGACCATATACTCTTATGGCTACCCTGCACTTACAATGTCTAAGGTTTTGCTTAGACACTGTAGGGGCATAGTGCTCATGCACCTATGCCCTCACCTGTGGTATAGTGCACCCTGCCTTAGGGCTGTAAGGCCTGTTAGAGGGGTGACTTACCTATGCCATAGGCAGTGTGAGGTTGGCATGGCATTGTGAGGGAAGTGCCATGTCAACTTAGTCATTTTCTCCCCACCAGCACACACAAGTTGGCAAGCAGTGTGTCTGTGCTGAGTGAGGGGTCCCTAGGGTGGCATAAGACATGCTGCAGCCCTTAGAGACCTTCCCTGGCATCAGGGCCCTTGGTACCAGAGGTACCAGTTACAAGGGACTTACCTGGGTGCCAGGGTTGTGCCAATTGTGGAAACAATGGTACATTTTAGGTGAAAGAACACTGGTGCTGGGGCCTGGTTAGCAGGGTCCCAGCACACTTCTCAGTCAAGTCAGCATCAGTATCAGGCAAAAAGTGGGGGGTAACTGCAACAGGGAGCCATTTCCTTATAGGGTGCCTGTCGCACCATGACCCCCCTGATGTTCCGGATCCTGGCGTTGGCATATCCGGAGTTGGATGGATGCTTGAGGGCATCACAGCAGCCACAAGGGGGTAAGTACTGTCACATCGATCTGACTCTGCATGCAGTGGTGGTGTCTGGGTGGGGGAGCTGGGCAGTGGGTTCCCCTAGACTACGGCGAGCTTTGTAGGCAAGGACCCTTTGTGAGGCAGGCTAAGTGGCACCCCAACCCCTCCAGTGGTAAGAGCCATCAACACCTAGTCAGCAATCGGGCATAGGCCATGTACCCCATGTCCCTGTGATTAATCTAGGAACTCTAAGTGCATGGCGTAATGCAGAGGGCTGCTGTGTCTGTAGTGTCCGCCAATGGTAGTGGTATTGCATGCACTGAACATGTCCCTGTTCTTGGGTGTATTGGCATCATCAGGCAGTTGGGCTGTGCCACCCGGGCAGGAGGGAGTTGCATCCCACATGGCTATGGAGGGCAAGACAATGGAGTCAGAAGTCAACAGTGGACAGAGGGCGAGGGGAGCTCCACTGCAGGACAGGAGCAGAGACCAGCGACACCAGCCCCTCCTCTGATGGGAGCTCCCTTGCGGTGGCGGGCCCCTCTGTGCCCACCACATCTACAGGTACAGCCGCCACTCCCCCCCTACCAGCACCGCTCTCCCAGCAGCCCCTCAGCGTGTGTCCCGTGGCCGCTCACCCAGGAGGGTGGGCATCTCCTTCTCCCCAGGCACCTCAGGCCCTGCCCCAGTCAGCCCTGCTGCCCTCAGTGAGGAGGCTATTGACCTCCTGAGATCCCTCACTGTTGGGCAGTCTACCATTTTGAATGCCATCCAGGGGGTAGAGAGGCAGTTGCAACTGACAAGTGCATACCTGGAGGGCATTCATTCTGGCCAGGCAGCCCAACACCGAGCATTTCAAACTCTGGCTTCTGCACTGATGGCAGCCATTGTCCCTGTGTCCAGCCTCCCCACTCCAACTTCCCCCACCCAGTCCCAATCCCCAGTACCTCAGCCTATCCCAAGCACACCATCAGACCAGCAGGCACACACCTCAACACACAAGGGTGGCTCTGGCAAACATAAGCAACCACACATCCCACAAGCACTCACACAAGCATCATTCCCATGCACACATACCAACATCCACTGCCTCCACTGTGTCCCCCTCCTCCACGTCTCCCTCCTCCCTCCCTGTCACGTCTCCACTCACACCTGCATGCACTACATCTTCAGCCACTACCTCCATCACCAGCACGCCCATCACCACACACCGCTCATGTGCACTCACCACCCCTACTACCATTCACACATCCCGTGTCCTCTACCAGTGTGTCTGTGAGCCCTCCTCCCAAAGTACACAAATGCAGTCACACACCCACCGAACAGCCATCCACCTCACGACAGCCTCCAGCCCATGCACCTTCACCCAAAGTCAGCAAACGAACACCTCCTACAACCACTACCTCTTCCTCCACTCCCAAACCCCCTCCATTTACCCGTCCCAGTGTGTCTAAAAAACTTTTCCTCTTAATTGTTAACCTCTTTCCTACACCTCCCCCTCGTCCGTCCGTCTTCTAGGGCCCACCTTTCCAGGTCCCAATCCAGCACCTCAGCCACCACATGGTACAGTGGTGCCAGCAATACCCGGATTTTGGAGTGAGCCAAGCAACAGGACTGCCAGTGTCCCAAGGAGCGAGGCCAAGGACATTCCCCCACCTCCAAAACAGAAAAAGTTGCCCACATCCTGGAGGGAGAAGGCCAAAACACCTGCCACCAAGGGCTCAGCCAAGCCATTAGTTGGGAGTGGCAAGACAGCTGCGCCACCATCCAAGGTGGGGAAGGGCCTGAAGAAGAAAGGCAAGTCAACCTCGCCGCAAACCTGCACGGCGGACAAGACCGCCACCGGCACCCCCACATGCATCCGCCACCACGGACACCGCCGCCAGCAGCCCAGATACTGAGCCCTTCACCAGCACCGCAGTCAGTGAGCCCGCCACCAGCACCGCCGCTACTGACACCGCCACCAGCACCGCGGTCAGTGAGCCCGCCACCAGCACCGCCACTACTGACACCGCTGCCAGCACCGCGGTCAGTGAGCCGGCCACCAGCACGGCAGTCAGTGAGCCGGCCACCAGCGCGGCAGTCAGTGAGCCGGCCACCAGCACGGCAGTCAGTGAGCCGGCCACCAGCACGGCAGTCAGTGAGCCAGCCACCAGCACGGCAGTCAGTGAGCCAGCCACCAGCACGGCAGTCAGTGAGCCAGCCACCAGCACCGAAGTCAGTGAGGCCGCCACCAGCACCGCCGCCACAATGACCGCTGCAAGCACTACTGCTAATGACACCGCCGCCAGCAGACCAGCGACAACCTGAGCCAGTGGCACCATTGCAGACATGGCTGCCATCCCCAGTGGTCATCTGTACGTGGCTGGTGGTCAGTTCCAGGGGCCTGGGCAGCTTCCATGTTGCCCCACCGTCAGTGGACCATCACATCCACTACCTCAGTCCTTGCCAGGATGAAGCACTCTGGGCACAAAGCCCCCTCCAGAACCAGTGGAGAAAGGCATCCACTACCTCTGTCCTTGGCAGGATGAAGCACTCTGGGCACAAAGCCCCCTCCAGAACCAGTGGAGAAAGGCATCCACTACCTCAGTCCTTGGCAGGATGAAGCACTCTGGGCACAAAGCCCCCTCCAGAACCAGTGGAGAAAGGCATCCACTACCTCTGTCCTTGGCAGGATGAAGCACTCGGGCACAAATCCCCCTCCAGAACCAGTGGAGAAAGGCATCCACTACCTCAGTCCTTGGCAGGATGAAGCACTCTGGGCACAAAGCCCCCTCCAGAACCAGTGGAGAAAGGCATCCACTACCTCTGTCCTTGGCAGGATGAAGCACTCTGGGCACAAAGCCCCCTCCAGAACCAGTGGAGACTGTTATCCACTTGAGACACTGTGGCTTTGCACTCCCCAGGATAATGCAGTGGGCAACCCACCCACTGGAGAGACTTGAGCGACTGTGGCTTTGCACTCCCCAGGATAATGCAGTGGGCAACCCACCCAATGGAGAGACTTGAGAGACTGTGGCTTTGCACTCCCCCAGGATAATGCAGTGGGCAACCCACCGACTGGAGAGACTTGAGAGGCTGTGGCTTTTCACTCCCCAGGATAATGCAGTGGGCCACCCACCCACTGGAGAGACTTGAGAGACTGTGGCTTTGCACTCCTCAGGATACATCAATGGGCATGGAGCCCCTCGTGGAGCTGGTGTCGTGCACTCATCCGGCTGAGGTGCCCCCCCTTCCCTTCCCCCTGAGGTGCCTGTTTTATTTCGATCTGATGCCCCTGCAGTGTTCTCTCCGTTTCGGTCGGGTATCTTGTGTGGGCCTTGCCCATGCATTTTGGGCCCAGTGGTCCACGGACTATATAGGTGCAGTACCTGGACTTGAATTCTTGGTGTACATATTTGTTTATTGTGTATATATATTTTGGACTAATGGATGTTTATTGATTACAACGGTTACAATAATTTCCTTTTGTCCTTGCGTTCTTCCAGGGAGGGTTGGGGGGTGTAAATGTAATGTTTCAGCATGTATTGGTGTGTGTGTTGTTGTGGGTGGGGGTGGGGGTGGGGGTCTTGCATGTGTGTGTGTCACTCTCTTTTCCCTCCCCCTCCCCTGTGTTGTAGGTGCAGTACTCACCGTGGTTGTCGCCGCCATCGGTCGTGCTCCTGGTAGAGGAGCAGGAAGACTATCGCAGGGAGTATTTGGAGTTCAGACTCCACTCCATGGCGTCCTGGTTCCTCGTGGGTTGTGTAGAGGTGAGTGTTTCCCCTTTCAAGTCCTGTTTCCGCCATGTTTTTGTTCGCGTTGAATCCGCCCCGAAAAGGTGGCGGATTAGCCTGTCATAATAGTGTGGGCGGAACATTGTCTTCTGCCTGTCTGTTGGCGGTGACCGCCATGCTGTTTGTTTGTACCGCCGTGGCGGTCGGAGTGTTAAAGTGGCTGTCTATGTTGGCGGTTTCCGCCATGCTCATAATTCCATTTTTTTTACCGCCGGCTTGTTGGCGGTTTTACTGCCGCTTTACCACTGACCGCCAGGGTTGTAATGAGCGCCATACTTTCTTTATAAGTTATAGTTAACCTACCCTTTCATGTTCATGACACCATGTATGTACTGAACAAACGAGAGGATGTGGGATGATAATATGTTGTTTGTTTCTTTGGATGTGGTGGGGCTGTACACCTGTATTCACCATACATTTGCCTTAGACTGTTATATGAATATACAATTTGCCCTACTACACGGAGAGTTTTCTACACAACGAAATCAATGCCAACCTTCCAGATCCAAGTATGCGGCGAGACATCTGAGGGGGTTCAGGAGCACTCTTTTTGCTTTTTGCTTAAACTCCAACATTATTACAGTTGCCAACCATTTCCTCCACCAGCCGATCACGAAATGCGACCCATACTATGTGACCAGAGTGGCTTGGATAAGGCAGTAGCACTCACACTAAAGAACAGCGAATGTGTGTGAGAATTGTGATGCACCCAGTCAGCTTCCGAGAGAGCCAGGCTCTGCAGCGAACACAACCATCCTGCCTACTTTGGTTACCTTAGGTGCCTGAGAAAACCATTAAAAGATCACGCATAAGTAGAGTAAAACCAAGTAAATGTCACACATATGCAAGCCGAAACTTGGTAGTTATGTATTGCACGGACCAAGTGAATAGGTTCCGCTGTGAAATGCCGAGAATAGCCCGTTCTCATTGACGCCTGTTGTGCGACTTGCTTGGCAGGATCTGCGGAGCGATTTGCTTTTTGGGGCGAGTTCTTTCCATGCGGTGACAGTAGACGCTGTTTCAAACATAAGATGTTTACGGGGACCCAAGGCAGAACCTCTAACCTGAAAAAACAGAAAATGTATTCATTATCTGTTGTGAACAATTGGATTCTTCATGGATAACCTACAGGAGATTTAAAAACTACAATACAAAATAAAAACAATAACGATTGACGGTATAATCGTAGCACATACTGGACCGTTTCATGGCGCTTAACTAATATATCCCGATAAACAAAGTCAGTGCCATTCAATTGATCGAACGTATGGATTCAAATCAATGACCATCAGGTACAAAAAAATCTGACCTTGTATCTATGCAATCTCGTGTTCAGGTTAAGTATATACAACTGAAAAAAACAAAACCCACTAGATCAATTTGTCGCCTACAATTAGTGCTACTTTTAAGCCACTAGATGGCACTATAGTCTCAGAATTAGAGTCCGAACAGCCGTTGCAGCAAAACACTAATTCTGAGACTATGGTGCCATCTAGTGGCTTAAAAGTATCACTACAAACAGTCCATGATCACTAAAATATTTGAGTTGTGAGAGCCTGTCGCGCTCTCTGAAAAAAAACTTATTAACTAAAAGGATATGTATACAAGTTTTTCTATATCTAAAGTGCGCTTTCAATGAAGTCAGTATCGTGGCGCTAGGTGTACTAAAAGACGTGAGAGGGGTGACACTAAAAAAAAAAAGACTTTGGCAAAGCCAAGAGGGCGAATGTTTGCCGCCTGCCTTTTATCTTTGTGGAGTTTTCTTCAAAACTTTATTGTTCGAGAGATTGCAGGGTCCCGGTCAATCGAAAAACAAATAAAGACTAAAAAATACAG
Source organism: Pleurodeles waltl (assembly GCF_031143425.1). Classification (NCBI taxonomy): domain Eukaryota; kingdom Metazoa; phylum Chordata; class Amphibia; order Caudata; family Salamandridae; genus Pleurodeles; species Pleurodeles waltl. Next base: position 1,225,498,604 of record NC_090440.1, on the reverse strand, counting down.
TGGCTAAAAGCAAAACGTGTTTTTGGTCTCAAAAAGGACACATTGCCACAGTAACACTGGCACTTCATGGAGCTACTCTGATTGAGGATGTGTTCTCTTTAAAATGCCAAAATGCCATCTCTCACAGTTAAGGTAGCCAATAGATTAAGTTGGCTGCCCTACTGCCACATGCTGTATGTTGTAATGAATGGAATTAAAATTCGAACAATAAAATAATAGACCAATGGATGAAGTGAGGCGGCAGAAAGCCTCTATAAATAAGCATATAATACATATTTTAGTAAACCTAAAAAAAGAGAGGAACCAAAACAGACGCAAACCAGAAGACACTACCAGAACACGTGGGTTTTAGACCCTCTCAAAGTGGAAAAAATTATAACAAGACATGGGCTGGATGGAAGTTCATTCCACGGTGTGGAGCGGGACGAATCTTCCTAAACAACTGCACTCTCACATGTGGCCGACTTTATTCCCTCTACTGACTACAGTGATCCATCTTCCATCCTCATTGTTCTTGATCTATCTACAACACATCACACCCGATCACGCTACATTAGTTTCCCCCTCTCTAACACTGGCATCAACGATTCTGCTTTTAAGTAGTTCTCCGATCACACTTCTCCTTCAGTGACTTCTGGACCCGCTTGGGCTCCTCACTGTCAGGTCTGTGTCTACTCCTATTTGTCCTGTTCAAAGTTATCTCTCGCATAATCTCATCATTGGGCTTCCCCTATCGCCTTTGAGCTGAAGCCACACAAATCATCTTCTCCTTCCCCGCCCTCTCCTCCTTACAACCAATCTTGTATCTCCAACTGCTTCACTGATATCAGATACAGGACGAAACTCCTCCAAAACGGGCGTCCTTTCCTGCAGTTCACCTCTCCAGTTACCAAACAAGACACATTTGCTTCTGTTCCCCATTCCATATCACCTGTGTTAATTCATTAGTCTTTAATAAACGATATTATTGCAACAGCCATTTTCTGGGCCACCCCATTACCTCTTCTCCCATTCTCAGCATTGCCACCAGACCCTTGGTCAACCTACTCAGGTACACACCCAGCACTCCTTTTAACCACAAAGCAGAGCAACTCAGTTATAAAGATGACCCTTTACAAATGATCAGACTGATCTACCACACACTCTGCAGAAATGTATGATTTGTCAACCACAACTTAGAGGTTACACACAAACCACCTTCTGCAGCATCTATATTCAGATGGCTATACTTCTAGGCATACATCACAAATACTCACTAGCCCCAAAGATTAGAAAATACCTACCCATTCCATCTTCTCCAATTTTAATTGACTGCACCTGATCTTGTGTAATACATTCCTGGTCAGAATGTCATGCAGATTGTTCTTAAAAAATCATCAAACATCCCGCTTTGCAGACCTGGGGAATCTTCAGAAGGACATGTGTTAGTGAACAGGTTTCTAGTACAATACGAATGGAGAAGCTCAAGAAGGATACACTGCTTCCCAGGAAGCATGTGTACGGATTGGCATGCAGCACAGACGTTCGACGTTCTTGAGCCCATATTCTACCTTGAACCAGGTCCGGTTCTAGCGGGTGGGCCAGGCCCACCCAAACATGACCTTTGGCTCTCCCAGTAACAGCAAAAGAGGCCACGTAGAAAGCAACTAAGTGCTTCCTCCATGTTGGCAAATGTGATTTTTTTCTCATTTTTGTTTAATTATCAGTCAAGGGTCAACGAGAAATCTCTAGAATACATTTTATAGTGCATTGTTTTAATAATAGCTGTTTTACTTGTGTACTGATAAGTAGAAAAAAACCTCCTTTTGATGATTTTCCCTATTTTTCTAATGTCTGAGACAATGTCTGGGTATGCTGGTAAAAAGAAAACAGCCCGGTGGCGACCTTTGCTCATGCTTGAGGCAAGTTGCAGTGGGGAGATGGGTGTTTGGGAAGAAGAGACGGGTTTACCTTCCAATGATGCAGCAGGTGCAGTGGCACCAGAGCCCAGGTTGTAGGCTACCTCAAAAATTGTCGAAAATTGGGCACACATTAGCCCACCCAAACGCACCCTTGGCCCATCCAGATATGAATTCCTGGAACCGGGCCTGCCTTGAACGTCAGGTTGTGATGTCTTTGAAACTTCCCTATCAAGGCTCCATGCAGGATATGGCACACAGCATTTCCTCATAAAGGCAGAACAGATTAATGCCTCAACTACAATGCCTTGTCCTTCCCTTTCATTAATACAGTGGCTTTTTCGCAGCAGGAAGCTGTCTAGACTAGTGCCTTGTAACTGAAATCATGATGTCAAAGCAGTGGTTCTGAGACCTGGTTAAACAGTTGACACCAACAATGAAGATCTCTGATCTCTGTTTCCCCCGTTCAGTTTAAGGAAGCTGGTGGCCATCTAATCACAAAGTGCTGCAAACACTCCTGCAATGGCCAAATGCTGTTCAGCGGCTAAGAATCAAGAGGCATAGTTATACTTGTTTTGCGCCGAATTTGCGTCATTTTTTTTAACGCAAATTCGGTGCAAAACTAACTCCATATTTATACTTTGGCACTAGACCCGTTTAGCGCCAAATTTATGGAGTTAAAGTCATTTTTTGGACATGGAAACTTACTTTGCATCAATGAGAGGCAAAGTAGGTGTTCTCTTGCAAAAAATTACTATGGTCTTAGAGCCATATTTATCCCCCGTGCTAAAATCACACACGGGGAGAGGAGGGGTCAAATGAGGATGCAAAGCTTGCTTTGCACCACTATTTAACGCCTGGGTTAGGGCAGGCGTTAGGGGACCTGTGGGCCTATTTCCATGGTGGAACACCATGGAATAAGCCCACAGGTGCCCTCCTCAGGCCCCTGGCCCGAGGACACCCCCACCCACACCAGAGGGACAGCGGAGGATGGGAGACCCATCCCAGGTAAGTATAGGTAAGTACAGGTAAGGATTTTTCTTTTTAAAGTGTCAATGGGGGGCGTAAATGGGACCCCCTACATGGCACTGGGTGCAATGGCCATGCCCAGGGAATCCTGGCCATTGGGGTGGTGGGCATGACTCCTGTCTTTTTTTTTTTTCATGTGGTATGGATGGTTTTGCGTCAGAAAATGACACTAGGCTGGTTAGAGTAATTTTTTTTACTCTAACCTGCCTAACGTCATCTTTGGGTGCAAAACCCGCTTCTTCCACATACTGCCAGCCCCACCCGGATAACGTCTTTTTTTTTTTCACTAGTCTACCCTTTGCACCGGCTTGCACCATTCCATAAATATGGTGCCCGGCTGGTTCTTAGAAATGACGCAGTGCAGTTTTGCACCAAAAAGTATAAATCAGGGCCCAAATGTCAACAGTTGCTGGGAGTCATCTGCATATACAAAAGACGTTTAAATCCATAGGATCTGTGTAATTCCTCAATTGACTGATTATAAAGATGGAAGACTGTTCAGAGAGGATTCTGAAAGTCATAGGACTCTCATCAGATTAAACATGGGAAGCATAATTGATAGGGTAAAACCACACGGGAATAACCAAAATAAGTTTAGCACAGGACCAGCAAGCTCAGCTGCACCCAGAAGGCTAATACAAATATTGCCTTGTCAAGTGCTCTGGAGTCTTCTACTAGATCAAGGTCGGCCTGCTCTTTAGGGTCTCAGGTGGCTCTCAGGCCATCAAGACTGGCAAGTAAAACTGCCGCCATACTGTGCTAGAAAGGAACACAGTCTCAAAACCAGTGCAGGGTACCTGATATATCCAAGCGGTCATCAGCCACTGAGCAGGCTGGTGCTCCATTAATTTCAAACAGGCAGGTAGGAGCCAAGCGCTATTTCTTTCAACCTACTGGGTTTCTCTTTAGGTCTCATTATAAGAAAATCATTTTCTGGGAGGCAATAATACTGTGCAGTAAAAATCAGAAACGCAGGGTGCAATGCCACCTCACCATTCCGAGGTACCTTGGAATGGTGGAAATGCTCTAATACAGAAAGCCCTAAGCTGCCAAATTAGAAAAATGTATGTGTTTTGAACACAGATTCTGACTGGGAAAGGTATAATTCTGAAGCTAGAACATGCCATAAGAACTTTGATTGGGGGGGCGTGGCCAAGGTGTCAAGATGGCGGTCGCACTTTCGTAGTGCTCAGGACCTCTCTGTCATCCGCCTCTCATAAAATCATTATCCGTGCACATCAGCATCGGGAACGCTTCAACTGAGTTCTTTTATCCTGCCCCATCCCGTGTGGCAAGTTTCCGGCCCTCTCGGCCCCGTGAGACTGAGGATTTGGTGGACTGGAGTTTTGCTGCGGCTCCCCCAGGTCAAGATGGCGGCTGGGAGACGGACTTGAGGTGCGGCCCGCTGTGGTAGAGCGGAGGCGGCGGCCCGGGTGGCCTGGAGGTGAGGCCACGGATCCCGAGGCGGAAGAGGTGCTGGCCGCGGCGGAGGAGACCAAGGTAGGCCCGGACCGGAGGCGGCGCAATTCCCTGGCCCCCCTGCCCTGGTTTTCCCCTGCCTCCCCATGGTGGCCGGGGCAGGGAAGGGGTCGGGCGCTCCATGGGCCCCAACGGGTGCGGGACCTGGCGGGCCCGGGGCCCGATAATAAGAAGTGGACCGGAGACTGCCGGGGAGACCGCCTGAGCGGAACGAGGCTGCTGCGGGCCGAGACACAGGACAGAGGTGTGGGGCCTGCCGGGGAGTGATCGGCCCGAAAGCCGAACCAGCGGGTTTGCTCTGCAATCCGGAGCCTAAATAACATATTGCCTCGAGATGAGGTAAAAGCAGACAAGCAGCAACCACAAACGTGTGCTGGGACAGGCAGTGGGCTACCGAGAGATGAATCCGGGCCTTCAGGGCCCGTGGGCGAGTGGGAGAATTTGGAGCCAGGATCCGGCTGCAATCCGGGGCCTAAAAGAAACATTGGCTCGAGGTGAGGCAAAAGAAGACAAGCAGGAACCACACACGTGCAATCCGGGGCCTAAATAGCGCATCACCTCGAGTGGAGGTAGAAGCAGACGGGCAGCAACCACAAACGTGCTGGGACAAGCAGTGGGTTACAGAGAGATGAATCTGAACCTTCCGGGCCCATGAGTGAGTGAAAGAATTTGGAACCCGGAGCCAGGAGCCGGCTGCAATCCGGGGAGTGATCGGCCCGAAAGCCAAACCAGCGGGTTTGCTCTGCAATCTGGGGCCTAAAAAACACATCGCCTTGAGGTGAGGTAAAAGCAGACAAGCAGCAACCACAAACGTGTGCTGGGACAAGCGGTGGGTTACCGAGATGTGAATCTGAACCTTCCGGGCCCGTGAGCAAGTGAAAGAATTTGGAACCTGGAGACAGGAGCCGGCTGCAATCCGGGGCCTAAAAACACATCGGCCAGGTGAGGCAAAAGCAGACAAGCAGCAACTACACACGTGCAATCCGGGGCCTAAATAACACATCGCCTCTAGGTGAGGTAAAAGCAGACAAGCAGCAACCACAAACGTGTGCTGGGACAAGCGGTGGGTTACCGAGAGATGAATCTGAACCTTCCGGGCCCATGAGCGAGTGAAAGAATTTGGAACCTGGAGCACAGGAGCCGGCTGCATTCTGGGGAGTGATAGGCCCGAAAGCCGGACCAGCGGGTTTGCTCTGCAATCCGGGGCCTAAAAAACACATCGCCTCGAGGTGAGGTAAAAGCAGACAAGCAGACAAGCAGCAACCACAAACGTGCAATCCAGGGCCTAAACAACACATCGCCTCGAGGGGTGGTAAAAGCAGACAAGCAGCAACCACAAACGTGTGCTGGGACAAGCGGTGGGTTACCAAGAGATGAATCTGAATCTTCCAGGCCCGTGAGCAAGTGAAAGAATTTGGAACCCGGAGCCAGGAGCCGGCTGAAATCCGGGGCCTAAAAAACACATTTGCCCGAGGTGAGGCAACAGCAGACAAGCAGCAACCACACACGTGCAATCCGGGGCCTAAATAACACATCGCCTCGAGGTGAGGTAAAAGCAGACAAGCAGCAACCACAAACCTGTGCTGGGACAAGCGGTGGATTACCAAGAGATGAATCTGAACCTTCCGGGCCCGTGAGCGAGTGAAAGAATTTGGAACCCGGAGTCAGGAGCCGGCTGCAATCCCGGGAGTGATCGGCCCGAAAGCCGAACCGGCGGGTTTGCTCTGCAATCCGGAGCCTAAAAAACACACCACCTCGAGGTGAGGTAAAAGCAGACAAGCAGCAACCACAAACGTGTGCTGGGACAAGCGGTGGGTTACCGAGAGATGAATCTGAACCTTTCGGGCCCATGAGCGGGAAAGGGCCTCAGCTGGGTGCGGCCTGGGGTGGCGCGTAAGGGACTACAAGGAGTGCCTCCTTCTCAATCCCTCCTTTTTCAATTGCTGACCGCCCGCCTCCGGACACCAGGCATCCTTACCGGCCCTACAGGGGAGAAGTCCCAGGACCATACCGAATTAACAAAATGCCGCCAGGGTAAGGGTCACAAAAAGGGACAACAACAAAACAAAACAGTAAGTGGAAATAGACTCTGCAGCACCACATCCCCCCAAATACCCCCAGAAATATCTTACAGACTCATAAAGTAAGATATACCAGATCCCTTGAGATCTCCCATCAGACCCTACATTAGGGCAGAACGAAATTGACTGTCCACTGCAACCCTAGAGAGGCTAAAACCATACCCATCAACATGGGCAAAGACAAGGCGATCAAGCAAACAACAGCACAAACACGGATGGACCAGTTCACCACAGGGACGGTGCGCTCACGGTCAGACGACCCAACCACCAATGGCGGTAATAACCCACACACATCGTCCAGCGATCTGGCGGCAATTCTACAGGCGATTCAAGCCTCCCAATCAGCAGTCGAGTCAAAAACAGGGGAAGTTGGAGTGGATGTCGCCCTGATCCGGCAAGACCGCCGCAATACAGTATCCCGAATCACAGAGGCCGAGTCCAGAATCTCCACGGCAGAAGATGAGATAACAACCCTAAAAACCCAAATTTCAGTGCTGACCAAACACACCTCAGAACTACACAGGAGGGCTGAAGATGCCGAGAATAGATCTCGTCGTAATAATCTTGGTCTGGTGGGTCTTCCCGAGGCCACTGCAGAGTCATAGTTGGGAACATTCCTGGAGGAATGGTTCCGGTCCTGGGTGCCGGCAGAACACCTCACGCCACGGTTCACAATCGAACGAGCCCATAGGTCGCTACGTGCGAGACCTCCACCTGGCTCCCCACCCAGACCAGTAATAATCCACCTCTTCAACTTCAAGGACAGAGACCTGATTCTGCGAGAGGCTCGTTCCAAGGAAAACATCCTCTGCAATGGAACGAAGGTACTCCTTTTCCCGTACTACACACTAGAAGTACAGCAACAACGCCGCTCGTTCATGGAAGTGAAAGAAAAACTTAGATCAATGGACATCCAGTACCGTCTCTTGTTCCCAGCAAGACTCCGGGTGATTTACAATAACAAAACCTACTTCTTTGAGCAGCCGACCGCGGCGTGGACCTGGCTAACGGAAGAAACCCCACTAGACATGCACAGGACAAGATCGCGGCCACCGCTTAAGACAACGCTGGCCCACCCAAGGGGGCAACAAACGATGCGCAGCCAGCGCACACGCTCTCGGAAACGAAGAGGAAGACATAGATCCGGCTCGGACTCCCCTCCAGGTACCCATCGATCAGAACCCGGACACCCACACTCGAAAGAGAACTCCGGAGCCACCCTGACGGGCCTAAAGCCACAAGACACAACTGGGGTCCAGTTGGAGGCACAAGACGACTCAGACCTGTCCTGTAGTCCAATTCTGTGACGGCAGGCGTGGTACTTATTCTGAGATAGACGTAAGACAATGAACTCAGAAACAGAAGCGTTGTGTAACTTGATCACACATCAAATATTATACACTTATGTAAGATCCGATGTTAGGGAGGGGTCCACCACCACCAATACCACAGCCTCACTACTCGAAAGCCACCTCACCAGTTCTAGAAGTGAGGGGTATATATATGGGCAACAGATGCTTCTGGGGGGAAGTATGGGGTGGGGAGGGAGTTGGGGGGCAAAGGGGTTTCGGCCTCATTCTAAAGGCCAATGTTAGAATCGGTATACAAAGGCAAGGTTCATATTTCCCTTTAATCAAGACACAGTACGGGATGCTTAATGATCGGACAGCTAAGATAAAGCCTGGGGACCAGCAAAGGGAAGATCAAGAGATGAGTCACTCAAAGTCGTACAAGCTAGTAGCTAAAGGTTGGCTCAATAACTATACAATTACACATACAATCACCCCCCCCCCATGAATCAAGTACAATTTATGTCATGGAACATCAATGGACTCCTAGATAAAATTAAACGTACTGCAGTAGTCACCTTCATCCATAGGCACCGTCCAGAAATACTTATGTTGCAGGAAACCCACCTTCTGGGGGACAGATGCCCATTATTCCTGACTTGTAGGGGGTTCGATAGAGTGTATCATGCGGGATACACACGTGGATCATGGGGAGTAGCCATCTTACTACATCGTACATTCCCTATGACACACATCCAAGTACGGAGAGACCAGTAGGGGCGGTTTGTAGCCATTACCGGTAAAGTAGAAGGGAACATATTTAATATGATAAGTATCTACGCCCCCCCTCCCTAGTTAGTTCAACCCTCCAGGCACTCACAAAACTTCTTTCTGACCTACCCCCTGGACACACCATACTAGGCGGTGACTTCAACGCAACCCCGGATCCGACCTTAGATGTAGACGGCCCACTCACCACATATAGACGTACACTGGCAACCGAAATTAAGGGCTGCCACGGGCTTGTGTGACGCATGGCGGATTTGGCATCCGAGGCAGAGACAATTCACCCACACCTCAGCAGCCCATGGCTCCCAATCCAGAATAGACCTGATGCTTCTTCCGAGCACTGACTGTACAAGCCTCTCACTCGTCGAGATTCTTGCTAGAGGAATCTCTGACCATGCCCCTCTCCGGCTCATACTAGGCCCAGCCCGCCCCCGGCATCGCCCCATGTGGCGGCTAAACGCATGGTACATCCAAGATGAATACTTTAAAGAACAAATACGCCAGGCACAAGCAGAATACTTCCATCTAAATGAAGGTTCGGTAACCTCGGAAGGCACTCTATGAGCGGCAGGGAAGGCGGTATTACAAGGTATGGCCAAAAATCTGATACGCAATCAAGAACGTGCCAAAAAGCTACATATCTCATAGCTAGAGCTCCGTGCAATAAACCTCGGAAGAGACAACGTAATAAACCCAAGCGAGAAACTGACGCGACAACTCCTACTAATCCATGAGGAGATACGGGGTCAATCCATGGAAGCCGTGAAACATTTATGGAGGGCCAGCACCAGAAGGATATATGGCTGGGGGGACAAGACTGGGAAGATGCTGTATTGGTTGGTCTCCCGGGATCAGGCCTCCAGGATCGTCCCTGAAATTTATGACAGGGGTGGGGCTCTGGTTACAGATCATAGCGAAATTGCAAATGCCTTCACCAACTATTATCATACACTATACCAAGCATCTACACAAATAGACGTACACCAAACACGTCAACTACTTGACGAGATCCCCCTCCCACAGTTGCCTATGGTGGAAGCACAGCTTTTAGAGGAACCCATTAGTGAGGAAGAAATTGGGACGGCGATCTCGACATTAAACGCTGGCAAGACGCTCGGTCCTGATGGGTTCCCCCAGAATATTATAAGGCGTTTAGAGAAGACTTGACTCCACGTCTCCTACGCCTTTTTGCAGAAATAGGAAAAGATGGATCCTTTCCTCCAGAACTAGATATAGCCATGATCGTGGTGCTCCCCAAAACCCAGCCCCCTTCACCCCACTGCGCGGATTACAGACCAATATCATTGATTAACACAGAAATTAAAAACTTTGCCTCTATCCTTGCCACCCGCATTAAAAAGGTCCTGCTGCAGCTAATCCATCTTGACCAATGTGGGTTCATGGCAACCTGCAGCACAAGACACTGTATCAGCTGGTTGCATGTAGCCTTGGCGGAAAGGCGCCGGTTGCCCTGAAGCCTGGCCCTCCTGCTCATAGATTTTGAAAAGACTTTTGATTCGGTGAACTGGGGTTTCCTTCTGCTGGTGCTCCAACGGGCGGGAATGGGAAAACAATTTTGCCACCTAATTAAAGCACTATACACTAACCCTACGGCCTGAGTACAGGTTAATGGGACCATATCCTGCAGGTTCGACATCTGTAGAGGCACCCGACAGGGATGTCCCTTGTCCCCTCTGTTGTTTACCCTGGCCATTGAGCCTCTAGCCCAGATGATCAGAACAGACTCAGTATACCAAGGATGGAAATGGGGTCCATCTCATGAAGACAGGATAGCCCTATATGCAGATGACGTTCTGCTATATATGGAAGAGCCCAGTGTAACGGGTCCAAGGAGCCTTTGCCTTCTAAAGAAATATGAACTAATCTCAGGTCTCAGGATGAACTGCGCCAAATCAATCCTGATCCCGCTAGAAAACACACGTGATTGCTTCGATTGGCAGAGTACCATACCCATACGCAAATTAAGTTTTAAATACCTAGGGATTTGGGTAACCCTTCTGCCTGAATTAACATGGGCCATAAATGTATCTCCACTGCTAACAAAGATCAAAACGGACATGCAGAGATGGCAGACCCTCCCCTTAAATGTGATTGATAGTGGTCCATGACTGGTGGGATGGGATGACCCGGCGTACAAGGGGTTTCCGAGGGTTCTAGACATACTGTACGGAGCATCACTTCCTCATGACATGGAGGAAACAACCAGAGTGGTCTTCTTGGCTTGGCGAGCTGCGCTGCGCCATATTCATTGGAATACCATTATAACCCTCCAGACTCTGCTATGGAGAGAGAAATGGATATCTGCCTCAGCCACGCTGGAGGGATTTGCACTATGGGACCAAATAGGCATTTCCCTAGTTGGAGACATATGGAAGGGGAGGGCCATGAAATCATTCCAAGACCAACAAACCGAATTTCAACTAAACCAGACACAGGCCCTCATTCTGACCCTGGCGGTCTTTGACCGCCAGGGCGGAGGACCGCGGAAGCACCGCCGACAAGCCGGCGGTGCTTCAATGGGGATTCCGACCGCGGCGGTAAAGCCGCGGTCGGACCGGCACCACTGGCGGGGTCCCGCCAGTGTACCGCGGCCCCATTGAATCCTCCGCGGCGGCGCAGCTTGCTGCACCGCCGCGGGGATTCTGACCCCCCCTACCGCCATCCAGATCCCGGCGGTCGGACCGCCGAGATCCGGATGGCGGTAGGGGGGGTCGCGGGGCCCCTGGGGGCCCCTGCAGTGCCCATGCCACTGGCATGGGCATTGCAGGGGCCCCCGTAAGAGGTCCCCTAAATGTATTTCACTGTCTGCTGCGCAGACAGTGAAATACGCGACGGGTGCAACTGCACCCGTCGCACAGCTTCCACTCCGCCGGCTCGATTCCGAGCCGGCTTCATCGTGGAAGCCTCTTTCCCGCTGGGCTGGCTGGCGGTCTGAAGGAGACCGCCCGCCAGCCCAGCGGGAAAGTCAGAATTACCGCCGCGGTCTTTCGACCGCGGAACGGTAACCTGACGGCGGGACTTTGGCGGGCGGCCTCCGCCGCCCGCCAAGGTCAGAATGAGGGCCACAGTTCTTTAGATACCTTCAACTACGACACGCAATGCGAACCCACTTGCCCACCACAGGCCCCATACCAGACTTTAACCCACTAGAGGCCAAAGTGCTCATGGGAAAGATGGAGGGGAAAGGCATTTCTCAATTTTACACAGCTTTAATCAACAACACCCCCGACAATTTAGCCATTTTTAGGGCTAGGTGGGAATCATGGGTCTGACCCCTAGAAGAAACGGAATGGAGGGAAGCCTTGATGGCACCCAAGGTGTTGGCAGTCTTGGCAAGGTTCCGCATGATACAATTCTACTATTTATATGGGGCCTATTTAACACCATCCGAACAACATAAAATGGGAGCCTGCCCGTTTGCCAAATGCCCAAGATGCCCATATGAACCAGCAGATTTCTTTCACATGGGATGGACCTGTCAAAAACTACAAAAATACTGGGAAGGGGTGACCCGGGACATAGGAAGGGCTCTGGGCCAAGAAATACAAAAATCAGCTAAACTAATCCTATTGGGGGTAATGGAAGAAATGGAAGGATCACGTGCTAAACGAGCACTGGCAGCTACGGCATTGTTGGTCGCTAAGCAAGATATTGCCGCAGCATGGACGTCCCCAGAAGGCCCGTTGATCCAAAAATGGAGAAAGGGGGTGGACTGGTGTGCCAATCAAGAGAGACTGGTATTTGAGTCTAGAGGGTGCTCACACAAATTGGAAAGATATGGGGACGATGGCTAGATTCAATGACATAAACCAGATAAGTAATGGGATACATAATGTTTCACAGGAACACTGTGGGGACAAGAGCTGCAGAAACTGCCACAACCCAGTACTGTCGTTGGAGAACAATGATGCCACAGTAATGATAAGATGTACAAATTTCATGCGTCCTTGTCTTGTACTTAAACCTGTTTTTTTTTTTCTCCTTTTCTGTATATGTTCGGAAAACAATAAAAATTTGTTTATCAAAAAAAGAACTTTGATTGGGTAAAGTAAGCAAGGGAGCATTTCATTCAGTGACATATTCTTTGGAAATTAAAGACTTCTGAAGGTGACCATATTCTTTGTGTAACAAAACTACTTGTATTCCAAAATACTTTGGTTATGTAAGCATGCTACTTGGAGGTTGTACAGAGCCCTAACATGGTAAGGCCAAATCATAAAACATGGATATTTAAGTCAGCTAAATGCCTAAAATTTGATTTTTCAAGTCAGCCCAGTACATGAATTGAGTAGAATAATTGGGCACAACGTCAGAAAAGTGGTGATTTTATGATCCATTTCATGCTTTGTGATCTGAGTTAAAGGTGTTGTTTTGCCCCACATTCTTCAACAATACATGCCTATTAACCTCTTAAGTGCGGATCCTGGTTAGTGGCTGGCATCGGTACTCCCGCCACAGCCCCTTCTCAGCAATTGGCCACACTGGGAGGTTGGGATTCCTTCAGTCTATTTTAAGCTTGGGCTTTTCTCTTAGTGTAATGATGATCATTGCGCAGGGTGGGCTGACCTCTTCACATTAAAGGGAAAGTAAAAGGAGCTGAAGGGTAATAACGCAGAAGTTTTAATAAAATTATTAATGAATATTCATGTATTTTGAGTGTTGAAATTGCATAGAAAATGTTATAATGTAGGGAAAAATAATGCACACATTTGAAGGTGCACCACCAGGGTGGCCACCAGTATTCACGAAGTGTAGATATTAATGATTTATTATTATGAAATGATGAACTTATGTTTGATTAATGTAGTAATATGTCATATGGAGGGTTATGCATTATGTAGTAGCTTTATTAATCCTAAGGCCTTAACTAAGTGAGGTCTTGGCATGGCCTTATGTCAAGCTGTATTTCTTGGTCAAGCAACAAAATGGATGCTTAGAGAATTAAACTGTAATTTTCCACTGTGCTAACCAAATGCCCAGAGCTAAAAGTCTTTCTCATGAGAACTGCTTGCTAGGAGATGATGTATTTGCTAGTGCAAAAATGTTTAATGTAATGATGTCATATCAAGGGTTATGCATTATCTATTAGCTTTATCAATCATAAGACATTAACTTAGCGAGGTCTTGGCCTAATAGCACAGCTTCATGTCAAGCTGTATTTCTTAATCGACTTACAAAATGGATGCTTAGAGAATTAAATTGAGATTTTCCACTGTGCTGACCAAATGCTCGTAGCTAAAAGTCTTTCTCATGAGAACTGCTTGCTAGGAGATGATGTATTTGCTAGTGCAACGATGTTTAATGTTAAGTGTGTGAGACTGACTTTCCCAGGAGAGGACAATGACCATACTGACTGGAGTATAAGCTGGACCAATATTGTTACCTGATGAGCGCAATGACGAGAACGGAAGAGACGAGGATCAATCGCTCAACATGTGAACCATGTACTAGGAAAATTGTAGATTTGAGAGTTTAGTTTCATAGGATTAAAGGTAAACATGCGATCCCTTGACCAATAGGGACTTGGGAAGTAGTTTTAGGAAATCTAACTCAGGCGGACTGCACTGGAAGGAGACACCTCATTTTTGCTCATTTTTCAGTCTTGAGAAGAGACGTGCTTAACTTTATTGCTCAAAGAGACTTTGCCTTTGCTGAACTTTGATGCTGAAACCAGATGCCTAGCTGACCGATCTGAGGACGAAGACTGTCACAGCTTGTTGATCCAAACTGAGGATAGCCTTATTGACTATGATTCTGTTTGCTCTGTCTATTTGCTTTTGTTTCTAGATTCCAACCGCTATTTTGATAGAACCATAGTTAGATGTTTTTCCAAATTTGTGTTGACTAAATTGTTTCACATGAAGCCCAAACATGCTATTCTAATCTGGTGCTAGTTATAGTCCTCGCTAATGAACTTCAATAACATTTGATGTCTTTTCTTTGCTGAGTCTAAATGTATATAGTATCATTTGCGTAGGTATTCTTGTTATTAATTTGTACTGTAACCTTAGAATGTGTAGTAGCTCAAGCTTTAAGTAGATTGTGATTATTTCACCGCTTTGGCAGCCCGTGTTGTCTCTGTATGTTCTTCATTTGATTTTGAGATTAACTTAAGTGACATTAGCATTGTTAATATAGGGAAATAAATATTCAAACTTTTACATAAAGGTGTGGTTATTCATGACTGCGAGATTGTTATTGGTTATTGATTTGTGCATGTACGGGATATATGGTGGGAAAACCTCAAAGCAAGTCAAAAAGTTAATTGACCTTGTAAGTTTACTTATTAAGGTCTGACGCACTAACAAGGGATTGTTTTACTTTCACTGCATCAGTGCTCGGGGGCATATCTCAGCCCCCCCAAGCACTTATTTGAGTGGGAGAGGTATCATTGTAAAGGGGAGAAGCTCCCTTTGTCAGTGATACCTCTACCTAGTGGATCTCTGCTTAGGTATCACCATATGAGATCAATCCCCAAGCAGGGATCCACCCACTAGACATTAGAGATGATGGGGGAGCGGCCCCTCAGGCAAGGGCTTGGGTTCAACCCATCCACATACTGGATCAGTCTTCTGCCCCTCTTGGGAACAGGGAAGGGTAATTACCCCCAATCTGCCACCCTGGAGGAGCAGAAAGACCATTAGACACCAGGGCTTCTTACATAAAAAATATAGGAGTGAGGCTCCCCATCATGGGCATGACCATGCCCTCTCTCCCTCAAAAAATATTATGTCAGTCTTTCTGCACCCCCAGTGGCAGATGTGGGCAATTACCCCAATCTGTCCCTCAGGGAAGCAGAAAGCCCATTAGACACCAGGGGCATTAAAAATATATATATATGGTGTGGGGCCTGCCCATCATGGGCATGGCCATGCCCTTACCTACAAAAAATATGCTCACACTCTTTCTGTTACTATCCCCCAGTAGAAGGGTAGGGGTGATTACCCACCAATCTTCCCTCCAGAGGGCAGAAACCCCACTAGACAAAATGGATTATTCTAACAAAAATATCGGAGCGTGGGCTCCCCATCTAAGGAATGGCCATGCCCCCACCCCCACAAAATATGCTGCCAGTCTTTCTGCCTCCTGGGGGGGCACAGATGGAGTTGATTATCCCCAATCTTCCCCTCCAGAGGGGCAGAAAGCCCATTAGACATCAGTGACATTTAAAAAAAAAACAGAGGGGAAGCTGTTCACTATGGGCATGGCCATGCCACCACATCCCCCAAAAATAAAAAAATGTATTTTTGTCCCTCTTGGGGGCAGATGAGGGCAATTACCCCCAGTATGCCTCCGCGGGGGGCAGAAAGCAAACTAGACCCAGGGACATTTAAAAAAAAAAAATAGGGGGGCGGAGGCTCCCCACCATGATCATGGCCATGCCTCTCTACCCGAAAAACAATGCACTCTTTCTGCCCCTCCCCCCCAACCCCCAGGAGGTGGATGAGAGCAATTACCCCAAATCTGTTCACTGGGGGTAGGGACAGAAAGCCCTCTAGAAACCAGGGATTAATATTTAAAAAAGGAGTGTCGGAGCTGCCCATTGTAGGCATGGCCATGCCCTACACCCAAATAAAAACAAAAATGCCGACAGTCTTTCTTCCTCCACCCACCCCGGGTGAAATGGGTGATTATCCCCAATATGACCCCTTGGGGGCAGTATGCCAGTAGACAGCAGGGAAATTATTTTAAAAAAATAGTATAGGGGAGGGAGCTGCCGAACATGGGCATGGGTGTGCTCTGAACCCCAACAACAAGGCAGACAGACTTTCTGCCCCTGGCAGATGGATGGGATTGATTTTCTACAATCTGCCTTGTCAAGGGCAAAAAGCCCTCTAGACACCAGGGACTAGTGTAAAAAAAAATATATGGGTGGGTTCTGGCCATCATGGGCATTGCTATGCCCCACTCCCAAAAACATATGCTGACAGCCTGTCTGTCCTCCCTGGCGGTGGTGTAAATAACTACTCCCAATCTGCCCCCACAAGGGGAGGCAAAAAGCCCACTAGACACCAGGGACCCTTAAAAAAATATAGGGGTCGGGCTGCCTACCATTGGCCATGCCCCCCCTAAAAATTGTACTGACAGCCTTTCTGCTTCCCCAGGTGCAGATGAGGATAATTACCCCAATATGGCCTTACATGGGGCAGAAAGCCCACTAGAAATCAGGGACTGTATTTATGCAGTATTTGTTTGAGGTGGGGATAATCCCTTTGGCTATGTCCCTATGATCTCCCCCATCCGCGGCCCAATAGACTTTATGCCCCCCCAACAGGAGGTGGATAGGACTATTAAGCTCCAATCTGCCCCCCCCCCCCTTGGGGGAGAATGGCCACTGAACACCAGGGATTTAAAATCAATGCCAAAACAAACAAAAGGAGGCAGCCTACCCTGGCATAACAGTGTCTTTCTGTCCTTCGGGGGGGGGCAAATAGGAGGTCTGTCCCAATTGGGAAGGTTGCCTCATATCTTCCCCCTGACGGAGGTAGAAAGTCCACGTGACACCAGGTGTTTTACATTTGGAACAAAAGAAAGTAGTATGGGTGTAGCACTCTGGCATTGGCCACACCCACATCCCAAAAGAGACAAACCGGTCTTTTTGTCTTCCACCCAGGGGCACACACGAGGTCTGCTCCCAATTTGCCCCTGGGGGAGAAAAAAGCAAACATATAGCAGGAATACATTCTTTAATTAATATTGAGGTTGATCTGACCCTTCCTGATATCAGGCACCACCCTAACCCATAAAGCAACAGTCTGCTCCTCTGCTGACTCATGATACCATTTAAATGAGACATTTGATTCTTTTGGTTGTTGTTTTTACATATAAGACAGAAGAGTGTGGCTAACTCACTATCGTCCCACTTGCAATGGTGAATAACTTCTCTTTTTGGGCTTGGGTAGGCTGCCATTTGGGAAAACCTAACAGACCAAGACAGTACTAAAAATTTGACACTCAGGAGAGTCCTGGTTGGTGTAATTAATGTGGACCCCACAACATTTTCTTACCCAGAAAGTCCTGCAAACCTCAAACGTTGAATAAAAACACACATTCACCTCAGTTGCTCTGCGGAAAACATCTGAAATCCGAAGGGAGCCACAAATTCCCTACCGCTCTCAGTTACTACACATCTCCTGATACAAATGATACCTCATTTGTGTTGGTGGGCCAACAGACCACAACACAAAAAGTCATGAAGCCCTACATTGAGAGGTCAGCAATAGCTGCCAGATTTGGGGCTGTGCTCAACTGCCACTCTTGGAAACCTACCAACTGCAGACATTTTTCAAAACAAGACAACCAGAGGATTGCAGGGTGGTGTACCTTGTATGGATTCAGCAGCGTTTTCTTACTCACAATGCCCGGCAAACCTCAAACTTTGCCTAATATCATGCATTTTCCTTACATTTCTATAATAGAAGCTTACAGAATCTACAGGAATCCACAACATTCCTACCACCCAGCATTACCTCACTTGTGCCAGCCAATAAAAATATTGCACCACTTGTGTGGCTGGGTTTAGTGTTGATCAAACAGAGGTGAATGGGAGCTCTCCCTAGGGGACTCCCATCAACCTTGGATTGATCCGTTTCTGTTGCGGACACTAGGCCAAGCCATGGAAGTGGGGCAGCGTTTGATTGGCATAAATGGGGTAGCGCTGGGTGGTAGGAATTCTGTGAAATCCTGCGCATTCCAGAAGATTCCAACACAGAAGTATAATGAAACTGTGTGATTTCAGGCAAAGTTTAAGATTTGAAGGGCATTATGGGTAAAACAACCTTGTGGGATCCACCCAAGACACACCATCCTGGAATCCCCTGATTGGATAGTCTTCAAAAATCTCTTCAGTTGGTAGGTTTTGATAGGTGGTGGAGAAGCAAAGCCCCAAATCCTGTAGCTACACCTATCACTGAGCTTTCCACGTAGCGATTTAGGGCTTTTGTGTTGTGGTCTCTAGGTCCACCCGCACAATTGGGGTACCATTCCTATCGGGAGTCATGTGGGAGATGAGGGTGGTAGAAAATTTGTGGCTCTCCAAAGATTCCAAAATTTTCCGGCACAGAAATGAAAGGAAGATACGTTTTCTTTCACCAAAGTGTGAGATTTGCAAAGGATTCTGGGTAAACAGACCTGGTGAGAGCCACGCAAGCCACGCCACCCTGGATTCCGTCATGTGTCTAATTTTAAAAAATGTGCAAGTTTGCTAGGTTTCACTGGGTGCCGGCTAAGCTAGTGCCCAAAGTCCAGGTCTACCATCTTTGCAAAAAAGGGCCAGTTCTGAGTGGAAAAATGTGATGTATCCATATTGCGTTTTGGGCCCTTTCTTGTTGCTGGCACTAGGGCTACCCATACAGGTGAGGTACCATTTTTATCGGAAGACTTGGGGTAATACTGGCTGGAAGTTAGTTTGTGGCTCTCTACAAATTCCAAAACTTTCCGTCATAGAAATTTGAGGAAAATGTGTTTTTTTAGCCAAAGTGAGAGGTTTGCAAGGGATTCTGAGTAACAAAACACCTGGCGATAGCAACGCAAGACACACTACCCTGATTTCTCTAGTTGTCTAATGATTTCCAAGGTGCTGCCTGAAATAGGGCCCAAAAATCCATAGCTACCAAGATTGGAAAAAAAGGTCAATATTTAGTGGAGAATTGTGATGTGTCCATGTTGCATTTTGGCCTGTTTCCTATCACGGGCACTAGGCTACTCACTCTAATGAGGTACCATTTTTATTGGAAGATTTGTGGGAACATATAATAGCAGAACATGTGTTATTACTAATTCGATTTTGAAGCATTTGTGCTTTCCAAATATTAGCCAGTGTTTGAGAAAGAAGACATTTTGAAACATTTGAAGTTAATACACACCCAGTGACACTGGAATTACCAAAGAATGCAGTTGTAGTGTTTTGCACCCAAATGTGAATTTATTACACCTGCCATTTACTCCACAATCTGCAACACGATTCTCAGTTTTCAACAAAGACCTGTTCAGTTGTACCTCAATTGGCACAAACATATTGAAATTAGATGTAGATTGCAATGCAGTGCCAGCCACTTTAGAATTGTTAACCATCACTTTACATTTGGTCATTGATGAATGAAGGGATGAAGGCATGTGCATTTGGACCAGATGGTGATAATCTCTCCAGCTGCCTGGCCAGAGAAAGTTACTTTGGCCCTCATATACAGGTATTTGGCATAGTGCAGTGCAGCAAGTCACCTTGATGTGCTGCCCTACAACAAAGTGAAAGGGCAGGAATATACCATATTTATACAATACAACGCATTCCTGTCCTTCCCCCCCTCTTTGTGCAGGAGCCATTTCGTCAGCCTTGCACCAACGCAAGCACCCTTGCACCATGGTGCCAATGTTGTTGGCAGGATTGATTTTTGTGCAGGAAGGGACACCTTCCTACACAAAAACAAACCTCACAGGTCTTTTCCTCTATGTGTGTTGCAGGATGAGGCACACACAGAAAGAGGGAAAAAGATGAGAAATAAAAACATTTCTCCTTTTATGCCTCACCTCGAGAGGGGTAAGGTTTTGGCCCATCCCTAGGTTTACATTGTTTTGTAAATTTAAGGAAGCATCAAAATCCATGGGTGTTGCGTGGGGACACCCACCGCAATGCCCATGGAACCCCTCCCTAGTGCAAAGTAAGGCAATGCAGCAACTTGCGCTGTCTTGCCTTACTCCACATCTATGAGGCCTTTCAAAGCCATTCAAAGTGGCTTTGCGTGGCCTCATAGATATGATGCTCCGGTGGTGCAAGGGGTTCATAAATATGCCCCTTTATATGCAGTGGAAAATATTATTTGAAAAAATGGTGAATAGGTTAATTCATTCCTTGTCATGAAGTGTTTGTTTTCAGTATCTATTCAAATTCATCTTTGCATTTCCAACACTATTCCCAAAGTAGGAGGTCCCCTGTTTTAATACTTAAAGCGACTCTCTGCCTGGTGGGACTCCATGTCCCAGGCTCCATCGGTGATGCTCCTCACCTGGGGACTATTGACATGCAACGTGGGTGCTACAAGTGCGCCGCGCATCGCGCCACAGTTGTTCCTTCTGCCCTGCTCTGCCTGGTGGGACTCCACGTCCCAGGCTCCATCGGTGCTGCTCCTCACCTGGGGACTATTGACACGCAACGAGGATGCTATAAAGCGCCCGGGCCAAGGGCGGGCCCGTCCGCACCCATCAGAGTCTGTCTGAGGCTGGGCTGGGCTCCCCCTCTGGGCCAAGGTACGGCATTGGACCATTTTTAGCACCTGTGATTGCCAAAGTGATATTTTGCATCTGTGTTGAGCATCCCTATTCAGACTTGCACAGCCAATTGCTAGCCCCTCTCGGGGTGGGGCTGGGTTCGTCAATGACCGATAGAGGCTGGACTGGGCACACACTCTTATTTTTTTTAAATGAAAGTGTTCTGGGTATTTTCAATATTCCCTGGAACTTTGTGACTTGTACATTGTTACCCAGTAATGGGGAAACGTAAAGCTGTGGACGCCCCAGCCCCTCTGAATGGCACCCAAAAATTTAAAAAACGCTCCAAAAATCAAGTGAGTCCTGCAACCAGCAAAGGAATTAATCCTTTGGATGAAATTGACTTGCTATTAGAGGAGGTTGACGCAATCCTGAAAAGCAATTCTTATTTACCATCAAAAAAGAGCAGAACCCCTGGGGGAAGGAAGATTCCGGATATTTTTATCAAGAAGAGGAAGTCATTAGTAAATTGCTCCTCAAGCGAGGCTTCCTCTGCTGTTAAGGATAAAACTATGCACCCGACGACAGCAATTCCCTGCAGTCCTCCTGATACTTCACTCAGACAGACATATATTGTTCCTATATCCATTATGACTAACTCCCCCCATTAAGCCCAGAGATCTTGGTGATTCCTAAAATTCCGTGTATAAATCGTTTTGGTCTTTTGGAGGAGGAGGGAGACTTGCCTGCTTGTGCAACATATGCCCTACTCTGGGATGCCATTGAAAATAATACCCAGTGTAATACTGTTCCTGATTCTGTTAGTGCGCAAATTCCAGATGAGAATGCCAACTTAGCTCTCGTTCTAAAAAAGGTGGATGAAGTCAAGACTTTGGTTTTATCGCTAATGGGGCTACTGAGAGAGAAATTGGCACCAAATCATGGCTGTAGTTGTAAGATATCAAAAAAGGGAGTGGGTAGGATTGGGGGGATAATTGTGTCTGAATCAGGATCACTACCAGCCACTCCTTCCCCTGAGACAGTTACGATTTCTCTCCCACCTGATACACCTTTCCCCCATATAGAGGGCAACCAGGCAAAATCTGCAAGGCCATGGCTGAAGCATACAAGAGCTCTTAAATTTATGGGTGACCGGGGGGATGCTCATGCTGCAGTGTGGCCTGGCCCCTTGGTAGGTGAACCTGGGGGGGATCACTTCCCCCCCCCCTTTTGGTCGAACAGTTGATCCTCATGGGCTCCCCGCCAGATCAGGCATGCCTGCCATTGGCATCCGACAGCAGGAGCAGCAGATACAGCACCAGACACAGCCCATGGGCCAAAAAAATAGAGATACTATAGTCTATATGGTCAATGTCCCTAAACTGTTACCTGGCTCCCTTGAGGACCACGAGTCTCTGATGAACAAGGTTACCCATTGGTTACGCTTCAGATACAACTGCCTTTCGGTTATTCACTCTGATATTCTTGAGGCAAATAGACATAGCAAACCTGGGCAAGATTTTGCCCAGATCTCTGTTCGCTTTGTTAAAAAAAGCCTTGGTGGACCAACTCATGGAACTTGCAACCAGAACTTACAAACTACGGGCCAAGAGAAGGGCTGGTATTAACCTTTCTCTAAAACCATTTTGCATTTGTACAGAGAATTACTCTAGTGAGTTGGCCTCGGTCCCAGGATGTGAATCCTCTGTAGATTCTAATATTCCTCACTCTTTGGATGCTATTGATTGACTAAATAGTAATCAGGAAGTGTGGCTTGGTTCTACTATTGGGACCAGTTGTATGAAAGAGGGATTTAGTTCCATTCATAGTAACGATTTAGCCAACTCTGAGTTACTAATGTTAACATGGAATGTAGCCGGTCTTATCAAGAAGTTGGGGGATCTGGAGTGGGCCATCATTATTAGCAATATGCACATCTGTCTGTTCCAAGAGACCTGGGCTGAAGGGCATATTAATATTGGTGGGTTTTTTCATATAATATACCAGCCCAATTACCAGAGAAGGGCATAGGCCGTGCTAAAGGGGGATTACTAGTGCTTATTAACAAGAAATTGCAATGCGAGCGCCTGCTTTTTTAAATAGATTCAGTGGACCTAATGGGAGTCCAACTCACATTTCATCAGGAATGTAAAATCATCCTTATTAATGTATACGCTCGATCAGTTCCTCTGGGTTCTGAGTCTCAAATCCTGGTACATTTGACTGATCTTCTGGATTCTTTACATCCACCGTTGCTTTTAATAATAGCAGGAGACTTAAATTGTACATTTGAACCCTCTCATTTGATCAATGGTCTAACAGATGTAGAAGATGAAATATGGGGAATTCCCCAGCTAATGAATAACCGCCAATGTATTCGATCATATGTGGCCCTCCAGCTAGCTATGATATGTTTAAAGTATGGACTCAGGGCTTGCAATGGTCGCACACCCGCAGATCCAAATATGGCACCCACCTTCAAACGAGGGATGTCTTCAAGCGTAATAGATTATTTATTATTAGATGTTAGATTGTGGCCTCTATTAAAGGACATGATGGTAGAATATCGATGTGAAAGTGATCACTGAATATACAACGCACAGTGGTTCCCTCACCACTGCTGAATAATAACTATACTAGGGTCTCATGGTCCAAGGTTCTGTCCAATCCCTACTCAATAAACGAGATTTATAAATTGTTTATAGACGAGCTGGCAATCTATGAGGAACACGAAGCTGATAACATCCCTATCCTGGATATCCACCAAGAGTTGTTAAAAGAATTGCAGAGGTTCTTCTATAAAAAGTCTAACTTCAAATCCAGTGATGGTCCCACCAAGGACGACAGAGGATGGTTTAATGAGGACTGTAGTAAGGCTAAACTTGCACTAAAAGCTGCTATTAAGAGTGGCTCCCTAGCAGAGATTCAACCAGCTAGGTGTCCTTACAAGAAGGCACAAATACTAGCAAACAAACTATGGGACGATTCGATATGGCAGGGCTTGGTTCTTGCAACATAAAACAATAATAACATGATGTTTTGGGAATTACTTTCCAGAGGGCAAGGAGGGGGCAGGAGGTGCCTAAGGAATCATATCCAACCTGAGATCTGGGAGGACCACTTCGCTCAACTTTATGCAGCTCCTTGCATTACCCTAACTGGCCACTCCCCAATGTGTGATTCAACTACCTCACGGCTGGATGGCTTGGGTGATTGTCCAGATCCACTTATCTTCTCTATGGAGGAAACCAAAGCTGCTATCAATTCCATGAAACCAGGTAAAGCTCCCGGGCCTGACAAGATACCAGGTGACCTATACATATCTGAAATAACTATCTGGTCCTGATATATCAATCTGATTTCAAATAAAATTGCCGCCGGCGGCGAAATCCCTATCACCTGGAAGGGCGCTGAAATAATTCCCATTTTCAAATAGGGCAATGCAAATTCTCCTGTCAATTATAGACCTATAACTTTGATTGATAATCTGCAGAAAATGTTTACTAAACAATTGTTAGAGAGGTTAGTAAGCTGGGTCCAAAATCACCAGGCCCTCTCTACGTTGCAAGCCGGCTTTCGCCCTCGAACCAGTACAATAGATCAAGCTTTCAGGCTGGTTCTCTTGTACTGCAAATATGTGGTTCTAGCCAAACAATCCCTATATGTCGTTTTTGTGGATCTTAGATCTGCTTTTGACCTGGTTTCAAGGGAAAAGCTTTGGGAAGCATTACTCCTGATGGGCGCCCCTATCAACATTGTTCACCTCTTCCAGCGCTTACATGCTAACATGTTTGCACAAGTAAGATGGGGCGATCAAGGAGAATTGTCAGATAAAATTCCTATACAGAGGGGAGTTCATCAGGGTTGTGTTTTGGCCCCTATTTTATTTACTTTATTCATTAACAAGGTGGTATCAATTTTTGCTTCATGTTCTAATGATGCCCCTACCCTGAACGAGCAGAAGATCCCAATATTACTATTCGCTGATGATTCCCTGTTAATTTCTAAGACTCCCATGGGCCTCCAGATCCTTGTAGATAGATTTAAATCCTTCTGTGCTGATCATGGCCTAGAACTGAATGTTAATAAAACAAAATTGATGGTGTTCGCCTCTGGCTCTTCTCGGAGATGTACCATCAAATTGGAGGGGGCCCCATTAAGCAAGGTTAAGACCATAGATTATTTGAGCGTGAGACTATCTAATAATTTGTAATATCAAAATAAGTGCACTGTTCCACGACAGAGAGAAAACAAGAAAGAGATCAGAGGTGGCGAATCTATACTGAGTATACTTAGGAGAGCCCTCAAGCACCCTTTTGGGTGACAGGTATCATCATCGGGCTTACTCCTCGCCAGACTGGTGCTGCAATGCCTGGCGGGCCGCCCAGTATTCTGGGTGGCACTCAACCATAATAAAATTGCTAACAACGGTGGTCTGGGAAAAGAATTGAATCAAAGATGGAGAGTGTAGAACAAAAGACAAGACTCTAAAATTAGCTCTGAACCTAAGCCACTGTTTTAATGCGATAGAAATTGGGTTCAGGCCAATATTAAAAACAAAAATATCAGAGTGTTACTGGGAATAATGTACCGTTACACTCTATAATCAGGGAAGGTAGTTTACCTAATCCTGCATGGTCAACATGTTTCGCGTCTATGTTTGGTCACAAAGTGATCCAGTGACACTTCTTCAGGACCCACAAAAAAAGCCTGTGATTATAAAACTACTTCTCCTATATATCAGTAATATTATCAAGTGCACGTACAGTCACTTACAGAGTGGAAGACAGAATATGCCTAAGTCAATCGGTCAGTATAGTCGCCCTGCATGTAATCAGAAATACACAAAACAATTAGTGCCAAAAATCAACACCGAAAAAACATACAATTAAAAAACAATTATAGTGACAACCACCCATAATCAGTGTATAGTACTTAAAGGTGAAAAAGTTTCTGCGATGCTTACCATCCCATATTAGAGATTGGGCTCCCTAGGTCTGCGCTAGCATCAACCAAGGAAAACGAACTAAATAAAAATATTAATAAAAAATGATCATGTAGCACCGCATAGTAATACATGGAGACCTAGTGTCGGACAAATCTGAGTATTTTTGTCTAGGTTATGTCAATATATTCCACATTGGACACACTTGTGCATACAGATGTGTACATATTCATTTAAAGGAGCAATTGTGTAGAGAAAAGTATGTTTTAATATATTATAATACATTAGATAACAATGCCTCTGACCTTGATGTTTTTTGTCTGATTAAGCTACACAGTCTTCTCAAAGATCGGTTACCCTAAAAATATTCAGGGGTCATAGTGCCAAAAAACATGTGTTACAAATGCTCCTCTATTCGGTCATTTAATGTCCTCTCTTGAAAATATTTTGTGCTATAATTTCCAAGAGAGGCTAATGTACAATGCTAAACGTCTGTATGGAAGGTCATAATAGCAAAAAATCCTGATATCTCCTGATCTTATTAGCTCGTGGCATTTGTCCGGTAAAAATGGGAATAGAACCACCATGTAACCAGTAAAACAAACCAAGTGGCCGTAGTATGGTCTATTAAGCCTGCAAAGCGCGACAGATCTCGCTTCTAGATATTTGCTTACTGTATCACGTCCTTGGTGTGTCCGGGAACCTGCCCTCTGCTGCGCGCCTGTAGACGGCGTCTGGATGGAGCGGGAGGTTATTTAAACTAGCGCTGTATAGCGCGAGTAACCCAGAACACCAGCCGGTGTTCCGGGTACTAAAAACAAAGAAAGGACTACCGTCTCGGCGGCCATCTTAGAAGGTCCGGAGACATCGGATAGTTGTTGAATGTCACTATTCGAGTACAGACGCCCCAGTAAAATAGGAAAAGAAAGGGAAGGTTGATGCTTTAGGGGCCATGTTTCATTTAGACAGAGTTGTTGAAACGGAGATGTTAAAAAAGAGTTGGTAAAAGACGGGGGGTTTTTGATGGGGGTGATGGAACTATGAAGACAAAATATCCAAAGGCACCCATTCTTTTTGTGAATTTTTTTTATATATATAGTAATTCCACAATTCAAAGGTTATCAATTCAGTATTGAAAGAATACTCTTGTCAAGATAAAAGAAAAAAAGAAAAAAAGAAAAAAGGAAAAAAAGTTGATCATCCATATTCATGAACAAATATATATATATATATATGCATATATTGCCCAATCTGTTTTAGTTGCATTTCAATTGATTTCGGAAAACGAGGGGGTAAGTAACTACTAAAAATAATCTATCGGAGTTGAACGTAGTGTGACTGGAATAAAATGACCCTTATTATTTCAAAAAATTAATTCAAAAATGTTTTTAACGAGTCAATAAATTCCAAGGTATGTCGTCATTCAGTCCCTCTTTATGGGTTTTCAATCGGAAGACCCATTTCTGTTCGATCTTGAATAGATAGTTAGGGTTATTGCTGTCGTATCTAGGTACTTGTAGTACTATCCACCACATATCATCAGGACCGTGATTAGCATCCAGAAAGTGTGCACTCAGTTTTGTGGTAATGCGGGAGCACCTGATATTGCTCCGGTGTTCATTAATACGTAATTTCACTGGGCGAGTAGTCATGCCAATGTATTTTAAGTTGCAGGGACAGGAAATTAGGTATATACACTGACGTGTGTTACAATTAGTGTGTTTTTTAAGATACCAAATACCAAAGTAGTCAAGGTCAATGCTGTCTAAGCGTTTGGTGAGGGGACAGACATTGCATGTGCCACATGGATAGTGACCCATCACTGGAGGTAAATTCCATAATGTAGTTTGTTTCTGTGTCTCATTGGGCAGGCGAGGGCGAGTATGGACAAGTAAATCCCGGATATTTGTTGATCTTTTGAAGGAAAAAGGAGGTTTTGGAATTACCGTTCCGCCACTCCGTAGTATATTCCATCGTTTATTGATTCATTTTTTGATGGTATTGGACAATGGAGTGAAAGTAGAGACACATGTCAAACGTGATTCCGGTACTTTGGGTGTCGAAGTTAACAGTGCTTCCCTATGGTTGTTGCGAGCTCTTTTATAAGCTGAATTGATGATTTTATTAGGATAGTATCGATCCTGTAATTTGTCTTTCAAATTGCGGGATTGAGTCTCAAAGGTTTGGATAGTGCTGCAATTCCGTCGTAACCTCAAAAATTGCCCGAATGGAAGATTATCCCGCAAAGCTTTTGGGTGATGGCTATTGTACATGAGTAGACTGTTCCGATCAGTACTCTTATGAAAAGTGGTGGTGGTAAGTATGCCATAGTCAATTTTGATCACCAGATCCAGGAATGATACTTGTGTGAGAGATGAGTGAGCTGTAAATCTCAGGAATGGGTCCAGAGAATTGATCCAAATGTTGAATTCGTCAATTTCATCATAAGGACCATTCCAGATGATAAGAATGTCATCAATATACCTCTTCCATAAAGAGATCTTATTATGGAATGGATTGGATGCTTGTAATATAAAAAGTTTCTCAAAATTATACATATACAAGCATGCCAGACTAGGGGCAAAAGTGCTCCCCATTGAGGTCCCTTGAATTTGGTGAAATAGAGAATCTTCAAATTGGAAGAAATTGTTTTTCATTGCTAGAGTGGCGCACTGCATAATTAAATGGACAGGAGTGGTCGATGTCCAAGTGCTAGTAAGTAGAGCAGATTCCACTACTTGTAAGGTCGAATCCTGTGGAATGTTCGTGGATAGTGCTTGCACGTCCAGTGTAATGAGGGCTTTCGCTTCATTAGATCCGTTAATGCTCTCGATCAAATTAAGAACATGAGTTGTGTCCTTCAAAAAAGTGCTTGATTCTTTTACCAGTGGTTGAAGGAAAAAATCGCAGAAAACGGAGAGAGGTTCTAGAACGGATCCAATGCCTGATACAATGGGTCGCCCAGGAGGTGGGAGAGTCCCTTTATGTATTTTTGGCAGGCAATAGAAGTAAGGAGTCCTAGGATGTGTCGTATCTAGGAACTCGGCTTCCTTAGGGGAAATCCATGCATTGTTCCTAGCCTCTTCTATCATACTTCTGATAGTTTTCTGTAGATCTGTAGTAGGATCATGAGTCAAGTGGGCATAGTGAACTCTGTCGCTTAAAAGTCGTTGACACTCCTGTCTATAATCTTCAGTGTTCATAATCACAATCGCCCCCCCCTTGTCGGCTGGTTTGATAGTGATTGTTTGATCAGAGGCTAGGTCTTTTAGAGCCTTCCTCTCAGTGGCGGGTAAGTTCATGAATGGTCTGTTGGGATTGATAGTGTCTAAATCTGCCAAGACAGCTTTTTCGAAAGTCAATACCTCAACAGGGAGGGAATGTATTGGGGGAATAAAGGTCGATGGTTTCTTGAGACCTGTGTCATTATTCCTAGAGAGAGCCGGCCTATCCAAGAAGAAAAAATGGAGGCGTATTTTCCTGAAAAATTGTGCCAATTCACAGTTTAGACGGAAAGAGTCTTCAGATGGAGTAGGGACGAAACCCAAGCCTTTGTTCAAGGCTGAAAGTTCGTCAATAGACAGGTTTTTGTTGGAAAGATTGACCACTAAACTCTCGGTGGAGGGGGGGTTTTGCCCTGGCTTCGGGTAACCATTTGGGGTTCTTCTCTGTTCCAATGGACCCGTCTGCCTCTGCCTCTCCTTCTTCCTCTTCCTCTGCCCTGGCCGCGGCCTAAAAAAGGTACGTAGGGTGGCATAGGGCGAGGTTGGAAGAAGGGGTAAGGAGGTTGCCAAAATAGGGGTTGGTTGGGAGGGTATGGTGGTTGGTTATATATGGGTGGATGGTTGAATATAGGTGGTTGCATCCCGTCATCAGTGCTCCATCCATCGGATGAAGAACTGTTGCTATAATTGCGAGTTTTTCTGATGGAAGTTGTGGAGTCATTGGATGAACGAGACTGTGTATCTGCATCGTAGTCCTCCTTAATATAAGGATAGACTTTTTCACGATCAAATCTTCTGATGTCTTTCTGTAGTTTAGTTATTTTCTGCTGAGTTAAAAACTCCCTCATCTCATTTAGTTCTGTGTTAATCTCCAGAAGGTGGCTTTTAAAAGAAGACAGCATTATTGTAGTTTTGATGGTGCTTTCAATACAGGTGATCTGTATCATAATTGATTCAGCTAGCCGCTTTGAAGCATTGATAATTAGTACTAGCCAATCTCTGGTGCATTTCCACGCGATCTGTGCCCAGTCTCTTCTGAAAGCCAGATCGTGTTGAAAAATCCTGGGTATATTGGCAACCAAGAGACCGCTAGGAGCAATATTTGCTCTCAGATATTCTGTCATTATTGTGCCGTGCATGACAGTTTTTATTAGGTCACGTTTGAGAGAGCACAGCAGCTTCGCTGTGGGACTTATATACGGGTCTTAAAAAAAGTAGACCTTCCTTTTTCAATCTTTGCCTTCTTTACTATTGACCATGGATAATTTCCAAGGCCTGAGTTTCGATGACGAGGCAGTTTCTGCAATCTTACAAGCCCCCTCAATACTGGATAATGACGGGGCCAATCCCGCAGGTAGTCTAAAAGAAGACTGGGATAAACTTTCCTCTCTCAAACGTGACCTAATAAAAACTGTCATGCACGACACAATAATGACAGAATATCTGAGAGCAAATATTGCTCCTAGCGGTCTCTTGGTTGCCAATATACCCAGGATTTTTCTACACGATCTGGCTTTCAGAAGAGACTGGGCACAGATTGCGTGGAAATGCACCAGAGATTGGCTAGTACTAATTATCAATGCTTCAAAGCGGCTAGCTGAATCAATTATGATACAGATCACCTGTATTGAAAGCACCATCAAAACTACAATAACGCTGTCTTCTTTTAAAAGCTGCCTTCTGGAGATTAACACAGAACTAAATGAGATGAGGGAGTTTTTAACTCAGCAGAAAATAACTAAACTACAGAAAGACATCAGAAGATTTGATCGTGAAAAAGTCTATCCTTATATTAAGGAGGACTACGATGCAGATACACAGTCTCGTTCATCCAATGACTCCACAACTTCCATCAGAAAAACTCGCAATTATAGCAACAGTTCTTCATCCGATGGATGGAGCACTGATGACGGGATGCAACCACCTATATTCAACCATCCACCCATATATAACCAACCACCATACCCTCCCAACCAACCCCTATTTTGGCAACCTCCTTACCCCTTCTTCCAACCTCGCCCTATGCCACCCTACGTACCTTTTTTAGGCCGCGGCCAGGGCAGTGGAAGAGGAAGAAGGAGAGGCAGAGGCAGACGGGTCCATTGGAACAGAGAAGAACCCCAAATGGTTACCCGAAGCCAGGGCAAAACCCCCCCTCCACCGAGAGTTTAGTGGTCAATCTTTCCAACAAAAACCTGTCTATTGACGAACTTTCAGCCTTGAACAAAGGCTTGGGTTTCGTCCCTACTCCATCTGAAGACTCTTTCCGTCTAAACTGTGAATTGGCACAATTTTTCAGGAAAATACGCCTCCATTTTTTCTTCTTGGATAGGCCGTCTCTCTCTGGGAATAATGACACAGGTCTCAAGAAACCATCGACCTTTATTCCCCCAATACATTCCCTCCCTGTTGAGGTATTGACTTTCGAAAAAGCTGTCTTGGCAGATTTAGACACTATCAATCCCAACAGACCATTCATGAACTTACCCGCCACTGAGAGGAAGGCTCTAAAAGACCTAGCCTCTGATCAAACAATCACTATCAAACCAGCCGACAAGGGGGGGGCGATTGTGATTATGAACACTGAAGATTATAGACAGGAGTGTCAACGACTTTTAAGCGACAGAGTTCACTATGCCCACTTGACTCATGATCCTACTACAGATCTACAGAAAACTATCAGAAGTATGATAGAAGAGGCTAGGAACAATGCATGGATTTCCCCTAAGGAAGCCGAGTTCCTAGATACGACACATCCTAGGACTCCTTACTTCTATTGCCTGCCAAAAATACATAAAGGGACTCTCCCACCTCCTGGGCGACCCATTGTATCAGGCATTGGATCCGTTCTAGAACCTCTCTCCGTTTTCTGCGATTTTTTCCTTCAACCACTGGTAAAAGAATCAAGCACTTTTTTGAAGGACACAACTCATGTTCTTAATTTGATCGAGAGCATTAACGGATCTAATGAAGCGAAAGCCCTCATTACACTGGACGTGGAAGCTCTATACACGAACATTCCACAGGATTCGACCTTACAAGTAGTGGAATCTGCTCTACTTACTAGCACTTGGACATCGACCACTCCTGTCCATTTTATTATGCAGTGCGCCACTCTAGCAATGAAAAACAATTTCTTCCAATTTGAATATTCTCTATTTCACCAAATTCAAGGGACCTCAATGGGGAGCACTTTTGCCCCTAGTCTGGCATGCTTGTATATGTATAATTTTGAGAAACTTTTTATATTACAAGCAACCAATCCATTCCATAATAAGATCTCTTTATGGAAGAGGTATATTGATGACATTCTTATCATCTGGAATGGTCCTTATGATGAAATTGACGAATTCACCATTTGGATCAATTCTCTGGACCCATTCCTGAGATTTACAGCTCACTCATCTCTCACACAAGTATCATTCCTGGATCTGGTGATCAAAATTGACAATGGCATACTTACCACCACCACTTTTCATAAGAGTACTGATCGGAACAGTCTACTCATGTACAATAGCCATCACCCAAAAGCTTTGCGGGATAATCTTCCATTCGGGCAATTTTTGAGGTTACGACGGAATTGCAGCACTATCCAAACCTTTGAGACTCAATCCCGCGATTTGAAAGACAAATTACAGGATCGATACTATCCTAATAAAATCATCAATTCAGCTTATAAAAGAGCTCGCAACAACCATAGGGAAGCACTGTTAACTTCGACACCCAAAGTACCGGAATCACGTTTGACATGTGTCTCTACTTTCACTCCATTGTCCAATACCATCAAAAAACGAATCAATAAACAATGGAATATACTACGGAGTGGTGGAACGGTAATTCCAAAACCTCCTTTTTCCTTCAAAAGATCAACAAATATCCGGGATTTACTTGTCCATACTCGCCCTCGCCTGCCCAATGAGACACAGAAACAAACTACATTATGGAATTTACCTCCAGTGATGGGTCACTATCCATGTGGCACATGCAATGTCTGTCCCCTCACCAAACGCTTAGACAGCATTGACCTTGACTACTTTGGTATTTGGTATCTTAAAAAACACACTAATTGTAACACACGTCAGTGTATATACCTAATTTCCTGTCCCTGCAACTTAAAATACATTGGCATGACTACTCGCCCAGTGAAATTACGTATTAATGAACACCGGAGCAATATCAGGTGCTCCCGCATTACCACAAAACTGAGTGCACACTTTCTGGATGCTAAACACGGTCCTGATGATATGTGGTGGATAGTACTACAAGTACCTAGATACGACAGCAATAACCCTAACTATCTATTCAAGATCGAACAGAAATGGGTCTTCCGATTGAAAACCCATAAAGAGGGACTGAATGACGACATACCTTGGAATTTATTGACTCGTTAAAAACATTTTTGAATTAATTTTTTTAAATAATAAGGGTCATTTTATTCCAGTCACACTACGTTCAACTCCGATAGATTATTTTTAGTAGTTACTTACCCCGTCGTTTTCCGAAATCAATTGAAATGCAACTAAAACAGATTGGGCAATATATGCATATATATATATATATATTTGTTCATGAATATGGATGATCAACTTTTTTTCCTTTTTTCTTTTTTTCTTTTATCTTGACAAGAGTATTCTTTCAATACTGAATTGATAACCTTTGAATTGTGGAATTACTATATATATACATTTTTTTCACAAAAAGAATGGGTGCCTTTGGATATTTTGTCTTCATAGTTCCATCACCCCCATCAAAAACCCCCCGTCTTTTACCAACTCTTTTTTAACATCTCCGTTTCAACAACTCTGTCTAAATGAAACATGGCCCCTAAAGCATCAACCTTCCCTTTCTTTTCCTATTTTTCTGAGGCGTCTGTACTCGAATAGTGACATTCAACAACTATCCGATGTTTCCGGACCTTCTAAGATGGCCGCCGAGATGGTAGTCCTTTCTATGTTTTTAGTACCCGGAACACCGGCTGGTGTTCTGGGTTACTCGCGCTATACAGCGCGAGTTTAAATAACCTCCCGCTCCATCCAGACGCCGTCTACAGGCGCGCAGCAGAGGGCAGGTTCCCGGACACACCAAGGACGTGATACAGTAAGCAAATATCTAGAAGCGAGATCTGTCGCGCTTTGCAGGCTTAATAGACCATACTACGGCCACTTGGTTTGTTTTACTGGTTACATGGTGGTTCTATTCCCATTTTTACCGGACAAATGCCACGAGCTAATAAGATCAGGAGATATCAGGTTTTTTTGCTATTATGACCTTCCATACAGACGTTTAGCATTGTACATTAGCCTCTCTTGGAAATTATAGCACAAAATATTTTCAAGAGAGGACATTAAATGACCGAATAGAGGAGCATTTATAACACATGTTTTTTGGCACTATGACCCCTGAATATTTTTAGGGTAACCGATCTTTGAGAAGACTGTGTAGCTTAATCAGACAAAAAACATCAAGGTCAGAGGCATTGTTATCTAATGCAGTGGTTCCCAAACATTTTCGACCCACGGCTCCCTTGATCTATTGGCCACTGGCTGCGGCTCCCCATTATGTTACTTTTTGTTGGCGGGTGGGGGATGTAAGCCTGGCCTAGGGAGTACATCCATTTTTCTCCCTGAAAAGAATTGGGATGACGCCAATGAAGGTATTGTAATTCTATATATAACTGTAAAAAATAAAAATGTAACAGTTGTTTAATTACAGCATGCATAGGGTTTTTTAGTAAGGGGAAAATATTGGTTGACGGTAACCCTAGTAAAATGGGCAGGTCTCATTTTTATGTAGTTATAACGTAACTGTTTAAATAGTGTGAAATGTAGAATCACTTTAGTTGTGTTTAACCACCTGAGGGCGCTCAAGGACAAAATTAAAAAAGAGCTGCTACAACTGAGTAGTTTTATTTTGTACGAACTGGCCCAAGGGCTATAAATAGCTCAGTGGTTCCCAAACTGTGTGCGGCGCCCCTGGCTAGTTTTGATGGCGCACCAGCGAGCCGCGGCGCACAGATTGGGAACCACTGATCTAATGTATTATAATATATTAAAACATACTTTTCTCTACACAATTGCTCCTTTAAATGAATATGTACACATCTGTATGCACAAGTGTGTCCAATGTGGAATATATTGACATAACCTAGACAAAAATTCTCAGATTTGTCCGACACTAGGTCTCCATGTATTACTATGCGGTGCTACATGATCATTTTTTATTAATATTTTTATTTAGTTCGTTTTCCTTGGTTGATGCTAGCGCAGACCTAGGGAGCCCAATCTCTAATATGGGATGGTAAGCATCGCAGAAACTTTTTCACCTTTAAGTACTATACACTGATTATGGGTGGTTGTCACTATAATTGTTTTTTAATTGTATGTTTTTTCGGTGTTGATTTTTGGCACTAATTGTTTTGTGTCTTTCTGATTACATGCAGGGCGACTATACTGACCGATTGACTTAGGCATATTCTGTCTTCCACTCTGTAAGTGACTGTACGTGCACTTGATAATATTACTGATATATAGGAGAAGTAGTTTTATAATCACAGGCTTTTTTTGTGGGTCCTGAAGAAGCGTCACTGGATCACTTTGTGACCACACATAGACGCGAAACATGTTGACCATGCAGGATTAGGTGAACTACCTTCCCTGATTATAGAGTGTAACAGTACATTATTCCCAGTAACACTCTGATATTTTTGTTTTTAATATTGGCCTGAACCCAATTTCTATCGCATTAAAACAGTGGCTTAGGTTCAGAGCTAATTTTAGAGTCTTGTCTTTTGTTCTACACTCTCCATCTTTGATTCAATTCTTTTCCCAGACCACCGTTGTTAGCAATTTTATTATGGTTGAGTGCCACCCAGAATGCTGGGCGGCCCGCCAGGCATTGCAGCACCAGTCTGGCGAGGAGTAAGCCCGATGATGATACCTGTCACCCAAAAGGGTGCTTGAGGGCTCTCCTAAGTATACTCAGTATAGATTCGCCACCTCTGATCTCTTTCTTGTTTTCTCTCTGTCGTGGAACAGTGCACTTATTTTGATATTATAGGTTCAGGTCGGGAGACTGTGCACTGGACCAGTAATCTCCCAGTCCCCACTTTTGTTTATAGTATCTAATAATTTGCACTGAGAGGAACAGAATAATAAAAGTACTGGGCTCTTACAGCACAGAGCAGGTGCTATCCTGCGCTTCTATAGGAATTCTTCATCCAAAGTCATATCTCCAGCTAATAAAATGTATTTGGCACAGGCGAAGGGCGCTGCTGTCTATGGTGCTGAACTATGGGGATTTTCCGAGAGCAAGAGACTATCGGTAGGAGAAAATAACTTTTCTAGGGCTCTAGTTGCGTGTCCCCATAGTACAACCCTGATTCCCAGGCTTCTGGACCTAGGTTTTAATCGCATAGCTGATTTGATAGCCTTAAGACCCTTGTTATACTGGGTGAGAATTTGGACAGTTCCAGAACTTTCCGTATATAGAGATTCAGTCCTTGATGTATTAAAGTGGCCGAAAGAGGCCACCATCCCATAGGTCAAACATGTATCAAATTGGTTTTGTACTCTTGGACTACAAAGGTTTTGGGAGGAGCCACACAATTTGGAACGATCCCATAAGACCACTCTGAAGACAGTATATTGGTCTTATGTGAGAAGTAACCTGGTCAGTTGTACATCTTATGGTCGACTGACTCATTTATTTATTGATTTTAAGTGGTACCCCCTGTATGAACAATACCTCGATTTGATTCCTGATCTGTTGGGGAAGGGTCTTTATGCACGCTTTCGCTTTGGATGCCTTCCGCTGCTAACCCTATCAAAAAATTGGGGAGCTACCTCATCTATTGATCTTTGTCCAGCTTGTCTTCGCAGCTCTGAAACCACTGAACATTTTATGTTCCTTTGCCCCGAATACACTATTCCAAGGACAAAATGGATTTGTGCAATTTGCCGAGATTTGGGCTTGAGGCAGTGTTCCACAGCTATTAGGATACTTAAGAGTGATTCCTCTAAACCTGTAATCCTAGCGGTTAGCAAGTTCCTTGCGACCGCTTGGCATATATGACGTCGTTCATTGAAATTCAATTTTCCATCTTGTATTTTGAACCATTTTAGTATCTAGTAATTTGTGATACAAAGCAACGGGGCATATTGTGACTGCTGTCATGTTTTAATTATTGTATATATATATATATATATATATATATATTAAGTATTACGTTTGGACGTATTATCTTATTTATGTTTTTAATTTTAATTATGACATGTACTGCATTTTTTATGCTTTGATGGACTTAAATGACCGAATAAAGCTGTTGTTGACTGACAAATGAATATAGCATGAACAAAATGGTTCTAGATGTCTGTGTCTTATTGGAAAGTTGCCCCCCCTCAAAATATAGGCCCTCATTACAACCCTGGCGGTCGGTGTTAAAGCAGCGGTAATACCGCCAACAGCCCGGGGAAAACAGAATGGAATCACGACCGTGGCGGAAACCACCAACATAGACAGCCACTTTAACACCCCGACCGCCACGGCGGTATAAACAAAAAGTGCGGCGGTCACCGCCAACAGACAGGCAGAAGACAATGTACCGCCCACACTATTATGAGAGGCCAATCCGCCACCTTTTCCGGGGC
Source organism: Pleurodeles waltl (assembly GCF_031143425.1). Taxonomy (NCBI): domain Eukaryota; kingdom Metazoa; phylum Chordata; class Amphibia; order Caudata; family Salamandridae; genus Pleurodeles; species Pleurodeles waltl. The sequence continues at coordinate 1,225,461,000 of NC_090440.1, read as the reverse complement.
GGGATCAACGCAAACAAAAACATGGCGGAAACAGGACTTGGAAGGGAAAACACTCACCTCTCCACACTCCACGAGGAACCAGGACGCCATGGAGCCAGAACTCCAAATACTCCCTGCGATGGTATTCCTGCTCCTCTATCAGGAGCAACAAAGACGGCGGTGATGACCACGGTGAGTACTGCACCTACAACACAGGGGAGGGAAAAGAGAGTGACACACACATGCAACACGCAAAACCCCCACCCCCATCCTCACCCACAACAACATACACACAAATACATGCTGCAACATTACATTTACAGTCCCCCACCACCCCTTCAATACCGCAAGGACAAAAGGAAATAAGTTGAACGATTGTAATCATGAAAAAAACAGTAGTCAAAACTCGAAATACAGTATATACAATTATGTACACCAACTACACAAGTCCGGATAGTGCACCAATTATTGTCCATGGACCACTGGGCCCAGAATGCCTGGGCGAGGCCCACACTCGATACCAGACTTCAATCAGAGAGAACACTGCAGGGGCATCAGATCAAAATGAAAGAGGCACCTCAGGGGGAAGGGAAGGGAGGGCACCTCAGCCGGATGAACGCATGACGCCACTGCTCAACGAGGGGGCTCCATGCCCCCTGCTGTATCCTGGGAAGTGCAAAGCCACAGTCTCTCAAGTCTTTCCAGTGGGTGGTTTGCCCACTGCTTTATCCTGGGGAGTGGAAAGCCACAGTCTCTCAAGTCTTTTCAGTGGGTGGTTTGCCCACTGCTTTATCCTGGGGAGTTCAAAGCCACAATCTCTTAAGTCTTTCCAGTGGGTGGTTTGCCCACTGCTTTATCCTGGGGAGTGCAAAGCCACAGTCTCTCAAGTCTTTCCAGTGGGTGGTTTGCCCACTGCTGCCTCCTGGGGAGTGCAAAGCCACAGTCTCTCCAGTGGATAACAGTCTCCACTGGTTCTCGAAGGGGCTTTGTGCCCAGAGTGCTTCATCCTGCCAAGGACAGAGGTAGTGGATGCCTTTCTCCACTGGTTCTAGAGGGGGCTTTGTGGCCAGAGTGCTTCATCCTGCCAAGGACAGAGGTAGTGGATGCCTTTCTCCACTGGTTCTGGAGGGGGCTTTCTGCCCAGAGTGCTTCATACTGCCAAATACTGAGGTAGTGGATGCCTTTCTCCACTGAAGGTGGTGCATCATGGAAGCTGCCCAGGCACCTGGAACTGGCCACCAGGCTCGGAAGACTGACCACTGCGGATGGCAGCCATATCCGTGGTGATGACACTGGCTCAGGATGTCGCAGGGCCACTGGCCGTGCTTGCAGTGGTGTCAGTAGTGATGGTGCTGGCGGCGGCCTCTGTGGCATTAGTGCTGTCGGTGGCCTATGTGGCATCGGTGCTGGCGGCGGACTCTGTGGCATCGGTGTTGGCGGCAGACTCTGTGGCAGCGGTGCTTGCGGCGGACTCTGTGGCAGCGGTGCTGGCGGCGGACTCTGTGGCATCGGTACTAGTGGCGGGCTCTGTGGCGGCGGTGCTGGTAGTTGGCTCAGTGACTGCAGTGCTGGTGGCGGGCTCAGTGACTGTGGTGCTGGTGGCGGGCTCAGTGACTGCGGTGCTGGTGGCGGGCTCAGTGACTGCGGTGCTGGTGGCGGGCTCAGTGACTGCGGTGCTGGTGGCGGGCTCAGTGACTGCGGTGCTGGTGCATGTTGCAGTGCAGGTGGCGGTCTTCTCTGCCGTACAGGTTGGCGTAGACGTGGACAGAAGGTGTGACACTGGTCCCATTGTCGGTGCCACCATGCCCTCTCCTGACCTGCCCTTGATTTTCTGGCCCTTCCCCACCTTGGATGGTGGCGCAGCTGTCTTGCCACTTTCCCCTGTTGTTTTCCCTGAGCCCTTGGTGGCAGGTGTTTTCGCCTTCTCCCTCCAGGATGTGGGCAACTTTTTTACTTTCGCAGGTGTCGGAATGTCCTTGCCCTCGCTCCGTGGCACACTGGCTGCCCTGATGCTTGGCGCACTCCAAAAGCCCGCAGTTGCTGGCACCACTGTGCCCCGTGATGTGGTGGCTGAGGTGAGGGTTGGGACCTGGAAAGCCTGGCCCTAGGGGACGGACAGGGGGGGAGGTGTAGGGAAGAGGTCAATAGTAGCCAGGAAAAGTTTTTTTGACACACTGGGACGGGTAGATGGAGTGGGTTTGGGAGTAGAGGAAGAGGTAGTGGTTGTAGGAGGTGTACGTTTGCTGAATTTGGGTGAAGATGCATGGGCTGTAGGCTGTTGTGAGGTGGATGGCTTTTGGGTGGGTGTGTGCCTGTGTTTGTGTACTTTGGGAGGAGGGCTCACAGACACACTGGTAGAGGACACAGGGGATGTGTGAATGGTAGTGGGGGTAGTGAGTGCACGTGAGCGGTGTGTGGTGATGGGCTTGCTGGTGATGGAGGTAGTGGCTGAAGATGTAGTGCATGCAGGTGTGAGTGGAGACGAGAAAGGGAGGAGGAGGAGGACGACGTGGAGGAGGGGGACACAGTGGAGGCAGTGGATGTTGGTATGTGTCCATGGGTATGAGGCTTGTGTGAGTGCCTGTGGGATGTGTGGTGCTTATGTTTGCCTGAGCCACCCTTGTGTGTTGAGGTGTGTGCATGCTGGTCTGATGGTGTGCTTTGGATAGGCTGAGGTACAGGGAATTGGGTCTGGGTGGAGGAAGTTGGAGGAGGGAGGCTAGACACAGGGACAATGGCTGCCCTCAGTGCTGAGGCCAGAGCCTGAAATGCTCTCTGTTGGGCTGCCTGGTCAGAATGAATGCCCTCCAGGAATGCATTTGTTTGTTGCAAATGCCTCTCGACACCCTGGATGGCACTCACAATGGTAGATTGACCAACAGTGAGGGATCTCAGGAGGTCAATAGCCTCCTCACTGAGGGCAGCAGGGCTGACTGGGGCAGGGCCTGTGGTGCCTGGGGTGAAGAAGATGTCCACCCTCCTGGGTGAGCGGCCACGGGACATACGCTGAGGGGCTGCTGGGAGGGCGGTGCTGGTAGGGGGTGGTGGCTGTACCTGTTGAATCGGGGGCACAGAGGGGCCCGCCACCGCAGGGGAGCTCCCATCAGAGGAGTCGCCGCTGTCGCTGCTGTCACCTCCTGTCCCCGCCGTGGAGCTCCCCTCACCCTCCTTCCCACTGGTGGCTTCAGACTCCGCTGTCTCCCCCTCCAGGGCCAAGCGGGATGCAGCTCCCTCCTGCTCCGGTGCCACTGCTCCTCCGCCTGATGATACTATTGCACGCAAGAACAGGGAGACCATAAAAAGGGGGGGGGGGGGGACAGAAGAAAGACATGTTCAGTGCATGCAATACCACTACTGTTGGTGGACACTACAGACACAGAAGCCCTCTGCACTACGCCATGCACTGATAGTTCCTGGATTAATCACATGCCCATGGGGTACAAGGCCTATGCCTGATTGCTGCACAAATGGAAGTCACAGGAGCCTGACTAGGTGTAGATGGCTCTTACCACTGGTGGGGTTGGGGTACTACATAGCCTGCCTCACAAAGGGTCCTTGCCTACAAAGCTCGCCCTGGCCTAGGGTAACCCATTGCCCACCTCCCCCACCCAGACACCTCGTAATGCGAGCAGAGTCAGATGGATGTGACGGTACTCACCCCCTTGTGGCTGATGTGATGCCCTCAAGTGCCCATCCAACTCCGGATACGCCACCGCCAGGATCCGGAACATCAGGGGGGTCATGGGGGCGATGGGCACCCCTCCTATGTTAGGAGGCCATCCCCAGCTGGGCCTCCGCCGTCTTCTTGCTCCAGCGGCGAATGTCCTCCCATCTTTTACGGCAGTGGGTGCTCCATCTGTGGTGGAACCCCAGGGTCCGGACGTCCTTGGCGATGGCACACCAAATATCCTTCTTCTGGTGGGCGCTAACCTAGAGGAATAGTACAGGGGAAAAGGAAAAACTGTAACCGTTCGGACCGCCACAGTCATTGCCCACGTTCCCACCCTTGCCCTGGCGCACATACACTCACCGTCCGCTCATGTAGGCCTCAGTCCCCCTCGTATATTCCATCCAACACCACTCCAAACCGGCATTGCCCATGCAGCATGCTCACAGTGTACTCACCTGTTTGTCTGGAGGACCGTAGAGTAGCGTGTACTGGGGGAGTACCCCATCCACTAACTTCTCCAACTCCTCCGAAGTGAAGGCAGGGGCCCTTTCCCCAGACTCATGAGCCATCGTCACTTCCAGACTGAGGTCACAGCAGCGCTTGCAGTGTAGATCCTCTCCTGTCGAAGATCAGGTATCAAGTGAGTGAACAGACAGAAAATGGAAGTCACGTCCGTGGCGGTGCGGACCGTTACCGACGGCGTACATCGTCATTGGCTCCTGGGACCCATAGGGTCCAATGTTAACCAATGTAGGATTGCGCTGCGCTCTTCGACCGCCTAAAGCGACGGTGTAGAACGCCAGCGCAGTTACCTCATATCCCCTTGTCCCACCTTACAGGTCAGGCAGCCGCCATTTCAGGGGGCCACATGGCATTAATAATAACTGCGTCACACCTATCTAGGCCTTGCATACACACATTAACAGGCACATTGCGGATTCAGAAATGTGTGCAAATTACATTTTGTAATACCTCAGTGTTGGCTGACTCTGTGCTCGCTGTTCTCCTCCATAGGGCACGTCCTCTGGGGCAGGTGGTGAGATGGCGGCATCCTCCGGCGTACAGACTGCTGGTGGACCTGTCGACAATGGAAGAGAGACATGTAATAGTCACCTACAGACTTGATTGTGCAACAATCTATGAACTGTGTGCCCAGTTGGAGCCAGACCTGATGTCAGCAATCCGCCATCCCACATGGATCCCCCTCTAGTGCAGGCCCTGTCAGTGCCCCATTTCCTGGCAAGTGAGTCTTTTCAAACTACAGTGGCCGTTGCATCAGAGATGTCCCAGCCTATGTTCTCAAAAGTGTTGTCCAGAGTGTTGTCTGCCCTGCTGAAACACATGCGCAGCTACATCGTTTTCCCTCAGGTGGAGGATTTGCCTACAGCGAAAGGTGACTTCTATGCCCTGGGACATATCCTCAACATCATTGGTGCCATTGATGGGACACATGTGGCCTTGGTACCCCCCACAGGAGAGAACAGGTGTACAGAAACCGGAAGAGCTACCATTTAATGAATGTGCAGATGGTGTGTTTGGCCGACCAGTACATCGCCCATGTGAATGCCAAGTTTCCTGGCTCAGTGCATGACGCTTACATTCTGAGGAATAGCAGCATCCCTTATGTGATGGGGCAACTCCAGAGGCACGGGTGTGGCTAATAGGTGAGGACAAGGACCTTATACCCTGTGAATAGTTGTCTGGGTCTGGGGTTGTCCCTAAGGGTTAGTGTGTGTCGAACAGTTGTCCCTCAACATTTGCAGGTGACTCTGGGTACCCCAACCTGTCATGGCTACTGACCCCAGTGAGAAATCCCAGGACAAGGGCAGAGGAACGATACAATGAGGCACATGGGTGAACTAGGAGAGTGATTTAAAGGACCTTCGGCCTCTTGAAGACCAGGTTCCGGTGCATCCATATGACAGGTGGTTCTCTCTACTACTCACCAAAGAAGGTGTGCCATATCATTGTGGCCTGCTGTATGCTGCACAACCTGGCTTTGGGACGGCAGGTGCCTTTTCTGCAGGAGGATGGTTCAGAAGGAGGTCTTGTGGCAGCTGTGGAGCCTGTGGACAGTGAAGACAAAGAGGCATAAGAAGAGGATATCGACAACAGAAACAACGTTATCCAGCAATACTTCCAGTGAGACACATGTAAGAAGATGTCATTGCCTCACACCTCTCATACAATTGTTAGACCTATCATATGTCTGTCACTTTTACCCAGTGTATGGACCCTGACTTATCACTTTGCCTTTCCATTTCACAGATGTGGGTCCCACTGTGTGAATTGATATATTACCTCATGGACTAGAGCTGTGTTACATCGGTATGTTGACAATAATACAATCGACATTGCTATTTTCCATAGTTATTGCAAATACACATTTGTGAAAGCACAGACTGACTCGAGATTGTTTTGTGATTCAAGGGTGTTTATTTGAGTGCAAAATAGTAGAGGGGGTTGTAAAATGGGCAGGGGTGATGGTGGAGGATTGTCGATGGCAGAGTCCAGTCTATTTGTTTCACAGGTGCATTGTCCAAAGGGGCATAGAAAGTGGAGCTAGGGCAGTTGGTGGATGGACAGGGTGACGAAGTGGGACAGAAGGATGGCATTGTTCTCTGTCTTTGTTCTGGATCTCAGGGACCGTTTGTGGGGTGGTTCTCCATCTGCAGGGGGTGGGGTGCTGGTGCCGTGGTCTTGTGGCGGTGCCTCCTGTCCATTAGCGCCAGTGGTGGTGGTGAGCTGTTCATCATCGAGGCTAGTGTCAGGTGCCCTTTGTTGTGCCACAGTGTCCCTCCTGGTGTTCACAAGGTCCTTCAGCACCCCTACAATGGTGACCAGGGTGGTGTTGATGGACTTGAGTTCCTCCCTGATCGTCAGATACTGTTCCTCCTGCAGCCGCTAGGTTGCCTGAAAGTTGTCCAGTACCGTTGCCATCGTCTCCTGGGAATGATAGTACACTCCTGAGAGAGTGTAGCTTGTATAATCTATATTAACATGAAATGTTTATGAATTAATGTGTGATAATGCCACATAGAAACTGAAGAATTGATTTTTTCGCTTAAACGTGCACTTTAAATGTGACCACGGGGAGTGGCCGTCAATATATACGAGAACTAATAGAAGTGACTAATGTTGATAAAATATGATATTAAAGTGTGGTTTTGTACGAATTATTAATGATTGCATTATTGAATTTGTGCTGAAATCCTTGTAGGCCTTAAGTTAGCATGAGCCAAAGCTTACCTGCTTGGCTCTCATTTTAAACATATTTTTCCTATCTTGCAGTGTGCTGACTCGCAAAAGGACATGACCCCTTTGTTTTCTTCAAACTAGAAGCCGAATGTAACCATAGTAGATTCGTTCCCATGAAATCCCCATTGCTTGTAGAAATTGTTAATCAAAATGCAACAGTGTAGATTAATGTAATGTACAAGGTCATTCAAACCAGTGAAGACAATGGAGCTACTGACCAAAAGATGTGCAAAGAATTACAGAAGGATGAAATCATACCGGACGTGCTTACTCCGAAGACGCCAATCATGTGGACCAATGAAAAGCTTGTAAAATAATATGGGGTGAAAGATTAATGACATAATCCATCTTCCAATTGGGTAAAGATAGTGGGGTATAACTGTTAGGGTTTGTGCACAGCAAAGAGCATGTCCCCTCTCACTGCACTAGTGGGTTCTGTAATAGCTCCCTTTTAAACTTACTATTGAAAGCCTTTCTTGTTATCTCACCTTCCCCCCCCCCCCACCCCCCCAGGCTTCTGTGTATGTTGTTTAATGTGCTGTTTTGTTTACACATTGGGCCTTGCTTTTACCAAGGCTTCTTTAAAACACTCCTCTCTAGGCCATGTGTTAATTTAACTCATTTGCATAATAACTGAAACTCTGCACACCTTTCAAGAACATGTGCAGCATGTGAGGACCACACCCAGCTCTTCAAACCACACCCAGCTCTGCACACCTTTCAAGAACATGTGCAGCATGTGAGGACCACACCCAGCCCTGTCTATAAAAGGCAGCCCCCGAGCCTCACCCAGTGCTTGTGCTCGTCTACCTCCCGCTTACCTGAGGACAGATCCCTCGGCGCTGGCACTCCTGCTCTCTACAGACTTTCATTGGCTTCAATGGGCGCAGCTGCTGGCTCTTCCTTCTTCCGGTTTCCGGTTCCTCCTTGCCTCAGCCTCTCTCCTACAAGCAACCTGCAAAAGAGAAAGAAGACAAGGTTAGACTGATCAGTATCTCTTGCCAGCAACAAGTAAGTGCAAAACTTTTATTACCTGAAAGAACTTTGACAACAATTTCTGGATTCGTGTATAGACAATTTGAAACAAGATACCTTCCACGAACATTGTGATTCAAACTCTTTGTTACAAGAATACTTTGCGGAACTTTGTGAAGCAAACATTTTTTTTTTTTTATGGAACTTTTAAGAATCGAACCGTGGAAACCATTAACAGCAAGGCAAACAGTAAATCAAGGACTTGCACAAATTACATGCTGTATTTTGACGTAAAAGTACAGTATTTGTTTTATAAAAGATTCTGGAAATATGGGAAAAGTGAGTCTGCTATTGGGAATTTAGGCTTTAGTTATATTAAGATGAATGTTTGATATTGGTAATTCTGATAACGGTATTTGTTTAATGTTTTAGAAGCTTTAGAGTATTAGAAAGCACATCCCAGAGCAGTAACACATTCCAAACCTGGAAACTAGAGACCAGGATCCAAGAGGTACTTTTAGAAGAAAATTTCTAATAAATAAAGGGATAGTCAGGAACCCAGTTAGGAATAGGTTGTACTTATCTGTTCTTTGTTTATGTTTCATTAGGCACCAGTTTCTACAGAAGTCAGAGAGGGCCGCAGATTTGTGCAGCACTTCAACAGTGGAAACGCAAGAACGGTGTTGTCTCTTTATTTTATTTTATCCACTTCCCCCCTTCCCTTGAGCTTCTGTTCTTAGTGCACTGTTTTAAAAACTAGTGTGCTGGAACAAGCAGTTTCAGGGTGGGGTCGGATTGTCTTCAACCTCCATCAGAACTGAACAAGGACTCAGGTGAGCTGGTCTTTGACAATAACTAAGATCCAATAGAATTTTAGGGGAATGTACAACTAAAAAGGGATAAAAACCCATGACACGGGAAGCCATTTAGGTGGGTTAGGGAATGCTATTCATTTTATCCAGAAACTTTGTCACTCTGTTTGGTGACTTATTGGTCTGCTTAGAACCATCCTCATCCTTAGATTTGCCCATATTACACTTTGCCTCCTTATGAGGGAAGTGCCCCCTTTTGCCCTGGAGTTGAATTCTGACTGATGGCAATTAGACTGATGCCCTGAAGATGAAGACTGAACCTGTGCACTGACCTAAACCTTGGAGGGTAACTATGAAATACAACTGTGATTTGTCTGTTTGCTTTCCTTTTTAGGTACCAACTGCTTACTTTTGACAGAGACCATATTAGATGTTTCCAAATTGGTGTTCTAAATTGTTTTGCATGAAGCCCAAAATGCCAAAGCTAATTAACGGTTAGGACAGGTGTTCACCAAATTGACGCAAATAGACAAACGCCAAAACTATGCTTTGTTGAACTGACGCGTTATTGACACTCTGCTAAATTGATCTATGTTTACGCCGTGTTATGTTTTGATGTTTGTGATTCTTGCCTTATTGAAATCTTATCAAAGTTGCCATATCGTGACTATGCTGTTATGTTTTTTGGTTTTGAGATTAACACATCTACTTTTAGAACTGTAACTAATAGGGAATAAAACTCATAAAATTCTATTAAACTGGTGTGGTTATTCATGACTGCAAGGTCATGGTAATGTTTTGAAATTTATTAATGACTTTGACCAAAGTGAAATGTATTATTGTGATAAATATTGATGATGTTATTGACGTATTGGTTGACATATTGATTAGCTATCGCGTCCTAAGGTGTCTCTCAACTGGGTCAAAAGATTCATTGGCCTAAAACGAGTCCTAATGTGTAATAAATTATCATAAAGGGACGTGTTAACACTCCCATGATGTTGGAGAGGGCCTTGTGGAAAGTGGGTTCCCTGGGCCTGTCCTCCCTCTGTCGCACAGCAGTCCTCCCAGTTCCTCTGTTTTCCTGTGCCTATGTCCCCTGAACTGTGTGCCCACTGCCACTGCCCCCAGGTCCCGGATTTTCTTGGGGTGGTGGGTTTGCCTGGGTTCCCTGTAGTGGTGGACACACTGCTGCTTGATGTGTCCTGGGGACAGAGGGATGGGCCCGCTGGGTGGGTGCTGTGCTGGTGTTTCCTGAGGGGGGAGGCTCTGTGGTGGCATGTGCCAGTGTAAGGGAAACCAACTGTCCTGAGGTCCCAGATGGGCCGGACCGGTCATCATGATCCAGTTGGACAGAGCTGCTGTCATCACTGTGGGCCTCTTCTGTGGGGAGAGTGGACATGTCTGGAACCTCCTGTCCGGTGACGTTGGGTAGGGGTCCTGCAGGGGTGTAAAGGCATGATTATTGCATCTGTGTGTGCCACTGTGTGCAGTGGGTGGGTGACCCTGTACTGCAGTGCTTGCATTCTTGTCTAGGAACTTGTGTGATAATTGGTTTGGGGTCTGTGTGGGTATCTGTAGTGGACATGCTTTGGTGATGGGTGTCCATGCTTTGGTGTTGCATGCAGGGCTTGGTGTTGGGATGGGTGGGTTGTGATAGTAGGACATTTGTGAGGTGTTGGAGTGATGGGGGTGAGGGTGAGGGTGGGGGTATATGATAGCATGCAGGTAGGGTGGGGGATGTAATAGTTAAGATTTGACTTACCAGAGTCCAATCCACCTGCTACTCCTGTGAGGCCCTCTGGATGCAGTATAGCCAAGACTTGCTCCTCCCATGTTGTAAGTTGTGTGGGAGGAGGTGGGGGTCTGCCGCCAGTCCTCTGTACTGCAATCTGGTGTCTGGAGACCACGGAACGCACCTTCCCCCATAGGTCGTTCCACCTCTTCCTGATATCATCCCGTGTTCTTGGATGCTGTCCCACTGTGTTGACCCTGTATACGATTCTGCGCCATAGCTCCATCTTCCTAGCAATGGAGGTGTGCTGCACCTGTGATCCGAATAGCTGTGGCTCTACCCGGACGATTTCCTCCAGCATGACCCTGAGCTCCTCCTCAGAGACCCTGGGGTGTCTTTGCGGTGCCCTGATGTGGTGTGGGTGATGCGTGAGGTGGTGTTGTTTGTGATGTGTGAGGGGATGTGTTTGTGTGTGTTGTCTGAGGTGCGTGGATGTTGTGTGAGTGATGGTGTTGTGTGCCTGTGGATGCTAGTGTTGTTTCTGGTGGTCTCTCTCTCTGGGCTTCTTTCTCAATTTTGGTCGTAGGGTTTTGTGGGTGTGTGTTTTATATTGGATTGGGTGTGTGGGAGTGGGGTGTGTATGTGTATCAGGTGCGTGTATTTCGAATTGTTCAATGTGGTTGTGTTTTGTAAATGTGTGTGTATTTTGAGCGCAGCGGTGTGTACCGCCAATGGTTTACCGCCGTTGAAAGACCGATGCGTGGATTTGTGGGTCGTGATAGTGTGGACGTATTCCTGTTGGCGTGACGGTGTCGGTTTTGTTATCGCCAGTTTATCACTGACCTTTGGTGTGGCGGACTTGTGTGGGTGTCTGGAGTTTGGCAGATTCCGAGATGTGGGTCTTAATAGCTGTAGCGGAATTCCGCCGCCACAGTGGTGTGATGGCGGTCTTCTGGACGGCGGTAAGCGGGATTTACCGCCAATGTTGTAATGAGGGCCATAGTGTTAACAGAGTGTATGCTCACAATGAGGATAGGTTTCAAAGCAAAACTGGGATTCACTGAATACATTGTGACACATTTTCCTATTTGAAAACTGCAGCTGTAGTCTTCGTTTCTACTTAATATAATACTGAGTATGTTTTATGCAGGCTATTTTACACTGAGTGGTAGAGAAGAAAGTGTTATTGACACATTATCCCCACACTTCAGTGGAAGGCAAAAATCATTAATGGAATAACACTTTGAATGTAGAATAATGGGATACATTAGGTCTCAAGCACAAATTGACAGTTGTCCTGCCCCAGAATTGACATCACTTCAGTTACAGGAACTTCTGGGCCCTCAGTGGCCCTCCCCAGAAACTGTGTCACTTCTGGAGGATCACGTAACTGTGTTGGGTCCCATGTGTTGTGACATCACCCTAGCCTTGTGTTAGCCACATGCTAATGGCCTGAACCACATGGCTTGGGCGATGTCCTAGCAGTCACAGGCCTTGGCCCTGTGTTTAGGGTGTTGTCGTAGGTAAAGTTTCAGCACTTGCTGTGTGTACAGCCTGGAAGTATCTAACAAAACAAGCTCGGGCCTGTTCAGACAGCTGCAGGCGCAAGTCAGTGTGTGTGTGTGTGTGTGTGTGTGAACAGGCCTAGGCATGTTTTTATTGTTAGAGACTCCCCATTTATTTTGCAGCTTTTTGCGGCGGTGAGGGTATGTCAAATAAGGACAACATGTATTCAAGCTGATATGAAATGGAACCCAAATGCAGAGGGGTCCTAGACCCCACTGCAAAGTAGGAACAACCTCATCACCAAATCACAAAAAATATTATTTCATTAACTCAATTGTTGACAGCGTCTAGACATATTCACAGGCTTTGGAGATGCGGAAGTTAATAATTAGCAGTCTCCATTAAGTATAAAATGCCGACCATGGGAGACCAGCTAAAATTACCCCACACACCTTTTATTTTAAGTCTGCCTACAGCAGGTCTTCCTGAGCAACATGGAGAAAAGCATTGAGATGTACATCGATGCACAAACCGTAGACACAGGACCAGCCTTTCTACAGGTAAAACAATGCTGTCCAATCTTTTACAAGATTTTCACCACTATGTGCTAGCTTAAGCACTTAGCAGTGAAAATATCCAAAGCGTTATACACAACCCAAAAGCCGATTGCCTTCTTGTGCAGAATAAAAACTGTCTGCGTATAGATGTATGCATTGTTTAAAGAGAATTTGTCAAGGGGGTCGGTAACAATTTGTTCTAAAAGGGGATTCTGTGTGGGTGGAAACTAACAAAGGAGGTTAAAAATGAGTTATTTCTAATATGTTGAGATGGTTCTAAGTAATGTACAAAGTTCCAAAGTTGGGAATTTAGGCACTGGTCATACACTCTAATTAATAAATGTATGGTTTAAAACAGTTGTATTTTTGCCAGATATCCGTCTCAATGCCTGGACTGGAGTGTTTTACAAAGATCCACAGGCTAATGTCCTTAGAATGCGTGCGCTGGAGCGCGACAATTGTTTCATTGTGACAATGTTGCGCTCGAGCCTACACATTCTAAGGACATTGTAGGTGACCCCTGCTTGCTGAAACTTATATTACTCTCAAAGACAGCTGGAAGGGGGTTTCACAGTGTCAAAGCCATGAACTGTAAAGCTGTCTAAACGTGGGGAAAGGAGGGATCATGGCTATGCTAGAGACTTTCACTCTCTGGGGTGTAGCTACAAATGATGCAGTGTGGCCAGTATTACCAGGACCCAGAGGTGCAAGAAAGCCAAGTCTGCTCTGCACCTGATGCCCTTATTTTAGAGACTGCCAATTGTTCAAATACAGAGCTTGTTAGGGGCCTGACTTTGTGTTTACTGTTTGGGGAGGGTGGAAGAGAGATGGGTAGGCATGGAGTACAACATGAAGGAGAAAGAGAGGAGAGGAAATGGATGAAAGAAAATGAGAGGTTGAAAGACATGAAGGAGAAGAAATGATAGAGTGGGTGAATGATTTAAGAATCAGGGAGTAAGAGAAATGAGGCAAGGTCAAGCAAAAGGGGCAGAGGAAAAGGAAATGAAAGGGCCAGAAATAAGGATGCCATGTGAGAAGGGAGGAAGGGGATATGGAAATGTGAGAGATAGAAGGAGGGAAGAAAACGTGAGTGGAAGATTGAGAGGAAAGTGTGAAATAGAGGAATGAGATGAGAGAGGAAAGGACATTTTATTTGAAAGACCGGTAAATGTGGAATTTGTATACCCACATGCAGAGGTTCAGCTATCACTAGTGCATTATGTGCTGTGACGTCAAAGTGCAAGAGTGTGAGTGGCCCACCGTACCCCAATCATATCATTATTTTTACATTAACCAAGGAAGCGTTTTCCTTCAACTGTATTAGATCCCAAGACACCCAGGCTGCGCCACTGTCCAACATAGAGGCAAAATTCAGTAGAGAAATTAAACAGTTTTCAAAAGAATACTACTCCAAGAACTAGGAATAACTACATGGAACAAATAAGGTTAAGCCTCAAAATAACATTAGAAAATATATTTTCACAATAATGTTTGTGAAAGAGCAGAACATCCCATACAGTTTACATTTTGGAGACCAAAGAAGTTCATTAACAAAAAAAGCCATGGAACAGAAATAGACTGTGAAGCAAGTATTATGAAAAGGCAAGAATAAATATGAAGAACAGTTTCATATACAAAAAGTGTAGATATTAATGTGTAGGCCGGATGAACGCAGCAGTCTTTATGGGCTGCACATTGCACCATATTGTTAGTGTTGTGACAGTGAAAACTATAGTTCAGGGTACTGAATATTACCAGTAAGAAATAGGTTCATTACCCCGTCACTCATCTTCTCTGCCACAGTACTAACAATATTAGGGTATGCCAGCAAAATCATTTTATTTGGACATTCTGAATAATGATTTACACCAATATGTCCATTCAATCAGTGTATTTGCTAGTTATAGTGTTGTCTGTTATTAAGACATAACAAATTTCAATAATCCTGAACAAAAATAAACATTTTCATTCTATAACCTATACTGTAATGCTTTTCAAAAGTATTACAAACATATTTGTACTTGATCAGGTGGCTGCTTGGCAAATGTGTTCAAGAGGGACCCCATCTGATTCTCCCATGAGGTTGCCACAACAGGCTGCCTTGACTTGCCTTGGATGTTAACCACAGACGGTAACCACCTCCAAGAACTATGCTTGTACAATGACTCAGAAAGCCCATTTACCTAATATCATATCAGAGGGATTTTTGCCTTTATTTGAGAGCCAGTAAGAAACAAAAAACTCTGACGCTCTAAAGTTCTTGGTTCTGTTTAGATAAATTTAATTACATTCCAAGTGATCTTCCAGAGACAATGGGACACTAGTTTCTGTACCTTTGTCAAAAACTGGTCCGATCACTTCTTGAGACTAATGGAACTGGAACTGTACCTTCGGGTTGAAGTTTGGACTTAATCTCAACACAATCCTCTAAGGGTAAATCTCACCTAAAGAAAGGTTATTACTAAATAGCATAGCTCTGCTAATCTTGCTGAGAGTGTAACCAACAGTAAATCACTTTAGCTGTTAGCCACTTGAAGGGGGCTTCTAGCAATGGCTCTAATGGATATTTTTAGTTTTTGTAAGCTTTTCAGAACTGTTTGTAAATCCCAAGGTGGTATAGGACTGTGAATTATAGTTTTTTGTGTTTAAATCTTTTCAGTTTCCATCATGCATCTGCACAGGAAGGTATATCACTAGTTAACTACCAAAACGGTCTTTAAAAGAAGAAACCAAACAAGAGCCTTTTCCTCATTCCTCTGGTTCAAGGAGAGGGAGCACACTGCCTCACTCCAGCAACAAAGAATAAACCCAAAGCATCATGGTAAATGCAGTCGATTCATAGTCCGTTCAAAAAGTAAAAAGAGTCTTTCACTTCTGTAGGTGCAGCAAGTGCTGTATATCCCTGTAAACGTATTTCTGGCTTTAGCCCGCCATCCGCAGGGAGCAGCGTGGACTAGGGGCTTTGCTTGGAATGCCGCCAAATGTCATCTCAGGTTTGAGTACAGCTCATGGCGCACAGGTGCCTCCCAAGGCTTGTCAGTCGTGGCTCAAGGGAGCCGTCAAAAGACAGTTTCAAGGAGAGGGAGCACACTTCCTGCACTCCAGCAACAAAGTATAACCCCAAAGCATCATGGTAAATGCAGTTGATTTGTAGTCCATTCAAAAAGTAAAAAGAGTCTTTCACCTCCATAGGTGCAGCAAGTGCTGTATATCCTCATTCCTCTGCACAGGAACTGGATTTCCCATCACCCATCTACACCGGAAGTGACTTCACTGGATTTCCCATTATCCATTTCGACAGGAAATTACTTCATTAATTTCCCACCAAAACTATCTTTAAATAAGCCAAGCAAAAAATGAATTTCCATTATCCATCTGCACAGAAAGTGACGTCACTGGATTTCCCATCATTCATCTGCACAGGAAGTGACATAATTCGTCTCCCCCGGACCTACTTAATGACTGCTACAGCATGAACATGCAGTGGGAGCCACTAGCTCCCCAAAGGCAAGTCTGTTTGCATCTTTCCATGCCTGGGCCACATCCAGTGCCAGGAACCCTGGTCCCCCCACCTGCTGCTACCAAGCTGCAACCTTCTACGCCTTTAACCCCGGCTGCCGCTCAACATGCTGCTTCTGCACAGCACCACCCAACACAGAGGAAGCATTCTGCTGCACTTCTTGTAATTCTTCATGCACCTACCCATAATGAACACTCACCGCACCAACAGCACCCAACATCCCATTCTCTCACATTCACACAGTCCTGTAACTGCCCACACAACACTCTAGATTTGCACATATGCTCCTCAACCCTGCTCAATCACCAAACACACCACAGAGATCTGTGATCTGCTGCACAACAATGCTCCTGACCTACATTTCCATACAGAAACCTGGCAAAACCTTGCATCTGCACCTGATATCACCACAACCATCCTCCCAGCTACAAGATTGCTTCAAGACAAACTTCACAAGCTTGGAGGTGGCATCGCCATCATCCACAAGAACACCATCAGCTGCTCCACATCTACGGAAATGTCATATTCCAATGTGGAACACCGTTCAAGCTCCATATCATAGCCAAATTCACTTTAATTGGCCCTCTCAGTTACAGACCACCAGGCTTATGCATCAACTTCACCAACATCATCATGGACTTCGTTACACCTCTAGCCCTCAGTGCTAACAAATACATCCTACTCAGAGACCTGAACTCCTACCTGGAAGGCAATGCCAACCCCAAATCAAGATCACACACTAAAGACCTTGGAAGCCTGGTCCTCACCCAACGAGTAAAGAGACCAACCCACAGCATCAGACACCTTGTGAACTAAATTTTCAGCAACTTCAACAGCTTCCGAGTTGACAAGCCCACACCAGTCCACTGGGCAGACCATTCACTCGTATTCAGCATCCCCATTCAAGTCCAATGAACATGCACTCCCACCACACCAGCTCACCCAAACTGTAACAGCATACCTGGCAAGGACAGGATTATTGCTCTCACACATACATTGATCCGAACACAGCAACAGCCTCCCCACAGCCATCATGATTTTCAAAAATGTGATTATCTCCAGTGCCAACTCACTGCCCCCCTTAAACACAGAAATACATCAAGATCCTAACTCAGGCCAGTTGGTACATGGAGGAACTCAGACTGATGAAAAACACTGCAAACAACTGAAGCGCAAATGAAGAATGAGCCAAGACAATGCATACAAGAGTATGTTCAAATTTGCCCTAAGATGCTACCACCAACTGATCTGGAACACCAACCACAGCACAGCATGCCAGCACCAACAGAAGCAAAGGAATCTTCTCCATTGTTACAGATTTCTCTCCATCTTCGGCCGCCTCCAACTCAATCACCCCCTCGAAGGCTTTTGAAGGAGGCTGCCTGGCTTGTAGTGGGTACCAAAGGTACTTACACCTTATACCAGGTCCATTTATCCCCTATTAGTGAAATGTAGTCAGTGTCTAGTATCCAGGTTGTCTAGGGGTAGCTGTAGGCAGAGCAGCCAAGGCTGAACTAGGAGACATGCAAAGGTCTTGCAATAACACTGTAGTCGCACAGTACTCATACACATGAAAGACAATACACAGTGTTACTAAAAATAAAAGGTACTTTATTTTAGTTGCACAATGCCAAAGAGACTTTGGAGACTATTCTGCCTTCGGAAGTAAGTAAATTACGAAATATATACACTAGTAACCAGAAACAGTTAAGTACACAGTAGGTAACACTGCAAATAGTGAAAATCACAATAGGTTGTAATGGGCCTGGGGGAACACAAAACATATACTAAAATAGTGGAATGCAGAAGTCGGTTTCCCACCTAGGCAAGTGTAGTGTGTAGAGGGGCGCTGGGTGTGTAAGAAAACACCAAAGGTAAGTAAAATACCCCACCCAGAGCCCAGGAAACCAGGAGTAAAACACAGCAAGTTTCCTAAAACACACTAGAAGTCTTGATGGAAGATAATGCAAGAACCAGAAGAGACTGCAAGACACCAACAATGGATACCTGGACCTGAAGACTTTTGGAATAAGGGGACCACATCCAAGAAGCACTAAAGAGTCCAGGGGGAACAGGAGCACCTGCTAACCTGGATGTGGGGTGCAAAAGTGGAACCTCCGGTTAGAAGACAAAGTCAGCAAAGCACCAAAGAAGACAGCTACAGGGTCCTGGTTGGTGCAGGGGATGTCCTTCATTGAATAGCTGAATGCAGGCCTGTTTGCGTCACTGGATTCCACCAACAAGCCATGGCTCATGCAAGATGCGCGTTTGGCTGAAAATGGCGCTGCCTGGGCCCAGGAGGGACCTGGGGGCTCTCAACTCAGGATGAGGAGACACTTCAGCACTTCAGAGAGCCCTCAGAAGACCAGGCAGCACCCACAGGGACACAGGAGTTGCAAATGATGGTCCACGCAGGGCTACACAAAGGGATCCCACGCCGCCGGAGAACAACTCAGAGAGCTGTGCGTTGCAGGATAGGGCGCTGGGGAGCTGAGCTATGCTGTGCACAAAGAACTTTGTGGAAAGTCGCACCTAGCAGCTGCAAATCACACGGTGCAAGGGAGTACTGTCTGGCACAGGGAGGCAAGCTCTTACCAGCTGGACCTTTGGACAGTCAGGGTCACTTTAGTCCACCACCCGTGTTCCAGGATCCACGCTCGTCATTAGGAGAGGGGAGCCACAGTACCGGTCGTTGCTGCAGAGAGGTGCCTGCTGAAGCAGGGAAGTGACTCTGTCACTTCATGGGAGATTCCTTCAGTTCTTCTGGTGCAAGCTGAAGACAGGCAGTCCTCCGTGGATACACGACCTGGAAACTGCTGCAGTTGCTGACAGGAGAGTTGCAGGAGTCGCTTAGGATACTTTGTTGCAAGTTGTAGAGTTCCTGGAGCAGTTCTGCTGTTGATCCGACGGTAGAAGGTAAAGCAAAGGATGCAGAGGATTCCTGCTAGAGTCTTGCAATCCAAATCTGAAGAAACACCCAGAGGAGAGACCCTAAATAGTCCTGAGAGCGGGATTGGTCACCTAATCAGGTAAGCACCTATCAGGAGGGGTCTCTGATGTCACCTGCTGGCACTGCCCACTCAGATGCTCCCAGAGTTCCCTGACTATCCTGAAAACAAGACGGCAGAACCCAGGGACACTCTGGAGGAACTCTGGGTAATCACTTCCCTTTCATTTGTCCATTTTCACGCCAGAGCAGGGACTGGGGGTCCCTGAACCTGTGTAGACTGGATTATGCAAGACATTTCCAGAAGCTCTGGGAGGATACCATACCTGTAACACCTATTTCCAAAGGGGGAGGGTGTAATCAATCAACCAATCAATCAATTTCTTAAGTACACTACTCACCCGGTAGGGTCGCAATGCGCTGGGGGGGTAGTAGCCAGTTACTGCTTGAAAAGCCATGTTTTTAGGTGCTTTCTGAAAGTTAGTAGGTCTTGGGTCTTGCGTAGGTTGGTGGGCAGGGAGTTCCAGGTCTTGGTGGCAAGGTGGGAGAAGGATCTGCCACCGGAGGTGGTCCGTTGGTTGCAGGGGACAGTGGCGAGGGTGAGGTCGACGGAGCAGAGCTGGCGAGTAGGTGTGTGGAAATGTACTCGTTCGTTGAGGTAGGCCGGTCTAGTGTCATGGAGGGCCTTGTGAGCGTGGACGAGGACTTTGAAAATGATCCGCGTGTTGATGGGCAACCAGTGTAGGGATCTGAGGTGGGTGGATATGTGTTTGTGGTGAGGGAGGTTGAGGGTGAGTCGTGCGGCTGCGTTCTGGATTCGCTGGAGTTTTCTTTGAAGTTTGGCTCTGGTCCCAGCATAGAGGGCATTGCCATAGTCCAGTCGGCTGCTGATGAGGGCGTGGGTGACTGTTTTTCTTGTTTCTAGGGGTATCCATTTAGAAGTCTTGCGAAGGGTGTTGAAGCAGGAGGATGATGTGGCGTTGATTTGCTGGGTCAGGGAGAGGGATGAGACCAGTATGATGCCAAGGCTGCGTGGGTGGGTGGTGGGTGCTGGGGGTGGTCCGAGGGTGGTGGGCCACCAGGAGTCATCCCATGCTGACTTGTTGGGGCCGAAGATGATGATCTCTGTTTTGGTGGAGTTCAATTTGAGGTGGCTTGTTGTCATCCATTTGGCGAAGTCGAGGAGTCCGGCGTGCAGGTTAATCTTGGCGGTGGCTGGGTTCTTGGTGAGGGAGATTATAAGCTGGGTGTCCTCAGCGTAAGAAATGATGGTGATGCCGTGGGGGCGGAGGATATTGGTGAGAGGAGCCATGTAGATGTTGAAGAGGGTGAGCCTGAGGGAGGATCCTGGGGGGACCCCACACATGATCTTGGTGGCTGTAGACCGGAAAGGAGGGAGGTGAAATCTTCGGGTTCTTTCGTAGAAGAAGGAGGTGAGCCAGTCCAGGGCCTTTTGGCAGATTCCGGTGTCGAACAGGCGTGCGTGAAGGGTTTGGTGGCATACAGTATCAAAAGCTGCAGAGAGGTCTAGGAGGGTGAGGGCGACGGTTTCGCCCTTGTCCACTGTGGTACTGATGTCGTCTGTGCAGGCGATGAGGGCAGTCTCAGTACTGTGGTTCTTGCGGAATCCAGATTGGGGGGTGTCGAGTATGTTGTTTTCTTCAAGGAAGTGAGATAGTTGTGCGTTGACTATCTTCTCAGCGACCTTTGCAGGGAAGGGGAGAAGAGAAATGGGTCGGTAGTTTGTGAGGTCTTCCAGGTCTGCTTTGGGTTTTTGAGACGAGCGTTGACTTCGGATTGCTTCCAAGTGTCTGGGAAGGTTGCGGTGTAGAAAGGAACTGTTGATGGTGACGTGGAGCTGGGGAGCGATGATTTGGCTGGCCTTGTTGAAAATGTGGTGGGGGCACGGGTCTGTTGGGGAGCCTGAGTGGATGGAATTCATGGTTTTGCCGATTTCTTTGTTGTTGGTGGGGGTCCAGGAGCTTAGTCGGTTGGTGCGGTGGGGTGTTGTGGTGTTGGTTGTGTCAGTGGTGGGTGCTGATGATGAGGGTGTTGTGCGGCTGTCGTGTATGTCTGTGGTTTTGCGGTGAAAGTAGTTGGAGAGGGAGTTGCAGAGGTCTTGGGAGTGTTGGGAGTCGAAGGTGCAGGATTTGGGTTTGGTGAGTTCTTTGATGATGGCAAAGAGTTCCTTGCTGTTGTGTGTGTTGTTGTCTATGCGTTCTTTGTAGAATGATCATGAGAGAGCGCAGCTTATATACTTAGAAATTAACATGAAATGTTTATGAACTAATGTGTAATAAGGCATCATAGAAAATGTATTAATATATTTTTGCTAAACTTGCGCTTGAAATGTGCCCATGGGGAGTGGCCGCCAATATATACAATGACTAATGAAACTGACTAATAATGATGAAATATTATGTTAAAGTATGGTTTTGCACTAATGTAAAAGGTTATATTTTAAAGTTCTGCTAATAAATCATTAGGCCTTAGTTAGCATGAGTCGAGGCCTAGCTGCCCGGTTTCATATTAAATGTGTTTTTCTAATGTACAGTGTGCTGACTTGCTGAAGGACATGAACTCGTATTTTTCCAAAGCTAGAAGATGAATATAACTGTAGTAGATCCGTTCTCATTAAATTTGACTTGCTTAGTGAAACATTCTTGCTGAATGGAACAGTGTAGACTACTCGCAGGTACAAGGTCGCCTGAACCGGTACAGACAATGGAGCCACTGACTGAATATGTGCAAAGGACCACGAGAGTATAAAATCATACCGTACATTCTACCCGCTGAAGACGTCAATTATAAGGACCAATAAACTACGTGAGAACTGTTATGGGGTGACAATTTTAATGAAGTCATTAAAACTCTATTGGAGGGACATAGAGGGGTGCCAACCCCAAACCAATTAAAATTTAGGGGACTGTACAACAGAAAAGGGATAAAAACCCTTGACTCAAGGAAGTAAATTAGACTAGGAGACTAGGATATAGAGGAGGGGGAGATGCTGTTTGCGAAGTGTGCTATGACCCAGACACTTTGTCACTCTGCATAGAGACTTTGCTGTTTGGTTCTTCAAACCAATTGTATTCTTACCTTGCCCGTTTGTACTTTACCTCCTTATGAGGGGAGTACCTTTTACCCTGCCCTACTGAGCTTTGCTGGATTCCTGGCTCATGGGGAATCAACTGATGTCCTGAGGACGAAGACAAAACCTGTTTGCTGACCCAGTATGAAGGGTAACTATATGATGATGAAATTGTGATTGTCTGTTTGCTTTCCTTTCTAGGTACCAACTGCTTCTTTTGACAGAGATCATAGTTAGCTGTTTTCTAAATTGGTGTTACTAAATCATTTTGCATGAAGCCCAACATGCCAATGCTAATTCGAGGTTAGATGAGGGGTTCACTAAACAGACGCAAATAGACAAATGACTGAATATATGCTTTGTTGGAATAATGTGATAATGATACTCTGCTAAGGATAACCTATGTTGACGTCGTGCTATATTCTAATATTCGTGATTCTTGCTTTGATTAAATCTTATCAGAGTTGCCATATTGTGACTATGCTAATGTGTTTCTTGGTTTTGAGATTAATAAACTTACTAGTAGAATTGTAATCAATAGAGAATAAACTTCATATAATAGTACTAAACTGGTGTGGTTATTCATGACTGCATGGTCATGGTGGTTTCTGAGTTTTATTAATGTCTTTGATTAATCTGAATTGTCTTATTATGGTAAATATTGATGATATTATTGACATATTGATTGACATGTTGGTTAGTTATCTCATCCTAAGGTGTCTTCAATCAGGGTCAAAAGATTAATTGGCCTAAAACGAGTCCCAGAGTGAGTAAATTAGTCATAAAGGGACGCATTTGCAATCGTTTGGTGGTCCGAATGAGTTGGTGGTGTTTGCACATGGCTGTTTTGAGGGCGGAGAAGTTGCTCATTGAGGGTTCTTGGCGCCAAGCTTTCTCGTTTTTTCTGCATTCTCTTTTGGAAGATTGAAGTTCCGTGGTGAACCAGGGGGTGGTCCTGGTGGTGCGGGTGTTGTTGTTTGTTTTGAATGGGGCGAGGGAGTCTACGCAGGTTTCTAGCCAACGTGTGAGGTTGTGGATAGCGGTGTTGGGGTCATTGGTGATGGGCGGTAGAGTTTGTGAGAGTTTGTGTAACACCCCTCTCCTAAAGGAAATGCATTGTTCTGCCTTCTTGGGATTGAGCTGCTCAAGCTGCAGGAGGGCAGAAGCCGGTCTGTGAGGTGGCAGCACCTGGGGCTGCAGTGGAAACCTCTGAAGGCTAGTATGGGAGTACTGGGGAGCCATGGTGGGGCCCCAGAGTGCATGTGATTGTGCACCCAATACTGGAATCAGTATTGGGGTGCGATTGCCAGTTGTTAGACACCTTACATGGCCATATTCAGAGTTATCACTGTGAAGCTATATATAGGTATTGACCTATATATAGTGCACACTTATGACGTCCCCGCACTCACCAAGTCCGGAAGAATGGGCCTGGACAACGTGGGGGCACCTTTTCTAGTGCAGGGGTGCCCTCACACACAGGTACTATGCACCTAGCCTTCAGGGTCTGAAGGTTAGAAATATACATGACTTTTAAGTGACCTGGTGCAGTGAATATGGCTGTGAAACAGTGCTTACACTATTTCACCCAGGCTGCAATGGCAGTCCTGAAGAAGCGTTTGTATGAGCTTCTTATGGGTGGCAAAAGAAATGCTGCAGCCCATAAGGATCTCCTGGAATCCCAATGCCCTGGGTACCTAGATACCATATACAAGGGACCTAAAAGGGGGGGGGGGGGGGGTTAGTATACCAATTTGGAGTGGAATACTGGATTAACAGTATGTAAGTACAAATTTGGAACCTGAGAGATCATAAACACTGGAGATCTGATTAGCAGGACTAAAGTGGCACAGTCACGCATACTGACAAAAACAGTGAAACAGACTGACATGTAGGGCACAAACCATAAGCACTGGGGTCCTGACTAGCAGGATCCCAGTGACACAGTCAAAACACACTGACAAACAGGCCAAAAATGGGGGTAATCATGCTAGAAAGAGCCTACTTTCTCACAGCTTCTCCAACAATCTGTCTCAATTCTGCAGAATCACTGTCATTTACAATAACTTCAGTCTACAACCGCACCCGACAGACCTCACCAAACACCTCACAATCTTATTTAAAGAACTAATGCTAACCACATGGCCCATCATCACCCTAGAAGAACCTGCCACCACCATGAAATCCATCCACTCTACCCCAGAGGACTGCAACCATTCAGTGCCACGCTTACAACCTTTCAGAATGCCCCCACCTCTTCAGCAACCTTCCAAGATGATTAGAAACACACAACTGTGCTCCCATTGCTGAAAAAAACATCTATAGAACCTTCAATGCTTGTCAACTACAGACTGATGTGCCTGCTACTATTCCCCTTCAAGGTCACCTCACTGAATACCTCAAAGACCACCAACTTATTGACACTACTCAGTCTGTTTTCACACCCTACCACAGCACGTAAAATGCCCTCCTCGCCACCGTGGATGACATCTGTATGACTTATAGTACTTATCCTCTTGGACCTCTCCGCAGCATCTGGCACAGTCTCCCACCCCATCCTCAACTAACAACTACATGACATTGGAATCCAAGGATATTCACTCTGATAGATGTACTTCTTCCTGACTGGAAGTACCCAGTCAGTCAGCCTGGCACTATACACCTTGGAACCAAGCAACCTCATCTGCTGAGTTACTCAAGGATCCTCCCTGAGACCAACCCTCTTCAATGCATCCAAGATCCCTACTAGCCAACATGATCTGCTCCCATGAGATCAACTCCTCCTCTATGCCAACAACATGCAAATCATTTTCACCCACATGGCCAAGACAGCTGTACTCAGATCAAGTTCTATGTCCGCATGACTGAAATCACCCACTGGATCAAGACTAACTTTCTAAGGTTGAACACCCACAAGACTAAAATTGTGATCTTTGGCTAGAGCACTTCACTGCGGGACTCTACCTGGTGGCACCCATAACTTGGCAGACAGAATCACTCTCAATCTCCTACAGCACATTCACATCACACCACACCTGAAAGAGCTCCATTGGCTCCCCATTTCCAATGACTCCCGCGTTATAGTGTGCTGTAGAAATCTGCATAAAATAACATAAAAATCTGAAAGCCAAAGGATTCACACCAGATATATCACCACACAATGGTCTAAAGCTCCTAAGAGCTGGCCTTGCACTGAAAGAGTAGAAGGTGCTGGCCATACTTGAAAACCATCTCTCAGAAACTCTTGATTCTGAAAAGAATCACAAGAAGTTGATAGTATCCTCATTTCTACACGATGTATCAAAGATCTTTAAATGTTTTGCATATCATGCTATGGTGGCCAGCTTCCTAGACTCTTGTATACAACTGACTACTTCACTAGAGCATCCAGTAGCCCTAGCCTTTCAACATCCACCCCACAAGATGGAAACTAAGCTGACTCTTCCGGGATAGTTGAGGATGCCTGAGGGGAAACAGATGCATTGGAATCATGAAATGCTGTTAGACTGTCACTTCTGTAGTGTCTTAGAACTATAAGAGGTAGGTCCCCGTGACTAGGGCAGACCTATGAAGAACATTATGTAATTAATGTGGGAGGTGTCAGGGTGTAGTCTGTAACGGTCATTGGGATATTGAGAGTTAGTCACATGTTGCACACCGAGGAGTAAATATGTTAACTACGAGCTCAGTGTGTGGTGTGTTCTTGTGTGCGCTGCCGGGCTGTGCGGGACGCAAAAACTGGCGACGAGTTGGGGTACATGCCCCGAAGTAACAGAAGTGCTCACCCTGAGAGTTTTCAAGAAATAGCAAACTGCCTGTGTTTGCCACATGTGCCCAAACCGAAATGAAGAATCCTGCAGTTGGCGTACGTGGAGTGCAAGCATTGCTCCAGCCTGTACAAGGCCTCGTGGAGAAGGTGAAGGCCAACAAGGGAGCACAGATGGAAAAGCCCGCCAAGTCTTACCAGCAGGGCTAAGGAAAAAAAAAAGTGCTGCCGACACTATAGAGCCATCGGTCATACAAAGAAAATGCTAAAGGCAGTGACAACCAGGCACAAAACAAGCAGTGACAAACAGATATAAAGAAAAAAATACATACTCACCAATAAGACAACGGTCACAACTGAAGCATCGACCGAGGCAACTTGAGTACATGGCCCATCAGTATAAAGTCACGGGGTGGGCCTAAAAAAGAAAGCTGCCAAAATAGCACAGAGAAATGACTCGAACTAAACAAAAATACGCAAGCCCAGAACATGGAAGAAACAGAAATGCACTCACCATCAAAAGTCAAGAAGGTGTAGTACAGCCACTCGGCTGGTCCAGTGACCCAAGATCAAGTACGGAACTGGTACTTCCAAAATGCGCTGATTCAGGTGCACAACAAGCGCTGCCTGAACAGCATATACTTTCAACACCAGTCGAAAGAAAGGTGAAGTACATAGCAGTTGTTTCCCTGAAACCACAGCCACAATTTAATACCACTGAAAAACAGAATATTGGCGCCAGATGGACCACCTGGATCAAGACTTTCAATGATTTAATAGATGCTCTGGAAGAAGTTCGACAAATAGTCCCAAGCACTCCAGAACATTAAAAATCAAATATGTCCAACAAGGAGTCGTAGTATTTCAGATGTTGTGTATACTTGATCCACAAAACTTTATTTGCTTCTTCCTTCATTACAGTGATACCTGCACAATATCGAACACTTCCTACAGTGAAAACATGTTCAGTTTTAACTTTAACAGCAGATTTGTCTCTTACTTCTTCAGGGCTAGAAATTTCAAATAACCAATACAACACAATAAGTATAAGCAATGTGACATAGAAACAACCACCGCCAAAAAGAATTAAAAAAACTTTCATCAAGCAAAATTAAAGGAATTAATATAAACAGAAGGCATGCTTGAAGAAAAAAGTGATGAATAATAGTACGTTTCTCAAATCAGAACAGAAATAGCATGAGAGAAACAGAAATAGTAAAGAGTGTGAATCAGTTGTGGTAACACTGATGATAAATCACTGTAACAGGCTTGCACATGTCCAGAAAGACGATAGCCGAAGACTGACAGCCACAAGACTATGGAGAGTGTCCCGGGGGTACCACTGCTCGAACCGTTGACCGTCCTGCCTCAGCGTCAGTGAATGCAATATTCACTGATTGGCAAGGTTGGACGAAAACCTGGGTGTGAAGCCGGAAGAAGAAGATAGGAAGAAGGGGGAGAGGATCGGCGATCTGAGAAAATGAAAAGCTACGTCCAGATCTGTGGAGGAACCGAGGCAAGAGGACGTGCGACACATCAAATGGAGTGGCAACCACCCAAGAACCCCAGGTAAACAGCAGAAGGCTGAAGGGATCGAGGAGGACGCAGTAGCCAGCCACATCACAGGAGGGACATGGCTTACCAAGGTACGTGATCGCATACTCAGTTGGAATGACCGGTTTTGGGTTGGGAGGGGAGGAAGAAAGGTGGTAAAGGGGTCACCATTAACACCTGAGAGGTTGCATGATGGCACTTCCCTGTTCCCACTCAACCGGTACACAGGGAAAAACCTATGTTTATCTGTGTTTGGCACCAGGTGGGACAGGCTACAGAGGCACAACAGGTGAAAGAAAATACTCCCCCGCGATAATCCCTACCCCTACACTGCCCTCCTCACAAGCCCACCCCTCTGATTCTCAAAAAGTGTTCAGACATACACATAACTGTAATTTTTGTTTCTCTGAGGTCCTGGAAACCGAACAGAAAATCCTGCGCCGCCCGCAACGAGGAAAATAATAGAAAAATAATTAGGAAACCTGGCCATTCTCCACATTCCTGGTCCAATGAGGAGAAAGATATTAGAGACAGGAAATAAATATAAGTGAATTTCAAGAATAAACACAGTAAAAAAGGAAGCACCGTTTCCTGATCATTTCATCATCATCGCCTACCATATCCATATCCCGGTACAGTGGTGTCAGAAGTGGGATGTTTGAGGAAGCTACCGGGGAGATGGGGCCTAAAGTGACTTGGGAGATATAATCACCCATTTGGCAGAAGGACAATGACATCTGCAATTAGTGACCGTGGGTCAGAATGAGGAAACACAACAGGACAGAGAAAATTGTCAGAGTGCTCTAAAGAGTCAAGCAACCATTATTGCCATCAATCAGTTGGTATACGAAACCGCAATGACTGATACTATAGCAAGTACCAAAGTGCACCCTAGTGTCTTGAGTACGGTGCTACAGAAATATCAAGTAGGTGATGATCCAGACGTTTTTTTAAAATAAATTTCGAATGGGTCACCACATCCGCCTCAGGGCTAATGGGGACAATATGCTGCTCCTCTTCTCACAGGTGAATTGTAGGCTACTTGCCAAGCAGTTGACCTGAGAGGTATCACCCTGTACAACGAAATTAAAAAGGCATGACAACAAAGACAGTAGCTCAGGCCATGATTGAGTTTTTCTCCCAGGTGGGGTTTCCCAGGGAACTTTTGACTGACCAAGGACCCCCTTCATGTCAAAACTCATGGCTCAGATATGTCAACCCCAGAAGATAACCCAAATTCATACCTCAGTATATCACCCCCAAACTGATGGTTTAATCGAGCACAACAACAGGATGATTAAAACCTTGTTGAAGAAAACCATATCAGAGTCAGGTAGGGACTGGGACAAGAACCTTCCTCTAGTGTTATATGCTATCAGAACCCACTCTCAGTCATCAATGGGGCACAATCCCTTCGAACTATTATTCAGACGTCATACCCGTTGTCTGCTTGATATGGCTGCAGAACAATGGGAGGAGGAGGAGAATGAGGGGGAAAACATACTAGAATGTACATGCTGTCTAAAAGATCATATACACAAACTGTGGGACGAGGTCAGAGAGCATATGGGACAGGCACAAAAGAATCAAACAGAATTTTACAACAAAGGGAGTAAACCTTGTACGGTAGAGGTGGGAAGCAAAGTTTTAACTCTTCTATCCACTTCAGAGAACAAACTACTAGCGAAATGGCAAGGCCCCTAGATAGTGAGGGAACATGTGGTGACTTATCGTGTGGATGTTCCCCATGCCTCTACATATATCATATCAACTTACTAAAACCACAGGTAGAAGGGGAGGACAAAATGTCCCTCTGCTGCCTACATTGTTAGTCTCCTCATCTAAACTGTTAGACATAAAGTTACCCCCTCCTTATCCAAGTGAAAACAGAGTTGATTCCAAAGATAGGAGAGAACCTAACCTCTATCCAACAATAGGAAATAAAAGCTTTAGTCCAACGGAATAAAGATGTTTTTTGAGTCCTACCAGGGAAGACAAAAAGAGAAGAACACAGCATTCACACCAAAGAAGTAAAAATAGTATGGTTAAAACCCTATCGGATAACAGAGGCTCGTCCACAAATAGTGGCACAGGAAGTTAAGGCAATGCTGTATAGTGAGGTAATTGAACCATTGAATAGTCCTTGGTGTTCACCGATTGTATTGCTCATAAAACCAAAGGGCAGTGTCTGGTTCTGCATAGACTTTTGACAGTTAAATGCGATTTTCCGATTTGACACCTATCCCATGCTGCGTGTCCATGAACAGAGTGAAAAAGTAGGGCAAGCCTGATACCTAACCACTCTGGATTTAACAAAAGGGTACTGACAGATTCCCCTCTCTCAGGAGAGGCGTGGCTTGCCAAGGTATGTGACCGCATACACGGTCGGAATGACTGGTTTTGGATTGGAAGGGGACGGGAGAAGAGGAGGAAGGGTGGTAAAGCGGTCACCACCAACACCCGGGAGGTTGCATGATTGCACTTCCCTGTTCCCGCTCAACCGGTACACAGGGAAGCACCTATGTTACAGTGTGTTTGCCACCAGGTGTAACAGGCTACAGAGGCACAAAGGGTGAAAGAAAATATTCCCACACAATAACCCCTACCCCTGCACTGCCCTCCTCACTAGCAAACCCCACTGATTCTAAGAAAGTGTCCAGACATACTCTTACCCGTAATTCTCCTTTCTCGGAGGTCCCGGAAACTGGACAGAAAATCTCGCCTTGCCCGCAATGAGGAAAATAAAAGAAGAGTAATAAGGAAACCTGGCCATTCTCATGATTCCTGGTCCAAAGAGGAGAAAGACATTAGTGACAGGATAAAAAAATATGGGAACTTAATAAATAAACACAGTAAAGA
The DNA here is from genome assembly GCF_031143425.1 of Pleurodeles waltl. NCBI lineage: Eukaryota > Metazoa > Chordata > Amphibia > Caudata > Salamandridae > Pleurodeles > Pleurodeles waltl. The sequence continues at coordinate 1,225,430,771 of NC_090440.1, read as the reverse complement.
AGCAAGGATTGTTTCCTTATCATTGTATTATCATCACCAACCATATCCACATCCCGGTATATCACGTAAACCATCATGTACCTTATTTCTCATGCCAAACCAACACCCAATTCATGTGCAAGCCTCCATGCCAGACGTTCATAATGGCCACAGAGCAAACAATATCAAATAAAACGAATTAATAAAAAGCAACCTTGTTTATATAGAAAGTCTCCATTCTACCCTCACTTGAGAATTATGCTGAAAATGTTGAATATGGACCACAAGTATAGTTCTTTGCGTCCTAAACAATATAACATGATATATTTCAAACACAGACAAAAAAAATAAATGTGACTTAACTAGTCATTATTACAGTTAATATTGACACAAAGCTCTAATATTTGTGCACACAAAAGTAAAACCTGAATCGTCCACCATATAAGTTTACTAAGTGGTGATAGCACATAAAGATTGATCCCACATGGTTCGGTATCAAAAGAAAGGTTAAAAAGCATCTACCTCACACTTATGTCACAATTACAATTATATTTATATGTTGTATAACACTTATCTTGAAACACAGTATTGCAAAAATGCGGAAAACACGTGAAATGAAAAAAAAGAATTGAAAACGGCCAAATTAGTATTATTAAGTCACAAGGGTCTTCCCAAGAACAATACCACTAGCTTCCCAATATGTGGTCCAGTAATTGCAAACAAAGAACTTACTAAAAACCGCCTCATAAATGGAGAGTGCTCCTACGTTTGTGTTTTTCCACGTGGATAACCAACACCATATTGGGATGCATTATATGCTTACCTACAGAACAGTGTTTCAAAAAAGAATTGTGATTTGGCAGCCATCATAACATGGAGAATCAGCCACACTAATCACCGATACCTCAATTAAAACCATTTAATATGCCTATTTCCACAAAATACCAACAGTTTATAAAAGGAAAAGGGATTCTACATTGATACATTTGAAATAAAAATATAGATAAAAACAAGTATACACCAAGAAAATGCAATAAGTAAATGCCCTTGGAAATGGCAGCAATCTTGTGTGTTTAACCCCTCGAATGCCCTGGACATAATGGTTACATCCTCGGCCAAGCACCCCCCTCCCCTGGGCAGGGATGAAGAGGGAATCGCTTCCTCATTCACCCCCACCCCCCCTAACCTCCCAGTAGCGTTTGATGCAGCACACAATCACGTGGTGACCTCATCAGAGGCTGCCCCCGCCGAGCTGAAAGCTCAGCTTCCAGAGTGGATCAGAAGAGAATTCAAAAGCAGTTCTCTTCCGATCATGTGAAGAAGGAGAGAGAGGCATCAAAGGTAAGGAAAGGCCTTTCCTTTGATGTCGCTCTCTGCATTTCTGCTGCCCAATCGCGATGAGATCGGGCAGCAGAAATGCCCACTAGACACCAGTTTTTGTTATTTTATGCATAAAGGGAACGGCCCCTTGGGCAAGGGCAGCTCCCCAGGGGGGAAAAATATTTTTAGGCCTTTTCTGCCCCCCCACCAATTTTATTTTTGTTTATTTTTTTGTTTTACAAGTTGGGAGGGACCCCTTAGACAAGGGTCACTCCCCTGGGGGGTCAAATTGTTTTTAGGCCAAGGGGGGCATAAACCACTATTTTTTTATGGCAGTTTCATGGGATGGAAGCGACCCCTTAGGCAAGGGTCACTCCCCTGGGGGCACAAATTTGTTTTTGGTCATTTCTGCCCCATTGGGGGCAGATCGGCCTATTGTAATTAGGCCAATCTGCCCCCTGGGGGGCAGAAACCCCTAGACAACAGGGATTTTATTTTTGTTTATTTTATTTTTTTATACGTGGGGACTGACCCCTTAAGCAAGGGTGTGAGAAAGTACTGCAAAATCAGCTCTCTGAGGTTTCCACTGCAGCCCCAGCTGCTGCCACCTCACAGACAAGATTCTGCCCTCCTGGGGACTGAGCAGCTCAATCCCAGGAAGGCAGAACAATGCATTTCCTTTAGGAGAAGGGTGTTACACCCTCTCCCATTGGAAATAGGTGTTACAGTCATGGGAGGGGTATCCTCCGAGAGCCTCTGGAAATGCTTTGAAGGGCACCAACGGCACCCTCCTTGCATAATCCAGGTTACACCGGTTCAGGAACCCCCAGTCCCTGCTCTGGCGCGAAACGGGACAAAGGAAAGGGGAGTGACCATTTCCCTGTCGATCACCAGCCCAGGGGTATTGCCCAGAGCTCCTCCAGAGTGTCCCTGGTGTTAACCATATTGGATCCCAAGGTGTGGGGACCCTCTAGGAGCATCTGAGTGGCCAGTGCCAGCAGGTGACGTCAGAGACCCAGCCTGATAGGCGCATACCTGGGTAGGTATCCAAACCCCCTCTCAGGGCTATTTAGGGTCTCTCATCTGGGTGTTTCCTCAGAGTCCGTTTGCAAGACTCCACCAAGACTCCTCTGCCTCCTCCGCTTCAGCTTCTGACCATCGGATCAACCGCAGACTGCTCCAGGAAACGCTGTAACTGCAACAAAGTATCCAGGAAGGCTACTGCGACCTGCAACTTCAGCTCCAACCAGCAACTGCAACAGTTTCCAGGTTGTGCATGCACTGAGGACTACCTGTCTTCACCCTGCACCAGAAGAACCGAAGGAATCTCCAGTGAAGTGACAAAGTCACTTCTCTGCTTCAGCAGGCACCTCTCTGCAACGATGACTGGTACTCTGGGACTCCTCTCCTGTCGACGAGCATGATCCCTGGAACACAGGTGGTGGAGTGGAGTGATCCTGACTGTCCAAAGGTCCAGCTGGGTAAATTTGGTGGAGGTAAGGGCTTGCCTCCCCGTGCCAGACAGTACCCCTGTGCATCAAGTCTTCTGCATCTCCTGGGGCTTCTGTGCACTTCTTCCAAAAGTTCTTTGTGCACAGTGTAACCAAGGTCACAAGCCCTGCATCCTGTGACGCACAGCTCCCTGAGTTGTTCCCCGGCGGCGTGGGACCTTTCTGTGTGGTGCTGCGATGACTGCACTTTGCATCTTCTTTGTCACTGTGTTCTGGGACTCCCGTGGGTGATGCCTGGTCTTCTGCTGGCTCTCTGAAGTGCTGAGAGTCTCCTTTGTTGCCTCACTTCGAGTTGAGACCCCCAGGTCCCTCCTGGGTTCAGGCAGCTCCTTTTTTAAGCAAACCATGTACTTGCTTGAACCAAGGTTTGTTGGCAGGATCCAGCAACGCAAACAGCCTGCATCCAACAACTCAACGTGGACACCTCTTGCAGCAAGGAGGAACCCGCAGCTATCTTCTTTGGTGCATTTCTGTACTTTTCTTCCAACCTTCCAACCGGAGAATCCACTTTTGCACCTTCTTGCCGGTTGGCAGGGGCTCCGGTTCTTCCTGGACTCTTCATCGACTTCTGGACTTGCTTTCCTCTCTCCACAGGTCTTCAGGTCCAGGAATCCATTGTTGGTTGCTTGCAGTCTTGCTTGGTTCTTTCATAATTCTTCATCACGACTTGTAGTGTGTTCTGAGGAAACAGTATTGCCTCCAATATATGTTTTTGCCTTGTGTCACTAAAATAAAGTACCTTTATTTTTAGTAACAGTAAGTATTGTCTTTTATTGTGTATAAGTACTGTGTGACTATGGTATTATTGCAAGGGCTTTGCATGTCTCCTAGTTCAGCCTTGGCCTTGGCTCTGCTACAGCTACCCCTAGACAGCCTAAGCTGCTAGACACTGCCTATATTTCACTAATAAGGGATAACCGGACATGGTATAAGGTGTAAGTACTCATTACAAACCAGGATAGCCTCCTACAAAGGGTTGCTCCACAGGGGGCAAATTGTCTATAGGCTATTTCTGCCTCCCTTGGGGGAAGATAGGCCTATTTTTATTAGGCCAATCTGCCCCCAAGGGGGGCAGAAACCACTAGACACCAGGGATTTTTATTTTATTTGCGTCAATTTCACGCATGGAGTGACCCCTTTGGCAATGGTCGTTCCCCTGGGGGACACATTTATTTTAGAACATTCCTGCCCCCAAGGGGGGCAGATCGGCCTGTTTTTATTAGGCCGCTTGGGAGCAGAAGCCACTATGCCCGGAGATTTTGTTTGCGCCAATTTCACACAAGGGGAGCGACCCCTTAAGGAAGGGTCCCTCCCCTGGGGGGCAAATTTATTTTAGGCCATTTCTGCTCCCATTGAGGTCAGATCGCCCTATTTCTATTAGGCCAATCTGCCCCCAGGGACAGGAACCACTTAAGCACCAGGGAGTGGTGTGTGTATCTGTGTGTTTTGTTTGGGGGGGCAGCCCCTTGGGAAAGGGTCACTCCCCATGGGGCACATTACTGTTGCCCATGTCTGCCCCCCTTAGGGGCAGATCGGCATATTTTTGGAGGCCCATTTGCCCCCAAGGAGGGCAGAAAGCCCAGCACAGACCAGGGACGATTTAAGTTTTCAAATTAAAAGGGTGGGGGTATGGCCATACCACCACTGCAAATAAATGGGGCCAAAGTTGTTCTGCCCACCAGTGGTCAGATGGGGCAATTACCCCCAAATCCACTTCACAGGGCAGAAAACCCTCTAGATGCCAGGGAATTTAAAAAACATATATTGGGGTGGTGGCTACCAACCAGTATGGGCATAGTTATGCCCCTACCCCAACTGAAGGGGGTAACAGTCTTTCAGCTCTCCTCACACTAAAACATCTTAACACATGGCAAGCAAGAGGAAATTTGATTATTTTGGGTTTTGGTTTTACATTTGGGCCATGAGAGCTTGGCTAACTCTCAAAATCGTCCCACTTGGAATGGTAAAGGCTGCACTATTTGGACTTTTGGATGCTGCCATGTAGAAAAATCCACAAGACCTAGACACATCGGAACACTAAATATCTGGGTGAGTCCAGGGTGGTATGCTTCACATGCACCCTGCACCATTTTCCTACCCACAGTGCCCTGCAAACCTCCAACATTGGTGGAAATCACAGAATTTTCCAACATTTTTGTGATGGAACCTTCCAGAATCTGCAGGAATCCACAAAATTCCCACCACCCAGCGTTGTCTCATCTATACAGATAAAAATTCTGCCCGACCTGTCAGCCTAAAAATGTTTTTTTTCAAACTGCCCTTTTGGACCCGCTTTCGTTTCCCCTCGATTTTGACATGTTTTTAGCTCTTCCCTGCCACAGGCCCACCTACACAAGTGAGGTATCATTTTTACAGGGAGACTGAGGGGTGGTAGGAAATTTGTCCCGGTGCGGAGATCCCCCACAGAAATGTGCGAAAAATGTGATTTTTTAGCTAAATTTGAGGTTAGCTGAGCATTTTGGGTAAGAAAACACCTCCCTGGACTCCCTTGGGTGTCTAGTTTTCAGAAATGTCTAGGTTTGGTAGGTTTCTCTGTATGGCTGCTGGGCCCAGGAGCAAAAACACAGGTGCCCCACCCCCCCCCAAAAAAACAGGTAGTTTTGTATTTGATAATTGTGATGTGTCCAGATAGTGTTTTGGGGCATTTCCTTTTGAAAGCACTAGGCCTATCCACACAAGTGAGGCACCATTTTTATTGGGAGACTTGGGGGAGCGCTGGGTGGAAGGAAATTTGTGGCTCCTCTCAGATTCCAAAACTTTCTGTCACCAAAATGTGAGGAAAAAGTGTTTTTATGGCAAAAGTTTTAGGTTTGCAAAGGATTCTGGGTAACATAACATGGTGAGAGTGCCACATGTCACCCCATCTTGGATTCCCCTAGTTGTCTAGTTTTAAAAAATGCACAGGTTTGGTAGGTTTCCCTAGGTACCAGCTGACCTAGAGGCCAAAATACACAGCTAGGCAGTTTGCAAGAAACAGCTCTGTTTTCTTTAGGAAAATGTGATGTGTCCACGTTGTGTTTTGGGGCATTTCCTTTCGTGGGCACTAGGCCTACCCACACAAGTGAGGTACTATTTTTATCTGGAGACTTGGGGGAACGCTGGGTGGAAGGAAATTTGTGTCTCCTCTCAGATTCCAAAATTTTCTGTCACCGAAATGTGAGGAAAAGGTGTTTTTTTTGGCCAACTATGGAGGTTTCCAAAGGATTCTGGGTAACAGAACCTGGTGAGAGCCCCACAAGTCACCCCATCCTGGATTCCCGTAGGTGTTGAGTTTTCAAAAATGCACTGTTTGGCAGGTTTTCCTAGGTGCGGCTGAGCTAGAGATAAAAATCCACAGCTAGGCACTTCACAAAAAACACGTTGGTTTTCAATGTAAAAATGTGATGTGTCCATGTTGTGTTTCCTATCTCGGTCATTAGGCCTACCCACACAAATGAGGTACCATTTTTATCAGGAGACTTAGGGGAACACAGAATAGCAGAACAAGTGTTATTGCCCAAGGTCTTTCTCTACATTTTTTCTTTCCAAATGTAAGTGTGTAAAAAAGATGTCTATTTGAGAAGTGCCCTGTAGTTCACATGCTAGTATGGGGATTGTAGGAAAGTACCATCTTTCTTGGCATGTTACCCCCATTTTTACCTGTATGTCAGTATGTTTTTGCCTGTCTCACTGGGACCCTGCTGGTCAGGACCCCAGTGCTCATAGTTTGTGGCCTAATGTGTGTGTTGTCAGTTGTGCTTAACTGTGTCACTGAGCCTCTGCTAACCAGAACCTCAGTGCTTATGCTCTCTCTGCTTTTAAATTTGTCACCATAGGCTAGTGAATTTATTTACCAATTTCAATTGGCACACTGGACCCCCCTTATAAGTCCCTAGTTTAAGGTACCTAGGTACCCAGGGCACTGGGGTTCCAGGAGATCCTTATGGGCTGCAGCACTTCTTTTGCCACCCATAAGGAGCTCAGACAAACCCTTTTACAGGACTGCCACTGCAGCCTGCGTGAAATAGTACACACACTATTTCACAGCCATTTTCACTGCACTTAAGTAACTTATAAGTCACCTATATGTCTAACCTTCATTTACTGAAGGTTAGGTGCAAAGTTACTAAGTGTGAGGGCACCCTTGCACTAGCAAAGGTGCCCCCACATTGTTCAGGGCAATTTCCCCGGACTTGGTGAGTGTGGGAATGCCATTACATGCGTCTACTACATATAGGTCAAGACCTATATGTAGCTTCACAATGGTAACTCCAAATATGGCCACGTAACATGTCTAAGATCATGGAATCGTCCCCCCCATTCCAAATCTGGTATTGGGGAGCCAATTCCATGCATCCTGGGGGCTCCACCATGCACCCCCAGTACTGCCAAACCAGCTCTCTGAGGCTTGCACTGCAGCTACAGCTTCTGCCACCTCACAGACGGGGTTCTGCCGCCCTGCTGGGGTCCGAGCAGCTCAGTCCCAGGAAGGCAGAACAAAGCATTTCCTTTGGGAGCAGGGTGTTACACCCTCTTCCTTTGGATATAGGTGTTACAGGATTGGGAGGGATAGCCTCCCAGAGCCTCTGGAAATGATTTGAAGGGCACAGATGGGGCCCTCCTTGCACAAGAATGTCTACACCATTTCAGGGACCCCCAGTTCCTGCTCTGGCACGAAACTGGACAAGGAAAAGGGGAGTGACTACTCCCCTGTCCATCACCACCCCAGGGGTGGTGCCCAGAGATCCTCCAGTGTGTCCTCTCTGCAACTACTACTTCATCCTCTGACCTCGGATCAACCGGAGACTGATCCAGGAACTGCTGTAACTGCAACAAAGTATCCAGAAGGGCTACTTCGACTCTGCAACTTCAGCTCCAGCCAGCAACTGCAAAAGTTTCCATGGTGGGCATGCTCTGGGAACTCCCTGTCTTCACCCTGCACCAGAAGGACCGAAAAAATCCACTCCCTGCTCCAGACGAGCGTGCTCTGTCCTAAGGTTCTGCTGTCCAAATTTGGAGGAGGTAAGAGCTTACCTTCCCCGTTTGCGACAGTACCCCCGTGCACCGCGTCATCTTCACCTCCTGAGGCCTCTGTGCACTATTTGCAAGAATCCTTCATGCACAGACTGGCCCAGGTCCCCAGCACTCTATCCTGCGATGCTCAACTCGCTGAGTTGTTTTCCGGCGGTGTGGGACCTTCTTTTGCAGTGCTGCAACAACTGCAATTTGCACCTTCTTTGTCGCCGTGTCCTGGGACCTCCGTGGGTGCTGCCTGGTCATCTGTGGGTTCCCTCCAGTGTTGGGAGCCCCCTCTGCCTCCTCAGTCTGAGTTGAGGCCCCCAGGTCCCTCCTGGGTCCAGGCAGCGCCACTTTGACGCAATCCGCGGCATTGGTTGAACCAAGGGTTGTTGGACGAATCCAGCACTGAAACTCGCCTGCATCCAACATCACCACCTGGTACATCCATTTCATCACACAGGAACCCACAGCCATCTTCCTTGGTGCTCTTCTGCAGTCTTCTTCCAACCGGAGACTCCTCTTTTGCACCGTCTTCTAGGTTGGCAGGGGCTCCTGTCCTTCCTAGAATATTCTGCGACTTCTGGACTTGGTCTCCTCTCTTTACAGGTCTTCAGATCCAGGAATCCTCCATTTTTTGTTTGCAGTCTTGCTTGGTTCTTGCAATAACTCTAATCACGACTTGTAGTGTGTCCTAAGAAAACTTGCAGTACTTTACTCCTACTTTCCTGGGCTCTGGGGTGGGGTATTTTACTCACTTTTGTGGTTTGTTACTCTCCCAGAGATTCTCTACACACTACACTTGTCTGGGGGTGAATTTGTGATTCGCATTCCACTTTTGTAGTATATCGTTTGTGTTGCCCCTAGACCTATTTTCTCCTATTGCATTCTATAGCATTTCCTATTGTTTGCACTATACTATGTCTAATTACTTACATTATTTTGGTGTCTAATGTAAACATTGTGTTTAATACTTACCTCCAGAAGGAGTATTGCCTCTAAGATATTTTTGCCCTTGTGTTACTAAAATAAACTACCTTTATTGTTGGTAACACAAAGTATTGTATTTACTTGTGTATAAGTACTGTGTAACTATAGTGGTATTGCTGGAGCTTTGCATGTCTCCTAGTTCAGCCTAAGGTGCTCTGCTACAGCCACCTTTATCAGCCTAAGCTGCTAGAAAACTACTACATTTCACTAATAAGGGATAACTGGACCTGGGATAAGGTGTAAGCACCCAAGGTACCCACTACAAGCCAGGACAGCCTCCTATAGGGACCCCAGAATTCAGAGATGTGCAAATACCCACTGCTTCTCAACACCTTATCTTGTGCCCATTTTGGAAATAGAAAGGTTTTCTTGATACCTATTTTCACTCTTTATATTTCACCAAATGAATTGCTGAAAAAGGTGCAGCTCATTTATTGGCTCTGGGTACCTAGGGTTCTTGGGTACCTAGCCCTATATATCCCACAACCAGAATACCTAGGGTTCTTGATGAACCTACAAGCCCTATATATCCCCGCAACCAGAAGAGTCCAGCAGACGTAACGGTATATTGCTATAAAAAATCTGACATCAAAGGAAAAACTTAGGGGCTGATTCTAACCCTGGCGGTCCTTGAACGCCAGGGCCGGGGTCGGCGGGAGCACCGCCAACAGGCTGGCGGTGCTCCTAAGGGCATTCTGACCGCGGCGGTATGGCCGCGGTCAGCAATGGAAAACCGGCGGTCTCCCGCCGGTTTTCCGCTGCCCTGAGGAATCCCCCATGGCGGCGCAGCTTGCTGCGCCGCCATGGGGGATTCCGACCCCCTCACCGCCATCCTGTTCCTGGCGGTTTCGACCGCCAGGAACAGGATGGCGGTGAGGGGTGTCGCGGGGCCCCCGTAAGAGGGCCCCACAAAGATTTTCAGTGTCTGCTTTGCAGACACTGAAAATTGCGACGGGTGCAACTGCACCCGTCGCACCCTTCCCACTCCGCCGGCTCCATTCGGAGCCGGCTTACTCGTGGGAAGGGGTTTCCCGCTGGGATGGCGGGCGGCCTTCTGGCGGTCGCCCGCCAGGCCAGCGGGAAACACAGAATCACCGCGGCGGTCTTCTGACCGCGGAGCGGTGTTCTGGCGGGGGAACTTTGGCGGGCGGCCTTCGCCGCCCGCCAGAGTTAGAATCACCCCCTTAGTGGAGAAAAATGGCAGGTTTTTTCACCTCAATTTCAACATTTCTGTATTTCAGCTGTTATTTTCTATAGGAAAGCCTTGTAGGATCTACACAAATGACCCCTTGCTGAATTCACAATTTTGTCTACTTTTCAGAAATGTTTAGCTTTCTTTTTTCACACCCATTTCTGTCACTAACTGGAAGCAGTCTAAAAGCACAAACAATAGTAAAAATGGGGTATGTCCCAGTAAAATGCCAAAATTGTGTTGAAAATATATACTAAAAAAAGTTCATAAGTAATCGTCCTTGAATATGTCTGGAATACCCAAAAATGTGTGCACTCAAAAAGTAAGCTTAGTAATAAGCATAACATAATCCCACCTAAAAATAGGCAAATATAATCATTATTAACTAATTTCGCTGACACGGGCAAAGGCATAGAACAAAGTAGGATGAACTCTGTACTGACAGTAGTGTATACAGACATATGGGACTCTGCAGTTGTTAAAGGAATCCTCTAATTCATATAATGACTTTTTAAACCATGTCCTACTGTTCTAAGCCTCCTTATCTACGTTGCTTCTCTGCGTCTAAGTTTCAATTCCTGATTTCCACCTCCTACATCACTTGTGTTATGGTCAATTCCATGAAATTTAAAAGACAGCTGAGTACTCTAGACATCACATTTCATTGCATTCTGTACAATAGGATATTTCTCATCATACTGTTTAAGTGACCTAAGGTGTTCAGAAATGCAATCCAGTAATTGTCAGATTGTACTCCTAATATAGACCTCTGTACATTTACGGCTTATTGCATAAACAATGTAACACGCCCCACACGCAATGTGGGTGGAAATGGTAAAATTATCTGTGTTGCCAAAACAGAAACTAAGAGCCTCATTTGTGAGGCCCTTGCGCCACCAGGGCGTCACTTTTGATGACGCCCGGGTGGCACTGTGCCATGCTCCATATTAACAGGCTAATCTTAGGTACACAGCATGTTTGCCAACAAACCTGGGGGCCAGCAGCAAATACTAACAAAGGAAAAGAAGTAGGGTGTACACAGCTTACACCTACAACCCGGAGGCCAGCAGCATCTGAAAAACATATATAGAAAAACAAACCATACAAACAAAATACCCCAGAACCCTCCCACCCCCTTTTCTAGGCTCCAATCTAGATAGAGCTAGAGGATCTACTTTGTAGGCGAACGAGAGTTAGTATGCACTTTAGAGTAAGGATAAGGGCTAAGGGCACCCTAAATGACAAGAGTATGTGTGTCTGGAAGCAGGCGAAGGACTCTCAGGCATGCTGGGTGCTTGAGTTCCCTGAACTCAACTGAGAGCAAGCAGATGATAAGGGCCCATAGTTCCGCAAATCTATCACAGCTAGGTGTCATTGCAGGGGACAGTTCCCCAAAATGCTCCATAGTCTGCTAGCCACGAAGTGTGGTCAGTAGCTTTATCCATTCCCCATAGCGTAAGAATTGTCTGATGTGCCGTCCCAAGAGAAAGGACAATTTGTCTGCCGGTCTGTGAGTAAAGTGGGAATGTTTGGGGATTGGGCAGACATAAGATATTGTAGGCTGGGAATCTTGGGATGGAGGTGTTGAAAGTGGTATCAATGCCCTTACACACGCTATCCCAATACCGGGTGAGTTTGGGGTAGTTCAATAAGAGGTGAAGCAGAGTTCCAGTACCACCACAGCCCCGCCAGCACTCAGATGTAACACTGGATTTCCACTGTTGCAGTTTTACCAGGGTCAGGTACCAGTAAGAAGCTATTTTATATGCTGTTCCGGTGCTAGATATGTTGTGTGTACCCAGTCAATGTCAGTCCATTCTTTAGTAGAGTGTGGTCTACCCAATTCAGCTTCCTACCGCTGCTGCCCTTTGGAAATTGTGTGAGGGGGCACTCCAAGTGCAAGAGGGAGTACAACTCTGAGATAAGACATCTGTATTGCATTTAAGAAATACCCTTTTCTCTAACGGGGGTCATTGGGTGCCCCGTGTTCCGCCTTGTTTCAGGTCCTGTCACTCAGTGCCGTAGTTGGAGGTACAGTACCCGATCAGCGCCCTGAAGGGAGTAGTTGTCTTTGAGCGTCAGGATTGCTGCTTTAATAGAAGTTACATCAGCTTGAGATTGTATCAATGAGTCGCATACGCACTACTGGGAAGTGTGAGGTCTAGGCGAGGGCAACCAAAGAGAGAGCGACAGTGGTGTTTGGTCTGAAAGTGAAAGGGGAGCAACAGATGCATCAATTACCATATCAAGCAGGAGTGGGGTCGCTAAAAAAAGGTCAATGTGGGCATATGTCTTATCTACAGACAAATAGAACGTGTAGTCCCTTAGTAAAAGGTGCAGTTTACACCAAACGTTGTATAGCCCAATGCAGGCCAGGAGTCAAGAAGACCCCCACCTGTGTTGTCCGTTACCCAGATCGGCCCATGTTGCTGTCCATAACTAGGTTCAGGTCAACTACCCCCCCCCAGCCCCCCTCAAGCCAAGACAGCTGCATCAGGGATCTTAAGTACTTTAGTAAGGGAGCTTATAACAAAAGCTTCTTGACGCTCCTTAGGAGTGTACTCATTCAGGAAAAGGAACCAACCCGAAGGCGAATCGACAGGGGGAGCCCCTTGACTTATTGTGGATATAATCTCCCCTTCAAATTTGTGTGAGAAACTGATGGCTACTCCCCCTTTCTTTGTCGAGCAGGAAGACCAGATCTGATGTGGGAACCACCTGGAGCGCATACTGTGAGTGTCTTTGGGGACCTTAGTAGTGGGGTTGTTGAGAACATTTAAGGTGATGATCTTAAGGTCCAAGCCCACGTGTGTAAGGAAGAAATGACAATGAATTCCTGGCAGCCACTGGAAGAGCATATGGTGTAGGAGTGGAACACCCCCACTCCACCCAGGTGGTGATGGGCCAGTGCCCAAAGAGAGACCAAATAAAGCAAAGAAGCCAAGAAACCCAAAACAGAGCCAAGGTAAGTAACAAACAAAGAACAAATACAACTTCAAGCATCAGTTCATATGACATGGATAATGAAGAAAAAAGGCCGGCTTGGCAGGAAGAGTCAGGGGTGGGAGAGAGCCCCACTAAGGAGCAATTGCCTCTAGAGGGTGGTATAGCATGAAAGAATGAGGTGTCAGAAGCCATTGTCTCACATCCCTGTCCTTATGCATGCATTCTTCAATGGAGGGAGGACCAACCATTGAAGAGGTCCCAGACTTGTCAGAGTCTTCAGCGAGTGTGTGGAGAAAGCCTGTCTCACTGAGGTCATGGTAGCTGGATCAGATTGAGTAACATCATGGGGCCACGGGGCCAACATCCACACTGTCTTTTGTTGGAGGCACAGGATTGCGGACTGCCTGGACAAGACGCCAAGTGGGGTTCGGAGATACTCAATATTCGGTAAGCCTCAGTGAGCAACCTGATCTGAAAGAGTGTGCCACCCAACCTAAAGATGATCCACAAGAAGTGACCCCAGGAGTAGGAGATCCCATTCATCCACAAATCGGTCATTACTGGTTTAAAGTCCCATCTCTTTTGCTGGGTGAAAGCCACCAGGTCCTGGCAGAGCATAGGTGCAAGGCCTCGGAAGTGGAGAAGGTGTTGGTCCCTTGCTTTGATCAGCCCGAGTTATCCTATTTCCAAAACATAAAGGCCCTCATTATGACATTGGCGTTAAATGCTGCTTACCGCCGGGGCGTGGCTGATCGGGCCAACATGGCGGACGCTTAGTATCAGAGCTCCGTCGAGGCCTTAATTAATCCTGAGTAAATCAACATCCTCCAGGGAGCCAAGAGTGCGATCCTGAAGCTGCGGAGCCCGGTTGGCAGTTGGGTCCACCAGATCGTGAGGAAGAACCGCAGAACAAGCCCAGACGACCGGGACCCAGTGCGGGTGTGATGCCGAGCTGGGCCGGGCCAGTGTTACGAAGCGTGAGCAGCGTTGGGCAGAGGTGAGGAGAGCCGGACGCCAGTGGGTGACCCCGGGTGAGACTTAGGCTACGTGCTGCTTTCTGCGGATGAGACGCGGACTCCCTTGGCTGCTCCCGGGGGAGCGACAACCCGGTTGCCGGGACCAGCGGAGGGAAGCCAGTGGGATCCAATAAAACTCAGCATCCTCCTGAAACCGGGGATACTATCTCGAAAGTGCAAAGCCGGGCTGGCTGCCGAGACCACCGGGCCGAATGGAAGAACTGTGGTGACGAAACCGGGTGACCGGGACCCGGTGAGCGTATGGGCCCAGGCTAGGCCGGTCCGGGGTTACGAAGCGCGAGCAGCGCTGGGCAGAGAGGAGGAGAGCCAGACGACATTGAGTGACTCCGGGTGCGGCTAAGGCTGAGGCTACGTGCTACTTGATGTGGCTGGGGCGGGGGACCCCCCTGGTTACCTCCGAGGGAGCGACGACCCGGCTGCCGAGACCGGTTGAGGGAAGCCGACCAGGAAGGCCCCGGCTGGGCCAGACCAGAGTTACGAAGCACGAGCAGCATTGGGCAGCGGTGAGGAGAGCTGGATGCCGGTGAGTGACTCCAGGTGAGGCTGAGGCTACGTGCTGCTTGCTGCGGCTGGGGCGTGGAACTTCCCTGGTTGCCTCTGGGGGAGCGACGACCCGGCTGCCGAGACCGGTGGAGGGAAGCCGGCCAGGAAGGCCCGGGCAGGGCCGGACCAGAGTTACGAAGCACGAGCAGCGTTGGGCAGAGATGCGGAGAGCTGGATGCCAGTGAGTGCCTCCAGGTGAGGCTGAGGCTACGTGCTGCTTGCTGCGGCAGAGGCGCAGAACTCCCCTGATTGCTCCCGGGGGGGGCGACGACCCGGCCGCTGAGATCGGCAGAGGGAAGCCTACCGGAAGGCTCCGGCTGGGCAGGACCGGAGTTACGAAGCACGAGCAGAGTTGGGCAGTGGTGAGGAGAGCCGAGCGCCAGTGAGTAACTCCAGGTGAGGCTGAGGCTGCGTGCTGCTAGCTGCAGATGAGACGTGGAACTCTTCTGGTGGCTCCCGGGGGAGCGACGACTCGACTGGCGGGGTCCAATACGAGTGCCGCAGGGAGAGGAGGCATGATGAGGGGCGCCGCGAATGAGCACAGATATGGTACCGCCGCTGGAGGGCCCTGCTGGCCTGGGCCGTGAGGACTCACCTCTCTGAGAAAACTTGATTGGAACCAGGCTTGCACATTCTGGCAACCGGTCCAGAGGGCCGCAGAGCAGACCAATTGGGTCCCACAGGAGAATGAATACACCCATCCCCAGCCGGTGAGTGGGTCACCACCCTGTCCGACATCTAGCCCACAGCAACACGAGTCCTGAATGTCTTCCAAGGGTAAGACCAGAAGCAAGACATTGCATTGTAATCCTATAAGTACACAACAGAAAGAAACCATTGGGGACTTCGCGCAACCAACGGTTCAGGCAACCCTGGAGAAGATCCTGGGGGCCATTGAAGATACAAAAATAACTTTACGGCAAGACATTAACCAAGTGGCAGTGGAGCTAGGGTTGCTGAGGGCAGACCACACCAAACTGGCAGGCAGAGTGAAAGCTACAGAGACAGACATAGCAGAGCTCACTCCGAAACACGAAAACCTTGCAGCCTCAGTTCAACAGCTGACAGACCCGGTACACCGCCTCGAACGCCGCGTGGAGGATGCAGAAGGCAGGAACCGCAGGAACAACATTCGGGTGGTGGGCCTTCCGGAGGGAGTGGAAGGTTCTGACATGGTGGAATTCCTCGAAGGATGGCTACGCACAGTTGTGGCACTGGATCACCTTACGGCCTTTTTCTCCCTGGAGAGAGCACACTGAGTCCCCTCAAGACCTTTGGTGCCAGGGAGGCCACCGCGGATGGTGGTGGCAAAGTTAATGCATGATAGAGACAGGGACTGTCTGCTCCGTAGAGCCAGAGAAGGGGGGCCGTTTGAAGTTGAAAATAGCACGGTGACACTATTCCCGGATTTCACCTTGGAAGTCCAGTTGAAACGTGCCTCGTTCTTAACTGTGAAAAAAGCCCTCCGCGAAGAGGGGATCCAGTACTCACTCCTCTTCCCAGCCAAACTATGAGTGGTCCTGGATGGCAAAACGGTGTTTCTACAATCACCAGAGGAGGCATGGTAATGGTTGGAGTCGAGGGGCCTGACGGGGGCTGCCGCGAACAGCCCGGACGAGCCGCCCGCAGAGGTAAGAAGAGACAGCGCAATAGGGATCGACTGCCCGCAGGGCCAACTAGGGCCCAGAGAGAGTCAGCGAAGATGGAGGCCCTGGATGCGGTGGCCTTGGTTTGCAGGAGTGCACCCTCGCAGGTCAATAGTGCAAAAGACTCGGACGTGGCGTCGGTCCGTCGGTCTCTTCAGAAGGAGGCTCCAGCTTCCCCGGCGACACCCCTAGAGTGACTCCCCAAACATCGGATGAACTGGCATAAGTGTCTTCCCGATTGGCACTGGAGGATAACAATACTTTGTTGAAGAGGCCTCGACGACCTCGCAGCCACCCCCTCAACCGGTTTCTCGGCCATTCAATCGGAATGGCGAGAACTCAAACTGACTTGTTCTTATTACTGCACTGTTGCAATGTTAACTGGGCAACCTACAGTTTGAGAGGTGCCCTGGGGTTGGGGCGTTGGAATTTACAATTTAGTTCATTGATGGTGGCACTGGGGTTGCAATATACTCACACTAAAGTTAACAAGGAGGGTAGGGAACTAAGGCATGGGAAGGAAGGGGGGAACAATGCGGTTCACCACACACTGATATGGCTAGTTATTCATTCTTGACCTGGAACGTCAGGGGACTGGGTTCGCCCTCTAAAAGACATCGTGTACTCTCATACTTGAAACGGAGGGGGGTACATGTCGGCCTGCTGCAAGAAACACACCTCACAGCTAATGAGATAGATAAATTGAAGCGCAGATGGAGGGGTCAGATCTTCGCTACTAAATACTCAGCCTACGCCAGGGAGCACTAGTGTGGATAAGAGCGGGGGTTCTTTTTGAGGTTACATCCACCAAGATTGACCACGAAGGTAGGTTTGTAATGGTGGGGGGCCTCCTACACGGTGTACCAACCTATGCAGCATTTACGCCCCCAATCAGGACCAAATCCCCTTTTTACAGCAATTGTCTAGACATCTTACACGTAGAAACGGGGAGGAATTATTAATCAGAGGAGATTTCAACAGCGTGGTAGATGTGGACATGGACCGCTCCACCCCGCCACTTAAGGGGGCGATAACACATAAAATAGCCAGCCATTCCAGAGATTGGATGCTGAGTTGGGGACTGATAGACGCTTGGCGTGCCCAACACCCGACAGACAGGGACTACTCATAATATTCTAGCTTACACCGCCTACACACTAGGATAGATCGGATCCTATGCTCTGCACAGTCTACACAAAATGTTACTCACACGGAATACCTAGGTCGCACCCTGTCCGATCATAACCCCTTATTACTGGTATGGAAGGCAACTGAGGATAGGCCCCCCATTCCGTTGTGGAGATTACGTCCGTCTGCCCTGGAGGACCAGTCATACAGAGAGTCACTCCGCTCTCATATAACAGATCATGTTACCCTTAATGCCAGATCAGCAACATCTAGGGGCATAGAATGGAAAACCCTCAAGATAGCAGTGAGAGGCCAATGCATGAGCCAGATGGCTGGAATCCAGCGCACACTAGAGAGGGAGCTGGTTAAGCTAGAAGAGACCATCCACGAAGTGGAAAGGAACAGTAACGGTACAGAAATAGAGGAAGACAGATTAAAAGAAGCTAGGTCCTCGCATTCCCGAATTGAAGAACAACTAAGATTACATAGCGCACGAAGATACTGGGTCTCGGTGCAAGCAGAAGAGGGTAGATCTGGGAGAATGCTGGCCTGGTTGGTAAGACCGGGAAGCGAAGGGGCACCTATAGTAAATGTGCGTGACATGAAGGGGAGGACTCACCACGCACCTAGAGAAGTCAATGTGGCTTTCCTAGAGTACTATACCTTTTTATACAGGCAACCAGACCCAATCGAACTAGAGCAGGTCCATGCATACTTACACCCGTTACCACCATCCACACTGACAGATAGCGACAGGGATGTCCTGGGGGGCCCGGTGTCCCTGGAAGAAGTACAAGAAGCCATATCACCGTTAGCTGCTGGGAAAACCCCAGGTACTGATGGGCTGCCGATGGACTTCTATAAAAAGTACTCTTCACTGCTAGCTGCCAGACTGGTAGAAACATTCACAGAGGCATTCCAACGGGGTATACTTCCCAGCTCTATGAGGGAGGCACTGGTAGTCCCCCTGCCTAAGCGAGACACAGGCGAACTATCAGTGACCGACCTCCGCCCATTGTCAATGCTAAATTGTGACTTCAAAATCCTCAGTAAACTTATGGCCAATCGGATCCTTCAACATATCCCTAATCTGATACACCATGATCAAAATGGTTTTATCCCAGCACGGAACACATCCCTAAATCTGAGACGCCTGTTCTCCATTTTACACATGCCACACACCGAGAAGCCCCCAGGTGCAACCCTGCTGGCAATAGACTTCGAGAAGGTATTTGACTCCCTAAGATGGGACTTCCTACAGACAGTGATGCTCCGAATGGGGCTGGGAACCAACTGGGTGCACTGGGTGGATCTATTATATGCATCCCCCCTTGCGAGAGTGAAGACCGGAAAGTCGGTCTCGGAGGCATATCCACTTTACAGGGGCACTAGACAGGGATGTCCTCTGTCCCCTCTGTTGTTCGCCCTGGCTATTGAGCCCCTGGCCGCCCAGTTCCGCTCCGCCGGCTTGGGCAGGGGGATAATGCTAGGACAAACTGAAAATATTATCTCACTCTACGCAGATGATGTCCTAATATATTTGAGGGAGGGCGAGACAGGCCTACCCTGGGCATTAGAGGCGCTAGATAATTTTGGAGCCCTTTCAGGGCTCCGATTAAATAGAAGTAAGACCTTTGTCTTCCCACTGGAATCAGGCGGAGTATGCCCATCGACATGCCCTCTGGACGTTGTGTGGGCCCCACGCACCTTGAAATACCTGGGCATCAAGGGGTTCCACGACCTAAGAGACTTACGTGAGTGTAACATAGGTAAAGGAGTCCAAGCACTCCGCTCCTCAGTGGGATTTTGGAGATCTCGGACACTGACCATATCAGCTAGGATATCCCTATCAAAAATGATAATGCTCTCACGCCTCCTGTATTTCTTTACTAACCTGCCAGTTGTGATTCCCTCAACTTGGTTCCACGAGTTAAACACCCTAATCAGAGAGCTTATTTGGGATGGAGGCCGCAGACGCAACACGCTCCCTGTCCTCTGTAGGCCGGTGATCGAGGGGGGCCTCGGGTGCCAGATTTTGAATCCTATTACATGGCCTGTCAGTTGCAGTGGGTGGCCGGATGGCTGGCGGGGAGAGGATGCACGGAGGAGCTCACCGCTGGCAGGGGGAGTGGCAGAAATCAGATGCTGGTGTTCATGTTAGCCCGAACAGTGAAGTGCAAAGTAGAGAGTACATTACTGAAAACTGCATTAGAATGCTGGAAGAGATGCTCACGCAGAACGGGAATAGGTACACCATATTCCCAGGCCCTTCCATTACAGTGGCTGGTGCTTCATTCACGGATCTGGTCGAAAGGAATCAAATACCGACTGGGCAGTTCTTAACCTACCAACACCTGACTCACCGTATTAAAATAAACTGGGGAACGATTAATGCAGAACCAGAGACACACAATATTATACATATCCTCCTGACCATGGGCGAGGATACCCATCTGGTCGCAAAACTGTACAGGACCCAAAATGAGTGCACTCTGACCCCCCTCCAAGCCCTTCGTGAGAGATGGGAAAGGGCACTGGGTAATATTCTGACAGAGGACGAGTGGAAGAAAGCAATGGCTTACCCTAGAACAGTAACTAGGAACACACGTCTAAGATATATACAATTTAATTATTTGCACAGAACATATCTCACACCGCATAGACTAAACATCATCTATGGGGGAGACCCCAGATCATGCCCCAGATGCAACAAACTAGATGCAGACCTGGACCATATGCTATGGCACTGCCTGGATATCCGGCAGGCCTGGGAGAAGATACTGGGCGAACTTGAGAAATCACTAGGTGTCAAACTGCCGCAGACCCCAACGCTGTGCTTGCTGGGACTGCATTCGGGATTGGCGCTGGGTGCAGTAACTACCAGATTTCTGGACCTGGCATTGGCACTCTACAGGAGACAAATAACACTAAACTAGAAAGCTTCTAGCTCCCCCCCATTGGAAGTCTGGCGACGTGAAGTCACGAAATGGGCCAGAGCGGAACTTCAGGTCTTGGAGCGCGAAGAATTGAGGGGACTGCAGCAGAAACCCATTGACCCTTTATGGGCGGAAATATTAAGAGGATGGGAATCTCGAGATAGTGACGAGGAAACACAAGGAGAGTAGCCGAGATACCATCTGGCCAAGGGTAGTCAGGTAGACCAGAACACACAAACACGCACAACGAACTGAAGGGGAAGACTGGTAGACCTAGCACAGAGAGTAGGATAGCCAAGAAGGGCAGCAGCCACATGGGAGTGAGCGACACTATATAACTCTGATCAGGAGCCAGCCCAGGTACACACACACACCGTGCCAATAACCCCTGAGTAGACAGTTGAGATCAAACTTAACAAGAGAACTCCAGTCCCAGCTGACTAGTCCTTAACCCACCCTACTAGGAGCATTCACCTCAATTAACCACCAACATGTAAATAGTTATTAAGAATCTCTATTGAGAAGATGCATAGACCACGAATATGCTCATGCAAGTACTATCCACAGATTGGAACAGTACAACAACGGTTGGTAATAATTAATATGGACTATTGTACAAGTTATAATTGTATTAATAATGTATTAAAATAAAATGACAATAAAATATTGTTAAAAAAAAAAAAATGCCACTTACCGCCATCATCCTGCCGCTGTGGCGAATATCCGTTTGCCATATTATGACATGCACACACACACCAATCCGACAGAATTCTGCCACATACACAAATCCGCCAGCCCAAAGGTCAGTGCAAAAGTGGCGGTCCCAACACCCATACCGTTACGCCAGCAAAACAACACCCATCACATCATGACCCACGAATCACCACGGCGGACATTCAACGGAGGTCAACCATTGGCAGTACATACCGCCGTGCTCAGAATGGACACCCACATTACCCACAACCCTTTACGGATATAAATTATTGCCACCAGACTGACACCAAGACCACTGCGACAACTAGACACACACCACTTACACCCATTCATTCCTCACTCACCCTACATCACACACCCCAACACATTCCTCAACACACTCTCACCAACACACACCACACAACACCCATGTCCCCACAAAGGCACCCCTGTTTCACTGATGAGGAGTTAAGGGTCATGGTAGAGGAAATTGTCAGGGTAGAGCCACAGCTGTCTGGAGCACAGGTACAGCAGATAACCATTGCAAGGAAGATGGAGCTATGATGGTGAATCGTTGACAGGGTGAACACCGTGGGACAGCACCCAAGAACAAGGTACGACATCAGGAAGAGGTGGAATGACCTATGGGGGAAGGTACGTTCCATAGCAGCAAGGCACCAGCTCGCAATACAGAGGACTGGTGGTGGACCCCCACCTCCTCTCCCACAGCTCTCAGCATGGGAGGAGCAAGTCTTGGCATTACTGCATCCTGAGGGATTCACTGGATTAGCCGGAGGACTGGATACTGATAAGTCAATATTTACTACTTATCACCCCCCATACCTGCATGCCATCTCACAACCTCACCTTCACTCCCATCAATCCATCCTATCCCACATACTGCACCTACACATATGACTAACCCTAATGCCAAGCCCTGCATACTATACTAATGCATGGACAGCCCTCCCAGCACTGCATGGACACCCATCACAAAAGCATGACCGGCATAGGGAAACTAACAATCCCACAATACATCCCCATACACAAGCAAAAGGTGGCAGGGCAACACCAACGATAGGGGGGAAGCCAGGGATGTACAATATGTCACACACATGAAATATAATACATCACTTACATCCCCACAGGTACCCCCAGACAATGTCAGCGGAGGAGGTGCCACGACTATCCAGTTCCCCAACAGAAGATGCCCCCTGTGATGACAGTAACTCTGGAGTTATGGATATGGATGACCTACCTGGCCCATGAGGGACCACTGGACAGTCGGTCACCCACGCCCACTCACAGACCACCACAGAGCTTCCCCCTTCAGTATCCAACACCACAGCACCCACCCAGCGTACCCACACCTATGTCCCCAGGACATGTCAATCAGTAGTCTGCCCACCTCTACAGGGAGCCCAGGCCACACCTCACCCCCAAGACAATCAGGGACCTGGGGTCAGTGGCAGTGGGCACACCTTCCAGGGGACAGAGGCACAGGCCAACAGGGACACTGGGAGGACTGTTGTGCGCCAGGACCAGGGAACTGACTCTCCCGGTGGCACTCGCCAAGATTCTGGGAGCCTACCAACATTCCCAGGACACGATGGGCCAGATCCTTGACAACGTGCAGGAGAACAGTAGGCTGCAGGAGGGACAGTATCAGGGTATCAGGGAGGACCTGCAGGCCATTAACACCACCCTGATCTCCATAGCAGGGGTGCTGACAGACATGGACAACATCATGAGGGAGGCAACAGCACACCAGCAGGCCCCTACTACTACCCAGTCCATTAACTAGCCCTCCACTTCCACTAGTGGGCAGGAGGCCCTGCCACAGGACCCACAGGCCACCAGCATCCCTCCCCCTGCAGAAGGTGAACCACCCCACAAACTTTCCCTGTGACACAGTCAGAAGCCAGAGACACTTGCCAAGACCCCGGCCAGGAAATGAGACTCTCCTGATTGTCCCCCTTGTGTCACACTCAGTCACCTTGTCCACTATGAACTGCTGTTGCTCCCCTTCCAATGGCCCCTTGGACACTGCGCCTGTGCTACAAACAGTCTGGAACAATACCCTGGACTTTCCTCCACCATCACCCCATTCCATTGCACATTCCCCTCAATTTATGGAAACAGTCACATCCATTACAAATGAACTGTACACTATGAGAGCATAGAAATAATGACCTGTAGCTGGCTGTAGTCAGCACATCAGTACACAGTTGTTATATCACCAACATCTGTAAAATGACAAACCATAGGTGACAGTAAGTTGAGATAAAAGGAAGTTAATGCCATCATGCTTCAACCACACAGAATACACCAATAGTCATAAAACTGTGAAGTTGCTCTGTCTCACCTGTGTGTCACTGGACGTACTGACGGATAACTGATGTTCTGTTGTCCTAATCCTCATCCTTAGCCTCTTCATCCTCACTGTCCTCAGGGTCTACTGCCGCCACAGGGACATCTCCAGTCTCTTCCTCCTGCAGAAAAGGTATATGGCGTCTCAGGGCCAGGTCGTGCAACATGCAGCATGCCACTACTATCTGGCAGACCTTCTCGGATGAGTAGCAAAGGGATCCCACCTGTCAGATGGAGGCACCTGAACCTGGCCTTCAGGAGGCCGAAGGTCCTTTTGATTATCCGTCTAGTTCACCCAAGGGCCTCATTATAATGTTCCTCAGCCCTTGTCCTGGCATTCCTCACAGGGGTTAGCAGCCACGATAGGTTTGGGTCACCACACCACAGTCACCTGCAAGTATTGAAGGAGCACATTTAGCCTCACACAATCCTATGGGGTTAACACCAGAAGCCATACACTAACATACAGTGGGTGGGGACCAAGGCTCCCCTATTAGCCATACCCTGTGCGTCTGTAGTTAATCCATCACATTTGGGATGCTGCTATTCCTCAGAACAAAGGCATCATGCACCGACCCAGGATACTTAGCATTGATGTGGGAGATGTACTGGTTCGCCAGGCACACCATCTGCACATTCAGTGAGCGGAAACTCTTACGATTCCTGAACACCTGTTCATTCTGGCAGAAGGGAACAAATGCAATATGTGTCTCGTCAATCACCCCAATAATGTTGGGGATATGTCCCCTTGCATAGAATCCAGCCTTCACAGTGGCCAAATCTTCCACCTGGGGAAAGAAATGTAGCTGCACATGTGTTTTACCAGGGCAGACAAGACTCTTGCCAGCACAACTGAGAACATTGGCTGTGACATTCCTGCTGCCAAGCCCACTGTCACTTGGAAGGAACCAGTTGCCAAGAAATGGAGCACTGATAGCACTTGCACAAGAGGGGGGATCCCAGATGGATGACAGGTAGATGAGATCAGGTCTGCCTCCAAGTGGGCACACAGCTCTGTGATTATGGCCCTGTCCAGTCTACAGATGAGGATAATGTGCCTGTGTAGCTAAGTACACCATGGGTCTGTACATGGGGGTAGGTCTCCACCTCTTATTCATCTGTAGCGGTAGGTATCTAAGGGACACAAGTGTGAGTAGGCTGTCACAAGTGTGAGTCGGCTGTCACAATTGGAACAATGAAACCACAACTGCAGTCTACATGGTGCACTTATGTAATGGGACAGTGTTAATGGTGGGGTGTGCCAATCTAATCTGTGAAGCAGTTATTGTCGATAATACTGTTCCCCCACCCGAAATGGCAACCGCCCGTCCTGTATGTAGGGACAGGTGGAAGTGAGGTAATTCCGCTGACGTTGAGCGTCATGGAAGAAGGCGGTCTTGCACCGCCGTGCAATTCCTCATTGGCTAATATGGGGCTCTATGGAGTACAGTGGCCAATGGGGATATGCCCCGGTGGTGACGGTGTACACCACGGCGGATCTGATTCCTCACTTGTTTCCTGACCTTCAACAGGAGAACACCTAAACTGCGTGTGCGGCTGTGACCTCTGTCTGGAACCTACTATGGCCCGTGTGACCGCGGAAAGGGCCCCTGTATTCACTTCGGAGTTGTTCCCTTTGTGTGACGGTGATGTATATGCCAATAGTGGTGTTGGCGCAGTCACTGACCCAGTGTATCCTTTGTCTCTTCCCCCCTTTCTGTTCCTGTCCTTGTGTGCACTAGCATCATCTGGCGGAGGACGAGCACCGGCAACAGAGGGAGCTGCATCCCACAGAACGCAGAGTCCACTGATGCCGGGGGAACCAGTGGGACGAAGGGGAGCACCACGGCAGAGACTGAAGGTGACAACACAGACTCAGATAAGTCCTCCGACGGGAGCTCCCTTGTGGTGGCGAACACCTCTGTGACCACCCCAGCTGCAGGTACAGCCACCACCCCATACCAGCACTGCCCTCTCAGTAGCCCCTCAGTGAGTTGCCCGTGCTCGCTCACCCAGGAGGGTGGGCATCTCCTTCGCCCCAGGCACCTCAGGCCCTGCCCCAGTGAGCCCTGCTGCCCTGAGTGAGGAGGTTAATAACCTCCTGAGATCCATCTTTGTTAGGCAATCAACCATTGTGAATGCCATCCAGGGGCTGGCATCCCAGATGCAACAATGCAATGCATTCCTGGAGGGCCTTCACAGTGGATTGGTGGCCCAATAGAGATCGATTCAGGCTCTGGCCTCCTCTCTGATGGCAGCCATTGTTCCTGTTTCTACTGTTCCCCCTCCAACTACCACTTCCCACTCCCATTCTCCTCAACCCCAACCCATCCCAGGCACACATATAGACGTGCATGCACACAAAACAACACCCAAGAGTGGCACAGGCAAACACAAGCACCACACTTCATCACACAAGCACTCACGCAAACACCACACAGTTGCTGACACAACTTACACTGTTTCCCCCCTCCCCCTCCTCCACCTCCCTCCCAGTCATGTACACACTCACATCTGCATGCACTGCATCAACATCCACCACCAGCATCACCACACCAAGCAGCACACAGACCTCACTAGCAGATACTTCCACAACAACAACCATGCACGCGTCCCCTGTGTCCTCTCCCACCCTGTCTGTCCCCCCTCCTAAAGGACACAAACGCAAGCACTCACACACCATCCACCTCACATCAGCACACAGCCCATGCACCTGCACCCACATCCAGCAGACATACACCTCCTACAACCACTCCATCATCCTCCACTCCCATCACTCCTCCGTCTCCCACCGAACCGTCCCTTAAAAGCTTTTCCTTGCCCAACTTGACCTCTTACCTCCCCCCCCCCCCGTCCTGCCCGTATGGCAAGGGCACCAAAGACCCAGCCCATCACCTCACCCAAATAGTGCACAGCAGTGGTTCCCAACCTTTTGACTCCTGAGGACCCCCAATGAATCATTACTGGAAGCCGGGGACCCCCAGCAACTTGTACAATTTAATTTTCAAACATTAAAACAGTAATTCGCAAAAAATATAACAAGTACACACCAAATACTCAAATTACTAAAGATAAAATTATTTTATATTAAAAAATATGCAAAAATCGAAACATTTTATTGGGAAGGTTGGCGCTGCATCTCGGCAACTACCTTGTCAATGTTTAGTTTGATTTAGGAAAGGTGAATCCTCAGGTCAGATTCTACATTTCCGGAATGATTTCTGTTTTTATTTTTTAGGTATGCAAGATCTGAGAAAGCTTTTTCACATAAATAAGTGAAGGGGAAAGGAAGTAAACCATGAGGACTGCTCATCTCTCCCTAGCCTCTCTGTCACATGTACTTCATTTGTTTTATAGCACCTCTCATACCACTGTAGGGTGTCAGGGAACTTTACAGGGGACTACAAGGTGTAGGATTTACATGTCATCCACACTGGTAGGCATTTTCAAAGAGTGCTTGGTCCGGAGAAGCACAAATTTAGGATTCAGAACACAGCACAGTGATTAGCGATGACGTTAGCACAGTGCTTAATTTGTAAATAAAAACGTGCCTGTGCCCAAAGCCCTCATCCTAAACACACGACTGCTGCAATTAAATGTGAGTACACAGAATACTGAGGCAGCATAATCCTGAAGCCATCTCGGGACTCTTCAATCCATATAAAGCCACTCCCTGCCACTTCAGCTCACTTAGCAGCTTAGTACTTTCTCCCTTTGTGACAATTTTTCGTGTTTCCCTTCCTCAGTCTTTCCCATATGTGTCTTTTGCTCAAAGCATATGCTTGACGCAGAAGAATAAGCCCCGGCCCTCAAAAATGAATGCTGGTGCTCAGCACTGGAAACAACAAGCACAAATTAAGCACTGCGTTAGCAATAAGAATGTATTTCTACACAAGCAAACCTTTTTTAGTAGCATAAGGAAAATGAAAGATTAGGATAAAATCAACTTTCTAATTTGTGCCATGCGGTTTGCATGCAGCTCTTAAATGACAGTTCACAGCTCAATGTGCTAGATTACGATTATGAACTGCACAGTAACATAAGAATCTGTGACAAAAGCAGTAACCCACTGTGCCATGCACATAAAATACTGTTCTTTGCATGATACACATTCTTTGCAGCAGGCATATTAACCATCTGCACTACCTTTGAATCAAAACTGCCACTGCGCAAAACTCCCATCTCTCTCCAGCAGATACATTAATCACTTGAGTTAGCTTGACGCTTTTATTTTTGCAGTACAAGGAGCTTTGCAGTGCGTTTAAAACTGCTCAACAAAGGAAGTAATAAATATGAAAACACACACGCACATGTTTGTCAGAGGCCCCAGCTGGAGAAGGGCCTTCCTCCCAGCCCAGGCCTGCAGACCCCCTAGGAATGTGTCACGGACCCCTGGGGGTCCGTGGACCACAGGTTGGGAACCACTGGTCCACAGGAACAGTGGTGGCACCATCTACTCATGGTGGTAAGGATACCATACCTCCAGGCAAGAGGGGGTAGGGGTCTGCATCTCCAGGCAAGAGGGGGTAGGGGTCTGCATCTCCAGGCAAGAAGGGGAAGGAGTCTGCACCTCCATTCAAGAAGGGGAAGGAGCCTGCACCTCCACCGAAGAAGGGTAAGGAGCCTGCACCGCCACCCAAGAAGGGGAAGAAGCCTGCACCGCCACCCAAGAAGGGGAAGGAGCCAGCACCTCCATCCAAGAAGGGGAAGAAGCCATCCACTCCTGCCAGGAAGGTTAAGGAATCCACACCCCATGAAATGGAGGAGACGAAGCCCTTTACTCCAGTGGAGGCTGTCAGGGTGACACCTCCACCACCACCAGTGGTCATGGGCCCCCACCGCCAGCTGAGGAAGTGCAGCCATCACCACCTGCAGAGGCGGCCCAGGAGGCACCTCCATCCGCCACCACACTGCCGCCATCACAAACTGCAGAGGCTACCCAGGAGGTACCTCCTTCTGCCACCACACTGCAGACATCACCAACTGCAGAGGCCCAGGAGGCACCTCCATCCGCCACCACACTGCAGCCATCACCAACTGCAGAGGCTGCCCAGGAGGCACCTCCATCCACCACCACACTGCAGCCATCACCACCAGCGGACGCCGTGTAGGCCATCCTCAAGGGGCTGCTGTACGAAGGCCCCCTCCAGAACCAGTGTGGAAGTCACCCAACTGACAGGCTGCAGCCTTGCACCCCCTAGGACAGAACAATAGGCATGTTGCCCCCTCCAGAACTAGTACGGAAGTCACCCACCTGAGAGACTGGCCTTTCACGCCCCAGGACAGAGCAATGGACATGGAGCCCCCTCTAGAACCAGTGGGCTTGTTCCCGCATCCGGCTGAGGTGCCCCCCTTCCCCTGAGGTGGCTGCCCATTTGGGCCTTAGACTATGCCCTGGGGCCATGTAGGCCCTTTGAACATTGGACTGGGCAGTGTCCCTTTGTGTACATGTCTATGTCTGTTTCATTGAAAAATCGATAATTTTTTAGATGTTGATTTGAATATAATCACTTTTGTGCATCTCGGTTGTCCTTGCGTTATTCTGCCCGTGTATCGGGTGCAAATTGTTTTTCGTGTGCAGCTGGTTGTGTGTATGGTGTGTGTGTGTGTGTATGGTGTGTGTGTGTGTGTGTATGGTGTGTGTCGGGAGTGTCTTGTGCATGTGTGTGTGTCACCCTCGTTTTCCTCCCTCCCTCCCTTGTGTGCTAGGTGGCTGTACTCACCGTCAACATCTTCGTTGGCGTTGGTGTTCCCGGTGGAGCATAATGTAGAAGATCATCCGCAAAACTTGCAGTTCAGGTTCCATGGAGTCGTTATTCTTCCCTGTGTCTCCCAAGGTGAGTCTTTTCTCTTCAGTGATGTGTTTACCGCCAGGCTTTTGAAGCCATTGGTACCGCCACGGAAAAGGTGGCGGTTTGCAGTATCTTAATATGGTGGGCGGTACTTTGTCGCCTGCCTGGCTGTTGGCGGCTACCACCGTAGTAAGTGTTGTTTCTGCCCTGTTGGTTGGTGTGGTACATTGGCTGTCTATGGGAGTTATCACCGCCATGGTCATAATTTGGCAGTAATTACCGCCAGCCTGTTGGCAGTGTTACCGCAACTTTATCACTCACCAACAGGGTCGTAATGAGGGCCAAAGTTCTTGGTTATCAAAACCTACTAGAGGCTTTCATAAGTGTAGTCATTGTAACATGTGCAGATGGGCAGTTGATAACACACCTGCACATTTATACTTGTTTTGCACCAAATTTGCATCATTTTTTTAACGCAAATTCAGTGCAAAACTAACTCCATATTTATACTCTGGCGCTAGACCCGTCCAGCGTCAAAGTTATGGAGTTAAAGTCCTTTTTTGGACGTGGAAACCTACCTTGCGTCAATGAGATGCAAGGTAGGCGTTCCTGTGCACAAAATGACTCTTATGGCCTTAGACCATATTTATCCCCCGTGCTAAATCACGCACGGGGGGAGGAGGGGTCAAGTAATGGTGCAAAGCTTGCTTTGCACCATTATTTAACACCTGGGTCAGGGCAGGCGTTAGGGGACATGGTGGAACACCATGGAATAAGCCCACAGGTGCCCTCCCCAGGCCCCAGGAACATCCTCAACCACACCAGAGGGACAGCGGAGGATGGGCGACCCCATCCCAGGTAAGTATAGGTAAGTACAGGTAAGTATTTATTTTTTAAGTGCCACTGGGGGCCCTGAAATGGGCCCCCTACATGGCACTGGGTGCAATGGCCATGACCAGGGGAACCTGGTCCCCTGGGCTGGCCAGTGGGGTGGTGGGCATGAGTCCTGTCTTTTCTAAGACAGGAGTCATGTGGTATGGATGGTTTTGCACCAGAAAATGACGCTAGGCTAGTTAGAGTCATTTTTTTCCCTCTAACCTGCCTAAAGTCATTTTTTGGTGCAAAACCCCCTTCTCCCATACTGCCTCCCCCACCAGGCTAAAGTCATTTTTTTACGCTAGCCTACCCCTTGCACCATTCCATAAATATGGTGCCCGGCTGGCACTCAAGAATGGTGCAAGTAGGTGCAAAATGTTTTGATGCAAAACTGCGTTAGTGCAATTTTGCACCAAAAAGTATAAATATACCCCTTAGGGACTGACTTAGAGTTTGGCGGAGGAGGTAACTCCATCACAAATGTGACGGATATCCCGTCCACCATAATACAATTCCATTATAGCCTATGGAACTATTCATAAGGCAGACGGGATATCCATCACTTTTTGTGATGAAGCAACCCCTCGGACAAACTCTAAATCAAGCCCTTCGTTTCTGTTTTGGCAAAACAGGCAATTTTACCATTTCCACACATAATGACTGTGGTACATTTTATGTGGTTTATGTAATAATCTGTAACTGTAAAAGGGTCTATTTTGGGAGTACGATCATACCATTTCGGGACCGTATTTATGAATACTTTAGAACACTTAAACAGTATGATGAGAAGTATCTTACTGTCTAGCATGTCATGAAATGTGACGCCCAGAGTACTAAGCTGTGTTTTAAGGGGCATATTTATACTCCGTTTGCACCGATTGTGCGTCAAAAAAGTTGACGCACAATCAGCGCAAACATTGCCCCATATTTAAACTCTGACGCCCGAGCCCGCAGACAACAAAAATCCACCGTGTGCGTCATTTTTTGGATGCGGCAACCCGCCCTGCGTTAATGATATGCAGGGTAGGCGTTCCCGTCCAAAAAACGACGCACGCGGCCGTGCGTCGTATTTATGCTTCTGGGCAAAAATGAATCTCGGCCGGGAGGCGGAGCAAAAAAATGACGCAAAGCCCGATTTGCGTCAAAATTTAACGCCTGGGTCAGGGCAGGCGTTAAAATGGGGCAAACACACCTGTATTTAATCAGAACACACAGAACAAACAGCAGAGCAGCAACAGGGAGACATGGAGGTGATCTATATCCAGCGTGCACGTAGACGCAGAGCCCAGCAGCAACAACAGCAGCTACCAAAACACCAGCAGGGACCCCAAAGGCAGCGCAGAAGGCAGGAGAGGATATTCCGCCCAAGAACAACCCTGCATGGCCTCAGGGAACACGACATCATCCAGAGGTACCGGTTGAACTGGCAGGCCATTCAGCAGCTGCTGCAAAACATTGAACCGCAGTTGGCCCCCACTTTAGTGACACCCCGCACTATCCCAACAGAAACAAAGCTGCTTGCCGTACTTCACCTGCTGGCAAGTGGCTCGTTTCAAACATCTGGTGTCCTGGTTGGCGGAATATCACAACCATCATTCTCTGCATTTCTGCCAAAAGTACTGGATGCCATCATTCGCCTGACACCCCTCCATATCTGCTTCCCTAACACACTGCAGAAGCAGCAGGAAACAAAACAGGGGTTCTACGCCATCAGTGGCTTCCCACACGTCCTTGGTGCAATTGACTGCACACACGTACGCCTTGTGCCACCTGCTGCAACAGAACACCTCTACCGCAACAGGAAGCACACACATTCAATCAACGTGCAGGCCATAGTCGATCACCAGGGATTGATCACCAACATCGTGGCTAAATATCCTGGGAGTGTACATGACTCATTCATCTTCCGTCACTGCAACATCAACCAACACTTACAGGATGGACGGTATGGCAATGGACTACTTGTTGGTAAGTACAAAAACCTACTTATATACACACTGCACAGCAACCCTCTAGGACACACATCACATACACCACAACAGCAACATCTAGACAGGAACACACTGAGATCCTTACATCACTAGCCATGTTTCTTAAGTCACCATTGAACCTGTCACACATTGGAATTTACTGTACAGCCTAATGTGAAGACATTAAAGAGTGTGGTTGCCTAAATGTCACCTTGCAAATTGTAAGTGTCACAATAACCTTTACATTAATACATTGCATAAGTTTCAAGGGATGGGATGTACAGGGTACTTTGATATGAACGTGTTAACAACACTTCCAAATTTAAATGTGCATGGAACTATCATCTCACCCTCAGTGAAGACACACGGACACCTGTATTACAAGTCACAATGCTAGGGAGGGCACACTCTACTGCAAATCCCAAAACATACTGCTGACAAACGGTTAGCAGACAAACACTTGCTCAGCCAAAAAAAAACACAATGCAGATGGTATAGCCTACAAGTATAGGATGTCACATTAATACACAAAAGAGTCACAGACAACACAAGACAACTACTGCCATTAAAGGTCTTTTCAATAGTGCCAGCTACATCTACATGATCCCATTCTGTGTTTTTCTTTCAGCTGATCAGGGGTATGGCATCCGGCCATGGCTAATGACACCATTTGGGAACCCGACTACTGCTGCAGAGCGGGCATACAACGATGCCCATTAGAGGACACGCAGCATTGTCGAGCGCACCTTTGGGATCCTAAAGTCAAGGTTCCGCTGCCTTGACATCACTGGCGGTAGCCTACTATATTCCCCCGAGATGGTCTGTAGGATCATACTCACTTGTGCCATATTGCACAACATTTGTGTAAAAAGGAACATTCCCCTCCTGGAACCAGACCCATACATGCCTGAAGACGACGAAGAGGAGGATGCTGGCCTGCAACAGGAGGGGGAACAACCAAACACGGCTGCTGGAGTGCGTAGGCGCCAACACATTGTAAATAATTTATTTTCATAATTATCACTATCACCACTTAATGCACTATTGTAAATAAACACTGATAACAAACACCACATCATGGTTTGGCCTATTCTTTTCTGCCCACCTTTAGCTTGAAATAGCTGAAGAAGAATGTCGTCTCATTTAGCAATAATGATATAACAATCATGACACTAAAAAATACACAACAAATGTAATGGCCACCTTACAATGGTCAAATACACACACCATGTAAATGACAGACATCCTGTACAGTTCACCTTTGAAGAGCAATAGCGGAGGACCACACATATGACTCACATACATGTAGTAAACATGGATCATCGCAGCAGATGGCACACAACTAAAACACCATCACTCAACTAGGGGAAAACAGGCCTCATACATCAGGCAGTTCACATGCTAATGCTTCAGGAACAGGAATGTAGTACTAGACTCTTGCCAACAGTAATTCCAACTACTTACTATCATTGCAATGACTATCTGTCACTAGAGTTACACATAAGCAGAACATACACAGCACAAGTGCTACACCTATGACAAGCATCCAGCACATCACATCCCATCTACATGTCAGCCCTTTTCTAAAAACATTACACACACTTGCAGCTGCTCACACCCCACCTGTCTGAAGAGGTCCCTGGAATGCCGATTTGTGTACACTGAGATTCCCTCATCTACACACACACACTCACAAGAGTCATCCAGTGTGCCACACCCTTTACTATGCCTACCATTGTCATACTACCATCTCACTGCATGGAACTCAGCTCATATAATACACTGCCTTGGAGTTTATAAGGCCTGGTATCACCTGTAGATTGATTCTTCTGTGAAAGGTACTGTAGGCTATTTATCAGCAAATCCCATCTGACAGGACTAGTGAGACACAGATGGAGGCCACACCTGTGATCCCCTCCATGCACACCACCCAAATGTACATGCCCCATCCCTGCAGATGCCTCCTACTGCATACATGTTTGAATGTGAGCTATTACATCATTACGCTTTGACACAAATGTTGCAGTTGAAAACTTTATTAGGGTTCATGTGTCACCTTCAAAGCAACACAGGTCATACACAGTGTGACATCTCAACTGTCTAATGCTCCCTCTGACCAGTCCTAGTCAGAACACGTGATCATGTAATTACTGAAAGAGCTTGCTCCTGATTGACCCAGCATCCTGTCAGCCTGACTGGCACCTGTCCGTGGGTCACTCTACAGATACCTGGGGTCCACCTATGGACCACACGTGCTGTCCAAAACCTTTTGTACCTCAGACACTAATTTGTCATTAGCCTCATCAATGTATACTCAAATACATAGTAGTGCATCATCTGACTGTCATTTGCATCTGATTTGTGACAGTGCCCATAAATAGCCAAATCTTGGCCCTTCCGTTGTCTGACCTTCTTTAATGCCTAAACTACAAAGTGTGACAGTGGACCAGGACCATAGTGTCTGATGGTGTAAATGGCCTCCATCAAAGCCAGCAACCTCAGATAATGTCCATGAAAAGGTTACACATATGAGGACCCTGACTGTTCAAAACGCTGAGTAACACTTTTTCAAATGATAAAGATGAGTCGTGTGTTGAATACCAGCCATTTACTTCTGCACAGAGGCTATGATGTTTCATGATACATTCCCATCCACAGAGGCCAACTGGAGTAGAAATGTTGCAATGACATGCCAGATCCAGACACCTGAGACATTCTCTCACTCAGCACACCAAGGTTGCCCATTCGAAAGTCTCATTACACGTGTTCAGTGACAGGGTGGGACCATCCATGTGTAGGTGACCATGTCCTCAATGGCTTCTCTCCATTTTTGCTACAAACAATGCCCAATTGAAACAAGATTAGCTGCCACTAACTCATGAGGAGACCTGGAAGTTACAGTGACAACATACACCCTGACAGTTGATAGTGGATCAATATTAGACCACACATATAAACATGTACCATCCAATCAACAAAATATTTGCAAGCAGCCGATCACAGTAGTGTCCCAGTTGTAACCTAGCAGGAAGAATGAAACATGCCACTAAACCAGGTAATGCATAAAGGGCCACATACATCAACAACCTATTTGTCATCAGCACATGAGGAACGTTGAGATTTAGCTACAAATATCAATGCAAAATGGTATGTCAGATTTCTCCAAAGAATCAATAGGGCAAACGTCAAATGGGCAAATGGGATTACAGAATGGCAAACAGTGAATCATACCCTATTTGCTTCCATGAGCCTGCTGCTGCAGGTTTAACATTACTGAATTTGGGAAACCCTTGGATAAATTAGCAAGTCTGGAAGAGCAAACCCTAGGGTGCTGGGGGCCTAAGTCCACCTCTACCGCCCCCCAAATATACATTATATATGCACATGTGAAGCACACACATGCATAAGGCGCATGTGTGGCCTACATGTCAAAAGTAAAACACATATAAGATACATAAACTCGTAATTAGGACATGGTTACCACCTTAAAAAGTGTAGGCGACAATTGCACTACCTATTTGGCCTATATATAATTTTGATTACCGTGATAAATGTGGACACATTTTTGCTAAGGAATACATCCTGGTATCCCATTCATATTTTGAAATTAGCCATCAGCAATTACCCACATATGTGTACAATTATGAGTAATAACCATTCTGAGCAATCATTACTATTGCACTGTGAATACCTTCTATACATCCTATAAGGGACATTTGCCATAGCTAACCCCAAATGTGTATCACTTAGCACCGTTTGGTCATGACAAAATTATTTTCACAATTTGACAAATTAAAGACATATCTGTCATAATGCGTCATATTTCCACGCATACAGCTTGTGCGTCATAATTTTTGACGCATAGGAGTGCACATAATGCTGAGTCAAAAAAAAATGAAAAATAGATATACTATCCAGCATTACATGTCCTCCATTTTTATCCGTAATGCGTCATATTTCCACGCATACAGCTTGTGCGTCATAATTTTTGACGTACAGGAGTGCAGATAATGCTGAGTCAAAAAAATCAAATACAAATAAATATATTACTAACCAGCATTACATGGCCACCATTTTTTTCTATAATGCGTCATATTTCCACGCATACAGCTTGTGCGTCATCATTTTTGACGTACAGGAGTGCAGATAATGCAGAGTCAAAAAAATCAAATACAAATAAATATATTACTAACCAGCATTACATGGCCACCATTTTTTTCTATAATGCGTCATATTTCCACGCATACAGCTTGTGTGTCATAATTTTTGACGCACAGGAGTGCAGATAATGCAGAGTCAAAAATAATTTTCATATTTGGATATCATATTTGCCAGCGGCTTAATTTTCAACTCTAGAACTGTAAAATAAGCCTCAAACAAATATAAGGGAAAAATGATGAAAATTTGTTTGACTCTGCATTATGTGCACTCCTATGCGTCAAAAAATATGACGCACCATCTGTATGCGTGAAAAAATGACGCATATCGGGAAAAAAACGGCGGCCATTTTATGCAGGATGTGATGTAATAGGATATCCTGTTTACAGAATCTGTACTGTGGGTGTACTTTCACTTTCACTTTGCAGTCTCAGATTATTCTAGACTGTGTGGAAAGTGTTGTCCTGTGTTTTAGTGCTTTTGTGTCCAGTGTACCTTCTCAATTGTGCTTTTGTCATCATTGTCTTGTTGTTGAATACTGTCTGTATTGTATTATTTTGTCAAGTCCAGTGTTTCTTTTATTGTTTGTGGGAGTCTGTTGTGGGTAGTGTAATTTAGGGGTTAGTTGGGCTCTTCTTCTTAAGTTTTCTTTGTTTTTCACTACTCTACCTTTCCCCATTTCCCCCTTTTTCTTTTTCTCCAACTTTTTCCACTTTGTCAGTACTGACATGTCTGGTAGGCCACGGCTTGCCAGGATGGGTGAGGAGGAATTGGGGAGATTTATATGGCTTGTTTGCCATTTCCTCCCACTCATGCTGGAGGCTGGGGGTCGTGTGATACAGGGGTATCACACGGAGGCCCGTGAAGTCCGGTGGGGGAAGGTGCGCCATCACTTGGTCCATGTCTATGGTAGCCTGAGGAATGAACATTAACTTAAGCACCGCTGGGCTGATCTGATATCCAGGGAGCAAGATCTGCTGGACCACCTGGGAATCAGGATTGGTGGCCATGTTGGTGAGTACACATCAATTACATGTGCACAATTGAAAGCTGTGTGGCGACATGTGATGATTGTTACCCAATCTGCCAGATAAGTAGATGACTGTGAGTAATGCTAGGGAAACCTACTGGGTAATTGTTGCACAATGTGAAGGAAGACAAATGCTAGCAGTCAGGTAGCTCATGTTTTCTACACATACCGGTTGCCTGTAGCAGTATGTAATGTAGAGCTGCCTTTGTGTCAGACAAGCAACACGTTAATGACTCAATTTGAACTCTACAGGTCACAATAGCCAGTGAAAAATGGATGTTGAAACATCATACCTACATATGTAGACGCCATAGCTAGACTGACATTTGTAAACCCAATATGATGCTATAAATGAGTGCTGCCTTCACGTCAATTGAAGTTAGCTATGTTGTCCACACATATGTCACATGTGTGTCTGGTTGGTGTGTGGAGAAAATGACCACATAGGCTGTTTGAGTTTGAGGGGTCATGCAGTCCTCAAGTAACCAGCTTTTGGATGTCTCTCTTGGATGCACATGATGAGATGAATGCACCCCTATATTGTTGGGGTATACTAATGGAGGTGCATCTTTGACACCACATGACGGTCCAGGCCACTGCATGTGTGTAATAGGGTGTGTATCTGTAGCAGGGGACTCATCCAATGTAAATGTTGCTCAAGAATTATTCCATGCAGTATGAGCATGTGTGAAAGTGTTTCATTACGCATGTCATATTCTCACATTGTCTTTGTAATTGCAATTGTTTGTCAGT
Organism: Pleurodeles waltl; assembly: GCF_031143425.1. Lineage (NCBI taxonomy): Eukaryota > Metazoa > Chordata > Amphibia > Caudata > Salamandridae > Pleurodeles > Pleurodeles waltl. The sequence continues at coordinate 1,225,392,885 of NC_090440.1, read as the reverse complement.
GCACGGATTCTGAGTATATTCTTCCTTCCATGCTTTGCAGGTGGACCTGCACCGTACACAGTGGGAGAGGTGGCTCATTTTGCGGACCCCGACACCTACAGTGAGTGTTGCATGTGTGCTATTTTTATTGTTTGCTGGTGATGCATGATGGACTACTGTGTGTTCAACAGAATTCAAGGTTTGATGTGCTACCCATTCATTAGTATTGTTCCATTAGTGGGATTTCAAATATCACTTCAGTTTGAGTAGACCTATGCTTATCCATTTCTCAGATTTTGGGTCTGTAGGCCATTCCAGTAGGGCCCGCTATGGGGAATGGGGTGAGTCATGTGGAATACACTGGTTAATGTAAGAGTTGCTCTGGGACTTGTCTCGGACTGAGTCTGCATTTCAGACTGACATTCTCCCAGATAGCTTCTGCAAAAGGCTTGTCTGAAATATGCTGCTTCCCTAGTTAACGATGGACTGAGTACACTGTAGTTTGGATCTTCCGGGGGCATGTACTTCCACAAGTTGAACTAGAAGTGTGTGGGACTAGAGTGCAATGACCTAGGTGTACATTCTACTCATGATCATGGGTGTTCTTGCTCCTCTGTGTGTGTGGTAAAATATGCCTCACTGGTAGTATGTGATGTTGGCCTAAGTCAGTACATTTTGACATGTGTGGACCTTGGATAGGACAAGGTTTAGCTGACTCCAATTTGTTGCTAGGCCTTCACTGGTGTTGTGTGTGGAGGCAAATACTTGTTGACCTTTTTAGACAATCCTGGGTGTGCATTGAATATGGGACTGTTGGTTGTTCTTCCCACCCCACCCTCAAAGACTGCCATGTGTTTGGGAATAGGGTACCTAGGACTGTAGCAACCAGTATGTTACACATACTTGTGACCATTTGCAACTTTGTTTTGAACCTAGTGAACACACTCGGTTATGGCACATGAGTTCTATACTAGCAAAAAACAATTACAAATGGCAGATATTGAGGGTTGTGATTGTTATCACATAGACTGACATATGTAGTGAAGGCAGTAGGCGGAGGAGGTGCAGCCATAATGTCAGCTGCATTACCAATTATTTGGATGAGAAGTTTAGGCTGATGTCACCCATCATGTAGAGACATGAATATGCTAGGTGTGAGATGCCCTTGTGTATGCAGGCTTCCCATGTACTTCCTCTGAGACTTTCAATGATCTATGTGGTGAAAATAGCTGTTACAACTACAGTAAAAGTAATGTCCAATTGACCCATTGTGCTATTCCACCCAATGCATTTCCTATGGTAAATAGTTGCCCTTTCTCTTCACAGCTGCAAACATGAGTGCCACACAGAGGCAGGATTTTGAAAGGCGGGCAATGAGATACCGGCACATCCTACAGGTGCAGTCGGGGTTCCAACGCATGGCCCGAAAATACCAAGCGGATCGGGCCTCCGGAGCATGGTGGGCCTCACCAAAGGGTGGCCCAACGTTGCCCACTACAGCCACCACCACCACATCCACCAGTTCTCCCCAAGTGGCCCCAGCAACGGCGGGGACAGTTGACCCTGCCTCTGCAGCACGACCTGGACCCAGCAATTTCAGAGCTGCAGGACAGTCCAGTGGGCTACCAACAACTCCCACACCGAGCACCTCTGCTAGCACACAGACAGCAGCAGCCCCTCCTATTGACCCTGCGGCATTCCAGGCTTTAGACAGGAAAATGGACAAGTTAATTCGTAAGGTAGACAAGCTGAGCCAGGATGTGGCGTACATTAAGAAGCGGGTTAGGTCCATCAGGCGGACCCTACGGAGGGCCAACCTCTAGGAGTTAACTGATTCTTTTAAATTTATCCCTCCCCTCTCTCCTCTTTCCTTTTTGTCATGATAGTTGGGTTTTGGGGATTAGTGTTAGGTTAGTATAGGTTGTTAGCTTAGTTAGTGTTAGGGAGGAGGGTGGGGGGTCCTTATTCTTTCTATTTTTAATTTTTGTGTGGGTGGGTGGGGGTCAATGTTGGGATTCCTGTCTGTTTAGAAAAAAAATAATAATAATTTTTATAATAAAAAAAATATATGATTGTTTAGGATAGTATAGTATGTGTGTAGGTTAGTATGTGGTGTCCTGTCTCATAATGGTGGGTGGGGGGTTGATGTTTAGATCGATTCGTTATATGTGTAGAGTAAGTTTAGATTAGGTTAGTTAGGGACAGTTGTGGGTTAGGAGTAGTCAGGTTAGATTAGTGTAGGTATGACTTTTCCCTTAGTTGCCTCTGGTGTGAATACATATGAATAAACATATAGTTAACCCTTTGCATTATGTGTTAACTGCTACTTGATCATGGCCTTGACATCAGTGTAGGTGATTGTTTTTCTATGACATGTGGGTCCTATGCTACACACCGAAGAAAATAGAGGTTTAAAATGGCAGCTACCCCTGTGCTAACTTGGTAAGTATCCACCATTTGATAGACCCACCATTAGTAGTTTACATGGATCACCAAGGATTTGTGTTGATGAGTAGGTATTCTACATCGCAAAGTGTGCTTCCAGACTTGGTATTGTGGGTAATTTATTAGGTCGGACTGCAGTGTGATGTTCAGGGACATCTTTGTAGATGAGGTGTTAACACTCTTGTCTTGTTGTCTTCATTGCTGACATAGATCATGTGTGCAAAAATTCAGCATGACTTCCCTTCATGGAAGTATACTCAGAAAGGGTGATTGATGCTGGGTTTAGTTGTGTTTGCTTAGATTATACTGCATAATTTCATGTTTTAGTATTGCATGGTGCCTACATTTATCAGCCACCATTAGTTGACTTGGATTGCTATAGTAGGAGCATTATTCTGTCCAACACAGCATAATTGTGTGTGGTTTGTCCCTTCATCAGTTATTCTCCTCAGGATGGTCAGGCTATGATGCAATCCTGGCCACTGCACAGATGTATCAGACTACATGATGTCAAGACAATTTTATTGACAAGCTACATGGTTGTCACACAGGCACTTTAGAGTTATCTACTGCACAGTTGATGTGTCAGATAACACAGAGACATATTAGGTGTGCAAGTGCTATTTATTGATAGGTGCTGTAGTGCAAAATGTACATTGTCCATGTTTGCTGAGTCCGTTCTGGTGCATTCTTACATGGTGATCCTACAGAAGGGGTGTGGATGATGCTCCTGACATGCTGGGGTGATGTAACAGACAGTGCAGAGGGACAGGATTTGCCGATTAGTAGGAGAGAGACATTCACTGGCAATGCTGTCAAGTCATACATTGGTTAGCAGAACAGTCATTGAGTATAGTTGTAGTGAGACTGGCAATTGACAAAACGTAGGACATTGGTCAAAGTAGGCCATGGTGCAGGGACTAGTGCTTCCGGGTACTCTTCCGTGTGAATGTGATCTGTTCCATGTCTTCTTCTTCTGATGTGTGTGTTGCCTGCTTTGTCCTTGTTGTTGTTGGTTGTGAAGGGGCAACACACACCTCAGTGTTAGAAGACGTGGAGTCAGACATCCCGGTGGCTGCTCCCTGTGAAGTTCTTAAGGGCAGTACTGCAGCAAGGAGGGCCTGCTGGTTTTTGAGAATAGCAGCTACATCACGATGGTAGGCAGCCAGGTCAGCCCTGAGGGAGTCATGATTGCATTCGTGCATGCAGTGGAAAGTTTGGGGTGCGAGGTGTTGTGGCAACTCCCTTACTGCAGTGATGAATTCCTTTATAGTTTCTTGTAGTCCTTGCAGTATGGATGTTAGGGCTTGCATAGCTGCTGCCTGATCTGCAGATGACATCATGCACGAGCACACCCCCTCAAGGCTGGCTGCCATATTTTGCATCCTCACCCGCACCTCCTTGACCAGCTCCCGCTGTACTCCAACTACAGTTCTTTCAAAGCTGGTGCCAGTGTCGTCAGAGTCCTCAGCTGTGTAGGAGCTGGCAGGTCTTGCAATTGGGGTGGTGGGTGGTTCTTCTGTGATGGCTGCTTGTTCTGTGCTCCTCCTTGTGACTGAAGGTGGGGTCTGGAGGGTTTCAAGGACCTTTTGGATGGTCTCCTGGGGAATGTTTATGGGCTCGTCATCCATGTCATCAGGGAAATCAGGGACAGGCATATCGGCAGGAGATCCATGTTCCTCTGCAATGAAACAGGGTACAATTAGTGTGTCTGTGTTGTGACAATTCTGCCGTAACATGCAAGCCTTTGGATGAATTTACTTTGTGATCTTGTTTGCTATTGGTATCTACTGTCCTTCATATGGGCATTGTTATAGGCCTATGGCCCACCTGTGTGTCACATGTATGATATAGAGTTATCAGACTTGTCTGCCTAATCGCCTCTAGGTGTTGCTTTGTACCAATTAGGGAATAGCCATCTTTTTGTCCTACTCGACCCTCCGTGTATATCTATTCTTATGGTGAGACCTTTCACTGGCAATGGGTGTTGTGATTGCCCTGGCAGCACACTTGCCTCTCAGGACCCGCCCCAATCCCTGATTGTTCACATTGACTTAATTCTAATTGACATGTGGCATATCCTATGCATGGCAATGTTACGATGTGATATGGATGTAGACATTGTTAATGTGTCCAGCTGATGTTGGGTAATGTGTGTTTAATTGGATTGCCCTGTTTATAGTATCAATGTCCTATTTGGTCCTCTGACTGGGCAGGTGTATTTCAGTGACCAGTTGCATGTGTCCCCTCCTCAATGCTGTTGTCTGAGCAGTATGACATTTGTGATATTTCCTTGTTAGCCAGGCACGTGAAGGACCCTGACATATGCAGCATGTGTGTGTCCTTAGTGCTGTGTGGCTCCTATTGCTGTTTACTTTGGCTGATGTATGTGACAACTATGGGCATTGACATATGAGTGTACTGGTGCCTTTGTCTTGTTTCTAGAGATTGTTGCAGATGTCATCCTCACCCCCTAATTTAGGTATGTATGTTCCATGGGAGGTTACTGCCATTGGCTACTATAGCTGCACAGAGATCAGAGGTGTTAGTGTCAACTGTTGTTGCAATTGTTGTTTTGGCTACTGGATTACTGATAGGGACCTAGTTGATGTAGGAGATATTTTGGCTGACGAGTGCCAGGATGTAAGTTTGACGTAGTGGCATTCCCAGCTGTCGAGGCTTTCCCTTAGCTCCATTGTTGTCATGACAGGATGCCCCCATGGGACTGTTGTTGGTGTTGTGTAATGTCGTGCCCCAGCTTCTGTCTGTGCAGGGCATGCCCCCCTGCCGTGCCCCTTTACCCATGCCACTCCATATATATGCTGACTTACATGCAATGTGTAGTGGTATTTCCCCCCTACTTACAGTCCACATTATTGCATTATAATTCCCAATGCGACTTACCCTGCATGTGCGTTGTCTCGTGGTAGTCTGCGCTGTCCTGTCCTTGAATCCCTGTGACGATCTCCTCAGGGATGACGGCTGCGACCATCTCCTCCATGTGGTCCAGGGCCTCCTGGTGTGCTGGACTCCCCCCTCCAGTCTGCAGTGCTGCCTTCCTGTTCCTGGCCATTTTTTCCTTTGTCCTACGTTTGCAGTCATGCCAGCGTTTCTTACACTCGGTGACTGTTCTGCGTACTTCAGCCACACTGTTGATCTTGTCAACAATTTGTTGCCATATGGCCTCTCTCCTGCTGATTGGCAACTTAGAGGTGATGAACAGTTGGTGCTGGTGTTCCGTCACCTCTTTAACCAGGATTTCCTGCACCTCTGCACTGAAGCGACATTTTCTTTTTTTTCTATATATGTCCTGGTTCCTGTATGGATCATAAAGGCTGGTTCCTGGTCTGCTGTCATCTTCCTGGGGTCTGTAGTGGCATCTAGGATCCATTTTGGCTCTCCTCTGCTGATAGGGCAGTGTTCGCGGGTATTTTTGACGCTATTGCGTAAAAAAAAACGTCACTTTCCGGGTTGCGCTGTCGTAAATTGACCAACAGTCATTTACGTCGCGTTAACGTCGTTTTCCTTTACGACTTGACGCCGCGATGTGCGTCAAAAAAAATGACTCCCATCTGTTGGTTGCGCCGCAGTGCGTCAAAGTATAAATTTGACGCCCGCACGGCGCATCGAAATGGCGTTAGCCGGCGGTAAAATGTTTGACGCAAAACTGCGCCGGCGCAGCTTTGCATCAAAAAGTATAAATATGGCCCTAAGTTTCATGGAAATGACCATATAACAAATGAAGTACGAGGTGGAAACCTGGAATTGAAACTAAGACCTAGAGATGCAACATGGAAAATTAGGCTTAGAATAGTAGAACAGGGTTTAAATATTGAGAATGAGTTAAAAATGTTTCTGGGTCACTTATGTATTATATGAACTGTAGGATTCTTTCAATAACTGCTGAGTCCTACCTGTCTGTATACAATCCTGTTAGTATGGTGCTCAGCCCTACTTTATTCTGTGCTTTTTCCCCCTGTGTCAGTGATATTAGTTAATAACAATTATATTTGGCTATTTTTAAGTGGGGTTATGCTATAGTTATTACAAATTTTACTTTTTGAGTACACACATTCCTTAGTAATTTTTGAGTTACTGTATTTAAACTTTGCTTTTGGAGGTATGTTAGTAATCGCTTGTGGTTTTCTCCACTTTGGTTAAATGGACAGGGCTTACTTTGTAGAAATGACAGTTTGTTGAGGTATATGTGAGGACCATGGCCCTAAAATCTTACTAAAGACATACATTCTGTGACCACCACTATATCTGAATATACACACTAGACACCTCACAGTTACTCCCCCCTTTCTTTTTTGGGGGGTATTATTATTTCTAATAGGTACCTTTCCTTAAAATGTACATATCTATAGAGAGGATGTTGGTAATACCCGAGCAGCTATTGGAATTTGGCCTCTGTTAGGTGTCTCAATATATATATTACAAGATGGCTGCCATACTCACAGGCGGATACATGAATAGTCTTTATGGTATACACTTTCTTTGATTGCATTTAATTGGAGTGAATACATTTGTAAATACTCTCTATCGTATTGAATTGCAGGTAATTTGTGAATTAATGTATGCATTGTTTTTGTATGACAAATTTGAAGCTAGGTTCCTCATTTGATTTTTCTAAAGCACATTTAAAAATGTCAGACATAGCCAAGTGTGTTTACTTATGCACATTTTTTGGGATATACTTGTTTATAACTATATATTTATTTAGAATGTATCAATTTGGAACGTCCTTGTACTTCTAAAAACTGTAGGTATTTTGTTGAACACAGCATATTAAGTGGTTTTAATAGAGCTATAGGTGATTTGTATGGCCGATACTCCATGTTAAGATGGCTGCCGAATTATGATTCTTTTTTTAAACACTGTTCTGTAGGCAAATATTCAAGATGTCTCAAAATCGCACTGAAGCTAGGTTCCTCTCTTTGTTTTTCTTAAACACATTATAAATTGGCCGCCAGATCCAAGGGTGTTTACTTATGAACTTTTTTGTTATATACTTATTTATAGCTATATATTTATTTAGACTGTATCAGTTTAGGAATCCCTTTTTCTTATATAAACTATAGGTATTTTGTGGAACTAGGCGTACGAAGTGGTTTTAATTGAGGTATAGGTGATTAGTATGGCCGATGCTCCATTTTTTTTTTTAAATGTCTTTTATTCATTTCACAACAATACAATGAATAATACAAGATTATCCCTGTTTCAACTGAATTTTAACACCCAAACCTCCCCCCGTTCAAGCAACCCATCCAAGCATGGTGAATTTTACATAAACATAGCATTTCCAATATAACAATTCTGTTCATCACATATTCTATTATTCATGTATTTAAGTGTTAGAAGCGTCTTCCGTTTCGGATTCTAAAGTCGCGCTTGAATCTTCTGACCCTGGATTATCCAGATGTTTCAAACATTCTAGTATTGTATCCCATTGTTTTGCTGTGTGCTTTGACTTCTGGCCTCGTGCTGCTTCTAAGTGCAACGTAGTACTCTCAGCTTCCGCCCATTTTATAATTACTTCTAACCATCTTGGAACTCGAGGGCCCCTTACATCTTTCCAGTGGGATGTGATTTCCCTCTTAGCCAGAAGGAGAGCCAGATCAATGAATTTATTAGTAGTTTTTTTTGCTGAAGGGCGAGGGAAATCTCCCAAGAGCGCTATTAAAGGGGAGGGTCAAGCTTCTTTCGGTAATTACCAATAGATGCTTAAATATTTCTTCCCAGTAGGGTTTACCTGTGGGCAACTCCATAACATATGCTCTAGTCCAGCTGCTGGTTCTGAACATCTAGGGCAATGTCCCCCTCCTGTATTAAACATCTTTGCAATGTCTTGTGGAGTTAGGTAGGCTCTGTGATATATATAGAGCTTAATTAATTTAAAACAGGCGTTTCTGAAGACAGGGTATATATGGGTGGTAATCTTAGCCCACTGTTGTTGTTCTATGGTGATGCCTGATTCTGACTGCCATTTCAGTTTCAGCTTATTTAAATGTGTGTATGTGCTTTTGTGTAATGTTTGATAAATTGCCGATATCACTCCTGTTTGTTCTCCTAGTGAACAAATAAGCCTACATCCTTTGTGTACCGGAGATTCTTGTGTGCCCTTTTTCCATGTCTTTTGTATAATTCTAGTAATTGCATTATATGTAATAAACATTCCTGAAGGAACATTGAACTGTTCTTGCAGCTCTGCTAAACTGCATAATCTTCCGTTACTAAACCAGCCTCCCAACACAGTTATACCACTTCCGGCTATTTTTTTTATCCCTGCCAGGACTAAATTCCCTGCCACGTGTTTCAAACAAATTAGTGGTATCTCTGGAGCATAAGAGACTGTTGTGTGTGTGCACCTTAAAAATTGCTTCCAGCATAGTCTTATCGAATTCCATTCCAATGGTAGTTGCTGATGTTTCCCACTAGGGTTCAGTATAATACTTAGGATGTCTTCTAGTGAACTGCCTGGGGTGTTTTGTGAATTCAGGGGTGTTGGAGTTTTACCAACTGATCTTGCTAACCACTGTAACTGACCTGCCCAATAATAAATTTCCATATCTGGTGCCGCTAGTCCTCCTTCTGCAGTTGGTCTTTGAAGAGTGTTCAATGCAATCCTGTGCCGACCTGCTCCCCAGATAAAACTCACGATTGTGGAATTAATATCTTTAAACACTGATCTCGGGATAATCAGAGGTAGCACAGAAAAATAGTACAGCAGTCTCGGCAGCACAATAATTTCCAGTAATGCTACTCTCCCCGTAACTGTCAGAGGTAAAGTTTCCCAAAAATGTATATTAGATCCAAGATTCCGTAACGCTCGATGTATAGTCCCCTCCATCAAATCCTCTAATTTGTGATATATATTCACTCCTAGGTATTTAAATGTAATGGGTGTCCATGGCAGTCCCCGTGTGTCAAAAATCTTTGGGAATCCTTCGATCAGCGGGAAGATAACAGATTTCTGCCAGTTAATTCGGAGACCCGAGGCCCCTCCAAAACTCTCCATCATATTCATTGCACCCGGTAAATCAGTCTCTGTATTGTGGATGAAGAGCAGCATATCGTCTGCATATAATGCAATATGGTGAGTCTGCTGTGCAACTAGTATACCTCTATAGTACATGCCAGATCTGGCTAACGCAAATAGTAGAGGAGATAAGGGACATCCCTGTCTGGTAGCCCTGCCAATTTGGAATGAGCCGAAATAGTTCCGCCCATTCAGAACCTCGCTGTGGGGTTTGTATATATCAGTTGTGTCCAACGGACGAAGCCTTGTCCCATGCCCAACTTCAGGAGTACCTTTTCTAAATAGTACCATCTAAGGCTATCAAAGGCTTTTTCAATATCAACTGATATAATATCTGTGTGTATGAGTGTCGAAGGAGCTGCGTGAAGGATAGAAATCAGTCGCCTAATATTTTGTGCGGTACTACGCTGAGGGATAAAGCCAGATTGGTCTCGGTGTATCAGTGACGACATGTGAGGTAACAGTCGGGGGAGGAGCCAAAATGGCGGCCGTGTCAGATGCCTAATCCGTGAGCTCTGACTCTGGCTCACAGTAAATATTCTGAGGGGCGGTCCCGGAGCAGGACTCGGCACCTAAAAATACATCAACTCAGCCCAGGAAGCCGTTGTGCTGCTGTGGAACCAAGCAGCACAACGAGAGGAGAAGGGACAGCCGGAGCCGAGAGAGGGCCCTGCGGAAGCCGGAGCCCATGGCACAACGCGATCCCAGGCGGCTGTGGCGGCTCGAACGGCGCTAGATTGCATGCTGGCCTGGTCAGAGGACAGCGACACGAGGTGAGAGGGGCAAACCGGAGGGGGGTTTTCTTATAGCAATGGCTAATCAAAGGTTTTTTTTACGGTGAACAATGACTAACGTCGGTGCGCATGCGGTCCGGGGGGGGGGGACAACACTCTGGGAGCGCCCATACAAATACGCAGACTAAGTCTGCAGAAGGATGTGAGCCCCTTATAAGAGCCATATCCGGTTGCCAAAATTGCTCCCCTTCAGGTATTCGCATGGATACAGGTTTTCTTAAGTAGTAGTGTGTTGAGTAGTTTAGTACGAGTTCATAATTGTGTGAGGGAACCAGTTGGGGCGGGAGGTGTGGGGGAGACAGTTAAGTTGTGTATAATAGGTCCACACAGAACACAGATAACACTGCTGCAGTTGTTAGCCCTAATTTTATATTTGTGGGGGATGGGGGAGGTACGGGCGGACATCGCAGCCTGGAGTAGGTCACATACAGGTACATTATACAACGCTACATGGCTCAGAACGCAAACCTTAACACACACTGATATGAAATAGTCACATGGAATGTGAGAGGACTGGGTGCACCAAGTAAAAGAACTCGGGTATATGCATGCCTCAGACGCCAGGGGGTACATATCGCTATCCTACAAGAAACACACCTACTAGAGTCTGATTTACAGGAAATTCACGGGAAATGGGGTGGACAGTTAATAGGCACAACATACTCAGCCTTCGCTAGGGAAGTATTGATATGGATAGCAGGTGGTGTCCCATTTGTCCAAACCTCGCACAGGATAGATCAGGGGTCAGATATGTGGTAATAGAGGGGCAATTAGACGGGAGACAAGTATCGTTAATTGGGATCTATGCCCCCAACAGTGCGATAGCAGAATTCCTGGGCACACATATCCCAGCATTATTGGTAAACCCTGCAGCCCCGGCCATCTGGGGGGGCGACTTCAACAGCACTCCGAACGCAGTGTTAGACAGATCAAACACCCTCCCGAAAGGATCAATAAATAGAAACGCCAAGTGCGCCTTGCTGACATGGGCGGGTGATATGAGACTCTATGACCTATGGCACATGAAACATCCCCAACAGAGGGAATATTCATTCTACTCAATACCTCATAAAGTACGCACTTGAATAGATATAATATGGGGGACCCTGGACATATGCACACTGACCAATGGGACACAATATCTGGCCAAGACATTGTCGGACCATTCGCCGCTTAGATTAACACTAAATTGGGGCAGGAGATGCTCAGTAATCCCTACCTGGCGATTACAAGTGGAAGCTCTCCATGATCAGGCATTTGCGGAAGGACTGAACACAACACTGAGGCAGTACTGGGAAATTAATAAAGACTCCACAGATACAAGAGCAGTAGAGTGGGAGGCACACAAGGCAGTAGTCGGAGGACATTGTATCTCGTCCACATGGGGAGTGAGACGCGCCCTTCATGCAGAGATTAGCAAACTGGAAAAGGAACTGAGAATAACGGAAATTGCAGTAGCACGAAATGAGACACCCTACACAGTGAAAGAGGCGCGCACTAAGTATAATGTAGCAGGTTCCCGTCTCCGCAGACATAACCACAAATATCATCTAATGCACTTACAAAGGGAGGGAGATAGATCGGGCAGGCTACTGGCATGGCTCCTCCGCGAGAACCGTCAGCAGTCTCCTATAGGGACCATAGGGTTAGCTGAAGGCAAGATGGCCACCACACAAGAAGAGATTAATGGGGCACTTAGGGAATACTACGCGAACCTCTATACCAAAAGCACTGAATGCACACCCGAAAAACTTGAATCCTTTCTTGCAGGGTCACCCTTGGCACAACTGTCGCAGCCAGACAGTGAGAGGCTGGAGGCCCCTCTGGGAATGGAGGAACTGGACTTAGCTCTAGCACAGATACCCAGGAACAAAGCGCCAGGTATAGACGGCCTCCCAATAGAGTACTATACCACGTATTCAAAACATTTAAAGCCTCACCTGCTGAAAGTGTTTGAGGAGGCATGGAGCCGTAAGATACTGCCTCCTACACTGAGAGAGGCAATGATAGTGGTTCTTCCTAAGCAAGGTCGTGACCCCACAGACATTAAATCCTATAGACCACTCTCACTTCTAAATCTCAATTGTAAAATCCTAGGTAAAATATTGGCTAATAGGATAGCTCCCATTATACACACTCTGATACATGACGACCAAAACGGATTTATCCCAAAACGCAATACTTTTCTAAACATCCGTAGATTGCTGAGTGTAATGGGAGACACCCCGCCGGATGCATTTGATGAAATGGTACTTTCATTAGATATCGAGAAGGCATTCGATACACTAGGATGGGACTTTTTATTTTCCACTATGCGTGGTATGGGAATCGGCCCTAACTACATACAGTGGGTACAGACACTGTACTCCAACCCACAAGATAGGGTGAAAACGGGGGGGTTGTTTCCGATAGCTTCCCGATCACCAGAGGCACCAGGCACGGATGCCCCCTGTCTCCCTTGTTGTTTGCCATAGCGATAGAACCATTAGCGACTAGAATACGTGCCATGGAAGCCAGATGGGGAATACTCAGAAGTGGGCTGCACCACGTTATATCATTATATGCAGATGACGCCTTAATATAAGTGCGAAAAGGTAGCGAGGTGATACCCTTAGTAATCTCACTCTTGACTGAATATGGTGAGCTATCGGGTTTGGTGGTACACTGGGAAAAATCGTGTGTGTTCCCACTAACTATATGGTCTCCGTCGAGAAAGGAAAAGTCCCCAGTGGGATACCTGAAATGGTGCTTTGACACGTTCAAATATCTGGGGGTCCACATATATCATAGAACTGAGGATCTCAGAGATGGAAACCTGGGGAGAGCACTGGCCTCTATGAAGGGATGGCTGCATTTTTGGGGTAAACTGCCACTGTCACCTCTGGGCAGAGTGGCGGTGGCAACCATGCTGTTACTGCCCCGGCTGTTATATTACTTCGCGGCATTGCCACTAAGGGTCCCTTAAGAGCTTTTTCAGAGAACTAAACGCGATCCTTCTGCAGCTAATATGGGGAGGGGGCAGAGCGCGCATCGCACTTACCACACTGCAGCGCCCAGTAAGCGCGGGTGGTCTGGGCACCCCTAACTTCGAACTCTATTACGCCGCCACACAGTTACAGTAGATACTGCATTGGATACACAGACCCATATTGGCGGAATCCGCTTGGGTGTTGGCGCAACTGCACGGAGAACCTCTGATCTCATGGCTAACAAATAAAATACCAAAAGGGGCGTCTAACAATCCGCTAATGCTAGTGGCACACTCATGTTGGAAGCGATATATACAAAAAGATCACGGAGCGCTCCCTTATTCGCCGCTCATCCCACTGGGACTAATTCCTGGATGGGTCAACGTGGCTAGGACGCACTCGCTCACGGCCTGGATGGAGGCGGGCATAATGACGATAGGTGATTGCTTTGAAGAGGGGAAACTGATGACATTTGAATCCATACAAGCCCTCACGGCAGTGAATCTAGGACAATTTATAGCATACTATGTCATATGTCACTTAATTAAAAAAGCATGGGAGGCCGGAGACCAAGAACCAGTGATTTCCCCCACACTGCATCATATGCTGCAATACGATAATCAAATAAAAGTAGTGTTGAACTTATATAAAATCCTGAATAAATTTCCGAACCTAATTTGGAGAATGTAAGGGATGTTTGGAATGCAGTTCTGCCAAGCTCGATACCACAAGAATGCTGTCCGAAAGTCTTATACCACACTCGGGGGTATCGAGAAATCCCAGATTTCGCTACAAACAATTTAATTTCACACACCAAACGTACCTCTCATCAGCTAGGATTAAACGTATGTTCCCCGGATTGGCCCCAACTTGCGCTAGATGCAATGCCCCACTGGCACATTTTTTACCATATGGTCTGGGAATATGCCCAGGTGAATAGGAAGTGGAGTGGAGTGGAGTGGTAGAAGAGGTCTCGGAGTTGACGGGTCTTGTATTCGCAGTTGACCCTAAATCCTGTCTGTTAGGGCTGAGATCGAGAGAAAAAAACACAGGCACCTACATAAGTATGCAGATCTAGCATAGGTGATGTACAAAGGATTGATAGCTATAAATTGGAAAGCGCCCACAGCACCAGATTTGAAAACATGGCACTTTTTAACATTGCGCTGGGCCCACACAGAATAACAGGTATTACGAAAACTAGCAAGAGAGGGCCAACAACACACAGGTTGTGAAGCCTGGGAAACGTTAGTAGATAAATTAGAGGCCAAGAACGATGAGAGACCGCCATTAACCCAACAAAGATACAGCACTGGAGAAAAGCTGGATAGCACCCGACCACCCCTAACATAACAAACAAACCGGGCAAAATATATCTCATTGGACGAGAGTGCTCCCACTCCCACAACCTCAAATCGCTGTTCTCCACAGCGGCCATTAAGGGACGAGTAAACAATTAGAATATGAATATTAAGTACCACTACAATAAGCACTGGACCGATTCCCCCTACCACCACAAACGAAGCAAGAACAAGCAGGGAATACTGTAACCAGGCAGCTAACTATGGGTCAATCAACACCACATTGCAAGACCCATCACCTAAATACAGCAGTCATATACTTTTGAGTATTATAACAAGACCTAAGATATGTTTTTATTGTTATGTTTGAATGTATATATTACAACTGATCAACCGTATCCTGTTAATGTAAATGCAAAATTATGGTATCCAGATGTGTATTGAAAATGTAATAAAAATATTTATAAAAAAAAAAGAAAATGTGAGGTAACAGTCGGGTAGCAAGTATCCGGCTCAGTATTTTATAATCCATGCTAAGCATGGACAATGGTCTATAGGATCGGACATCACCCGGGGGTCTTTCCGGTTTCAGTAGGGGTATCATGACAGCTTCGTTTGTAGATTGAGATAGGTGCCCCTTTTCCCATGCTTCAGAATAAACAGTGCATAGATGTGGGGCCAATTGGTCTTGATACGCATTATAAAACTCTACAGGGAGTCCATCTGCCCCTGGGACCTTACCCAGTGCCATACTTTAGATTGCGTTTTTGATATCTGTTATCGAGATGGGTTCAGCTAGGGCCAGTCTATCCACCTCCTCCAATCGAGGGAGATCAAGTTCCTCCAAATCCTCTATCTGGGAGGGAGTTAACAGTGCAGTTGGAGTGGCATACAGTTCAGAATAATAATTAGCAAATCTTTTGTTTATTCCTTTCTGACCAAAGATATGGCTGCCAATGGCATCTTCAATTTCTACTATTACTGAATGCTGTTTCGGTGGAGTAGCAAGCCAAGCCAGAAGTGCACCTGCCTCATCTCCCTCCACGTGTTGTCTAGCTAGGTATTTTTTATAATCAAAGCGGCTCAGTCTAGTAGTTACTTCAGCTATTTTCTCTTTGGTTTCTACCAGAAGGGGGGTCAGGTTTGGACAATCCAGTCTCCTACGTTCTGTATCTCTAAGGGAGTCCTCAAGTCTCCGGATTTCAAGTTTTAATGGCCGTCGGACCCCTATATTTTCATTAATACAAATTCCTCTAATTACTCTTTTAAAAGTCTCCCATTCAATTGCCCTGGAGGAAGTAGTTCCTGAGTTAAGGGTAAAGAACTTGCCGATTGTTGTGAGTAATAGGTGTCTGAAAGCCTCATCTTCTAGCATTTCTGCTCTAAGACGCCATGTTGGTATGCACGGTCTTTCCTTACCCCAAGTCAGTGTTAGGTATTCAGCTGTTATTACTTCGCTTTGTATTTCGAGAGAGGCCAGAAAGGTATCAAGATGAACGTGTTAGTCATGCAGTGCGGAGTAAAAGGAATAATCTTGAATATGTGGGTGGAGTTGTCTCCAACTTGCCACCGTTGTTTCCATTCCGTAAATGATTTGGCTGTTTTTATGGTCTAGGAATGTAGTAGGGGAGGGTGAGATCTATCCTTTGTTATATCTGGTATACAGTTAAAGTCCCCTCCAATTAGTGTAGGGCCTATAAGACAAGGGCCCAGTTCCAGCGATAGTTTATTGAGGAAAGCTCCCCGATCTTGGTTCGGTGCATATATACCCCCTATTGTAATGTCCTTACCTTCTAGTTTCTCAGCAACTAAGACATATCTCCCCTCTTTGTCTATAATCTCGTGGGTTTTCTGGAAGGGCACCCCGGGACGAAACCACAGAAGTACCCCTCGTGCAAACGCTGAGTAAGTTGTAGCAATTACCTGGCCTCTCCATCTCTTCCTCAGAGCCTTGACTTCTAGTTCAATGAGATGGGTCTCCTGAATTAAGGCTATGTGAACTCCCTGTTGTTTAAGCTGGTTATAAACCTTGTGTCCCTTGGCCATGCTATTTAAACCTCTAACGTTCCAAGTAGCTATTTTATAATTTAAGGAAGCACTCATGAGAGTCTATTGTGGTGTATTTATTGTATATGTGTTCTCCAGGGCGTCTAGGCTTGAATCGCAACAATGTTTCTTTAGTGTGAAGGACAGTGAATACCATGGTGATGGGTGTAAAACTTTTGTAACACACATAACTAACATTCCACACTCCCAACTCCTTCTCCCCAGGACCGGTATCTACAACTATCCCCGTCCAAACTATTAAAACTACGATTAACATCCTATAGGTAGGGTGACGCGCCAGAAGCCGAGAGCCTATGCCCAGGTCCAACCTCAGGGCTCTATCAAAGTACATCAACAAGTGGTAGGGTTGTTACTCAATCGTTCTTCAGGTTTACTCTTGTTATAAAGATTATATATTCATATAACAGCCCCTACAGCACAACAATTACAATCTTTACATTTTCTTTCATCCCCTTCTCAAAACATCTACTATGCCTTCTAAATCCTGGGCCCCTCCAAGCGATATAAACAAAAATGATTGACAATGAGTTCGCTCAATAGTACTCATGGTCCCGTAAGTTACTAATATTCAAATAAGCTCTTCCGAGGATCTTGGGGTTATTTTGGGCATTCTGACTGAAGTGTCCCGTGAGGAGACAGAAGAGCTCCCACAGCTTGAGTCATGATTAGACATAGTCCCCAAAGATTGAGTCAAAGGTAGGTTCCCACTACTCAAAGCTGCTGCCATATTCACTGCTTCACACATTTCTTGTAGTGTTTGATGTCTCAGGCGCTGTTTCCACTCCACATTTCTCGGGTCTGCTGCGTTTCTTTTGAGATGTACGGTTGTCCTTTCTCTGCGGTTTAGAAGATGTTGAGTCCAGTTTTTCCAGCCAGTCCCTTACTAGTTGTGGTGAAGTAAAAAAATGAGCTTTGCCCTCATATCCTACTCACAGTTTGGCCGGGAAGAGCATTGCATATTGGATTCCACGTTCTTGAAGCAGGCATTTTGTGTCTTTAAAGGAGGCTCTTTGAAATTGTGTGTGGTAAAATCCGGGAAGATCATAATTCGTTGATTTTGCAGCCTTATTTCCCCCTTAAGTCTTGCTTGTGTTAAAATAAAGTCTCTATCTTTGAAGTGAAGCAATTTCACAACTATTGGTCGGGGTCTTGCTCCTGGAGGGGGGGGGGGGGTCTATTTGGTACTCTGTGAGCTATTTCAATTACAAAGAAGGGTGAGAGACCCTCTGGTGCCATTGCTTCCTTTATCCACTGCTCCAAAAAGGTTTCCATACTTGCTGGTGATGATTCCACTTTTTTTGGGTAGACCCACAAGTCTGAGGTTGTTACTACGAGCGCGGTTTCCTGCATCTTCTGCTCTAGCTTCCAGCAGTTTTACCTGGGAGGTAAGTCCAGTAACGTCCGTTGATAAGGTTTTCTGAATAGGGGTGATTTGTTCGAGCGTTTTGTTATTCAACACCACTCTTTCCGTTAGCCTGTGATGATCATCTCTTTACAATGAGAGATCCAACATGAGATTGTCTATGGGGGTCATTACAACTTTGGCGGTAAAAGCCGCTTACAGCTGTCAGAAGACCGCCAACATACCGCCGCAGCCACAGTAAACCGCCATGGTCATTCTGACCCACAACAGGCAAACCGCCAAAATACAGACTTCCACAAAAGTCCGCCACACCAAAGGCCAGCGAGAAACTGGCGATGACCAAACCTCCACCGTCACGCCAACAGAAATACGCCCACACTATCACGACACACGAATCCACGCGGCGGTCTTTCAACTGCGGTATTCCATTGGCGGTACACACCGCCGCGCTCAAAATACACACACTTCTACAAAACACAACCACATTGGACAATTCAAAATACACACACTTGATACACATACACACACCACTCCCACACACCCATTACAATATAAAACACACACCCACATCACACACAAACCTCCACTCCTAGAGAATCGGGACCACGCACAGAGAAATAGATATCCGAGCACCCAGACGCGCATATTACATTCACCCAGCAATATTACCACGCACTTCACACAACACACCAATACACATCACCACACTTAGCACCACACAATCCACCCCACACATCACCCACACCACCCCATGGCACTGCAAAGACACCCCAGGTTTTCTGAGGATGAACTCAGGGTCATGGTGGAGGAAATCGTATGGGTAGAGCCACAGCTCTTCGGGACACAGGTGCAGCACACCACCATTGCCAGGAAGATGGAGCTATGGAGCAGAATAGTTGACAGGGTCAATGCAGTGGGACAGCACCCAAGAAATAGGGACGACATCAGGAAGCGGTGGAACGACCTACGGGGGAAGGTGCGTTCAATGGTATCCAGACACAACATCGCGGTTCAGCGGACTGGAGGCGGACCACCACCTCCTCCCCCAGAATTTACAACATGGGAGGAGCAGGTCTTGGCGATCCTGCATCCTGAGGGCCTCGCAGGAGTATCTGGAGGAATGGACTCTGGTAAGTCTCATCTTCACTACTTCATCCCCCCCACCCCACCAGCATGCCCACTCATACCCCCACCCTCACCCCATCACACCTACTCCTTGCAAATGTCTCACCATCACAACCCACCCATCCCAACCCCAAGCCCTGCATGCGACCACAAAGCATGGACACCCATCACCAAAGTATGCCCACTGCACATCCCCATCCCCCCCCCCAAACCACCGTCAAAAAAGCCTCCACACAGGAATGCAAGCACTGGGGTACACGGGCACCCACCCATTGCACGCTGTGGCACACCCAGATGCAATAACCATCCTTTTATACCCCTGTAGGACCCGAACGCCACGTCACCGCGCAGGAGGGTCCACAAACGTCCACTCCACCCCCAGAAGAGGCCCACAGTGATGACAGCACCTCTGTTGACCTGGATCTAGATGACCAGCCCGGCCCATCGGGGACCTCGGGACAGTCGGTTCCCCTCAGACAGCCACAGGCCACAGCAGACCTTTCCCCCTCTGGGAACACCAGCACAGCACCCACCCAGCGGGCCCATCCCTCTGTCCCCAGGACACGTCAATCAGCGGTGTGTCCACCACTACAGGGAACCCAGGTTAACCCACCACCCCAACAACAGGGACCTGGGGGCAGTGGTAGTGGGCACACGGTCCAGGGGACAGAGGCCCAGGGAAACAGGGGAACTGGGAGGGCTGCTGTGCGACAGGGGGGGGACAGGCCCAGGGAACCCACTCTCCACGAGGCCCTCTCCTCCATCATGGGAGCCTACCATCATTCCCAGGAGACAATGGCAACTGCCCTGGCCAGGTTTCAGGAGATCCAGCTCCTGCAGGAGGAACAGTATTTGGGGTTCAGGGAGGAACTACGAACCATCAGTTCCGCCCTGGGCACCATCGTAGGGGCTCTGAATCAGGTAGTCACCACATTGCAGGACACTGTGGCACCACAAAGGGCCCCTGACACTAGCATGGGCCAAGAACTGCCTACCACCTCTGCCGGCGTTAGTGGACAGGAGGCCCCGCCACAGGACCAACAGGCCACCAGCACCCCACCCCCTGCAGAAGGAGAACCACCCCGCAAGCGGGCCCTGAGATCCAGGAAGAAGACAGAGTAAGATGCCAAGACCCCCGCCAGGAAAGTATACCTCCCTGATTGTCATCCCACTGTCCCACATTGTCACCCTGTCCATCCTTTAACAGCCCCTGCTCCACTTTCCACAGGCATTTGGACAATGCACCTGTGATACAAATAGTCTGGACTCTGCCATGGACAATCCTCCACCATCACCCCTCACCGATTTGCAACCAACCACCAATATAGAGCACTGTAATAAACACAGTTATTGCACAAAACAATCAGGAGTCTGGCTGTGATTTTGTACAAATGTATCAGAGATTACCGTGCCAAAATGCTAATTTACATTGTGATGCCAACATACCACTGTCACACAGCTGTAGTCCATGGGGAAACAAAGCAGATGTCACACAGTGGGGCCCACATCTCTGAAATCGGAAGGGAAAGTCACAACTCAGTTACCATACACTGGGGGAAAAGGACAGACAGTAGAGAGGTAGTAGTGTTAAAGTATATGTAATGTGCCGGTGTGGATTCTTACCTGTGTGTCATTGAAAATACTGCTGTATTACTGTGTTCCTGTTCTCTATGTCATCTTCTTTGGCTTCCTCGTCTTCACTCTCCACAGGCTCCACAGCTGCTACAACACCACCATCTGGACCATCCTCCTGCAGAAAAGGCACCTGTCGTCGCAAAGCCAGGTTGTGAAGCATACAGCAGGCCACGATGATCTGGCACACCTTCTTTGGTGAGTACAATAGGGATCCACCTGTCATATGGAGGCAGCGGAACCTGGCCTTCAGGAGGCCGAAGGTCCGCTCGATCACCCTCCTAGTTCTCCCATGGGCCTCATTGTACCGTTCCTCTGCCCTTGTCCTGGGATTCCTCACTGGGGTCAGTAGCCATGACAGGTTGGGGTAACCAGAGTCACCAATTAGCCACACACGTTGCCTCTGGAGTTGAGCCATCACGTAAGGGATGCTGCTATTCCGCATGATGTACGCGTCATGCACTGAGCCAGGGAACTTGGTGTTAACATGGGATATGTACTGGTCTGCCAAACACACCATCTGCACATTCATCGAATCATAACTCTTCCTGTTTCTGTACACCTGTTCACTCATGTGGGGGGGAACCAAAGCCACATGGGTCCCATCAATGGCACCTATGATGTTGGGGATATGTCCAAGGGCATAGAAATCACCCTTCACTGTAGGCAAATCCCCCACCTCAGGGAAAACGATGTAGCTGCGCATGTGTTTCAGCAGGGCAGACAACACTCTGGACAACACCTTGGAAAACATAGGCTGGGACATCCCTGATGATATGGCCACTGTTGTTTGAAATGACCCACTTGCAAGGAAATGGAGCACTGACAGCACCTGCACTAGAGGGGGGATCCCTGTGGGTTGGCGGATTGGTGACATCAGGTCTGGCTCCAGCTGGGCACACAGTTCATGAATAGTGGCTCGGTCAAGCCTGTATGTCAGTATGACATGTCTTTCCTCCATTGTCAACAGGTCCACCAGCGGTCTGTACACGGGAAGATTCCGCCATCTCCTCGCATGTCCCAGCGGACGGTGCCTATGAAGGACAACAGCGAGCACAGAGTCAATCAACCCACAAGTGCGTTACCACAGCTTGCACATAACACGATTCTCAATCCATTGAATGGTTTGTATGAGTGTTGATGCAAGGCCTAGGTATGTGTGACGCAGTAAAAAGTAAGCCATGTGGGCCCCTGAAATGGCGGCTGCCTGACCTGTGAAGTGCGACAATGGGATGTGAGGTAAATGCGCTGGCGTGGCACACCGTGGCGGTAGGCGGTCGAAGACTGCGGCGCAAAGCAGCATTGGTTAACATTGAACCCTATGGGTCTCAGGAGCCAATGACGATGCACGCCGGCGGTCGCGGTACGCACCGCCGCGGGCGTGACCGCCATTTTCTATCTGATTAATCACTCATACCTGATCTTCGGCAGGAGAGGATCTACACTGCAAGTGCTGCTGTGACCTCGGTCTGGAAGAGACAATGGCTCATGCGACTGGGAAAGGGCCCCTGCCTTCACTGCTCAGGAGTTGGAGAAACTTGTGGATGGGGTCCTCCCCCAGTACGCGCTACTCTACAGTCCTCAAGACCAACAGGTAAGTACACTGGGACCATGCTTTGTGGGCAATGCCTGTGTTGAGTGGGGTGGATGAAAGATGGTGGGGAGGGGAGCGATTGAGGCATGCATCAAACGACGGTGAGAGCATGTGCCACATGGCAAGGGTAGGGATGGGGGGCCACTCACATTGAGCATGCAGAAGGTAATGACTATTTTTCTCCCCATGTACATTTTACATAGGTCAGCGCCCACCAGAAGATCGATATTTGGCGTGCCATCGCCAAGGACGTCCGGACCCTGGGGGTCCACCACAGATGGGGCACCCACTGCCGGAAGAGATGGGAGGACATCCGCCGCTGGAGCAGGAAGACGGCGGAGGCTCAGCTGGGGATGTCCTCCCAACGTGGGAGGGGTGCCAGTCGGACTTTGACCCCCCTGATGTCCCGGATCCTGGCGGTGGCCTACCCCGACAGCAGACACAAGGAGGTGAGTACACTATCATTCTGGTAACTTTGCGCGCAGTGGAGGTGTCTAGGTGGGGGAGGAGGGCTGTGGGTATCCCTAGGCCAGGGCGATTTCTGTAGGCTAGGCCCCTCCGTAAGGCATGGCCCTGTGCCCCCGCCCCCCACCTCTGTAGGGTGCCAAGTACAGCTATTCATGGCCCTGTGTCATCTATGTGTGCAGATGTCGTCCATAGGCTTGTAGGCCATGTCCCACGGATTGAGTAGTCGCCCCCAAGTGCGCAGCGTAGTGCAGGGGGCTTCTGTGTCTGTCCTGTCCGCCAACGGTGTTGCCAATGCATGCACTCAACATGTCTTTATTTTCTCCCCCCCCCTTTTTTGTGGTCTTCCTGTTCATGTGTGCATTAGCATCATCAGGCGGAGGAGAAGTGGCATCGGAGCACGAGGGAGCTGCATCCCACCAGTGGGACAGAGGGCGAGGGGAGCTCCACAGCGGGGACTCGGGGAGACATCAGTGACAGCGACTCGTCCTCTGAACGGAGCTCCCTTGTGGTGGCGGCAACATCTGTTCCCCCCGCAACAACAGGTACAGCCGCCACCGACCGCACCAGCACCGCCCTCCCAGCAGCCCCTCAGCGTTTGCCCCATGCCCGCTCACCCAGGAAAGTGGGCATCTCCTTCGCCCCAGGCACCTCAGGCCCTGCCCCAGTCACCCCTGCTGCCCTCAGTGAGGAGGTCATTGACCTCTAGAGGACACTCACTGTTGGGCAGTCTACCATTTGGAATGCCATCCAGGGTGTCGAAAGAGAGGTGCACCAAAGTAATGCATACCTGGAGGGCATTCATTCTGGTCAGGCTGCCCTTCAGCGATCGTTCCAGACTCTGGCCTCAGCACTGATGGCAGCCATTGTCCCTGTCTCTAGCCTCCCCCCTCCAACTTCCTCCACCCATACCCTTTCACCTGTACCTCTGCCTATCCCAGACACACCATCAGACCAGCCTGCACACACCTCAACACCCAAGGGAAGCTCAGCCAGACATAAGTACCACACATCACACAGGCATTCACACAAGCAACATCCACATGCAGACATACCAACACCCACTGCCTCCACTGTGTCCCCCTCCTCCTCGTCTCCCTCCTCCCTCCCTGTCACGTCTCCACTCACACCTGCATGCACAACATCTTCAGCCACTACGTCCCTCAGCAGCACACACACCAGAACCCCCCGCACACGTGCAGTCACTACCCACACTGCCATTTACATGTCCCCTGTGTCCTCTCCCAGTGTGTCTGTGACCCCCTCTTCCAAGATACACAAACGCAGGCAGCCACCCACCCAACAGCCATCCACCTCACGACAGCCTCCAGCCCAAGCACCTGCACCCAAAGACACCAGACTTAAAACTCCTACAACCACAACCTCTTCCTCCACTCCCATACCCACTACACCTATCCGTCCCACTGCTCCTAAAAAGCTTTTCCTGTCCAAACTCAACCTCTTTCCACCAACTCCCCCACCCCGTCCATGTCATAGGACTACAGTCAGCACCTCAGCCACGACAAAACCGGCCCCTGTCATCACAGTCTGCCATGGACTGTGGAGTCCCCCACCCTCCAGGGCAGCCAGTTCGGTACGAAGCCAAGGCACGGGCAGCCCACCCCCGGAGAAACATCCCAAGATAAGCACTGGCCGGCGTGAGAGGGTGAAAACACCAGGGACTAAAACTCCTACCATGGCTCCGGCAGGAAGTGTAGAGACAGCTGGCACACCGCCCAAGGTGGGAAAGGGCCACAGGCGATCAGGGAAGGCTGGCAAGGGCAGCACGCCCAACAACACCGCCATCAGCCCAGCTGGCCAGGAGGGCCCCGCCAGCCCCATCCCAGGTGGGCAGGAGGCCACCAACAGGCCCGGCACAGCAGCCCAGGAGGGCCCCGCCAGCCACAGGACAGATGGGCAGGAGGGCCCCGCCAGCCAAAGGACAGATGGGCAGGAGGGCCCCGCCAGTCACAGGACAGGTGGCAAATGACCTCCCCGGCATGGCCGGATCCAATGAACTGGGCCCTTCATCTCAAGCACCGCTGCACTGGGCCCTTTATCTCAAGTACCGCTGAACTGGGCACCGCCGTCTCAAGCACCGCTGAACTGGGCCCTTCATCTCAAGTACCGCTGAACTGGGCCCTTCATCTCAAGTACCGCTGAACTGGGCCCTTCATCTCAAGTACCGCTGAACTGGGCGCCGCCTTCTCAAGCACCGCTGGCCCATGAGCGGCAGGGGCTGGCCCGCATCTGTGTCGGGCAGGACTGCACGAAGCACCCTGGCCACCAGGCCCCCTCCAGAACCAGTGGAGACTGTTATCCACTTGAGAGACTGTGGCTTTGCACTCCCCAGGATGTAACAGTGGGCAGCCCACCCACTGTCTGGACTTGTGAGACTGTGGCTTTGCACTCCCCAGGATGTAACAGTGGGCAGCTCACCCACTGTCTGGACTTGTGAGACTGTGGCTTTGCACTCTCCAGGATGTAACAGTGGGCAGCCCACCCCCTGTCTGGACTTGTGAGACTGTGGCTTTGCACTCCCCAGGATTGAACAGTGGCCATGGAGGCCCCTCGTGGATCTGGCTTTGCACTCATCTGGCTGAGGTGCCCCCCCCTTCCCTTCCCCCTGAGGTGCCTGTAGTTTTGATATCTGATGCCCCTGCAGTGTTCTCTCCGTTGGGGTCAGGTATCCTGTGTGGGCTTTGCCCATGTGATTTGAGCCCAGTGGTCCACGAACAATGCCTGCTACAATGCTCGGACTTGTACATTTATGTATATCAGAGTTTTAGATGTGTATATATAATTTTATGGCAATAATACAATATATTCCAATGTTTAGAATCATTTCCTTTTTTATTTGCATTCTTCCAGGGGGTTTGGGGGGTGTCATTCTGATGCGTTGCTATGCATTGATGTGTGTGTTGTAGTGGGTGAGGGTGAGGGTGGGTGTGTCGCGTATGTGTGTGCCCATAATATTTTCCCCTCCCCGCTCCCCTGTGTCATAGGTGCAGTACTCACCGTTGTCTACTCACCGTTGTCTTCTCCTGGTAGAGGAGCAGGAACACTATCGCTGGGAGTATGTGGAGTTCGGGTTCCATGCTGTCCTGATTCCTCGTGGGCTGTATGGAGGTGAGCGTTTTCCATTCGAAATGGCTGTTTCCGCCGTGTTTTTATCGGCGGGGCTACCGCCCCGGAAAAGGTGGCGGATTGGCCTGTTGTGATACGGTGGGCGGTACATTGTCTCCCGCCTGTCTGTTGGCAGTGACCGCCGCGCTGTTTGTTTGTACCGCCGTGGCGGGCGGTGTGTTGAAGTGGTTGTCTCTGTTGGCGGTTTCCGCCAGGGTCGGAATTCAATTTTATTTACCGCCAGTCTGTTGGCGGTTTGGCCGCAGCTTTAACCCCGACCGCCAGGGTTGTAATGAGGGCCTATATTCTGTTCTAGGGCTTCGCGCGACTCCCTAATGGCTTGAAGTATCATATCCAGCGTGGTCTCTTGTATCTGCGTATTATTGGGTAGTCGTAAATTAGGAGTTTGTTCAGGGGGTTTAGTCATATTTGACTCCTCTGGGTCCTGGGTTTCTTGCTTCTTTGATTTTACCATTGTGTTACAACTTCAGTTGTTTTTTCAGATATTGAAAGACTGGTTGCAGCGGCCCATTTTTATTTTTCTCCACAGGTGTTTGTTTAAACAATAAACATTGCAGGTAAGTTTCACCTACAGACACATGTAGATTTAAGAGAGTCTAAATGTGAACCAGAGTGAATTTGATGATCTTAATAGACTCAGGAGAGACCTCCAGGGTGCAAAGTTGCATTAGGTGTCTGTTCTATTGGGGTGGCAAGTTATCTTCTTTCTCTCAGTTAGCTTCCCATACAATGACCGCTGATGGTTGGGTCTGGTTCTACCAGCTCTCGTAATTTCCCTGGTCTCCACTCTGAGTCACCGATGTCAGTGAGTTCCAGTCACTGTGTACCATGTTTTAAAGTCACTATCTCAGCATCATTTAGTTCAGAATAGGTCGTCTTAGAGAAGGAGGGCAATCCTGTCGGGCTTCGTTACTTCCCAATTCACTGTTATTACGGCCAGTGACTCGCATTTATTCTGCAGTTCCATCGACTTGAAACAAAGCTCTCCCTCGTTCATCCCTGTATGTTTCCCCCTCCCCCACTACTCGTCTCTGGTTCGCATTGATGGGGGGGTCATTGCCACTCACTTTTCTACAGCCGATGGTGCTCCCCACATGTATTCTTCCCCATCGGCGGAGTTCCGTCTCTGCTTACTGGAGGAACACCACTCCGACTCCGGGCTGGGCCGCGGTCGCCATTTTGGTTTTTCTCAATCCGTATTTCCAAAGTTTCAGACTCTGCTCCTCTGCTGCGGATTTCGCCGGACGGGGCTCCGTTCCATGCCCCATGTGTTCAGGGGTAAAAGGCCTTGGTAGGTGATCCTGTTTTGGGCCGTTAACTGTTCAGGATCTGTGAGCCCTGCGTACGGTGCCGGGAGCACCGCTCTAGGCGTGCAGCTTCATCAGCGGCAGGCCACGCCCCCCATGGCCGATGCTCCATGTTAAGATGGCTGCCAAATCATGATTCTTTTTTGAAACACTGTTCTGTAGGTAAGCATATAAGATGTCCCAAAATGGCATTGGTTATAGGAGTACTCTCCGTTTACGAGGCGATTTCAAGTAAGCTGTTATGGGGCCACATATTGACAAACTTGTGGTATTGTTCTTGGGAAGACACTTCTGACTTATGAGTACCAATTTGGCCATTTTCAATGGTATTTTATTTTCATTTCACCCGTTTCCCACACTTTTGCAACATTGAGTTTCTTGATAAGTGTTATATAATATATAACCTTAATCGTAATTTTGACATAAGTATGAGGTAACTGCTTACTGACCTTTCTTTTGACACTCAACCATTTGTGATCAATCCTTATGTGATATTGCCACTTAGATACTGAATTTAATAGGTGAACAATTCAAGTTTTGCTTTTGTGTGCATAAATATTAGAGCATTGTGCAGGTATTGACTTTAAGTATTTGTTAAGTCATGTTCATTTATTCTGCCTGTGTTTAACATATATCTTGTTACATTGATTAGGATGCAGAGATCCCGTGTAATTATACGTGTGATCCCTAGATGACATTTTCATCATAATTCTCAAGAGAGTCAAGACTTTCTCTATAAACATAAGGTTACTTTTTATTAATTTGATTATTTTAGTTTGGCCCTCTGAGGCCATTTGGAACTTCTGGCCCAGAGGGCTTACACATGGATTTGGTGTTGGTTTGACATGAGGAAGCATGTACACTATAGTTATGTGATTTATCATGAGTGTAACTGCAACTGACTCTCACACTACTATTTCTGTTGCTCTCACAGTGTGTGGGTTTGCTTCGAGACACATGTACTATTATTTGTCACTTTTTCTTTACACATGCCTGTTTTTTATATTAATCTCTTTAATTTTACTTGATGAAAGTTTTGTTTGTTCTTTTTTGCAGTGATTTTGACTATGTCACATTGAATTTGCTTCATGGTCTCAGCACTTTTGTTGGGTGACGGCATCAGGTACAGAGTGCTTATACTTATTGAGTTACATTGGTTATTTGATATTTCTAGCCCTGAAGAAGTCGGAGGCAAAACTGCTGTTAAAACTGGACACATTTTGGCTGTATGAAGTATTTGATCTTGTACCTATAACACTGTAATGAAGGAAGAAGCAAAGAAAGTTTGTGGATCAAATAAACAAGACATCGGAAATACTACGACTCCTTGTAGGACGTGCTTGATTTGTTTTACACTCTAGAGTGTTTGGGACTATTTGTTATATTGACTTTAACCTTTCCTTTGATTATAGTTGGGTTGTCAGGCGGCTGACCCTTTTTCTTGAGCACCTAACATTGACTAAATACTAGGATACATTCCTGCACTACTTTGGGGATAGCGCCCATTTTGCCTGCCCGTCATTCTTTTTTGTTGTCTATGAAAGAAGTGAGTGATGAGAAAATCATTAAATGCTTAAAGTATCTCGCTGGCGATGGAGTGAAAGAAGTGATAAACTCTCACAGAGTGAGACAAGTCCTTACTGTCAAATCAAAGAAGCTTTAGGAGCCAAGTTCAATTCCATGCCAAATGTTAACTATGAAAGTTACATGTTCAATCAAGCAAAACAACAAGTTGGTGAAACAATGGTAGAGTTTGTTGAAAGACTTGAAGTGCTCACAAAACATTCCAGATTGGGTGAATTTAACAATAAACAAGCCATGCACCTAAGAGTTATGGATGGTTGTTTGTCGGGCTCATTCAGAAAATGCATGTTGCAAGAGACATTCAGTCTAGAAAAGGTGTTGATGGCTGTCAGAGCTGAGGAATGAGCCGATTGGCAAGCTGCCGGCATGAAAGCGGGAACAGCAAAAGGCAAATCAGCCTTAGTCATGAAAAATAGACACCAGAACCAAGCAGAAGCCCGTAAGTCGACATCCTCAGGAAAAGAAGACTGTTTCCAATGTGGATTTTCATTTTCACATGAGAAAAAGTGTCCAGCCATCAGACAAATGTGTAAAGGGTGTGAAAAGGAGAATCACTTTATAACCATTTGTAAAGCGAGGAGAAACTCAAGTGTGTCACAGCAGCAGGAGATGATGAATGCCAGAGGATCCAAAAGCAGTTGCAATGATCATAGATAAGAGAACACATACACAAGTGGGCCTTGGCGCTTGAATGGAAGACAAAAAACAGGGCACACAAAAGTTAGTTGAGAAAGCAAAATAACTCATATTGACTGCCTCAAAACCAAACTGAAAGCCAATGGATGCCCAGTACCTTTTGTAATCAATAGTGGTGCATGCCAGTTGATCAATATCACTGTCTGTTGCCTATACCATGACTCCAAGTGTCAAGTACAAAGGTGTGCATATGGGTTGCTTCCAAGCCGTTGTGGACTCTAGTATAATTTATAGAGATCCTGTGGCCCAAGAAGATGTCTGAGCAGGCCCCAGTTCACGTTCTTCAAGGTACTCCATCATATTGCTGGCGATATGGGGCTGATATCCATCAATTACAACCTAAATATACAACTTGAAACTGAGTCAGTTCCCGTCACTGTTACATGGTCTGGGAAGGCTCAAAACCATGAAGGTGCAACTTCAAATTAATGAAGACGTTAAGCCTGTTAAACAGCAACACCGCAGAATAGCATTCCAGCTACTTGAAGCGGTCGAGAAGGAGCTAGAAGCTTTGCTAAAACATGACATTATTGAGCGCACTACAGGTCCCACACCATAGGTGTCAACTATTGTGGTATGGCGAAAAAGGACAGTGAGTGTGCAGTGCACATCTGCATGGATATGTGTCAATCCAACAAAGCAATCGAGAGAGACATCCTGGCCTGCACATTGCGGATATAATCATGCAGTTGAATGGAGCCAAAGTTTTTTCCCATCTTGACTGAACAAAGGCTACCATCACCTTGAACTGGCAGAGAACTAGATACATTACCATTTTTTTGACTCATGTTGGTTTATTTAGATACAAAAGATTACGGGCCTGATTAGGAGTTAGGTGGTTGAACCGACACAACTCCAATAAGGCAGTATTACGAGGTTTCCACCTGGCTGACTGGCAAAAATGTCATATTGCAATGTTTCAGTCGGTCAGCCGGGTGGAAACAGAGCGGCGGCATTGGCCTCGACTTCCTTAGGGAACTGAGGCCAATGCAGTCACACACAGCACCTTCAGAATGCGCACTGTCTGCTGAGGGTGCTGGCTGGGGGAACCGCACAGCCCATGACATGGTTGTGGGCAGTTCAGGGGCCCCCTGCAGCCCCCAGCACTGCCTTTCCATCAGCCTATTCATAGTGGTGTCCACGCCATGAAAAGGCTGGTGGAAAGCAAAGTTGAGATCAGCACGACAATGCCGAACTTGGCAACGCTGTGACTGACCACGACTTTGACCACCGTCAGCTTGTTGGGATCCCTGATCCTGGCAGAAGTGGGGGGTCTCCTGTCAGTGATCGTAATCCAGTGATCATTCCGCCAGCAGTATGGCTGTCCGACCGCCACCTGCAGAAAATTTCCAAGATGCTGTACATCGTAGGACTATTTAGCCTGTGCCACACACCTTCAATTATAGTGATGATCTACTGCTATATGGTGCAACACAAAAGGAGCATGACAAAGCCCTCAAACAAGTTTGTCAATTACTTGCAGATGCGGGCCTCACTTTAAATGCTGAAAAGTGTAAATTTATTAAAACAAAGCTTAAGTTCTTTTACACATATTTTCTGATGGAGGCATGACACCTTATCCTGGCAAAGTACGAGCACTAATCAGCCAACTGTCCTCCACAAGATGTCACCATGGTATGGTCCTTCTTGGGTATGGCAAGCTACTGTTTGAGGTACATTTGTGACTTTGCCACAGTGAGTGCCCCTTTTCAAGACCTGACAAAACAAAATGCCCAGTTCTGATGGTCTGCTGAAAGTGACTGCAATTTTAAAAACATAAAACATGCAATCGAAAATGCAAATGAGATAGCATACCTTGATCCTGAATTGCACACTGAGATCACTGTTGATGCAAGCCCAGTGGGGTTGGATGCAATTCTTGCTCAGCATAGTGGACATCGAAATGCTTGAAGACACATTTGAGGTATGCCAGTCAAATTTGTCTGACACAGAACGCACCTATTCCCACCCAGAAAAGTAGAGTCTGGCGGTGGTACGGGCCTGTGAACAGTTTTGTGTGTTTCTGTATGGAAAGCATTTCACAATTGTTACTGACTAACAGTCATTACTCACCATTTTTGGCAATCCAAAAGCTAAGATGCCCCGCATATAGAGAGGTGGGGGGGATGCATCTACAAGAATTCAACTATAGAGTTGTGCACAAAACAGGCAAGAATCAAAACCGTGCCAGTTATTTCTCATCAGTACACTTACAGGGGTACAGATAAATGTAGAGAACTGCAGAGCAGTACATCAACCCCCTTTTAAAGTTCAGCACACCTGCAGCTCTGTCCATTGAGCAAATCATTACTGCCACCAATGCTGAAAGGACATGTGTGTCATTAGAGACATTATTGCAGCACAGTCTTGGAAAAAGAGTGTTCAAACTTTAAGTGATGATGTTGAATTTAAAAAATGTTGCAAAGCCCAAGATGAGCTAAAGAAGGGATTGTGCTAAGAGGATCCCAGATTATCATACCTGCAAGTTTGAGTTATTGAGCTCGCCCATGAAGGCCATCATGGCATGTCGGACACCAAGATAGCATTGAGGGATCACATGTGGTTCCCTTGTTTAGATGAAAAAGTGGAGAGGGGACTAAAGGAGTGTCATTTATGCAACTGCCTGTCTCCCAAGATGACCCAGCATATCCTGACAATGTCCAATCTCCTTGTGCATGCATGGGAAAGGATTGCTGTTGATTTCTTTGGGCCTCTGGTCAGTGGACTTCACCTTACGTTGATCGTTGTCGAGCATTCCTGGCTCCCTCTGGTAAAAGACATGTCATCCACAACCCACAACAAAGTCATTGAGTGGCTAGATAACATCTTTGCAGTGTGGGGCATACCTGGAATTCTCAAGACTGACAATGGTTCAGCATTGAACAGCAAGGGGTTCAAGGAGTTTCTAGCCAGTGACAGCCTTAAGCATCAGAAAAACACACCTTTGTGGCCTCAACAGAGTCGTGGAACAATTTATTGGGACCCTGAAACAGATGATTCAATGTGCATCAACAGAGGGACCTGATCTGAGTCAGGCATTATGCCAAGTCCTCCATGCCTACCGGTCAACCCCCATTCCACTACAGGCACGAGTCCAGCCACTATGATATTCAGGCGAGCCATAAGAACCAAACTACCACAGTGGACCCCTAAGCGAACCCTAAAGGATGATGTGGTTTGCGCTACGGATGCTGCTTGGAAACAGCAGATGAAGATGTATGCTGATCGATGTTATCAAATTTTGGAGGTCGAGATCAAGGAAGGTGATGTGGTTATCGTCAAACAAAAGCGAAAGCAAAAGACAGATCCTCCATTTGATGTTGAACCATTAAAGGTCATGACACGAAAGGGGCATATGATAACAGCGAATCGTCCCAGCAAATACATCACCAGGTACTCCTTCCCCTTCAGACACCTGTCTAGTTGATCATCAGTTCCTGCGGATGCAGAGAAAAATCCCCCATGAGGACTCTGATCAAACATTTAACCCTGTACCCCTGAGGTCCACCCCGATACAGCTCAACTACCTCATACCACATGGTTGGCCGAGCTGTACGAGCATCTTTAGGCTGATCGAGGAAATGTTGTGCTGCTGTTTGTTTGCGTCTTTTGTTTGTCTTTTTATTTAACAAGGGGGAGACCTAGGCCCCCATTACAACCCTGGCGGTCACCGCCAACAGACAGGCGGAAGACAATGTACCACCCACACTATTATGACAGGCCAATCCGCCACCTTTTCCGGGGCGGATTCAACACAAACACAAACACGGCGGAAACAGGACTTGGAAGGGAAAACACTCACGTCCACACAACCCACGAGGAACCAGGACGCCATGGAGCCAGGACTCCAAATCCTCCCTGCGATAGTCTTCCTGCTCCTCTACCAGGAGCACGAAAGATTGCGCCGACGACCACAGCGAGTACTGCACCTACAATACAGGGGAGGGGGGGAGGGAAAAGAGAGTGACACACACGCAACACCCCCACCCCTACCCACAATAACACCAATACATGCTGCAACATTACATTTACAACCCCCACCAACCCCCACTGGAAGAACGCAATGACAAAAGGAAATGATTGTATCGATTGTAATCAATAAAAATCCATTAGTCAAAACTTTAAATACAGTATAAACAATTATGTACACCAACTATTCAAGTCCGGGTACTGCACCATTCATAGTCCATGGACCACTGGGCCCAAAATGCATACCTGACTCGAAACAGAGAAAACACTGCTGGGGCATCAGATCGAAATGAAACAGGCACCTCAGGGGGAAGGGAAGGGGGGGCCCTCAGCCGGATGAGTGCACGACGCCAGCTCCACGAGGGGGCTCTATGCCCATTGATGTATCCTAGGGAGTGCAAAGCCACAGTCTCTCAAGTCTCTCCAGTGGGTGGGTTGCCCACTGCTTTATCCTGGGGAGTGCAAAGCCACGGTCTCTCAAGTCTCTCCAGTGGGTGGTTTGCCCACTGCTGTGTCCTGGGGAGTGTAAAGCCACAGTCTCTCAAGTCTCTCCAGTGGGTGGTTTGCCACTCCTGTATCCTGGGGAGTGCAAAGCCACAGTCTCTCAAGTCTCTCCAGTGGGTGGGTTGCACACTGCTGTATCATGGGGAGTGCAAAGCCACAGTCTCTCAAGCCTCTCCAGTGGGTGGATTGCCCACTGCTGTATCCTGGGGAGTGCAAAGCCACAGTCTCTCCAGTGGGTGGTTTGCCCAATGCTGTATCCTGGGGAGTGCAAAGCCACAGTCTCTCAAGTGGATGCCTTTCTCCACTGGTTCTGGCTTTGTGGCCAGAGTGCTTCATCCAGCCAAGGAGTGAGGTAGTGGATGTGATACTCCACTGGTTCTGGAGGGGGCTTTGTGCCCAGAGTGCTTCATCCTGCCAAGGACTGAGGTAGTGGATGATACTCCACTGGTTCTGGAGGGGGCTTTGTTCCCAGAGTGCTTCATCCTGCCAAGGACTGAGGTAGTGGATGCCTTTCTCCACTGGTTCTGGAGGGGGCTTTGTGCTCAGAGTGCTTCATCCTGCCAAGGACTGAGGTAGTGGATGCCTTTCTCCACTGGTTCTGGAGGGGGCTTTGTGCCCAGAGTGCTTGATCCTGCCAAGGACTGAGGTAGTGGATGCCTTTCTCCACTGGTTCTGGAGGGGGCTTTGTGCCCAGAGTGCTTGATCCTGCCAAGGACTGAGGTAGTGGATGCCTTTCTTCACTGGTTCTGGAGGGGGCTTTGTGCCCAGAGTGCTTCATCCAGCCAAGGAGTGAGGTAGTGGATGTGATACTCCACTGGTTCTGGAGGGGGCTTTGTGCCCAGAGTGCTTCATCCTGCCAAGGACTGAGGTAGTGGATGCCTTTCTCCATTGGTTCTGGAGGGGGCTTTGTGCCCAGAGTGCTTCATCCTGCCAAGGACTGAGGTAGTGGATGCCTTTCTCCACTGGTTCTGGAGGGGGCTTTGTGCCCAGAGTGCTTCATCCTGCCAAGGACTGAGGTAGTGGATGATACTCCACTGGTTCTGGAGGGGGCTTTGTTCCCAGAGTGCTTCATCCTGCCAAGGACTGAGGTAGTGGATGCCTTTCTCCACTGGTTCTGGAGGGGGCTTTGTGCTCAGAGTGCTTCATCCTGCCAAGGACTGAGGTAGTGGATGCCTTTCTCCACTGGTTCTGGAGGGGGCTTTGTGCCCAGAGTGCTTCATCCTGCCAAGGACTGAGGTAGTGGATGTGATACTCCACTGGTTCTAGAGGGGGCTTTGTGCCCAGAGTGCTTCATCCTGCCAAGGACTGAGGTAGTGGATGTGACACTCCACTGACGGTGGTGCAACAGTTGAAAGGAAAACCTTTTTAGACACACTGGGACGGGTAGATGGAGGGGGGTTTGGGAGTGGAGGAAGAGGTAGTGGAAGTAGGAGGTGTACGTTTGCTGACTTTGGGTGAAGGTGCACGGGCTGGAGGCTGTTGTGAGGTGGATGGCTGTTGGGTGGGTGTGTGACTGCGTTTGTATACTTTGGGAGGAGGGCTCACAGACACAATGGGAGGGGACACTGGGGATGTGTGAATGGTAGTGGGGGTAGTGAGTGCCCATGAGCGGTGTGTGGTGATGTGTGTGCTGGTGATGGAGGTAGAGTCCGAAGATGTAGAGCATGCAGGTGTGAGTGGAGATGAGACTGGGAGGGAGGAGGGAGACGTGGAGGAGGGGGAAACAGTAGAGGCAGTGGATGTTGGTATGTCTGCATGGGTATGATGCTTGTGTGAGTGCCTGTGGGATGTGTGGTGCTTATGTTTGCCTGAGCTTCCCTTGTGTGTTGAGGTGTGTGCATGCTGGTCTGATGGTGTGCTTGGGATAGGCTGAGGTACAGGGGATTGGGTCTGGGTGGAGGAGGTTGTAGGGGGGAGGCTGGACACAAGAACAATGGCTGCCATCAGTGCTGAGGCCAGAGCCTGAAATGCTCGCTGTTGGGCTGCCTGGCCAGAATGAATGCCCTCCAGGTATGCATTTGTCTGTTGCAACTGCCTCTCTACACCCTGGATGGCATTCAGAATGGTAGATTTCCCAACAGTGAGGGATCTCAGGAGGTCAATCGCCTCCTCACTGAGGACAGCAGGGCTGACTGGGGGAGGGCCTGAGGTGCCTGGGGCGAAGGAGATGCCCACCCTCCTGGGTGAGCGGCCACGGGACACACGCTAAGGGACTGCTGGGAGGGCGGGCTGGTAGGGGGGGTGGCGGCTGTACCTGTAGATGCGGTGGGTACAGAGGGGCCTGCCACCACAAGGGATCTCCCATTAGAGGAGGAGTCGTGTCGCTGGTCTCTGCTCCTGTCCCCACCGTGGAGCTCCCCTCGCCCTCCGTCTCACTGCTGGCTTCAGACTCCGTTGTCTCGCCCTCCAGGGCCATGTGGGATGCAGCTCCATCCTGCTCCGGCGGCACTGCTCCTCCGCCTGATGATGCTAATGCACACAAGAACAGGGAGACCACAAAGAGGGGGGGAGAAGGAAGAATAAAGACATGTTCAGTGCATGCAATACCGCTACCATTGGAGGACACTACAGACACAGCAGCCCTCTGCACTACGCCATGCACTTGAAGTTCCCTAATTAATCACAGAGACATGGGGTACAAGGCCTATGCCCAATTGCTGCACACATGGAAGTCACAGGAGCCTGACTAGGTGTAGATGGCTCTTACCACTGGTGGGTTTGGGGTGCCACACAGCCTGCCTCACAAAAGGTCCTTGCCTACAAAGCTCGCGCTGGCCTAGGGTAACCCACTGCCCACCTCCCCCACCCAGATACCTCCTAATACGAGCAGAGTCAGATGGATGTGACTGTACTCACCCCCTTGTGGCTGCTGTGATGCCCTCAAGCGCCCATCCAACTCCGGATACGCCACCGCCAGGATCCAGAACATCAGGGGGGTCATGGTGTGACGGCCACCCCTCCCACGTTGGGAGGCCATCCCCAGCTGGGCCTCCGCCATCTTCTTGTTCCAGCGGCGAATGTCCTCCCATCTTTTACGGCAGTGGGTGCTCCGTCTGTGGTGGACCCCCAGGATCCGGACGTCCTTGGCGATGGCACGCCAAATATCCTTCTTCTGGTGGGCGCTGACCTAGAGGAATAGTATAGGGCAAAAGGAAAAACTTTAACCGTCCGGACCATCAGACTCATTGGCCAACGTTCCCACCCTTGCCCTGACGCACATACACTCACCGTCCGCTCATGCAGGCCTCAGTTCCCCCCCGTATCTTCCATCCACACCACTCCAAACAGGCATTGCCCATACAGCATGCTCACAGTGTAGTCACCTGTTTGTCTGGAGGACCATAGTGTCGCGTGTACTGGGGGAGAACCCCATCCACTAACTTCTCCAACTCCTCCGAATTGAAGGCAGGGGCCCTTTCCCCAGACACATGAGTCATCGCTGTTTCCAGACACAGGTCACATCAGCACTTGCAGTATAGGTCCTCTTCTGTCGAAGGTCAGGTATCAAGTGAGTGAACAGACAGAAAATGGCAGTCACGTCCGCGGCGGTGCATACCGTTACCGCCGGCGTACATCGTCATTGGCTCCTGGGACCCATAGGGTCCAATGTTAGCCAATGCAGGATTGCACCGTGGTCTTCGACCGCCTACCGCGACAGTGTAGAACGCCAGCGCTGTTACCTCATATCCCCTTGTCCCACCTTACAGGTCAGGCAGCCGCCATTTCAGGTGGCCACATGGCATTATTTGTAAATGTGTCACACATATCTAGGCCTTCCATACACACAGAGACAGGCACATAGCGGATTGACAAATGCGTGCAATAAAATCTTTTTTTACTACCTCAATGTTGGCTGACTCTGTGCTCGCTGTTCTCGTCCATAGGGCACGTCCGCTGGGGCAGGTGACGAGATGGCGGCATCCTCCGGTGTACAGACCGCTGGTGGACCTGTTGACAATGGAAGAGAGACATGTAATAATCACCTACAGGCTTGATCGGGCCACAATCCAGGAACTGTGTGCCCAGTTGGAGCCAGACCTGATTTCAGCTATCCACCATCCCACAGGAATCCCCCCTCTAGTGCAGGTCCTGTCAGTACTCCATTTCCTGGCATGTGGTTCTTTTAAAAAAACAGTGGCCATTGCATCAGGGATGTCCCAGCCTATGTTCTCAAACGTGTTGTCCAGAGTGTTGTCTGCCCTGCTGAAACACATGCACAACTACATCGTTTTCCCTTAGGTGGAGGATTTGCCCACAGTGAAAGGTGACTTCTATACCCTGGGACATATCCCCAACATCATAGATGCCATTGATGGGACACATGTGGCCTTGGTACCCCCCCGCAGGAGTGAACAGGTTTACAGAAACAGGAAGAGCTACCATTCAATGAATGTGCAGATGGTGTGTTTGGCCGACCAGTACATCTCCCATGTCAACGCCATGTTTCCAGGCTCAGTGGATCACGCTTACATTCTGAGGAATAGCAGCATCCATTATGTGATGGGGCAACTCCAGAGGCACTGTGTGTGGCTAATAGGTGAGGACAAGGACCCTATACCGTGTGAATAGTTGTCTGGGTCTGGGGTTGTCCCTACAGGTTAGTGTGTGTCTAACAGTTGTCCCTCAACATTTGCAGGTGACTCTGGCTACCCCAACCTGTCATGGCTTCTGACCCCAGTGAGAAATCCCAGGACAAGGGCAGAGGAACGCTACAATGAGGCACATGGGTGAACTAGGAGAGTGATAGAAAGGACCTTCGGCCTCCTGAAGGCCAGGTTCTGGTGCCTCCATATGACAGGTGGTTCTCTCTACTACTCACCAAAGAAGGTGTGCCAGATCATCGTGGCCTGCTGTATGCTGCACAACCTGGCTTTCGAAGACAGGTGCCTTTTCTGCAGGAAGATGGTCCAGAAGGAGGTCTTGTGGCAGCTGTGGAGTCTGTGGACAGTGAAGAAGAGGAGGCAGAAGGAGAGGATATCGACAACAGAAACAACATGAACCAGCAATACTTCCAGTGAGACACAGGTAAGACGACGTCACAGCCTCCTACATCTCATACAATTGTTAGACCTATCATATGTCTGTCACTTTCACCCAGTGTATGGACCCTGACCTGTCACTTTGCCTTTCCATTTGACAGATGTGGGTCCCACTGTGTGACCTCTGCTATGTTACTTCATGGACTAGAGCTGTGTGACATAGGCATGTTGACAATACAATGGACATTGCTATTTTCCTCAGTTATTGCAAATACACATTAGTGAAAGCACAGACTGACTCCAGATTGTTTTGTGATTCAAGGGTGTTTATTTCAGTGAAAATTAGTGGAGAGGGTTGTAAAATGGGCAGGGGTGATGGTGGAGGAATGTCTATGGCAGAGTCCAGTCTATTTGTCTCACAGGTGCACTGTCCAAAGGGGCATAGGAAGTGGAGCTAGGGCAGTTTAAGGATGGACAGAGTGACAAAGTGGGGCAGAAGGATGACATTCAGGGGGGTCTCATTTCTTGGCGGGGGCTTGGCATTGTTCTCTGCCTTTGTCCTGGATCTCAGGGACCGTTTGTGGGGTGGTTCTCCATCTGCAGGGTGGTGGTGTCATGGTCCTGTGGCGGTGCCTCCTGTCCACTAGCGCCGGCGGAGGTGGGGGCTGTTCATCATCGAGGCTAGTGTCAGGGGCCCCTTGTTGTGCCACAGTGTCCCTCCTGGTGTTCACAAGGTCCTTCAGCACCCCTACAATGGTGCCGAGGGTGGTGTTGATGGACTTGAGTTCCTCCCTGATCCCCAAATATTGTTCCTCCTGCAGCCGCTGGGTCTCCTGAAACTTGGCCAGTACCATTGCCATCATCTCCTGGGAATGATGATACGCTCCCATGATGTTGGAGGGCCTCAAGGAGAGTGGGTTCCCTGGGCCTGTCCTCCCCCCCTGTCGCACAGCAGTCCTCCCAGTTCCCCTATTTTCCTGTTCCTCTGTCCCCTGAACTGTGTGCCCACTGCCACTGACCCCAGGTCCCTGTTGTTCTTGGGTTTGTGGGTTTGCCTGGGTTCCCTGTAGTGGTGGACACACTGCTGCTTGACGTGTCCTGGGGACAGAGGGATGGGCCCTCTGGGTGGGTGCTGTGCTGGTGTTTCCTGAGGGGGGAGGATCTGTGGTGGAATGTGCCAGTGTGTGGGGAACAGACTGTCCCGAGGTCCAAGATGGGCCGGGCTGGTCATCTAGATCCAGTTGGACAGAGCTGCTGTCATCACTGTGGGCCTCTTCTGTGGTGGGGTGGACATGTCTGGAACCTCCTGTCCGGTGACGTTGGGTAGGGGTCCTGCAGGGGTGTAAAGGCATGATTATTGCATCTATGTGTGCCATGGTGTGCAATGGGTGGGTGACCCTCTACCCCAGTGCTTACATTCCTGTCTAGGACCTTGTGTGATATTTGGTTTGGGGATCTGTGTGGGTATCTGTAGT
Source organism: Pleurodeles waltl (assembly GCF_031143425.1). Lineage (NCBI taxonomy): Eukaryota > Metazoa > Chordata > Amphibia > Caudata > Salamandridae > Pleurodeles > Pleurodeles waltl. The sequence continues at coordinate 1,225,352,448 of NC_090440.1, read as the reverse complement.
GGACATGCTTTGGTGATGGGTGTCCATGCTTTGGTGTTGCATGCAGGGCTTGGTGTTGGGATGTGTGGTTTGTGATAGTGGGACATATGTGAGGTGTTGGAGTGATGGGGGTGAGGTTGAGGGTGGGGGTATGTGATAGCATGCAGGTAGGGTGGGGGATGTAATGGTTAAGATTTGACTTACCAGAGTCCATTCCTCCTGCTACTCCTGCAAGGCCCTCAGGATGCAGTAGTGCCAAGACCTGCTCCTCCCATGTTGTTAGCTGTGGGGAAGAAGGTGGGGGTCCGCCGCCAGTTCTCTGAACTGCAATCTGGTGTCTTGAGACCACGGAACGCACCTTCCCCCGTAGGTCATTCCACCTCTTCCTGATGTCATCCCTAGTTCTTGGATGCTGTCCCACTGTGTTGAGCCTGTCTACGATTCTGTGCCATAGCTCCATCTTCCTAGCAATGGAGGTGTGCTGCACCTGTGAACCGAATAGCTGTGGCTCTACCAGGATGATTTCCTCCACCATGACCCAGAGCTCCTCCTCAGAGAACCCGGGGTGTCTTTGCGGTGCCATGGTGTGGTGTGGATGATGTGTGAGGTGGTGTGTGTTGTGATGTGTGAGGGGATGTGTTTGTGTGTGTTGTGTGAGGTGCGTGGATGTTGTGTGAGTGATGGTGTTGTGTGCCTGTGGATGCTAGTTTGTTGATGGTGGTGTCTCTCTCTGTGCTTTGTTCTCAATTTTTGTCGTAGGGGTTTGTCGGTGATGTGGGTGTGTGTTATATATTGTATTGAGTGTGTGGGAGCGGTGTGTGTATGTGTATCAGGTGTGCACATTTCGAATTGTCCAATGTGGTGGTGTTTTGTAAATGTGTGTGTATTTCGAGCGCGGCGGTGTGTACCGCCAATGGAATACTGTGGTTGAAAGACCGCCACGTGGATTCGTGGGTCGTGATAGTGTGGGTGTATTCCTGTTGGCATGACAGTGGAGGTTTTGTTATTGCCAGTTTATCACTGACCTTTGGTGTGGCAGACTTGTGTTGGTGTCTAGATTTTGGCTGATTCCGGCCAGTGGGTCGTAATAGCTGTGGTGGATTTCCGCGGCCGCAGCGGTGTGTTTGCAGTCTTCTGCACTGCGGTAAGCGGGATTTACCGCCAATGTTGTAATGAGGGCCCTAGTGTCTTAGAACTGTAAGTGTTAGGACCCTGTGACTAAGGGTGGACTTATGAAGGGTATTATGTAATTCATCTGGGAGGTGTCGGTGTGTGGTCTGTAAAGGAATTGGGATATTGAGAGTCAGTTGCATGTTGTCTGTTGATGAGTAAAGACATTAACTGCAATCTCCGTGTGTGGTGTGTTCACATGCCTGTTACCCGGCTGGGGAGGACGTCACGACCTCATCTAACATTAAGAAGCATGGGCACCTTGGCTAGAAAGGAGCTACTAGTATTACTGTTGATTTCACATACAAACTCTTCAGAAGAATCTTTGGGTAAAGGAAAAATGGGAGATAAGGCACAAAGAATTCTGTTTGACCAAGTCATTGTTAAAGCATCTATACTGCAAGCCAGTAGTTCAGAAATTAACATGGAGAGTGGTGGTTGGTGAGGCAAAGAAGTATGCCATAGCTGGCCAAAGTTCAGAACCAATGGCTGAAACCCCGCCTCCCTCAGATGATAGGTCATTGAGGTTGGAATATTTACGCTATTGGCATCTGCCTGGTATTTGTCTTTCCCAAAACATCCCTTGCTTTCAGAGATAGTGAGTGTCTGCTTAGGAACACAGAATTGGCTACAACAGCTACAGATTTCACTTTGGTTCCTCTCTGTCTTTTGACATAACTGTGCTACCTGACTTCTTTCTGAATCTACACAGCTTTCTCTTCTAACTGTGGTGCAAAACTCAAAAGGGCCCTTAGGGTAGGTAATACCTTTCACCAATTTGGGGATTGTAGGGTTTTTGAGTGGGATGAAAAAGTTTTGAATTTACATCCCATTTACTCTTGCTCCCTTCTCCCATAGACTTGCATCTGTTGTTATCAATAGGGGCAGAAGAGAGGAGGCTGGACTGGCTTGTAGTGAGTACCAAGGGGTACTTGCACCTTGCACCAGGCCCAGTTATCCCTTATTAGTGTATAGGGTGTCTAGCAGCATAGGCTGATAGATACTGGTAGCTTAGCAGAGCAGCTTAGGCTGAACTAGGAGACGAGTGAAGCTCCTACAGTACCACTAGTGTCACTTGCACAATATCATAAGAAAACACAATACACAGATATACTAAAAATAAAGGTACTTTATTTTTCTGACAATATGCTAAAGTATCTCAGAGTGTACCCTCGGTATGAGGATAGCAAATACACACAAGATATATGTACACAATACCAAAAATATGCAGTATAGTCTTAGAAAACAGTGCAAACAATGTATAATTACAATAGGATGCAATGGGGACACATAGGGATAGGGGCAACACAAACCATATACTCCAAAAGTGGAATGCGAACTACGAATGGACCCCAAACCTATGTGACCTTGTAGAGGGTCGCTGGGACTATTAGAAAATAGTGAGGGTTAGAAAAATAGCCCACCCCAAGACCCTGAAAAGTGAGTGCAAAGTGCACTAAAGTTCCTCAAAGGACATAGAAGTCGTGATAGGGGAATTCTGCAGGAAAGACACAAACCAGCAATGCAACAACAATGGATTTCCAGTCGAGGGTACCTGTGGAACAAGGGGACCAAGTCCAAAAGTCACAAGCAAGTCGGAGATGGGCAGATGCCCAGGAAATGCCAGCTGTGGGTGCAAAGAAGCTGCTACTGGACAGTAGAAGCTTAGGATTCGGCAGGAACGACAAGGGCTAGAGACTTTCCCTTTGGAGGATGGATCCCCCACACCGTGGAGAGTCGTGCAGAAGTGTTTTCCCGCCGAAAGACCGCCAACAAGCCTTGCTAGCTGCAAATCGTGCGGTTAGGGTTTTTGGATGCTGCTGTGGCCCAGGAGGGACCAGGATGTCGCCAATTGCGTCTGGGGACAGTATGGGCGTCGAGCAAGACAAGGCGCTCTCTCAGAAGCAGGCAGCACCCGCAGAAGTGCCGGAACAGGCACTTCGAAGAAGAGTGAAACGGTGCTCACCCGAAGTTGCACAAAGGAGTCCCACGTCGTCGGAGACCAACTTAGAAAGTCGTGCAATGCAGGTTAGAGTGCCGAGGACCCAGGCTTGGCTGTGCACAAAGGATTTCCGCCGGAAGTGCACAGTGGCCGGAGTAGCTGCAAAAGTCGCGGTTCCCAGCAATGCAGTCTGGCGTGGGGAGGCAAGGACTTATCTCCACCAAACTTGGACTGAAGAGTCACTGGACTGTGGGAGTCACTTGGACACAGTTGCTGGATTCAAGGGACCTCGCTCGTCGTGCTGAGAGGAGACCCAGGGGACCGGTGATGCAGTTCTTTGGTGCCTGCGGTAGCAGGGGGAAGATTCCGTCGACCCACTGGAGATTTCTCCGGAGCTTCTAGTGCAGAGAGGAGGCAGACTACCCCCACAGCATGCACCACCAGAAAAACAGTCGAGAAGGCGGCAGGATCAGTGTTACAGAGTTGCAGTAGTCGTCTTTGCTACTTTGTTGCAGTTTTGCAGTGTTCCAGCGCGGTCAGCAGTCGATTCCTTGGCAGAAGGTGAAGAGAAAGATGCAGAGGAACTCTGATGAGCTCTTGCATTCGTTATCTAAGGAAATCCCCAAAGCAGAGACTCTAAATAGCCAGAAAAGAGGGTTTGGCTACTTAGGAGAGAGGATAGGCTAGCAACACCTGAAGGAGCCTATCAGAAGGAGTCTCTGACGTCACCTGCTGGCCCTGGCCACTCAGAGCAGTCCAGTGTGCCAGCAGCACCTCTGTTTCCAAGATGGCAGAGGCCTGGAGCACACTGGAGGAGCTCTGGACACCTCCCAGGGGAGGTGCAGGTCAGGGGAGTGGTCACTCCCCTTTCCTTTGTCCAGTTTCGCGCCAGAGCAGGGCTAAGGGGTCCCTGAACCGGTGTAGACTGGCTTATGCAGAAATGGGCACCATCTGTGCCCATGAAAGCATTTCCAGAGGCTGGGGGAGGCTACTCCTCCCCTGCCTTCACACCATTTTCCAAAGGGAGAGGGTGTAACACCCTCTCTCAGAGGAAGTCCTTTGTTCTGCCATCCTGGGCCAGGCCTGGCTGGACCCCAGGAGGGCAGAAACCTGTCTGAGGGGTTGGCAGCAGCAGCAGCTGCAGTGAAACCCCTGAAAAGGCAGTTTGGCAGTACCAGGGTCTGTGCTACAGACCACTGGGATCAAGGGATTGTGCCAACTATGCCAGGATGGCATAGAGGGGGCAATTCCATGATCATACACATGTTACATGGCCATATTCGGAGTTACCATTGTGAAGCTACACATAGGTAGTGACCTATGTGTAGTGCACACGTGTAATGGTGTCCCCGCACTCACAAAGTCCAGGGAATTTGCCCTGAACAATGTGGGGGCACCTTGGCTAGTGCCAGGGTGCCCTCACACTAAGTAGCTTTGCACCTAACCTTTACCAGGTAAAGGTTAGACATATAGGTGACTTATAAGTTACTTAAGTGCAGTGGTAAATGGCTGTGAAATAACGTGAACGTTATTTCACTCAGGCTGCAGTGGCAGGCCTGTGTAAGAATTGTCAGAGCTCCCTATGGGTGGCAAAAGAAATGCTGCAGCCCATAGGGATCTCCTGGAACCCCAAATACCCTGGGTACCTCAGTACCATATACTAGGGAATTATAAGGGTGTTCCAGTATGCCAATGTAAATTGGTAAATTGGTCACTAGCCTGTTAGTGACAATTTGAAAGAAATGAGAGAGCATAACCACTGAGGTTCTGGATAGCAGAGCCTCAGTGAGACAGTTAGTCACTACACAGGTAACACATTCAGGCACACTTATGAGCACTGGGGCCCTGGCTGGCAGGGTCCCAGTGACACATACAACTAAAACAACATATATACAGTGAAAAATGGGGGTAACATGCCAGGCAGATTGGTACTTTCCTACACTCTCTGTACCCCATTTCCTGGCCACGGGCTCATTTCAAGTGACAGTGGGCATGAGTGCAAGTTTTTCACAGCCAAAGTTTAGCATTATACTGTCCAGATTTCTGAATGCATTTGTACGACACCTGCAGTCTTATGTGAGGTTTCCCCAAAGTGCTGACCTCCCTGCCATCAAGTTGGACTTCTTTGCCTTTGCCAACATACCTCATGTGATAGGTGCCATCGATGGCACCCACATAGCTATCATCCCCCCAAGAGTCAGTGAACAGGTGTACAGAAACAGGAAGAACTTTCATTCCATGAACATTCAATTGGTGTGTACTGCCAGGTTCCCTGGATCAGTCCATGATTCCTTTGTACTGAGGAACAGTAGTGTGTCACACAAGATGGAACAACTACAAGAGGACAGAGGATGGATCATAGGTAGGTGTTTCTGACACTTATTGCCAGGCTGTCTGCCTCTGAGGGTTGTCAATGACAGTCCTGTTTTGCACCATTTTCTAGGTTATTTTGGCTATCCCAACTTGTGTTGGCTCCTGACACCAGTGAGGAATCCTGGAACTGATGCAGAGAGGAATTACAATGAGACCCATGGATGTACTAGGAGGCTGATAGAGCGCACAATAGGTCTCCTGAAGGCTAGATTTTGTTGCCTACATATCTCTGGTGGTTCCCTGGCCTATGGGCCTGAAAAGGTGTGTAGAGCAGTGGAGGCCTGCTGCATGCTGTACAACGTGGCTGTGAGAAATTCTATCCCCCTCTTGGAGGAGGAGGGTGCTGTATATCCAGACCAGCTTCCTCAGAGAGAGGATGAGAGTGATGGTGATGAAGAGGAGGGGGAAGATGTAAATTCCAGGACCAAACTGATACAACTCTACTTCCAGTAATTCTGTGGGACAATTGGATGAGATTGCTGTCTGTGCAGCATACTGTCAGTGTGCCTTGTCATCTAGGGGGGTGTTGGGTCAATACTCATTGCCACTGTGACCAGCTCTCCGTAGGACAGGTTACATTACAGCATAATAGTTCAACACATCTGTAGACACAACAACATGTAATGTGTGTGGTGCTTTTCCTCCTACTAAGATAATAATAAATGAGTTTTAATACAGTTGCATCCATACTTCACTTTGTTTCAACATAATTACAGGGGACATTGTAACTGGTGAACTGGTGTTTTATTTGGTGCAGGGATTAAATCATGCAGATTATAGTGATGGGAGTGGGTTACTGGTGGTTGTACAATATGGCAACATGGTTGCAGCATTTGTTGGCAGAAGTGTAGGTCCATCTATGTTTACAAGAGTTTGTTGTAGTTTTTACACGGTTTGGTTGTTGATTCAGTGGGACACTTGGAGGACAGTTCTTGTCAGAGTCACTTCTTTGAGGGGGCCTTGGTCTTGGCAGGTGTTCCAGTGCCATATCTGGGCCTGTGGGTTCGTTTGGGTGCCTGGTGTTGGCCTGTATGGGTTGAGATGGATGTCCACTGTGTGTCCTGAGAGGGTGGAACATGTGCAGTTGCTGCTGATGCTGTTGTTGTCCGGTCTTTAGCCTGCCCTGTAGTAGGGGCTTCCTGGTCTGTGTGGGCCTCAGGCTGTGTTGGGACAAGGTGCAGCTGTGCACCTGCTATGCTGGCCATTGTGGCACTGTGCATTTTCCACTGCACCATGGCCTCTTGGTGGTGTGCTAGCTGCATTCTTTGACTCTGCTCCAGGGCAGATACTATCTGGGCCAATCTGTCTTGGGTATGGTGATATGCTCCCGGGACCTCAGAGATCACGTCCTGGGCTGCAGCATCCATCCTTTGGCCCCCACCCTGGGCCACTGATGCCCTCCCACTGGGCCTAGCCCCCTGTGCCTGTGTCCCCTGCATAGGTCTGGCGGTACCACTTGTAGTGGAGCCATTGTCTTCCTGCCTGTTGGTAGGGGTTGACTGTGACCTCCGTCCATGTGTTCCACCAGTCTGTGGCCTGGATACACAGGTGTGGAGATGGTTGCCCTGGGCTGATGGGTGTCAATGGTATCCTGGGTGGGGCTGCTGGATGGTGACAGTCCAGGACTGTTTAAGGGGCCAGGGTGATCATTAATGTCCAGGGTTCCATCCCCAGTTTCCTGGGAGGTGCCTCTGTCTCCCTGTGGATCACTGCCACTCCTTGTCCTGTCCGTCAGGGTGGCATAGGGGGTGGTGCTTGTTGGGGGGGAATGGACATGTCTGTTACAATTGCATGATAGGATGGGGTGTACAGGACTGGACAGTTTTGTGCAGGTTTTCACACTTTTGGGCCATGCAGGATGCATTTGTGAGGTTAGCATTGCATTTTGCTTAGGATGTGGAGGTGCATTGTGGGTGCTGTAGGCCATTGGGATTCCTTGCAGGGGTGGGTGGCTGTGCACAGGGGGAGGGGTGTGGGCCTATTAGTGGGTATGTGGGCATGCAGGGGGACTGGATGTAGTGATTCTGGACAGTTTGGGGTTGTGCTCCTGGTGGTAGTTGGAGGGGTGAGGTGGTGCATGCCTTACAGGTGTGATGGATCCGGGATAAATGTAGACGACTTACCTGAGTCCATTCCTTCAGTGAGTCCCTCAGGGTGCAGGATGGCCAGTACCTTTTCCTCCTAGTCAGTGTAGTCGGATGGTGTTGGTAGAGGTCCTCCCCCAGTCTTCTGGACTGCAATGTGGTGTCTGGATGCCATGGACCTGAGCTTCCCATGCAGCTCATTCCATTTCTTGCGGATGTCGTCCCTGGTGCGTGGATGGTGTCCCACTGCATTGACGATGGGTGTGTGCTGGACCTGTGCACCGAATAATTGTGGCTCCACCTTCAGGATCTAGTCCACCATGGTCCTTAGCTCCCTTTCTGTGAAAGCGTGAAGGGTGGGTGTTTGGGGGGTGTCATGGTGTGTGTTGTGAATGGTGTCTTGTGTGGATCTAGGTGAGGGTGCTCTTGTGTGGTTGGGTGTGTGTATCATGTATTGTGGCGTTCAGTGTCTGCTTCTGGGGTTCTCGTTATTAGTTGGACTAATTTTATTGCAAAGGATTGTGGAGTGTGTCTGTGAGTGCTTTATAGTGTTGTGGATGTGTGTCAAGTGTGTGGGTTTCAAACTTGCCAATGTGTGCATTTCTTGCTGTTGGGTCCACTTGCTGCCCGTGGCGGTCTGTGCCGCCAATGGTCGTTCGGCTTTCACTGACCACCGCAGTAATTTGTGCTTCATTATTTGGAGAGCAGGGAGTTTGTGTGCTTGGCGGTGGCGGGGTGGGAGGTCCAGCATTTCCCCCTGGAGGTGACTGGTGGCAGGGAGAATTTTGTCGGTTTCAGATTTTTTCATCATTATAAGGCAGGTTTCTGTTCACCGCCAATGGCGGTCTTCTGTTCCCCGTCACCACGGCAGTCGACGGTGTTTACTGCCGTGTTCATAATGAGGGCCTTAGTGTCCATGAGGCAATCCAGAAATATTTGCTAATAGCATCATGCATTCTGGGAGGGGGAGCAGAAGAGTGCCTGTGGCTTATTTGTTAGTCTGTACTGTACAAATGAGAACCTGCAAAGTGATGCTGGCAAGTAGTGGCTGATGGTGGGTGGCACCGGACTTATTACTGGGGAAAGGGACTTTGAAATGATCATCCCACATGCAGTCTATAAGATAAATGTGCCTGGCTGCCTGTTCTACACCAGAAGGAAAGCCAGCTAAGGCCCAAGCATTGATGTTGCTGTGTTATTCTATTGGGCAGTACTGGCATCAGGGTTATGGCTCAACAATAACTTCATGTTACACAGTTACTTTAACGGCCACACAATTACTCTAAAAGTCTGTGTCCACAGGCAAAGGTGCAGAGCAACCCATCCCTGTGTTCCTTTATCTCATGATTGCTCTGTGGCTCTGTTTGTATAGGGCAGGACATGTGCACCACAGTTGGGACAGGGCCTCATTGGAACCAGTGGTTGCAGGTGGAACACACCTGCCTCATTTTTGGGGGATCAGCAGTAATATTTCCTCATCAGAATAAGAAAGAAAAACAGGAAAAGGTGAAAGAAGGAGGAAAACAAACAGAAAAGCAGTAAAAAAAACAGAAAGCATGGATGAAAAAGTATAGAAAGATTTGTTTATATGGCAGAAAGTGTCTGGTTGTAGGCGAAGGGGCTTGAGGTAGAATCAAGATTATGCTACCTTGGTTTTCAGCATGCAGACATTTAATAGCACTACACAAGGGCTTCAGAGCAAAGCTGTGGGCCCTGGTACTTATTGTTTTACAAATTAAGCACTCTGCAGGGACACACGTGAGGTGCACTATCCCACTGTGCCTTGTTGAGGATTGGTTTGTGCTGACGTTTCGCAGGCCATCTTACGGAACACAGTGTCTGACGTTTGCCCTAGGTGTTTAGTAGCTGGACATATAATAGACTGACAAAGTAGATCAGCACGGCACTGTGCATAGACAGCACCTGTCACTATGCCCACAAAGCTTTATTTCACAAAAAAGCTCATTCAACACAAACAAAGGCACGTTGATATGTATCCTGGCTACACAACTTCTAATCCTTGCTGCCCTTCGAGCTGACCCACTTTTGCAGTCAGCTGGTGCCTGCCCTGCATTCTACTGCTATTCTATGCCAACTTCAGACTGGCAAGTCAAATGGGTTAATGCATCTGATGCTGATACACAGTCCAGATGTCTCCCCTCTTTTTAATGTCCACCTGAAGAGTGAAATTTAAAGCTCAAGCTTGGTGCCAGAAACAAGAGCTTACTTTTTACACAGGCCCACTAAGGATGAGCATGGCTGACATCTGGGTTAATACCCTAAACCAACTCAATGCCCCACCACAGTATCAATGCAAATAAGTAGTCTGAGACCACCAAATCTGCTTTTGAGAATTTAACACTTTGGCCAATTCTATTTTCCAAAAGACACATAAGCAAACCTTCTTGATATTGATTTATATCATATATTATAAACATCCATTTCAATTCAAGGCTAGACAATATAATTCTATGTAAGGTTTCTCAAAACTATGGTTAACCACCAAGATGGCCGTTCAACCTCTATCCCCATGAAAATTTGACTTGGGCTTCCCATATTCCTACCACAGAACCTGCTTTGTACTTGACAAGGTGAACTCAGCCACTCCCTAATACCAGGGGAGTCCCCTTGTGCCAATCAGTAAGTTGGATCCTAAACCATCAACAGCATCCCGAAATCGGATATTTGTGGCACCCTGTGGAAGATGTACCTGGGCAACCAGCCCACATCTTAGTCTCTGGCTTAAGTGCCATCTCCCAAATCGTTTTGTTCAGTGTTAAAAGAGCACCCCTGCATAGCCAAAATATAGTTGCTTTAGAGCTCAAACCCCAGCTATCCTGCAAACTGCTACTCCACTATCCCCCCGACCATGTGTAAATTATTAGAGTAAAATCTGGAATTTGTCTGAACGTTTGGGTGAGATGCCAAGGTGTTTGCCTGCCCTGTGGCCAACCATGAATATTACTCCGCAAATACATCAAAACAGTGAAGAAAAACCCAAAACGCTCACTTAGACATCACACTCTTGTAACAAAAGTTTAGCTAAAAGGATGGATAGGTGGATAAAATGAGGAGGCCTTTATCGGGTCAATGACACATGCAGAAAGGCAACAGGTGAGCAACAGAGTTTGGGGAGGCAGTAGTTTAGCAGCGGGCATAGAAATTTGACCCTGGCCCATCTCTCCCAGCTTAAATGCTAATTGGCTCTGATGGTGACAGGTTTTTGTAGACTTTGTGGGCCGCACAACCGGCCCCCACTATAAATTAGAATTTTTGCTCCTTATGGCAAATGCCTTGGTCACCACCTTCCGCTAGCCTGGATTAAATGCTGGTGGCTCCAAAATGGAGCCACTTTTGTTCATGTTTGTTCCTTGTATTTTGCTTTTCTGCAGAGGCACCCTGTTTCCTTTCCATGTTTTGTAGTTCATTTTGAGTTCTATCACATTGTCCATTGTAGGCACTCACTTTGGTCTCAGCAACGTTCATCCTACTCTCTGACCTTGTAGTCACTCCCTCCACCTGTTCTTTCGTCCTCTTCTGCTTCCTGTTATCTTCCATTTTTCTCTGCTGCTGCTTCTTACTTCTTACATTTCACTTTTGTCTCATTTGTATTTACTGTTAGGCCCCTTGGTGTGGTTTCCCCTATCTTTTTGCCTCTGTTTCATTTATTTTTGACTGTTTGCTGGACTTCGTTTTTGCTGGTTTTTGGTACTTTGGGCACTTTACCACTGCTGACCAGTGCTAAAGTGCAAGTGCTCCCTGTATAAATTGTGATTATAATTGGTTATTCCTGATTGGTACATTTGATTTACTAGTAGGTCTTTAGTAAAGTGCTCCAGAGATGCAAAGAGCCTATAAATCAAATGCCACTAGTGGGCCTGCAGCACTGATTGTGCCACTCACGTGAGTAGCGCTGTAAACATGTCTCAGACCTGCCACTGCAGTGTGTGTGTGTGTTGTTTTGCACTGTCCATTCAACCTGGCAAGTGTACCCACTTGCCAGACCCAAACCTTCCATTTTAAGTCATCCCTAAGGAAGGCCCTAGGTAGCCCCATGGGCAGGGTGCAGTGTATTGAAAAGGTAGGACACGTACTGGTGTGTTTTACATGTCCGGATAGTAAAATACTGCCAAATTTGTTTTTCACTATTGCAAGGCCTATCCCTCCCATAGGTTAACACAGGTACTGTCTTTAAATATCTTTAACGTGCGGTTTCCTATTGGGAGAAGATAGAGAGATGGAGTATGGTGCCTCTGAACTCACAATTTAAAAATACGTTTTAGTAAAGTTGTTTTTCAGATTGTCTGTTTTAAAAGGCCACTTTTAAAATGTGGGCATTTTCTTGCTTAACCATTATGTGCCTTTGCCTGCCTGTGGAATCCACATCTGGGTCTGAACGACAGTTGTGCTGTTTGTGAATTCCTTCTAGACAGTGACACAAAGAGAGCTGAGGTGTGTCTTTCATATCCTGATGAGTTTTCCAGGGCTATAGTGGGGAGGGACAAGCTGGCACCTGCACCTTAAAGGACTGCACCTGTACTCACACAGTGCAGTCCAACGCCCTGGGGTGTGCCTGGGGCCAGGCCTGAGCAAGGCAGGATCTGGTGAACCACAGAGACTTTCCTTTGAAGTTTGCTTACTTCAAAGGCAGAAATGAGTATAAGTAGTGGACCCCAAACCCCAGATTTTTAGAACACTTCTGGATCAAGAGGAACCTCTGCCAAAGAGAAGAGCTGAAGGAGGAGTACTGCCCCTTTGCTGTGTGTGCTTTGCTGGTTTCACCTACTGTTGCTGCTTCTGCCTTAAATAGGACAAAGACTGGACTTTTCTGTGTATCCTGCTTGTGACAATTCTCTAAGGGCCTGGACCGAACTTGCCTCCTGTTTAGAAATCTCAGGGACATCAAGCACTTCATCTGCCAGCACCTGGGCTCTCTTGTTGAGATCACTCTGACTTGCCAAGTGATGCCACATCCAGTCCCAGGGCCCCTGGAAGGAGAAGCTGAGAGAACCAGAGAGAAAATCCACGCACAGGAACCAAGCTGAAGGAAAATTGACGCAGGGCCTGCACTGCAGCTCAAAAATCAACCCAGGGCCGGTGAAATCGGAGCATCGCCAGCTCAGCACGGATTCATCACTGCTGTGCGTCCGGATTTTCCATGCATCTTCCCTAGGTGTCAAAATCTTCAGTATCACCGCACGGACCAGAGGCTACTTGTCTGGAAACCAATACATCGCTTACCTACCAGAGAAAGAATTGACACACAGTCTCACGTGTGAGTAAAGAATCAACGCATCGCTTGCTTTTCCGATGCATGCTCTCCAGCTTTATTTTTCACACTTACCAGGTACTTTGTGCTAAAACAACGCATCCATTGATTTCTATGGATTACGATTCTTTTTACTTTAAAAATTCATGTCTTTGCTTGCGTACGTTGGATTTTTGTCGTTTTGGTCTCATTTAATTTCGATACATTTTGGCTATTTTTCAAAGTCGGTGTGGAGTCCTTTTGTGGAGTTTTCACTATGTTACTGTGTGTTTTGGTACAAATACATTACACATTACCTCTGAGATAAACCTGTCTGCTTGTGCCAAGCTACCAAGGGGGTGAGCAGAGATGAGTATCTCCTTTACCCTGACTAGAGTGAGGGTCCCCTCTTGGACAGGGTGTAAACTGACTTCCAACTAGATACCCCATTTCTAACACTGGTGATCAGCGGTGAGGATAGGACTGGTATTTGTACAGTGATTCATGTACACTACTGTTGCAGACCATTACAAAACCACATACCATTTTTTCTCTTGGATTTCTTTTTGTCCTTTTTTAATCTCTCTGTCTTTTGAGACTTTGCACCTTTACAGAACCTTGTCCACAAACATGTCTCAGTCTAGGGAACCATCAGCAGTAGTTGCAAACGTGGTGTTTGGGATGGAGAAATTAGAGGATTACACAGTCGGATAGCTCAAGCAATTTTGTTAGATGTTCCAATGCCCAATCAAAAGCTCCACCAAGAAGGATGAACTGCAAAAGGCACTGAGTGCCTGGTTAGCAGCAACGGAGGCTGAGGAGCTCACAGCAGAGGAGATTATGGCTGTGGATGTGGAGGTGCAGAGCATGCATTGTGATTTGGTGGATAACCTGGACCTGCATGGAGGGAGGAACTCCAGGGCAGGCAGCAGTGTTTCTTCTATGGGTCTGACCACAGAGGAAGTGAAGGACAGGCAAGCAGAGAGAAAGCATAATTTGGAGGTTCATAAGCTCAAGCTGGAATTGGACAATCTGGATAGCGAGGCAGAGGCAAAGAAAATGGCACAGGCCATGGAGGAGAGAAAAATGTTGTCAGCTCATGAGCAAGCTCAATGGAGCTGGATCTGAAGGGCAGGTCCAGCACAGATGGTGGCAGCAGTACCATAGTGGAACCTAGGAAAAGAGTGCACATTCCCAAAGATCTAGTAAAGGATTATAAGAGGAAGGATGACATACACTTGTGTTTTAAGGGGTATGAGTCAGCTCTTCACATGAACCTGGTCCCTGAGGTACACTGGGGAAGGAGTCTGTGGAAGCACTTTGAGGTAGAAGGAAGGAACAACCTGACAGCCCTAAGGGATCCTCAGGGGCTCACCTCCTCTGCTACAAAGGACAACCTACTCGCTAGATACGGTCTCACTCCACAGCAGTACAAGGAAGATTCAGGTCTTACCACAAGGGGGATTCTAAAACTTGGTTGAAATGTGTTGATTTAAGGGGCACTGGATGGATGGGTGAAGGGCAGCAAGGTAACCACTTATGAGGGGCTGTACAATTTGATTGCATGTGAGCACTTGTATAGTCTTTGTTTTCCAGAGCTGCGCCAGCACCTGATTGACAGCAAGCTGACTGAACCCAGGAGCTTGCCCAGGAGGCAGACCTGTGGGAGAGCACCAGGGACAACAAAGGTATAGGGGAGACTCTGCCAAGGGTAGGCAGGGTCCCTATCAGAAGAAGTGGGGGGTCAGAGTAAACAGGGGGAGTTCTCCAAAGGGCCCCAACCTAGTCCCAGGTTAAGGATCCCCATCCCCCAGGTGAGATGAAGCTATGGATCTCTACAGGAAAGCCTGAAGAGAGGACTCCCCGTAAGTGTTCTGCAAGTGATCAGGAGGTTCACATGAGGGCGATCTCAAGTGTCCCAAGCAGACACCTGCACCCACTGGTGCACAGTCACAGGGTTTGGCCAGTGTGTCGCTTGGGGAGGAGTTGGTTCCAGGAGAAGGGTGGGAGCTAGCTGAGATGACCCTTGTTTCACTAGGGAACACTGAGATGGTCCAGAGGACCCTTGTGCCTGTGAGCACTAAAAAATACAGGCGGTGGGTGACTATCAATGGACAGAGGGTGGAGGCTCTGAAAGACACTGGAACCAGCGTGGCTACTCTCAGATGTCATCAGATTGTCTGAAGAGCAAGTGGTTCCCAATGTGCTTCACCAAGTAGTTGCTGTAGACAACCCTGAACGCCTGTGCCAGGTTGAGAAGGTTCCCTTTGAATGGGGCGGTCTAAGGTTCCTTGAGGGTAGCTGTGAGTCCAACCATGCCTGCTGATTGTCTGCTAGCTAATGACCTGGAGGATTGCCCTTGGAGTGAGGTGGAACGCCGGTCACACTTGGAGATGTTGGGTTTGCCCAGGTGGGTAGGCATCATCACTCTGCCTATGGCAGCCAGTCAGGGTGATCAGGAGGCCCTGGAGCCTGAAAGAGTGACCCAGGAGCCTGTCAGGAAGAGGAAGGGCAAGGGGTACAAGAAACCCACCCCAGCAGTTTCCACAGTCCAAGAGGAGGCTGAACTTGAGGGGGACGCCCGGAATCTACAGGGGAACAAGTGGCTGAACTGGGGGATGTGCCCGAGCTGACCTATTGGCAGCAGGAAGGGGACCCACCAGGGAAAAGTTCTGAGAGGCACAGAAGTCATGCCCTCCGAGGTCAGTGACAGCCCCAGTGGTGGGCCGGGCGTTGGTAGGGATTTTTACCAGCATGGGGTTCCCCAAGGAGGTGGTATCTGACCAGGGTACCAACTTCATATCAACCTAGATGAAGTTTCAGTGGAAGAAGTGTGGGGTAACCTACAAGTTCACTACTCCTTACCACCCCCAAGGAAATGGGTTGTGTTAGACCTGACAGCCATAGGGTGGTAACCCCTAACTTTTTGCGTTCCTCCCTCCACTTTTTGGACACTGTTTTAGCTGGTTTTAGGACTCTGCGCACTTTACCACTGCTAACCAGTGCTAAAGTGCATATGCTCTCTCCCTTAAAACATGGTGACATTAGTTTATACCCCATTGGCTTATTTAATCTACTTGTAAGTCCCCAGTAAAGTGCACTACATGTGCCCAGGGCCTGTAGATTAAATGCTACTTGTGGGCCTGCAGCATTGATTGTGCCACCCACCTAAGTAGCCCTCCAACCATCCCTCAGGCCTGCCGTTGCAGGGCCTGTGTGTGCAGTTTCACTGCCACTTCAACTTGGCATTTAATAGTACTTGCCAAGCCTTAAAGTCCCCTTTTTCTACATGTAAGTCACCCCTAAGGTAGGCCCTAGGTAACCCATGGGGCAGGGTGCTCTGTAGGTAAAAGGCAGGCATGTACCTGAGTAGTTTATATGTCCTGGTAGTGTAAAACATCTAAAGTCGTTTCTACACTGCAGTGAGGTCTGCTCCTTTCATAGGCTAACATTAGGGCTACCATCATAGACTGTTTGAGTGGTAGCTCCTGGTCTGAAAGGAGTAACAAAGTCATATTTAGTATGGCCAGAATGGTAATACAAAATCCTGCTGACTGGTGAAGTTGGAACTTATATTACTGTTTAAGAAATGCCTCTTTAAACAAATTAGCATTTCTCTGCACTTAAATCCCTCTGTGCCTTATAATCCACATCTGGCTAGGTTTAGTTGACAGCTCCCTTGTGCATTCACCCAGACAACCCCAAACACAGGATGCTCAGTCACACTTGCATACCTCTGCAGATTGAATTGGTCTTCCTGGGCTGGGAGGGAGGAGGACCTAACACTTACATGTCAAAGGACAGCAGCCTGCCCTCAAGCAAAGGTCTGCCACACCCCCTTCTGGGACCCTGGCAGACAGGATGAAACTTAAAGGGGAGCTTGTGCACTTCTAAGCCACTCTTTGAAGTCTCCCCCATCTTAAAGGCACATTTGGGTACCTACGCAGGGTCTCTGACCCTACCAACTCAGACACTTCTGGACAAGATACCACTGGAGAAGAAACCCTGAACCAGAACCTGCAACCTGCCAAGAAGAACTGCCTGGACGCCCAAAGGACTCACCTGACTGCTTTTCTGTAAAGGACTGCTGCCCTGCTGTTGCCCTGCCGCCTTGCTGTCCTCTGGATCTGCTGAGAAGTGCTCTCTAAGGGCTTGGATAGAGCTTGCCTCCTGTTCCTTGAAAAAGACTTCATCTCTGCAAAGAACTCGATATGTGGCGATAATCGACACACAGCCTGCAAGAAATTACGCGCAGCCTGCATTGCGTTGAGAAAATCACCACACACCAAACCGGAACGACGCAGCCTGACTTTCCCGAAGAGTAGATTGACGCAGCACCAGCATTGCGACCGGAACTTTGTCACATGGTCCACTGGATCAACGCATAGTTGACCTGGAATGATGTAGCCCTACTTCCTGAGAGGGGTCGACGCATCGCCTGCCGTGCGGCAGAAATTTACATGCAACGCCCACCAGATTGACGCAGCCTGTGACTTCATCCTGCAAGCGGCAGATTTCAACGCATCGTCCCTGGGCATCCGAAAACCCCGCAAACCCAAAGAGGATCCTAGTCTTTGCGCCGGAAATCAACGCAAAGCCTGCCCTGCATGAAAACTTAACGACGCATCGTCTGTGTGTGCCGGAAAAATCGACACACACCTCCAAGTTTTCCACGCATCTCCTCCTCTGCGGCTCCTTACGGAGAATTTGAGCGCAAACCAGGTACTTTGTGCTCGCAAGAGACACTTGTTGGTTTTTAAAGACTAAAGATTCCTTATGTCATTTTCTGCAGTGATAACTCAAAGTGTACTTACTGAATCTTAAACATTTTGACCTGCATTTAACCAGATAAATACTATATATTTTTCTAAACACTGTGTGGTGTATTTTGGTGGTGTTATACTGTGTTATTGCATGATTTATTGCACAAATACTTTACACATTGCCTTCTAAGTTAAGCCAGACAGCTCAGTGCCAAGCTACCAGAGGGTGGGCACAGGATAATTTGGATTGTGTGTGATTTACCCTGACTAGAGTGAAGGTCCTTGCTTGGACACGGGGTAACCAGACTGCCACTCAAAGACCCCATTTCTAACAGGTTGGTTGAAAGATTCAACTGCACCCTGAAAGGCATGATTATGGCTCTGTCAGAATCCATGAGATGTAAGTGGGATGTCCTCTTGCCATGCCTTCTCTTTGCATACAGGGAAGTACCTCAGAAAGGACTTAGTTTTAGCCCCTTTGAGCTGCTGTATGGGCACCCTGTGAGAGAACCTCTGAGTCTGGTGAAGGAGGGCTGGGTGAAAGCTCTCAGTAGGCCCTCCAGGATGTGTTTAGCTATGTGCTGGCCTTTAGGAACCAGACTGTCCGATTCAGGAAACTTGCTCAGGCGAACCTGGCAGCCAGCAAGGAGGGCATGAAGTGGTAGTACGACCAGAATGCCACTCTGGTTGAGTTTCAGCCTGGCCAGGATGTGTGGGTCATGGCCCCGGTGGAGCCTTGTGCTCTCCAGGACAAGTGGACTGGACCTTTTGAGATCGTAGAGAGCAAGAGTAATGCCATCTATATGGTGAACTTGCAGACTCCCAGGAACTCTTTGAGGGTCTTACATGTGAAATGCCTCAAGCAACGGTTTGAGAGGTCTGAACTAACCATGCTCCTGGCAACAGATGATGGGATGGAGGAGGAGAGTGAATCTCTTCCTGACTTCCTGTCTGCCCAAGACAAAGATAGGTCTGTGGAGGGGCTGAACCTCTCCCCAACAATGACACTGGAACAGCAAAGAGACTGTCACCAGTTACTGGGACAGTTTGCCTCTCTGTTTTCCTTGACCCCAGGGGGTCACTCATTTGTGTACACATTATTTGGACACTGGGGACAGTGCACCTGTGAAGCATAAGACTACAGGGTGACTGACAAGGTTAGAACCACCATCAAGAATTAGGTTTCCACGATGCTAGCATTAGAGGTGATAGAGTTCTCCAGCAGCCCTTGGTCCAGCCTAGTGGTCTTGGTTCCAAAGGCTACTGCCCCAGGTGCCACTCCTGAACTTAGGCTGTGCGTGGACTACTGTGGACTCCACGCTGTCACTAAGACTGACACGCACCCCATCTCCCGAGCTGATGAGCTCAAAGATTGGCTAGGAGCTGCCAAGTTCCTCAGCACATTTGACTTAACATCTGGGTACTGGCAGATTGCCTTGACCCATGGGGCCAAAGAGAGGTCAACATTCTCAACACCAGAGGGGCACTACCTGTTCAGGGTCATGCCCTCTGGGTTGAAAAATGCCCCTTTCAGTATTCATTACTACAAAGTAAAAACTAAGCTTCTGTGGGGGCTAGAATACCAGTCACAAGCTCATAATCTGTCAGAGTACCACAGGTCACTCAACCCGGCTAGTCTCTAGCATGACCTGTCTCTGTTAGGGTGTGAGGCAGAGAAAGTGGGAGGAAGGATAAGAGTGAGAGGGACAGGAGTAAGGGAAGGAAATATGGAGAAAAAGAGACACAATAGAGAATAGTGAAGGAAAAAAGAGCAAAAGTGTGAGAGAATATGGAGGGGAAAGACAAGAAAGAGAGGAGAAGGTATGAGCAGAGAATGTGACAGATGGCAAAGAGAGGAGTGCAAAATGGGAGATGACAGAATGAGTGATGTGTATAGTAGCAGATGTAAGTGTATGTAAGTTAAAGATTTAACCTCTCACTTCATTTGTACAATCTTCCATCATTCCATATAGCGCTCTGTTGCTCTCTAGCTAGGTCTGTGCTGCATAAATATAAACACATGCATGTTTTTACATTGTGAATAGGTATTCCAGCTTACTTCCCTCTGTAAATGCCCCCTACCTTTTAAGCTCTTGGTGAACCCCCATGATTTAAAAAAAATTACCTACATCTTTAATTGGGTTCATAGAAATCTACTTCTTGATGTCTGTCCGAGCAGTTTCTTATACTCATTGGGTGACCATTCCATTAACATTTTGTTTGCTGAAAACGTTTGTTTAATACACAGCTTATGTTGTTTTTAGTACGAAAAGGTACCTTTCCAATAAGGCGATAGTGCTTTCTTTTCTGTGTGTCAGACATGCAGACCTGGCACAATGTAGGAAAGTACCCACTTTTTGGCATGGTTACCCCCACTTTTTGCCTGCTTTCAGTATGCTTTAACTGTTTTCACTGGAAGCCTGCTAACCAGGATCCCAGAGATTGTGCTCTCTCCCTCTAAATTGCCTAAGACTTTGCACACACCACAATTGGCATCCTGGTGCCCCCTTATAAGTCCCTAGTATGTGGTACTTAGGTACTGAGGGCACCAGGGCACTTAGTGTTCCCCATGGGATGCAGCATGTATTATGCCACCTATGGGAGCCCATGCAAAATGTGTCTGCAGGCCTGCAATTGCACCCTGCGTGAAAAGGTGCATGCACCCTTTCACCACAGGTCATTGCACCAGGTCACTCTAAGTCACCCCATGGTAGGCTCTCACAGCCCAGAGGGCAGGGTGCAGGTCCCTCTGTGTGAGGGGACCCCTGCATGAGTAGAGGAGCCCCTACAAACTCCAGTTCCATTGCACTGGACTTCGTAAGTGCAGGGAAGCCATGTTTATCCGTGTACTGGACACAGATCAATACCTGTGTCCAGCTACACAATGGTAACTCTGAGCCTGGGTATGTTTGGTATCAAACATGTCAGAATCATAAGCCCAATACTGTTGCCAATATTGGTTGTATGACTCCATGCCCTATGGGGGCTTCTTAGTGGACCCCCAGTATTGCTCCTACCAGTCTTCTGGGGTTTTCTGGGCAGCCCGCGTTGCTGCCACCCCTCAAACAGGTTTCTCCCTCCTGCTGCTTGACCAGCTCAGGCAGGGGAAGGCAGAACAAAGGATTTCCTGTGGGAGAGGGAGGTAACACCCTCTCCCATGGAAATAAGTATTATAAGGCTTGGGAGGGGTAGTCGCCCCAAGCCATTGGTTCGCTTTGAAGCGCGCTTTATAAATGTTAATGATTTGATTTGATTTGCCTGTGGGGGCTGCGACTGCTTGTCAGCTCGCCCGACTGCTGAGGGTCACCTTGGACGTCCCTTCCAAGGATCGAGTCCCTTGGGCCTTGCTGGTCCTCTTCAGCCTTGAATCTCTTCTTTTGCTCTTCTTGCATTTGCCAAGGCTTGTTGGTGGGTCTCCTGCACCACTGACCATCTGCGACTCGACAACCGACGTGAGACACCATCTGCACTGCTCCAAGGATTCTTCTTCAGCTCCTGAATTCCACAGCTGGTCTTTTTCTCCCTCATTGATCGGGTTCTGCATCCACAGAAGAGTGGGTAGTAGCTCCTGCCCCCACTGGATATTCCATCGTGGACTGGGTTCTGTCCTCTTCTTTTGCAGGTCCTCTTCTACCGCATTCCACCTTTGGTTTCTTCTTGCCTGGTCCTGTACAATCCTTTTTCCAAGTCCTCCTGTTAGTCCTTGGGAAGCCCAGGTTCTTACCTCTGGTCTCCTGGTCGATGGGGGTCACTCAGGTACTCACCTCTTGGGGTTCTTATTTCTTCCTGCTCCTCACTAACAACTTCACATCCTTGGGTGGGGGGCTGCATCTCACATTCCACTTTCTTAGTACAAGGTTTGGCCCTTCCCTAGGGCACTTTCTATTTTTAGTAAGTATTGCCAGTGCTTGTTGCTGCTATGCTATTTACTGAATGCTAATGTGTATATAATTAGTGTGTACTTACCTCCAGTTGGGGGGAACTGCGTATAAGTAGTCTAGTGTTGTGTTACTATAATAATGTACCTTTATTTTCATAACACTGTTTGGTTCTTTCATGTGTGTAAGTGCTGTATGACTGTAGTGGTATTGCATAAGCTTTGCATGTCTCCTAGATAAGTCATGGCTGCTCATCTACAGCTACCTCTAGAGAGCCCTGGCTTCCTAGTCACTGTCTACACTTCACTAATAGGGGATACCTTGTATAATGTGATAACACCAAAGGTGTTTACCACACACCAGGCCAGCTTCCTACACACAAGAGTCAGTGGGTATCTGCTATCTTGCTGCCATCTGATGCTTGCAGGTATGGTAGATACTCTTGAAACTCGAGCAGTGCTTATTGTCTCAGTGGACAATATTTACAAAACCAACAGATCTGGCTTTTATGTGCTAAAGCATAAAGTAAATAAAATGGAGTAAACTCTTTGATGCCCCTGGAGAAAGAGAACCTCTGTTAATGCCTCTTTCTTGGACAACTCCTGAATTTTCTCTTTGAATGCTTGTCACTTTATTTGATTGAATGTAACTAGGTTTGTTGATGGCATGGATTTTTGGGCAGTTCTTTGAACGCTAGAGAATATCCAATTCCTACGACTGACTAGAACCATCGGTCTTTTATTACACATGGCCATTGCTCATACAACTCTGTTATTCTGCCTCCTACTACTACAGTTGGAAGACAAAACAAAATAGGAAGGGTCACATAGGAGATAAGTGCTCACAGGAAATCTCCACAAGATTAAATGACAAACATTGCAGGCACGGTGCTCATGGCAAGAGGATCTTCCTATCTCCTCTGGTGTTTCCTGGGAAACTAATAACAATAAGAACAAAATGTCACTGCACTTGTGTATCAATTATCAGTATTTAAGTAAATGTTTCATGGTCCATATTAAATATTTGATGCCAAAGTAATATGATGAATTTCTCTGACGGACAGGAATTCGTGAGTGAATAGAACTCAATTTATTCTTTCAGAAGAGCAGATCATTTCGGAAAATGAAAACGTTCATCGATTCAATATTCATGAATCAACAACAGCCAAACGCCAACACGTGTTTCGTCCAATAAGATAATAATCTTAAAGACTTCATCAGGGCTTATTCAAAGTAATTATATAGCCGGTAAGTCCAATCTTTATATTATAATAAGTGTCTCGTTGTATCCAGAGTGTCATACTATAACGTATAGTGAAGTATTGTACAAGTAACCTATCAGGTAGAATATTTGTAAAACGTAACCCGCGTTCAGATCCCCGCGCGGAGTTACGTGGTATCGGCAAGTAAGAATAAACACCTCCAACCTCCAAAATCATTTTCATCCATGATGGATTTTTGAAGAATATTGCTCACTGGGATTGATTCTTGCCACACTGCCCAGTAAGTGGTCATCACAGGGGGATGGATCCTTCATCTGACTGGAGAACCAGGACCCCCTGTTTTTCCCCCAGGAGCAAGGATAAATATGGCAGAGCTGCACCACAACTCAGATCGCTACCAGATTCCTACAAGGAAGAACATCAGGAGAAGAAGGACTGCCCTGCTGGACCCCTGACCTGCACCTGGACACTGCACTCTGAAGGACTGCGCCAGCTGCACACTTGGGCTCCACCACAAAAAGAACTTTGGTTCACTTCAACTGGTTCAAGGAGGGACTCCCTGCTTGCTACTGTCCAGTGGTTAAATTGGAGTTTGAGGCATGTGCAATAGGAAGTTGTAGTCTGCACCCTCATGGAGCAACTCAGAGCTTCTGGAACTTACGGGTGAGCTGTGGACTCCTAAAGAACCTTAAAATACCTTCTGGAAGAAGATCCAGAAGTTTGGAGAAGAATGGAGATCTTTTTGGAAAAAGCTCCATAGAGGGACCGACCCACCGCAACCGCAACACAACCTGACTTGCAAGTTTGTCCCGCTGAAGAAAATCTACAGAAAAGTGACTAAGACCTCCAGTGCAGTGTATCAAAAGAGGGCTCCAGGTACGTTGAATCAAGATTCAGGTTCGGCCCGGTCGAAGGATTTTCATCTAAAAAATTAGTCTAAGGCTGAACGTAAAAATCTTCACCGAGGGCTCCCGCGACATGTATCCGAGAAAGGGCTCCAGGGAAGGTCGGATCAGACTAGCAACTTCGTCCCGCTGAAGAAAATCTCCAAGAAAACAACTAAATCCGAAAGTAAACTTTTGACGAGGCCTCCCGCTTGCTATAACCGATCAGGGCTCCATCACAGTCGGCCTTAAACTTTGACTTTGCCCCGGTCGAGGTGCAACCACATTGGCGCTATTTGTTTTTATGCGCTAAAAAACACTAAGGCCCTCATTACAATCTCGGTGGTCTTTTAAAAAGACCGCCAAGGCTGCGGGAGACAGAATACCGCCAGTGCCGGCAGTATTTCTAGCTCCCTATTATGACTTTTCCACTTGGCCAGCGGACGGTAACAGCGTTACTGTCCTCTGGCAAAGCGGAAAAGTCACATCAAAATTGCTGCCAGCTCCTAATAGAGCAGGCGGCAATGCTGATGTGCAGCGGGTGCAGTTGCACCCGTCGGGCAGTGAAATGCACGATGGGGCTATGCCTGGGGGTCCCTGCACTGCCCATGCCAAGTGCATGGGCAGTGCAGGGGCCCCCAGGGGCACCCCAAGTCCCCCTTACCGCCAGCCTTTCTATGGCGGTGTTTATCGCTGTGGCCAGGCTGGCTGTCGGGGACTCATAATCCCCAGACGAAAGCCTGGCGGTATAGTAGCGGGGCGGGCGGTATGGCCGTGCTATTGCGCCAGCTTACCGCCGGCCGCCAGAGTCGTAATGAGGCCCTAATTCTTTAAAAATGTATCTCTCCGGTTCCCCTTATCTGATTTTATTTTTTTAGTGTCATTTTAAAGATAAAAATAAAATCTATTGTTATAAATTAGTGTTGGATTTTATTATGTTTTGTGTGATACTTATTTACTGTTTTGTGATTTTAAAAAGCTTCACACACTTGTCTCCTAAATTAAGCCTTGTCAGTCGTTGCCAAGCTACCAAGGGTTGAACTGGGTTTAATTTATTGAGACCTAACTGGACCTAAGTGGAGGTTAGTGGCCTATTGCTAAGTTTTAGTACTTACCTCCCCTTACCAATAATCCACTTTCCAACACTGCCCAGATTTGTAACCTTGTAATGTTAAACAAGTTTATGTCTTAAACTTTCTTGTGAGAACTCTCTGCTGAAATGTGGAGTACTACATATGGATGCAAATGTTACCTTGATGCGTGAGAAGCAAATGTGCTCAGGCCTTAACAAAGGCTACACTGACTGGAGTTAGGATAGCAACTAAAACATTACTCTATGAAACTGGTGATGGGAACAGGAGAAAGGAGCCATTCATCAACATGTGAAAGACAGTCTGGTTATATTATAGATTTAGAAATTAATGTTTATTGGTTCCTCTGTGAACACACGATATTCTGACCAATCAGGATTTGAGAAACTGCTGGTGTACTTTTAACTTAGCCTGACTGCACATACCAGCAGCTGAAGCAGTTAGTCCCAGGAGCTACGCGGTTTCAGATGTCCTTTTTCCTCATAGCTATAGCCTCAGAGAAATTCTGTTAATGCTATTGATGCTGTTTCTTAGCTTGATGCCCTTTAAAAGTTGGTTCAGTTAACATAGAGCCCAATTGTGGCTGAGCCATTCCCTTTCATTGTCCTTTGCTAAGACTGACCACACGGATGTCCTACTGATGATGAAGGAATCACAGCTTGCTGATCCATTCAGGAGAGGTATAACAAAATGCTATTGTTTCTTTTATAGAATTTTTGTTCTTTTCTTTTAGGTACTAACCTCTATTTTGTTAGAGCCCTTGCTAGATGTTTTCCAAATTAACGTTTGACAAAATGTACTTTTGCATGAAGCCCAAACATGCCATTCAAATTGGAGGGTTAGTCAGTGTGCCACGTTTTAACAAATGCTGTTAACAAAGAATTGATTTTGTTTACCTGTTGGATCTAGATGTACATCATTTCTATTGTTCAGTTAGTGTTGCTATTAATTTATACCGTAACTCTTGAATGTTTAATGAATAATGTCTTGGTTAAATTGAGATTTGTCCGCTGCTTTGGTCAGCCTGTGTTGTTTGTATATGTCTAACATTTGGTCTTCAGATTAGGTTACATTCAATTAGCATTGTTAATCTAGGGAAATAAACTTTTTAACTTTACTAAAAGGTGTGGTTATTCATGGCTCAATGGGTTATGGTGCATGAAGATTACTGGCTCAAAGTCTCTGATGTTTGATTTGTTGCAAATGTTATATTGTTGCTGGTTAGATTATGAGTAAAGCTTGTGTACTGGTGGAATCACTCTAAGCGCAATCAAGAGGTCCATCGAACCTCTTATATATAAATTACTAGAGACCAAATAAGGCCAGACGCGCTCACAGATTTTGGTAGCTGAAATGGATGGTTACGTCTCCTTAAGAGACCACCATGATTTCCCAGAAATAGGTAAGAAACGGATGGTTTCACCTCCCTAAGAGGCTGCTGTGTATCCCAATCGTAGATAGTAAAGAACCTACCATGACTTTCCCAAAAACTTGGACTTTCCCAGTGCTTCTTTGAAGATGTTCTCAGTGTTCCTAGTTAAAGTGTGAATTAAATACGTTTTCCGGTATACAGACCCTGCGTGGTCTAAGACTCTAAGGTTATTGTACAAGTATAGAAGATACTTGGTTTAGGTTGCAATTTGTCTGTTTAATAGGTCAATCGGGTTGACAAACTTAGAGTGCATGTTAAAGCAATTGTTAGTTTTGACAGAGATTTGGTGAATCCTAAGTGCACCAGGAGGACCTGATTATCAGTTGAGGGTGAAATTAGCTGCTCAAATTTTGCTTGCTAGTAAGGGAAACCGAGATTGAAGGAGTATCTGTTAGAGCTAAAAGCCGCAGTTGAAAATTCAGTAAGGTTTCCAAAGCAATTGTGTTACCTAACTGTAGTAAACAGACAAGTTTGTGTGTTGATTTTATTTAATTCTCGCAATATTTGCATTTAGTTTGGCGCGGATCTGAACTGAGGAAGACAAACCGAAGGGCATTGTCAGTCGCTGTACGTGTGAGTGTGACATCACTAGAGCCGCTCTGGGATAGGTTGGTTGATGAGAAAAGCGGCAAACGGACTGGTGGACAACAGTAAAGTGTTATTGGTTGAGAAGGTAAGCGAAAAGTATTTTGGGATTGACATTTACTTCCTGATTTGATTGGAGCACAGCTTAAAATACAGAAATGACATTTTTCAAAGCATTAAAAAGTGCCCTAAGGGGAGATACATTCATTCCAGTTAGAGTAGAAGAAATTACACAACCAGAAGGTACACCCGCATATATTGTATTAGAAGAACAAGGTGCTGCACCTTGTCTTTGGTTAACACAATGGTGCAAAGATACAGAAAAGGAAGGGAGCTTAGCGTTTCCTGCACGGAACACTTAATTTGAGAATTTGGGGTGAGTACTGTACGATTCAAAACCTCCTCCGAGACCAGCACAATTTGAAGCATTCGCTATTTGGGAGTTAGTGGCCAGACAGCAACAGAAATTTGAAAGAAGAATGAGAAAAACTGAGAAAACTTTAGCTGAAGCGATATGGGATAGTGAGCAGAAATTCTGGAGAACAGAGACTTTACAGGGAATGAAGATGTTTCCTGCAATTACACAAGAGAACAAGTACAATGCCAAACAGAATGCCAAAAAGAAGGGTTCCTATTTTTCTGAGGACAATCAGCAGAAATCGACAGAGTCTAGAAAGTCTTTGACTTATGACAAAGACTCAAATGATGATGAGTTTATTTGGAAATTATTGAGAAATATTCCCCCATCTTATGCAGCACATGAGGCAGGCCAAAGTAATAGTGCACATCCTACAGCTCCGGCACTCTTGAAACTACGCAGAGACAAGTAAAGGTAAGCCATATTGTCCTGAACACCTCCACAATTCAGACACCTATGCCGCAGGTTGAGATACCCAGAATTTATCCAGATGTCCCGATTGTAAATTCTACACCTAGAATAATAGTACCAACAGGACAGGCTCCACAGATGAGACAGGTTTAATCGAAACCAACATTGATTCAGATTGAATCTACACCAAATTTGATATCCCCGATGTACGCACAGACAATCCCACGATACACTCTCATAACAGTGATACAGGTAAATACCTCTACATTGCCAAGTCAGAATACAGGAGTAATGTACTTTAGACATCAAAACGTCCAAGTGTCCAGACGTTTTGTCAGTACCTGTTACTATTGGTTCCGTAATACCCTGGTTTGCTCAGGGAAATAATAAGAGCAATGAACAGAAATGTTGAATTCAGGTGTAGAAATGGAGAAATTTAACATAAATACAGGAGTTATGACTCCGATGAAACCAACATTTGACATGACAAGTCCATTAATTGACTTGAGATATTATAGGACTTCACCAAATAATCCAGGGAGATCAGACATAGGTTCTAACCCATTTTTGATGACTCCAGAGACTCAGGCCCATATTTATACTTTTTTAGCACCGCATTTGCATCATTTTTTGACACAAAAGCGGCACAAACTTGCAAAATACAATTGTATTGTAAGACTCAGAATGATTGTTAGCAACTTTATTAGAAGTACACCAGAAGGGTCCATATGTGAAGGGGAAGGTAATGGGTCACAAAGTCTCATTCTTAGATGCACAGGGGCTACACTCTCTACTGTGAGAACTGCAGAAGTTCCTAACTTACCTCTTTCGGGTAAAATGGTGCAGATTGTAGGAGTCTCAAACCAGTATTTGACAAACCCGATTACAGAACCACTTTCAGTTAAAGTTGGAAATTTCAAAGGCTTAGACAAGTTTGTAGTTTGTGAATCGAGCCCGGTTTCCTTACTGGGAAGGGACTTGCTATATAAAACAAGATGTTCAATTACCTGTTCAAATGATGGGATTGCCATTCAGACAAATATTGATGATGAAGATGACCAGTCTGAAACAACTGATTGTAACTCAGTAAATGAAGAGTACCCCTTGATCAGTTTCTTTCCTGTCTTTATAGTACGAAATCTTCCTTCTGACTTACAGGGAACAGTTAAGATGAAAGTATGAGATTATTTTAGGGAAAGACATTGGTCTAATTAAAGAAGTTGAGCCAGTTAAAGTCCCAGTCAAGCCAAACGCAGTTTTCCCCCAGATTCCCCAATATCACATGACACAGGATAGAATTGAAGGGATTGCACCTATAAGTGCAGAGTTTGTAAGACACGGCATTCTAAAAGAAGTATTGAGCAGCCCATGTAACTCACCTATAATGCGATTGTGGAAACCCTGTGGAAAATTCCAGACGGTTCAGGATTTGAGGAAAATTAATGATATTGTGATTAAATGTTGTCCAGTGGTGCCAAATCCAGCAGTGATATTGTTTCAGTTCCCATGGAATGCTGAATGGTGCACCATAGTGGACCTACCACAAGCATTCTTTTCTGTACCTCTTCACAAGGATAGTCAGTTTCTCTTCTGTTTTAAATTCCTTTATCGCATATATTGTTGGTGCAGAATTCCTCAAGGTTTTTCAGAGTCCATATTTAATCAAATACTGAAAAGGAATTTGTAAACATTGGAAATGCCTTTTCAGTCGACAATGGTGCAGTATATTGATGATTTGTTGGTCACTTCAAAGACAAAGGAGGCATGCAGGCATGATATTATTGCCTTACTAAACCATTTGGGAAAGAACAGACATAAAGTGTCCCCAGCAAAATTACGATACTGCCAGAAAGAAGTGAATTATTTGGGACACCAAATTGAAACAGATGCTAGAAATATTTCCAGAGAGAGATTCAATGCCATATTACAGATGAATCCCTAGCTACACAAAGAGATGTCAGAATGTTTCTGAGAATGGTGAGCTATTGTCGCCTGGGGATTCCCAATTTTTCAGTCATTTCAAAGCCATTGCAGAAGCTAACTCATAAAGAGGTTACTGATCCCTGAGTGTTAGACCAAGCTTGCATTAAAGCCTTCACTGAGTTGTGAGAAAGTCTGTGCAAAGCTCTGGTTTTGGGAATGCCCGACTACACAAAGCCATTCATGTTTTTTTGTTTTGTTTTGGTCTTCATTTACCTTCAACTGTTCTATCTTTTCAGTGCCGATATTCTGGATTTTACTCATGGTTCAACTCCTCAAGACCACTCCTGTCTGAAATACATCTGTGCTCTACTGCAACCGCTTTTCCAGCGTACTGTTGAAGCATAGCAGAATACCCAGAAGTGTATAATCATAGGCCTGCGCCAAATTTACTGAATAACTGTCTCCTCTCATATATCCAACCATCTTTTTAGTGGGTTCCAGAATCTATTTCTCTTATTGACCTCCCTCGTATCTACCTTCAAATTGTACATTAAAGAATCATTCCAGTCCAAAGAGGTAGGAGGGAAGGCACTGATCCATTTTTGTTTTTACAAATCTCCCTCCTAGCCACAAGCATCATAAAGAAAAGCAATTTGGTGCCTTCCCTACTGATCTTTGATGGTTCATGCAAACATTCAAAAATAACAAATGGAATGCTTACCTTAGAGCTTATGGGGAGTAGTTCATTAATTGCTTCAACCGACCTCTTCCCAAAACTTACTGGGCTGAGACATTTCACGAACATATGTAGATCATCTGCGGATGCCGACTCACACTTTTTACATCTAACCAGGTTACCCTGGTCCAGTCTGAAGAGCGTTGCTGGTATCCAAAAGGCTCTATAAATTGAAAACAGATGAGTTAGCAGCAGATTTAACTGTTATACAAAAGTGTCATAGATACTTGCCATAAATCTTTTAGCTGCAGCTCCAGCAAGCGTTCTTTCCATAACTCTTCCGGAAGGGTGAATTTGCCGTCCACAATATCCATAATCAGCCAGTACCATCTGGCCACTTCTTTCTTCAGATGGATTTCCAAGTGCACCTGTTCCTCCAAGTAATTCGTCCGCCCAACCTCCTCGTTCACGTTCCTCACCCAACTTATTATCAGAAGGTATTTAAACTTAGAGAAGTAACTCTCCACCTACCCATTAAGGTTTTCATATGACCTGACTTCTCCGTTATGACAGAATTGTCCCCACTCCGAAAGTCCGGGCTTTTTCAATGGGAGCGGCAGAGCATCTCTAGTCCACTCCGGCGAGGCTGGAGAGTCCCAAACAGGGGCATGCTTGCTATAGTACGGCAAGTTTGAAACCTTCCTGATAGCATGCCAAAGCCTTACTACGGGCCAGATGAAGGTACAAAAAAATTAGCGACTCGCAATTTGCGAGTATGTGCGACTCGCAAATTGCGTGTCGCTAATTGGAATGCAGGTACAGTGTCCGTGTACAATTTGCGACTCGCACCCGGAGTCGCAACGCAGATAGCGAGTCCGCTGTTTGCGAGGTCGCTTTTTGCGACCGCGCAAAACACGAACTCGCAATTTGCGAGTGGGTGTCGCAAATTGCGAGTACCATGTAAATTGATTGCAGGTGCTGCAGAACACTCCAGAAACCACTCCAGAACACTCTGGAAACACTTCCTGGCACATGATGATGACATCACAGCCAGGAAGTTTACAAATACACCTGGGAGGAGGGAGGACCACACCCATTTTAAACTGCTGAACTGCAAACAGGAGGAATAGCAGCTACAATGGCTGAAACACCTAGAAAACAAAAACTCAAATTCTCTGAGAAGGAGCTGGAGGTGCTGACAGAAGAATGCTGTCAGCACTATGATGAACTCTTCAGAAAGTCAGCCCTCAATGTGCCAGAAGCCACCAAAAAACAACTCTGGCAGGAGATCCAAGAAAAAGTGAACTCCCTGGGGGTGAGCCATAGGAGTGTGGAAGAGATAAAAAAACGGTGGTATGACCTCCGCTCCCGGAACAAGGAGAGGGTGGCAGAAAAGCTCAGAGAGATGAGAGGCACAGGAGGGGGACCATCATCCATACCACCACCCACACCCCTGGAAGAAAGGGTGGAGGAGACCCTGGAGCAGGAAGAAGTGACAGGAATAGGAGATCTGGACACCTCTGAGCCCACTACATCACCCGGTGAGTACCATGTGATATGCCTGTACCCCCATCAATGCCATACCCCCACCCACCATGTACACAGGGGCATGCACAACCAAGATAGCTCCATTTCAGGGTAGCAAACACCAGAATGATGCATTATGGGAAATGTAGTCAAATAGGCAGTTCATAGGCAAATGTTTATTAGGAAGTGTGCAACAGATAGTAGACACTGACAGTCTGTTCCCCATGTCCCACAGGTCTCCCACAAGACACCACCACAAGCCGCAGCAGCCAGCCCCATGAGGACAGCACAGGAGCTGCCACCACTCCCACCTGCACGACCAACACCATCCCTGTGATGTCCACACCTGCTGCAACTGTATTTCAGGAGGCTGCGCCAGCAACAGGCAGGAGTGCCACATTTGAGCACACAGGGCATCCACCGCTGCGCAGGCGATGCAGGTTCAGGAAAGCAGGGCTGCAGGCTGCGTCCAGCCGTCCATCTACCACCAACAGCGAGGCACAGCTGCTCCGTGGTCAGCGCCTGCAAAACAATATATTAGGGCGTATTAGTGGGGTGCTGCACCGCTTTGTGAGAAACAACAAGGCCAGCATGCAGCAGCTCCAATCCCAATTGGACGTGATTGGCACAAACACTGGGGACCTAGCCCTGTCAATGAGGGATCTGGTGGCAGGACTACTGGCACAGGGCGAGGGTGGGGGGCGCAGGGACCGTCAGGTGCTACACAGGCTTGATAGGATGGCCACATCAATTGGCAGACTGGCTGTTAACACCACAGGCCTGTTGAGAAGGACAGTTGGCCTCCAAGTAGAAATGGGCCATTTTGCAGGGGATGTGGCAAGAGGCCTGGGCCGGATCACACGTCATTGATTTAATGGAGGCACGGCATCTGTCCAGGGGCACAGGGGACACACCCCAGGACAGCGAAGAGGGCTCTACAGTGAGCAGTGTCTCTGCCAGAGACGCTAGGGTGCTCCGGAGTGGGGGTACCAGGCAGAGCACTGCAGAACCACCAGGGGCCAGCCAGGCTGGCAGAGGCCGCCGTAGGACATAGATGAAACCCTATCCCTGATGTTGGGGCACATGACAGCAATGTGCCCCATGCATGGTTTGCATTTTGATGAACATGAACAGTTAGTTAGTAATTGTAAATAGTTGTATTTCTGCACATATTAAATAGTTTTTTTGTTCCACTTAACAAATGGAGTTTTTGGTCAATTGGTGAGTATGGTTGAAGTTGACACGTACCTTCCAAAGTATTGGGTTGCGATGTGTTCCCGTCTCAGTCTGCCTTGATTTGCTATACTCCTATCCCCATGATCGCGATGTGGTTGCTCTTGCTCTTCATCCTCAGAATCTGGGTCTGCAGGGGTGAGAGGTAGCCCACGTCGGGTGGCAATATTGTGCAGGATGCCGCGTGCGACAACAATTTTTAATGCTGTAATGGGGGTATACTGGAGGGCACCTCCACTGCGGTGGACGCATCTGAACCTTGCTTTCAGTAATCCGAAGGTGCGTTCTATGATGTTCCTGGTCCTCTTATGTGCACTGTTATATCGCCTCTCTGAATCATTGCTGGGTGTTACGAACGGAGTCATTATCCATGGCCGTAGAGCATATGCACTGTCACCTGTTGGGCACAAACATTACACTTTTAGAAAGTCCTGGTTGGTGTGCACAGTGACCTGTGTGTATGTCTGCAAGGTGTATGCAGCTCTACCTAGGAGGTATCTGTCTCCAAACTCCCCACGTTCCAGGCGTTGGTGTATCCCACTGTGCCTAAAAATGTAGGAGTCATGGGTACTGCCTGGAAATTTTGCAACAATGTCAGTGATGACATAATGGGCGTCACAAACAACCTGAATATTGAGTGAGTGGGTACACTTTCTGTTGCTGAACAGATGTTCCAGGTTTGCAGGGGGGCATATTTGAATATGTGTCCCTTCAACACATCCTATGACATGGGGAAAGTTGGCAATCCGGTAAAAGTCCAGCTTGGTGCTGTTAATTTCTGCCTCATTCCTGGGTAGGTATATGAAGTGAGACATGTGTGTGAGTAAGGCATCTAGGAATGCCCTGAGGAACCTTGATAGTGCACTTTGAGATACCCCACCTGCCACAGCAAAGACCCCCTGATAGCTACCCGAGGCCAAGAGGTGCAGTGAGCATAGCACTTGCACATGCGTAGGGATGGCGCAGCCGCGCAGAGTCTGGCGTTCTAGCTGTGGTTCTAGTAATTCAATTAATTCTAGTATGGCTGCGCTGCTAAGGCGGTATTTATTATATATCTCTTCCTCAGTTTGCTGAAAAAGTTTGCCTTGTTCTATAGATCTTCTCCTGTCTCTGGCTCCTCCTCCTCCTCTGCTGGGCTGCGTGGACTCTCCTCCTCACTGCTATCAGGTATATCTCCGCCATCTTGAGTAACCCAGATGCCTTCTGGGTCTCCTTTTATACTTTGGTAATGATTACCACCTGCTCTGAGTTAGTGGTTAATGGGACATGCAAACTGGGCTTTTTGCGACTAGTCGCAATTTGCGAGTTGCTATTGCATATGGTTTGCGACTCGCAAATTGCGACTTCCTAGTTGCGGGTCGCAAAATGGGGTCAGAATTTTTGCGAGTCGGTAACGGCTCGCATCGCTTTTTGCGAGTCGGAAATGGGATTTTACATCCCATTTCCGATTTTGCACAGTCGCAAATAGCAATTTGGGCCATGTGCGACTCGCAAAACTTTGCTACATCTGGCCCTAAGTCCTGTAGCACCTTAAATCACACTTTCTTAAAGAATTTAGGGTCTCCAAACTTATATAAAAAGATCTTCTGGGACTCACAATTTCCCTCCATCATTGCTTTCAAAATCTGCTGCAGCTCCGAGCAACCTGGCTCATTTAATAACTCCCTCGCATTTTTCAGGAAGAAGGCCCATGCAGAATTTTACATATCAGGTACAGCCAACCCTCCTTTCTCCCTCTTTTTTCTCACCTTTTTCCAGGCAATACGAACACCCTTAGAAGCCCAAATAAAACAACAAATTTTATCCTGGAGTTCCCTTAACCATTGTTTGTTGTACATTAATGGTATTGAATTGAAAATAAATGTAAATTTAGTTACAATCGCCATCCTAATTAAATGTACACAACCAACAATAGTAAGAGGTAGATTAAACCATCTCTTCATTAACTGATCTGCATTCCTCATCATCTTCATAAAGTTTGTCTCTGCTAATTTACCTATATCATGCGTTATGGCGATCCCTAAATATATACCCTCCTTTTTAATTACAAGCCTTCTTGTGTCCATGTTCCAAACCATAACTTCCATCTTTCGGTTATTGACGGCATAACCAGAGATTTCCCCAAATTCTGCTTTTACTTCTTCCAGGGCATGTTCAGCCTGCCTTAAATTAGATGTATAAATCATCACATCGTCTGCATACAAAAAGGCCTTTCTAAGTAGATTTCTACACATAAATAGGGCAATACTCTGATCGCTTCTAACTCTGCATGCCAATGGCTCAATATATAAGTCGAACAATAACAGAGATAGAGGGCATGCCTATCTCGTTCCCCTTTCTATCTAAAAAGGGGGAGTTCGAGAGCCGTTGACCAAATGACCAAAATTCTTGCACCAGGGTTTTAATAAATCTTTTGTAATGTTCTAATAAAATTTGCTCCCAGGTTATAGACCTCACATAACGTATTTAGGTAACGCCAATTAACCCTATCAAACGCCTTTGTAGCGTCAACCATTACGACCGCTAAAGGAGCTTGACATGTGGTGGCTAAATCGATTATCCCTACCAAGCCCTGTGTCTGCTCATGCATATCTCTCCCTTTTAAAAAAAACTTTCTGATCTGTGTGTATAAGCTTCCCCACAACTCCACCTAATCTAGCTGCCAAACATTTTGCGAAAATGTTATTATAACAGTTTTAGAGGGAAATCGGGTGGTACAACTCACATTTTCAGGGTCTTTGTCTGGTTTTAAAATGATTGCGAAAATAGCTTCCTTCCAGGAAGGGGGGAGCATCCCATCAGCCTCCATAATGTTATTAGACAGTTCCCTCAAGAATTTCACTATATTACTTCCCAAAGCCATTCATGTTGTTTTGTCATAAACATGATGCATGTTCCTTATCGGTTTTGACCCAGGTACATGGTGGTGTAAACCACCCAGTAGTATTTTTTTCAACTACTTTGGATCCAGTTGCAGCAGCATTACCTGGCTGTTTGTGAACTGTAGCAGCGGTTGAAATGAACCTCACTCAGAGTGAGAGCATTGTGATGGGACATCCTTTAACTGTTTTGGTCCCTCACCCCATTGAAGTTTTGCTTACCTGAACAAAGACTCAACATTTGACCAATGCAAGATTGACCAGATATGAAACTGTAATTTTGGGTTCTCCAAATGTTATTCTGAAAATGCTCAAATTCACAAATTGAAAGAGGTTGAACATGAATGTCTGGAAGTAACTGAATTGTGCATGAAACATAGACCTGATATCTGAGATATACGATTGGAAGAAAATGACCAAATTATTTTTGTCAATGGCTCCTGTTTGAGAGAACATGGCAACATTAAATGCAGGGTTTGCTGTGTGCACAATTTCTGGTATACTCGAAGCTTCCGGTCTTTGGGGAGTGTATTCGGCACAAGTAGCTGAACTTGTGGCTCTTTTTAGATGCGGATCAAGTCAGAAGGTTTTGCGCATTGAATTGAATATCTTTCAAAGATAAATGTGAACTGTTACCTGGAGAAGACATTTGCACAAATTATGCTTTGACTGTTACATGGGAAGAGCTAAAGAGCCTCCAGGAAAGTGTTAACAAAAAAGAAAAGAAAATGGGGGTTACAATGAAATGTGTACAGAGTGATGATGACATATGGGTGTCAAGGGAAGGCCAAGTAGTTATGCCTAATTGCCTGCTGACTCAAATGACTAGATATTATCATGGTCTAGGAAATGTTGGGAGGGATGCTATGATTCACACCTTCAAACAGACTTGGTTTAATTAAAGTTTAGACAGGTTGCTGAGGTAGTTTGCCACTGTTGTTTCATCTACCAACAGATGAATGGGGGTTAAAGAACAGTTGTCAGCATGAGCCACATTGGAAGAGCAGACGGTCCATTTAGCAGAATGCAAATGGATTTCATTGAAATGTCAGTGTATGGAGGATAGGGATACGTGCTGGTGATTGTTTGCGTTTTTAGTCATTGGATTGAAGCATACCCCACGTGTAGGAATGACAGTCTTACTGTAGCAGTTATTGCTTAGGGAACTGATATCTCGTTTCAGTTTTTCCAGTCTCTTCAAAATCAGACAGAGGAAGTCACTTCAATAACAAAGCAATTAAATTACTATGTTCAGCCTTAAATATTAAGCAGAAGTTGCATTGTAGTTACCGACCTGAAGCCTCAGGACTTGTAGAACAAATTAATGGTATCCTGAAGTAAAGACTTGCAAAAATGTGTGCATCCATGAATTTGAAATGGCCAGATGCACTACTGTTAGTTTTGATGAGCATGAGAAACACACCCGACAGGAAAACTGGACTGTCACCGCATGAAATCCTCATGGGCAGAGCAATGAGATTGCCAGCGGTTCCTGACAATGCTCTTGTGAACATGACAGATGATATGGTGTTGGTCTACTGCAAGGGTCTAGCTGATGCGGTCCACTCTTTTCCTCATCAGGTCAAAGCAACAACCGTGCTGCCATCCCAAGATAAGAGTCACAACCTGAGAGCTGGAGACTGGGTTGTGATCAGAAAACATGTGAGGAAGACTTGCTTGAAGCCCCGGTGGAAGGGTCCTCACCAAGTAGTACTGGTTACTACTACTGCTGTGAAGTGTGCAGGAGTTCTGAACTGGATACATGCCAGCCAAACTTGGAAAGTACCCTGTCCTTTAGACAATGTCTGGATGTTGCTGGTACTCTCAACAACTCTTCAAACTCCAGAAACAGAGAAGGAAACTGGAGAATCAGAAACAGACTCGGAGCAGTCAGAGGAAAATAAAGGTACTCCTGTGAGAGACGAAACAGAGGAAGTGACATTGATCCAGCCTCAGCAGAGGCCGCAGGAGAGTCTAGTCAGAGGAGGGCTCTCAGAAGCAGATGATCCCGAAAGGCAGAGTAACCAACAGACCCAGTGGAGGGAGTTGAGTTGGATCAAAGTCAAACTGATCTGACTCCTCCAGGAAAAATCACAGTTACTTCAAGTCATAATCCTGCAGAACAAGGAGAGGCTGAAAGTCCAGCACTGAAAGAAGCATTAACCAAGGGAACACTGCAAAGGAACAAGTGGCTGAAATCACAAGCTGAGAGAAAAGAATCAATCACTGTGTCAACAATCGAAGAAGAAGTAGACACCACAAGAAAAGAAGACGAGTGATGGAGAGTTAAGTGGAGATCGAAGACTGAAAAAAAAACAAATTGAAGATACGCAGGGTCTGAATGGGCATATGCAACAACTAGTGATTAGCAGAGTTATTTTTTGTCATTTTGTTTTGATCGTGAAATTTCAGGTCAGTACTTGGGCAGGACACAAGACACACAACAAGCAGGTTAACTGTAACAAGCAGGTTAGGAGCAATAGGTGTAGTAAATACTTAGGTATTGGATAAGCAATTGT
This sequence comes from Pleurodeles waltl, assembly GCF_031143425.1. NCBI lineage: Eukaryota > Metazoa > Chordata > Amphibia > Caudata > Salamandridae > Pleurodeles > Pleurodeles waltl. The sequence continues at coordinate 1,225,314,211 of NC_090440.1, read as the reverse complement.
GTGCCTGATAGAATGTTTGTTAATTGATTGCGAGGATGAACTTGTTTAATAAGGTGAAACTAATCACACCTCTTTTGCAGAAAGCACTACACTTACAGAGTTAGATAAGTTTACGCAGGAAGAGAAATATTTGCATCTAGATAATTCACAAGAGATCTTTCTTCTAATGTTTTCTATCGCTTGCTGTATGAATATGTTGAGACAAAGAATGTGAGAGAGTGTTATGCATGCATGCAAATTCTCTCATCACTAGAGGAACCTAGTCATCACTAGGGATAACCAACCACAGTTTGCCCTTAGGAATTAGTTGCAGTCTTCTATTAACAAGTTCTATAACCAGAAATACATACAGTATTTGTACTCAAATCATGATTTAGTGTTTTCTTTTGTTCCTATCATTAAATACTTGAGTAGCTTGGCTAGGGAAAATAATATAGAATTAGTGAGAGGTTTCTTTGAACCTACATTGACATTTGGCACTGTGTACATGCATAGAAATAATCTTACATGCTTGCTTACACAAGTAGAAAAGAGTATTCAGACTGATGACAGGAGAAAGGCATTAAAGGAGAAAATAGATAAAGGGGTAGTGAAAAGAACATTTAGAAATGATCATGCTTTTAGTGAAACAAAACACAAGGGAAATTAGCTTTAGATGCACAACATGCATGGAAGCTTTGTGTGATACCTTATTTGTGAGAACAAGTGAGTGCAGACATGTGTTTCTCTTTCAGAGTATATGGACTTTCAGGCTAAATGGACAAGACCAAGCGATTCCAGGTGTTTATTACATATGTGGACAGAATGCTTGTTACTGTCTTTCAAGAGGATGGTATGGCACATGTTATTTGGGAACTATTTTCCCAAAGATTTATCAACCTGAACATCTAAATGAGACACCTAAACTGAATGAATTACAACTTGCTAGACCAAAGAGAGAATCTTATTCTGGCATATCTGGATATATATTTGGAGCAATGATTACCTCAGTGGGAGTTATTCTAAATTAATTGAAGATTCAAAGTTATCTACTATTGTGGATAACATAATGACTAGTTTTTCAGGAGCCATGGTCTTAATGGACACTGAGATGGCTGTGGTACGATCTATGACTCTTCAGAACCGCCTTGCATTAGACATCCTTTTAGCAAAGGAGGGCAGAGTCTGTAAAATGCTGAAATCACAATATTGTTCTACATTTATTCCTGATGATAGTAACTAAATGAAAAGCTTTATTAACATTCTGACTAATATTAACTCTGACCTAAATGTTCTGAAATAACCTGGAGTTTGGGAAAAGGTTAGCAAAGGTTTTGCTTCTATGGGAAATTGGCTGGGCAACCCAGAGAAAGATGTAATTGTGAAAATATTACAAGTAATCTTGATCATTGGTTTATGGGGTTTTCATAAATTGTATACAGTGATTAAAAGGCAGAAGATGAAGAATGACCAGAGGAGAGAAGAAATGTAATTAGACATGATGAGGAGTAGGTATTACAATGAAAATTGGAGAAAGAAAAAGAATGTCAAATATTGCCATGAAACTAAATTTTAAATTAACAAAAATTGTGTTAAGTAATGTAAAGTGTGATGACACACTTAGTCATCAGAGGAGGGGTGTGAAAACAAAGTTCATTACTAATAAACTTGCATCGATTAACAGTTTAGAATTTATATGAATTAGGATAACAGAGAAAACTGAGTGTCTTGGAAAAAGTGCTCACTTGAGTGGCCACCATTACATGTACAACATTACTAAAGAATTTGCATTATTAGTTTAAATAATGTGCACATGCATAATACAATGTATAAGTAGATCATAATAATGTATTAATGCTAATATATTAGGTATTCGAAATTATGAGATTTTGGGCCTAGTCGACAGAGACTCATGTTAAGCTTCACGGCATAAATAAATGTGCGTGAATGTTTTTGTAAAAGCAGAGAATAAACATTTGTTCATTATTCGCGCAGTGCTGACCAACTAGATTTGTAACCTTGCAATGTTGAATAAGTTGATGTCTTAAACGTTCTTGTGAGAACTGTCTGCTGAAATGTGGAGTACTACATATGGATACAAATGTTATTGTGATGCGTGAGAAGCAAATGTTCTCAGGCCTTAACAAAGGCTTCACTGACTGAAGCTATGATTGCAATGTTACTCGAAGAAACTGGTGAGGGAACGGGAGAAAAGGAGCTAATCATCGACGTGTGAAAGACTGTCTAATTATATCATAGATTTAGAAACGAATGTTTATTAGTTCTTCTGTGAACACACGATATTCTGACCAATCACGACTTGAGAAACTGCTTGTGTACTTTGAACGTAGCCTGACTGCATAAAACAGAAGCAATTAGACCCAGGAGCTGCGCAGTTCCAGATGTCCTTTTTCCTCATAGCTGTAGCCTCATAGAGAAAGTCTGTTCATGCTATTGATGCTGTTTCTTAGCTGGATGCCCTTTATAAGTTGGTTAACATAGAGCATAACCATGGCCGAGCCATTCCCTTCCATTGTCCTTTGCTGAAGCTGACTAGACGGATGTCCTACTGATGAAGGAATCACAACTTGCTGATCCATTCAGGGGAGGTATAACAAAATGCTATTGTTTCTGTTATAGAATTTTTGTTCTTTTCTTCTAGGTTCCAACCGCTATTTTGTTGGAGCCATTGTTAGATGTTTTCCATACCGTTTGACAAAATTTACTTTTGCATAAAGCCCAACCATGCCACTCGAACTGGAGGGTTTGTTAGTGTGCCATGTGAAGTATTGATTTTGTTCACCTGTTGGATCTAGATGTACACCATTTCTATTGTTCAGTTAGTGTTGCTATTAATTTGTATCGTAACTCTTGAATGTTTAATGATTAATGTCTTGGTTAAATTGAGATTTGTCCTCTGCTTTGGTCAGCCTGTGTTTTTTGTATATGTCTATCATTTGGTCTTGAGATTAAGTTACGTGATATTAGCATTGTTAATCGAGGGAAATAAACTTTCTAACTTTACTAAAAGGTGTGGCTCAAAATCTCTGATGTTTGATTTGTTGATCATGTTAGTGGGATTTTCCAAGAACTTTTAGGGACCCAAGGCAATAGCTGAGGTGCACCTTGAAATGTTTTTTATTGTGTCCTTGGAAAAGAGCAATTCCTATGATGAAATATAAATAGTGAAAAATAGGTACCTAGGAAATCTATGTATTTCTGAAATGGGCGCAAGATACTTGCACATCTCCAATATTTGTAGGTATCCATACCAGCATGTGAATTTAGAGGGCATTTCTCAAAATGTCTTTTTTCTTACACATTGACTTACGTTTGGAAGGCATACATCCATGGAAATACAACTGATAATAACACTTGTTCCACTATTCTGTCTTCCCTCAAGTGTCCTGATAAAAAAGGTACTATACGTATTTGGGTAGGGCTAGTGCCCATTACAGGAAAGGCCCCAAAATGCAACATGGACACAAACTACTTTATACTGAAAACTGACCCTTTTTTGAAATGTGCCTAGCTGTGGGTTTTGGGCCCCAAGTCAGCGATCACCTATGGAAACCCAGCAAATATTTTTGAAAACTAGACACCTAAGGGAATCCAGGATGAGGTGACTTGTGTGGTTCGCACAAGGTTGTTTCACCAAAAATGCCTTGCAAATCTCGAGCCTTGATTAAAAAAACACATTTTTTCCACATTTCTGTGATGGAAAGTTCTGGAATCTGCGGGGAGTCACAGACGGCCTTCCACCCAGCATTTCCCTAAGTCTTCTGATAAAAATTGTACTTCAATCCTGTGGGTAGGCCTAATGCTGGCAACAGAAAACGGCTCAAAACCTAACATGGATAGATCAAATTTCCACTCAAAACTGACTAGTTTTTTGCAAAGTGGCTAGCTAAGGTTTTTGGGCCCCAGCTCAGTTGGCACCTAGGAAAACCTAGTAAACCTGTTCATTTTTTAAAACTAGACACGTAGGGGAGTCTAGGATTGGGGGCCTTGCATGGATCCCATGAGGGTTTGTAACCTACAGTGGTCTGCAAACCTCAAACGCTGTCTGAAATCACACATTTTCCTTACATTTCTGATGAAAATTTCCAGAATCCACAAAATTCGTACCACCCAGCATTGCCCCATTTGTGCCGATAAAAATGCTGCATGACTTGTGTGGTTGGGCCGAGTGCCCATCACACTGCGTGCGGAGTCCTACTGACCTTGGTTGGATCTGTTCCTGTCGCTGGCACAGAAATGTGAGGGAAATGTGTGTTTTTAGTCAACGTTTCAGGTCTGCAGGGCATTTGTGGATACGAATATTGTGTGGGATGCATGTGAAGAACACCACCCAAAAAGTGCAGCTATTCATCATTGTTAGTGGGATAGTACTGGAAGTTAGCTAAACTCTCCTGGCCCATTTGTGAAAACAACACCCAAAAGAATCAAATGTCCTTTTGCTTGCCATTGGGATGAGATGCTTTAGTCTGCAGGGGAGCAGAAAGACTGTTGATCGTTTTAGTGGTGAGCGTGGGGCCTGATGTTAGGCTGGGAAAAACCCACCCGATTATTTTATTAAAATATATATATTGCTGTCATACAGTGGGCTTTCTGCCCGCCGGGGCACAGATTGAGGGTAGTTACCACATCTGCCCCTGAGGGGAAGGGGCAGAATGACTGTTTCCCAATTTTATGGAGTGAAGGAATGGCTATGCAGCCCCTACATCTACAATTTAAAAAAAAAAGTAATCCCTGATGTCTAGTGGGCTTTCTGCCCCTGGAGGTAGCTTCGGGACTTGCCCCGTATTCCCTCCAGAAGGTGACAGAAAAACTGTTTCCCCAGGTTTACTGCCTCCCAGTGGGGTCACATAGGGTAATTTCCCCTTTTGCCCCATGGAGGGCAAAAATACTGTTTCCCCATTTTTGAGGGGGGGTGGGGCATGGCCACCCCTACAATTTGAAAAAGTAATCACTGGTGTCTAGTGGGCTTTCTGCCCCCCCCGAGGGGCAGAAAGACTGTTTCACTTTTTTTGGGGTGTGTGAGGCATGGTCATGCCCAGGTTGGGCAGCCCCACCACTACAATTAAAAAAAGGTAATCCCTGGTGTCCTACTGGACTTTCTGCCCCCCTCCCCCCAATCCCACCCCCATGGGTGACAGGTAGGGTAATTGGTCCCATGTGCCCCAGAGGCCAAAAAGACTGTTTCCTCATTTTTGAGAGGAGGCATGCCCATGCTGAGCAGCCCCCACATCTACCATTAAAAAAATAATCCCTGGTGTCTAGTGGGATGGGCTTTCTGACCCCGGGGGAGGGGTCAGATGGGGATAGCAATTATCCCATCTGCCCCGGGGGAAAACTGTTTCCGTTTTATGTTGAGGGTGAGGGCATGGCCATGCCCATGCTGGGCCAACCCTCAGCCCTACATTTTAAAAAAGTAATCCTTTATGTCTTGTGGGCTTTCTGCCCTGCCATGAGGACAGCAGAAGTATTGTTTCCCCATTTTTATGGGGGTGGGTGGGCCTCACCAGCCCCCACCCCTACAAATAAAACAAAAAGTAATCCCTGGTCTCTAGTGGGCTTTCTGCCCCTCTGGGGGGGGGGGGGAGGCAGGTGGGGGAAACTACCCATCCACCCCCCTGGGGAGCAGAAAGACTCTTTCCTTATTTTTCGGGGGTTGGGGAAATGGCCATGTCTATGCTTGGCAGCCCTCACCCCAACAATTAAAAAAAGTTTTTCCCCTGGTGTCTAGTGGTCTTCCTGTCCCACCTGGGGAGGGTCAAATTGGGTTATTGCCCCTGTTACCCCCAGGGGCATATGTTTCCCCTTTTTTGGGAGGGTTGGTAGCATGGCCATGTCCATGCTGGGCAGCCCAAATATGTACAACTAACAAAAACTAATCTCTGGTGTCTAGTGGGCTTTTTGCCCCCGTGGTGGGGCAGATGGGAATAAGTATCCCAATCTACCCTGGGGTGGGGGGCGGAGGCAGAAAGACTGGAATATATATATTTTTTGAGGGTGGGCACAAGCCCTTGTACACGGGGCTGCTCCTTCCCTGGTGTCTAATGGAGTGGATTCCTGACTGGGGATTGCCCTCCTGCAGTGATACCCAAGCAGGGATCCACTAGGTAAAGGCACCATTGGAAAGGGAAGATTGTCCCCTTCCCAACAATACCTCTCCTGTATGCTTCAGTGCTCAGGGTGCTGAGATATGCCCGCAAGCGCTGAACCAGTGAAAGTGAAATGAGCTGATCGGCTCATTTCACTTTCTTTGTAATTAAGTCAGTGCGCCATGTGCTACGATCATCATTACATTGAAAACAAAAAAATGCCTCGGGCTGCTGGGGAAGCTCTTCCCCACCTCCCGGGGCTTAAACAAAAAAAAATTAAAAGGAAATCCCTCTGCCTTGTGTCCGAGGATGGCGTGGAGTTGTCCTCAGCACACGAGGACTGCCGCAGAGGACAGCTTGGAGATGTCCTCCGCACTGAAGTGGTGTCATGTGAGTTTATGCCCTGATGACGTCACGGAAGGTGCCATCATTGAAAAAATTAAACAGTATGTGCAAATTTTAAAAATAAAGATGCTAAAGCAAGTATAAGTCAATCCTATTTTAATCACAAAACATATTCATTAGGATGCTAACATGATAGATCAGGCATGCAGCCATCACATGCTCAGGGGTAGGCACCATATGCCAGACAGCTTAATTAAAGCCTCAAATGATAAACGCGCCCTCAAATGGTCAGACACCATTACAACTGGAAGCTTCCATCAGGTCCACGGATTAGGGACAGCATAGGCTGCAGCAGTGAAGGTTTCCCCATGTACACAGAATTGCCACAGCAGCAGGAGTGTAAGCCCCTTCCCAACCAGACACAACAGATACAGAATGAGCCATACTACTCATGCTGGAGCTTAGTCTAAACAACTGAGATGATGAGCCTAATTAATTTTTAGCAGCGTTGTACTTGACTCAATACTGTGATACCAGTGTACAGTTTCAGGCAGAAGAGTTTCAGCTTGCCAGAGATGAGGATATGCCCATACTAGCATGTCAGAGCATACTGTAAATCAGGAGAGAGATGAATTGTGAAAGCTAAGCAGCTGTCTGATTAAAAGTACAATAGTGCATATTACAGATTAGAGGCTGTTGACACTACTTACAGGTGTGCAATGGATACATCTTAGGCCTAGTAGAGTAGAGTGCAATGCAAGGCATGCTAGAAATGCATTGTGAAAGCCCAATGGAAATCTTAGAACTAGGGTAGTGATGCTTGGTGCATGTAAAGACATAGATGAACTTTTATGAGAGCTTCATGGGCAGTTTAGGTCCTCATTCCCAGTCTGCTGGAGCAGTATCCACAGGGGGATTCTGCACTTGCTGATTCTCAGTGCCCTGCTTTTTCTGAATCCTAAATTGCTAGTGTTAGGCCTAACTTTACCCTGTACAGTTCCACACCTGCTAAATCCACGTGTCTGCTGACATTTCTCACCTGTCCATAATGTATGTAACATTGGAAAGTCCCCAGAATAAGGAATCCATATGTGGTAAAGGACCTACTATTCTCTTTCCCCATCCTGGGGATTTTAACTTGTGATGCAAGTATTAGGGGTGAAGATACCAGTCGGAATCAGTACTGTGGCCCTGGTATAGTGAACATTTAATTACAGACATCTTGTAATGAAACCTTAAAGAGAGGAATAGCCATACATGGTGCAAGTGTAGGAGGCTGGACTGGCTTGTAGTGAGTACCAAGGGGTACTTACACCTTGCACCAGGCCCAGGTATCCCTTATTAGTGTATAGGGTGTCTAGCAGCTTAGGCTGATAGATAATGGTAGCTTAGCAGAGCAGCTTAGGCTGAACTAGGAGACGAGTGAAGCTCCTACAGTACCACTAGTGTCACTTGCACAATATCATAAGAAAACACAATACATAGATATACTAAAAATAAAGGTACTTTATTTTTATGACAATATGCCAAAGTATCTCAGAGTGTACCTTCAGTATGAGGATAGCAAATATACACAAGATATATGTACACAATACCAAAAATATGCAGTATAGTCTTAGAAAACAGTGCAAACAATGTATAGTTACAATAGGATGCAATGGGGACACATAGGGATAGGGGCAACACAAACCATATACTCCAAAAGTGGAATGCGAACCACAAATGGACCCCAAACCTATGTGACCTTGTAGAGGGTCGCTGGGACTATTAGAAAATAGTAAGGGTTAGAAAAATAGCCCACCCCAAGACCCTGAAAAGTGAGTGCAAAGTGCACTAAAGTTCCCCAAAGGACATAGAAGTCGTGATAGGGGAATTCTGCAGGAAAGACACAAACCAGCAATGCAACAACAATGGATTTCCAGTCGAGGGTACCTGTGGAACAAGGGGACCAAGTCCAAAAGTCACAAGCAAGTCGGAGATGGGCAGATGCCCAGGAAATGCCAGCTGTGGGTGCAAAGAAGCTGCTACTGGACAGTAGAAGCTGAGGATTCTGCAGGAACGACAAGGGCTAGAGACTTCCCCTTTGGAGGATGGATCCCCCACGCTGTGGAGAGTCGTGCAGAAGTGCTTTCCTGCCGAAAGACCGCCAACAAGCCTTGCTAGCTGCAAATCGTGCGGTTAGGGTTTTTGGATGCTGCTGTGGCCCAGGAGGGAACAGGATGTCGCCAATTGCGTCTGGGGACAGAGGGGGCGTCGAGCAAGACAAGGAGTCCTCTCAGAAGCAGGCAGCACCCGCAGAAGTGCCGGAACAGGCACTACGAAGAAGAGTGAAACGGTGCTCACCTGAAGTTGCACAAAGGAGTCCCACGTCGCCGGTGGGCCACTTAGAAAGTCATGCAATGCAGGTCAGAGTGCCGTGGACCCAGGCTTGGCTGTGCACAAAGGATTTCCGCCGGAAGTGCACAGAGGCCGGAGTAGCTGCAAAAGTCACGGTTCCCAGCAATGCAGTCTGGCGTGGGGAGGCAAGGACTTACCTCCACCAAACTTGGACTGAAGAGTCACTGGACTGTGGGAGTCACTTGGACACAGTTGCTGGATTCAAGGGACCTCGCTCGTCGTGCTGAGAGGAGACCCAGGGGACCGGTGATGCAGTTCTTTGGTGCCTGCGGTAGCAGGGGGAAGATTCCGTCGACCCATGGGAGATTTCTTCGGAGCTTCTAGTGCAGAGAGGAGGCAGACTACCCCACAGCATGCACCACCAGGAAAACAGTCGAGAAGGCGGCAGGATCAGCGTTACAGAGTTGCAGTAGTCGTCTTAGCTACTTTGTTGCAGTTTTGCAGGCTTCCAGCGCGGTCAGCAGTCGATTCCTTGGCAGAAGGTGAAGAGAGAGATGCAGAGGAACTCTGATGAGCTCTTGCATTCGTTATCTAAGGAAATCCCCAAAGCAGAGACCCTAAATAGCCAGAAAAGAGGGTTTGGCTACTTAGGAGAGAGGATAGGCTAGCAACACCTGAAGGAGCCTATCAGAAGGAGTCTCTGACGTCACCTGCTGGCCCTGGCCACTCAGAGCAGTCCAGTGTGCCAGCAGCACCTCTGTTTCCAAGATGGCAGAGGTCTGGAGCACACTGGAGGAGCTCTGGGCACCTCCCAGGGGAGGTGCAGGTCAGGGGAGTGGTCACTCCCCTTTCCTTTGTCCAGTTTCGCGCCAGAGCAGGGCTGAGGGGTCCCTGAACCGGTGTAGACTGGCTTATGCAGAAATGGGCACCATCTGTGTCCATGAAAGCATTTCCAGAGGCTGGGGGAGGCTACTCCTCCCCTGCCTTAACACCATTCTCCAAAGGGAGAGGGTGTAACACCCTCTCTCTGAGGAAGTCCTTTGTTCTGCCATCCTGGGCCAGGCCTGGCTGGACCCCAGGAGGGCAGAAACCTGTCTGAGGGGTTGGCAGCAGCAGCAGCTGCAGTGAAACCCCTGAAAAGGCAGTTTGGCAGTACCAGGGTCTGTGCTACAGACCACTGGGATCATGGGATTGTGCCAACTATGCCAGGATGGCATAGAGGGGGCAATTCCATGATCATAGACATGTTACATGGCCATATTCGGAGTTACCATTGTGAAGCTACACATAGGTAGTGACCTATGTGTAGTGCACGCGTGTAATGGTGTCCCCGCACTCACAAAGTCCGGGGAATTTGCCCTGAACAATGTGGGGGCACCTTGGCTAGTGCCAGGGTGCCCTCACACTAAGTAACTTTGCACCTAACCTTTACCAGGTAAAGGTTAGACATATAGGTGACTTATAAGTTACTTAAGTGCAGTGGTAAATGGCTGTGAAATAACGTGGACGTTATTTCACTCAGGCTGCAGTGGCAGGCCTGTGTAGTATTTGTCAGAGCTCCCTATGGGTGGCAAAGGAAATGCTGCAGCCCATAGGGATCTCCTGGAACCCCAATACCCTGGGTACCTCAGTACCATATACTAGGGAATTATAAGGGTGTTCCAGTATGCCAATGTGAATTGGTGAAATTGGTACTAGCCTGTTAGTGACAATTTGGAAAGAAATGAGAGAGCATAACCACTGAGGTTCTGGATAGCAGAGCCTCAGTGAGACAGTTAGTCATAACACAGGTAATACTTTCAGGCACACTTATTAGCACTGGGGCCCTGGCTGGCAGGGTCCCAGTGACACATACAACTAAAACAACATATATACAGTGAAAAATGGGGGTAACATGCCAGGCAAGATGGTACTTTCCTACACAACCCCCCCCAAACGAAGGACAATAAGACTAGCCATGACCTGATGAGTCTTCATTGTCTAAGTGGAAATATCTGGAGAGTCCATCTGCATTGGAGTGGCTACTCCCAGGTCTATGTTCCACTGTATAGTCCATTCCCTGTAGGGATATGGACCACCTCAACAATTTACGATTTTCACCTTTCATTTGTTTTAGCCAAAGTAGAGGTTTGTGGTCTGTCTGAACAATGAAGTGAGTGCCAAACAGGTATGGCCTCAACTTCTTCAGTGCCCAGACCACAGCAAAGGCCTCCCTCTCAATGGCAGACCAACGCTTTTCTCTAGGGGTCAACCTCCTACTAATAAAAGCAACAGGTTGATCCTGGCCCTCAGAATTAAGTTGTGATAGGACTGCCCCTACTCCTAATTCAGATGCATCAGTTTGGACATAGAATTTTTTAGAGTAACAAGGGCTTTTCAGGACAGGTGCAGAGCACATGGCCTGCTTCAGCTCCTCAAAAGCTTTCTGACAGTTTGCTGTCCATAATACCTTTTTAGGCATGTTCTTGGATGTGAGGTCATTAAGAGGGGCTGCAATGGAGCCATAGTACTTAATGAACCTCCTGTAGTACACAGTGAGGCCTAAGAAGGCTCTCACTTGAGTCTGAGTAGTAGGGGGAACCCAAACAATAATTGTTTGGATTTTCCCCTGAAGTGGTGCAATCTGTTCCCCACCAACCAGGTGTCCCAGATAAACCACCTTTCCCTGCCCTATCTGGCACTTTGATGCCTTGATAGTGAGGCTTACCTTTTGCAGGGCCTCCAAAACTTTCCATAGGTGGATGTGAGAAGGTAGCCTCTTTCTAGCCTTGTTACCCCCACTTTTGGCCTGTTTGTGAGTGTATGTCAGGGTGTTTGTCACTGTTTTCACTGTCTCACTGGGATCCTGATAGCCAGGCCTCAGTGCTCATAGTGAAAACCCTATGTTTTCAGTATGTTTGTTATGTGTCACTGGGATCCTGCTGGTCAGGACCCCAGTGCTCATAGGTTTGTGGCCTATATGTATGTGTCACTGGGACCCTGTCACACAGGGCCCCAGTGCTCATAGGTGTGCATGTATATGTTCCCTGTGTGGTGCCTAACTGTCTCACTGAGGCCCTGCTAATCAGAACCTCAGTGGTTATGCTCTCTCATTTCTTTCCAAATTGTCACTGACAGGCTAGTGACCATTTTTACCAATTTACATTGGCTTACTGGAACACCCTTATAATTCCCTAGTATATGGTACTGAGGTACCCAGGGTATTGGGGTGCCAGGAGATCCCTATGGGCTGCAGCATTTCTTTTGCCACCCATAGGGAGCTTTGACAATTCTTACACAGGCCTGCCACTGCAGCCTGAGTGAAATAACGTCCACGTTATTTCACAGCCATTTTACACTGCACTTAAGTAACTTATAAGTCACCTATATGTCTAACCTTTACCTGGTAAAGGTTAGGTGCAAAGTTACTTAGTGTGAGGGCACCCTGGCACTAGCCAAGGTGCCCCCACATTGTTCAGAGCCAATTCCCTGAACTTTGTGAGTGCGGGGACACCATTACACGCGTGCACTACATATAGGTCACTACCTATATGTAGCTTCACCATGGTAACTCCGAATATGGCAATGTAACTTGTCTATGATCATGGAATTGCCCCCTCTATACCATCCTGGCATAGTTGGCACAATCCCATGATCCCAGTGGTCTGTAGCACAGACCCTGGTACTGCCAAACTGCCCTTCCTGGGGTTTCACTGCAGCTGCTGCTGCTGCCAACCCCTCAGACAGGCAGCTGCCCTCCTGGGGTCCAGCCAGGCCTGGCCCAGGATGGCAGAACAAAGAACTTCCTCTGAGAGAGGGTGTGACACCCTCTTCCTTTGGAAAATGGTGTGAAGGCAGGGGAGGAGTAGCCTCCCCCAGCCTCTGGAAATGCTTTGTTGGGCACAGATGTGCCCAATTCTGCATAAGCCAGTCTACACCGGTTCAGGGACCCCTTAGCCCCTGCTCTGGCGCGAAACTGGACAAAGGAAAGGGGAGTGACCACTCCCCTGGGAGGTGTCCAGAGCTCCTCCAGTGTGCTCCAGACCTCTGCCATCTTGGAAACAGAGGTGCTGCTGGCACACTGGACTGCTCTGAGTGGTCAGTGCCACCAGGTGACGTCAGAGACTCCTTGTGATAGGCTCCTTCAGGTGTTAGTAGCCTTTCCTCTCTCCTAGGTAGCCAAACCCTCTTTTCTGGCTATTTAGGGTCTCTGTCTCTGGGGAAACTTTAGATAACGAATGCATGAGCTCAGCCGAGTTCCTCTGCATCTCCCTCTTCACCTTCTGATAAGGAAACGACCGCTGACCGCGCTGGAAGCCTGCAAACCTGCAACATAGTAGGAAAGACGACTACTGCAACTCTGTAACGCTGATCCTGCCGCCTTCTCGACTGTTTTCCTGCTTGTGCATGCTGTGGGGGTAGCCTGCCTCCTCTCTGCACCAGAAGCTCCGAAGAAATCTCCCGTGGGTCGACGGAATCTTCCCCCTGCAACCGCAGGCACCAAAAAGCTGCATTACCGGTCCCTTGGGTCTCCTCTCAGCACGACGAGCGAGGTCCCTCGAATCCAGCGACGCTGTCCAAGTGACCCCCACAGTCCAGTGACTCTTCAGCCCAAGTTTGGTGGAGGTAAGTCCTTGCCTCACCTCGCTGGGCTGCATTGCTGGGAACCGCGACTTTGCAGCTACTCCGGCCCCTGTGCACTTCCGGCGGAAATCCTTCGTGCACAGCCACGCCTGGGTCCACGGCACTCTAACCTGCATTGCACGACTTTCTAAGTTGGTCTCCGGCGACGTGGGACTCCTTTGTGCAACTTCGGCGAGCACCGTTTCACGCATCCTCGTAGTGCCTGTTTCTGGCACTTCTCCGGGTGCTACCTGCTTCAGTGAGGGCTCTTTGTCTTGCTCGACGTCCCCTCTCTCTGCAGGTCCAATTTGCGACCTCCTGGTCCCTCCTGGGCCCCAGCAGCGTCCAAAAACGCCAAACGCACGATTTGCGTGTAGCAAGGCTTGTTGGCGTCCTTCCGGCGGGAAAACACTTCTGCACGACTCTCCAAGGCGAGAGGGATCCGTCCACCAAAGGGGAAGTCTCTAGCCCTTTTCGTTCCTGCAGAAACCTCAGCTTCTTCTGTCCAGTCGAAGCTTCTTTGCACCCGCAGCTGGCATTTCCTGGGCATCTGCCCATCTCCGACTTGCTTGTGACTTTTGGACTTGGTCCCCTTGTTCCACAGGTACCCTAGATTGGAAATCCACAGTTGTTGCATTGCTGGTTTGTGTCTTTCCTGCATTATTCCTCTAACACGACTCTTTTGTCCTTAGGGGAACTTTAGTGCACTTTGCACTCACTTTTCAGGGTCTTGGGGAGGGTTATTTTTCTAACTCTCACTATTTTCTAATAGTCCCAGCGACCCTCTACAAGGTCACATAGGTTTGGGGTCCATTCGTGGTTCGCATTCCACTTCTGGAGTATATGGTTTGTGTTGCCCCTATCCCTATGTTTCCCCATTGCATCCTATTGTAACTATACATTGTTTGCACTGTTTTCTAAGACTATACTGCATATTTTTGCTATTGTGTATATATATCTTGTGTATATTTCCTATCCTCTCACTGAGGGTATACTCTAAGATACTTTGGCATATTGTCATAAAAATAAAGTACCTTTATTTTTAGTATAACTGTGTATTGTGTTTTCTTATGATATTGTGCATATGACACTAAGTGGTACTGTAGTAGCTTCACACGTCTCCTAGTTCAGCCTAAGCTGCTCTGCTAAGCTACCATTATCTATCAGCCTAAGCTGCTAGACACCCTATACACTAATAAGGGATAACTGGGCCTGGTGCAAGGTGCAAGTACCCCTTGGTACTCACTACAAGCCAGTCCAGCCTCCTACAGTGGACCAGGTGATCATCCCAGCTGGAGCTAAAGACAGGTATATCATCCAAATATGCTGCACTGAAAGCTTCCAGCCCTTGCAGGACTGTGTTCACCAACCTCTGAAAAGTGGCAGGTGCATTTTTCAATCCAAAAGGCATTACTGTGAATTGGTAATGTCCTCCAATGGTTGAAAATGCAGTTTTAGCTTTAGCATCTTCTGATAATATTATCTGCCAATACCCTGCAGTCAAATCAAAAGTGCTTAGATACCTGGCAGATGCCAGTGTATCTATGAGCTCATCTGCCCTGGGTATAGGGTGAGCATCAGTTTTGGTTACATGGTTGAGACCTCTGTAGTCTACACAAAACCGCATTTCCTTCTTTCCATCTTTGGAATGAGGTTTTGGTACAAGTACCACAGGAGAGGCCCATGGACTTTCAGAGTGCTCAACCACTCCCAGTTCTAACATTTTCTGCACCTCTTGCTTTATGCAGTCTCTGACATGGTCAGGCTGCCTATAGATCTTACTTTTGACAGGCAAGCTGTCTCCAGTATCTATAGTGTGCTCACACCAAGAAGTGGTACCTGGCACAGTAGAGAAGAGTTCAGAAAACTGACCCAGGAGATTTATGCAGTGGTCTTTCTGCTCAGCAGTAAAACAGTCTGCTAGTACAACACCTTCCACTAGAGCATCTTGTTCTGTGGAAGAGAAGAGATCAGGTAGAGGATCACTGTCTTCTTCCTGTCCCTCATCAGTTGCCATGAGCAGGGTGAGATCAGCCCTGTCATAGTAGGGTTTCAGGCGATTGACATGGAGCACCCTAAGGGGACTCCTGGCAGTGCCTAAGTCAACTAAGTAGGTGACTTCACCCTTTTTCTCAACAATTGTGTGGGGTCCACTCCATTTATCTTGGAGTGCTCTTGGGGCCACAGGCTCCAAGACCCACACTTTCTGCCCTGGTTGGTACTGAACCAAAACAGCCTTCTGGTCATGCCATTGCTTTTGGAGCTCTTGGCTGGCCTGAAGGTTTTTACTGGCCTTTTTCATGTACTCAGCCATCCTTGATCTGAGGCCAAGTACATAATCCACAATATCTTGTTTTGGAGCTTTTAAGGGTTGTTCCCAACCCTCCTTGACAAGTGTTAGTGGACCCCTAACAGGGTGTCCAAAGAGGAGTTCAAAGGGGCTGAAGCCCACTCCTTTCTGGGGTACCTCCCTGAAGGCAAAAAGGAGGCATGGTAACAGGATATCCCATCTCCTGCGGAGTTTTTCAGGGAGACCCATAATCATGCCTTTGAGAGTTTTGTTAAATCTCTCTACCAGTCCATTTGTTTATGGATGATAGGGTGTGGTGAACTTGTATGTCACCCCACACTCTTTCCACATGGCCTTCAAGTAAGCAGACAGGAAATTGCTTCCTCTGTCTGAAACTACCTCTTTTGGGAAGCCCACCCTGGAAAAGATTGCCAGGAGGGCCTTTGCCACTGCAGGAGCTGTAGTGGTCCTTAGAGGAATTGCTTCAGGATATCTGGTGGCATGGTCCACTACCACCAAGATAAACCTATTGCCTGAAGCAGTAGGAGGGTCAAGGGGGCCAACTATGTCAACCCCTACCCTTTCAAAGGGAACCCCAACCACAGGCAGTGGAATAAGGGGTGCCTTTGGAGTGCCACCTGTCTTGCCACTGGCTTGACAGGTTTCACAGGACTTACAACAATCTTTTGTGTCCTCAGACATTCTAGGCCAATGAAACAAGGGAACAAGTCTGTCCCAAGTTTTCATTTGCCCCAAATGTCCAGCAAGGGGAATGTCGTGAGCAAGAGTTAGGAGGAACTTTCTGTACTCATGAGGAATCACCAATCTCCTGGCAGCTCCAGGTTTTGGATCCCTTGCTTCAGTGTACAAGAGGTTGTCCTCCCAGTAAACTCTGTGAGAGTCACTGACATCCCCATTTGCTTGTTTGACAGCTTGCTGTCTTAGACCCTCTAGTGTGGGACAGGTCTGCTGTGCCACACTCAGCTCCTCCCTGGCAGGCCCCCCTTCACCCAAAAGCTCAGCAGTGTCTGCTTCCAGCTCCTCTGGTGTAGGTTCTGCACAGGGTGGGAATTCTTCTTCCTCAGAAGTTGAATCCACTGTAGAGGGAGGGATAGTAGGTAGTGCTTTACTTCTACTAGCCCTAGCTTTAGGGAACACTTGGTCCATTGTTCCAGGATCCAAGTTACCCTGTCCTTTTTGCTTTTTGGCCTGAGCCCTGGTCAAAGCACAAATATGCCCTGGAATGCCCAGCATTGCTGCATGAGCCTCCAACTCCACTTCTGCCCAAGCTGATGTCTCTAAATCATTCCCTAATAGACAGTCTACAGGTAAATCTGAAGCAACCACAACTTTCTTTGGGCCAGTAACCCCCCCAGTTGAGATTCACAACAGCCATGGGGTGGCTAAGGGTGTTGTTGTGAGCATCGGTTACTTGGTACTGGTGACCAAGTAGGTGTTGTTCAGGGTGGACCAGTTTCTCTATTACAATTGTGACACTGGCACCTGTGTCCCTGTAGGCCTGAACCTCAACACCATTTATTAGGGGTAGTTGCTTGTACTTATCCATGTTAAGGGGACAAGCAACCAAGGTGGCTAAATCAATAGCCCCCTCAGAGACTAACACAGCCTCTGTGGTCTCCCTAATCAGACCAACCCCAACTAAGTTACCAAAGGTGAGCCCCGCTACTCCCTTAGATTGGCTATTAGTAGGTTTGCTCCCACCACCACTGCTATTAGTAGGGACACAAGGTGTAGCAGTAGGGGTTGTGGTGGTAGGAGGCTTGGTGCTTTTCTTTGGACAACTGGGATCTGTTGTCCAATGGCCTTTTATTTTACATAAATAGCACCATGGTTTATTTTCTTTGTTTAGATTGGAAGAGGATTTGGACCCACCACCCCCACCCCCACCAGAGTGTTTTTGTGGGCCTGATGAAGACTCATTTTTAGATTTGTCCCCACCCTTGTCAGAAGACTTACCATCCTTCTTCTTATTGCCATCTTTGTCACCCCCTGTATGAACTTTTCTGTTCACCCTTGTTCTGACCCATTTGTCTGCCTTCTTTCCCAATTCTTGGGGAGAGGTCAGATCAGAGTCCACCAGTTACTGGTGCAACAAATCTGACACACAATTATTAAGAATATGCTCTCTCAGGATCAAGTTATATAGGCTTTCATAATCAGTAACTTTACTGCCATGTAACCACCCCTCCAAGGCCTTCACTGAATGGTCAACAAAATCAACCCAGTCTTGTGAAGACTCCTTTTTGGTCTCTCTGAACTTCATCCTGTACTGTTCAGTGGTTAAGCCATAACCATCCAGGAGTGCATTCTTAAGAACTGTAAAATTATTGGCATCACTTTCTTTCACAGTAAGGAGCCTATCCCTACCCTTTCCACTAAATGATAGCCATAGGATAGCAGCCCACTGCCTTTGAGGGACATCCTGTACAACACAGGCCCTCTCAAGTGCAGCAAACCACTTGTTAATGTCATCCCCCTCCTTATAAGGGGGAACTATCTTGTGCAGATTCCTGGAATCATGCTCTTTTGCAGGATGACTATTGGGAATACTGCTGCTGCCACCATGGGTTTCTAACCCCAATTTCTGTCTTTCTCTCTCCACTTCTAAGCACTGTCTATCCAAATCCAGCTGTTGCTTCTTGAGCTTCAGTCTGGTTTGTTCCACTCTCAATCTATTGAGCTCCCTTTCTAACAATCTGTCATCAGGGTGGGTGGGAGGGACATGCCTTGAAACAGGTGTGGTGAGAATTAACAGAAGGAGACCTATCCCTTACAGAAGGCACCCTAACAGCTTGGTTAACAGAAACATCACTTCTACTGTGGTGAGAAGGAATACTCTTGCTATGATGTGAGACAGCACTATCTGTATGGTGTGACTCTACATCAGTACCAACTATGCTAGGCTGTCTAGTAATGGGCAGGCTAGGAAGTTTCTTTCCTGAATCTTTTCCTAGGGGAGTCCCTGGATCAGATTGGGAACCATTAGCTACTTTTTCAACACATGGGGCCCTTCTGGCCTTATCTTGTTCTTTAAGCATGTTAACCAATAATTCCAAAGAAGGATTCTTCCCTACACTCAAACCTCTCTCTATGCAGAGACTCCTTGCTCCTTTCCAGCTAAGGTGATCATATGCAAGTTTAGACAGATCAACAGTTTGGCCTGTGCCAGACATTTTATAAAGAGTTTAAGTGATAGAAAAAGAGAGAAAAAGTTTTTCAGAACTATTAGAAAGACAGAAAAAACTTTTAAAACTTTTTAAGAACTTTTAGAAAGTTTAGAGGTACTTTTCAGCACTTAGAAAAGAGTGAAAGAGGAAATGCAAAACGTTTTGGTTAGGTGTACATACACTGAACTTGTTTTGTATATTTTTCTCTTATGAAAAGTACAATGACAAGAGTGGTAAGTAGTCTCAAAGCACTTATCCCACCGCTGCACAACCAATGTAGGAGGCTGGACTGGCTTGTAGTGAGTACCAAGGGGTACTTACACCTTGCACCAGGCCCAGGTATCCCTTATTAGTGTATAGGGTGTCTAGCAGCTTAGGCTGATAGAAAAGGTAGCTTAGCAGAGCAGCTTAGGCTGAACTAGGAGACGAGTGAAGCTCCTACAGTACCACTAGTGTCACTTGCACAATATCATAAGAAAACACAATACACAGATATACTAAAAATAAAGGTACTTTATTTTTATGACAATATGCCAAAGTATCTCAGAGTGTACCCTCAGTATGAGGATAGCAAATATACACAAGATATATGTACACAATACCAAAAATATGCAGTATAGTCTTAGAAAACAGTGCAAACAATGTATAGTTACAATAGGATGCAATGGGGACACATAGGGATAGGGGCAACAGAAACCATATACTCCAAAAGTGGAATGCGAACCACGAATGGACCCAAAACCTATGTGACCTTGTAGAGGGTCGCTGGGACTATTAGAAAATAGTAAGGGTTAGAAAAATAGCCCATCCCAAGACCCTGAAAAGTGAGTGCAAAGTGCACTAAAGTTCCCCAAAGGATATAGAAGTCGTGATAGGGGAATTCTGCAGGAAAGACACAAACCAGCAATGCAACAATGATGGATTTCCAGTCGAGGGTACCTGTGGAACAAGGGGACCAAGTCCAAAAGTCACAAGCAAGTCGGAGATGGGCAGATGCCCAGGAAATGCCAGCTGTGGGTGCAAAGAAGCTGCTACTGGACAGTAGAAGCTGAGGATTCTGCAGGAACGACAAGGGCTAGAGACTTCCCCTTTGGAGGCTGGATCCCCCACGCCGTGGAGAGTCGTGCAGAAGTGTTTTTCTGCCAAAAGACCGCCAACAAGCCTTGCTAGCTGCAAATCGTGCAGTTAGGGTTTTTGGATGCTGCTGTGGCCCAGGAGGGACCAGGATGTCGCCAATTGCGTCTGGGACAGAGGGGGCGTCGAGCAAGACAAGGAGCCCTCTCAGAAGCAGGCAGCACCCGCAGAAGTGCCGGAACAGGCACTACGAAGAAGAGTGAAACGGTGCTCACCCGAAGTTGCACAAAGGAGTCCCACGTCGCCGGTGGGCCACTTAGAAAGTAGTGCAATGCAGGTTAGAGTGCCGTGGACCGAGGCTTGGCTGTGCACAAAGGATTTCCGCCGGAAGTGCACAGAGGCCGGAGTAGCTGCAAAAGTTGCGGTTCCCAGCAATGCAGTCTGGCGTGGGAAGGCAAGGACTTACCTCCACCAAACTTGGACTGAAGAGTCACTGGACTATGGGAGTCACTTGGACACAGTTGCTGGATTCAAGGGACCTCGCTCGTCGTGCTGAGAGGAGACCCAGGGGACCGGTGATGCAGTTCTTTGGTACCTGCGGTAGCAGGGGGAAGATTCCGTCGACCCACGGGAGATTTCTTCGGAGCTTCTAGTGCAGAGAGGAGGCAGACTACCCCCACAGCATGCACCACCAGGAAAACAGTCGAGAAGGCGGCAGGATCAGCGTTACAGAGTTGCAGTAGTCGTCTTAGCTACTTTGTTGCAGTTTTGCAGGCTTCCAGCGCGGTCAGCAGTCGATTCCTTGGCAGAAGGTGAAGAGAGAGATGCAGAGGAATTCTGAAGAGCTCTTGCATTCGTTATCTAAGGAAATCCCCAAAGCAGAGACCCTAAATAGCCAGAAAAGAGGGTTTGGCTACTTAGGAGAGAGGATAGGCTAGCAGCACCTGAAGGAGTCTCTGACGTCACCTGCTGGCCCTGGCCACTCAGAGCAGTCCAGTGTGCCAGCAGCACCTCTGTTTCCAAGATGGCAGAGGTCTGGAGCACACTGGAGGAGCTCTGGGCACCTCGCAGGGGAGGTGCAGGTCAGGGGAGTGGTCGCTCCCCTTTCCTTTGTCCAGTTTCGCGCCAGAGCAGGGCTGAGGGGTCCCTGAACCGGTGTAGACTGGCTTATGCAGAAATGGGCACCATCTGTGCCCATGAAAGCATTTCCAGAGGCTGGGGGAGGCTACTCCTCCCCTGCCTTCACACCATTTTCCAAAGGGAGAGGGTGTAACACCCTCTCTCTGAGGAAGTCCTTTGTTCTGCCATCCTGGGCCAGGCCTGGCTGGACCCCAGGAGGGCAGAAACCTGTCTGAGGGGTTGGCAGCAGCAGCAGCTGCAGTGAAACCCCTGAAAAGGCAGTTTGGCAGTACCAGGGTCTGTGCTACAGACCACTGGGATCATGGGATTGTGCCAACTATGCCAGGATGGCATAGAGGGGGCAATTCCATGATCATAGACATGTTACATGGCCATATTCGGAGTTACCATTGTGAAGCTACACATAGGTAGTGACCTATGTGTAGTGCACGCGTGTAATGGTGTCCCCGCACTCACAAAGTCTGGGGCATTTGCCCTGAACAATGTGGGGGCACCTTGGCTAGTGCCAGGGTGCCCTCACACTAAGTAACTTTGCACCTAACCTTTACCAGGTAAAGGTTAGACATATAGGTGACTTATAAGTTACTTAAGTGCAGTGGTAAATGGCTGTGAAATAACGTGGACGTTATTTCACTCAGGCTGCAGTGGCAGGCCTGTGTAGTATTTGTCAGAGCTCCCTATGGGTGGCAAAAGAAATGCTGCAGCCCATAGGGATCTCCTGGAACCCCAATACCCTGGGTACCTCAGTACCATATACTAGGGAATTATAAGGGTGTTCCAGTATGCCAATGTGAATTGGTGAAATTGGTCACTAGCCTGTTAGTGACAATTTGGAAAGAAATGAGAGAGCATAACCACTAAGGTTCTGGATAGCAGAGCCTCAGTGAGACAGTTAGTCATAACACAGGTAATACTTTCAGGCACACTTATGAGCACTGGGGCCCTGGCTGGCAGCGTCCCAGTGACACATACAACTAAAACAACATATATACAGTGAAAAATGGGGGTAACATGCCAGGCAAGATGGTAGTTTCCTACAGCAAGTGAGGCTAAAGTCGCATTGTGAGTGCTTTGTGTAATTCATAGTACTGGTATAGCAGCACATGTTCCATGTCAAGGTTAAGATGCTTTGTAATAGCTCTGTGCAAGCATTAGGTGAGCTACTCATGGTGAAAGTCAAAATCGTCACAGCGATGGCGGAGTTGTAGCACTAGGATAGCAAGGCATTGTCTAAGTGAGGACACCCATGCAGTGTGAGAGCTCTGTGGGAACCTTAGTACTCCCAGGAACTCTTAGACATGACATAGCAGTGCATGTTCCTAGTCATGATAGAGAGACATAGCAGGGGCCTAGAGGAAGTCATAGTACTGGGATAGCAGTTATGCTTGGTGCAAGTGAGGATAGAGTACCATTAAGAGAGCTCTACGCTAGACTTAGGACTGTGATAGTAACAGTGCATGGTGCAAGTGAGGATAGCGATGCATCGCGAAAGCTTTGAGGAAGGCAGTGCCCAAACGAGGACAGAGATGTAGTGCGAGCTCTATGCTAGCCTTAGTACTGGAATAGTGGTGCATGGGGCAAGTGAGGACAGAGATCTATTGCAGGAGCTTTATGCTGTCAGTACTGGGGTAGCATGGGTAGCCAATAAGTTAAACATTTCTAGTTTAAATGCATGCACAAGTGAACCTTCACAAATAAATTATTGTAGTTTCCATAAAATTAAATGTATTTTACTCTATATCTGGATACATGGCAGATGTAGTTTTGTGAGGTACACACTCAATAATCCCACAGATTGGGTTGGTTGCTCAGTGTCAGGCAAAATAATCTTATCTATTCCTGAAATTAACTATGCATTATGTTGCTTGCAGTGTTGATTACCACAATCTAACTCCAGGACTACAAACAACAGAATGCAAATTTAAAACTCAGACCAGGAAAGCTACTTCCAAGCCAACATACGCCCTCTAGGAACAATGTAGAAGAAGCCTCGGCTAAGCCAATAGGTCTTGTCTATGCACGAATGTGTTTTAGCTATGTTGTACACAAGTGTGGCTGCTGTTCAGCATAACTAAAAGTTAGTGGCGTGAAGTAGGGGGAGTAGAGTGGATTTGTTGGTGGATTAGAGGGGGTACAATGTCAGAGACTGGAGCAAAGGGGAGTAGAATCAGTGGTTCTGTGGAAGAGAGAATTGTAGAGTGAAGTGGCATGAAGTGGGATGTAATAGGGTGGAGTAGGCTAGAGTAGAATGAGGTAGAGTAGGTTAGATTGGACCGTAGTATAATGGGGTTTATTGGAGTGCGGTAGAGTGGAGTGGATTGGAGTGAGTGGATTGGAGTCAGGTAGAGTAGGATGGATTTGTGTCAGGTAGAGTGGGGTAGATTGAGCAGAGTGAGAGGAGAGTGGGGTGAACTGTGTGGACTGGAGTGGGGTGGATTGGATTGAAGTTGATTTGGTGGGGTGGATTGGAGTGTGTTGGATTGAACTTGTATGGGGTGACTTGGACTGGGTTGATTGGAATGGGGTGGAGTGGGGTGGAATGGATTGGGGTGGGGTGGGCTAGACTGGAGTAGAGTGGATTGGAGAGGGTGGATAGGATTAGAGTGGAATGGATTGGGTAGAGGCGGACTGGATTAGAGTGAATTGGAGTGGGGTGACTGAATTGAAGTGAGGTGGATTGGACTGGAGTGGGGTAGAATGGATTGGACGAGATGGATTGGAGTGGGGTAGGTTAGACTAGATTGGGTAGAGTGGGGTGTATTGGATTGGACTGGGGTGGACTAGGTTGGTTGGATTAGAGAAGGGTGGGGTGGATTGGGGTGGGTGGTGTGGGGTGAATTGGATGGGAGTGGATTGGATTGGGCTGGACTGGATTGGAGTAGGGTGGATTGGAGTGGGGTAAAGTGGAGTGGATTGGACTGGAGTGGGGTGGATTTGAGTGCCATAGGGTGGATCAGATTGGAGTGAGGTGGATAGGATGGTGTGAATTGGATGGATTAGGTTGGATTCAAGTAAAGTGGAATAGATTACAGTGGGGTGATTAGACTGGGGTGTGGTGGATTGGAGTGGGGTAGATTGGAGTGGACTGGATTGGCGTGGGGAGGATTGGATTGGAGTGGAGTAGATTAGAGTGGGGTGGATTGCATTGGAATGGGGTGAATTGCATTAGAAAGGGGTGGATAATTTTGGAATGGGGTGGAATGGATTTAATCAGTGAATTGGATTGTGGTGGATTGGATTGGAGTGGGGTGGACTGAGGTGGATTGGAGTGGGATAGATTGAATTGGAGTGGATTTGAGTATGGTTGATTGGGCTGGAGTGGGGTGGAGTGGTGGTGTGGATTGGTGTGGTGTGGATTGGACTTGGTGAATTGATTGGAGTGTGGTGTGGTGTACTGGATTAGGTGGGGTGGATTGGATAGAGTGGGTTGAATTAGAGTGGGGTGGGATGTATTGGAATGGGGTGGATTGCATTAGAATGGGGTGGGTAATGTTGGAATGGGGTGTAATTGATTTAATCAGTGGATTGGAGTGGGGTGGATTTGAGTATGGTTGACTGGAGTGGAGTGGGGTGGATTGTGTGGGTGGATTGATTGGGGTGGATTGGATTGGGGTGTGGTGTGGTGGACTGGAATGGAGTAGGGTGGATTGGGCTGGTGTGCATTGGGTGAGGTTGATGGATTGGGAGATTGGATGGTGGATTGGAGTTGGGTGGATTGGAGTGGGGATGAGTGAATTGGCGAGGGATGGATACAAGCGGGGTGGGTTGGATTGGATTTGAGTGGGGTGAGTTGGACTGGAGTTGGGTGGGTTGATTGGAGTACCGCGGATTGTTTTGGAATGGATTGGAGTGAAGTGGACTGGACTGCACAGGAGTGTGGATTGGAGTGGGTGGATTTGGGTGGACTGGATTGAAGTGGGGTGGAGTGGACTGGAATGAATTAGAATAGAGTGGTCAGGTGGGTTAGATTGCAGTGGGGTGGATCGGATTGGTGTGGGGTTGGCTGGATAACTGGGGTGGATTGTGGTGGGTTGAACTGGAGTGAGGTGGATTGAGTTGGGGTGAGGTGTGTTGGAGTGAGTTAGATTGGACTGGATTTCGGTGGATTGGGGAGTGTGGTAGATTAAAGAGTAAAGTGGATTGAGGAATGGGTTGGATTGAGGAGAAGGTGGATTGGATTGAGGAGAGAATAGATTGAATTAGTGTGGATTGTATTGGAGAGGATTTCACTGGAGTCAGGTGGATGGGATTGGAGTGGGGTGGATTGGAATGGGGTAGGTTGGTGTGGGATGGATTGGAGTGGATAGGATTGGGGAAGACTGGATTAAGACGGATTGGATTGGAGTTGGTCAAAACTGGGGTGGATTGGGTTGGGGCAGATTGGTGTGGGGTGGATGGTATCGGAGTGGATTGTGTGGGGTTGGGGTGGATTGTAATGGAATGAATGGTTTGGACTTGGGTAGACTGGAGTGGGGTGGAGTGGTTTAGAATGGAGTGGGGTGGATTAAATTGATCTGAGGTGGATTGGATTGTGTGGGGTCGACTGGTGTGGGGTGAGGTGAGATGGATTTGAGGGGGGTAAACTGGACTGGAATGGTGCGGATTGGATTGGGGTGGATTGGTGTGCAGTGGATTGCAGCACTGTGGACTGAGGTGTACTGCATGATTATGTGTTAAAGCATCATTTTGGAAATTACATATAAGAAAGAAACAATGTCGCTTTGCAATAATTATAAAAAGATAATTGTCATGTTTTGAAAACAGCACCCACAAGCATAAACAATTTAAAACATGAGATGCCGAATGATAAAATAAGATTTGGCAAAATAAAAGAAAGTTAATTATGGAAAATAAAACTTTTCCCTTCTGTTTTTCCTGCTGGGCATGTTTTTGCCAGTCACACACCTTTTGTTTGCAGGACACTAGAAGTTAAAAAAAAAACAAAATCATTTCAGGAGCAGGGGGCGGGCACTGATTCAGTTGAATTAATCAGTGCTTGGTCACTACTCAACAGAACGAACAGAAATGGTGCTTGGTCTGCAGTGACTAATGACTGAGGCTTTAAAGAAGAGTGCCGGGCAGTGCTTAATTTGTGCTTGCTGTTTCCAGTGCTGAGCACTAGCACTTATTTTTGCTGGCCGGGGCTTGCTCTTCTGCCTCAAGCATCTGCTGCAAGCAAAAGACACATATAGAAAGAAGCAGGAAGAGAAAAACGAAAAAGCATTACAAAGGGAGAAAGCAGAAAGCTGCAAGAGTGAGCTGAAGGGGCAGGGAGTTGCTTTAAATGGATTGAAGAGGCCCGAGATGGCTTCAGGATTACGCTGCCTCAGTATTAGGTGTTCACACATTTAATTGCAGCAGCCGCGTGTTTAAGAGGAGGGCATTGGGCACCGGCCCCTCTTTATTTACAAATTAATCACGGGTGCGGGGCAAGCCAACAAATAGGAAGCATCGGGCGGGCTCCAGGCCCTTTTTGTTAACAGTGCTGCCTAGCACTGAGATGCATGCACTAGCGCATCCTTTCGCAGGCTCGAACTTAGAAAGTGTAATCCGTGTCCCTTCCTTCTGGCTGCCTTGTCAGTGGTTAGCAGTCTAGCACTCCAGTGGGATGATTCAGTCACAGCTCTGGTGCGTGTAATGAAAGGTTGTCCTGGTCACTGGTCACTATGGTCGTCTGAATCGTGAAAGGGTGTGGGAGCCAGCTTTGGACCCTGGTGTGTACGCTATTTTATAGACAGCTCATTTAATCTGGCGAGGAGTGCCAAACAGCAGGGGGCAAACATTTAATTTTCTTCATGACCCTTGCATCCCTATTTGAGACTCAAAAACAAGTATTTATTCGCTACAAGGGTAGCCCCATCTCTTTCTAAAGGAAAGCCCCCACTCTTGAAACAGACAAAATCAGTAACAGTTTCACTTCTGAGAGGAGTGCCTGCTGCAGCGTTCTGAAGACCTAAGTGGCAAGAACACGAGAGCTACAGAAAATAAGCAATGTTTAATTTATGATCAGCGTGCTGCCCAGTGGCCTCTGA
Organism: Pleurodeles waltl; assembly: GCF_031143425.1. NCBI lineage: Eukaryota > Metazoa > Chordata > Amphibia > Caudata > Salamandridae > Pleurodeles > Pleurodeles waltl. The sequence continues at coordinate 1,225,287,117 of NC_090440.1, read as the reverse complement.
GAACAAGGGGTTGCAAGAAGAGTCCCGGGATCGCAAGAGGGACGCCAGGGGGTGCAGGTGCGGCCCCTGGTGACCCCCAATTGACGTCCTTGCCCTGGCAGCCAAGGACTGAAAGGGCTTCAGATATCTAATCACTGCATTTGCATGGGGACAGAATCTAAGGGCCATATGTACGAAAGCTTTTTCCCATAGACACAGAATGGGTAAAATCCTTTGGTACATCTGGCCCTAAATGATTACTCGAAGTGCCCTTAGGTGTGAAGAGAGCCCTGCCTAAATGAAACTCCTGGTAGCTTGCAGGGCTCATAATAAAATAAAGAATCTATGCAGCACAATGGGCATTGCTCACCTAAGATAACGGAAAAGGGTGACGCACAGAGAACAGAGAGACGGTGACTAAAAAAGGGTGTTAGACAAAAGAATGAGCCAAGGTATGAAGTGGGGGAGACATGATAGTGTAAAAGTACTGCAGAGGCAGCAGCTGAACATAATAGGGGCAGAAACGGCAACAAAGAGCAAGTTGCTGTAGCAAACAGAGAGGGGAACAGGAGCAGTGTACGTGGCAGGCAGAATCAGTTAGAGAAGGGAATGAGGGCATATTCACTAACATTTAGCTCCCAGTTTGCAAGACAAATGTGATGCAACTCGGCGCTAAATGTTTATCTGGCATTCACTTTCCAGAGCAACACTTATTTTGCGTTGTAAAGTCACCTGAAGGTAAAGCAAAGCTGTGTCTAGTGCTGCCTTGCCTTACTTTGCGTCAAATGGGTGTTCCTTGGGTGGTACACAGGGGTTTCCTTGCAACCACCTAAGGCTTTTGATACAAACACTATCTGCTGAAAAAAGTGGACCGGATTTCCCATACAAAACAACACCCTTTAGACATTGGCATTTTCAAGGAGAAACTATTTTATTTCTCCTTTGTTTTCCAACTTTGCATATGCGCTGCACTGCACAGCACAAATACGAAGAAGGCAACATCTAAAAGTTACTCTAAGCAAACTATTTTGTACTGGAAGGGTAACCTTTCAGTACAAAACCTGTGCTAGACTTGGTGCAGAGACTTTTGCAGTATGGTCCAAAAGTGTATGTGTAACACCAGTGACCTAAAAGTGCCCCGAGCTGGGGTGTGAACAAACAGCACCATATCTCTGTAGATATGGCACAGTCCTAGCCTCTCACGCAAGGCAAAACAACATTTCTGGTTGCTGCTCTGCATTGCATGACATTTTAGTAAATATACACCCTCGGAGAGAGATGCTGTGAAAAGTATAGTATGCAGGGTTGGGTAGGCCAACCAATTAGCAGGTAGAGTCAAGCCAAAGCCTAGCTAAAAGTCAACTCTAGATCTAAGAGCCCATGAACAAGCCTAGCTCTGAAAATATTTGTCATGTAAATCAAATAACAAACATTATTTTAGAGACGTGATTAGGTGTCATCAAAATTAAAAATATATATATCTTTAAGCATTCCATATTGGTTCATATAATATCACTCCATTGATAAGTATTCATTAAAAATAATAGTTTTTAAACATGAACTGAGAAACATTCTTGCTCCCATCCTGATGTTAATAGTAGTAGTGAACTAAGAGGCATGTCAGGGTTCAAGTGTACCCTGCACGTGAACTAGATTCTTATCATACATGCAGCAATAGTCAAGAGGCCATTTCGCATCCTGTGAAAGGTCATCTCGTTTTGGGCTCAAGGTTTCAAGAGGACCTTGAACTGAGTCAGAGCCAGGCCTCGAAAAATCATAAAAATGTTACTAGACATGCAGGTCGAGTAACTTAAATAATCTACTTGACTTAACTGTAATGTACTTAGCCAGTAAACAGGTCTCAAATTGTGTGATCCTAGGCAAATAGTTTAGAGTCGCATTTTTCTCGTTCTCACATATGCTTGCCCCTTCAAATATGTGAGCTCAGCATTTCTGCAGTACAAAAAACCTCTTTTGTATGATTAGGCTAACGTTTGCTGCATGCATCACAAGAATCTAGCCCACATATCGGGAAACCAGAGCCCTGACTTCTTTTAGTTTACTAATAGCATATGCATCAGGGCAGGAATGTTTCTCAGCTTATTTAAACACTCACTTTTAATAGCTATATTACTAAACTATGATGTGGTAGCATATTGTCATCTACACACAGTAGATTTCCAAGAAATGTTCAAAAACCTTTTCACTAACTTGCAACTTTACTGATAAAACTATATAGTGTGTTCACAATCTGTGAAAATTGGATTTCAGAAAACATATCCTTTGCACATCGATACGTAAAGTATTCTGATTTATTTTCATCCTAGTAAAATAATTTTTTTATCATAAATATAAAAAATGGGCTTTCACAACTACTGAAATATATTTTGAAATGTTTGCACAGTTGACTTAGTTGATTAAATGTTCTGTGTTAGGAAAAACCTGAAACCCTGTTTCCTTTTTACAACAGGTCACAAAGTTCACCTTACAAATTCCTGGAACTCTGCAGTCAGAAGGAAAATTAATTCTATGATAAACTGACTTTTGACCTCTGTCTGTGAACACATAGCAAATGTGACATAAGAACAAGATTTAAAGGTATCTTTTATTGCTCCTCCACTTTTCAACTGAACAGAACACCTGTTCTTTTTGCTTGCAAGAAGGGGCGAGTAACTCCTAAAAATAGCTTAACCTGATCAAATAAGACTCGCCATAATGACTGGTCCAGTAGATTTTTTGAGCCCTGAGAGCCAAGCCTCTGGCTCGAGTTTTCAGCAGCTGACCAACCCATATTAGCATGCAAAAGAGACAAATGTTAATAGAGGCAGAATCCAGTTGAAGAAAAATAAAAGGTTACGTGCAGAAAAGTGGTGAAAAGCAACACATGGAAGAGAGGAGCAGGTGCTAGAAAGCCAGAATCAGCAAAAGGAGGGTAGAGGCAGGAAAGAGTAGAAACATGAGGAGTCGATCACAGAGGGGAGATAGGGATATACGGGGGCAGAACCAGAGAGAAGAAGTTGGGGAAAAGGGAGAGGTTGATATAAATAGAGAAGAATGAATGAGAAAGTTGAGGCTGGGGGAAAGATGGAAGGTGAAAAGTAGCGCATAGATAGAACAGGTAGATATAAGGGAGGCAGACTCAACAAGAGAACATAAGTGGTGGGAGTGCAAATGTAGAAGGAAAAGGGCAGGACCCGTAAGAGCAGGTAATATGATGGGGGAGAGGGGCAGTGAAGGAGTAGATTTTAGAGGGATAGAACGAGCGCAAGACAGTTAGAGACTGGGGAGAGAGAAGAGGTGACCTGTACATCGGGAAGGTCAGAGGTGGCTGTAATAGCGTCAGAATCAGTGGGAAAGGTAAAAGGCATGGGGAGATATCAGGTGTAGTGTAGATCATATATGGGAGAGATGGATGTAAGAAAAGCAGAAACAGTGAGATAAGATAAGAGACTGGAGGGTGTAAAAGGGAAGAGGTGGACAGACCAGCAAACAAAAGTGAAAAAACTGGAGGGGTAAATGAGAAGTGAAGGACAATACATGGATGGGAGATGTATATGTAAGAGAGGCAAAACCAGCAGGAGAGCTTAAGTGAAAGGGAGAGAGCGAGAATGGTGAAAGTGGAAAGGTGGAAAAGCGGATGTAGAAGAGTGGAATGAGTGAAAAGGGTAAGAGGGAGAGATGTGGTGAAATATAGAGCATGGATGACAGAGGAAGAAGATATATGAGGGACAGAACCAGAAAGAGAGGGGAAGAAGCTAGGAAAGAGCTGGATGTAAAAGACGCATATTTCTCAAAATAAAGTTGCAACTGAGGAGAAACTAAAAGACTGGAGCATAGAAGGAAGAGATAGGTGTAAGAGGGCAGAATCAGAGACAAACGATAAGAGGTTCCAGGAGGATGTTAGTGGAGAGGTGGATGTAAATGGGGCAGAATGAGTGAAAATGTTAAGAGCCTCGGAAGAAGATGAGCGGTAAAGGCGGTGCATGGATAAGAGGCATGGATGTAAGAGATGCAGAACAGTAAGGGAACAGAGTGGAGAGAGACAATGGCGACATTTCAATGGAAGAGGGCAGAGCAATCAAGAGATGGTAAGAGGTTGCCAGGGAAAGGGGTGAGAAGAGGGAAAGGTAGATCCCTTATGGGCAGAAACAGTAAGAGAAAGTTAAAGGTTTGGCGACAGGCGAAGAGGAAATTAGAGGTCAATGTAAGAGTAGCCGAATCAGCAAGATAAGGTAAGTGGAGAGAAGGCAGGAGAAAGGGGATAACTGTAGTAGAACCAGCAAGAGAGGATAAAAGGAAAGGAGAGAAAGAAAAGGGATAAGTGGACTTCGGATGACAGAGCCAGCAGAGAACATAAAGGCTGGGTGGAGAGTTGAGGGGTGAAGAGTAGGACAGGGAAGGAAGACATGGATGTTAGAGGATTAGGACTAGCAAGAGAAGGTGAGAGGCTTGGTGGGAACGTGAGAGGTAAATACTAGAGGAGAAAGGTGGATGTAAGGGTGTCAGAATCAGAGAAAGAATGAAAGATGCTTGGAGAAAGATGAGAGATAAAGAGGAGATATTGCAGGGGTGACGTACATATAATAGATGCTTGTGTGAGTAGTTCTTAAGCAAAAGCCACAATCAATGTTAGGGTGAACCACAGATATCACTAAATTAACTTGTGCTTAACCCTCTAGTAGCTTGGCACAAAAATGGGAAGCTTTAACTTAGATGCAATGTGTAAAGTATTTCTGCAGCACACAAACAGTAACAAAGTGAAAACACAACACAAGAAAAATACCACCCCAATTTAGAAAACTAGAGTAAAATTCAATAAATTGTTTGACACCAAAACAACAAAAATTAGATCAACAGAACTGGAGATATGCAATTTTAAAGATTTAGGGCCAGATATATCAAGCCTTTTTGCATTCGCAAACGGTGCGAATGCCCGTTTGCAAATGCAAAAACGCCTTTCAGTATTTATGAACGGCATTCGCAACGCAAAAATAGCGATTCCTTAAATTTGCAAGCCAGTTTAGAGAATCGCAAATTGCAATTCTCTAAATAAGAAATCGCAAATAAGGAATCCTTATTTGCGATTTCTAAACCACATGTATCAAGCAATTCCTTAATGCGAATTTGGCATTAAGGAATCGCAATTACCACCAAGTAAAACTTGGTGGCAACCATGTGCAAATTTAAAAAATGCATTAAAAATGCATTTTTGAAATTGACATGTAACGCACACATGCCCATTTGGCATGTGTGCGCCTTACCTGTCCAAAAAAACTTCTTGGGGTGCAGCAGAGGGAGCCTAAGGCCCCCAGCACCCTGGGGTTTTGCATTTCCAAAATTGCGAATTCCAGTTAGGAATTCGCTATTTGGGAAATGCAAAAAAAATCGCAAATATGGGCCTACAGGCCCATAGGTGCGAATGGGGGCTGCATCGCTATTTGCGATTCGGTAATAGCATTTGTGATTTTTAAGAAATTGCTATTACCAATTCGCAAATCTGATACATAGCATTTTGCGAATCAGAAATAACGATCTCCTAAAATTCGCAAAAGGCTTTTTTTAATACATCTGGCCCTTAGATAAAACTGGCACCAAAAGGCACTAAGTGCCAACTGAGGATACCTTGTCATGTTGGACAAAGTCCCAAGTTCAGGCAGACCACAAGGGAGCACAGGCCGGCACAGGACAATAATTGGCCCACTGAGGATTGTATCTTATGTCCTTGGCGCGCAGTCTGCGTGACCTTACTTTGCAAGTCTTTGCGTCATCCGGCACCAGTTGGGGGGAGATGTGAAGCTTTGCGGGGCTTTGTGGAGCTCTAGGTCAGTTCAAGTGAGGCTGATAGCCATGTGGCGATGCTTTGCAGGGCTTTGCGTCACCTGGAGTTGATTCCGATGAGGCTGGCAGCTGTGCAGCGAGGCTTTGTGGGGCTTAGCTTTGCCTTGGTTTTGATGAAGCTTACAACTGTGTGGCAAGGCTTTGTGGGGCTTTGCCACGTCTGATTTAGCTTGCAGCTGTGTGGAGAGGCTTTGCAAAGCTTCAAGTCGGTTTGCAAAATATTTAATGGAACCTTCAGTTAGGCCAGGAGGAACTCTGTGATAACAGTCAAGGGCCCTGGACCTGGAGAGACATCACATGGTGACCAGAAATTCACTTTAGCAGAGGCCAGCAGGACTCAGGTAGGACTAGTAGCAGGTCCAGAGCAGCAGGTCAGCTGAGCAGTTGCAGGGAGGCCTCTGGAACTTGCTGTGTTCCTGTAGCTCAGAACAGGAGGTCAGTCAGCTGACCCATGGAGTCACTCAGCCTGGACTGAAGGGAGCAGCTTCACTCTGCCTTTACAGTGAGTAGGGCAGGCCTCAAGCAGCAGGACAGCATGGTGTCATTCTTCTGCAGTATCCACATGTCCAGGAGTGTACTGAAGAGTGGGTCTGGGGGCTTATTTTTTATACCTGGTGCCCACTTTGTAATGAGAGAAGCATCAGGAGTTTCCTGCTACAGAGGTTTCTGGAATTTCTGGCCTTTTGTACCTGCTCCCAAACAGAAGTTAGCACTTAATAATTGCACTAAGGTAACTCAATGTTATCCTATAGGAGAAGTAGGCCTTGTGGTAGTCAAAAAGGAATTTGAGAGTTTTTCACAATAAGGACATGTAAAATATAAAAGCAAATATCAACCTTTTTAATTATAATGCACCTGCCATATTGGAGGTCTAGGGCCTACTTTAGGAGTGATTGTATGTAATAAAAAGGGGGTTTAGGGCTTTACAAGGGGATTATTTTTCCAAAGTTAAAATGACTGTTTAAAACTGCCAACAGGCTGCAATGTCAGGCCGGAGAAATGCTTAAAAGGCTTAAGTGGGTGGCACTATAAGTGTTAGAATTAGAAGCATTTCATTTAAAGACCCTGGGTACATGTAGTGCCACTTTACTAGGGACTTACAAATGTAAGCTACATATGTCAATCAGATGATGCAATTTTACCATGTTGTCAGGAGTGAGCACAGGAACCTTAGCACTTATTAGCAGTGGAAAAGTTCAGAGAGTCCAAAGGCCATCAAAAATGAATTCAGGAAACTAGGAGAGGTGAAAGCAAAACGTTTGAGTGTGACCCAGCAGAGAGGGCCAAGTCCAACATGGCTGAATCATCAAGAGTAGATAATGGGCTGGGTGAGATATGAGAAAAATGCAGCACAGAGGGTGGATGTATATGTGGAGAATCAACAAAAAAAATAAGAGGTTGTAAAAGAGGTGATAATGTCTTTGAACCAGTGTGTGCTGCTAAGTCTATTTAGCCTTCTGCTGAAGTTTGCAGTTCCATGTTTCTTTATTTCCATGTAAAACCTTTGAAAATAGTAGATTACAGTGTGTAATGAACTGCTCTGAAGAATGTTGATCTATACATGGGTTAGTAGCAAATGCAGTCAAAACTAAGTGCATGATAATCAATCAATACAAATCCTAACAAGCATTTGCAATGCAATGGGTCTCGCATTTGCACAAATTAGAACTATTACATTTGTAAATTCCTAACTGGACTTTTCTTGTCACATAAATTGAAAATGAAATGTAAAACAGTTGACATAAACAAGCCGATTTAAAGTCCTGTCATGAGCATGAGCGAGAAGGAGAGATACAAAAGGAACAAGAAGTTTGCTCGCAGTCAAACGTATCAGCAATCGTGCAATTATCCATGTAACAGGGTTAATGTCCTAGGCGGTAACACAGACGCCCAAAGGAAGGACAAATGCAAGAGCCCTCCTAGGACACAGCCTCCTTTCCTAGGAGCATAAGAGATGGGTCACTTTTTGTTTCCTCTGTTGAGGCTTGGATAACTTGAGTCTTTCTTAGCTGGATTGCCTGGGTGAAAATTAGGTTAATCAAGATAGTTTATCCGTGGTTTAGGAGTATTGGCATTTGATTAGGAGGTCTCTTAAAATGCGTTGAGCAACTGGGTCAGTAAGGTGGCCTTCGTCACTTAAGTGACAGTAGGAATATTTCCCCTGGGGCTAGCCAGGTAAGGCAATAAGTGACACAGAGGGGGTCTTGTTCAGTTATTTCAGGACAAATGTCTGATATGTCAACTTTGTTTTTGTTTTTTACACAATCATCAAGGGCTCTTCATGGCATGACCTTAGTACATTATGAAATCTTGGCCTGGTTTACATATTTTCAGCTGTGTGCCAGGGATGTGTGCTACTGGTGAACTGTCATCTATTCTGTTGGTCTACAGGGTTTAGTTGCAGACGTGGTGCCATGGAATATCCTAACAGAAGTAAGTACTGGAAATAAGAAGGGAATGAAGAGGTAATGTTTTGTTTGCTTACTGTTGATCATTATTGTCCAAGTGTACCTTCTTTGTACCAGTACCTGGAACCTGCATTCTCAGAATATACGTTTCCTTCAAAGCTGGTCCATTAGGTTATTGTAACAGGATGCAGCAAGGGTGTTGTCCTTCTTTGTAGACCTCCATGTCCAGTGCAGAGTCTGAGAAGGAGAGGGTGTCTTTCAAGATTGGATTCTGGCACAGACATTGAAATATTCACCACACAGTTATTATCATCACAAAGTCTCTCTGATTACACATTAACAATGCTGTCCAGTTCAGGATCCAAACTAGGGGCCTGATTTAGATCTTGGTGGTATCAGTCCATTTGTCGTTTTTCTGTCAGATAATCTGTTTGATGACTAGGCGGGCCCATAGACAAATGTCCATCGGCAAACTGCCGTCACTGCCATAATTTCCCACCCAAAACAATGGTGCCATAGGCAAAAGCGTCTGAGAGCGGGACCACAGCCAGTTTTACAGCTGGGGCAATCAAGATGTGCCTTCCTGACAACATAATTGTGGAGGTTATACCTCCACACCTGAGGTGGTGAAATCAAAGGCATGTAAGGTTGAAATGTACCTTTTTTCAATTTTTCGTATTGAAACTGAATCTACAAGTCCTACCTTTGCTGCTGCTACTAGACCATGAAAAAAAATCAACCCCGTCATCGCCATAAGTGAAGGCAAATGATTGCTTAGCTCTTACAACCAGAACTGTCTGTGTACATTAGCTTTGGACTGGCATTTAAAAAAAATACTTGCAAGCAATAGTCCAATAATGTCCAATGCAGATGGGTGTAATGTGGTAATTTAAGAACTTTAAAGAAATACACCTCTGTATTTTACTTACATTCACCAATTTGGTCCAAACTGCCTTCAAGCTCATGGTGACCTTCACAAAAAGTCACATTAATTCCAAATTCAAAGTGTGTCCATACAGGTGTGTTTAATCATTTTCTGTGAACTACCAAATCAGATACATTACACATTATTGTAACTATGAAAAACTAATAAACTGTAGTAATCTGTATCCAGACCCAAAATGAACACTGCCAGACTTTGTATAGATTATGTGATAGTCTAACGAGTCTAGAATTGAGGCGTGTAGTAAGTTTGGACCAAAGTGAAGTAAGAGAGGAGTATAGTGCAGCATGCATGGTACCTTTTAGTTTGGAAGAAACAGTATTGACAATACAAGCAAGGATTTGGTCCTGATAAAATCCTGGGAGATCTGCTGTAACATGCTAAGGAGGTTTGGGCACTTTATGCAAATCTCATATGTAATGAAGTTGCTTTAGGTGCACCAATCCTCGATACATGGAGCGAAGCAGAAATTGTTCCAATTAATAAGAAGGGGACTACAAAGTGCCCTGCCAGTCATAGGCCAAACAGTTTATGCTAATTATATCTTAAACAGACTGGGTACCTGCCTAGATGGAAACAGTATACTTACACCATATCAAGCAGGTTTTAGAGTCCATGTGAACATGAATGCCCACGTTTTTAGATTCTTGTGTAGGGTGTGGAAGTACACCAAGTAAATGAAGGACCCTTCATATATTGCATTTCTTGATCGTAAAAGAGCTTTTTGATCTTGTACCAAGAAATCTGCTGAAAATTGGGAGTGCCTGAAGATCTATTACAAATTCTGATGTTGCACAAGGATCATTATGCCAGAGTACGGTGGGGTCCTCATGAAGTAACTGATCCAATACCAGTTAGAAGGGGATAACGCAGGGGTTGTGTTGGCATCCACCCTATTCTCGCTGCATGTGAGTAACGTGGTTGATTACCTTACAAAGTGCAACCATGACTCCCCTAGGCTATGTGGGTCTCCTGTTCCAGCACTACTCTTTGTCAACTATACTATTCTAATTTCGCAGATACCAAGGGGCCTACAGAATCTATGAAATACTTTTAGTGATTATTATATAATTAAAGGCCTCAAGATCAATATAACTAAAACAAAATGCATGGAAATAAAACTGCACAGGGGTTTCAAGCGGAATTTGAATGTGAATGAGCATAAATTGGAGTATGTCAACAAGTTACCTTGGTTAACTCTTAACTCCAAGATGTCTTGGACCTCGCATATAAGCAAATCTAAGACAGTACTTGTTCAAAATTCTATAGCTGTTACAAAAACATATCAAACATTGATATCTAAGGCAGTCTCCTCTGCCCTTAAGGTATATAAATGCAAAGCCCAGATGGCAGCATTATATAGGGCGGAGTTGTAGGGAACGGACAAGTTGGGCAGGTTGAAGATTGGAGAAAATAAATGCGTGATAACACTATTACACCTCCCTAAAAATACCCCATTCATCCTGTTTTGTTCAAGACATAGGAGTCAGGAGAATTGAGGATCTAGCCTGTTTAAGACCCTTACTTTTCTGGATAAGGATGTGGGTCACACAAAAGCTTGCCCACAATAGGGAGGATTTATTGGAACTGTTAAAATGAATAACGGCTCCTCTTTCCCTGGTTCCATTATGTTAAAACATGGTTGGATAAGCTGGGCTTAAGTACTTTTTGAAGTGAACCAGGCCTACTAACAGCCCAATCCAAGGTTTTATTAAAGCAGACTTATTGGAACTGTCTATTAGTAAAGCTCCATCAAAATTCTGGAGTAGGGAAATTGTCAGAGCAATTAAGCCATTTAGCCCGTTGCACGCTTTGAATTGTATAGGGATGATGTGCAGCCTCCACATGCCAAAACTTTGTATATGAGGTCTTGTTACGGTAGCTTAATCATTAATTCGTTTACATCAAAATGGAGAAATGGAGGCACTCTTGATGGTGGTGAAGATTGTGATAATTGCACTCTATAAATGCTAAAAACAAAGGAGAATATTGTGCATGTTATGTTTTTTTGCCCAGTGTATGCCGTCCCTAGGAAAAAATGGATACGCCCACTTAGCTGCAACCTGGGTTTTAGAAGATATGCAGATACATTAAGGGTCCTGCACACCGAGACATCTGCACTTATAGTTTATTGCATGAATAGATATTTGTATATAGTAGCGCTCATTAGGAAGAAGAGGGGTTTGATGAGAATGAGAGCATAACCAATAATGGAAGTTTTTGGATTAAGGAATTTTATGTTGCTCTAAGGCAGCCAATGTTTTAAATAGAACCCTTGCAGTCTTATTTTTATTGCTGATTTTATTGTAGAATTGTACATGTGCTTTTATGTTTTTACTGAAATAAAGCTTTGCTATAGTGTCATCTCTAAACTTAAAACAATTCATATATGTATTAATGTCACATTTCCCCTTGTCAAGTGCATTTTATGTTAATCATTAAATTTCATTTAACTCAAAAGTGTTGTTCATATGTAATGCGTATGTGTTTATTATTAATAGTTATCACTGTTAAATAAACACAATTGCATTTACAAGTTACAAAAATATAAACATGTTTAATTTTGGTGTATGCGTCCAGTATCTTGATGAACGCTTGCACTAAAATTAACATGTCTAGTAGCAATGTTCTTCACTAATATATGCACTATACAATTATGTCAATAAAAAAAACCTTTTTTTGTCACTGTCATAAATGAAATTAAGTTGATGTTACTCACATTTGCCACAATAACACTGCCATCAATTAATGTCTATCAATTAAAAAAATGTCAGGACAAGCGTTGTGAAAATAAATGATAATTTATTCAACAAATTAGATACTTCTCCCAGAATCAATGTAGTCCAATGTTGTACATACAACTTGCCTCCCAATGACAGTGCAAAGGATAACCTGCTCAGTAAGGAACATCTTGTGGACACAGCAGTCACCTAAATGATCTTTCTTGGGAGAGGTGGGTTTTGCTTTCTTAGGTGTCAGGGAAGGGTAAGCAGTAAAAGTGAGTAGTGAAGAAGGGGTGGGAGAGGATGGGGTTTGGGAAGTAGAGGAAGATGGAGTGGGTGTTGTGTGTCTGTTTTGCATGTGCCTGTGGGTCTGGTGTATGTGGTGTATGTTTGGGTAAGCATTTCTTAGAAAGTGTGTGGTGCTCGGTGAGTGTGTGCATTTGGTGGGTGTTGGTGTGTGTGTACTTTTCTGTGTGTGTGCTTGGATGAGTGTGCTGTTGAGGTGATTAGTGTGGATGTGGTGCGTGTATCAGTATGTGTTGTAGGTGCATGTGTATCTGGTGTATGTTTGGATGTATGTGGTTTTGTAGGTGTTTTGTATTCAGGTAACTGTGAGCATATGGGTTTGGTGGGTGTTGTTTTTTGTGCAGGGGTGGGTGCGACTGTGTGTGTGTTTGGATGAGTGCGATATAAAAGTGGATGTTGTAGTTGTGGTGCTTGTGGGTATGGTGGTTTTTGTGGGTTTGGTGGTGGTTGTAGTAGTGGTGATGCATGTGTCTGCGTTTGTGGGTGTTGTGGTTGTGGGTATGGTAGGTGTGGTGCCTGTAGGTGTAGTGTCAGTAGTGTATATCTGATGTATGGGTGCATGTTTGTGTTTCTTGTTGTGTTTGTGTTTATGTGCGGCTGTGGGTGTGCTGCTTTTGTCTGTTGGAGTGGGTGCGTACAAAGAAGTGAGGGTGCTTGTGACTGGGTGGGAGTTGGGATTTGGGATGAAGAAGGGACCGGAGTAGAGGGCCAATTGGGCGTTGTGGTCAGTGCAGAGGCTATTTTTGCTAGTGATCTCTGCATGCCAGACACTGAATTATGAATGGCATCCAGAAATGCCACCATCTGTTGCAATTGGTAACAAAGCCCCTGGATGCTATTCACAATCGCTGTCTCTCTTACAGAGATGCTGCATAAGAGGTCAGTAGCTTCCTCACTGAGCACAGTTGTAGGGGCAGAAGGAGGTGGTGCCTTTGGCAAAGGAGACAACAGCCCTTTTAGGGGGCGGCTTTGGCCAACTGGTAGGGAAGAAGAGGGAAAGTGGAGATGAAACTCTGGGTGGCAGACAAGGATGCAGATTGAACAGGTCCTGTGGGTCCGTCACCACTAAGGAATGGTTGCTTGTGGAGAACTCTGAAGAAGATGTTGAGCTGGTAGCCTCCCGTGCCAGTGCCCTCACCCTCCATGCCACTGTATCCGTTCTCCACCCAACACACAGTGGCCAGCTGCTTTCCCAACTTCCTGGCCAATGTCTCATGAGCCTGCTCCTGAATATGCTGAAAAGACAAATACAATTTTTTATTATATCTGTGCACATCAAAATGATCACAAGGTTATTTAAAAAAACATTTGATAATTCCAAACTTTCACCTGCTTCAAGGCTATAAAACCTAAGTATACTTTACAACTACCCCATGCAGGTAGGGAACATATATATATTTTGTTTTGCAGTTTTATATACCGCAAACTTGACCCAAAGGTATTGGAGCAGTTTACACGAGCACCAATTACATTACACAAGGACACATTTTTTTTTTTTGATAGGCACTGGGAGATTAAGGTGGTTATTACGACCTCGGCGGTCTTTTCCGAAGACTGCTGAGGGACCGCTGTACGGAAGACCGCCAGTGATGGCGGTCTTCCGCACGGGCCATTATGACCGTTGGCAGCGCTCCGTCCTTTTACGGACAGAGAGCCGCCAACAGCCATACTGGCGGCAGGCGGGGAAGTGGAGGTAGCTCCACCTCCACCGCCATGCCAACAGAACACAGACCAGCGAATCACGTCCTGTGATTCGCTGTGGCGGTGTTCTGTTGGCGTGGCGGTGTCGGCAGAGCTGCCCCCATGAGTCCCGTTCCCTCCCGGAGGATCACCGGAACAGGTAAGGTGAGTCGGGGTGGGGGTGACCCCTGTCAGTGCCAGGGAAGGGATTCCCTGGCACTGATAGAGCTTACCGCCATGGATTTCATGGCGGTCCCAAACCGCATGAAATCCATGGCGGTAAGCCGGGTCAGGCGGGTTGTGATACCGCCGGCGGTATAGTGACGATTGCTGGGCTGGAGACCCAGGTCTCCAGCCCGGCGGGCGGAACGGTGAAGCGGCGGTTGGCCATGGCGGTAACCGCCATGGTCAAAATCTCATTTTTTAGACCGCCAGCCTGTTGGCGGTCTTACCGCCGCTTCACCGCCGTCTGCCAGGGTCGAAATGACCCCCTAAGTGATTTGCCCAGAATTACAGGATGTTGAGTCGAGACTCGAACCTGGTTCCCCAGCTCCAAAGTCAGCAGCTCTGGCCGTTACGCCACATCCTTTCTCCATTTGCTCCCCATTTCCTCACAGTTTTGTAAATTACCATCATTAGTTGAATTTCATTTTAGATCATTTCTCTAAAACACTTTAACATTTTCATGGAATTGTTTAACACCTCTGAATGGTACAGATTGGTTGGTTTGAATAGTAAACTCATGTCACAAAAATAAATATCTTGCAAAAAACCTATGTACCATGTACATTGTCCATATGAAAAAGTCCCTTTCAATAACTACTTTGCTTCAACATTGATTTATCATCTGGACATAAAAGACACAAAAATGTTGTTTGGGTACGTGTAACTATGTCACCAATGTGCACTCTTTCCTGTCTGTTTCAATTAACAATGTTTGCCTACTAAATTCATGTTTGTAAAAACAGACTGGTTTACATGCACATTTGTGAAGAAGTAAGGCTTCATGCCAATCCACAACTGTTAACATGAACGGACTTGAATTTTGCACTGAAAACATATTTATGAAATGTTTTTGCTAAGAAATATTGCCATTGTTCTCATGTTCCTCGTCATTTTGAATCAGATGCTCACTATTGTTTGGTCATTATATGAACTCACCAATGTGAAGTCAGAAACATCCACTATCATAAGTGCATTGTATGCTATGTCACCTGTAATAGGACCAACATAACATCCTCACAATTGTGATAGAACATGACACCTGACAGAATCATCAATTGTGACCTGTTTGGTACAACTGTCCCTCATAACATAGACAAGATCCAAGTACTACTTTTTTCTTAGGCAGGCATGTGTCTGCTCACAACAGTTCTTTAATAGTGATAAAGAATTTAGTGGCAACCTTTAACACAAATCAATACACAAAACACATCATCACACACCTTGTGCAAGATTTACACCTTCCAGAACCTTTCTTGTGCGTTAGATGTGTGTCAACCTTTGTGTTGATGCCATAAATTATTGCTGTAACACAAAAATAGTTAGATAACAATAAGAAGAATAAGTACTCAAAAAGTATCTTAACCCCCTTGATGCTGCTGTTTGGCTATCAATTGCCCATCAAGGTCTGGACAGGCCACCACAAGTCTGTGAGCCATTGGGGGGGAGGGAGGAGGGGTTAGGGTGCGGCGCATGCGCTTTCCAAGGTGAGAGGGCTGGACTTCAGATGGCTTTCAGGTCCAGGGTCGTATGTCCTCCCACCTCTTGCAGCAATGGATGCTCAATCACTTGTAGACACCCAGGGTCTGCACCTACTTGTCGATGGCCTTCCATATCATTTGTTTCTGATGGGTTTTGACCTGAATAGATGCGCAAAAAGAAAGGAAAAAATGTGCTCTGAGGTTTTGTTTGTCTGCATTTCTGTAACACAGTTTTGTAAAATCTATCACAAGCATTTCCTAAATGTTAGTGCATATTATTTTCTACAATATATTACTTCCTAGGAAATCCTAATTTGTAGTGACCCGTTGAGTACCCTCATCACTTTTAATGTTCTCATTTTACAAATCCAGGCCCCAAACATAATTTAGGCCAGGGGTCTAAAACATTTCTTGTAGTGAGAGCTACTTCTGATCAGTACAAATCATTGTGAGCTACTGAAGGCTACACAACTTGTGCATTGTTGCACACACCCTCATGCCCAGCTTCATTGACTTAATGTCTAAACTTTTTATGTTTAGAGCCAGATAGTATAGACAGAATCACATACTATAGGCAATATGGAAGGGCTGCCATGTTTATGTTTTCCGGAAGTCCGAAAAAGCGGACTTTGTTCCTGCGGCTCCTGTGTTCCGGGTCTATCAGCTTGTTGCAGAGTTACAAAAGTTCCTGGCCCATGTCTTGGAAGATGGTGATGTGACCTTCCATAGTCGTCTTGCCTTGCTCCAGCCCTGTCACCCGAGATTGAAAGCCCGCTATGTCCAAGCGCATGGATTTTGTCTCCATTGTCAGCGAGGTTATAGCATTGTCCATCCCCTCTAGTCTGCGACCTACCGCAGAGATCTCCTGTAGTATTCGTTCCATGGTTGCTTCTTGTAATAGGTCGACCATGGTGTGGGGCTGAGTGGGTGGGTGCGATCCTGTGGCAGAGGGCGAAGGTCATGAATGTTGGAGGGCTTCAGAAAAAAGTAGTTGTCTTGCCGGCTTGCCTGAGTGCTTGCCTGTCATCTTGCCACCAGGCATCATGACCTCGTGATACGGATATGGCCCCAGATCTGAGGACCCGGGAGCAACTCAACTAGTGCTGGCTTGTGATACAGGATCGATGTGAAGGCAATAGAGAGATGAGAAGAGGGGGGGGAAGGGAGGGCAATCCTTGTGTCACTCCCAACAGTGAGTCCAGCACTGTCTGTGGCCTGAAACTATCTGGAGCGATGATAGCGTTCAGTGGGAAGTCAGGTCCATTTATCACAGATGTGATTCCAGTAAGATAGACGTGCTGGGCGCACCTGATCTCCAATGTCCCAGCAATGTCGTTGGCACCCTGTGCAGGGCAGGTACCCTGATCACTAGGTGTCTTTGGGGATGGTGCGAATTGGTGGTGGGGGGGCTCGTAATACCAGCTGCGCAGTCTACGAATTGCAGATTGCCTCCCTTCTTATGGTCACGCTGTATGTGGTGGTCCATGCCCAGTCTGTTCTGTGTCTGGGGTGGCAGTGGTGACCTCAAGGACTCCACCGCTGGGTCTTCACCGTAGCAACCTTTCTGTGCAGGGAGGAATCAGGAGTCCCCCATTAAGGGTATGTCGAGGAGGGCATCCAGTGCAGGGGACAAGACATGAAGCAAGACCGTCCGGGCACTGTGGAGTGATGAAGAAAATATCTGGTACATGTGATCGGATGTGTCTCCTTCCCTTCTTCCAGTCTGTGCAGAGTTGTTGCAGGACCCAAGGAGAGGCATAGGAGGAGAAGGGGGTAGTAGTGGGTCTCCGACTGACCTCTGGGAGGGCTTCGGGTATTGTCAGCTCCCTATCACGTGGCAGCGACCCCTCCTTCGCGTGGGGAGATCACAGTATCTCCTCGCTGTAGCGCAGCGGCAGAGAGGCAGCTGGAGAGCCACCTGAAAAGCAAGAGGAGCCTCCAAAGCAGATGGCGGGGAAGTAGGGTCTTCTCCTCCTTTGTCACTCCTGGTTTAATGACAGTGCGATAGGAGGCGTGGGGAAGGGGTGCCAAGAATGGCTCACCGTTGGTGTTGCTTTACATAGACGCCTCCATATGGTGCCATCTCGTTCCTACGGTTATGCTCTGCCGTCACATCAAACCGTGATTCTGCTCTAGTTGGTAGGTCTCATCTCCTCTTCACTCCCCAGGCGTCATGAGCTGTGACCCTCGCATGGCGTCCCAAACACGCTGCTGCATATCTCGCCACACGTCTTCTCTGGGCGCAGGGCGGTGGGAGGCACCCAGCCTCTGTAGCGCCCCAGCCCTCAACCATGGTCCAGTTAGAGGGGGGGAAGAGGGATGAGAGGGAGGAGCGCCGAGATCAGCTCACCGCTGGTGCTGTACTTTGCTGCCTTCTCCTCGCGGCTCCGCCCCACCTCCATGGCAGTGCTTTGCTGCAACATCAGACCGCAGCTCGGCACTAGAGAATAGGCCGCATTTCCTCCCACCGCTCCATAGGCGTCACGGGTAGCACCCCCCATTCAGGGCACGGCACCCCCACCTACGCCACCACGCAGTCTCTTCTTGGCACCAATTTGAGGGGGTACTCAGCCCCCATTTTGCTCCCGGTCAAGGCCCGCCGCCTCACGGAGCTCCTCAATCAGGAGGCCATCTATGTTCGTGGCCAGACCACGCCCCCCGGGCTGCCATGTTTGTCAGTGAGAGTATGTTTTTTGGTGATGCATGAACAAGTGTGTGCCAGAATGGGGCATATTTCTGTAGGTGACTGAGAGCCTGTGTCATATGTACTTGCTTCACAGGACATACCTTTCCCCATATGTGGCACCATTACATGTATAATAGATACAGATCCATATTACTCAGACAATGAGATAAATTTAAAGTGCAAAAAAAAAAAAAGATTTAGACAAGTTCATAATTTTTTCCTGCACTTTACATTTCAATCATTTTAAAATATGGCTGTAATTTTCAATTATACTTATGGCACATTTCTACTGGCTCTAAGGCAAAAGGGGGGGAGGGACCGGGAGATTTAACTGGTCTAGTGTACGTTCTCCCTTCAATAATAAGAACAAACAGAGGTACACTGTTCCACAAGGCAGAGGTAGTCAAGGAGACCTGAAATATCAGGAGCAAGATCCCTCAAGCATCACACTGTATGGATAATATCATCATCGGGAACTGCTCCTCGCCAGGCCGCCGGTGCAACGCCTGATGGGCTCCCATAAGGGGGCAACAAGCCGTACTGTTCTGATAGTGACTGGTGAGTTCAAACTATCTGGACAGATATGCCCACATTCAGGCACCAGCGAAAAGGAGAGAACAGAAAAGTGAGTTAAAATTGGTTATTCATCACTATATATCTCATAATTTTAATCAATATTATGGGATGAAGACCAAGATTAAAACCAGAGGAAAGTAATAGATTGAGTGTTAATGCTCAATTACTTTCAAAGAGCAAAGTATCAAAGAGGAATATCACACTAGGAATCCTCTAAAGATGAGGTCAACATGTTTCGCGTCGCACGGTCCCTATGGATCCAATGACGCTGCATCAGGACCATTAACTCAAATCAAGAATCAGCTCTTCTCCAAGTGGACAAAAAAACACATTATAAGAAAGTAAAAGAAATATGTGTGTACCGGTCACTTACATTGAACTAAACTGGCTAAGTCAAAGTCAGGTCGCCCTAGAAAACACAAAATAAACAAACAAACACCAAAATATACCCAAAAACGTGGTAATATAGGTATAAATATGCAGTCAATGTGTAGTAGGTCCTGGATTAAAAACTGACAAGCAAGGCTTACCATCCCCAAGTCGGGAACAAGCTCCTTGGTAAGCACGTTCCAAGGACTCAGCTTGTTGCTAAATATGGTGGACATAAATCATTGTAAGCCATCATTAACAGTTGTCTATCATAAATGTCCAATTAAAACACCTCATTAGTATTGTATTAACAAGCTGGGAGAATCACCTCGTTGATGTAGGTCAAACACCTCGTTAGTATAGTATTTACACGATAGGAGATGAGACGCTATAAAACCATTTTGTAGTGGTTGCTCATTACAGAACCGTAATCATTATACAAGTTAATATGAAGATACGCTGTATCGGTACTAAAATGTCGGTACAGGGACCAGCATGGTATAACTGACTAGAAGCAAACTGGTGCGAAAAGTCAGATTTACGGGGTACCTGAATGGTACTAAATCAAAATCCAGGGTACTTACTAGCGAGACGTCGGTCCATCGTCAGAGACCTACCCTCCGGGAACGGCTAACCGAATATAAACGCAGCTGGTGCTGTCGGAATTCATATAGGCGGCGTGAACCCGGAAGTTGTAATTGCACCAGGGTTCGCGTGCGTCTCTAGTATCATCAAAATAGAAGACGGACTTAAAATGTAGTCCGCACTCGCCGTAGTCGTTACGGAATTTGAAAAAGAAGAAGGGAATCTTGTAAAATACAACCTCATTAGAGGCTCGGGGTCGCGTAGTTCGCCGGGAGGAGCCCGAGTCTGAAAATAAATGGCACGTCTTTTAACCATGTCAAAGTCGTAAGTATCGAAGTAGAGAGACAAATAGGCTAGTATATAAAGATAAACAAGACTCCACATGAGTTATTCAAAACGGTTTTGGATCTGTATATAGGTCAATTCCCGGGGACCCATTTAATAAAGTTAAAGAACACTATGGAGAGAAATCCTCACAATTGAACAGTAGGTCCGTATATATCTTAGAAATTGTAACTGACATTTTTCTTTCTTCCTCCTGAGCTTTTTCCATGATATACGAACACCTTTAGATGCCCAAATAAAACTGCACATTTTCCCTGCAATTTCTTTAAAGCAGCCTTTTTAAAGATTAAGGGCAATGCATTGAAAATAAAAGTTAATTTGAGAACAATCACCATTTTTACAACATTAATCTGACCTATTATAGTTAGTGGAAGATTAAGCCATTTTCTCAGTAAAAGCTCCACCTCCCTCATAGCCTGAGCAAGATTTGTTTCCGCCATTTTAAATATATCATGTGTTACAGTGATCCCCAAATATTTACCTTCTTTCTTTACATTCATTGCACTGTTTAGTTCCATATTCCATGCCATAATTTCGGTCTTTTGATTATTAACAGCATAACCAGAAATTCCCTCAAAATCCTCCTTTAACTCTTGTAGAACTGGTTTGGCCTGACATAAATTCGATGTATAAACCATTAAATCATCCGCATATAAAGAAACCTTCCTGACCAGATCTCCACACTGGAAAGGAAGTATTCTCTTATCTCTCCTAATTCTACAAGCTAATGGTTCAATATAAAGGTAAATAATAATGGGGATAATGGGCACCCCTGTCTTGTCCCTCTTTCTATTTTTACCGGAGGAGTGAGCATACCATTAACCAAAATTGTTGCACTTGGGTCATGACAGATTTTTTTGCAATGTTCTAATAAATTGGCCTCCAATTTTATATGATTCACATACCGTAATCAAATAACTCCAAATAACCCTGTCGAATGCTTTTGTTGCATCCACCATTACCACCACCAAAGGCATATGCATCAAAGTGGCTAAAATCATCTGCCCATATTATTGGATCTAAATATTGCAAAAGAAGATCTGAAAGTTCCCTGGGCCTACATCATCCCTATTACGACCATAGTATCCTACCAAGGTAAAGACATATTCAAAAGCAGAGAGCTTCCCCAACACCCACCTCCCTGAGTTATCTATGGGACCTTCCAGAAAAGTAATATTGGCATGATTCTTAATTAGAACAGCCACCCCTTTACTACCAAAAAACAATTTTAGCTACCTATCTGCTGAACCCACCCGCATGACTTTAAAACTTAAAAATATTCCTCCCTAGAAAGATGGGTCTCTTGTAAGATCACAACATCAAACAGGGCATCCTTCAAATATTGCACCAACCTTTTCTGCCTACTCTTTACCCTAAGGCCATTAACATTCCAAGACAGGAGTCTCAAATTCTTTACTGCCATTTTCCGACATCAAAACCACCTACCTTCTTTCACCCCCCCCGCTCATCACTCCCCCACCCCCCAGGTCTACCTACCACAATGAGGATCTTTTTTATTTTTAACAAAAGGCGTAAAAATAAGAAAATAACCTGACTTCTGAGTGGCAAATTTAGCAGCAAAATGGTGTTCTGCAGGCGAATGGCAAAGGATCATGGTCTAAAATGGAGTGTGTTTTATAAAGTGTTCACAATTGGCCAATGTACATTAGGTGTGTGCTGCTGGCATCCATCCAGTTGCCACAGCCATAGCTCAATGTTGAGCGATTCCCTAGACAGACTACCGCCGTCAGGAATCCACTGCCAGAACAATGGCAACATGATTGTGAAATCTAAATATGCCTGGCGCAATCCCGCGGCCCTGACGGCGATGGAGTACTGATTGTCAGCACTGGAACTCACCGTGGACAGAGCTTCAGCCTCCAGACATCTAAATATGGCAGTTGGAATTCCGTCAGCTTGATGGAGTACTTGAAATGACCGTCACGGTGGGATGACGGAACTCCCATCAATATTTAAATCAGGTCCTAAGACAAAGACATAATGGTATCAGCTGTATCTACTTCATTCCGGCTGACATTCCAGTTTCGGCTATACAGCATGTTCATAATTTGGATTCCTGCACAGAGGCAAAAGTGGGGTCTTGTGTTTCAATTAATACTTTTTAATGGTATATGACAACTGACTTAGCTGTTTGTTCAATAATAATGTGGTCATCAGGGCTGGAACAGTTAGGTGCTGGAGTAGGACACATGCAGGAAGCGAGTGCCAGCACCAGTTGTGGCAGAAATGAAAATTAAGCTTTCAAAGTACTCTGGCACTGTGTTTGTTGTTGATGATTATTTGGAGAGACCATCAAGACAGTGTAATGCCGCAATCAAATATTGGTAGTATAGTATGTGTCTTCAGATGTATTTTAACTTTTCATAGTAAAACTTGAAAGGCGGGGCACTTTTGGAAAACGATTGTTGACACATTCATTCACAGTAAAAGGAGTTATCAGTGAAGGGAGCCATCGGAACACAATACTGGCAGCTCTAGGAAGGTGCACATATTCACAAAGGCTGTGGTCCAGAGGCATAGACAGACAGGAGACAGTACAATACTAAGGTGGACTAACTCCAGTACTGTGACAAGAGATGTTGGAAGTTGCCAGAAGTACCTTGAACTGTGGCATGCTTATTTGGCCTGTAGAAAGCAAAGTGTGCATCTAACATCACATTATTTATAGCAGATATTCTCCAGGTGCAATTTTTGTCAACTAGAAAATTAGTTATTCTCAGTGTATTAACACATACAAATGTGGCAGAGAGCGGCCTAAAGGGGACAGAGGCATTCATTTACTCTCTGTTTCGACTGACTTTAAAAATATGCTCAGAAGAAAACTTTATACCTTTTAATGTGTATCAGTACCACAAATTCAAAGCTGGCCATAGAGATGAGGTCAAACCTTTTTGTTCTAATACAAAATGCAGAATTAATTTTTCAAAAATTATTGCGATGCCCCCTATATGTAAGGGAGTGTTTAATATGTATTTCTTATAGCAGCTTTAGCATCTCATACATCAGTACACAGTGCTATTAATCTGCTTGATTGGCAGTGACATGGCAGTGCTATCAATAAAACAAACACACCAAAAGTGCACTGGGCTCTGAATTCATGTCTATATATTTGAATGCCATATCTCACAGGGATTTTAAAATATTAATAAAAAACGCCCCAGTCACCAAGTGGTGACATGCTTCATCTCTGGCATTTCTTTTCACCTCAGTAGGCAAATCCTGCTAGAGTGGGCTTAACTACTACAGAGGAGCTCTTATATATTTATAACTTGTGGAAAAATCTATGGTGGTCCAGTTTCAGGTTAAAAAGTGGTCACTGATTTACCCAAACAATATATTAGTAGGGACCCATACCACAGTTGAAATCAAGAGTGTGGATGCCTTCTGGGAATACACTGGTTCCTGAATCCCTAATTTGCCAACATGTTTCAACTCAATTCCATACACCCATATGGGAGGCTCAGCCTCTTCGGGGCACCTAGACTTCCCTGCCTATAACCTTTGTGTGGACAATTTCTATACAGAATTACAGCTGTTCAGGGAGCTGTACAAAACAGGCACTGTGGCCTGCGGAACAGTTCATTGTTGTTGTAAAGGATTCCCACAAGAGCTTGTTTGTAAGAAGCACCAGAATTTCCACAGCACGCAGTCAAGTTCTCGGTTATGTGTGATGTGTACATGTTCACTACAATTCATGATGAGAGCTCTTCCCTGGTCACAGGGTGGGGTCAGATGGCCAAAGTTCACAAGCCCAAGTGCATACTTGCTTAAAACAAGTACATGGGGTAGTGGATAAGAACAACCACGTTCTTCAGACTTTGGTAAACCTCACCCTTGGCACAAGAAACTGTTTCCCCACCTGATATAGATGGCAACATACTATGGGTTTATAGTCAGACAACCAGAGGAAGGCTCATGTCTTTCCTTGACTTTCTGTTGTCCATCATTGAAAGTCTTACTGCACAGAAGCAGCAACCTCCACTTCATATGTTGTGGAGGACAGGAAAAGCTGCAGGACTGATACTTTATTGATTGGATTCCTGAAAGACCTAAAAAGCCTCCAAAGTATTAACGTTGAAAAGTCTGCTCTACACAGGGAAAGAGGCAGGGAAGTTGCATTTACTGTCTCCAGTACTCATCTTAGCCAGCACTATTTTCCTTCTTGCTTTATGTTGTATTATACCAAAGTGAAGTACTGGGAAATTGGCTGAGGTGGAGATGCCAATGTGTAAACCTTTCAAGGGCTGTGCCTGGATACCTACCTTCCATGGGCCCCTACTTCGCTAGGCAAGCAGTCACAGAATTTTAGTTCCTCTACTTGAGGAAATCATGGACTTCCTTATGGCCTGCTCAACACCTTTATCTACCATCAGAATGTGGTAGGTGTTCCTTTCACCTATTGACAAGTGCCTTATAGCTCCCACACTGCACGATGGGTGGACAAAACATATGCCACGTTGTCACAAAGTACCCTGTGTGGCAAAATGTTAAAGGCTTGACTAGATTTTGAAGTGCTTTTTAGGGAACTTATGTATACGCCACAAGGACCACCATGATTGCCCACGAGAACCAGAGTAAGTGTAATAAGTTAATCAAGTATCCTGTGGGGCTTATTCACCAACATTTCTACTTGCTTTGAAAGTCTGCAAACTCAATTAGTAACTTGTATCATAAGCAAAGTTATTGAAAAAGGTTACAGGACACAATATCTTGTATGCTGATTCTTTTCACATCTTTAGTATAAGATGTGAAAACAATCGTACAAGATACTGTGTGCTGTACCCTTTTTCAACTACATTGGGTATGATACAAGTTAGTAATTGAGTTTTCACACTTTCAAAGCAAATGTAGAAGTGTTTTGATGAAGGAGTCCTACAGGACATTTGTTTGGCTTATTATTTTAAGGAACTTAGGCAATAGTCCCCGGCATAATGTTTGCTTTAGTTTCAACAGTAGATATGCTTGCTCAGTTTGAGGTATAGGCCTCGAAGAACATACTTGGACACCCCCAACTTGCATCCACAAACTGTAAGGAGTTGAATTTAGCACAATAGGTGCGCTGATGGTGCATGAAAGACATGTTTTCTTGAGATTTAAGTTACTAGGGACGGAAGGCATCAGTATAGGTTCACTTGGCAATTATACAGGATTAGTCAGAACTCTGATAAGGACAGAGACATGAATGGGTAAGAAGTGTTTACAGTTGGTGTGCTTTCACAGGGATATTGCATTGACAGAAGGCAGATAGTAAGGTAGGACAGATACACATGCCATGCCTTCATCTTTACCTACGGATTCAACACCATTGGCGTCGCTATTCTCCTGATACTTAATTACGGGTTGTGCAGTGTTGCCACCTATTCAAACCCATGAACCACAGCCATTTTTGAAAACAAGAGAACCAAGGTAGTCTGGGGTGGTGTGCCTTGCATGAATCCCATACTGTTTTCCTATCTATAATTCTCTACAGACCTCAGACTAATATCACACATTTACCTTCCATTTCTGTGATGTTCTGAAATCCCAAGGAATCCACAAAATTCCTACCACTCTGCATTACCCACCTGTGGCCCACTTGTGTGGCTGGGTCTAGTGTCTGCTACAGGAATGGCTCAAACCAGGGCCAATGGGAGCCCTCGCCAGGGGACTTCCAATGACCTGTCATGGGCACTAGGCCTACTCAAACAGGTGAGGTACCATTTTTATCAGGAGACTTGGGGGAATGCCACGTGGAAGAAAGCCTGTGGCTCCCCACAGATTCCAGAACGTTCCATCACAGAACTATGAGGAAAATGTTTTTTTTTAGTCAATGTTTGGAGTTTACAAGGGATTCTGGATAAAACAAATGTGGTGAGACCCAGGCTAATTAGTCCACCCTCAATACCCCTAGCTTTCTAGATTTATGGGTACCCACAAATTCAGTGATGTACAATTACCATTGCTTCTAAACTCCATAACTTGTGTCCATGTCAGAAATACGTAGGTTTCCTTGATAACCATTTTTCATTCTGCCTATTTGGCTGTATGAATTGTTCTATACTCAGTACTCAATGAAAAATCATTGTACCGTGCAGCTCAGTTGTTGGATTTGGCTACTTTGGGTTCTTGGACAGCCTACAAACATAATGTATCGCCAAAATCAGAAGGGTTTAGCAGACATAATGGTATATTGCTTTTTTAAATCAGCTATTGTGACAAAAAGTTACAGATGTTGTCACAAATGCTTGTTTTTCCTACTCATTTTCAATATTTCTTCATTTCAGCATTTATTTTCTTTGGGAAAACCTTAAGAGATCTACACATAAAACCCCTTGCTGAATTAGGAATTTTGTCTAGTTTTCAGAAATATATAGCTTCTCTGGATTACCTATGGGTTTCACACTTGTTTCCACCACAAACTTGAAGTAGGTTGAGAGCACAAAAATTAGGGAAAATAAGCCACCTCTCAGAAAAATGCCAAAACTGCGCTACAAAATTAGTTTTTTTTTTTAAACTCAACATTTTGCTATATTTTGCCTGCTATCTCGGTCCCCATCCTCCCCACTCCCCGCCGGAGGAATACACAAACCCTGGGTCCCTTAGGAATCCCCAAGGTTGTTATGGAAAAAGGACCCAAATTTGGTGTGGATACCTTATGTGGAAAAAAGTTAAGGAGCCCTAAGTGGGGGAAGTACCCCAAATAGCCCAAAGAAAATGGTTCAGCACTAGGGGGGGGGGGGGGGGGGGGACTGGGGTCACCAGCAACTAAGGGGTTACTATCCCTATGAGATATGGCATTCGGGTCTATATAGTGAAGAATTCAGAGGTCTGTTTATTTTTGATAATGCGTTTCGACTATACTGGGAGGAGGACGTGTATAGGCCTATTTACCTCTTACGCTCCTTTTATTGTGCATTGTATTTAAAGCCATTGCAACCATGTAGTGATCCCATGAAAAACTTTTTGTGAAAGCCTCTTAACCTCTTGAATTGTTCAAATCGTATTTGAAAGGAATGTGTGTAATTGCAGTTGGTCTGTTCGAAACATTTTAGTGACTGTTGCCGACTGCTGAGACTGGTAATTTAACAATTAGTTAAGGAGTCAGAACATTTTCTACCTGGATCTATCAGAAAACAGTGTTGTCACCAGGACAGTAGAAGGAGCGTTTCTCAGTGCATGTTTAAAAATAATTACGGTTAATTAATACCTCTCTAATATTCTGAAGTGGGAAGATAAAACGTCGGCTTTGCTTGCAAGCTGCCTGATATTTTCAGAACTCTTAGTGCTAACGTCGTCCCAATCCCTTGGCTCTCACTTTTAATGTGCGTTGACTCACCCACTCCTAGCCTCACTTGCTTTAGTGCCTCTCCTCCTAGGGCCTGGGAAGGGTCACACCGTGGAAACTAAAAGCTAAACAGCTTTCCTGTACTCTGTAGCGATATCTGTCCTGCAGTCTGTACTGCTGTATTAGAAGTGTGGGAAGATACGAACTGGATTTCGCGCAGTGCATCATTGAAAGGTGAACTAGTACACTGCGCAGAGTCAGTTCTCACTCCGCTTCCTGGTGCAGTCTCTAAGCCCACCCTCCTCTAACTCGTCACAGAGTAGGGTGGAGTTTATGATACTCCCCTGACCCCACCATACTCTGTGAGTTAGGGAAGGGTGGAGTGAAATGGTTCTATTCCTTGAATGACGTGAAGGCCCTACCTCTGCAGGGCTTTAGTCTGAAGCACCCAGAGGCAAATGATATCAAAACTTTATTATACAGGGGAGCACAGCTGCCAAGGTTTCAGATTGCTATGTGCTCCATTTTCATAATGTCAGTGCAATTATGAGTGACATTTCAAAGACTATGAGTGCCACTTTCTTGCAAGCAAAATCAAGCGATGAAGACGAGGGAACCACATAAATATCGTAATATATCGAGAATCCTATATCTTCAGTTGTACACCAGTGCCACCTTGATCCCTTTAACAAACACTACTCAGAGCTTACCTGGCACAATAAGAAACTGGAACAAGAAAGTTTTATCGTACTAAGGACTTGCGTGACAATTTTAGGCATTGTGGTAATGCAGGAAAATGACCCGAAATGCGTTATTCTAACGCAAGATGCGTGACACTTGGCAGGGCTGGTGGAGCTCAGCCCAGGAGGCTAGTTCTTTGCAAGGCTGATTACCTCACAGGCCTCAGGGCCGTGAGATGGTCATCCTGTCAGTTGTATTGATGGCAGTGGAAGACAGGCTGTGCAAAGGTCAGTCTGCGGTCCACAGATTTATTTTGTGCCTAGCACAGATGGTGAGGGCTATCCTTGCATGCATGTGTACGTGTGAGTGAAGTTCGGTGGTTCAGAGTGACTGAGGGCCAAGTGAGTGATGACATAAGTGTGTCTGTGTATTTTTAATCCAAAAATAAAGAGGCGCTGCGCTCAAATGTACACTAGCAGGAGACTACTTGATCAATTAGTGTATGGGAAGTTCCTGTTGTCACTTGCCCATGAAGTGCCCTTGGCAGGACACGTGTGCATTAGCAAACCCAGGGTAAGATGGACCCTCTCTTCTAGTGGCCAGGGATGAGCACAGACAGAGGTGCTATAGAATCTGTTCCATTTCCCAGATGATTGGTAAGACAGAAAGGAGGACAAAGGCATTGTTAGTGCCTCTACCAGTTGTAAGTTAATCATTGAGCAGATGGGAATAGACACAATTGCTCCATTTGATCACCGCTCTCTCAAAGTCTGGCAACAAGCATATCTTGGTTGTGTTGAATCAACCCACCAAGTGCCTGGAAGTTTTACCTCTGATGAGCATGACTACACAGGTGGTAGTGAGTGCTCTACAGGGGATCTTTTCTAGCACTGGATTTCTGAGAACAGTCATTTCTGCCTAAGAAGCTACTTTCATCTCCTACATGAGAACGATGTAGGAGCAAACCAGTGCAACATACCACTTCTCCACGGCAAACCACTCACAAACCAACGGTTTGATGGAAACATTGAACATCATGATGGGAGCCCTGCCGGAGAACCACAGGAGGAAGAGGGATCTTTTACTGCCATGTCTCTTGTTTGCCTCCTGAGAGATTCAGCAAAAGGGAGTAGGGTTCAGTCCCTTTAAGCTTCTGCATGAACACCCAGTGCAGGGACCACTCAGTTAGTCAGAGAGGAGTGGGTCATGAAATAGGCCAGTCTCACAGATTGCAGTCATGTTGGATCAGGAGGGGCACCCAAAGTGCTACCCTTATAGTAGAAAGGCTACTGTTTTTGCTAGGAGTTAACCAGGCCTTCATCAGGTTAGTATGTAGTGCTGAGCAGTGTGTGTTGTATGCATGTGCTGGGTGTATGGGTACCTGTGAATAGTATTATATATAGAAGATGTACTTCTGTGCAGGGCTTGTGTGTTGTACGCATGAGCTGGATGTATGTATACTTGTGAATGGTACAATACATGGACAATGTAGTGCTGTGCAGTGTCTATGTTATGTGCATGTGTTGGGAGTATGTGTTCCTGTGACTAGTACAATGCATGGAAGATTCTGGGTTCTATTTTGGTAGACCCAGGGCTGGCTAGAGGAGCATGAGAAGTTGGAGGACCCCCCTTCCCTCCTCTCCCCCCAGGCAGATGTGTGGATTGCTTCATTCCTGTGAGCTGTGTGGGGCACACTGAAGGAAGGGAGATCCTGGCTCTCAGTACACTTCAAAGGATGTTTTTTTTATTAGAGAGAGATCACTGGAAATGGGCCTGTGCACATCTCAGGAAAGAGATGGGTCTGATAAGAGAATAATTAAGAGTAATGCAGAAGGCCTGGGGTAACCTTTTGATAAACATATCACTGTGCACCTCTAGTCACTCCCATGGCGTGTGTTGTTGGAGTATTAGATCTGGAGTCACTCCTGCTGTGACAGACTGCTTTCTTGAGGAAGGACAGGCCAGAGTCACGGGCATTTGAAAAGGAAGCAGACCCCCAAAATAAACTTCAAAAATTCAGAGAGTAAATCATATTTGGGGTCTGGAAATGGACTATAAAAGGGGGAGCTCTCTGCCCCCATAATTGTCAGCTGTCATGCAGCCAGTTGGGCTGTGCAAGGAGAAGCTCTGCAAAAATTCTGCTTGTGCCCAGGACTGGAGGCAACGATCTGTGAGTCTCCCAGCTGCATGAGTGGTATCACCCATGGAATCTAACTACCTGCCCCTGGAACCTAAAGCACCTGCCTGCTTGCAAAGACAAATGCCCCCTGTGAGGAAGAGTAGAACGTCGGAAGAGTGAAGTCCAGTTGAAGATGCTGGTGACTGGATCTCCAACACAGTGAGGAGACAACATCTGCCCCTGGTTGTAGCCTGTGTTCAGAGTGCCAGGTGAGGCAGCCCTGAAGATTACTGCTGTGCTGATATGGCCATAGCTTGTGTGCAGAGTGGAGTCTGCGACCCCACCATACCAGGTGGGGCTGCTGTGAAGATGCTGCTATGCTGCTAGGCAGTAGCACTTGTGCGGAGTGGAGTTGGTGACTGTGCATGCCAGGTGGGACTGCAGCGAAGATTGCTGCTGTGCTGATCAGGCCATAGCCTTTGTGCAGAGTAAGGCCCTATATTCCAGGTGGGGTCACCGGGAAGAGGTTAGGAGCATGGACTGGTCGAGACCATCTTTGAGAGAAAGAGGCCACTGTAGTAACCTGTGTGGGCCCAAACCCTGACTGAGGTCCTGCACAAGGAGCATCGGATTTCTTCCCCCTCCTACATGTGCAGAAGATCCAAGAAAACATACCAGCATGGGAGGAGCATTGAGGACACCCGCCGCTGTCCTCGCAGGGCCACGTGAAGAACTTGAGAACATCCAATCACTACACCTGCAGGGCCACATGTGCAATACTTACCGGAGACAGCTGGTGGAGCCTCATGCCCATTAGGGGGGTACTTTCAGACACTTCAGTCATACAGGTCCTGCTGATGCG
This sequence comes from Pleurodeles waltl, assembly GCF_031143425.1. Taxonomy (NCBI): domain Eukaryota; kingdom Metazoa; phylum Chordata; class Amphibia; order Caudata; family Salamandridae; genus Pleurodeles; species Pleurodeles waltl. The sequence goes on along the minus strand of NC_090440.1, from coordinate 1,225,256,029 downwards.
GGTAACACTGACTGATGCGTTGGAAGTCCCTGAGGGAATGTAGGAGGCTGGCCTGGCTTGTAGTGGGTACCAAGGGGTACTTACACTCTGTACCAGGTCCAGTTATCCCTTATTAGTGTAGAAGAGGTGTTTCTAGCAGCTTAGGCTGATAGAAGGTAGCTAAAGCAGAGCAGCTTAGGCTGAACTAGGAGACATGCAAAGCTCCTACTATACCACTGGTGTCATATGCACAATATCACAAGAAAACACAATACACAGATATACTAAAAATAAAGGTACTTTATTTTTATGACAATATGCCAAAAGTATCTCAGTGAGTACCCTCAGTATGAGGATGCCAAATATACACACAATATATGTACACAATACCAAAAATATGCAGTAATAGCAAAAGGAAGTAATGCAAGCAATGTAAAGTTATAGTAAATTGCAATAGGAACACATAGGTATAGGGGCAACACAAACAATATACTCCAAAAGTGGAATGCGAACCACAAATGGACCCTACACCTATGTGAGCTTGTAGAGGGTAGCTGGGACTGTAAGAAAACAGTGAGGGTTAGAAAAATAGCCCACCCCAAGACCCTGAAAGATAGGTGTAAAGTGCACCTACAACTCCCAGAGAGCACAGAAGTCGTGATAGGGGGATTCTGCAAGGAAGACCAACACCAGCAAAGCAACAACAGTGGATTTCCGGACCTGAGTACCTGTAAGATAAGGGGACCAAGTCCAAGAGTTGCGACAGTGTCGAGAGTGGGCAGATGCTAAGGAAATGCCAGCTGAGGATGCAAGGAAGCTGCCACCGGGTGGAAGAAGCTTGGTGTTCTGCAAGAACGAAGAGGACTAGGAACGTCCCCTTTGGAGGATGGATGTCCCACATCGTGAAGAAGCTTGCAGAGGTGTTCCTATGCTGAAAGACCACAAACAAGCCTTGCTAGCTGCAAGGGTCGCAGTTAGGGTTTTTGGATGCTGCTGTGGCCCAGGAGGGACCAGGATGTCGCCACTTGGATGAGGAGACAGAGGGGGCGCCCAGCAAGTCAGGGAGCCCTCACAGAAGCAGGCACCACCCGCAGAAGTACCGGAACAGGCACTTGGAAGAGAAGTGAACCGGAGTCCACCCGAAGTCAAAAAAGGGAGTCCCACGATGCCGGAGTACAACTCAGAAGGTTGTGCACTGCAGGTTAGAGTGTCGGGGACCCAGGCTTGGCTGTGCACAAAGGAAATCCTGGAAGAGTGCACAGGAGCCGGAGCAGCTGCAAATCACGCGGTACCCAGCAATGCAGTCTAGCGTGGGGAGGCAAGGACTTACCTCCACCAAACTTGGACTGAAGAATCACTGGACTGTGGGAGTCACTTGGACAGAGTTGCCGAGTTCCAGGGACCACGCTCGTCATGCTGAGAGGGGACCCAGAGGACCGGTGATGCAGCCTTTTGTTGCCTGCGGTTGCAGGGGGAAGATTCCGTCGACCCACGGGAGATTTCTTCAGAGCTCCTGGTGCAAGAAGGAGGCAGGCTACCCCCAGAGCATGCACCACCAGGAAACAGGCGAGAAAGCCGGCAGGATGAAGCGATACAAGGTTGCAGTAGTCGTCTTTGCTACTTTGTTGCGGTTTTGCAGGCGTCCTGAGCAGTCATCGGTCGATTCTTTGGCAGAAGGTGAAGAGGGAGATGCAGAGGAACTCTGGTGAGCTCTTGCATTCGGTATCTGAAGAATTCCCCAAAGCAGAGACCCTAAATAGCCAGAAAAGGAGGTTTGGCTACCTAGGAAGGAGGATAGGCTAGTAAGAAAGGTAAGAGCCTATCAGAAGGAGCCTCTGACGTCACCTGCTGGCACTGGCCACTCAGAGCAGTCCAGTGTGCCAGCAACACCTCTGTTTCCAAGATGGCAGAGGTCTGGGGCACACTGGAGGAGCTCTGGGCACCTCCCCTGGGAGGTGCAGGTCAGGGGAGTGGTCACTCCCCTTTCCTTTGTCCAGTTTCGCGCCAGAGCAGGGCTGGGGGATCCCTGAACCGGTATAGACTGGCTTATGCAGAGATGGGCACCATCCGTGCCCATCAAAGCATTTCCAGAGGCTGGGGGAGGCTACTCCTCCCAGCCCTGACACCTATTTCCAAAGGTAGAGGGTGTAACACCCTCTCTCTGAGGAAGTCCTTTGCTCTGCCTTCCTGGGCCAGGCCTGGCTGGACCCAAGGAGGGCAGAAACCTGTCTGAGGGGTTGGCAGCAGCAGCAGCTGCAGTGAAACCCCGGGAAAGGCAGTACCCGGGTTCTGTGCTAGAGACCCAGGGGATCATGGAATTGTCCCCCCAATGCCAGAATGGCATTGGGGTGCCAATTCCATGATCCTAGACATGTTACATGGCCATGTTCGGAGTTACCATTGTGACGCTGTACATAGGTAGAGCCCTATGTACAGTGCACGCGTGAAATGGTGTCCACGCACTCACAAAGTCCGGGGCATTTGCCCTGAACGATGTGGGGGCACCTTGGCTAGTGCCAGGGTGCCCACACACTAAGTAACTTTGCACCCAACCTTCAGCAGGTGAAGGTTAGAAATATAGGTGACTTCTAAGTTACTTAAGTGCAGTGGTAAATGGCTGTGAAATAACGTGGACGTTATTTCACTCAGGCTGCACTGGCAGGCCTGTGTAAGAATTGTCAGATCTCCCTATGGGTAGCAAAAGAAATGCTGCAGCCCATAGGGATCTCCTGGAACCCCAATACCCTGGGTACTTTAGTACCATATACTAGGGAATTATAAGGGTGTTCCAGTATGCCAATGTGAATTGGTGAAATTGGTCACTAGCCTGTTAGTGACAATTTAGAAAGCAGAGAGAGCATAACCACTGAGGTTCTGGTTAGCAGAGCCTCAGTGAGACAGTTAGGCATCACACAGGGAACACATACAGGGTACACTTATTAGCACTGGGGCCCTGGCTGGCAGGGTCCCAGTGACACATACACTAAAACAACATATATACAGTGAAATATGGGGGTAACATGCCAGACAAGATGGTACTTTCCTACAGGGAATGTCTGCCATATAGCGTTTCCGCACTGGAACACTTTTGACTTTCATTATAGTTGGAGTGGGACTTCTGAAACTCTGACAATTACTGAAACTTAAACTTAAGGTCATCTACAGGGAATAACCAATACTGCTAGCAAGAGGAAAGTGGGACTCAGGATCCTTCCTATAGACACACTAGAGCCATGACCTCGGGGGACTTTGTGCATTCTTTCTGAATGTAATATTTTACTTTGGGTTGGTGTACAAATACTCCTTATTTACTAAAAGCAAGCGTTTTATAGGATAAACGTTTAATTCTGCTTTTGAATGTATTTTGAGTTGTGAGCCTGTGTTTACCCCCTGTGTCTGCCTCCTCCCAAGAAGCCTTGGATTGATCGACTCACACTACCTCTGAAAGTCAAGTGCTGAAGGTGTATTTGGCCCTGTTGCTCAGGATCCAAATTAGGTAGGGCCCAAGGACATAAGGAGCAAAAGGCTTCAACCACCACGGCTCAGTCCAGAAACTCCCGCTTTCCTCAAAGCCACTGACTGGGGTTCTGAAAAGAATATTTTATTCCATGGAGAAGATCTTTCTGGTGAAAGTAAGTAGAACAGCAACCTTCTCTCAAACTGGTTAATTTGGAAAACTGGAGAATAAATTCTGGAAGCGAACACCGTGGCATCAGAACTGCATCTACAACCCTCTCAAAGTGAGGTATCGCCTACTCAAGGCAAGTGTTATTAGGAAAATAGCCTGTCATCCTGTACACTTGGACAATTACACACTTTTGTAGGAGAAACACAGAGGGGCCCATATATAGATCCAAAATGACCATAACTGTGCCATATTTTTAGGCTAGCTGTCACCTATTCAAATGATTTCCGTTTGTAACCTTTGTACGACAATGTATATAATGAGGATAGCCTGATAATCTGGTATGGATCCTGTTTCTCCTGACCGACACTGGGCAACTCTAAAAGAAGCATTTGCTGAAAGAATGCTGCTAGAAATGACTACACCTACTGGTATTAGTTTGGTTTACATTATAAGGAGAAAATAGATTAGACAGACAGTAGTATAAAATGAGGGAAACTCAAAGAATCACTTTTGAATGGCAGAGTTTAAGTGGTTATAGGAACATCTGTTTTCGGGGGTTGATCATCTTTTAGGATATGTATGTGGAATCCCTAAGTCACTAATCAGTAATTCCATTACTCTGAGCCCATACTTTCTGGTATGACTAATTAAAGTATAAAACGTATAAATTCAACTTCCCCTGATTGAATATGCTCTTGACAAAGAGAAGAAGGCCCATATTGATTTGGAATTGGTGTAGGATAGCAGCACCGCTAGTCTTTTTGCTGTGCTGCCCTACGCCAATGTGAGATGGCAGGAATGCATCATATTTAATTAAATACAATGCATACAGGGCCTTTCTCCCACTTTTACACCACCCTTGGGGTGGCATAGGAATCTGACGCATTCCCATGTTTACAAATCCTTGTAAAGCTGGGAATTCATCATATTCCAACACCCACAGCAACACCCATGCAATGTGGCTTTAAGTGGCCTTGAAAATATGTGTGGGCACACTGCGCCACCAGAGCTTCACAAAAGTGACGCTCCGGCGACATTATTGTGCTGCGGTGCAAACGTAAATATGCCCCTAAATGCATTTAGTGAGATATACCCCATTCTAACGTAGCAGTCTCCACTCCACCAGGGATTCCTGTCAAGCCTTCAGGTTGTAGGGTTTGACACATTCTTCTCCCAGGGACAAACTTGTAATGGGGGCTAGGACAACCATCACCAGTCCTCTGGGCCTTCAGGTGAGACTTGGAGGCCAGTGAATGCACTCTCCCCTGCAGGTCGTTCCATCTCTTCCTAATTTCCTCCTGTGTATGCAGGTTGTTTGCTACAAGAATAATTCTGTCAATTATTCTGGCCCACATTTGCCTTTTCTGCGATATGGTTGTATTTTGTACTTGGGCTCCAAGCAATTGTGGCTCTACTCTAATGATTTCATCCACCATGACTGACAATTCTCTCTCTGTAAAACGTGAATTTCACCTCCCTGCCATTATGAGTTACTAAAAATAAATGAAATAGTGGCCCACAAGTTGATGAAAAAATGTAAAAAAGAGAGAAATGAAAAATTAACAGAGGGAGTAAAAATAATAAAATAACCTGACTTGTGAGTGGCAAATTCAGCAGCAAAATGGTGTTCTGAAGGCGAATGGCAAAGGATCATGGTCTAAAATGGAGTGTGTTTTATAGTGGGATATGCAGGTTTTCACAATTGGCCAATGTACATTTGGTGTGTGCTGCTGACATCCATCCAATAGCCACAGCCATAGTACAATGTTAAGAGATTCCCACAACGGACTCCTACCATCAGAAATGCACTGCCAAAAGTATCTCAGTGAGTACCCTCAGTATGAGGATGACAAATATACACAAGATATATGTACACAATACCAAAATTATGCAGTAATAGCAAAAGGAAATAATGCAAGCAGTGTAAAGTTACAATAGATTGCAATAGGAGCACATAGGTATAGGGGCAACACAAACCATATACTCCAAAAGTGGAATGCGAACCACAAATGGACCCCAAACCTATGTGAGCTTGTAGAGGGTCGCTGGGACTGTAAGAAAACAGTGAGGGTTAGAAAAATAGCCCAACCCAAGACCCTGTAGGTCTAAAGTGCACCTACAACCCCCAGCTCTAGGAAGGTGCACATATTCACAAAGGCTGTGGTCCAGAGGCATAGAGGACAGGAGACAGTACAATACTAAGGTGGACTAACTCCAGTACTGTGAAAAGAGATGCTGGAAGTTACCAGAAGTACCTTGAACTGGGGCATGCATATTTGGCCTGTAGAAAGCAAAGTGTGCATCTAACATCACATTATTTATAGAAGATATTCTTCAGGTGCAGTTTTAGTCAACTAGAAAATTAGTTATTCTCAGTGTAGCAACACATACAAATGTGGCAGAGAGCGGAATAAAGGGGAAAGAGGCATACATGCACTCTCTGTTTCAACTGACTAAAAATATGCTCAGAAGAAAACAACTTTATACTTCTTAATGTGCATCAGTATCACAAGTTCAAAGCTGGCCATAGAGATGAGGTCAAACCTTTTTGTTCTAATATAAAATGAAGAATTATTTTTTCAAAAGTTCTTGCGATGTTCCCTATATGTAAGGGAGTGTATAATATGTTTTTCCTATAGCAGTTTTACCATCTCATACATCAGTACACAGTGCTATTAATCTGCTTGATTAGCAGTGCTATCGATAAAACAAACACACCAAAAGTGCACTGGGCTCTGAATTCGTGCCTATATACCTGAATGCCATATCTCACAGGGATTTTAAAATATTAATAAAAAACGCCTCAGTCACCAAGTGGTGACATGCTTCATCCCTGGCATTTCTTCTCACCCCAGTAGGCAAATACTGCTAGAGTGGGCTTAACTACTCCAGAGGAGCGCTCATATATTTTTAACTTCTGGACAATTGATGGAGGTCAAGTTTCAGGTCAAAAAGTTGTCATTGATTTACCCAAACAATGTATTAGTAGGAACCCATACCACAGTTGAAATCAAGAGTGTGGATGCTTTCTGGGAATACACTGGTTCCTGAATCTCTAATTTCCCAACATGTTTCAGCTCAATTCCATACACCCATATGGAAGGCTCAGCCTCTTCGGGTCACCTAGATCCCCCTGCCTACCCTCAACTATGTGTAGTGAAATTATGGAAATAAGGAGGCATACAGCTCAACTCCCTGTAACCTTTGTGAACCTGGATTGCATTCATGAATAGAAATACATTGTTAAATATAAAATATGCTTTGACAAGTATAGTAGCTGTTATGGGCACACCAACTCACTTGTGTTAGTGTCTAAACATGCACACCCTTGTGTACAGTACTGTGACACCATCTCAATTTCAAACAGCATACAGCATGCTAAGGAATTTACTCATATTGCATATATTAATTCACACTTGGGACATATTCATTAGGGTGGATTATATGATTGCTATAGTGGGTCGGTTTTCTGTCTTACTCAATTTAGGTCTCTGAGGGCCCCATCGGCTCTAAAGGGGTCGACACTTTCCTGTAGTCACACTCTAGTGAATAAGAAATTGAAAATTAGTGCCTCTTAACTCATGATCTAAAATCCCCACTTGAAGTGTTGTCTTCGAAGTTATTTGAAAGGTCACCTTTGTCTAAGACTGCGACAACTAACAATTGCAATAACATACTGCTTATATATTGTGTGAGATTTTCATCACGTCTAAAGTTTCTCTCTTTTTCATATATAATGTCCTGATGTTGAAGGACAGACTGACCTTGTGTACATACCATCCCTCATGGAAGAACAGACCAGTTGTATTTACTGTTATTTACTGTTGCACACATCACTTACATACACATCCTCCAACTGTTTTAGAACAGCAATCTGCCTTCTATCTAGGATAATGTTTTAGAAGGAGGGTTTTAGCCAGTAGGTGAGATGCTGTCTTGGTGGATGACGGATGCTTAAGCCTTAGCTCGGATTATCGAGGACAGCTGTTATGCAGGATCACAGACTGAGACAGCATCTGAGAGAGAGGACAATTGAGTAGAATTTGGAACTGATTTTTCAGTCGGCGGCGTTCCATTCAACAACTTATCTTTCAGCGATTCTTAGGGACACAATGACGACAGACGTGCTGTCTTTTCACAAGCACAGTCTGTGAAGTGGGACAACAGTAGCAGGTTAGATCAACCCAGAGAGCAGGCATGTGCAGCAGTAGTGCTCTCTTGGCAGCATCACAATTTAATTCAGCCGCAGATTTCACCTTTCACTGGAAGCGCTGGATGTAAAGTCGATACAGCCAACTTTTTGCCAATTGACCTCGTCTATCTCATTTTGGATGTTGAATTCCTTGAGTGAATTTAGCAGTAAACTAATTTGGGTTTCTCAGGGATCATGGAAGCACTCTACAGTCTCGTACTAGAGCATGCCAGTGGACTCCCACTTTGCTTGAGTTGAAGATTTTTTTTTAACCTTATGCCCAAAATGAGGTTAGTGCAGAAACCAACCTGCAAGTCCTACTGATCTGCTCGCACGGTTCGCGTAAACCTCAATTTTGAACCGTGCATGAGCGGAGATCATTTTTTGCTATTGCAGTGCATGCTGCATTTCAGTGACAATTCTGCTGTATTGCCCTGAGACCATCCAGACCATGACAGGTTGTTCGAAATTTAGCCCGTCATGGAACATTTGTTTGCCAGGTTTCCGGAGATACGTATTCCCAGAAAGAATATAGCCATAGATTAGTCCTTGATCCTATACAAAGGGCTGCTGCTGTTCAGGCAGTACACTGCAAGCAAAAGAGCTCCCTATGGCATCAAGCTGTACATGGTGTGTGAGAGTTTTACTGGCTATGTGAACAGTTTAAGAGTGTATACAGGGAAGAGTCCCACTCTAAATCCTGTAGGGTGCCCTCCCATGCTAGGAATCACAGGAAAGATTGTATGGGAACTTGCCCAGCCACTCCTTCACATAGATTATAACCTTTATGTGGGCAATTTCTATACAGAAGTACAGATGTTCAGGGAGCTGTACAAAACAGGCACTGTGGCCTACGGTATGGTTCATTGTCGTTACAGAGGATTCCAACAAGAGCTTGTTTGTAAGAAATCCCAGAACACTGTGTTGCGTTCCAATGAACTGCTCGCAATCAAATTCTTGGTTATGCCTGATGTGTACATGTTCACTACAATTCATGAGCTCTTCCCCCATCACAGGCTGGGGTCAGATGGCCAAAGTTCACAAACTCAAGTGCATACTTGCTTACAACAAGTACACGGGGTAGTGGATAAGAATGACCATGTTCTTCAGACTTACAATGCGACTGATAAACCTTGTACTTGGTACAAGAAAATGTTTTCCCAACTGATATAGATGGCAACATACAATGGGTTTATCGTCAGATAACCACAGGAAGGCTCATGTCTTTCCTTGATTTTCAGTTGTCCATCACTGAAAGTCTTACTGCTACAGAATCAGCAACCTCCACTTCATATGTTCTGGAGGACAGGAAAAGCTGCAGGAGCAACACTTTATTGATCGGATTCCTTAAACACCTAAAAAGCCTCCACAATATTAACGTTGAAACGTCTGCTCTACACAGGGAAAGAGGCAGGAAAGTAACGTTTACTGGTCCCCGTGCTCATCTTAGTCAGCACTGTTTTCCTACTTGCTTTACGTTGTATCACACCAAAGTGAAGTACTGGGAAATTGACTGAGGTGGAGCTGTCGACCTGTAAACTTTTCAAGGGCTGTGTCTGGATACCTACCTTCCAGGGGCCACTACTTCGCTAGGCAAGCATCCACAGAATTTTAGTTCCTCTACTTGAGGAAATCATGGACTTCCTTATGGCCTGCTCAACACCTTTATCTGCTGTCAGAACGTGGTAGGTGTTATGTTCACCTATTGACAAGTGCATTATAGCTCCCCCATGGCATGATGGGTGGACAGAGCATATGCACGTTGTCACAAAGTAATCTGTGTGACAATTATAAAGGCTTGACTAGATTTTGAAGTGCTTATTAGGGAACCTATGTATACACCACAAGGACCACCATGATTGCCCATGAGAACCAGCGTAAGTGTAATAAGTCTATCAAATGTCCTGTGGGGCTTATTCACCAACATTTCTACTTGCTTTGAAAGTCTGCAAACTCAATTAGTAAATTGTATTATAACCAATGTTATTGAAAAAGGGTACAGGACTCAATGGACCTCATTATGAAATTGGCCTTAAATCCCACTTACCGCCAGCATACCGCTGCCGCGGCAGCTATAAGTTCACCATATTATCACACACACACCAATTCGGTACTATTTAGCCTCACACACAATTCCGCCACACCAAAGGCCAGTGATAAACAAGCGGTATAAAAACCCACACCGTTACACCAACTGAACTACACCTATCACATTATGACCCACGAATCACCACTGCGGCCATTCAATGGCGGTAAACCATTGGCGGTACATACCGCTGCGCTCAAAATACACACACTCAAACAAAACAACACTACATTGGACAATTCAAACTACACACACCTGACACTCTTACACACACCACTATAAAACACACACACACATTACCGACAACTCTTTACGACTACAAACCATTGCCACGAGAAGGTACACCGGAGGCGCGCCAGAGGCAAGCCCGTCTGTGCCCGTCCGCGCCTGGACCGTGCCCAGCGCCCATCCCCCTGGTCCACGTTCCTCCAACCCCCCAAAGCACCACTACTCCTCCACAGAACTCCATGTCCTCAACCCAGGCCAGCACCCCGCCTGCATCCAAGCCAACCCCAATTACACATACAAACCATTTGCATGCCACTCATGCCATTTCTCATGCACTAATACCAGCAACACCAATAAGCACCGCAATAACACCAAACCCCGCAATCATCTTAACTGCATCCTCCTTAACACCCGCTCCGTCCACAAGCACGCCATCGAGCTTTGGGACCTGCTCACCACAAACTCTGACATCGTCTTCCTCACTGAAACATAGATGAACTCCTCATCAGAACCCGACATCGCCATAGCCATCCCAGAAGGTTACAAAATCACCTGTAGAGACCGTATCAACAAACCAGGAGGAGGTGTCGCCAAAATACACAAAAAAACATCAAAATTTCCACCGACACCCTAGACAACGCAGAACACCTAAACTTTCAAATACTCATCTTCGCCAACACCACCCTTGGAGGAACCCTCATCTACAGACCACCAGGACCCCACCCTCCATTCTGTGACTCCATCGCAGATACCATCAGCTCCCACGCCCTCATCTCCACAGACTACATACTCCTTGGTGACCTCAACTTTCACCTGGAAAGCACCCACGACTGCAACTAAACAGCCCTTCTGGACAACCTCACGAACTTCGGCTTCAAGCAACCGGTCACCTCACCCATCCACTCAGCGGGACACACACGGGACACACGGTAGATGCCATTTTCACCTCCAGAAGCCACATCACCTTCACTCACACCACCGAACTCCACTGGACCAACCACCACTGCATCCACTTCTCCTTCATGAAACCCACCACCCACCACTAACAACACACTACACCCTACCACAACTGGAACAAGATCTCCAAAGAACACCTGATCTCCAAGCTCACACAAGCTCCACCTCCCATCACCAACGACCCCAACACCGCCACCCCCAACCTCACACAATGGCTAGCAACCTGCGCAGACTCCCTCGCCCCTTTGAAGACAAACAACACCCGCACCGTCAAGACCGCCCCTGGTTCACGACAAAACTCCAGGCTTCCGAACGAGAATGCCAAAAAATTGAGAAAGCCTGCCGCCAAGAACCCTCAATTTGCAACTTCTCCGCCCTCAAAACAGCCATGCGCAAACACCACCAACTCATCCGGACCACCAAACGGTCCTTCTACAAAGAACGCACAGACAACAACACACACAACAGCAAGGAACTCTTTGCCATCATCAAAGAACTCACCAAGCCCAAATCCAGCACCATCGATCCTCCACACTCCCCAGACCTCTGCAACTCCCTCTCCAACTATTTTCACCGCAAGATCGCACACATACACGACAGCTTCACGTCGTCATCACCCACCATAACCACCACCAACACAACCAACACCACTACACCCTGCCACACCATCCTACTGAACACCTGGACCCCACCAACGATGAAAAAAATCAGCAAAACCATGAACTCCATCCACTCAGGCTCCCCAACAGACCCCTGCCCCCACCACATTTCCAACAAAGCCAGACAAATCATCACTCCCCAGCTCCATGCCATCATCAACAGTTCCTTAGACACCGCAACCTTCCCAGACGTTTGAAAGCATGCCCAAGTCAATGCTCTTCTCAAAAAAAACAAAGCAGACCCGGAAGACCTCAAACTACCAACCCATCTCTCTTCTCCCCATCCCCGCAAAGATAGTAAACGCACAACGGTCTCGCTTCTTAGAAGAAAACAACATACTTGACGCCTCCCAGTCAGGATTCGTCAAGAACCACGGCACTGAGACCACCCACATCGCCTGCACAGACGACATCACGACCATAGTGGACAAGGGAGAGACCGTCGCCCTCATCCTCCTAGACCTCTCTGCAGCTTTTGACACTGTATGCCACCAAACCATCCGCACATGCCTTTTTGATGCCTGAATTCGCCACAAGGCCCTGGACTGGCTCACCTCCTTGCTCTCTGAAAGAACCCAAAGAGTTCGCCTTCCTCCTTTCCGGTCTATAGCCATCAAGATCATCTGTGGGGTCCCCCAAGGATCCTCCCTCAGCCCCACTCTCTTCAACATCTACATGGCTCCTCTCGCCAACATCCTACGCCCCCATGGCATCACCATCATTTAATTCGCCAACGACACCCAGCTCATCATGTCCTACACCAGGAACCCAGCCACCACCCAGATTAACCTGCACCCGGACTCCTCGACTAAACTGATGACAGCAAGCCACCTCAAATTAAACTGAAACAAAACAGAGATCATCATCTTCGGCCCCAACAAGACAGCATGGAACGACTCCTGGTGGCCCACCACCCTCGGACCACCCCCAACACCCACCAACCACACATGCAACCTTGGCATCGTTCTGGACTCATCTCTCTCCATGACCCAGCAAATCAAAGCCATATCCTCCTCCTGCTTCAACACCCTTTGCATGGTACGCAAGACTTTCAAATGGATTCCTTTAGAAACAAGAAGAACAGTCACCCACGCCCTCATTAGCAGCAGTCTGCACTACGGCAATGCCCTCTACGCAGGGACCACAGCCAAGCTTCAAATAAAACTCCTTCGAATCTGGAACGGAGCAGCACGTCTCATCCTCAACCTCCCTCACCACGAACACATACCCACTCACCTCAGAGCCCTACACTGGTTGCCCATCAACAAAGGGATCATTTTCAAAGTCCTTGTCCACGCTCACAAAGCCCTTCACGACACTGGACCGGCCTACCTCAACGAACGAGTAATCTTCCACATACCAACTCGACAGCTCTGCTGCGCCGACCTGGCCCTCGCTACAATCCCCGCATCCAACGCACCATCTCCGGCGGCAGATCCTTCTCCCACCTCACCGCCAAGACCTGGAACTCCCTCCCCACCAACCTACGCAAGACACAGGACCTCCTAACCTTCAGAAAGCACCTTAAAACATGGCTTTTGGAGCAGTAACCAGCACCCCTCCAACCCCCCTCTCTCAGCGCCTTGAGACCCTACCGGGTGAGTAGTGCGCTTAAGAAATTATTTGATTGACTGATTGATTGACAGGGATAGCACCCCAGAACAAGGGATGACATCAGGAATAGGTGGAACGACCTACGGAGGAAGGTACGTTCCATTGCTGCAAGACACTAGCTTGCAGTACAGAGGACTGGCGGTGGGCCCCCCATCTCCTTCCCCACAACTAACAACATGGGAGGAGCAAGTCTTGGCAATCATGCATCCTGAGGGCCTGGCAGGAGTAGGAGAAGGACTGGAATCTGGTAAGTCAACTCTTTACTACTTTCACCCCCCTACCTGCATGTCATCACATACCCCCACCCTCACTCCCATCACTCCACCACTTCCCACACTTCCCACCATCACATCTCACTCATCCCAATGCCAAACCCTGCATGCCGTACCAATGCATGGACACTCATCACTAAAGCATGTACACCACAGAGAACTAACAATGCCACCATACACTAACATACACAAGTGAAAAGTGCCAGGGCAATAAAAACCAAAGAGGGCAACCCACCCATGCACAATGTCTCACACACAGACACAATAACACTGCATTAACATCCCCACAGGCAACCCAGCCAATGTCACCGGAGAAGAGGTGCCAGCACTATCCAGTCCCCCCACAGAAGAAGCCCACAGTGATGACAGCGATTCTGCTCGCCTGGATCTGGATGACCAACCTGGCCCATCAGGGACCTACGGACAGTCGGTTACCCAGCCACAGTCACACACCACCACAGCACCCACCCAGCGTGCCCATACCTCTGTCCCCAGGGCACATCAATCAGCAGTGTGTCCACCACTACAGGGACCCCAGTGCACACCTCATACCCAAGACAATCAGGGACCTGGGAGCCGTGGCAGTGGGCACACGGTTCAGGGGAAGGAGGCACAGGACAACAGGGAAGCTAGGAGGACTGCTGTGCACCAGGGGGAGGACAGGCCCAGGGAACCGACTCTCCAGGAGGTATTCACTGAGATCCTGGGAGCATACCAACATTCCCAGTATACGTTGGGCCAGATCCTGGACAATGTGCAGGAGGACAGGAGGCTGCAGGAGGGACAGTACCAGGGGATCAGGGAGGACTTGAAGGCCATTAACACCACCCTGGTCTCCACTACTGGGGTGCTGGCAGACATGGCTAATATATTGCGATGGAGGTAGTCATACAACAGTGGGCCCCTGCCACTAGCCGGACTACTGAACAACCCTCCACCTTTGCTGCCGCTAGTGGACAAGAGGCCCCGCCACAGGACCAACAGGGCACCAGCACCCCTCTGCTTGCAGAAGGTGAACCACCTAGCGAACGTTGCCTGAGAACCAGGCAGAAGCCAGAGACTATTGCCAAGACTCCTGCCAGGAAACAAGACTCTCCTGATTGTCACCCTTGTGTCCCACTATGTCACCCTGTCCATCTTGAACTGCCATTGCGCCCCTTCCTATGCCCCCTTGGACAATGTACCTGTGCTACAAATAGGCTGGAACTATACCCTGGACTTTCCTCCATCTTCACCCCAGCCCATTGCACTTCTCCCTTTTCTTCATAGCAGTGCAATAAACACACCTTGAAAAAAGTATGGAGTATGTCAAATGATTTAAGTATGTATTCGTTTAACAAGGTTTAAACATTGCAAATCAATTGTACAGTAATGTTTACATAGGAAAGACCTGTAGTTGGCTGCAGTGAACACACCAGGAGCGATAGTGGGGCACCAACATCTGCAAAAAGAGTTGCCAAAGGGTACAGTGAGTGGGCATAGAAGTGGGAAATAACAGCCTGCCAGTGACAAATTGAAACACAAAAGTGACAATGAAATGTGTAGTTACACTGTCTTACCTGTGTGTCATTGGAAGTATTGTCGAATCACTGCAGTTGTGTTTTCCTCATACTCATCCTCTTTCACCTTATCTTCACTGTTCACAGTGTCCACTGCTGCCACATGGCCCTCTCCAGCCTCCTCCTCCTGCAGAAACGGCAAATGGCGTCTCAAGGCAAGGTTATGCAACATGCAGCATGCCACGATTATCTGGCAGACCTTCTTGGGTGAGTAGCACAGGGATCCTTCAGTTAGATGGAGGCACGGAAACATGGCCTTCAGGAGGCCAAATGTACGTTCAATGATCCTTCTAGTTCGCCCATGTGCCTCACTGTAACGTTCCTCAGCCCTTGTCCTGGGATTCCTCACAGGGGTCAGTAGCCATGATAGGTTGGGGTAACCTGAGTCACTTGCAAATATTGAGGGACAACAGTTAGCCACACACTATCCCTTATGGCCCACACCATACCCATACACCAACATCCAATGGGTGGGAACCATGGCTCACCTATTAGCCACACCCTGTGCCTTTGTAGTTGGCCCATCACATTTGGGATGCTGTTATTCCTCAGGATAAAGACATCATGCACAGACCCAGGATACCTAGCACTGATGTGGGAGATGCACTGGTCCGCCAGGCACACCATCTGGACCTTCATCAAGTGAAAACTTTTTCTATTTCTGAACACCTGTTCATTGTGCCGGGGTGGTGGTGGGGAGGGGGGGGGGGGAATGCAATATGTGTTTCATCAATCGCCCCAATGATGTTGGGGATATGTCCCGTTGCATAGAAGTCAGCCTTCACTGTGGCCAAATCCTCCCCCTCGGGGAAAACAATGCAGCTTCACATGTGTTTAATCAAGACAGCCAGCAGTCTTGTCAGCACTATTGAGAACATTGGCTGTGACATTCCTGCTGTCAAGCCCTCTGTCACTTGGAAAGAACCAGTTGCCAAGAAATGGAGCACAGACTTGCACAAGTGAGGGGATCCCAGTGGGGTGACGGATAGCAGATATCATGTCAGGCTCCAGTTGGGCACACAGCTCCGTGACTGTGGCCCTGTCAAAACTGTAGGTGAGGATAATGTGCCTGTCCTCCATTGTTGCCAAGTCTGGAAGGGGTCTGTACACAGGGGGATGTCTCCATCTCGTATTCATCCTCTGCGGTTGCAGTCTATGGGGCAAAAGAGTGAGGAGATGGTCATAAACTGCACATTTTAGACACCACAGTTCGATGCAGAGTGTGAATTTTAAATGTATTAGTGGCATATGTCCTGTATGTACAATTGTGATCTGTGACGCAGTTATGTTCCATGGCCTGCTCCCCCCCAAAATGGCGTCCACCTGTCCTGTATAGAGGG
Source organism: Pleurodeles waltl (assembly GCF_031143425.1). Taxonomy (NCBI): domain Eukaryota; kingdom Metazoa; phylum Chordata; class Amphibia; order Caudata; family Salamandridae; genus Pleurodeles; species Pleurodeles waltl. The sequence continues at coordinate 1,225,239,515 of NC_090440.1, read as the reverse complement.
ACAGGTGGAAGTGAGGTAGTTCCGCTGACGTTGTGCGCCATTGCAGGAGGCGGTCGGGAGCCGCCGTGCAACTCCTCATTGGTTATTATTGGGCCCTATGGGGTACGGTGGCCAATGGTGATGTATGCCAGAGGTGACAGTATGCAGCGCCGTGGACGTGACCACCATTTTCTGTCTGTTCACTCACTTGCTACCTGACCTTCAACAGGAGAGGACCTACACTGCATGTGCTGCTGAGACCTATGTCCGGAACCTACCAAGGCGCATGTGGACTGGGGAAAGGGCCCCTGCCTTCACCTCGGTGGAGTTGGAGCGACTGGTGGATGGGGTCTTACCCCAATATGGAACGCTGTATGGGCCTCCCAGGCCAACAGGTGAGTACACTGTGAGCACGATGCATGGAGTGGTGTGTGTGAAGGCCTTGTGTAGGGGAGGGGTTGGTGGATGGGTCCTGGACAGCATGCAGCGTGTATGCTGGGCCATGTCTGTGCAAATGGGGATGGGAAGGGCTATGGTGGGCCATGAGTGTAACAGCCAGGATGGTCTGACTAATACCTTTCCCAGTTTGTATTGCCTCTGCAGGTGAGCGCCCATCAAAAGAAGGGTATATGGCGTGCCATCGCTAAGGACGTGCGGACCCTGGGGGTCTACAGCAGGCGGAGCACCCACTGTCGAATCCGGTGGGAGGACCTGAGACGCTGGGCATGGAAGACGGCAGAGGCCCAGCTGGGGATGGCCTCCCAATGATGAAGGGGTGCCCGTCGAACCCTTACCCCTCTGATGGCCCGCATGCTGGCAGTGGCCTATCCAGAGCTGGATGGGCACTTGAGGGCATCACAGCAACCACGAGGGGGTGAGTAGAGTGCAAATCATTACTACTTACGCCTGGCAGGGTGGTATCCGGGTGGGGGATTGGTGTCTGTGTGTGTCCCTAGGCCAGGCCTGACATTGCAGAGTAGGTCCCATGTTGGGCAGGGTTCTGATGTGAAATTCCTCACACCTAGCTAGTAGGCATCCACTACTGGGCAGGGCTGTGTGGGTTCCAGTTATGCTGCAGTTGACAGTATGTGTCCATTCTCATGCCCTGGTGGCTAGCATTGTTACTGGTAGTGCATTGCGTAGGGCATAGGGCTGTTCCCTGTGTGTGAGGTGGTGTGTACGCCAACTGTCGTGTTGGTACAGCCATTGACCAAGTGTATCCTTTGTCTCTATCCCCCCCTTTTTGTCACCCTGTCCTGATGTGCATTAGCATCATCTGGCAGAAGAGCAAAGGCACCGGTGACAGAGGGAACTGCATCCCACAGGACCCAGTGGGACGGAGGGCGAGGGGAGCACCACGTCGGATACTGGAGGGGACAGTTCGGACACTGATACCTCCTCCGATGGAAGCTCCCTGGTGGTGGCGGACACCTCTGTTTCCACCCCAGCTACAGCCGCCACCCCCGTACCAGCACCTCCCTCCCAGAAGCCCCTCAGCGAGTTGCCCGTGCCCGCTCACTCAGGAGAGTGGCCATCTCCTTCACCTCAGGTACCTCAGGCCCTGCCCCAGTTAGCCCTGATGCCCATAGTGAGGAGGCTATTGACCTCCTGTGATCCATCTCTGTTGGGCAGTCAACCATTGTGAATGCCATACAGGGGCTGGCAGGTCAAATGCAACAGACCAATGCATTTCTGGAGGGCATTCACACTGGCTTGGCGGCCCAACACAGATCAATCCAGGCTCTGGCCTCCTGTCTGATGGCAGCTTTTGTTTCTGTTTCCACTCTCCCCCCTCCAACTTCCTCTACCCAATCCAATTCCCCTCAACCCCAACCTATCCCAAGCACACAGGCAGACGAGAATGCACACAGACGACACACAAGAGTGTCACAGGCAAACACAGGCACCATACTTCGTCCCACAGGCACCCACACAAACACCATCCAGATGCAGACACACCAAAATCCACTGCCTCCACTCTGTCCCCCTCCTCCTCCACCTACCTCCCAGATCCGTCTACACTCACGCCTGCATGCACTACATCCTCATCCACTACCGCCATCACCAGCACACCTAGCAGAACACACACCTCACTGGCAGACAAAACCTCAACAGCCATGCACACTTCCCCTGTGTCCTCTCCCACTGTGTCTGTGCCCCCTCCTCCCAAAGTCACAAACGCAAGCACTAGACACCCAACAGCCATCCACCTCACAACAGCATCCAGCCCATGCACCTGCACCCAAACACAGCAGACAGACACCTCCTACAACCACTCCCTCTTCCTCCACTCCCAAACCTTCTCCCTCTTCCCACCCCAATGTCCCTAAGCAGCTTTTACTCTCCACCCTTGACCTCTTCCCTATCCCTCCCCCATGTCCTTCACGTCTGGCCAGGGTAGGTAAAACCCAGGCAAGCACCTCAGCCACCCAGTCCATGGGCCAGGTAGTGTCCTTAGCTATTCGTGGTGGGAAAGGATCCAGGGCAGTGGCAGCCACATGGAAAGGGTGCCTGCCCCAAGTGCTGCCAGGAAGAGCAAGGAGCAATCCCCAGCTGTTGCCAGGAGAGGCAAGGGGCCTGCACCAGCAGGCAGAGAGGACAAGAGGCCTGGTGCTGGGACTCAGTTGGAGCCCCCACCACCAACCAAGGTGGTGCAGCCATCTGAGGCTGCAGAGGATGGGCTGGAGCCTCCCCCCACCACCACCAGCACCACCACTAGCAGTGGGCAGCTGTCCGAGGCTGCAGGGGATGGGATGGAGCTTCCCCCCACCACCAGCAGCAGCAGCAGCGGGCAGCCGTCCGAAGCTGCAGGGGATGGGCTGGAGCCTCCCCCCACCACCAGCACCACCACCAGCAGTGGGCAGCGGTCCGAGGCTGCAGGGGATGGGCTGGAGCTTTCCCCACCACCAGCGGCAGCATCAGCAGCACCACCACTGAGCAGCCGTCTGAGGCTGTAGGGGATGGGCTAGAGTTCCTTCCCCCCCCCCACCACCAGCAGCAGTGGATAGCCGTCAGAGGCTGCAGGGGATGGGCTGGAGCTTCCCCCCGCCACCAGCGGCAGCATCAACAGCACCACCACTGAGCAGCCATCACTGCCGGCGGACAGTGTGTAGTCCTGCATCCAAGGGCTGCTGTGCGGCCTGCCCCCTACAAATCCTGTGGGTATGACACCCACCTGAGAGACTGTGACCTTGCACTTAGCAAGATCTGCATCACAAGCGCGATGCCCCCTCCAGAACCAGTGGGGAAACACCCGCTCACTCCATCCTCCCCAGGATGAAGATCACAGGGCATGATGCCCCCCCCCAGAACCAGTGGGTATGGCACCCACTCACCCCATCTTCCCCAGGATAATGATCACAGGGCACGATGCCTCCTCCAGAACCAGTGGGAAAGACACCCACTTGAGAGACTGTGGCCTTGCACTCCCCAGGTCCAAGCACAGGGCATGTTGCCCCCTCCAGAGCATGGGGGCAAGTCACCCACTTGAGAGACCGTGGTCTTGCACTCCCCAGTACCAAGCAGTGGGCAAGTCACCCACTTGAGAGACTGGCCTTGCACTCTCCAGGACAGCGCACAGGGCATGTTGCCCACTCCAGGACCAGTGGTGGTGTTCCATCTGCTGGCTGAAGTAGCCCCGTTCCCCGTCCCCCTGAGGTGCCTGCCTGTTTTCGAACTAATGCCCCTGCAGTGTTCTCTCCGTGTTGTTGCAGAGGTCAAGTGGGGCCTTGGACTTTGTAATATGGCCCTCTGGCCCACGCACATTGAGGACTGGGCAGTGTCCCTTGATTTGTACATATGTATATACTTTTAGATTAGATGTACGTATTTCTACTTTATTTATATTATTACACTCACTTTCATCTATTCCTGTGGTCCTTGCATTATTCCTGAGGGGTAAGGGGTAAATATGTTACGTTACTGCATCTGCTTGTGTGTATGGTGTTAGGAGTGTTGCGTGTGTGTGTCACTCTTTTTCCTCCCACCTTCCCCTGTGTGCTAGGCGGCTGTACTCACTGTAGTCGTCTTCACCGTCGTTGGTGTTTGTGGAGGAGCAGGACGTAGAAAATTATGGGGAAGATCTGCAGTTCAGGCTCCATGGCAGCGTGGTTCTTCCTTGAGTCTCCAATGGTGAGTCGTTCCCCTTCTGTGCAGTGTTTCCGCTAAGCTTTTGATGTCATTGGTACCACCCCGCAAAAGGTGGCAGATTGGGCTGTCATATTGCAGTGGGTGGAACATTGTCTGGTGGTCGGTGTGGTAAAGTGGCTGTCTGTCTGAGCTCTTTCCGCCATGGTCATAATTTGGCGGTAGTTGCCGCCAGCCTGTTGGCGGTATTACCACCACTTTATCACCGACCGTCAGGGTTGTAATGAGGGCCAATATCTTGTATGCTGATTGTTTTCACATCCTTATTAAAATATGTGAAAACAATAATATTACAAGATACTGTGTGCTGTACCCTTTTTCAATTACATTGGTATGATACAAGTTACTAATTGAGTTTTCACACTTTCAAAGCAAATGTAGAAGTGTTGGTGAAGGAGTCCCACAGGACATTTGTTTGGCTTATTATTGTAAGGAACTTAGGCAGTATTCCCCAGCATAATGTTTGCTTTAGTTTCATCAGTAGATATGCTTGCTCAGTTTGAGCAATAAGCCTCGAAAAACATACTTGGACACCCCCAATTTGCATCCACAAACTGGAAGGAGTTGAATTTAGCATAGTATGTGCGCTGATGGTGCATGAAAGACATGTTTTCTTGAGATTTAAGTAGCTAGGGACGGAAGGCATCAGTATAGGTTCACTTGGCAATTATACAGGATTAGTCAGAACTCTGATAGGACAGAGACATGAATGGCTAAGAAACGTTTACAGTAGGTGTGCTTTCACAGGGATATTGCATAGACAGAAGACCGATAGTAAAGTAGTACAGATACACATGCCATGTCTTCACTTCTACCTACAGATTCAACACAACTGGCGTTGCTGTTGTCCGGATACTGAATTACTATGGCACGTATGGTTGAATGCTTGACCTGCTTGCCATGTTCATCCTATAATAGACCTTCACAGATGTTCAATGTGCGGTATGATAAGTGCGTTAGAGTCACAGCACTGCACATAACAGTGGAAGGGAAATACACTACGTTCTCTTTAGGGAACTTGTCAGTATTCTTTAGTATGTTTGTCTTAGTTTCAAAGGTAGATATGCTTGCTCATTTTGAGTGATGAGAGCCTTGGAAGGCATACTCGGACACTCCCAAATTGCATCCACAAACTGGAAGGAGCTGGATTTAGCACAGTGAGTGCGCTAAAGGCACTTGAAGGATAGGTCTTCCTGAGCCTAATGTGGCTGTCATGGGAGCCATTGGTAATGGTTCACTAGGCATGCATTCAGTAATGTTCAGAAAGAAGGAGGCAGTTACTTGACATGTGGTAAAAATGCAGTCAAACTGAATTCATCCTGTGGTGTATGAATGTCATGGGCTCTTGCATGGCATCTGTATATTGATGTGAGTGCACTGATTGGGTGGACTGGGCCTGTGGCCGGTAGCCTGAAAGTCTTGGTTGTGGTGCATGAATGACATGTGAATAGACCATAAAGCGGATGATGTCTCGATTTGGTTTTATAGCTCACCTTCAGAAGTCTTGGTTTGAGTATTCAGATACTTTGATAAGCATTTGTGCTTTGAAGTCATCATTTCTGGAAACTCTAAAATCTACCAATGTAAGTGGTGGATTAACTTTAAAAAAATTAGTACCAGATTTATATCTGTGGCGGTAAGATGGCTCTTACTAAGAACTCCTTTTTTTCCTCATTATGGGTAACTCTGGATTTTGGACCCTAACTCAGTCGAAGTTGAGGCAAACCTGCACATTTTTTTAAACTGGACAGCCAGTGGAGTCCAGGGGTGCATTACTTGCATGGCTCTCACCAGGAAATATTACTCAGAAGCCCTTGCAAACTTTTGACCAAAACATACACTTTCATCGCATTTCATTGACGGCAAGCCATGGAATCTGCGTGGATCCACAGGTTTCCTACCACCTTGAGTTCTCACAAGTCTCTGTATAAGAACGGTAACCCACTTGTGTGCCAGGCCCAAGAGAAAAGGACACAGAAGGCCTGAAATCGCTATGTTGAGAGATTATCAATAGGGGGTGGTGCAGTATTAGGGGTCGTGCAGTGTTGACACCTATGCAATCCCATGAACCTCAGCCATTTTTTAAAACAAGAAAACCAAGGTAACCTGGGGTGGCGTGCCTTGCATGAATCCCACAATGTTTACCTATACACAATTCTCTACAAACCTCAAACTCTGACACATTTCTGTGATGGAAAGCTCCAAATCCACAAAATTCCTGCCACTCTCCAATTCCCCACCCGTGCCGACAAAAATGCTACCCCACTTGAGTGGCTGGGCCTAGTGTCTGCTACAGGAATGGCTCAAACCATGGCCAATGGGAGCCCTCACCAGGGGACTTCCTTTGACCTGCCATGGGCACTAGGCCTACTCAAACAGGTGAGGTACCATTTTCTTCGGGAGACTTGGGGGAATGCCACTTGGAAGAAAGTCTGTGGCTCCCCACAGATTTCAGAACTTTCCATCACAGAAATGAGTTTTTTAGTCAAAGTTTGAGGTTTGCAAGAGATTCTGGGTAAAAAAATAAACATGGCGAGACCCACACAAGTCAGAGTAGCCTGGATACCCCTAGGTGTATAGTTTTTTAAAAATGTACAGGTTGGCTAGGTTTCCATAGGTGCTGGCTGAGCTAGGGTCCAAAATCTACGGCTACCCACATTTGAAAAAAAAGAGTCAGGTTTCTGTGGAAAAATGTGATGGGTCCATGAGGTACCATGTTTATTAGGAGACTTGGGAAAATGCTGGGTGGACAAAAGTTTGTGGTTCCTTGCAGATTCTAGAACTTTCCATCACAGAAATGTGAGGAAAATGTGTTTAGTCAAAGTTTGAGGTTTGCAAGGAATTCTGGATAAAACGATGTCATGAGACCCACATTAGTCAGCCACTGCAGATACCGCTAGGTGTCTAGTTTTCAAAAATTAACAGGTTGGCTACGTTTCCCTAGATGCCGGCTAAGCTAGGGTCCAAAATCTAGATCTAGCCTCATTGGAAGAGTGTGTCAGATTTTGGTGGAATAATGCAATGTGACCATGTTGTGGTGTTGGCCATTTCCTGTTGTGGGCACTAGATCTACCCACACAAGTGAGGTACCATTTTTATTGGGAGACTTGGGGAAAAGTCAGAGTGAAAGAAGTTTGTGGCTCCTCACAGCCACACGTTTCCCACCCTCGATTCCCTTAGGTTCCGGCTAAGCTAGGGTCCAAAATCCAGAGCTTCCCACATTGGGGAAAAAAGGGTCAGTTGTCGGTTGAAAAATGAAATGCGTCCATATTGCATTTTGGCCGTTTCCTGTTGCAGGCACTAGGCCTACCCACACTAGTGGGGTACCATTTTTATTGGGAGACTTGGAGGAATGCAAGTGGATGAAAGTTTGTGGCTACCCCCAGATTCCAGAACTTTGAAATCACAAAAATGTGCAGAAAATGTGTTTTTTTAGTCAAAGATTGTAGTTTACAAGGGATTCTGGATAAAAAAAATGTGGTGAGACCCATGCTAGTTAGTCCACCCTTAATACCCCTAGCTTTCTAGTTTTATGGGTACCCACAAATTCAGTGATGAACAAGTAACCATTGCTGCTAAACTCCATAACTTGTGTCCATGTCAGAAATACGTAGGCTTTCTTGACACCCATTTTTCATTCTGCCTATTTGGCTGTATGAATTGTTCTACACTCAGTACTCAATGGAAAATCATTGTACAGTGCAGCTCAGTTGTTGGCTTTGGCTACTTTGGGTTCTTGGACAGCCTACAAACATAATATATCACCAAAACCAGAAGGGTTTAGCATACAAAATGGTATATTGCTTTTGTAAATCAGCTATTGTGACAAAAACTTACAGAGGTTGTCACAAATGCCTGTTTTTTCCTACTCGTTTACAATATTTCCTTATTTCAGCATTTATTTTCCTTGGGAAAGCCTTAAGGGGTCTACACATAAAACCCCTTGCTAAATTAGAACTTTTATCTGGATCTCTTTTGCCTTTTTTTTTATTTTTAAACTCAACATTTTGCTATATTTTGGCTGCTATCTCGCCATCCCCCAGGGGAATACACAAACCCTGGGTCCCTTTGCAATCCCCAGGATGTTATGGAAAAAGGATGCAAATTTGGTGTGGATGCCTTATGTGGAAAAAAGTTATGGAGCACGAAGCGGGAAGTATCCCAAATAGCCAAAAAAGGGCTCACCACTTGGGGGGGGGGGGAGCTGGGGGGGACGGGGGGAGGGGCATCACCAGCAGCTAAGGGGTTAATATCCCTGTGAGATATGGCATTCGGATATATAGTCAAGAATTCAGAGGTCTGTGCACTTTTAATTATGCATTTCAACTATATTGGGAGGAGGAAGTGTATAGGCCTATTTACTTCTCACTTTCCTTTTATTGTGCATTGTATTTAAAGCCATTGCAACCATGTAGTGTTCCCACAAGAAACTTTTTGTGAAAGCGGCTTAACTTCTTGAATTGTTGAAATCTCATTTGAAAGGAATGTGTGTAATTCCAGTTGATCTGTTCGAACATTTTAAGTGACTGTTGCTGACTGCTGAGACCTGTAATTTAACAATTAGGCAAGGAGTGTAGGAGGCTGGTCTGGTTTGTAGTCAGGACCTTGGGTACTTACACCTTATACAAGGTCCAGTTATCCCTTATTAAATTTAGTAGTGTTCTAGCAGCTTAGGCTGATAGAGGTAGCTATAGCAGAGCAGCTTGGACTGAACTAGGAGACATGCAAAGCTCCTGCAATAGCACTTATAGTTTCACAGTTCTTATACACAAGTAAAGACAATACTCAGTGTTACCAAAAATAAAGGTAGCTTATTTGGGTGACACCAGGGCAAAACTATCTTAGAGGCAATACTCCTTCAGGAGGTAAGTATTATACACAATATATACACTAGACACCAAAATAAGATAAGTAATTAGACATAGGAAAGTGCAAACAATAGGAAATGCTTTAGAATGCAATGGGAGAAAATAGGTCTAGGGGCAACACAAACTATATACTAAGAAAGTGGAATGTGAATCACAAATTCCCCCCCCCCCTAGACAACTGTAGTGTGTAGAGAATCGCTGGGAGAGTAAGAAAACCACAAAGGTGAGTAAAATTCCCAACCCCAGTGACCAGGATAGTAGGAGTAAAGTACTGCAAGTTTCCCTAGGACACACTACAGGTCGTGTTTGGTGTTATGGCAAGAACCAAGCAAGACTGCAAACAACAAACGGTGGATTCCTGGACCTGAGGACCTGCAAAAAGAGGAGCCCAGAAGTCAGAAGAAGTTCCAGGGAGGACAGGAGCCCCTGTCAACCTAGAAGAGGGTGCAAAAGAAGAGCCCCTGGTTGACAAACACTCCAGAAATGCATAAAAGGTAGATGGTTGCGGCTTCCTGCATGATGCAATGGATGTCCCACGAAGAGATCATGGATGCAGGTAAGTTTTGGCACCAACAAGCCTTGGTTCAAGCACAGTTGCATTTTGCGTCAATGTGGCACTGCCTGGACCCAGGAGGGATGTAGGGGCCTCAACTCAGACTGAGGAGGCAGACGGGCTCTCAACACTGGAGGGAACCCACAGATGACCAGGCAGCACCCACAGAGGTCCCAGGACAAAGAAGGTGAAAATTGCAGTTGTTGCAGCACTACAAAAGAAGGTCCTACGCCACTGGAGGACAGCTCAGTGAGTTGAGCGTTGCAGGATAGAGTGCTGGGGACCTGGGCTAGGCTGTGCACAAAGGATTCTTGCCAATAGTGCACAGAGGCCTCAGGAGGTGAAGATGAAGTGGTGCATAAGGGTACTGTTGCTAACGGGGAAGGCAAGCTCTTACCTCCTCCAGATTTGGACAGCAGGACCTTAGGACAGTCTGTGTTAAAGGGTTCCCCCACCTGTGTTCCAAGGAGCACGCACGTCGCCAGGAGAAGAGTCCAAGAGAACCGGTCTTCGACTTTTAAGGTGCTTGGAAGAGCAGGGAAGTGACTTTGTCACTCCACTGGAGATTTCTTCGGTCCTTCTGGTGCAGGGTGAAGACAGGAAGTACCCAGGGTGTGCACACCATGGAAACTGTTGCAGTTGCTGCCTGAAGCAGAAGTTGCAGAGGAAAAGTAGCCCTTCTGGATACTTTGTTGCTGTTACAGCGGTTCCTGGAGCAGTCTACGGTCGATCCGAGGTCAGAGGATGAAGTAGTAGTTGCAGGAGATTCCTGCTGGAAACGTGCAAGTAGAATATGAAGAGAAACCCAGAGGAGAGACCCTAAATAGCCCTGAGAGGAGGATTGGCTACCTTATCAGGTATGGACCTATCAGGAGGGGTCTCTGAAGTCACCTACTGGCACTGGCCACTCAGAGGCCTCCAGAGTGTCCCCACACCTTCGAAAACAAGATGGCTGAAGTCTGGGACACTGGAGGAGCTCTGGGCACCACCCCTGGGGTGGTGATGGACAGGTGGTCACTCCCCTTTCCTTTGTCCAGTTTCACACCAGAGCAGGGACTGAGGTTCCCTTAACCGGTGTAGACTGGCTTATACAAGGAGGGCACCATCTGTGCCCTTCAAAGCATTTCCAGAGGCTGGGGGGAGCTACTCCTACCCAGCCTTTGACACCTATTTCCAAAGGGAGAGGGTGTAACACCCTGTTCCCAAAGGAAATGCTTTGTTCTTCCTTCCTGGGACTGAGCCGCTCAGACCCCAGGAGGGCAGAACTCTGTCTGTGAGGTGGCAGCAGCTGTAGCTGCAGTGCAATCCTCCGAGAGCTGGTTTGGCAGTACTGGGGGTCCATGGTGGATCCCCCAGGATGCATGGTATTGGCCCCCCAATACCAGATTTGGAATGGGGGGACAATTCCATGATCTTAAACACCTTACATGGCCATATTTGGGGTTACCATTGTGAAGCTACATATAGGTATTGACCTATTTGTAGTGCACGCGTGTAATGGTGTCCCCACACTCACAAACTCTGGGGAATTGGCCCTGGACTGTGTGGGGCACTTTTGCTAGTCAAGTTTGCAGCTAGCCTTCAGTAAATGAAGGTTTTTTTTTATTTTTTATTTATTTTATTAACTATTACAAATTACACATACAATAAAACAACAGAAACTAGCCCACAAAGCATAAGCACAGGCCGTGCTAAAGTTCATCCCCATCAGGATACAATCTGTGGGAAATGTCACAAAAGTAACTCCGCGCAGGTGCGTCATACGTAACTCCCATAATATCTGCAGATTTTACCAGCCTCCGCAAGTGGTACGGTTCAAGCACCTAGTCCAGGCGCGGGGCCTGTCACTAAACACAATAGGGCAAGAACTAACAACCGAAAAAAGAAACCTATGAAAAAAAAGGAAACAGAAGGCAGGGAGAGTACACACACACAGGCGACCAGTCACAAAGATCATCTCACAATGCACAACTTATAAGGAGGCCGTGGGAAATAGAGCCACCGAAGGCGCGAGCAATCTCACAACACTCACGCATCCCCACCTAAGTCCTCCAGGAAAGATCGCAGCGGAGCCCAGATATCCTTTGGTCGGGAGCCTTCTGGAGTCAATTCCCAAAAGATCATCAGCTGTTCCTGACAGAAGGAGGCGTCACGTAGCCAGTCTGATCTACAAGGGGCCCGCCCTCTGCCCCAGTACATGGAAACCCTGCGCTTAGCCAGCAAAAGAAGCAGGCCCACCAACCTCTTATGTGTCCGCCAAACCTCATCCACACACATAAGCAGCACGAGTTTGGGGGATACAGGCAGCTACGACCCAGTCATCACAGTGCTCGTACGCGTTACCTCTACCCAGAAAGCATGGACCTCAGCACATTCCCAGGCAAGATGTAAAAATCCAGCATCAGTGGCGCGGCAGCGCTCACAGCGCTTCAGTAAATGAAGGTTAGACATATAGATGGCTTATAAGTTACTTAAGTGCAGTGAAAATGGCTGTGAAATAATGTGTACACTATTTCACGCAGGCTGCAGTGGCAGTCCTGTGAAAGGGTTTGTCTGAACTCCTTATGGGTGGCAAAAGAAATGCTGCAGCCCATAAGGATCTCCTGGAACCCTAATGCCCTGGGTACGTAAGTACCATATACTAGGGACTTATAAGGGGGGTCCAGTGTGCCTATTGAAATTGGTAAATGAAGTCTCTAGCCTAAAGTTACAAATTTAAAAGTAGAGAGAGTATAAGAACTGAGGTTCTGATTAGCAGAGCCTCAGTGACACAGTTAAGCACTATTCACAACACACACATTAGGCCACAAACTATGAGCACTGGGTCATGACCAACAGGATCCCAGTGAGACAGGCAAAAACATACTGACAAAAATGGGGGTAACTTACCAAGAAAGATGGTACTTTCCTACAAGGAGTCAGAACATGTTCTACCTGGAGATATCAGAAAAAAGTGTTGTCATGAGGACAGTAGCAGAAGCGTTTCTCAATGCATGTTTAAAAATAATTGCGGTTAATTAATACCTCTCAAATCTGAAGTGGGAAGATAAAAAGTCTACTTTGCTTGCAAGCTGCCTGATATTTTCAGGACTCTTGTGCACACTCTCTTAGAGCTCACGTCAACCCAATCCATTGGCTCTCAATTTCAATGTGTGTTGACTCACCCACCTCTAGCCTCACTTAGTTTAGTGCCTCTCCTCCTAGAGCCTGGGAAGGGTCACACCATGCAGACTAAAAGCTAAACAGCTTTCCTGTTCTCTGTAGCACTATCTTTCCTGCAGTCTGTACAGCTGTATTAGCAGTGTGGGAAGATATGAACTGGATTTCGCGCAGTGCATCATTGAAAGTTGAACTAGTACACTGTGCAGAATCAATGCTCACTCCGCTTCCTGGTGCAGTCTCTAAGCCCACCCTTCTCTAACTCGTCACAGAGAAGGGTGGAGTTTGTGATACTCCCCTGACACCACCCCACTCTGTGACGAGTTAGGGAAGGGTGGAGTGAAATGGTTCAATTCCTTGAATGACGTGAAGGTCCTGGCTCTGCAGGGCCTTAGTCTGAAGCATCCAGAGGCAAATGTTATCCAAACTTTATTATGCAGGGGAGCATAGCTGCCAAGGTTTCAGATTGCTCTGTGTGACATTTTCATAATTTCAGTGCAATTATGAGTGACATTTCAACGACTATGAGTGACACTTTCTTGCAAGCAAAATCAACAGATGAAGACGCGGGAACCACATAAATATTGTAATATATCGAGAATCCTATACCTTCTGCTGTACATCAGTGCCACCTTGTTCCCTTTAACAAACACTACTCAGAGTTTACCGCACTTCAGGACTTGTGTGACAATCTCAAGCATTGTGGTAATGCAGGAAAATGACCCAAAATGCGTTATTCTAACGCAAGATGCGGGACACTTGGCAGGGCTAGTGGAGCTCAGCCCAGCAGGCTAGTTCTTTGCCGGGCTGATTACTTCACAGGCCTCAGGCCTGTGAGACAGTCATCCCGTCAGTTGTATCGATGGCAGCAAAAGACAGGCTGTGCAAAGTGCAGTCTGCCATCACAGATTTATTTAGTGCCAAGGACAGATGGTGAGGGCTATCCTTGCATGCATGTGTGCGTGTGAGTGAAGTTAGGTGGTTCAGAGTGACTGAGGGCACAAGTGAGTGATGACATAAGTATGTGTGTGTATTTTTTAATCCAAAAATAAAGCGGCGCTCAAACATACACTTGCAGGAGGCTACTAAGTCAATTAGTGTATGGGAATTTTCTGCTGTCACTGGCCCATGACGTGCCCTTGGCAGGACACATGTGCATTAGCAAACCCAGGGTAAGTTGGACCCTCTCTTCTAGTGGCCAGGGATGAGCAGAGACACAGAGAGGTGCTATAGAATCTGTTCATTTGCCAGATGATTGGTAAGACAGAAAGGAGGACAAAGGCATTGTTAGTGCCTCTACCAGTTGTAAGTTAATCATTGAGCAGATGGGAATAGACACAATTGGTCCATTTCACCACCGCTCTCTCCAAGTCTAGCAACAAGTATATCTTGGTTGTGTTGAATCAACCCACCAAGTGCCTGGAAGTTCTACCTCTGATGAGCATGACTACACAGGTGGTAGTGAGGGCTCTACAGGGGATCTTTTCTAGAGCTGAATTCTGAGTACAGTAATTTCTGACTAGGAAGCTAGTTTCATCTCTTACATGGGAGAGATGTAGGCGCAAACTAGTGCAACATACCACTTCTCCACAGCAAACCACTCACAAACCAACGGTTTGGTGGAAACATTGAAGAACATGATCAGAGCCCTGCCAGAGAACCTCAGGAGGAAGAGGGATCTTCTCCTGCCATGTCTCTTGTTTGCTTCCTGAGAGATTCTGCAGAAGGGAGTAGGGTTCAGTCCCTTTAAGCTTCTGTATGGACACCCAGTGCAAGGACCACTCACTTTAGTCAGAGAGGAGTGGGCCATGAAATAGGCGTGTCTCACAGATTGCAGTCGTGTTCATACAGGAGGGGCACCCAAAGTGCTACCCTCATAGTAAAAAAGGCTACTGTTTTTGCTAGGAGTTAACCAGATCTTCATCAAGTTAGTATGTAGTGCTGAGCAGTGTGTGTTGTATGCATGTGCTGGGTGTATGGGTGCCTGTAAATGGTATTATGTATGGAAGATGTACTTCTGTGCAGGGCTATTGTGTTGTACGCATGAGGAACCCCCCCTGCCTCTCCCCAGGCAGATGTGTGGATTGCTTCATTCCTGTGAGCTGTGTGGGACACACTGAAGGAAGGGAGATCCTGGCTCTCAGTACACTTCAAAGGGTGTTTTTTTATATCAGCGAGAGATCACTGGAAATGGGCCTGTGCACATCTCAGGAAAGAGATGGGGCTGATAAGAGAATAATAAAGACTAAGGCAGAAGGCCTGGGGTAACCTTTTGATAAACATATCACAGTGACGGACATACCAGGTGTGAACCTCAAGTCACTCCCATGGCGTGTGTTGTTGGTGTATCAGATCTGGAGTCACTCCTGCTGTGACAGACTGCTTTCTGGAGGAAGGGCAGGCCAGAGTTGAGGGCATTTGAAAAGGAAGCAGACCCCCAACATAAACTTCAAAAACTCAGACAGTAAATCATATTTGGGGTCTAGAAGTGGACTATAAAAAGGGGATCTCTTACCCCCATAATTGTCAGCTGTCATGCAGCCAGTTGGACTGTGCGAGGAGGAGAAGCTCTGCAAGAATTCTGCTTGTACCCAGGACTGGAGGCAACGATCTGTGAGTCTCCCAGCTGCATGAGTGGTATCACCCATGGAATCTAACTAGCTGCCCCTGGAACCTGAAGCACCTGCCTGTTTGTAAAGACAAATGTCCCCTGTGAGGAAGAGTAGAACGTCGGAAGGGTGAAGTCCAGTGGAAGATGCTGGTGACTAGATCTCTGACACGGTGAGGAGATAACATCTGCACCTGGTTGTAGCCTGTGTGCAGAGTGCCAGGTGAGGCAACCCTAAAGATTACTGCTGTGCCGATCTGGCCATAGCATGTGTGCAGAGTGGAGTCTGCGACCCCACCATGCCAGGTATGACTGCTGTGAAGATGCTGCTGTGCTACTAGGCCGTAGCCCTTGTGCGGAGTGGAGTCAGTGACCATGCATGCCAGGTGGGACTGCAGCGATGATTGCCGCTATGCGAATCAGGCCATAGTCTTTGTGCAGAGTAAGGCCCTGTGTAAGGAAATGCCTACTTGGCATGGTTACCCCCTGACTTTGTGCCTTTGCTGATGCCAAGTTATGATTTGAAAGTGTGCTGGGACCCTACTAACCAGGCCCCAGCACCAACGTTCTTTCCCTAAACTGTACCTTTGTCTCCACAACTGGCACAACCCTGGCACTCAGGTAAGTCCCTTGTAACTGGTACCCCTGGTACCAAGGGCCCTGATGCCAGGGAAGGTCTCTACGGGCTGCAGCATGTCTTATGCCACCCTAGGGACCCCTCACTCAGCACATGCACACTGTTTCACAGCTTGTGAGTGCTTGTGGGGAGAAAATGACAAAGTCGACATAGGACTCCCCTCAGAGTGCCATGCCAACCTCACACTGCCTTTGGCATAGGTAAGTCACCCCTCTAGCAGGCATTACAGCCCTCAGGCAGGGTGCACTATACCACAGGTGAGGGCATATGTGCATGAGCACTATGCCCCTAGTGTCTAAGCAAAACCTTGAACATTGTAAGTGCAGGGTAGCCATAAGGGTATATGGTCTGGGAGTTTGTTAAACACGAGCTCCACAGTTCCATAATGGCTACACTGAAAACTGGGAAGTTTGGTATCAAACTTCTCAAAACAGTAAATGTACACTGATGCCAGTGTACAATTTATTGTAAAATACACCCAGAGGGCATCTTAGAGATGCCCCATGAAAACATACCCGACTACCAGTGTAGGCTGACTAGTTTCTGCCAGCCTGCCACACACCAGACATGTTGCTGGTCACATGGGGAGAGTATCTTTGTCACTCTGTGGCCAGGAACAAAGCCTGTACGGGGTGGAGGTGCTTCTCACCTCCCCCTGCAGAAACTGTATCACCTGGCGGTGAGCCTCAAAGGCTCACCCCTTTTGTTACAGCGCCCCAGGGCATCCCAGCTAGTGGAGATGCCCACCCCTCCGGCCACTGCCCCCACTTTTGGAGGCAAGGCTGGAGGAGATTATGAGAAAAACAAGGAGTCACCCACCAGTCAGGACAGCCCCTAAGGTGTCCTGAGCTGAGGTGACCCTTACTTTTAGAAATCCTCCATCTTGTGGATGGAGGATTCCCCCAAAAGGGTTAGGGATGTGCCCCCCTCCCCATAGGGAGGAGGCACAAAGAGGGAGTAGCCACCCTCAAGGACAGAAGCCATTGGCTACTGCCCTCCCAGACCTAAATACACCCCTAAATTCAGTATTTAGGGGCTCCCCAGAACCTAGGAAACTAGATTCCTGCAACCTTAACAAGAAGGACTGCTGAGCTGAAGCCCTGCAGTGAAGACAGAGACGACAACTGCTTTTGCCCCAGCCCTACCAGCCTGTCTCCCTATTTCGAAGAAAGCTGCAACAGTGACGCATCCAAAAGGGACCAGAGACCTCTGAAGCCGCAGAGGACTGCCCTGCAAGCAAGGACCAAGAAATTCCCGTGAACAGCAGCCCTGTTCAAAAATCTGCAACTTTCTTGCAACAAAGAAACAAGTTTACAAACTTCACTTTTCCCGCCGGAAGCGTGAGATTTTCCACTCTGCACCCGACGCCCCCGTCTCGACCTGCGGAAAACCAACACCTCAGGGAGGACTCCCCGGCAACTGCAAGCCCGTGAGTAACCAGAGACGACCCCCCTGAGCCCCCACAGCGACGCCTGCAGAGGAAATCCAGAGGCTCCCCCTGACCGTAACTGCCTGCTTCAAGGAACCCGACGCCTAGAAAACACACTGCACCCGCAGCCCCCAGGACCTGAAGGAACCGAACTCCAGTGCAGGAGCGACCCCAAGGCGACCCTCTGCCTAGCCCAGGTGGTGGCTACCCCGAGGAGCCCCCCCGTGCCTGCCTGCATCATTGAAGAGACCCTGGGTCTCCCCATTACTTCCTATACAAAACCTGACGCCTGTTTGCACTCAGCACCCGGCCGCCCCTATGCCGCTGAGGGTGTACTTTCTGTGCCTACTTGTGTCCGCCCCGGTGCCCAACAAAACCCCACTGGTCTGCCCCCCGGGACGCAGGTACTTACCTGCTGGCAGACTGGAACCAGGGCACCCCTGTTCTTCATTGAAGCCTATGTGTTTTGAGCACCTCTTTGACCGCTGCATCTGACCAGCCCTGAGCTGCTGGTGTAGTAACTTTGGGGTTGCCCTGAACCCCCAACGGTGGGCTACCTTGGACCCAATTTGAACCTTGTAAGTGTTTTACTTACCTGTGAACTTAACTTTTACTTACCTCCCCCAGGAACTGTTGATTTTTGCACTGTGTCCACTTTTAAAATAGCTTATAGCCATTTTTGCCAAGACTGTACATGCTATTGTGATTATTCAAAGTTCCTAGAGTACCTAGGTGAAATACCTTTCATTTGAAGTATTACTTGTAAATCTTGAACCTGTGGTTCTTAAAATAAACTAAGAAAATATATTTTTCTATATAAAAACCTATTGGCCTGGAGTAAGTCTGAGTGTGTTCTCCTCATTTATTGCCTGTGTGTGTACAGCAAATGCTTCACACTACCCTCTGATACGCCTACTGCTCGACCACACTACCACAAAACAGAGCATTAGGATTATCTCTTTTTGCCACTATCTTACCTCTAAGGGGAACCCCCTTGGACACTGTGCACACTATTTGTTACTTTGAAGTAGTATATACAGAGCCAACTTCCTACATTGGTGGATCAGGGGCGGGGTCTAAGACTTTGCTTTTGCTGGACTACTCAGCCAATACCTGATCACACAACTAAATACCAAAAATTGTCATTACAAACTGATTTTAGAAATTTGAGCTATTTTTCTAAATTTTTAAAAGTCCTGCTAGGGCCTTGTGTTAGTCCCTGATAGCATTTCTTTTAGAGTTTCAAAGTTCTGTAAAAGTTTGGATCAAGTTCTAGAGATAGTTTTAGATTCTTAAAAGGTATCCCAACTCATAGAGAACTAATGTCTAGCACAGAAGAGATGGTGGTGGAGCTCAACCTCACCCCTTACCTGCATCTTAGGATGTCAGAGTTAAGGACTCTGTAAAATCAAAAAGATAAAAGCTGGATCAAACACTACCAAAGTACAGCTCCAGGAGCTTTTGGCAGAGTTTGCTAGAGACAAACCCTCTGAAGACAACCTTACAGAGGGGGAGGCTAGTGGCCAGGAGGAAAATGTCCCCCCTCCTGTCCTAGTTAGGGAGCCCAGGGTTTCTTAAACCCTGACTTCACAAGTGATAGTCAGAGATGCTGCTTCTCCCACAGGGGAGTCCAACAGCTCTGGAAGCATTGAGGGCAGCCTCAATGAAGATGACCTCCTGTTAGCCAGGATGGCCAAAAGATTGGCTTTGGAGAGACAGCTCTTGGCCATAGAGAGGGAAAGACAAGAAATGGGTTTAGCTCCCATCAACGGTGGCAACTTAAATAGGGTCAGAGAAAATACTGACGTGCTAAAAATCCCCAAAGGGATTATAACAAAATATGAAGATGGTGATGATATCACCAAATGGTTCACAGCTTTTGAGAGGGCTTGTGCAACCAGGAAAATAAACAAATCTCACTGGGCTGCTCTCCTTTGGGAAATGTTCACTGGAAAGTGTAGGGATAGACTCCTCACTCTCTGGAAAAGATGCAGAATCCTATGACCTCATGAAGGCTACCCTGATTGAGGGCTTTGGATTCTCAACTGAGGAGTACTAGATTAGGTTCAGGGGGGCTCAAAAATCCTCGAGCCAGACCTGGGTTGAATTTGTTGAGTTCTCAGTCAAAACACTGGATGGTTGAATTAATGGCAGTGGTGTAAATGATTATGAAGGGCTGTATAATTTGCTTATGAAGGAACACCTTTTAAGTAATTGTTTCAATGATAAACTGCATCAGCATCTGGTAGACCCAGGTCCAATTTCTCCAAGAATTGGGAAAGAAGGCAGACCATTGGCTCAAGACAAGGGTGACCAAGACTTCAACAGGGGGTGACCAAAAGAAAGGGGTCACAAAGACTCCCCAGGGGAAGAGTGTTGAGACATCCAAGGGAAAAAGTAAAGAGTCTTCTACAGGGCCCCAAAAACCTGCTCAGGAGGGAGGGTCCAAAGCCTCTTCACAATCCTCATTTGGGTACAAGGGTAAAAACTTTGATCCCAAAAAGGCCTGGTGTCGTAGTTGTAATCAGCAGGGACACCAAACTGGAGACAAGGCTTGTCCCAAGAAAGGTTCCACTTCTACTACTACTCCAGTTAGCACCGGAATAGCCAGTCTCCAGGTGGGATCAACAGTGTGCCCAGAGCAAATCAGCATCCACAGTGAAACTACATTAGTCTCTGAGGGTGGGGTGGACCAGCTGCCAGGCCTCCTAACATGACAAAGTACAGGCAGCAGCTCTTTATTAATGGGACTAGTGTAGAAGCTCTGAGGGATACAGGTGCCAGTGTCACAATGGCGACACAAAAACTGGCTTCCCCAGGACAATACCTGACTGGACAAACTTATCCAGTCACCAACGCTGACAATCAGACTAAAGTACATCCCATGGCTATGGTAACTTTAGAAAGGGGAGGGGTCACTGGCCTGAAACAGGTGGTAGTCTCTTCTGCTATACCAGTTGAATGTCTGCTTGGAAATGATCTGGAGTCCTCAGCATGGGCTGAGGTAGAACTCAAAACCCATGCAGCCATGCTAGGTATCCCTGAACTGGTGTGTGTCAAGACAAGGGCACAGTGCAAGGCTCAGGGTGAAAAAGAGGTGCTGGAGTCTGGAATAATGGCCCAACTCTCCAAGAGAAAAGGAAAAAAGACTGGGGAACCAGCTTCAGCACAGAAAAAGAAAAAGAACCTCTCTTCTCAGGAAGAAGTTCTATCCCCTGAGGGAACTCAGCCTATAGAGTCAGAACCTTATCAGGTTGAGCTCTTGTGCCCAGGGAGACCCAAAAGGGAACAACTGTGCAAGGGGCAAGAAACTTGTCCCTCTCTTGAAGGCCTTAGACAGCAAGCTGCTGATGAAACAAAAGGAAATGTCAGTGGAACCCACAGGGTCTATCGGGAAGATGGACTCCTCTACACTGAGGCAAGAGATCCAAAACCTGGTGCCACTCCGAGAGTGGTAGTGCCTCAGGAGTTTAGGGAGTTAATTCTAACCTTATCCCATGACATTCCACTTGCTGGGCATTTGGGACAAACCAAGGCCTGGGAGAGGTTAGTCAACCACTTTTATTGGCCCAACATGTCCCAAAAAGTAAAGGAGTTTTGTGCCTCCTGTGCCACCTGTAAAGCCTGTGGTAAGACAGGTGGCCACCTAAAGGCCCCCCTTATTCTACTTCCAGTGGTGGGTGTCCCCTTTGAAAGAGTGGGAGTGGATGTAGTGGGTCCACTTGAACCTCCCACAGCCTCAGGAAATCAGTATATCCTAGTTGTAGTGGATCAAGCTACTAGGTACCCTGAAGCAATTCCCCTTAGGTCAACTACTGCCCCAGCAGTATCCAAAGCACTCATTGGTATCTTTACCAGAGTGGGTTTTCCTAAGGAGGTGGTTTCTGACAGAGGTACCAACTTCATGTCAGCTTACCTGAAACATATGTGGAATGAGTGTGGGGTGACCTACAAATTCACCACACCATACCATCCACAAACCAATGGTCTTCGGAAAGATTCAACAAGACACTGAAGGCATTATCATGGGGTTCCCTGAAAAACTCAAAAGGAGATGGGATGTTCTCTTGCCATGCCTGCTTTTCGCCTACAGAGAGGTGCCTCAGGAGGGAGTAGGGATTTCCCCCTTTGAACTTCTGTTTGGCCATCCTGTTAGGGGACCCCTAGCTCTTGTGAAAGAAGGCTGGGAGAGACCTCTTCATGAGCCTTAGCAAGATATAGTGGACTATGTACTAGGCCTATGTTCCAGGATGGCAGAGTACATGGAAAAGGCAAGCAAAAACCTTGAGGCCAGCCAACAGCTCCAGAAGATGTGGTATGACCAAAAGGCTGCTATGGTTGAGTTTCAGCCAGGGCACAAATCTGGGTTCTGGAACATGTGGCTCCCAGGACACTTCAGGACAAATGGAGTGGCCCTTACCCAGTGCTAGAGAAGAAGAGTGTGGTCACCTACCTGGTGGGCCTGGGCACTAGAAGGACCCCCAAGAGGGTGATCCATGTTAATCGCCTGAAACTCTTCCATGACAGGGGAGATGTAAACCTGTTAATGGTTACAGATGAGGACCAGGAAGCAGAGAGTGAACCTTCTCCCTGATCTCCTCTCCACTGACCCTAAAGATGGCACAGTAGATGGAGTGATCTACTCAGACACCCTCGCTGGCCAACAGCAAGCTGACTGCAGGCAAGTCCTCCAGCAGTTTGCTGAGCTCTTTTCCCTAACCCCTGGTCAGACACACCTGTGTACCCATGATGTGGACACAGGAGACAGCATGCCTGTCAAAAACAAAATATTCAGACAGTCTGACCAAGTTAAGGAAAACATCAAAGTGGAAGTCCACAAGATGCTGGAGTTGGGAGTCATTGAGCACTCTGATAGTCCCTGGGCTAGCCGAGTGGTCTTGGTCCCCAAACCTCACACCAAGGATGGCAAGAGAGAGATGAGGTTCGGTGTGGACTACAAAGGGCTTAATTCTGTCACCAAGACAGATGCTCATCCCATCCCTAGAGCCGATGAGTTAATTGACAAATTGGGGGCTGCCAAATACCTGAGTACCTTTGACTTGACAGCAGGATACTGGCAAATAAAAATGGCACCAGGAGCAAAAGAGAAAACAGCATTCTCTACACCTGATGGGCACTACCAGTTTACTGTGATGCCCTTTGGCTTAAGGAATTCCCCTGCCACCTACCAAAGGTTGGTGAATCAAGTCCTTGCTGGCTCGGAGTCCTTTAGTGCAGCTTATCTTGATGATATTGATGTCTTTAGCTCCAACGGGCAGGATCACCTGGTCCACCTGAAGAAGGTTTTGCAGGCTCTGCAAGCAGCAGGCCTCTCTATCAAGGCATCTAAATGTCAGATAGGGCAGGTTACTGTGGTTTACTAGGGACACCTGGTAGGTGGAGGCCAAGTTCAGCCACTCCAACCCAAGATCCAGACTATTCTGGACTCGGTAGCTCCAAAAACCCAGACAAGTCAGGTCATTCCTTGGCTTGACTGGATACTATAGGTTTGTGAAGGGATTATGGATCCATAGTGACACCCCTCACAGAACTTAACTCCAAGAAAATGCCCAAGAAGGTAAACTGGACTGTAGAATGTCAACAGGCCTTTGACACCCTGAAACAAGCTATGTGCACAGTACCAGTTCTAAAAGCTCCAGATTACTCTAAGGAGTTTATTGTGCAGACAGATGCCTCTGAACATGGGATAGGAGCAGTCCTGTCCCAGACAAATGATGATGGCCTTGACCAGCCTTTTGCTTTTATTAGCAGGAGGTTACTCCCCAGGGAGCAGCGTTGGAGTGCCATTGAGAGGGAGGCCTTTGCTGTGGTCTGGTCCCTGAAGAAGCTGAGACCATACCTCTTTGGTACTCACTTTGTAGTTCAGACTGAACACAGACCTCTCAGATGGCTCATGCAAATGAAAGGAGAAGACCCGAAACTGTTGAGGTGGTCCATATCTCTACAGGGAAAGGACTTTATAGTGGAACACAGACCTGGGATTGCCCATGCCAATGCAGATGGCCTTTCCAGGTTCTTCCACTTAGAAAATGAAGACTCTCTTGGGAAAGGTTAGTGTCATCCTCTTTCGTTTGGGGGGGGGGGGGGGGGGCGGTGTAAGGAAATGCCTCCTTGGCATGGTTACCCCCTGACTTTTTGCCTTTGCTGATGCCAAGTTAAGATTTGAAAGTGTTCTATGACCCTGCTAACCAGGCCCCAGCACCAGTGTTCTTTCCCTAAACTGTACCTTTGTCTCCACAATTGGCACAACCCTGGCACTCAGGTAAGTCCCTTGTAACTGGTACCCCTGGTACCAAGGGCCCTGATGCCAGGGAAGGTCTCTAAGGGCTGCAGCATGTCTTATGCCACCCTAAGGATCCCTCACTTAGCACATGCACACTGCTTCACAACTTGTGTGTGCTGGTGGGGAGAAAATGACTAAGTCGACATGGCACTCCCCTCAGAGTGCCATGCCAACCTCACACTGCCTGTGACATAGGTAAGTCACCCCTCTAGCAGGCCTTACAGCCCTAAGGCAGGGTGCACTATACCACAGGTGAGGGCATATGTGCATGAGCACTATGCCCCTACAGTGTCTAAGCAAAACCTTAGACATTGTAAGTGCAGGGTAGCCATAAGAGTATATGGTCTGGGAGTTTGTCAAACACGAACTCCACAGTACCATAATGGCTACACTGAAAACTGGGAAGTTTGGTATCAAACTTCTCAGCACAATAAATGCACACTGATGCCAGTGTACAATTTATTGTAAAATACACCCCAGGGCATCTTAGAGATACCCCCTGAAAACATACCCGACTACCAGTGTAGGCTGACTAGTTTCTGCCAGCCTGCCACACACCAGACATGTTGCTGGCCACATGGGGAGAGTGCCTTTGACACACTGTGGCCAAGAACAAAGCCTGTACTGGGTGGAGGTTGTTCTCACCTCCCCCTGCAGGAACTGTAACACCTGTCGGTGAGCCTCAAAGGCTCACCCCTTTTGTTCCAGCGCCCCAGGGCATCCCAGCTAGTGCAGATGCCCGCCCCTCCGGCCACTGCCCCCACTTTTGGCAGCAAGGCTGGAGGAGATAATGAGAAAAACAAGGAGGAGTCACCCACCAGTCAGGACAGCTCCTAAGGTGTCCTGAGCTGAGGTGACCCTTACTTTTAGAAATCCTCCATCTTGTGGCTGGAGGATTCCCCCAATAGGATTAGGGATGTGCCCCTCTCCCCACAGGGAGGAGGCACAAAGAGGGTGTAGCCACCCTCAAGGACTGTAGCCATTGGCTACTGCCCTCCCAGACCTAAAACACCCCTAAATTCAGTATTAAGGGGCTCCCCGGAAACTAGATTCCTGCAACCTTAACAAGAAAGACTGCTGACCTGAAGCCCTGCAGTGAAGACGGAGACGACAACTGCTTTGGCCCCAGCCCTACCGGCCTGTGTCCCTACTTCGAAGAAAGCTGCAACAGCGACGCATCCAACAGGGACCAGCGACCTCTGAAGCCTCAGAGGACTGCCCTCCAACCAAGGACCAAGAAACTCCTGTGAACAGCGTCCCTGTTTAACAATCTGCAACTTTCTTTCAACAAAGAAACAACTTTACAGACTTCACGTTTCCCGCCGGAAGCGTGAGACTTTCCACTCTGCACCTGACGCCCCCGGCTCGACCTGCGGGAAACCAACACCTCATGGAGGACTTCCTGGTGACTGCGGGCCCGTGAGTAACCAGAGACGACCCCCCTGAACCCCCACAGCGACGCCTGCAGAGGAAATCCAGAGGCTCCCCGTGACTGCCTGTAACAAGAGACCCGACGCCTGGAACCAGTGCTGCATCCGCAGCCCCAAGGACCTGAAGGAACCAAACTCCAGTGCAGGAGCGACCCCCAGGTGACCCTCTACCTAGCCCAGGTGGTGGCTACCCCGAGGAGCCCCCCCCCTGTGCCTGCCTGCATCGTTGAAGAGACCCCCGGGTCTCCCCATTACTTCCTATACAAAACCCGACGCCTGTTTGCACTCTGCACCCGGCCGCCCCTGTGCCCCTGAGGGTGTATTTTTTGTGCCTGCTTGTGTCCCCCCTGGTGCCCTACAAAACCCCCCCCTGGTCTGCCCCCCGAGGTCGCGGATACTTACCTGCTGGCAGACTGGAACCGGGGCACCCCTGTTCTCCATTGAAGCCTATGTGTTTTGGGCACCTCTTTGACCTCAGCACCTGACTGGCCCTGAGCTGCTGGTGTAGTAACTTTGGGGTTGCCCTGAACCCCCAACGGTGGGCTACCGTGGACCCAACTTTGAACCTTGTAAATGTTTTGCTTACCTGTGAACTTAACTTTTACTTACCTCCCCCAGGAACTGTTGATTTTTGCACTGTGTCCACTTTTAAAATAGCTTATTGCTATTTTTGCCAAGACTGTACATGCTATTGTGATTATTCAAAGTTCCTAGAGTACCTAAGTGAAATACCTTTCATTTGAAGTATTACTTGTAAATCTTGAACCTGTGGTTCTTAAAATAAACTAAACTAAGAAAATATATTTTTCTATATAAAAACCTTTTGGCCTGGAGTAAGTCTGAGTGTGTGTTCCTCATATATTGCCTGTGTGTGTACAACAAATGCTTAACACTACCCTCTGATAAGCCTACTGCTCGACCACATTACCACCAAATAGAGCATTAGGATTATCTTGTTTGCCACTATCTTACCTCTAAGGGGAACCCTTGGACTCTGTGCACACTATTTCTTACTTTGAAATATTATATACAGAGCCAACTTCCTACACCCTGTATTCCAGGTGGGGTCACCAGGAAACGGCTAGGGGCATGGACTGGTCGAGACCATCTATGAGAGAAAGAGTCCACTGTAGTAACCTGTGTGGACCCAAGCCCTGACTGATGTCCTGCACGAGGAGCATTGGATTTCTTCCTCTCCTACCTGTGCAGAAGATCCAAGTAAACATACCAGCATGGGAGGAGCATTGAGGACATCAACCACTGTCCTCGCATGGCCGCATGTGAAGAACTTGAGAAAATCCATCGACTGCTACTGCAGGGCCACATGTGCAATACTTACCGGAGACAACTGGTGGGGCCTCCTGCCCTTGAGGGGGGTACTATTAGACACTTCAGTCATGCACGTCCTGCTGATGCAGGTAGCACTGATGGGTTGGAAGTTCCTGAGGGAACGTCTGCCATATGGCGCTTCAGCACTGGAACACTTTGACTTTCATTAGAGTTGGAGTGGGACTTCTGAAACTCTGACTATTAGTGGGGCTTAACCTTAATGTCATCTATAGGGAATAACCATTACTGATAGCAAGAGGAAAGTGGGACTCAGGATCCTTCCTATAGATACACTAGACCCATGTTTCTGAATGTAATATTTTACTTTGGGTTGGTATATAAATACTCATTATTTCCTAAAAGCAAGCGTTTTACAGGACAATCATTTAATTCGGCTATTGACTGTATTTTGAGTTGTGAGCCTTTGTTTACCCCCGTGTCTACCTCCTCCCAAGAAGCCCTGGACTGATTTACATACACTACCTCTGAAAGTCAAGTGTTGAAGGTGTATTTGGCCCGGTGGCTTAGGATCCATAGTAGGTAGGGCCCAGGGACATAAGAAGCAAAAGGCTTCAAATACCACTACTCAGTCCAGAAACTCCTGCTTTCCCCAAAGCCCACTGAAGGAGGTTCTAAAAAGCATATTTTATTCCATGGAGAAGATCTTTCTGGTGAAAGTAAGAAGAACAGTGACCTTCTCTCAAACTGGTTAATTTGGAAAACTGGAGAATAAATTCTGGAAGCGAACACCGTGGCATCAGAACTGCTTCTACAACCCTCTCAAAGTGAGGTATCGCCCACTCAAGGCAAGTGTTTTGAGGAAAATAGCCCCTCATCTGGTACACTTGGACAATTACACACTTTTGTAGAAGAAACACAGAGGGGCCCATATATAGCTCCACAATGACCAGAACTGTGCCATACTTTTGGGCTAACTGCCAACTATTTAAATGATTTCCATTTGTAACCTTTGTATGCCAATGTATATAATGAGGATATCCTGAAAATCTGGGATGGATCTTGTTTCTCCTGGGCTGACATTGGGCAACTCTAAAACAAGCATTCGCTGAAAGAATGCTGCTATAAATTACTACACCTACTGGTATTAGTTTGGTTTACATTATAAGGAGAAATTACATTAGACAGGGAGTAGTATAAAATGAGAGAAACTCGAAGAATCACTTTTGAATGGCAAAGAGTTTAAGTAGTTATAGGAACATCTGTTTACGAGGTTGACCATCTTTTGGAATAGGTATGTGGAATCCCTAAATCTCTAATCAGTAATTCCATTACTCAGAGTCCATACTTTCTGGTATGACTAATTAAAGTCTAAAAAGTATAAATTCACCTTCCCCTGATTGAATATGCTCTTGACAAAGAGAAGAAGGCCCATATCTATGGGGAATTGGTGTAGGACAGGAGAACCTCAAGCCTTTTTGCTGTGCTGCCCATCGCCAATGTGAGAGGGCAGGAATGCATCTTTTTTATGAAATTAGATGCATACACGTTGTTTCTCCCTGTGCTGGCTCACAGTTGGCTGCCTATCACCAACGGAAGGGTGCCTGCATTGCATGCAGAATTGTTTTTGTGCAGGAAGGAATGCCTTCCTGCGCAAAAACAATCCAGAGAGGTGTTTTGCTCTATGTGTGCTGCAGAATTGAAAAATAAAAACGGAAACTTTTTCTCTACATTACACCTGCACTGGGGAGGCGTAAGGTTTTGGCGCTGCCACAGGTTTATGTGATTTTGTAAATCTGGGGCAGCGTCAGGTTTTGCGTGTAAAAATCCACCACAACGCCCATGGAGCGCCACCCTGGTGCATAGTAAGGCAACACAGCGACTCATGCTGCTTTGTTTTACTCAACATCTATGAGGCCATGCAAAGTTGCTTTGCGTGGCTTCATGGATATGGTTGAGAGGCTTGCATCATGGGAGCATCAAAAAAGTGACTCTTCAGTGGCACAAGCCTCTCTTAAATATGCCCCAAATTTTTTAGTGTACAAACAGACTGTCAAGTGTCTTCTTCACTTACATATTAAATATTTACTCCACCTTGTCAACATTCACTGCAACAATGGTGCTACATGCATAGTGTCATAAGAAAGGCTGTATTTTCACACCCTCCTACCCACAACTATAGGCCTCATTTAAGAGGTTTTAGCCAAGGGAAGCACCACAAGGATTCTTGCTGCGCTGCCCTGCATCAAAAGAAAAGCACAGGAATGTGCAGAATCTATGAGATAAAGCACATTCCTGTCCTTTTCTTCTACGCTGGCACACAATGGGGTGCCATGCGCCAACGCAGGCACCCTTGCACCATGGTCGCAGGGATGATTGTTTTTGTGCAGGATAAGCACACCTTCCTGCACAAAAACAATCACAAGAGGTGTTTTCATCTTTCTATATGTGCTGCAGACTCGTGCTACATTGCCTCTGTCCATATCTACAAGGCCATAAAAAGCCACACAGGGTGGCTTTACGTGGCCTTGTAGATATGGCCCTCCAGTATGACCATCACTAAAAGTGACATTCTGGTGGCGCACAGGGGCTTGTAAATAAGCCCCTATATATTTTCCACTCCTATATAAGCTCCTGTAGCAAAGAGATGAGGCACATAATTCAGTATGTTTTTCCAGCTAACTAAAGGCAGTAGTTAGCATTATCAGAGTGTAGAGCATATATGCACTTGTACAGCACTTGAAGCTAGCACTGTCCTATATAATCACCATTACACCTCCCTGACACTGTTCTCTACACAAAATGAACCTGGATTTGCAAGGTATATCTTTTCCTGATTCTGTGTATCCATATTTCAAAATGAATATCATGAAAAAAGGGCTAGCAAGTTATTCCAAAGAAGAATAGTTGTCCGAATAAAAGCTAATGTTTCCAGAAGATCACTTTACGTTAGATCCCTCTAAAGGCTTGTACCTATTCACACATTTTCCTCGATTTTCCATTTAAGTGGACAGCGGAAGTCAACTCTGAAACCTGCAGAGACTTTCTTTCTGCTGAAAAAGGATAATTTGACTAAGCTACATGATGTACTTAAAGAAGATGGAAATATCTCAAATAAAATTTAAGGAAGACTGACTCACATCAAAATGACCAGGTTATGCATATGCTTGCTATTAATCCCGATGAAATCCAAACATCTAGATATCCAGGTGAATATCCCCAAGCAGTCCAAACAGCTGGAAGCCTGCAAAAGGAACCATAAATTTATCCGGCAGTTTTACAATCATCAAATTTGCAACAGACCCTGTTCCGTCCGTCACTCCTTGTTAACTGCATGAAGGTCCTGCAGCCTACCACCCCATAAAAGTCAATATTTAAAGACCATTCAAGTGCCGCAAAGGGCCATCATCAATATTATCAGTGGCAATTACTGCCTGCCAATTCTCCAGTTTAGTAAGCAGTCGGAAAAGTGTCAACAAAGCAGAGAATTATATTCTGTCTGACGAGTCTAAGGGCCTGATTTAGATCTAGGCGGACAGGGTTACTCTGTCATAAACATGATGGATATCCCACCAGCCATATTAGAATTCCATTATATCCTATGGAAATTGTATACAGAGGACAGAATAGCCATCAAATATGTGACAGAGTAACTCATCCACCAAGATCTAAATCAACTGGATCCCTGCGTACTCTTGCACTGCAAGCAGGCTGTCCTCCAGTAGAACAGAAATGGCCTAATTGGGCAAAAATGAAGAAGAGGGAGCTGATTGTATAGTTTCATTAAGCAAACTGTTCCAGAAAGGGGTCTGTGCTGCAAACCAAAAACTGAATAGCAAAGACACACACGTTGGTTCCATGCTAGCTGGATTTGCAAGTGTGGTAAGAAAGAGACCAGTACCAAGGCAAGAACATTGAAAGAAATGGGAAAGAGAAAGAAAAACAGGCCCAAGAGGCACTGCATCTCAAATAAACTCAGACTTTCTATGCTTTGGTCCTGAGTTGGTATTCCTATCCACCTCTATAGAACTTGCAGTCAGCCTGACTTCAGTCCCTCTCCATGCCTACCACTATGACTAGGTATCTGCCTTTAAAGCAATATCTTCAGGACATAAGCTGAGTTCTGGCTTAGACCTGCCTCTTGCAGCAGCAGGCTTGGAACCGCTGTCACCAACAGTTCAAGAAAATCATGGTAATAATGAGAATGAAGTCCATAAGGAATGGAAGAGTCTGACAGACTCACTTTTTAACCTAAGGCAAAATGCAAAAAACAAAAAAAAAAAAATCAACAAATTCCATTAATTTGTTCAATGGTTGGCAGCACCTTTAAACAGATATCAACTCAAACTGTGGAAAAATACAGTTTTAGCTTAACAGCAAAGTTATCTCCCTTCTTTTTAGAAAATAGTGTGTTCTCACAAGGTATGATAATGGAGGCTCAAGCAAGAGTTCTGAGCTTAGGGCCAAAAGGTGTGTTTGTTTGAATCCTACAACAACATGATCCTCTGCCCCATAAGGCACCAAATGATGGTTATATGGCTTGGTCATGGGTATTAGTGGCACTAAATAAAAAAGATCTTCTTTCACCCTCAACTTTATGTTATTCAAAAATTGGTGGTCCTCTCCTAGACATTGCTGGGCTTCTCGCTAACCCATGTGAAAAGTCATTGTCAGGTAAGCTTAAGGCTGGAATTATCTGTTTGCAAGAAAATTGGGACACTAAAGACTTTCAATTAATTAGTATGTGCTTAATTTCCCAGCAAGAAGCTCACACAGAGGACACGCATGCAGAGTAATCACCATATTCCTATTAAAGAATGTATAGGGTAACACAGGGGACTATGGGGGTTATTCTAACTTTGGAGGAGGTGTTAATCCGTCCCAAAAGTGACGGAAAAGTGACGGATTTAGCACCAGCCGTATTACGAGTCCATTATATCCTATGGAACTCGTAATACGGCTGGTGGTATATCCGTCACTTTACCGTCACTTTTGGGACGGATTAACACTCCTCCAAAGTTAGAATAACCCCCTATATGTTTTCCTATACATTCTTTAACCACCCAAGCAATTTAGTCCAATGCTTGCAGCTCAATTCTAGTTCACCCAGTCAATTGCAAGCTCATTTACAGCTACTCCTTAACATATACCTATAATGCGGACTGTATTATAATGCACAGTGGGTTGGTCAAGAGATGATTTACGGTGGGTCAGGAAAGCTGAGCAATATATGAAACTTCCTTTAAGTTCTGTGTTGATCTTGCCATACTTTCTTGTGGTTTAAAGCCAGAGGTCAAATGTCAGGCTATGTCTTCTGACAAACTGCTGCTTATTCTTTTAACATGGAGATTGGTGTTTACTTTTCTTTCTCCCACTGCATAGTGAGAGGAGATTTTAAAGCAAATTAAGTGACAATGTTGCTGGATCAGTGCTGGAATTGGAAATAATTTACTCTGGGACCCCATATATAAGAGGTCAAGGTGTGGCAGACAAAAGGGGTGGAGCCACAAAGAGCAGAGCTTGAAAAGCAGAGTATGACAGTCGACTTATACATTTATTTTAAAAAGTAAGAAATTGGCAACAAGGACATATGTGACAGTGAATCTGTTCTAGATTACTTAATGGGTCACGAAGTGGCTGCATTTTAAAATTACAGGAATAAGACCCTTTTTGCAGAGATCAGCATGTGCCCAGCAACTTTGAAGAGATTATAATAGCAATAATTTAACACTAGTAGTTAACACAGTTCAGGGAGTGTTCTCTCTTTTGTCCCATCACAGTTTTGACTCAAAGTAGCATGAAGGATTAATGCGCGTGTGCATCGTGGAGATCATAGATTGTTATTTTATTTAAAGAGGTAAGTCAGTTACTGATTTTGACACCGAGATCATTTTGTGACTTAGAGCTCATAAGTTGCATGCCTTCTAATACACAACAGTGATCTATTTATTAGCATCAAGGAACTGCATGTATACTGTAAATCCTAGGATTAGATCCTTCTTGTTTTTACTCTTAATGTATTGTTATCCTAAGATTGCAAAATGAGTTCCTTTGGGAAGTAATAAAGTCTTGTTAGTATAGACAATCACAGTGTTGTTTTATATCCTGGATTTGGTTTCTCCTGCCCGTTCACTCTAACATATTATCTCTACAAGTATGGATGATATGTGATTCCTACTTTAAAATACTCACCCTCTAATGTAACACTTCCTGTACATTGATTTACACATTTGTATGATATATTGTGCCTCTGTGTGTTATGTACAGCGCTTTACACTGCAATGAGTAGTGCTATAAAATAATTAAATACAAAAATTAGTAGGTGCCGTTTGAAATCAGAATTTGTGTAATTATTCAAACAGGTACATTTTTCATTATTACAGTGCAAGCATTCATCTTACATAGGGAGTTGAACAGTGTCTTCAATAGTGTCTCTTAAATGTTTTTGAAGATGAAGTTATAACAAATTGTGCACATTTGTTTTCTTCCATTGCATTGATGTCTAGGTATTAGGCTCAGGAGGGCTCCTAGCCAGGATGCTACGTGAACAAACAGAGCTGATGGCCATTTAAATCAAGCCATTGTTTTGGGCCAAAATGGAATCTAAAATCAAAGGCCCCCTCACCTCACCTTCATATTGCTGCTCAGAATTGAATGTGAACAACATGAGGTCACTGCTGAATTATGTTTGGTGTCAGAAAAAGACACCAGGACAAACTCAGCGTGTTCCTCTGGGTCAGCCGGATCCCAGATCTGGCCTATAAATAGCTGCCAGCACTGGGATCTGCAGACTCCCTCTACTTACCAGCATTGCACAGGAGTACTGGAAGTGTGAAAGGAAATGCTGTAGGATGTCGTTATTTGCAACACACAATAACATGTAAATATCTGTAAATGAACTGTATGTGTTCAGCAGTTAGGAAAGAAAAACTTAAGGTAATTTTTGTGTAATTCTGAAGTGTGCTGGAAATAGATTGTTTAATAGGTTCAAAACAAATCAAGACACGACTTTGTGGTGCACAAATGATAAATATTCACAGAAACCCAATTTCCACACATTACAATTTGTGTGCTATGCAGTTTTATCAAGAAACTGTATGTCTGTGCAAACTTAGGGATCATTTGAGTGGAAAACGTGTTGTCAGTAAATGACAATGCGTTACCACTTGATGCTTTAAATGGATACCCTATGCATCCTTCCGATAGCAGCTGATTTATGCAAAATGATGGCCTTGCTCTTTTCAATGTGCGTGGAACACAGCAAGGTATGACTAATCCTGATACTGAGGTAATCAAAGTGGTTAACTTACTCGAACAGCAACCCCCCCTCCCCCCCCCCCCCCCAAGTGTCATATTTCTTCAAAACAATCTATGCGATCTTAAGATCATAAATTTGGTTTTCTGAACATTGATCCCTAGCCCCCTAAAATGAAAGAAATCTTGAAAATTGTTTAATAAATTCTGAATTCCCACGAGAGTTCTTGTAATAAGAAGAGTGTGGTCAGTGAACAATCCAGGGATAGAAATACCACCAGGTTTGGAGGCATCATGGGTGCAATCATTTAGATGCCTAAATACAATGCTTATATACAGAGAGAAGAGCGTCGGGCGAGGACACATACCAGTCAAATTCCACGTGTGACACTAATCCTCTCTGTAAGCGCCCCATCCTATGTTTAAGTAAGGTACTTGAGCAATATTGCTCCCACAAAGTCACTCTGAAACATCTATGGGTGGGGGAAGAAGGCGTCCTCATTGCCCTGAGAGAATCCCAGAGGAATGTTCTGGGGACCACATCAAAAACAGCCCTCAGTCAATGAAGGTGACATAAAGATGATCCTTCTTGATCTTGCTATATTTCCATAGAACCAACATGAATCTCAACACTTGGTCCACTGTTCCTAACTTCAATCTGAACCTGACCTGGAAGGGGAAGGGGGGGGGGGGGGGGGGGGGGAGTATGTGTTTGTCAAAAATCCACTTTTGGAGTTTGTCTACGACCTGATGGCATCCCTTTGAAGGATGTCAGTTAGACAAGTAAGCCTATTATTGCCGGGGTCAGATCTGGTACCCTTCTTGGAGACTGGAATAATAACAGCACTCCTCCAAGTCAGGGAGAGGCGCTCCTGCCATGATGGCATTGGACAGAATGCTTATATACGGGGCTCTTATTTGTAACTCTGAATGGTACAGATCATATGGAATAAAATCGAGAATGGGGGCTTTCTCTATGGCCTTTCGACAAGTCAACAGACCATTAACTTGTGGAAAAAAGGTAGCCCTCATGATTCCTCTATGACTGCTGAAATTGGTCATTACACTATGTGTCTCCACATGGGGCCAGAAACTCCTAGGAGAGGGTTGCAGCCTTTCTTTAAGAATACATACAAAGTAAGGCCTGAAGCAGGGTTGCCTCCTGACCCTTCCCTTATTTTCCTTGTATATACACAATCTGTCTTTTAGGCTAAATCAAATATTAGAAGACTCTCCCTCTCTCCCTAAAAGAGGTAGATGTCCGTTAGGAACCTAATAAATGATGTTTATGTGGTAGTCTCTGTTAGAAATGGGGGTCTCTAGTTGGCAGGGGTATGCACCCAGACCAAGTAGGTACCACCACTCTAGTCAGGGTAAGTCAGATACACACTAAAAGATAACCCTCTGGTAGCTTGACGCAGAACAGGCAGACATCTTTTTTTTTTAAATGTGTTTATTAAAGGTTGTACACATTTCTGTAAAGCAACTGTGAGTATAACTCCAGCCATGTTAATACACAAGCATGTATTACAAATAAATGATAACGATATGGTGAAGCAGCTACTGCACTGGGTTGCCCCTTGAAAGAAATGCTAGCAGCAAGTGTTTAAACAATAAATTGCAACAGTGCAGAAAGTGAGTAACAGGAAAACAAAGAAGAAAAACCAATAACATGAGAGCTCTGGGGTCTGCACTGGCTCTGTGTATGGGAATTCCCATGTGTGCCGTGGATTGGTAGTGGAATGCCATCATTACTGTAAGCACGTTTACAGAAAAACCCTGGATGGGACATATAGGGGTGAATCACGATAGGTGCTCATCGGTTTTGGCTTCCACTTTAATTAAAAAGGTTTCCCAGCATTCCCTGCCTGTGAGAGAGTCATCCCTCATAAGGCGCAGCTTTACCCCTTGGGTGCCCAGGACGTAACGGGTACATCCTCGCTTGCATCACTCTGGTGCGAGGACACAACCGTTTTGTCCTGGTATGGGCACTCGGGGTAGAGCTAGCACTCCCTCCAAGGGCCAGGCACCCTCTCTGGGCAAGGATGGAAGGGGAATCGCTTTCCCTTCCACCCTGGCCCCCCACCCCCAACTTCCACAGGGACGTCTGATGACACGAGCATGCAATTGCGCGCGGACTTCATCAGAGGCCGAACTTCCAGCGTGGATCAGGAGAGAAGTGCAAAATCATTTCTCTTCCGATCATGTGCTGGGGCAGGAGGGGCATCAAAGGAAAGGCCTTTGATGTGTCTCTGAGCCTTTCTGCAGCCCGATCGTGAAGCGACACCAGGGATTTTGTGTTTATGTTTGTTTGTTTTGGTAATTGGCATAAGGGGAGTGGCCCCTTTTGCAAGGGTCACTCCCCCAGGGTAGTATTTTTTATAAGGGCGTTTCTGCCCCCACCCTGATCCACTCCCTGGGGGAGGGAGGGGGCGGGAATAGGGCACAGAAAGTCTACTAGATGCCAGAGAAGTAAAAAAAAAATAGTGGGGTGGTGGCTACCAACCAGTATGGACATGGGTATGCCCCCACCCCAACTGAAGGGCTAACAGTCTTTCAGCTCTCCTACTGCACACTAAAAGATCTTATCCCATGGCAAGCAAGAGGACATTTGATTATTTTGGGTTTTGGTTTTACATTTGGGCCATGAGAGCTTGTCTAACTCTCAAAATCATCCCACTTGGAATGGTGAGGGCTGCACTTTTTGGACGCTGCCATCTAGTAAAATCTACGAGACCTAGACACATCAGAAAACTAAATATCTGGGTGAGTCCAGGGTGCTGTGCTTCACATTTCTTACCCACAATGCCCTGCAAACCTCCAACTTTGCCTGAAATCACAAATTTTTTCCATCTTTTTGTGATGGAACCTTCCAGAATTTGCAGGAATCCCAAAAATTCCTACCACCCAGCATTGTTGCATCTATACCGATATAAATTCTGCCCCTCTTGTCAGCCTAAAAACGTTTTACTCCAAACTGCCCTTTTGGACCAACTTTGGTTCCCCCTCAATTTCAACATGTTTTTGGCTCTTTGCTGTCACAGGCACTTGGGCCCACCTACACAAGTGAGGTATAATTTTTACTGGGAGAATGAGGGGAAAGTTGGGTGGTAGGAAATCTGTGCTGGTGCGGTGATCCCACACAGAAATGTGGGAACATTTTTATTTTTTTAGCTAAATTTGAGGTTTGCTGAGGATTCTGGGTAAGAAAACACTGGGGGATCCATGCAAGTCACACCTCTCTGGACTCCCTCGGGTGTCTAGTTTCCAGAAATGTATGGGTTTGATAAGTTTCCCTAGATGGCTGCTGAATCCAGGACCAAAAACGCAGGTGCCCACCACTGCAAAAACAGGTAGTTTTGTATTTGATAATTTTGATGTGTCCACGTAGTGTTTTGGGGCATTTCCTGTCGTGGGCACTAGGCCTACCCACACAAGGGAGATACCATTTTTATCAGGAGACCTGGGTGAATGTGAATGGATGGAAGGAAATTTGTGGCTCCTCTCAGATTTCAGAACTTTCTGTCACCGAAATGTGAGGAAAAAGTGTTTTGTTTGCCAAATTTTTAGATTTGCAACGATTCTGGGTAACAGAACATGGTGAGAGTCCCACACGTCACCCCATCCTGGATTCCCCTAGGTGTCTAGTTTTTAAAAATGCACAGGTTTGGTAGGTTTTCCTGGGTGCTGGCTGATAGAGACCAAAATCCACAGCTAGGCACTTTCCAAAAAAACACGTCAGTTGTCAATGTAAAAATGTGATGTGTCCATGTTGGGTTTTGGGTCGTTTCCTGTCACAGGCACTGAGCATACCCACACAAGTGAGGTACCATTTTTATCAGAAGACTTTGGGGAACGCTGGGTGGAAGGAAATGTGTGGCTTCTCTTAGATTCTAGAACTTTCTATAACCAAAATGTGAGGAAAAAGTGTTTTTTTTTTGCCAAATGATGAGGTTTGCAAAGGATTCTGGGTAACAGAACCTGGTGAGAGCCCCGCAAGTCACCCCATCCTGCATTCCCCTATGTGTCTAGTTTGCTAGATTTCCCTAGGTGTCGGCTGATCTAGAGGCCAAAATCCACAGCTAGGCACTTTGCAAAAAACACGTCAGTTTTCTTTGGGAAAATGTGATGTGTCCAAGTTGTGTTTTGGGGCATTTCCTGTCGCAGGCACTAGGCCTACCCACACAAGTGATGTACCATTTTTATCAGGAGAAATTTGTGGATTCTCTCAGATTCCAGAACTTTCTATCACCGAAATTTGAGGAAAAAGTGTTTTTTTTGCCAAATGTTGAGGTATACAAAGGGTTCTGGGTAACAGAACGTGGTGAGAGCCCCACAAGTCACCCCGTCATGGATTACTCTGGATGTCTAGTTTTAAAAAATACACAGGTTTGGTAGGTTTCCCTAGGTGTCGGCTGAGCTAGAGGCCACAACCCCCAGCTAGGTCCTTTCCAAAAAACACGTCAGATGTCAATGTAAAAAGGTTGTGTCCATGTTGCAAGCATTAGGCCTACCCACCCAAGTGAAATACAATTTTTATTGGGAGACTTGGGGGAAACACAGAATAGAAGAACAAGTGTTATTGCCCCTTGTCTTTCTCTACATGTTTTCCTTCCAAATGTAAGAGAGTGTGTAAAAATAAAAAGAAAGACGTCTATTGGACAAAAGCCCTGTAATTCACATGCTAGTATGGTGACCCCGGAATTCAGAGATTTACAAATAACCACTGCTTCTCAGAACCTTATCTTGTGCCCATTTTGGAAATACAAAGGTTTCCTTGATACCTATTTTTCAGTCTTTATATTTCACCACATGAATTGATGTATACAATGAAAACCCATTGCAAGGTTCAGCTCCTTTGTTGGCTCTGGGTACCTAGGAGCCTTGATGAAACTATAAGCCCTATATATCCCCACAACCAGAAGAATCAAGCAGACGTAACGGTATATTGCTTTTGAAACTCTGACATTACAGGAAAAAGTTGTAGAGTAAACAGTGAAGAAAAATTGGTGTATTTTTTCACCTCAATTTCAATATTTTTATTTCAGATGTTATTTTCTGTAGGAAAACCTTGTAGGATCTACACAAATGACCCCTTGCTGAATTCAGACTTTTGTCTACTTTTTGGAAATGTTTAGCTGTCCGGGATCCATCATTGGTTTCACACCCATTTCTGTCACTAACTGGAAAGAGGCTAAAAGCACAAAAAATAGTAAAAATGGGATATGACCCAGTAAAATACAACAATTGTGTTGAAAAATGTGTTTTTCTGATTCAAGTTTGCCTATTCCTGAAAGCTGGGAAGACGATTTTAGCACTGTAAACCCTTTGTTGATGCCATTTTCAGGGGGAAAAAAAAAAACCACAAGCTTTACCTCCAGCCCTTTTATCCCATCTCTTTTTAAAAAAATGAAATTTTCGATGTATTTTGGCTAATTTCTTGATGTCCTCCAGGGGAACCCACAAACTCTGGGTACCTCTAGAATACCTAGGATGTTGGGGAAAAAGGACACAAATTTGGCATGAGTAGCTTATGTGGACAAAAAGTTATGCGGGCCTAAGCGCAAACTGCCCCTAAGAGCCAAAAAAAAAAGGCCTGGCACCGGAGGAGGGATAATGCCTGGCAGCAAAGGGGTTAAGGGTATGAGCTTACGCTCTTGTCCATGTTAACAGTACACTGAGCCAGCGCTGAAAATCCAGAGGGGCAGGGGCCTTCCGCACCATAGCTATTTGGCTTTTGAACAAGACATAGGCCAGGTCGATAAAGCAGTGAAAATGTTTATCTCCCTTCGCTTAAGGGCGTAGTACCAGCAAGCAGGATTCAGGTGTAGGCATTAGATTATGCATTGACATCTAGAGCATTGCGGCGGTTACCGCTAGCCAAACTGGATGCAGCACCATGCAGGCCCATACCATGTGAAAGCATTTAGTATTCTGTAATTTACAGAGGGGGGGGACTTGGGGAAGAGTGCCAACAACATGTGCTTAATGCGTTGCGGGGAGAGGAAGGTATGGTGTATGTAGTTGAATTGTGTGAAGCGAAACCTAGGGTTATGAGATATCCCTTTCACTAGTTGGAGAGCACGGGTCCAGGTCGCATCCAATAGGGGTTATTGCAGCGCTCTATCAAATTCAACATGCGTTCCAACTGCGTGGTCAGAGCGAGGGGTTTTGAGAGAGGTATAAAGGGTCGTTATCGTGTGGCAACAGATGTCAACAGCATGTTGAGGACCACTGAGGCAGGGGGCTGTTCGTCCACATTGTTCCATGTTTCACACAGCTCATGTTGTATGGCTTGGAAGTGTCCATGATATCTTGAAATCACATGGCTTTTCCATTATGGTAAAGGTCTCCTATGGGTTCAACCTCAGCTTACTTTCATGGAGTCAGATCAGTTCACTGTGCTACAGCTTGCTGTCATGGCAGTTCCCAAATGACGATTGCAGGAGAGTATGGGGGAGGGGGTCCCTTTGGGTGCACGTATCTGCGCCAGCAGGTGTGGGCTACTGCCATCTGCCTGGTCTCATCCTGTGGATGGATGGTGATATCGGAAATCCATGTGTAGGTGCTCACACCTCTCAACATTGCGTGAACGAGCAGCGATTCAGGGCAATATGGTGCCCCTAGCCTTGCCATTGGCCACTGCAGCTCTGCCACCGTGTATTAAAGCTCTGGGTTAGGAGTCCCAAGCCCGCCCTCCAACCGCGGGTGCTGGAGCATGATCAACGCAACATGGCACCGGTCCAAGCTCCATATTAGCTGTTAAGCTTGCGAAAAAAGCGTCTTGGGATCACAATTGATAGGGCCGCAAAGGAGTGAAGTGTCAGGGTAATACTAATATTTTAGAGATTCCCACTAGGCCCAGTGGAGATGGAGGCAGTGAGTATCAGAATGGCAGAGAACGGAGGACTGACCACTTTGTCAATGTCTTTCTCGGTGTGATGCATGCCTCGTTCTGGGATGGCCCAGTCTATCGCTCGTTGGCATAGATGGTAAGCCAGGGGCTATTTAGCTAAAGCAAAGGTAAGAGGACATTAGGCAGCCCTTTCTAGTGCCCCTGCAAATGATGAAGCTGTTGGAGATCAACTGACCAGACTTCACACGCACTATGAGCCAGTGTATAAGGTGCGGATCCAGCAAAGAACCCCTGTCCAAACCCATTGTTTGCAAGGATTGAGAGAAGATAGTCCCAACTCAGATTGTCAAACGCCTTCTCAATATCCAATGATACTACAACATGAGAGGGGAATTCGCTGGTGTGTTGTGCAGAAGGTCTAAGAGACGGTGTATGTTAAGAAAATGTGCTGCACCCTTTAATGTATCCGGATTGATTACCCTGGATGAGCAAATGGATGATGGGGAGCAAGCGGTTCGCCAGTACTCTGCCCAAGTTCTTGCAGTCCAAATTGAACAAGGAGAGGGAGGGGTAGGGGCGAACATCGAGCAGGTCTGTGCAGGATTTGTGAAGGACCATGTTCAATGCTTCACAAAGCGAGTCTCGGAGGTGTCCCCGATCCCTGGCTTCATTGAACATATCAAGCAATCGTCCAAAAATCCCCAACTTTGGAACAAAAACAGTATGGGGAAAAAAGGTGGAGGTGCGACCTCAACACCAGTGTGACAGTGTCAATGTTCAATGTTTCCTTGGCATAGGCCCATGTCGGATGGTATGCCATCCAGCTCCCCGGTCAGTGCTGCTTACCTTCAGAAGGGTGGTGAACCCAGGAGGAATCTGACCGCACAAGGTCAGCCATCCCGCATGCAGGGGGACCACCTTACAAGTCATACGCTGAGCGTGGGGTGATTTTTGAGGCCCAATGGACCCCAGCAGATGACAAAAGCGAGCCACTGAGTCCAATCATGACTCTAATAGGTGCTCAGGGCTGAATGGAGCATAGGAATTTGTGTTATGGAGCTAGGCCTCAGATACCTCAGTGGCCTGCGCTGCCGCCACCTGCTCCTTGGTTGGTTTCATCTTTAGGGATCCACGTTTTTGCCAATGTGACTTGGGCATCTGCCAGTCATCGGTTCTTGAGTTCTCAAGTGGATTATGCGCAAGGTTCTTGGTATAGAGCCAGGACCATATTCTTTCAGTGAATTAAATGTGTGGGTTGTCTCAACGTCAATCACTCTGGGCTTAGCCATATTTAAGGTTCCAACTCTCGGAGTCGCTGCTTGACTTAAGAGTAAGAACCTCAGCGGCACTGTATCTCCATCTTAAAGTCAGGGTACACTGTGATGCCGTTTTTATAACACCAGGGGCCCTTGAAGCAACACCGCTGCAACAGCGGGTCACATTCAAGGTAATTGAGAAGACGCGCTATGAAGTGCCACAGTGGGGGGCCGGGGAGGGGAGCCTAGCCTGGAGTCTGATGTGCTTGTTTAACGGAGGAGAATTTTGGCATCACCAACCATTCTTCAAGGAATAATTCCACCCTAGGACCTCCAAGCATTTGGGGAAGCCCAACTAACGAATATTTTTGCATTTAGACCGCCCCTCTGTGTCTTCCGCTCTGTGATGCAGTTAAGCAACTTCTTCCATGTGTTTCAGCCGCACCTGCAAGTCCTGAACAGTCGGGGTCTCTAAGACTAGGGTGGATTCCGCATCGTCCACTTTGTCCGTCAACTTGCAGTGATCAGCTCGCAACAGGTTTACATCTAGGGAGACAGTGTCAATGCGGGCATCCAGGTAAATTTTAGAGTCCATGATGGCTTGGAGCACCTTATCAAAATGAGTAGAGTGATTTTGAAGGGTTGCCTCTAAGTCGTAAAGGCTGTTGAGGGTCCTATCAGCAGGTGCTGAGACTGATGTTATTTACCCAGCCACAGTAAATTTGTGGTCTTGGGCTTCCCCATCATTAAAACCAGTCCTGGTGAACCCAGCAAGGGAGCAACAAGTGTGTCAATTATCCGGCTGTCGCACCAGTGAGTACATAGTATCGATTCTGTGTGGCGAGGAACAAGCTTGTACAGTATAGGGCAATCCAGGCCTGCCCTTATGGTGGAGATCCAACTCAAATCAAGCCTGTTGGCTTATCACAGGGAAGGGCACTTATGAGCATGCATAGAAGACGTGAGGCCCGGTGCAGGAGGCAGGCCCGCCAGTATCAGGGCCAAACCAGGACCCTCAGATGCAGTAGGGATGGGG
The DNA here is from genome assembly GCF_031143425.1 of Pleurodeles waltl. Taxonomy (NCBI): domain Eukaryota; kingdom Metazoa; phylum Chordata; class Amphibia; order Caudata; family Salamandridae; genus Pleurodeles; species Pleurodeles waltl. The sequence goes on along the minus strand of NC_090440.1, from coordinate 1,225,196,713 downwards.
CAGGATGCAGGCCCGTTTGTCCTGGAGGTCTGAGGTGAAGACATGCTCGCAGTTCAGGGAAGTTTCCCTGAGCCAGGGCCCCCGGCCCGAAACAGGGGAAGGAGGCCGTATGATGAGTGGTGGTGTGCAGTTTCAGGGCCAATTGGGTACTCGTTGCACTGCAGGTGGTGTGTTTAGTGCCAGTGAGTGACATAATGTGTGTGGTTCTTGAGAAATTAGAGGTGGCCACTTGGTCCTGTGAGATAATGGTGTCCCGCTGGGGGGGGGGGGGGGGGGGGGGGGTGACAAAGGCAACAGCAATTTTATGTGTTCAGCAAAATGTCCCTGGAGGTCGCAGTCCTAGCCTGCAGAATCAGTGAGCCACAAAGCAACAGGGAGTGAGAGAAGATGCAGCAGGAGGATGTCAGATGCGGTGCGTCTTACCAGTGTGCTGCGGTCCTGCAGGTCACATTAGATGAGGTACTCCAATGTGGGACATGAGCTGCTGTCAGGGGAGCCAGGAGGAGCGGGTGTATCCGGCCCTAGGGGGCATGCTGCCAAATATCTCACCTCCCCAACAATAGGGGCGTCAGTGGGCCTGCCATTCGTGAGTACATGTCACGATTAGCTGGGTCCACAGCCATTCCAGGGCTGGTAGGCCTCTGGGGCTTCAGGTCATCAGTCTGATGGCTGCCTTGCTCCTCTCCACGTCCCCATCTAGCAGCCCCCATCTCGGGCCCAGGTCACACAGGGAGCAGGGTGCAAGCGGAGGGAATCCAACTGCTGGCCCCTATGGCAGCAGTGGTGGGTGCTGGAGTTCGCGTTCCACATGAACACTCCTCCACCGACACTAATATCACTGCTACATGTGGGGCCCAATGGCCAGTGACCACGCTCATGAGCCGCATGGAATCGGGAGTGCTGCTCGCTGGCATCCGGCAGTGACTCCGTACCGTGAAAGGTGCTGGGGCAGCATTTTGCAGGTAGTCTGCGCTGGATGGGGAGGATGAAAGCACAATATTGTTATGGCTGGCCACGAAGCTCTCTACAGTGCTTCCGATGCAATTGCCATTTTGGCCACACCACCCCCTGCCCCTCCAGTCAGGCACATCTAAAGAGGCAAAGTATAAGGTATTTGTGCAATACACACAGTAACGCAATGAAAACACTATTCCACACCAGGTTAGAAAAAGATTATTATTTTATAAATAATCTAAAACCAAAATGACAACAATAGAATGAGGATAAGTCAAGATATGAATTTTAGAAGACTAAAAGAGTTCTAGGGCTTAGAACCAAATAGCGTTTTAGGGGTTACTCGAGGTCAATTGTCCTGGGCAAAGTCAACAGCTCAAGCTGACAGTGATTGAGTGTGGGCCAGGTACAGGAGCCATGCAGGTCCGGGGAACAGAGTACCTTGATCCTGGTAGCAAGCACGAGATGTGAGGACTAAGCGTTGGTAGATGCACTGGTGTCACTTCTGCAGTCAAGGGATGCGTTTATTTTTCCCACGTGTTGATAGCAATGCGCTGGCTTCCAAAGATGAGCATTGAAGCCACGATGTGTTGATTCTGAAGCTGATGCGCCGGGTTCCTCCATGCTGTCGAAGGGGTATTGATCGCCCTTCAGCAATAGCAGTGATGCAATAGTTTCAGTGCTGCATCAATGCAGATGCGCCGGGTGCCACTTCCAGCAGGCAGAGGATGTGGCAGTCGATGCAGCGGTTCTGGAGGTGCTGCTCAAGCCCCATGTGCAATGCACCAGTTTAACTTTTGCAAGAGAGTTAATGTGTCAGTTGCCACTTCCAGCAGACAGGAGATGCACCAGTGAACCAGGTATGGGAGCAGGGGTAGAGACTTTGATATGCCTGAATCTCTAGCAACAGGAGGCAAGCCAACAAACCCTTTGAGATCACGGTTCCGTGCAAGGAAGAGTCCAGCTCTCCCTGAGCAATATCTGAGAGCAGTAGACCAGTACAGCAGAAAAGCAGACCTTCCAGGTAGCAGTCCAGCAGAGTGACGGTCCTTGATGTAGCGCAGCACTGATTTTGTGGGGTCAAAGGCCCAGTACTTACAACCAAATGTGTTTGTGAAGTGGGGGTGACGTCAAAGAAGGCTTTTGGAAGTGCTCAAGTATAATTTCTTCGTCAACCCTGGCTCCATACTATCAGTAGGGTATTCAGCCCTTTGTGTGGGGTCAGGCCACTACCTATTCAGATGCGTCAGTCCCTCTCTCCTTTCCTGCCCAGGAAGATCCATCAGAATGCAAATGAGCACTCAGACTCTTAAACTTCCTGTGTTTGTGGCTGTCTAGAGGGAATGCCCAAAGTGTAGCTGTCATCCACTGTAGAGGTGTTCTGGAGACAGGCTGCAGGTGCACACAGCTGTTAGAGGAGAGAAATTACCACTTTCTAAAAGTGGCATGTCTAAAATAGTAAGGTTAAATCTCACTTTGCCAGTAAAGAGGATTTAGCATTACCATTCCAAAGATATGTAACATGATACAACTACTCCTTTTTAATCAGGAATTACAGTGTAAAATTCCCAATGTTAACCTACAAGCGGAGTAGGCCTCACAGTAGTGGTAATCTACTTTGGAAGCTTTTCACTACCAGGCCATGTAAACCTTAACAGTACATGTCCTACATTTTAATTACATAGCACCTTGACCTATGGGCTACCTGGGGCCTACCTTAGGGTGACTTGTATGTAAAGAAAGGGGAGTTTAAGGCTTGGCAAGGGGTTTTAAATGCCTAGTCAAAGTGGCAGTCAAACTGCACTCAGAGGTTCTGCAGTGACAAGCCGGAGGCATGTTTAAAAGGCTACTTCAGTGGATGGCACGATCAGTGCTGCACTAGTAGCATTTGATTTACAGGCCATAGGCATATGATATACCACCTAACAAGGGACTTACAACGAAATGAAATATGCCAATTGTGTATACACTAGCGTTACAATGTTTAGGGGTGAAGGACTTGCGTGTTAGCACTGGCCAGCAGTGCTCAGAGTCCTAAGGCCAACTGAAAGAGTCAGTAAAAATATGAGTCAAGCAGGCATAAAGTTTGAGGGAAGACCACCCTAAGGCTGACAGGTCTAACAGTCTTCAAATTAAGACCTTAAAAAAGGCTATGTTGGTATACATCTGATCATTTTTTTGCATATAAACACCTGAAAGTGCAAGGTATTTGTGTGTGGGGGATTAGGAGGTAAGGGTCAGTCCCATGAAATAAGGCTGTGGTGTTTTTATAATTTGGTAAGCTACGATCATCATAAATATTTTATCACTATTTACGAAGTATAAATGTCTTTTACACTGGCCTACACAATTGAAACTGTCACTTTCACTTCTTGGTCATTACTTAATCAAACAGAGGGAAATAATTTATGTAGGCTCTGTTCTCTGAATTTCCCAGTTGCAAATTCAAGTCATGAGGTTAGAATTTTTACTTTCTAGTACACATGACGCAAGACTTTCCACAGTGATCTTCAGTGGGCTTTCACCAGATTCACTCCCCTGAGGGCTTTAATTCTTCCGGTCAGCACTAAACTTGATACAGACTATGGTTCTTGCCCCAAGTGATCACTTCCTCTGCACGGGCTAAAAAAATTATAAATCTATCATGAATTGTCCTTTGATCATTAGGTCTAGCGCATGTGTTTATTACTAAGGGCAACTGCCCTCCCTTTAAGAATTGTAAGAGAAGTTTGGGAAAAGTAAGCACACATGATTATGTCATGTTTGTTGTCCGACTTTCAACTAAGAAAGTTTTTACATTCACTTTTCCTGAACTTTTGTGTTCCCTCAGCAAATGAAACATGCACCTTTTTATTATTTCAAAAAACTTAGCTCATTGTTTTTTGATGTTTTTACTTTTTGAGAATGTTTTTTACATTTATACTAAGTGTTAGAAATGGGGTCTCTAGTTGGCAGTGGTTTGCACCCTGTCCAAGTAGGGACCCTCACTCTAGCCAGGGTAAGGTAGTCACACAGTTATGATAACCCCTGCTCACCCCCATGGTAGCTTTGCAGGAGCAGTCAATCTTATCCCAGAGGCAATGTAAGCATTTGTACACACACAGTACTCCACACCAGTTTAGAAAAATAGCCAATATTTACCTGAGCAAAACAAGATCAAAACAACAATAATCCAACATACACAAGTAAAGATATGAATTTGTAAAGATTATATCTCAATAAGGCGCTCAGATACACAATAGCTCCAACTGGGGATATCAGGACATCTTGAGGGAGTTGTTCCCAACAGTCCAACACCTGCAAGGGAGTGCGGGCTGTTAACGAAGTTGCATGGACCCCAAGTACAGTACCTTTAGAAAACGAGGAAACAAAGGCATTGCACAGAGTCGGGGAGGTGAAGCGTTGCTGGAGCCAGTGCGGCTTCAGTTCCTTACTGCTACTGGTGAAGTGAGATGCTGGTTCTTTACTGCTAGGCAGGGGACGTGAGGAGTCAGATCCTTACAGTTGCAGGGGAGTTGATGCGGCATCAGTGGTGAGGAGTCTGTTTCTTATGATCCAGCAGAGCAGATAAATCCAGCAGGTCAAGACATGAGGCGTCAACTTTGCAGTGTCACAATCACACCATGGGGCCACAAGTGCTGCGTGGAGTCAGTCGGGTGTCCTGCACATTGGGGACACAGCACTCAGGACATATGGAGTGGCAGGACTTCAGAGGCACTGCAGCAGTATCTGGCCTGTGGCATCAGTCACGGTCGCTGCACTCAGCTGGGACCACAGCTCTGGTGCAGGCAGCAGCACTGAGTCGGACAGTGGTACCGGTTTCAGAGTCGCTCTGGAGTCGATGTACTTGGTTGCACCAGAACTCACTCTTAAGGGCCCTAGAACTGGATTTGGCGAGACAGGATTCTCAGCAAGAGAGAGCCCAGGTGCTGGCATATGAAGTATTTGATGTTCCTGAGACTTCTAACAGGAGGCAAGCTCAGTTCAAACCTTTAGAGAACCTTGGAAAGCAGGATGTGGAAAGCAAAGTTCAGTCCTTTCAGTCCCAGGACAGAAGAAGCAGGACAGCACAACAAAGCAACAGGCAGAGTGGCAGCCCCCCCACGACATCTAGCTCTTCTGCCTGGCAGAATGTCCTCAATTCAGAATTATTCTAACTTTGTACGGTATGAGGTCCAGTACTTATACCCATTTCTGTCTTTGAAGTAGGTAAACTTCAGAGAAAAGTATTTGTAGTGCACAAGACCCTGCCTTTTTTGCCCCGGCCCCAGACACTCAAGGGGGGTTGAAGACTGCTAAATATAAGGACAGACACAGCCCTATTCAGGTGCAAGTGTCAGATCCTCCCACCACTCTAGCCCAGGAAGACCCATCAGGATATGCAGGGCACACTTTGGCTCCTTTTGTATGACTGTTTATAGCGAATATACAAACAGCAGTGTGTGCACTTGCCAGGTCGAACTGGCAGTTAAAACTGCACACACACTAAGTGTCAGGTTAGAGACATGTTTACACTGCTACTCATGTGGGTGGCACAATCAGTGCTGGAGGACCACTTGTAGCATTTGATTTACAGGCCCCGGGCACACACAGTGTAAATAACAAAACTGAGGACATTCTTGATCAGGCTGTGGACAAATGGTCTATACAAGACACCCCAATATGGAAAAGATCATTCCTGTCACTTGTTGTGAGCTCTTACTAATGGTCCTTTAGGGAAAGATAGCTCAGAGCAGCTTCCTCTCATTGAGGGTGGGCTGCAAATGGGAAGATGCCCATTGCAGATCCTAATGCCACAGCCCTATCATTTCCCAACATAGGGTTAAAAAACCCACATTATTCAGTCTGTTGGCATAATGGACAGTGTTCATGGTGTCTGAGAGAACCTGAATGGTGCTCCCTGAGATGGAAAGGAGGAGGCCAAATTGCCTGCAGCTCTAGCACAATTATATGTAGGCTGTGATGTTGCTCACATGGGGGCCCTAGTCAAATGGAAGACTGAATGAACAACACCTCACCAAATATTAGATGGGCAAATTCACCAGAGCAGATCCAGAAGAACACAGTTGTTGATCTGCATTGAGCCAAGAGACTCTGTTGATGCTGGAGTCACTGACTTGTCAATCACCACTGAAGGGACTTGGACTGCTGGGTTCAGAGTCTGAACCAAAAATATCAGAATATCCTGAATACCTTTAATGCACTGAGGGAGACAAATTGTGCTTACACAAGTTGAGTGCAGCACTGCACCTAAAAAAGAAATCTCTGTATGGGGACAAGAAGAGACCTCTGGAAGCTCATGGTAAATTTCAAGTCATGCGGCAGGGTGACTGTTCTTGCGATATGCCATTACTAGCACAGCTGACGCCTCCTTCACAAGCCAGTCATCCAAAATCATAAATGTGTAGACTCTGAACTACCGTGCCTTGAGACACTCAAGGGTGGGTAGTGCGCTTTACAAATCCTTAATTGATTGATTGACTGAGATGACACTAGCACTTCAATGCCCACTTGTCAGACAAACTGGTACAACTGCAAACTGACAGTGTTGAGATCCCATAATGAACCTCAGTCAAGCACCGGTGAGGGGCTATGATTGACAGAATAACGTAGGGATCCTTGAGTCAGAGAGACATCAGGCAATCCGATGCTTGGGGCTACAGAACCTGACTTATTCACAGTATTTTGAACTTTCCCTACCAAATGAACCGATTGAAGAGGTGAATATCCAAATTAACAAACAAATAAACAGTAAAGTTCTGTGCCCCTTAACATCAGTTGAACCACCTTTTCTGCCCCTGATCAGCAGGACAAAAACTTCTGCCGCCAAGAGTGAGGTGTCAGCGTGGCACATCCTGGTGAATGGAAGATGGTCCAGGGAGAAAACAGTAAGGTAAATTATTTGACAGTTACTTAGAGTCAAATTCAACTCATTTGGCAGATGTTCACTAAACACAACATGAAAGTGAATGCAGAGAAGCCACATAGCCAATTAGGATTCACAATATTCGCAAATAGGTACTTCCAGAAAGTAGAGACAGTTATAAAGGAGGTACTGCTCAGGCAAAGGAAATCTGCCTGTAGAAGTAAATGTCTGCTTCCTTCCGTTCCTTACAGAAAACAGACAATAGACTAAGACAGTGTGCTGTCATTAAGTGGTGGTGCAGGGCATGTATGTGTCGAAAGGATGCTCACATTTGCATTCCAGGAATGTGTTAGAATAATTTTTTAGATAATTTTTTGCAATTCTGCCACTGGCACCGGGAAATCAAATCCAGTTACTATAGAGGGAGGACAGGATTTAAGTGTTATGTTAGTACTGAGCCACATCCAAAATGTGCGCTGAAGAATTTTTAGGTTATTTGACTTAGTGAGGACCTGGCCTTGCAGTTCGGGCTAGACTGTTCCCATGGGGAGCAGGGTCAAGACATATTTTCATAAGGCTGGGTCCAAACTGGGGTGGCATGGTGAGTAAAAGAACAATGGATCTAACCCAGATCTGTGACTGGGAGTGTTTAAAAGGTTTCAGCACTGTCTATTATCTTTTTGTGAGCATAACTTGCACCACTGCTAGGGGAAGAAAAACAGCATTATATATTAGTTGATATGGGGATGTTTTTCTCTCACCATTTGACGAAACAGGGCACAGACTATTCCAAATTAAGATCCTTCATCGGATCTATTACAATAGGGTCCGACTGCACAGAATGGGACAAGCAGCATCCCTGGACTGCTTGCACTGCAGGGCACAAAAGGGAGATGTCTTTGGACTTCCCCGGTCACGCATTCCTGCGGGCAAGCAATTACCCTTGAGATGACGCACCTAATAGGGAGTACCCCGCCTGATTACCCTAAATATATTCTCCTAGGTATACCCACTGATGTGGACCTCCCCAAGTTCATATTTTGTAATCAGGGCCGGGTGGTAGCAAAGAGGGATTTGGCCAATCACTGAGGAGCTCCAGAAGCCACTATAGTGACGGAATGGAAAAGGGGAATGGACCTCTACATGGCAGCAGAACATGGCATGTATAAGAGCAGGGGCTCAACATGCAAATTTCATAAGTATGGGGTGCTTGGATTGACTATATATAGGCTTGATATGCAAGATGAGACGATCAAAGTGCTACCATGACAGAATGAGTGACCCATGTAACTCGCCATCCTATGTGGTTATACTGTATTAGCTATTACACTCGACGTATTATTACTGATGATGGGAAGAAATGTGATGTAGTAATGCTCTACCCAGCAGTCTGGTATGTGATGAGCAGTTGTTTGAGACCCCGCTGTACTGAATTTTTTAAAAACGTTTTTAATGTATACAAATGAAGATCACAGCGATTGTATGTCGTATCCTTCCACGCATCACAACATCAAAAAGCACCCAGCTCTCATGCAGCTGTACTAATTGCAACTTTTTCAGGATGCCCGACTCATAAAATCTGTTTAAAAGGCATGTGTTTTCATTTTAGTCCATTTCGGTTCAAGGATAAGAGGGAAATGGAGTATGGATGTAAAGAAAAAACACCACCTGTGCAGGGTACATTAAGCCTACATATATTTCACAACCAAAGTGAAACTTTTGTTGCAGCCATCGCTATAGAGTTTTCATACATTTCTCGACGGTAGGGGGCTTCTACACAAACGTCTTGGCAGTCTCCCTTATTTTCAAAGTCAGCCAGACTTCCTGCATCCGATGGTAAAAGAATAAACAGAGAAGAGCAAGCCTAACAACTAAACCAAGTTTGTTACGAAGAGGCAACACTTTGGGTTCCGTTCTCCATATCTCTCCTCACTGGGAGCAAGTAAAGTTAGACGACATTCACTTGATGCTCACCCACAACGAGAAATTTAAGCACGCATATAAATTCCTGCATTCGAAGTTATAAACTATTCCAGTATTTTGTTAATAACTCTTGCCACAAAGAAAATAGAACAACACTACTCACATTTAGTTGGTGAAAATCAAATAGCTTCTGTATTTGTCCCTAAGACACATTAGACCCCACTATTCAGGGCGGAAAACAAATTGAAAATATCTTTAAAAACATTATTTTACAAAACTCTAGTATTTTTTTTTTACACTCAATACAAAAAGAAAGTTTGACGGATTAAGTAAACACGGTGTTCTCTAGAGTTACATATTTCGATGTTGTTCCTAAATGGTTACACTGCGAGGCATAATTAATCCTGGCTGAAAGAGTGGAACATTAACACTAGGATTGCCTGCTCAGTAGTCTGTCAAATGCATTCTGCCGTATGGTCAGTAAAACGACGTGAAACCAAAATTACTTTGAAGACCTCTCTCAACGTAATGCTTTTTCACGTCAAGGGTCATTCTAGGAACTCCTAGTGACCATCCACAAGCTCTGTGAGAGCATAGTAGGGGTTAAGCATCTACCCGTAGGGAGGAGCAGACAAGATGATGAAGTATGCAACACCACGTGGTTGATAGTTTGGTGTTCTCTCACTGACCAGAAGGCAGGATACATCTGGTAAACTACTGAGCAAGCAGATTTAACTCTTCTCGCGGCATAGCCCAGTTGTTATTATAAGTGTTGATTTGGAAGGATATATTGTTTCACATTTGCCAATTTCTTTCACTTTCTATCTGTAGTGTGCCTGAAACATTATAATCATACTTTGCTCTGAAAATATTTGTAGCAGACTAACCTGACTATCAGGCATGTGCCTGTTTCACCTCAACAGTGTGGGTGCTTGTTCAGTCCCTCCTCCCCACCCGCTCCCTCTGCAAACACAATAAAACCAGAGGGGGGCTTTTCCAGGGCCAGCTCGCTCTCTCTTCCTCTTGTTATTTTCAGTCTGTCTGGCAATAAAAGCCAGTCAGTAATTTACAACTAAGAGCTCTAACTCAGCAAACAACACACCATTGCATTCCAATTGCTTGTCATTTTGTGCCCTCACAGCCCAACAGTTTTTCCAACAGGAACTGTAAACACTGCTCCTCCTTCCCGCCCCCGCATACACCACGTTCCCACTACCACCCTGGTTATGTATTAAGATTAAGGTGCACTGCTTTCCATGTTTTTATCATTGTGCACGCTCCCCTTACATGCCCACTAAGCAGTTTTCCGATCTAGTGTTGCAAGTGACGGATTTACAATTAAGTCCAAACTCCAATGCCAAGCTCTGCATTTTCAAAGTACATACATGCTGCTCCGAGCTGACAGGTGGCCTCGCAACTTCGAGTTAACCTTTTGCCCAAGTAAAATGAATCGAGTGTAGGATTTTGATAGGAGTGTGATCGACCTGAAGAAACAGGCTAGCCAACAATTCATCAATTGCATAGCGTCTAAAGAATGTTCATGTACAAGTACACGAGGCTAGTACAGAAAACCTCTATTCAGTGTAAGGTGCAAGTAAGTCGTAAGCTAGTTGAAGAATGTTTGGCTTTGCCTTGCAGATTCACTCTTACAAATCAAGCCTTTTCTCTGAGTAGCTAAACTGAGAGATGAACTGGGGTTGCCTACTTACTCATGTTATCTCTTGCCTTTAACAATGTTGTTAGGTCCTAGTTTCCTTACTAAGTATATTTGGAGTTCCTCAACAAACATGGACCCTTGAGAAACAAAAAGCTATCTTTGTGCATGGCAATAGTAATGTATCTGGTGCATCCCCGAGAAGAACTGCTCATGCTCTAGGCACCCTTTGTTCTTGATTCTAAAATATGACTGCTACATCGATTACGATCTAATCAGTTCGAGGAAAAAAGTGTACTTTCAGATGTTCAATGGATGGGCAGCAAGTAGGATGGGTCACTGGGACTGCGAGAGATATGCACAATGGCCCTCTGGTCTAAATTTCACAAAACAAATTGGCAATGTAATTTTATTCTAACACCAAGGAGGTAGTGTTTCCACATCATTTTTGACCTGGAATGAACTAAATGGCCCATGCAATGACTGTGGTAGCGACCCTTTTCAGGCGTAAGAAAGCTATTAACTACATAACAGGGCAGTATCACTAAGGATGATTGCCTCGTTTTGACAACCAAATCTCCAAGGAATGGATATCAAAAGACATTAACCCCGCTGCAAACAGTTCAATGTTATAATCTATATACAAGTGTTTGTGATTACTCATCTTTAGGACTATACAATCTAAGAAAAGTGCAAGTTAATTTCCTAATTCTGACATTCTAACATCCTACATAAACAGTCCTATTTATAATTTAAAAAATAAGTAATTTATTGAGGCTTCATCTACAATGAATTCCGGGTTTGTGGAGGAGAAGTCTGCACGTCGTTTCCCGTGTAGTAAAGCTGTGGCAGAGCCTCGGCAGGTCAGTGACACGACCTTACAGCAGCCATTAATATGTCCAAAGGCGTCAGTCTCAATTCCGATCACAGAACTTCACGTTGATGGAGTCACCCGGGGCTAGAAGTCCATGGGTTTTTGCCTTAACCTCTTTTGTTTTGGGAGAAGTCTTGATCTCAAATTTCTGGAGCAGCTGAAAACAAAAAAATATTATTTTGTTGAACCAAAGGGTACATAATGGATGGGGCCGAGATTGTTCTGTAATACCTTGCTTAGATTTCATGTTTTGTATGAGTGACTGATAGTAGTCTGACACCATTATATTGATCACCGAATTTGTGGATCTATAGTTGATCATAAGGACAACACATGTCACATGATAAACACTGATTCACAAGAGCCCTCATTTTTAGACCTGGGTGGAGTGTGTGGAGTTCCGTACACTATGCTGCGCTTCACGTGCGGCGGACTTTGGCTAAGTCGTGCTGTTTGTGCAGATTTCCAGGACTAGGAGTTTCTCCTGTGCTGAAAAATTAGCACGAACGGCATCACTCAGCAGGCCAGAGGCTGCTAACGTCTTTCTGCCACTCAAGTAGATTTTCTACTTGAGCCGTTCAACATGAGCGGCAGCTTTCTCAAAGCGAGTGGTAGCAACCTGCCACAACTGCCCACATTCAGAAATCTTGCTTGCCAACTTAGCAATTTCTCACACTCGCCAACTTAATGCTGGTGAGTAAAATGAGAGAAAAATCTCCACTCTACATTGCTTTGCTGAGTTTTTCGGAACTCAGCGTGGGGCAAACTCTGTGAACTCCGCTAGCAGCGCAGAATTCTTCACCCACCCCTACTAATTTTAAGCTATGTCACATATTCCACATTGATTCACAAGTATCCTAATTTTAAGCCATCAACATGAGATTATTTTATATACAATGAATAAACATTAGAAAGTTTTATATTGTTAGGAGTTATCCTTAAATTCTCCCTCTTGTGCAAACAATGACAACCACATACCCTAAGTAACAAATAGCATCTCTAAAAATCCAACCACAGCTCTATAAGAGCATAGTACAGGGTTCAACGTCTGACCATAGTGAGGAGCAAACATGATGATCAAGTATGCAACACCAAGTGGTTGACAGTTTGGTGTCCCCTCACTGACCAGAAGGCAGGATGACCTTAACATTAGCATTTACAAATATACGCATAGCCACAAATGATTTTACAAACCTTTTCCCGCCATGAGCATTCTCAACACCAGCTTTGCCCATGTATCCGCTCATGTTAGTCATATCAAAACATCCAAAATCAAGTGAGATGAAATTTAACATACTTGTAACATACTAGTAATCTAAGTTATTGATCATGGGTTTCTTCTTTAAGCATCAGAATATATCTATCTGCATGATCTCAAAACATTTTCATAGACAAAATTTTACAATTTGAAAATCATTCACTGAATTAACCTTCTAAGCAGAAAAAAACAGAGCTAGACACAGTTCATACAGGTATTAGCTACTAATTTAACAATCTGACACTGGTCCTGAAACTCTGACTGCCAGCATTATCACTGAAGCATCCTATTTCAACTAGGAGCCCCAAGTATCAATCCAATTTACAAAATTATGCCTCCTATCTAACGTTGTTATTTGTGAATTCTTTTGTAGATTTTGTAGATTCACATGCTGAATACTATTCTCCAATGAAGACTTGAGTTCAGAATACTAGACATTCTTTAGTTAGATTATTGCATCCGCCCCCATTCAAATAGGTGTGCTTGCTAAAACAAGTGAAGTAAAGTAAGAAAGGCTAAAAAAAAAAATCCCACTGTCAAGTCTTTTATCCCATTCACATGACAGGTAGGTGGCACATGTGAATCTACACCAAACGAAGCTACAAATACTGGTTAGAGGTAAGTAACATTTTCTGTACACAGCCGGTGTTGATTTAAGTCACATCCTGTGATCCGACTTAAAAGCAGTGCCAAATCCCCTTAATGCTAAGCGAATGGGAAATAGACGCTGTAAGGAAATGCCTCCTTGGCATGGTTGCCCCCTGACTTTTTGCCTTTGCTGATGCTATGTTTACAATTGAAAGTGTGCTGAGGCCTGCTAACCAGGCCCCAGCACCAGTGTTCTTTCCCTAACCTGTACTTTTGTATCCACAATTGGCAGACCCTGGCATCCAGATAAGTCCCTTGTAACTGGTACTTCTAGTACCAAGGGCCCTGATGCCAAGGAAGGTCTCTAAGGGCTGCAGCATGTCTTATGCCACCCTGGAGACCTCTCACTCAGCACAGACACCCTGCTTGCCAGCTTGTGTGTGCTAGTGAGGACAAAACGAGTAAGTCGACATGGCACTCCCCTCAGGGTGCCATGCCAGCCTCTCACTGCCTATGCAGTATAGGTAAGACACCCCTCTAGCAGGCCTTACAGCCCTAAGGCAGGGTGCACTATACCATAGGTGAGGGTACCAGTGCATGAGCATGGTACCCCTACAGTGTCTAAACAAAACCTTAGACCTTGTAAGTGCAGGGTAGCCATAAGAGTATATGGTCTGGGAGTTTGTCAAACACGAACTCCACAGCACCATAATGGCTACACTGAAAACTGGGAAGTTTGGTATCAAACTTCTCAGCACAATAAATGCACACTGATGCCAGTGTACAATTTATTGTAAAATACACCCCAGAGGGCACCTTAGAGGTGCCCCCTGAAACTTAACCGACTATCTGTGTAGGCTGACTAGTTTTAGCAGCCTGCCACAAACCGAGACATGTTGCTGGCCCCATGGGGAGAGTGCCTTTGTCACTCTGAGGCCAGTAACAAAGCCTGCACTGGGTGGAGATGCTAACACCTCCCCCAGGCAGGAATTGTCACACCTGGCGGTGAGCCTCAAAGGCTCACCTCCTTTGTGCCAACCCAGCAGGACACTCCAGCTAGTGGAGTTGCCCGCCCCCTCCGGCCAGGCCCCACTTTTGGCGGCAAGGCCGGAGAAAATAATGAGAAAAACAAGGAGGAGTCACTGGCCAGTCAGGACAGCCCCTAAGGTGTCCTGAGCTGAAGTGACTCTAACTTTTAGAAATCCTCCATCTTGCAGATGGAGGATTCCCCCAATAGGGTTAGGATTGTGACCCCCTCCCCTTGGGAGGAGGCACAAAGAGGGTGTACCCACCCTCAGGGCTAGTAGCCATTGGCTACTAACCCCCCAGACCTAAACACGCCCTTAAATTTAGTATTTAAGGGCTACCCTGAACCCTAGAAAATTAGATTCCTGCAACTACAAGAAGAAGGACTGCCCAGCTGAAAACCCCTGCAGCGGAAGACCAGAAGACGACAACTGCCTTGGCTCCAGAAACTCACCGGCCTGTCTCCTGCCTTCCAAAGATCCTGCTCCAGCGACGCCTTCCGAAGGGACCAGCGACCTCGACATCCTCTGAGGACTGCCCCTGCTTTGAAAAGACAAGAAACTCCCGAGGACAGCGGACCTGCTCCAAGAAAGGCTGCAACTTTGTTTCCAGCAGCTTTAAAGAACCCTGCAAGCTCCCCGCAAGAAGCGTGAGACTTGCAACACTGCACCCGGCGACCCCGACTCGGCTGGTGGAGACCCGACACCTCAGGAGGGACCCCAGGACTACTCTGATACTGTGAGTACCAAAACCTGTCCCCCCTGAGCCCCCACAGCGCCGCCTGCAGAGGGAATCCCGAGGCTTCCCCTGACCGCGACTCTATGAATCCAAAGACCCGACGCCTGGGAGAGACCCTGCACCCGCAGCCCCCAGGACCTGAAGGACCGGACTTTCACTGGAGAAGTGACCCCCAGGAGTCCCTCTCCCTTGCCCAAGTGGAGGTTTCCCCGAGGAACCCCCCCCTTGCCTGCCTGCAGCGCTGAAGAGATCCCGAGATCTCTCATAAACTAACATTGAAAACCCGACGCTTGTTTCTACACTGCACCCGGCCGCCCCCGCGCTGCTGAGGGTGAAATTTCTGTGTGGGCTTGTGTCCCCCCCGGTGCCCTACAAAACCCCCCCTGGTCTGCCCTCCGAAGACGCGGGTACTTACCTGCAAGCAGACCGGAACCGGGGCACCCCCTTCTCTCCATTCTAGCCTATGCGTTTTGGGCACCACTTTGAACTCTGCACCTGACCGGCCCTGAGCTGCTGGTGTGGTGACTTTGGGGTTGCTCTGAACCCCCAACGGTGGGCTACCTTGGACCAAGAACTAAGCCCTGTAAGTGTCTTACTTACTTGGTTAACCTAACAAATACTTACCTCCCCTAGGAACTGTGAAAATTGCACTAAGTGTCCACTTTTAAAACAGCTATTTGTGAATAACTTGAAAAGTATACATGCAATTTTGATGATTTGAAGTTCCTAAAGTACTTACCTGCAATACCTTTCGAATGAGATATTACATGTAGAATTTGAACCTGTGGTTCTTAAAATAAACTAAGAAAAGATATTTTTCTATACAAAAACCTATTGGCTGGATTTGTCTCTGAGTGTGTGTACCTCATTTATTGTCTATGTGTATGTACAACAAATGCTTAACACTACTCCTTGGATAAGCCTACTGCTCGACCACACTACCACAAAATAGAGCATTAGTATTATCTATTTTTACCACTATTTTACCTCTAAGGGGAACCCTTGGACTCTGTGCATGCTATTCCTTACTTTGAAATAGCACATACAGAGCCAACTTCCTACATTGGTGGATCAGCGGTGGGGTACAAGACTTTGCATTTGCTGGACTACTCAGCCAATACCTGATCACACGACAAATTCCAAAATTGTCATTAGAAATTCATTTTTACAATTTGAAATTTTTCTAAATTCTTAAAAGTCCTGCTAGGGCCTTGTGTGTTAAGTCCCTGTTTAGCATTGTCTTTTTAGAGTTTAAAAAGTTTGTTAAAAGTTTGAATTAGATTCTAGAAACTGTTTTAGATTCTTAAAAAAGTATTCCAACTCTTAGCAGAATAATGTCTGATACAGAGATGCAGGTGGTGGAACTCGACACCACACCTTACCTCCATCTTAAGATGAGGGAGCTAAGGTCTCTCTGTAATATCAAAAAAATAACCATTGGCTCCAGACCTACCAAAATTCAGCTCCAGGAGCTGTTGGCAGAGTTTGAAAAAGCCAACCCCTCTGATGATGACCTCACAGAGGAAGAAATTAGTGACTTGGAGGCCAATGTCCCTCCTCCAGTCCTAAATAGGGAGAACAGGACCCCTCAAGTCCTGTCTCCAACTGTGTTAGTCAGAAATAGTGAGTCCCTCACAGGAGGGTCCCACATTTCTGAAATCACTGAGGATGCTCTCAGTGAAGATGACCTCCTGTTAGCCAGGATGGCCAAAAGATTGGCTTTAGAGAGACAGCTCCTAGCCATAGAAAGGGAAAGACAAGAGATGGGCCTAGGACCCATCAATGGTGGCAGCAATATAAATAGGGTCAGAGATTCTCCTGACATGTTAAAAATCCCCAAAGGGATTGTGACAAAATTTGAAGATGGTGATGACATCACCAAGTGGTTCACAGCTTTTGAGAGGGCTTGTGTAACCAGAAAAGTGAACAGATCTCACTGGGGTGCTCTCCTTTGGGAAATGTTCACTGGAAAGTGTAGGGATAGACTCCTCACACTCTCTGGAAAAGATGCAGAATCTTATGACCTCATGAAGGGTACCCTGATTGAGGGCTTTGGATTCTCCACTGAGGAGTACAGGATTAGGTTCAGGGGGGCTCAAAAATCCTCGAGCCAGACCTGGGTTGACTTTGTTGACTACTCAGTGAAAACACTAGATGGTTGGATTCAAGGCAGTGGTGTAAGTAATTATGATGGGCTGTACAATTTATTTGTGAAAGAACACCTATTGAGTAATTGTTTCAATGATAAACTGCATCAGCATCTGGTAGACCTAGGACCAATTTCTCCCCAAGAATTGGGAAAGAAGGCGGACCATTGGGTCAAGACAAGGGTGTCCAAGACTTCAACAGGGGGTGACCAAAAGAAAGGGGTCACAAAGACTCCCCAGGGGAAGGGTGATGAGACAACCAAAACTAAAAATAGTAAAGAGTCTTCTACAGGCCCCCAAAAACCTGCACAGGAGGGTGGGCCCAGAGCCTCTTCACAAAACAATGGGTACAAGGGTAAAAACTTTGATCCCAAAAAGGCCTGGTGTCATAGCTGTAAACAGCATGGACACCAAACTGGAGACAAGGCCTGTCCCAAGAAAGGTTCCACTCCAAACTCCCATCCAGGTAACACTGGTATGGCTAGTCTCCAAGTGGGATCAACAGTGTGCCCAGAGCAAATCAGGGTCCACACTGAAGCTACTCTAGTTTCTGAGGGTGGGGTGGATTTAGCCACACTAGCTGTCTGGCCGCCTAACATGCAAAAATACAGACAGCAACTCTTAATTAATGGGACTAGAATAGAGGGCCTGAGGGATACAGGTGCCAGTGTCACCATGGTGACAGAGAAACTGGTTTCCCCTGGCCAATACCTGACTGGAAAAACTTACACAGTCACCAACGCTGACAATCAGAGAAAAGTACATCCCATGGCAATGGTTACTTTAGAATGGGGAGGGGTCAATGGCCTGAAACAGGTGGTGGTCTCCTCAAATATCCCAGTGGACTGTCTGCTTGGAAATGACCTGGAGTCCTCAGCATGGGCTGAGGTAGAACTAAAAACCCATGCAGCAATGCTGGGTATCCCTGAACTGGTGTGTGTGAAAACAAGAGCACAATGCAAGGCACAGGGTGAACAAGTAGAGCTGGAGTCTGGAAGAATGGCCCAGCCTACCAAGAGAACAGGAAAGTCAGTTGGGAAACCAACTACAACACAGCAAAAGAAAGGGAACCTCTCTTCTCAGGAAGAAGTTCTGCCCTCTGAGGGAACTGAGCCTTTGGAGCTTGAACCTTATCAGGTTGAGCTCTTAGGCCCAGGGGGACCCTCAAGGGAGGAGCTGTGTAAGGGACAAGAAACCTGTCCCTCTCTTGAAGGCCTTAGGCAGCAAGCTGCTGAAGAGTCCAAAGGCAAGAAAAATGGAACGCATAGGGTCTATTGGGAAGATGGACTCCTGTACACTGAGGCCAGAGACCCCAAACCTGGTGCCACTAGGAGAGTGGTAGTGCCTCAGCTGTTCAGGAAGTTCATCCTAACATTGGCCCATGACATTCCCCTTGCTGGACATTTGGG
Source organism: Pleurodeles waltl (assembly GCF_031143425.1). Taxonomy (NCBI): domain Eukaryota; kingdom Metazoa; phylum Chordata; class Amphibia; order Caudata; family Salamandridae; genus Pleurodeles; species Pleurodeles waltl. Next base: position 1,225,178,276 of record NC_090440.1, on the reverse strand, counting down.
ACAAACCAAGACGTGGGAGAGGTTAGTCAACCACTTCTACTGGCCCAATATGTCCAACATGGTTAAGGAGTTTTGCCTCTCCTGCCCCACCTGTCAAGCCAGTGGTAAGACAGGTGGGCATCCAAAGGCCCCCCTCATTCCACTTCCAGTGGTGGGGGTTCCCTTTGAAAGAGTGGGTGTGGACATAGTTGGTCCACTAGAACCTCCCACAGCCTCAGGAAATATGTATATCCTGGTAGTAGTGGATCATGCTACCAGGTATCCTGAAGCTATTCCCCTTAGGTCGACTACTGCCCCTGCAGTAGCCAAGGCCCTCATTGGTATCTTTACCAGAGTGGGTTTCCCTAAGGAGGTGGTGTCTGACAGAGGTACCAACTTCATGTCAGCATACCTAAAGCACATGTGGAATGAGTGTGGAGTGACTTATAAATTCACTACACCATACCATCCACAAACTAATGGCTTGGTTGAGAGATTCAACAAGACATGAAAAGGCATGATCATGGGGCTCCCAGAAAAACTCAAAAGGAGATGGGATGTCCTCTTGCCATGTCTGCTTTTCGCTTACAGAGAGGTGCCACAGAAGGGAGTAGGATTCTCACCCTTTGAACTTCTGTTTGGTCATCCTGTAAGAGGACCACTTGCTCTTGTTAAAGAAGGCTGGGAGAGACCTCTCCATGAGCCTAAGCAAGACATAGTGGACTATGTACTTGGCCTTCGCTCTAGAATGGCAGAGTACATGGAAAAGGCAACCAAAAACCTTGAGGCCAGCCAACAGCTCCAGAAGTTTTGGTATGACCAAAAGGCTGCACTGGTTGAGTTCCAACCAGGGCAGAAAGTCTGGGTTCTGGAGCCTGTGGCCCCCAGGGCACTCCAGGACAAATGGAGTGGCCCTTACCCAGTACTAGAAAGGAAGAGTCAGGTCACCTACCTGGTGGACCTGGGCACAAGCAGGAGCCCCAAGAGGGTGATCCATGTGAACCGCCTTAAGCTCTTCCATGACAGGGCTGATGTGAATCTGTTGATGGTAACAGATGAGGATCAGGAGGCAGAGAGTGAACCTCTCCCTGATCTTCTGTCATCAGACCCAAAAGATGGCACAGTAGATGGAGTGATCTACTCAGACACCCTCTCTGGCCAACAGCAAGCTGATTGTAGGAGAGTCCTACAACAGTTTCCTGAACTCTTCTCCTTAACCCCTGGTCAGACACACCTGTGTACCCATGATGTGGACACAGGAGACAGCATGCCTGTCAAGAACAAAATCTTTAGACAATCTGACCATGTTAAGGAAAGCATCAAGGTGGAAGTCCACAAGATGCTGGAATTGGGAGTAATTGAGCGCTCTGACAGCCCCTGGGCTAGCCCAGTGGTCTTAGTCCCCAAACCTCACACCAAAGATGGAAAGAAAGAGATGAGGTTTTGTGTGGACTACAGAGGGCTCAATTCTGTCACCAAGACAGATGCTCATCCAATTCCAAGAGCTGATGAGCTCATAGACAAATTAGGTGCTGCCAAATTCTTAAGTACCTTTGACTTGACAGCAGGGTACTGGCAAATAAGAATGGCACCTGGAGCAAAAGAGAAAACAGCATTCTCCACACCTGATGGGCATTATCAGTTCACTGTTATGCCCTTTGGTTTAAAGAATGCCCCTGCCACCTTCCAAAGGTTGGTGAATCAAGTCCTTGCTGGCTTGGAGTCCTTTAGCACAGCTTATCTTGATGATATTGCTGTCTTTAGCTCCACCTGGCAGGATCACCTGGTCCACCTGAAGAAGGTTTTGAAGGCTCTGCAATCTGCAGGCCTCTCTATCAAGGCATCCAAATGCCAGATAGGGCAGGGAACTGTGGTTTACTTGGGCCACCTTGTAGGTGGAGGCCAAGTTCAGCCACTCCAACCCAAGATCCAGACTATTCTGGACTGGGTAGCTCCAAAAACCCAGACTCAAGTCAGGGCATTCCTTGGCTTGACTGGGTATTACAGGAGGTTTGTGAAGGGATATGGATCCATTGTGACAGCCCTCACTGAACTCACCTCCAAGAAAATGCCCAAGAAAGTGAACTGGACTGTGGAATGCCAACAGGCCTTTGACACCCTGAAACAGGCAATGTGCTCAGCACCAGTTCTAAAAGCTCCAGATTATTCTAAGCAGTTCATTGTGCAGACAGATGCCTCTGAACATGGGATAGGGGCAGTTTTGTCCCAAACAAATGATGATGGCCTTGACCAGCCTGTTGCTTTCATTAGCAGGAGGTTACTCCCCAGGGAGCAGCGTTGGAGTGCCATTGAGAGGGAGGCCTTTGCTGTGGTTTGGTCCCTGAAGAAGCTGAGACCATACCTCTTTGGGACTCACTTCCTAGTTCAAACTGACCACAGACCTCTCAAATGGCTGATGCAAATGAAAGGTGAGAATCCTAAACTGTTGAGGTGGTCCATCTCCCTACAGGGAATGGACTTTATAGTGGAACACAGACCTGGGACTGCCCATGCCAATGCAGATGGCCTTTCCAGGTTCTTCCACTTAGAAAATGAAGACTCTCTTGGGAAAGGTTAGTCTCATCCTCTTTCGTTTGGGGGGGGGGTTGTGTAAGGAAATGCCTCCTTGGCATGGTTGCCCCCTGACTTTTTGCCTTTGCTGATGCTATGTTTACAATTGAAAGTGTGCTGAGGCCTGCTAACCAGGCCCCAGCACCAGTGTTCTTTCCCTAACCTGTACTTTTGTATCCACAATTGGCAGACCCTGGCATCCAGATAAGTCCCTTGTAACTGGTACTTCTAGTACCAAGGGCCCTGATGCCAAGGAAGGTCTCTAAGGGCTGCAGCATGTCTTATGCCACCCTGGAGACCTCTCACTCAGCACAGACACCCTGCTTGCCAGCTTGTGTGTGCTAGTGAGGACAAAACGAGTAAGTCGACATGGCACTCCCCTCAGGGTGCCATGCCAGCCTCTCACTGCCTATGCAGTATAGGTAAGACACCCCTCTAGCAGGCCTTACAGCCCTAAGGCAGGGTGCACTATACCATAGGTGAGGGTACCAGTGCATGAGCATGGTACCCCTACAGTGTCTAAACAAAACCTTAGACCTTGTAAGTGCAGGGTAGCCATAAGAGTATATGGTCTGGGAGTTTGTCAAACACGAACTCCACAGCACCATAATGGCTACACTGAAAACTGGGAAGTTTGGTATCAAACTTCTCAGCACAATAAATGCACACTGATGCCAGTGTACATTTTATTGTAAAATACACCCCAGAGGGCACCTTAGAGGTGCCCCCTGAAACTTAACCGACTATCTGTGTAGGCTGACTAGTTTTAGCAGCCTGCCACAAACCGAGACATGTTGCTGGCCCCATGGGGAGAGTGCCTTTGTCACTCTGAGGCCAGTAACAAAGCCTGCACTGGGTGGAGATGCTAACACCTCCCCCAGGCAGGAATTGTCACACCTGGCGGTGAGCCTCAAAGGCTCACCTCCTTTGTGCCAACCCAGCAGGACACTCCAGCTAGTGGAGTTGCCCGCCCCCTCCGGCCAGGCCCCACTTTTGGCGGCAAGGCCGGAGAAAATAATGAGAAAAACAAGGAGGAGTCACTGGCCAGTCAGGACAGCCCCTAAGGTGTCCTGAGCTGAAGTGACTCTAACTTTTAGAAATCCTCCATCTTGCAGATGGAGGATTCCCTCAATAGGGTTAGGATTGTGACCCCCTCCCCTTGGGAGGAGGCACAAAGAGGGTGTACCCACCCTCAGGGCTAGTAGCCATTGGCTACTAACCCCCCAGACCTAAACACGCCCTTAAATTTAGTATTTAAGGGCTACCCTGAACCCTAGAAAATTAGATTCCTGCAACTACAAGAAGAAGGACTGCCCAGCTGAAAACCCCTGCAGCGGAAGACCAGAAGACGACAACTGCCTTGGCTCCAGAAACTCACCGGCCTGTCTCCTGCCTTCCAAAGATCCTGCTCCAGCGACGCCTTCCGAAGGGACCAGCGACCTCGACATCCTCTGAGGACTGCCCCTGCTTCGAAAAGACAAGAAACTCCCGAGGACAGCGGACCTGCTCCAAGAAAGGCTGCAACTTTGTTTCCAGCAGCTTTAAAGAACCCTGCAAGCTCCCCGCAAGAAGCGTGAGACTTGCAACACTGCACCCGGCGACCCCGACTCGGCTGGTGGAGACCCGACACCTCAGGAGGGACCCCAGGACTACTCTGATACTGTGAGTACCAAAACCTGTCCCCCCTGAGCCCCCACAGCGCCGCCTGCAGAGGGAATCCCGAGGCTTCCCCTGACCGCGACTCTTTGAATCCAAAGACCCGACGCCTGGGAGAGACCCTGCACCCGCAGCCCCCAGGACCTGAAGGACCGGACTTTCACTGGAGAAGTGACCCCCAGGAGTCCCTCTCCCTTGCCCAAGTGGAGGTTTCCCCGAGGAACCCCCCCCTTGCCTGCCTGCAGCGCTGAAGAGATCCCGAGATCTCTCATAAACTAACATTGAAAACCCGACGCTTGTTTCTACACTGCACCCGGCCGCCCCCGCGCTGCTGAGGGTGAAATTTCTGTGTGGGCTTGTGTCCCCCCCGGTGCCCTACAAAACCCCCCCTGGTCTGCCCTCCGAAGACGCGGGTACTTACCTGCAAGCAGACCGGAACCGGGGCACCCCCTTCTCTCCATTCTAGCCTATGCGTTTTGGGCACCACTTTGAACTCTGCACCTGACCGGCCCTGAGCTGCTGGTGTGGTGACTTTGGGGTTGCTCTGAACCCCCAACGGTGGGCTACCTTGGACCAAGAACTAAGCCCTGTAAGTGTCTTACTTACTTGGTTAACCTAACAAATACTTACCTCCCCTAGGAACTGTGAAAATTGCACTAAGTGTCCACTTTTAAAACAGCTATTTGTGAATAACTTGAAAAGTATACATGCAATTTTGATGATTTGAAGTTCCTAAAGTACTTACCTGCAATACCTTTCGAATGAGATATTACATGTAGAATTTGAACCTGTGGTTCTTAAAATAAACTAAGAAAAGATATTTTTCTATACAAAAAACTATTGGCTGGATTTGTCTCTGAGTGTGTGTACCTCATTTATTGTCTATGTGTATGTACAACAAATGCTTAACACTACTCCTTGGATAAGCCTACTGCTCGACCACACTACCACAAAATAGAGCATTAGTATTATCTATTTTTACCACTATTTTACCTCTAAGGGGAACCCTTGGACTCTGTGCATGCTATTCCTTACTTTGAAATAGCACATACAGAGCCAACTTCCTACAGACGCAAATGCAGTAAATAGTCTCCGTAACACTTTGTCCCACTTAGACTTCCTTTATTGTATGAATGTCCCCACTGTACTGTCTAATAAATTCCAGAGCGGACAACCAAGTTGCAGCTTTGAAAATGTCCACAAGTGGGATATTGTCAAGGAAAATCATGGCGGCTGCTCTTTTAGGTCGAGCGTTCGTCCTGCTGTATACTAAAGTATACAATAGAGTGAGTTCCAGCCTTTTGATTTGTTAGTTGCAGTATCCTTCAAAAAGCCTTGCTTGCTAGTGGTCAGTTATGCCTCTTTGTACTGCCTTTTTAGGGTCGAGCCTGCGTTGCATGCGCTCGCGCATGCGTATCGCTAGCAAGATGCTTTAGGTATTAGAAAAGGGCTCGGAGCCCCGTCGACGTCATGTCAGTGTCTTTCATTGGCAAGTTGGCTTGCCTGCGATAATCCGCTTCTTTTGATGAGTGGAAGGCACGCATATGTCATGCCTTTTCCGTGGTTAGCCCTCCTCAAGTGCAGCGACCAAGTATGGAAAACATGCGAGGCTCGCTGGGGTTGTGGACTACTTTTTCTCTGTTCTCGGAGCGCGATCTCGCTGGGCAGAAGTCGAGCGCTTCGGTAATTGCACTTTTGCCGGTTACGTTCATAATTGCACTTTGTGTGAACTGTACAGCGCGATCGCGCTGTTTTTTTTCTTTTAATGCAGGGACGATCCGGTTGGGAGTTTTCAACTGTGAACAGCTGTAACTCCGACAAATGCGAGACCCTAGTGCATTGCAAATGCTTCTTTAACTTTGGAAGCAGCACAAAGTACGGTGTAATTACGCTATGTCCTGTTTATCTCTTCTGTAAGAGACTTTGTTGGCATTTGCCTGTTTCACCTCAACAGTGTGGGTGCTTGTTCAGTCCCTCCTCTCCACCAGCTCCCTCTGCAAGCATAATAAAAACAGAGGAGGGCTTTTCCAGGGCCAGCTCGGTGCTAAGAGCTCTAACTCAAGCAAACACCACCATTGCATTCCAAATGCTTGTTATTTTGTGCCCTCACAGCCGAACAGTTTTTCCAACAGGAACTGTAATCACCGCTCCTCCTTCCCGCCCCGCATACACCACGTTCCCACTACCACCCTTGTTATGTACTAAGGTGCACTGCTTTCCATGTGCTTCTCACTGTGCACACTCTCCTTACATGCCCACTAAGTAGTTTTCCGATCTAGTGTTTCAAGTGACGCGCAAAGGTTGATTGACTCTCTGATTGTCGAGCTAGGGTTTATACTGAGATGCCATCGCTGAAGAATGTAAAGGTTAAACAGGCTTGCAGTGGTTTGCTGACGCCAGATCCCGAAAGCAATGAAGGGACCGTTCTCTGTCCTATCATGTTGACACTTTCTCATTTAACCATGAAAGATCAAACGGGGGATTCAAGCTCTGAGGAGGTAATTCTAGATCCAGCACTCCAGGTTACGTTGACCATCGGGTTTTGTAGCATTGTGGTGCTGTGTGTGTGCCCAGCCTTCTTTCGAATTCAGATGCCCCACTTTCAGACGAGCACTTATCGTTAGAGATAGCATAGTGCCTACGCTGTTCCTAATGTTTATTTTTACTGAGAGTAAAGCTTTATACTTATTATAGGACTAAAATACACCGTCTTCCCAACGAGGCACATGCTTCTGTGCGGAATTCTAAATTGTCAAGCTGTTTATATGGAGCTCACCACAACCGCCCTGACCTGCTAGCGTAAAATCCTGTTTATTCATGGAACACACTTATTTACACTCTGGCGCTTCCTTGTCATCCTTAACAATCCATGGATGAAAAACATTCTAGAGGGGTAATGCCTTTCAATTTTTAAGAATGTCTGCTCTTGTCTTCGACCTGTTTTTCTCCTCCGTATAAACCTATTTATTTAATTTAACAGTTCGTCGAGAGCTATGCTAAGAAAAATGTAGGCTTATTTTAGGCTTCCGAGGAGGAGTTGCACTACTAACAAGAGCTTAAACTTGGTACTCTTAGGGGTGTTTGAAGTATAGCTTTTATCATCATCTACTAGCCATAACCTTTGTAAAATCGGAGGAAAATATGCAAAGCCTCCTCTGTCTAGTCAGTCACTACCCGTTGCCAAAGACGAGAGAAAATACGTGGCACACACCCAGTTTTAGAGTTCTTATGATGTTTCTGCTCCAGAGAAAATTCCCTTTTAAGTATAAGCATGAGAAAATATGGAAGTCACATATTCAATAGTTTACCTACCTTGATGTGTTTACGATTATGGTAGCATAATAAAAATGAAGTGTAGCCAAATTTACAATCCTTTTAGTTTGTAGAAGCCAAACCCCAATATTTCACTGCACCCGAGTATTGCAAGCAAGATGAACAGAGCACAGACGTGTAGTTATCTATCTGGGCTTTTAACCATGCCCACCTCACACCCATCACACTCACTTGTTCGTGGGCTTGCCCTTCAAATAAACTTGTTGTCATTGGTAAATGCTTTAAGTTTGTCCCTCCTTGGGGCGGTTTGGTTACAGCCTTGGGCATCGCCCCTGTTACATGGTTAATTGCACTTTTGCTGATACGCTTGGCTGCAAGCAAACTTATTTTTCCTTTTGTGCGTCTCCTTTACACTCATGCTCATGGTGGCTGTCGGTTAATTTTACTTTTCATTTTCAATTTACGTGGCAAGAAAAGTCCAGTTAGGAGTTTACAATGCCTATAGCTGTAACATGAGCAAATGCGAGACCCATTGCATTGCAAATGCTTGTTTAAGGTTATGTGAACCTGTAAAATGTCTACGAGTTCTCTTTTTGCATGCTTCGCAGTGCACTGCATAATCTGTCTAGCTGTGTTCCCTTTGAAATAGCTGTGCAAGGTGGGTGGGAACAAACGAGTCGATTAACTTTTGTTTTGCATAAAGACTTAAGTTATCAATGTACTACAGGAATGCATTTTCACAGCTAGCAAATGCTTTATTCTTTTCGCTCTCCTTGAAGGATTGCAGAAGAAGGGTGTAAATTCAACAATCTGATTCAGAAGTAAAAGGTAATAAAACCTTTGGAAAGAACCGCTGATGTGTACGCAAGACTGCATTGTATTTGTGGACTTGGATGAAAGGTTCTTCTAGGAAGAGCACATTGATTTTATTACCTGCACGTAAAGAAGTGATTGCTACAAAAACTACACCTTTGTATGCTAAGGCCTGTTATAAGCAGAATTACTCAAGACTTGTGCCTTGTCTTGCTAAGACCGTGATCCCAAGTTAGCACGTGAGGATCATTAGATGGGATAACACTTCTTAACCTTTCAACGAAAGCTTTACGGATTGTGATTTTCGAACGTAAAATGAATCATATGTTTTGTATCTAGGTAGCTAGTGCCAACAAATGCACGCAGATGGAAGAGCAAGCAAGACCTGCTTCTTTAACACAAAAAGGAAGTTAAGTATATATCTGATGAATATAGAGTGAGTGAAGCTACATTAGTTTGTTTGCTGTAATTAACAAAGCATTCCATTCGTCTGCATGACCTGCCCATATTGTTGGGCGTTGTGCTTCCTTGGTACGAACTCTATATAAGAAAAAAACATATTCTGTGGTGGAATCTGCGGGCTGACTCCTTGTGGGTTTTGGCAAAGTGAGAATGGGTCATTTTCGAAACCACAACTAAAACTCCTGAACTAAACAACTTTTAATATTCCGAGCTCATAATAAGGAGCAGGAAAATGTAGACTGTGTACTGGCCAGGCACAGGGCATAGCTGCTTGCCAGTGCAACAAGGTTCCTCCTGCACTTATAAACTGTAAGACCTCCTGTCTCTTAGTGGGGTTCCTCCTGGTACTGTAGGACCTGCGCTAGTGACCTGCAACTTTCTTTTACTAGATCACTTTTACCGTGTGCCTAATTCCTGTTCCCACAAGATTCATCCTTTATCAGCCCCCTGAAAAACCTCCAGGACAAAGCTGTGATCCCGGGTACCATCCTACCACTCATCGTTCTCCATCTCACAATATCGATACTCTTGAACACATACTGTCTCCGTCAACATGCGGAGAAACAACATGATCTCTTACTGAACAATGAACTTGATGCATTGTTTTTCACGTGGCTAAAAGAGAATTCTGTACTGACTTCGCCGCAGTTATCCCTCAGAGCTACAACATTTTATGCAATGATATACAATAACACCCAGGTGGTGGCATAGCAGAGCGTTCTGTAAAATGGTTGTTAACATTTCCATTCTCCCACTGGATAATAATTTACCCATCGAGTTGCTCACATTTAATGGCGCCATTAGCCCCATTTTTAATATCAAAACTATTTTAATTTATACACCACATGAATATTCCAGACTACTGCACTCTCTTTCTACTTGAAGTAATTTCCACAATCTGCTTAGAATCATGCAATGTGCTACTCCTTGGCGACTTTAACATCTGGACATATGATCCTATGGCCCAAGGTGACATTCATTTTCTAGACTCCTGCACTACCCTTGTGATTAATCCCAGCATACTGACAATCATATGTTCAATGTAATTTTTATTCGTTGGTTCGTTTTATTTCGGTAAAAATAAATACCATAAAAGCACACCACAATTCACAGTTTCATAATTTTACAAAATAAAAAGCTTTGTATGAAAGTCTTCAGACGTAAAAAAATGAGCTACATAAAAAAAAATGTTGAACATAAGCATTATCCCTCTAAAAATTCATACCGTATTATGGGATCATGTAGAAGTGCAGGATTTTGCATAAGTATCAAAAGTCAAATACAAACCTAACCAGGCATAACACAAAATGGAAATAAAACATTTCTTTTTAAAAATATAAAAGTATCTAAACATAAAAAGTTCATTAGAGAATGAAAAGTGATAAGTGCATACATTAAAATTCACGGATGGATTCATCAGTAGCCACTCCCCACGTCTATTGACAGCCTCGAGTAGACACATGAGAGTCCCAAGATGAAAGACCTGGTAAGGGAATGTCCTATTCATGGACACATCGCATCATTTATAGGCTTTGCTGTAAGTCAAGACTAGAGAAATTGCACAGACTTGTCAAATCTGATAAAAGTACTGATCGCTGTTTTTCCTGAGTTGGCACACCTTTTGAGTTTTATTTCTCCTGCATGGGTTCTGAGTTTCCTATTTCTTTTAACCTTCCTCTCTAATCAGGGGTTGCTTTACTCAAGAGTTCTAACACACAAATGTTTTTTAAATCATTTTTTTTGTTCTCACGCATGTGGAACACTAGTCTCCAGACCCTTAAAGGGTTTTTCTTCCACATTCATCACCTAAAGGTGACAGTTTTTAATTTTCACTCAGTACTGTTTTTTAAAAATATTATTATTATCTAAAAATTATTATTGCCATGATAAATGCTCTATTCATAATCACATAAACAAATTTTCAATTATTATTGATTTTGCCCAGCCTTGAGGAAGTCCCGGAAAGGAGACGAAAAATGTGTTGGCTGACATTTTTCATTGCAAATAACATCATACAACGGACTTAGGAAGTAAAAGCTATCATGTTATAAGGATTTGGGACAATGAGTTTCCTGAAAATATAAAGCAAAGGATTTTGCTGTAACCATCTTTTTGGAGTAAAATAACATGACCAATACTTACTATACATGATTTTTTTCTCTTACGGAATTAGAATATATTTGTATTGGCTCTGGGCGACTATATTGGAAGTAGGAAGCTATTTGGTATTATTGTTTCATTTGGCATTACTTAGAGCTCCTTGAGTTAATCAGAGCCCGTTCTATTGTTCTGGCGCATTCACACAATGGCAACAAGTATGTAAATAGAGTTTGAGCACAGCTACAATATCTTTCTGACGTGTAGGGATGTGCGATACAGAACGTTTGCTGCCTTTCTTTATGTATTACGTAGTGTGGCTGTCTTTTCATTTCTCAATGTTTTAGTTTGCTTTCTTTGTCATTGTAAACGTCATCTTGAGTACACAAAAGAAGACCAAATGCATGATTTTTATTTTATAAAATGAATGAATTGTAGGGCTTAAGCCAGAGCACTGTTTGTCTCCATGTGGTATCAAGGGGAAAAATACATTTAAGCATGTTAGCAGCAGGGCCTCAACTGTTGCAAAATTTACAGAATAAAGCCCTTTGCTCCTGGACCATCTTCCTTGTAGACATACCTGTATCAGTGCAAGATGAATTTCCAGCTCTGCAATTCTCCTTCCTATACAACTGCGGAGACCGTAACCAAAAGGGATGGATCCAAAGTTGTCTACTCGGTCCATGTTGCCTTTCCGCAGCCAGCGTTCAGGTCTGAACTCTTCTGCTGCTGAGAAATACTCTTCCTCATAGGATGTAGAATAGTGGCACAGAGCCAGCTGGGTCTGAGGAAAGAGTAAGTGAAAGAAAATAGTAAAACATACAAAAATGACAGTGAATTGTTTGTGCTCAGAAAAGAGGGCATTACAGCTTTTATTGATTACCAATATGGGAAGATTTACAACTTTTGTAGTCTTTTATATTTCCACAAAATCCATGACTTCAACATGCTGCCCCTTCCTGCATCCCTTTATAATTGGTTTTCATCCAACAATCAAGGAACGCACACAGTCGGTAATGGTATGCATTTTGATTTAGATGTGCCTACTGTTCAATGCCATTTATCTCCAGACGTAAGCTCAAAAAAACAATCACCTGAACAAGTAGGGCGTCACTGGAAAATGCCCATCAACTGCATCACATTTGACCTTTTAAGAGGCTTTTGGACATTAATGCTGTTGACAAGCTGGAAAGGTACAGGGTAAAGAACAGATTTTAAATTTACTTGCCATTAGCCTGGCATGTTATCGCTATAATGGGTCCTCAGTACTACCAGTGTGTAAATAAAATAAAGTTAGGACAGGCAGTAGGAGGATAAAATGCAGAGCACATATTCGTTAAAATTGGAATGCATATTATGTTATGTTACGTGGCTTCAAATAGCAAATTCAAATTCGTACATAACAATCTAAACTCACCTTCCAATATAAAGTAACAAAGTACCATTTCAAGAAAGAGGTGACATGCACCGCAAGCTCTGGCATGAGGTTTTTAATTAAAGCTAGCAATGATGTGTCCAATATTTTATTGTTATGTCTATTACAGGTTTTGCTTTTGAAATGGTAAGAAACATGATAGAACCACACAAGTTTGTAACACATATTACACTGTTCATTCTTTGTCTACTAAGAAAACCCCAAATAAACACATTTTACAATGTTCATTATTTGTCTAAGGAAACACAATCTAACAATACACTCTACCAATCTCTTTCTATAACCTCCATGTTAATTTTATTTGTGTTAGAAAAGTGTAAATGTTGCTGAAGGCAGATTTTGGAGGTTTGTTACTTTTTTGCTGGTCGAAGAATCCATTGTAGACATTTTATTGGCAGAGATTTCCCTTTTTCCTGTGTTTCATGAAGATTGGGCGAAGTGCTTGCCTTTGTTTGCACTTGACACTGTTTACATTAAGGTTTTCAATTGGGTAGATTTAAATGTTTGTTGTTGACTAGCGTTGAATGCTTTTTATTTGTTTTATTCTTTTGTCCAATTCACAATATGATCATTTTTGGTGTTTTGACATCTTCTTATAGTAACATCCACTACCTCACTTTGGTCATTTCAGTTCTGATGGCAGACCAACACACGTGATTGTGGCCACTGTAGTCCTCATAACAGCAACATAGACACAACTAATAGACAAAGGAATATTAGAATGAATAGAATGCAACTTGGGAGCTTTGTGAAAGTCTTATATTGATAAAATGCAGAAGATGGGGAAAACAGCACTAAAGATGACACTCTGCATTAGTAGGTAATTGTTTGCACCATGGCCAGTTACAGGGGCATAACGAAACTTGAGGGGGCCCCTGCAAGATCCATGAAGGGGGCATCTCCTACTTCTAATGCTAGATGTAAGTAGCTCATATTGTGCTGCATGTACAATAAAAGCAAAATCACAAAAAAACAGAACATGAATAGTAAAACTGTACTGGACAAACTACTTATGCCTGACAGAGCAGCGTGAGAGCTGTGCTGCCATAAGCTGTTCTAAAATGGTTCACTGGAAGGGTCTGGTATGTAGAGCTACTGTTAGCAAATCTGCATTTTCTAAAACTACTTTATGGCAGCAAAGAGTGCACATTTGAGCGCTGTCACTACAATATTTTTTGTACTCCTCAAAATCAGAGCGAAAACGTTAATTAAATTGCAGTGTTTCATCATGCCTTAGTGATCTGAAAACCTAACGTGATTAGGTACTGAATGGAAACTAAGAAATTCAACAGTTGCTATTGAAAACGTATCAGCTATACATATACACTAGTTGGATCTCTCCTTCCAAGCCACACTTCATTAACCTCTTGGGGTTCTGAAACATTCTGCAAGCTGCATACAGCACCTAGAAGTCACCAACTATTGGAATAGAAGTTGTGCATCAACATTACATGACTGACTATTTTCTCCTGCCCCTGTGCTCTTTTGGCAACTATATTAATCCCTTACCTTAAATGTATCCTAAGTTATCATTCTTACATCCATGACCCAGCTCACTTCTTCCTCTTCTGCATAGTCATGATGGTTCTGAACAACTGGTGTTATTATCCACCTCAATGGTATGTCTTATCAACCGTGGAAGGTCAGAAGGACCAAATCGGCACTATAGAGATTCATTATCATGTCTTCCAAGTTACAACAGAATTCTCCTGCAGGCCCTCAAGCCATTGTGGTGAAGGGGCTATGGTTCTCGACAGCATGAGAGTGGTGCAAATACAGCCCTCATCTGGAGCCATGGTCTTCAAAACGAGCACCTGTGAATTATGGCTTTATTCTCTGTGATCCTCTAGAAGTGAACTCATGCTCCCGACCCCCTCTGACAAGAAAACGACAAACAACAGCACACCAATATATTGGTATTTCAGCAATGTTTTTTTCTTGACATTCTTGAAAAGTGTGAAGTATACACTACTATAAACTGTGCCCTTTCAAACTCCTTTGCTCTTAAGCTCAACTGCATTGCCCCTTTTGTACAGTGCTCTGTAGCCAGTTCGGTGCTCTGTAAACCACGTACATGCTATGGCACTCAAAAAACCTGAAAAAGGACATAAAGTGTTTAAATATGTGCAAGCAAAGTACCTTCCAATTAGCAATTTATACTATTGCCACAGTGTTTATGTGAATTTGATAGAATGAATTTATGTCTGGCAGGACGTTTGTCGTTTGTATAAACTAAAAATTAATAAACACAGGATTAGCATTAACCTTAAACTGTATGGTTAGTTTCCTTGAAGTGAAAATGTAAGGGTTCTGTGCAGTACTTTAGCTTGCATACGTTCAAAACTGTAAATGCAGACAGAACTTAGCAACGTTACCTTCAAGCCCCACTCGGGACAAATAGCTAATCTCTGCTTGAATTTGGTATTCACGCACTTTACAGTGATATGCAACATTCTTTACTCTTAAAATAGGCACTGCTAACTAATTTCTAATTTACAGGGAGTGCAGAATTATTAGGCAAATGAGTATTTTGACCACATCATCCTCTTTATGCATGTTGTCTTACTCCAAGCTGTATAGGCTCGAAAGCCTACTACCAATTAAGCATATTAGGTGATGTGCATCTCTGTAATGAGAAGGGGTGTGGTCTAATGACATCAACACCCTATATCAGGTGTGCATAATTATTAGGCAACTTCCTTTCCTTTGGCAAAATGGGTCAAAAGAAGGACTTGACAGGCTCAGAAAAGTCAAAAATAGTGAGATATCTTGCAGAGGGATGCAGCACTCTTAAAATTGCAAAGCTTCTGAAGCGTGATCATCGAACAATCAAGCGTGTCATTCAAAATAGTCAACAGGGTCGCAAGAAGCGTGTGGAAAAACCAAGGCGCAAAATAACTGCCCATGAACTGAGAAAAGTCAAGCGTGCAGCTGCCACGATGCCACTTGCCACCAGTTTGGCCATATTTCAGAGCTGCAACATCACTGGAGTGCCCAAAAGCACAAGGTGTGCAATACTCAGAGACATGGCCAAGGTAAGAAAGGCTGAAAGACGACCACCACTGAACAAGACACAAGCTGAAACGTCAAGACTGGGCCAATAAATATCTCAAGACTGATTTTTCTAAGGTTTTATGGACTGATGAAATGAGAGTGAGTCTTGATGGGCCAGATGGATGGGCCCGTGGCTGGATTGGTAAAGGGCAGAGAGCTCCAGTCCGACTCAGACGCCAGCAAGGTGGAGGTGGAGTACTGGTTTGGGCTGGTATCATCAAAGATGAGCTTGTGGGGCCTTTTCGGGTTGAGGATGGAGTCAAGCTCAACTCCCAGTCCTACTGCCAGTTCCTGGAAGACACCTTCTTCAAGCAGTGGTACAGGAAGAAGTCTGCATCCTTCAAGAAAAACATGATTTTCATGCAGGACAATGCTCCATCACACGCGTCCAAGTACTCCACAGCGTGGCTGGCAAGAAAGGGTGTAAAAGAAGGAAATCTAATGACATGGCCTCCTTGTTCACCTGATCTGAACCCCATTGAGAACCTGTGGTCCATCATCAAATGTGAGATTTACAAGGAGGGAAAACAGTACACCTCTCTGAACAGTGTCTGGGAGGCTGTGGTTGCTGCTGCACGCAATGTTGATGGTGAACAGATCAAAACACTGACAGAATCCATGGATGGCAGGCTTTTGAGTGTCCTTGCAAAGAAAGGTGGCTATATTGGTCACTGATTTGTTTTTGTTTTGTTTATGAATGTCAGAAATGTATATTTGTGAATGTTGAGATGTTATATTGGTTTCACTGGTAATAATAAATAATTGAAATGGGTATATATTTTTTTTTGTTAAGTTGCCTAATAATTATGCACAGTAATAGTCACCTGCACACACAGATATCCCCCTAATATAGCTAAAACTAAAAACAAACTAAAAACTACTTCCAAAAATATTCAGCTTTGATATTAATGAGTTTTTTGGGTTCATTGAGAACATGGTTGTTGTTCAATAATAAAATTAATCCTCAAAAATACAACTTGCCTAATAATTCTGCACTCCCTGTATACAGCAATTTCTAACCTAACTCATGCACTGCGAAACAGAGGCAGTCTTTCTGACTAACAGAGCCCAATCAGTTCCCTGGTGCAGCTTCAAAGCACACGCACTTGGGGTTCTGAAATGCTGCTCACTGAAGCCAGCTTTATACACTCAAAGCCCTTACATACCACTCCCGAATCAACAGTCGAAAAAGACCCGGCACAGGGCCGGCTTGTTGCACTTTGTTAATGAATGGCTCTTAGGATCATTCCACGCCTACACCTAAAGGCACTGTACCAGGCGTGATATGCAAAGCTACCTGGGAAGAATGAGAACTGGAAAAAAACAGACCTAATGTCTGAGGTGTTGATATGTTATATAGGGTGGTGCTTGTTTTAATGATTTTGGGTCTCTTTCGACTTCACATTTGCTGCATGGTGCATTCTCTCAAAAAAAATCTTTATTGTTTTTTTTACTTAAATGCCGGGCTGTATTCAGGGTGTTTCATGAACTATTCTTCTCTAACAACATCTAACTACTCTGGTAATGGACACTTGGTGTTGGCTCTTTTTACATAGTTTTAGTTGTCACTCCGCATCTATGGTGATTGGAGGTGATTTGATCAATTTTTTAATACTAATAGACAATATATTTTTGTAATTGTTGTATGTATACTTTATATCTTTATGTTGTTTATTATAATTCATTCAGCCTTGAAGAAGTCCAGTTTGGACGAAACACGTGTCGGCTGATGGTCTATGTTCATTGTATTTATTGCATCATTGTCATCTGTTGGCGGTTTTGTGCTCTTCATATTCATTATATCACTGTCCGTTATGTATTTTTCGCACTATATTTGTTGTTTGTTATAAATAAATTCGATATATATTTACAGTAATCTTTTGCTTTTATATAATATGATCTAAGAACCAACACCATTATAGTGAATGTTAGTTTATGATTTTGTAACCTATGGAAAGTTCTTAATATTGTATTTAAGACATAACGTGTATTTAAACTATTGATATACCTGATTTCTTAGTGTGCTCCACTAACCTTGTTCTTTTTGGTTCATGCTTCTGGTTTACTGTACAGCATTCCGGTAATACACATCATGGCAACGATGTGCTTTAGTGCATGAGCACCTGTAGTCGTTTGTATATGTAGTAGACTATTAGAATGTGCATTTATTCCAGTTTTTTTTGTTGCCAGTACAGTTTTTTAAGGTCTGAGGCCTGTCCACTGACTTGAGCCTCACATTGCTTCTTTTTGTGAGAAAACCAAACATACATTACCCTGTACTCTGCTCCTCTCCTCAGCAACAAATGTGTGCAATTTTCAGAATGTCAAAGGCCTGCCTGACTAGTCTAACTCTCCTTCAGCCTGACAATACATGACATCACTTTTGTCTTATGTGATATGTCATTGACTACATCTTCATTTGTTACAAATAAAACAGGGTGTTCCGTCTGCTGTTTCGGATGGCTTCCAGTAGAGAGATGTGAGAAGTCACATTGATAGCTTTACAAACTGTCTTTAATCGCAAGGTGTAGGAGGCTGGACTGACTTGTAGTGAGTACCAAGGGGTACTTGCACCTTGCACCAGGCCCAGTTATCCCTTATTAGTGTATAGGGTGTCTAGCAGCTTAGGCTGATAGATAATGGTAGCTTAGCAGAGCAGCTTAGGCTGAACTAGGAGACGTGTGAAGCTACTACAGTACCACTTAGTGTCATATGCACAATATCATAAGAAAACACAATACACAGTTATACTAAAAATAAAGGTACTTTATTTTTATGACAATATGCCAAAGTATCTTAGAGTGTACCCTCAGTGAGAGGATAGGAAATATACACAAGATATATATACACAATAGCAAAAATATGCAGTATAGTCTTAGAAAACAGTGCAAACAATGTATAGTTACAATAGGATGCAATGGGGAAACATAGGGATAGGGGCAACACAAACCATATACTCCAAAAGTGGAATGCGAACCACGAATGGACCCCAAACCTATGTGACCTTGTAGAGGGTCGCTGGGACTATTAGAAAATAGTGAGAGTTAGAAAAATAACCCTCCCCAAGACCCTGAAAAGTGAGTGCAAAGTGCACTAAAGTTCCCCTCAGGACAAAGAAGTCGTGTTAGAGGAATAATGCAGGAAAGACACAAACCAACAATGCAACAACTGTGGATTTCCAATCTAGGGTACCTGTTGAACAAGGGGACCAAGTCCAAAAGTCACAAGCAGCTCGGAGATGGGCAGATGCCCAAGAAATGCCAGCGGTTGGTGCAAAGAAGCTCTTACTAGGCTGAAGAACTGTGAATACTGCAGGAACGACAAGGGCTAGAGACTTCCCCTTTGGAGGATGGATCCCCCACGCCTTGGAGAGTCGTGCAGAAGTGTTTTCCCGCCGGATGGACGCCAACAAGCCTTGCTACACGCAAATCGTGCGTTTGGCGTTTTTGGACGCTGCTGGGGCCCAGGAGGGACCAGGAGGTCGCAAATTGGACCTGCAGAGAGAGGGGACGTCGAGCAAGACAAAGAGCCCTCACTGAAGCAGGTAGCACCCGGAGAAGTGCCAGAAACAGGCACTACGAGGATGCGTAAAACGGTGCTCGCCGAAGTTGCACAAAGGAGTCCCACGTCGCCGGAGACCAACTTAGAAAGTCGTGCAATGCAGGTTAGAGTGCCGTGGACCCAGGCTTGGCTGTGCACACAGGATTTCCGCCGGAAGTGCACAGGGGCCGGAGAAGCTTGCAAAGTCGCGGTTCCCAGCAATGCAGCCCAGCGAGGTGAGGCAAGGACTTACCTCCACCAAACTTGGGCTGAAGAGTCACTGGACTGTGGGGGTCACTTGGACGGTGTCGCTGGATTCGAGGGACCTCGCTCGTCGTGCTGAGAGGAGACCCAAGGGACCGGAGATGCAGCTTTTTGGTGCCTGCGGTTGCAGGGGGAAGATTCCGTCGACCCACGGGAGATTTCTTCGGAGCTTCTGGTGCAGAGAGGAGGCAGACTACCCCCACAGCATGCACAAGCAGGAAAACAGTCGAGAAGGCGGCAGGATCAGCGTTACAGAGTTGCAGTAGTCGTCTTTGCTACTATGTTGCAGGTTTGCAGGCTTCCAGCGCGGTCAGCGGTCGATTCCTTATCAGAAGGTGAAGAGGGAGATGCAGAGGAACTCGGCTGAGCTCATGCATTCGTTATCTGAAGTTTCCCCAGAGACAGAGACCCTAAATAGCCAGAAAAGAGGGTTTGGCTACCTAGGAGAGAGGAAAGGCTACTAACACCTGAAGGAGCCTATCACAAGGAGTCTCTGACGTCACCTGGTGGCACTGGCCACTCAGAGCAGTCCAGTGTGCCAGCAGCACCTCTGTTTCCAAGATGGCAGAGGTCTGGAGCACACTGGAGGAGCTCTGGACACCTCCCAGGGGAGGTGCAGGTCAGGGGAGTGGTCACTCCCCTTTCCTTTGTCCAGTTTCGCGCCAGAGCAGGGGCTAAGGGGTCCCTGAACCGGTGTAGACTGGCTTATGCAGAATTGGGCACATCTGTGCCCAACAAAGCATTTCCAGAGGCTGGGGGAGGCTACTCCTCCCCTGCCTTCACACCATTTTCCAAAGGGAGAGGGTGTCACACCCTCTCTCAGAGGAAGTTCTTTGTTCTGCCATCCTGGGCCAGGCCTGGCTGGACCCCAGGAGGGCAGCTGCCTGTCTGAGGGGTTGGCAGCAGCAGCAGCTGCAGTGAAACCCCAGGAAGGGCAGTCTGGCAGTACCAGGGTCTGTGCTACCGACCACTGGGATCATGGAATTGTACCAACAATGCCAGGATGGCATAGAGGGGGCAATTCCATGATCATAGACATGTTACATGGCCATATTCGGAGTTACCATGGTGAAGCTACATATAGGTAGTGACCTATATGTAGTGCACGCGTGTAATGGTGTCCCCGCACTCACAAAGTTCAGTGAATTGGCTCTGAACAATGTGGGGGCACCTTGGCTAGTGCCAGGGTGCCCTCACACTAAGTAACTTTGCACCTAACCTTTACCAGGTAAAGGTTAGACATATAGGTGACTTATAAGTTACTTAAGTGCAGTGTAAAATGGCTGTGAAATAACGTGGACGTTATTTCACTCAGGCTGCAGTGGCAGGCCTGTGTAAGAATTGTCAGAGCTCCCTATGGGTGGCAAAAGAAATGCTGCAGCCCATAGGGATCTCCTGGAACCCCAATACCCTGGGTACCTCAGTACCATATACTAGGGAATTATAAGGGTGTTCCAGTAAGCCAATGTAAATTGGTAAAAATGGTCACTAGCCTGTCAGTGACAATTTGGAAGTAATGAGAGAGCATAACCACTGAGGTTCTGGTTAGCAGAGCCTCAGTGAGACAGTTAGGCACCACACAGGGAACATATACATGCACACCTATGAGCACTGGGGCCCTGTGTGACAGGGTCCCAGTGACACATACATATAGGCCACAAACCTATGAGCACTGGGGTCCTGACCAGCAGGATCCCAGTGACACATAACAACCATACTGAAAACATAGTGTTTTCACTATGAGCACTGAGGCCTGGCTATCAGGATCCCAGTGAGACAGTGAAAACAGTGACAAACATCCTGACATACACTCACAAACAGGCCAAAAGTGGGGGTAACAAGGCTAGAAAGAGGCTACCTTCTCACACAACCCCCCCCCAAACGAAGGACAATAAGGCTAACCTTGGCCAGTTGAGACTTTATTGTCTAAGTGGTGATAAGTAGAGAGTAGCTCTGCAATAGACTGGTTACTCCCTTTATCATCCACTATATGGTTACTTCCCTGTGGGGATGTAAACCACCCTGTTTGAAGTTTTTTAGCTAACCAACAATGTGAAGATGTATTTTCAGAGTTTCTATCAGTAAGTTTTAGTTTAGAGCAGTGGGAATTATCCACTGAACCTATTTGTAATGATGGAAATGCCAGACAGGGATGCTGTCTCAGTAAAGCCATAGCTGGACAAAAACTTTGTCCATTTGGCTGGAAGAGAGAACAGGGATGCTGTTTCTCTTGAGTTGGAGCAGGGCAGGGATGCTGTCCTATGAGCTCCACACTAGGGCAGGGATGCTGTCCTAAGTGTTGTGAGGCAGTACAGGGTTTCTGCACTAAAGTTTCTCTTGGAGGGTTGGAGGGATGCTCCATGTTAACTAAAATGGTGCTCTTTTTGTCACCAATGTTAGTTATCCCACAGAGAGGTACTTCTACCTCAGGGAGTCCAGCTATGCCAGCTGATGATTCCCTTGGAACAGGTGCCACCCCAGGAGAGGTTTCTCCCACCACAGGAATAGTATCCT
The DNA here is from genome assembly GCF_031143425.1 of Pleurodeles waltl. NCBI lineage: Eukaryota > Metazoa > Chordata > Amphibia > Caudata > Salamandridae > Pleurodeles > Pleurodeles waltl. The sequence continues at coordinate 1,225,156,618 of NC_090440.1, read as the reverse complement.
GAATGGTAGGGTGGTTAGGGGATACTGTGATACCCTTTTTACCTGTTGATGGAGAGGGATCCTGAGTTTTCAGGCCTTCTCTCCTTTGCTTTTTCATTTCACTTGAAATGAGAGGGAACAATTCCTCTGGGATGCCCAGCATGGCTGCATGGGCATAAAACTCTACATCAGCCCAACCTGAGGCCTCTAGGTCATTACCTAAGAGACAGTCTACAGGTAAGCTAGGTGATACCACCACCTGCTTGGGGCCAGTAACTCCACCCCAACTAAACTGAATTATAGCTAAGGGAAGAAACTTAGTGGAGTTATGGACATCAATAATTTTATACTGTTGTCCAATGATGTGTTGTTCAGGAGGCACTAGGTTTTCAGTCACCAAAGTGAAACTGGCACCTGTGTCCCTGTAGGCCAAGGCCTCAACACCATTTATTGAAACTGTCTGCCTGTACTTATCCATTGTAAGGGGACAAGCAGCCAGTGTGGCAAGGCCAATGCCACTAGGTGTGACAGAAACTGTCTTGGGACTGATTACATCAGTTTCCACTATGGACCCATAAGTGAACCCAACTACACACTTTGCTTGACTGTTGCCAGCAGTCCCACCACTAGTACCACTACTGCTAGGGGCACTAGAGCTTGATGTATTAGTGGTGGTAGGCTCAGGGGGTTTACCTGGACAGGACTTATCCCCTGGCCTATGGCCTCTGTTTTTACACACAAAGCACCAAGGCTTTTTAATGTGTGCAGGTTGGGAAGAAGAGGAAGAATTTGTTTTATCCCCACCCTCTGAAGAGTGTTTAAGATTTGAAGTGGGATCTTTGGTTTTACCCTTATCCCCATGCTTATCTTGAGATTTTTCACCATCTTTCTTCTTATTGCCATCTTTGTCACCCCCTGTATGAACTTTTCTGTTCACCCTTGTTCTGACCCATTTGTCTGCCTTCTTTCCCAATTCTTGGGGAGAGGTCAGATCAGAGTCTACCAGGTACTGGTGCAACAAATCAGACACACAATTATTAAGTATATGCTCTCTCAGGATTGTGTTATACAGGCTTTCATAATCAGTAACTTTACTGCCATGTAACCACCCCTCCAAGGCCTTCACTGCCTGGTCAATGAAATCAACCCAGTCTTGTGAAGACTCCTTTTTGGTCTCTCTGAACTTTATCCTGTACTGTTCAGTGGTTAAGCCATAACCATCCAGGAGTGCATTCTTAAGAACTGTAAAATTATTGGCATCACTTTCTTTCACAGTAAGGAGTCTATCCCTACCCTTTCCACTAAATGATAGCCATAGGATAGCAGCCCACTGCTTTTGAGGGACATCCTGTACAGCACAGGCCCTCTCAAGTGCAGCAAACCACTTGTTAATGTCATCCCCCTCCTTGTAAGGGGGAACTATCTTATGCAGATTCCTGGAATCATGCTCTTTTGCAGGATGACTATGGGGAATACTGCTGCTGCCACCATGGGTATCTAAACCCATTTTCTGTCTTTCCCTCTCTATTTCTAAAGACTGTCTATCCAAATCCAGCTGTTGCTTCTTGAGCTTCAGTCTGGTTTGCTCCACTCTCAATCTATTGAGCTCCCTTTCCAACAATCTGTCATCAGGGTGGGTGGGAGGGACATTTCTAGATACAGAGGTATGATGGGAATGAACAGAAGGAGACCTGTCCCTTACAGAGGGCACCCTAACAGCTTGGCTACCAGTATAATGTGAGAGCACATCATCAGTATGATGTGATTCAACCTCTGTACCAACTATGCTAGACTGTCTAGTAATGGGCAGGCTAAGAAGTTTCTTTCCTGAACCTTTTCCTGGGGGAGTCCCTGGATCAGATTGAGAACCATTAGCTACTTTTTCCACAGATTGGGCACTTATGGCCTTATCCTGTACTCTAAGCATATTAATTAACAGTTCTAAGGAAGGATTCTTCCCTACACTCAAACCTCTCTCTATGCAGAGACTCCTTGCTCCTTTCCAGCTAAGGTGATCATATGCAAGTTTGGACAGTTCAACTTTTTGGCCTGTGCCAGACATTTTTTAGAGAGAGTTAAAGTGATAGACAAAGAGAAAAAAGTTTTCAGAACTTTTTGGAAAGACAGAAAAAACTTTTTAAACTTTTTAAGAACTTTTTGAAAGTTTAGAAGTACTTTTCAGCACTTAGAAAAGAGTGAAAAGAGGAAATGCAAAACTTTTTGGCTATGTGTATATACACTGACCTTGTTTTGTATATTTTTCTCTTATGAAAAGTACAATGACAAGAGTGGTAAGTAGTCTCAAGCACTTATCCCACCACTGCACAACCAATGTAGGAGGCTGGACTGACTTGTAGTGAGTACCAAGGGGTACTTGCACCTTGCACCAGGCCCAGTTATCCCTTATTAGTGTATAGGGTGTCTAGCAGCTTAGGCTGATAGATAATGGTAGCTTAGCAGAGCAGCTTAGGCTGAACTAGGAGACGTGTGAAGCTACTACAGTACCACTTAGTGTCATATGCACAATATCATAAGAAAACACAATACACAGTTATACTAAAAATAAAGGTACTTTATTTTTATGACAATATGCCAAAGTATCTTAGAGTGTACCCTCAGTGAGAGGATAGGAAATATACACAAGATATATATACACAATAGCAAAAATATGCAGTATAGTCTTAGAAAACAGTGCAAACAATGTATAGTTACAATAGGATGCAATGGGGAAACATAGGGATAGGGGCAACACAAACCATATACTCCAGAAGTGGAATGCGAACCACGAATGGACCCCAAACCTATGTGACCTTGTAGAGGGTCGCTGGGACTATTAGAAAATAGTGAGAGTTAGAAAAATAACCCTCCCCAAGACCCTGAAAAGTGAGTGCAAAGTGCACCAAAGTTCCCCTAAGGACAAAGTAGTCGTGTTAGAGGGAGAATGCAAGGAAAACACAAATCAGCAATGCAACAACGATGGATTCCTGTCTGAAGGTACCTGTGGAACAAGGGGACCAAGTCCAAAAGTCACAAGCAGCTCGGAGATGGGCAGATGCCCAAGAAATGCCAGCGGTTGGTGCAAAGAAGCTCTTACTAGGCTGAAGAACTGTGAATACTGCAGGAACGACAAGGGCTAGAGACTTCCCCTTTGGAGGATGGATCCCCCACGCCTTGGAGAGTCGTGCAGAAGTGTTTTCCCGCCGGATGGACGCCAACAAGCCTTGCTACACGCAAATCGTGTGTTTGGCGTTTTTGGACGCTGCTGGGGCCCAGGAGGGACCAGGAGGTCGCAAATTGGACCTGCAGAGAGAGGGGACGTCGAGCAAGACAAAGAGCCCTCACTGAAGCAGGTAGCACCCGGAGAAGTGCCAGAAACAGGCACTACGAGGATGCGTGAAACGGTGCTCGCCGAAGTTGCACAAAGGAGTCCCACGTCGCCGGAGACCAACTTAGAAAGTCGTGCAATGCAGGTTAGAGTGCCGTGGACCCAGGCTTGGCTGTGCACACAGGATTTCCGCCGGAAGTGCACAGGGGCCGGAGAAGCTTGCAAAGTCGCGGTTCCCAGCAATGCAGCCCAGCGAGGTGAGGCAAGGACTTACCTCCACCAAACTTGGGCTGAAGAGTCACTGGACTGTGGGGGTCACTTGGACGGTGTCGCTGGATTCGAGGGACCTCGCTCGTCGTGCTGAGAGGAGACCCAAGGGACCGGAGATGCAGCTTTTTGGTGCCTGCGGTTGCAGGGGGAAGATTCCGTCGACCCACGGGAGATTTCTTCGGAGCTTCTGGTGCAGAGAGGAGGCAGACTACCCCCACAGCATGCACAAGCAGGAAAACAGTCGAGAAGGCGGCAGGATCAGCGTTACAGAGTTGCAGTAGTCGTCTTTGCTACTATGTTGCAGGTTTGCAGGCTTCCAGCGCGGTCAGCGGTCGATTCCTTATCAGAAGGTGAAGAGGGAGATGCAGAGGAACTCGGCTGAGCTCATGCATTCGTTATCTGAAGTTTCCCCAGAGACAGAGACCCTAAATAGCCAGAAAAGAGGGTTTGGCTACCTAGGAGAGAGGAAAGGCTACTAACACCTGAAGGAGCCTATCACAAGGAGTCTCTGACGTCACCTGGTGGCACTGGCCACTCAGAGCAGTCCAGTGTGCCAGCAGCACCTCTGTTTCCAAGATGGCAGAGGTCTGGAGCACACTGGAGGAGCTCTGGACACCTCCCAGGGGAGGTGCAGGTCAGGGGAGTGGTCACTCCCCTTTCCTTTGTCCAGTTTCGCGCCAGAGCAGGGGCTAAGGGGTCCCTGAACCGGTGTAGACTGGCTTATGCAGAATTGGGCACATCTGTGCCCAACAAAGCATTTCCAGAGGCTGGGGGAGGCTACTCCTCCCCTGCCTTCACACCATTTTCCAAAGGGAGAGGGTGTCACACCCTCTCTCAGAGGAAGTTCTTTGTTCTGCCATCCTGGGCCAGGCCTGGCTGGACCCCAGGAGGGCAGCTGCCTGTCTGAGGGGTTGGCAGCAGCAGCAGCTGCAGTGAAACCCCAGGAAGGGCAGTCTGGCAGTACCAGGGTCTGTGCTACCGACCACTGGGATCATGGAATTGTACCAACAATGCCAGGATGGCATAGAGGGGGCAATTCCATGATCATAGACATGTTACATGGCCATATTCGGAGTTACCATGGTGAAGCTACATATAGGTAGTGACCTATATGTAGTGCACGCGTGTAATGGTGTCCCCGCACTCACAAAGTTCAGTGAATTGGCTCTGAACAATGTGGGGGCACCTTGGCTAGTGCCAGGGTGCCCTCACACTAAGTAACTTTGCACCTAACCTTTACCAGGTAAAGGTTAGACATATAGGTGACTTATAAGTTACTTAAGTGCAGTGTAAAATGGCTGTGAAATAACGTGGACGTTATTTCACTCAGGCTGCAGTGGCAGGCCTGTGTAAGAATTGTCAGAGCTCCCTATGGGTGGCAAAAGAAATGCTGCAGCCCATAGGGATCTCCTGGAACCCCAATACCCTGGGTACCTCAGTACCATATACTAGGGAATTATAAGGGTGTTCCAGTAAGCCAATGTAAATTGGTAAAAATGGTCACTAGCCTGTCAGTGACAATTTGGAAGTAATGAGAGAGCATAACCACTGAGGTTCTGGTTAGCAGAGCCTCAGTGAGACAGTTAGGCACCACACAGGGAACATATACATGCACACCTATGAGCACTGGGGCCCTGTGTGACAGGGTCCCAGTGACACATACATATAGGCCACAAACCTATGAGCACTGGGGTCCTGACCAGCAGGATCCCAGTGACACATAACAACCATACTGAAAACATAGTGTTTTCACTATGAGCACTGAGGCCTGGCTATCAGGATCCCAGTGAGACAGTGAAAACAGTGACAAACATCCTGACATACACTCACAAACAGGCCAAAAGTGGGGGTAACAAGGCTAGAAAGAGGCTACCTTCTCACACAAGGACTTTAGAATCAATAAACGTGTTGATTCTTACACACCAAATACTCGTGGCATCAGGAATATTAAAAGGCTGAGGGAGGTACAGCGGTTGGTTAAAACGTTTCACGTTTACATTTTATCATTTTGACCTGGCCGCCTCTCTATTAGTGGGCCACCAGGTCATAGTGATACCTGGCCAGCCCTTTTAAGTGTGGTGTGAATGTTTGATGTCCCTGCCTAGGACGAATGAGATGCATGGTGGCCCTTAGCAGGAAATGCAAACTTTTGGCAAAACGAGGAAAGGAAACAAAAACCTTAGGCATCAGGGGCATTTGAGTTTGGTTTTGCGGAAACAAGCTCCCACGTCAGCAGTTTATTTCAGTAAAACAAAAAATTAATGCAGTGAGTAAAAATGGCCATGATGTCCGCTCCGCATTCATCAGTGCCCTCAGAACGTCAGATGCACTGACCATGCACCCAAAGCACAGAGATGCACAGAGATGCAGGACAAGCAGGATCTCTAATTATGGCAAAGAGTGCTCTGCCAGGTGAGTGGAGGCCAGGAACTCTGGTGACCTGGTGGAACACTTCTGAAGTCCCTCACATCAGGAGGTGAGGGACATCCTGAAAGTTGAAGCCCAAAGTGCACTTTGTGTAAAATGTGGACACAATACCAACTAGTAGTAAAGCAATGGATAAAGCGGTCAACTTTCATTGCAACAGTGTCTATAGGAAACATGTAAATCTAAAGAAGCCCACTGGACTGTTAACTTGTAGGTGTTTTTGTTAACTTAAAAACACAAATGCCCCTGATAAAGTCAGCTGAAGGGACTTTGTGCTTACAAACCAAAACCTAAAATGCACTGAAGATCCCCAGTTATGTCAATGTATTATATGTGAGGACATCTACTGGGTGTCACAGGAAATGCAGAAATATATTTTGGGGGGGAATCTGTTGGTTGTGAATGCATCTGCAAATTGCAGCTTTTGTTTTCTATTCAGTTTAAGTGAAAACATCTATTGGTTGTAAGTTAACGCATACCCTTTGTTTTATATGGAATATTTCTGTGACCCTTTGTTTAGCTGTCACTGGGACTGCAGTCTTTAATCTACATGTAATATTAGACCACATCAGTGATGCAACAGTAATGGTATGTGCGATGTCACAGATGTTGCAATCTGTGATGTCAAACCCAATATCATGAGCAAAACATAGGGTCGGTGGGAGGTCATTATGAATGTACAAGTAATCCTAAATGGAGAATATATTTTTTTAGGTTGTGGATTTTAACTAGAACGTTCATTTGCCATATGTTTTTGCAGGGAGTTTCTGCATTTTTAGTAGCTTTGCAAGTTTGTCATTATTTTGTGCTGTATTCTATTGTGCTGCCATAGATGTAGCACTTCTTTCACCTGACAAGGCACAAAAGTGATATTAATAGGGAACCTTGACTTCCCTAGAACAAACTTTTGTGGTAATCTGCTACCTTTATCACTCCCTCCCTCCTCAACCAAGCTTATGAGGTCAGAGAGAGTTGGGGAGTCGCTGTTGGGCTGGTCTGGCACATAGCGAGAGTGAACTATACAGAGAGGATGCTGTCCCTGGAGGGGCGTTCCACGAGTAACCAGCAACCTCCTATTGCAAAAAATTTAGAACCTATTCACCTAAATGAACTGGGTAACTGACCTGCTTACAAAGGGGCATTTCTTCAAATGAAACACATACTTTCAGAGAGGACAGTATTGTTCTATGTGTACATACGCATGTGCGTCTTACAATAGTAAGAGAAAACATTTAACAGGTACCTGTGTAATACAGTCTAATATTCATACTGAGTGGGTGTTGATAACATCAACCATAAGGCTGAAGGCCAAGTGGGTTGTAAATGTCAATAGAGCCCTGAGGGGGCGTGGCCACACAAAGAATGTAGTAAGCAGCGGGGTACCAGAGCTCCAGGACCCACGGCCGCATTAGATCCCCTACTAGTCATCCTGACGGGGGCACCTCACGGGCCTCATGTCTTGAGCCCCCCAGTGACGATTGTGGGCTTAACAATTGCACCCCGAGGCCGACCACTAGCTGAATCTGGGGCCTGAGGCAGTGCAGCACGGCCTTCCTAAGATGGCAGCTGATCGGCTCAGCTGCGATCCTAAAGGTTTAGCTGGGGGCGCGGGCCTGATCACTGACAGGAGGAAGAGGAGGCTGGGCCTGGCTGGGTCGAGGCACCTGGGTCGCTGGTGGGCCGCTGAGCATCCTGGCCCTCCGCAACCAGCAGGGGCCCGCAACAGCTGCTAATCGCCCAGAGGCGGTGCCCCGACATCGGCTACCTCGTGATTGGAGAGCTGCGGGTGAGCGCAGTGCGCTCGGCCTGCGCTGGCAGAGGAAGGCCTTGACCGGGTGGGGACAGACCGGCTGCAGACGCAGGTACTCCTGAGGCAGTGACGCTTAGACTGTAAGGCGGGGGCAGTGGAATGTGGCGCACTGCCACCAAGAATTGAAGCAAGCCGCCACGGATGATAATCATGACAGCGGCCTGCTGGAGCTGACTGAGGGCTTGTCAGTGAGGAAGCCCCGGCCGTGCAAGTGGGAGAGGTGAGACCCCTTGGGGAGACACCCGAGTAGCCTAGCTAGGGAGGAGGGGGCCAACTACAAAGGGGCCTGGCTGCACCGGTTGCCACACGGCGAATTAAGGTGAACTAAAGCTGCCGCGATTAACACGAAGCCCTGAGAGACCTGCCGAGAGACCTAGACTACTGAGACAAACGGGGTCACCAGACGGGGACACAGGATGCTGCTGCGAACCCTTGACATCAGAGCAAAGATCAGGGAATCATATCTGGTAAGGGAGACGTGCCTGGTAGAAAGACCAGTGATACTAAGAGCCCTATAGGGAGTAGTCCCCAGTTACACTATAATTATTGTAAAGTTATATGGGAGGGAAATAGTGCTGGGCAGCATTTACAGTCCCAATACAGACCAGATGGGATTCCTCGCCTCCATCTCTGAACGATTGGCAGTGCACTTAACGGGATCGGTACTGTTTGGGGGAGATTTTAATTGCATAGCAGATACAACACTAGATAAATCGCATCTCCCTCTACCCTCTTCATCGGTTAACAGAACAGCTCACGGTTACCGCACTTGGCAGAAGGATTGGGGCCTGGTTGATTCTTGGCGGATTCAGCACCCAGATTGCAGGGTCTACTCCTTTTACTCACCAATGCATGATTTACATGTACGATTGGATACATGCCTATGCTCTCCAGATATTCATATGCTGACACACCTGACCGAGTATCTAACCCAAACACTATCCGATCCTAACTCATTGCTAATTAAGCTGGGGTGGTCATGGACCCACGCACCAATCCCCACCTGGCGATTCCAGACAGCACTGTTGGAGGATCAAGCTTTTACGCATATCATTGGCGCAGCAATAGATGCTTACTTCGAGGTCGATAGAGGCTCGACAAACTCAAAACTGCATTTCTGCACCTACCAGTGCACATCGGACGCTGCTACATGACATAAGGAAAGCAGAGCAAGAGCTGCGCACCCATGAACAGCAACGCCCTAATGCCCCAGACCTACAAACAGCACTTCACAGCACGAGAAGCAACAGCAATAGTGGTTGAACGACTACGCTGTTATGACTATAAAGCCTATATAGCACGCGCACACTCGGAGGGGGATCGTGCAAGTTAATTACTGGCATGGTTAGCAAATCCTGCGCATAGGGGTTTAATTATAGTTGAATTAACCCACCCCATGAGGCACAGCATGTACACCCAGACCCCGATCAACTGCGAATTCTATAAATAATATGCCGACCTTTACACGAACAAAGTCTGACCACATAAGAAGAGATGCACAATTTCTCATCACATATTGGAGTACCAGCAATCTCGGAGCTCGAGGCGATGGAGCTGGGGCCAGCGATTACACTAGCTGACGTGAAGGTGGCCATCAGCAGTATGGCACAAAAAAAAAAAAACTGGGATTGACTCCAGGTTGAATTTTACTCAACATATATAGATAAACTGGGCCAGAGACTAGTTGAGGTATATGAAGAAACTAGGGAATAGCATACTCTGCTGGCGTCAGCCCAGAACGCCCCGATCATTCCTCTGCTGAAACAGAGGAAGCCACCCACAAATGTGGTCTCATACCGCCCCCTGTCCCTGGATTCTAAGATACGGAGCAAAATTTTGGCGATGCGTCTATTGCAGCATATGCCACGCCTGGTCCATATGGACCAGGCTAGGTTCACCCCAGGTCGCCAAACAGCGATGAATATGAGAGGTCTCTTCTCCCTCCTTCATAGTGAAGCCTATGATAAACGAAAGGCGATGATTTTAGCAATTGATTTAAAAAAAAGCCTTTGATTGCCTCGATTGGCAATATCTTTATGAAGTGCTTTGTAAATTTGGGCTTGGAGACCAGTTCATCGCATGGATGAGACTGCTCTACACTAACCCAACTGCCAGAGTCCGCACAGGAGCTATAATATAGGAGAGCTATCAGGTGGAGAGGGAGACCAGACAAGGCTGCCCCCTCTCGCCATTGCTTTTTGCTTTGGCTTTCAAACCGCTGGCTTGAGTTGCCAGGGCGAGAAGTGCTTATGAGGGCATAATGGTAGCGTGATAAACGCACCACATCGCCCAGTATGCAGATGATCTACTGCTCTTCCTGGAGGATGAGAGAGACACCCTGCATGGGGCCTGCAGCCTGTTGGAGCGATTTGGGGGTATAACTGGCCTCAGAGTAAATTGGCAAAAATCCAGCTTATTTCGTGTCGTCAAAGGCAGGACTGCCCCCTTGGACCTTGGGAAGAGTTGGAACCGCAATACCTGCCCTACTTAGGGGTTCAGGTTTATCATAATAACCTAGACATGCTGGAAGGAAACTTGGAGCGGACTGTGTGTCATGGTAATATGACTTTTTGGGCCTCATTACCACTATCCGTGGCGGGACGAGTGGCACTCTTAAAAATGATAGCACTACTTTGTCAGTTGTACTTTTTCACCACTCTCCCGCTATGGATCCCGAGAACCTTTTTAAAAAAACTAAACTCCATGATCATAGACTTCTTGTGGGGGGACAGGGAGGCGACTTTTGGCACTCCTGGTTCTGCAGCGACCACTTGAGGAGAGGTAGAACGGGGGGGGAACTTCAAAGCATACTATTTAGCGGGTCAACTACAATGGCTGACTCGATGGCTAGCCGGACAGATAATGCTAGACACGGAGACTCTCCCTTTTACCCAAGACCTTCACTCCCTGACTGAGGTCATATTATGACTAGACCCCCTGCCTGCTGCTGGCCCCAATGATCTGAAAATGATGCACAGATGCTGGCTGCGACATCTTCGCAGATCTCAGTGTGTCACGCCCTACGTGCCTGCAATACCACTGAAATGCTTGCTGGCGTTACCGCATAGAGGGGACTGGAGGAGGCTCTTATGATGGGAGGTGGCAGGGGCAACCACTGTGGGGACCCTATACAAAGCAGATTCTTTCCTGGCCTTCGAGGACATCCAAGCCCGGTATCAGATTCCAGTATGGCACTTTCTGCTTTATAGAGCAGTCACCAAGACGATCGTCCAGCACTGGCAGGTGGGGCAAACAGAGCCACCCATATCGGAGATGACTCAGTACCTGGTAAGCGCCACAGGTACCTCTGTTGGAGTACACAGTGACCTCCCTTGATGGGAAAATCAGATCCGCTTTATGCAAGCCGCTAACAATCCTTAAACAGAAATGGGAGACAGACTTGGGGGCCCCTATCACAGACGATGATTGGGAGGGAATACTGGCTCAGGCCCCACGGGCCTCTAGGAACACCAGATTTAAACTTAACACTATATACGTGCTACATAGAGCCTACCTGACACAGGAAGAATTAAGAAGCACTTCGGTCTTGCAGAGGCCAGGTGTCCTAGATGCGGAGAGGAGGACGCAGAACTTCTCCACATGTTTTGGTCTTGCCCAAACATACAAGAGTTCTGGAGATCGATTACACACCTCATCACAGACACAATCGATGTAGTAGTACCTGTTGACCCCAGACACTGCCTATTGGGAGGCTATCGCCGACAGGTCTGGCACAAAGTCACCGATCAGTTCCAGGATTTGGAAGGCAACACTGGGCCCCCGAGAAAGTATATGGAAGAGAGAAGTATTGATATGGGCCAAGGCAGAAGAGGCAGTTAGGCACAGGGAAGCATGGAGAGGCCAAGGTCCACTGGAGAGGACAGGGGCATGGGGCACACTGGTGTGCGAGCTGGAACACATGGGAAAGGAGCCACAAGACAATGTGACACCCCCTTGAACACTTGCGCCGACACCCAATACGGAACCCGGATACCCGAAACCGCCACCAATAGAGACAACATAGACTCTTATGGAGACATGGGAGTAGACCGAAAGCAGATGGAGGTTCCCCTCCCACATAGCAGCAAGAGATACCTACAACAAACAAACACATCGCATTATCTAGGTGCACGAGGGCGGAGGGAGGGAGGGGGGAGTTTAGGCTCCCAAAGGGACCTCTGTCATAGTGGAATGCATACCAGATCACATCCCATGACAAGCAAGACCGGGAGAATAAGAAGCACCACACAATAGCTAGGCATAAAGCTACCACCACCAATTTTACGTGTCAAATGTAATGACATGCCAGATATAGATCATACTGTATGAAACATTGAAGGTGTATATGGTGATGATGCACAACTGACAAGAGGAGCCCATAAAAGGGTTGTAATGTTTGTATTTCAAAACTAATCAAATATGTTTTTAAAAAAGAAAAATCAGAGCCCTGAGATAGTAATGCTGAACCATATTACACGGTGCCCATTATGTATTTTTATGTTACATGCTTATTTTTTTTAGATAATTATCCTGAAAATGTGGTTTTAACAGACATAGTATTGTGAATAGTAAGTGAAATAGTGGACTGTAATGTTTGTATAAAGGAATAAGAAGGGAACAATACTTTATTTTGTAGTGAAGAATGTAGAAGGGAGACAATGCTGTTCTCCTTAAGTCATAGCTAAGAACAGGCATGGTTTGGAATTAGAATGACTGGGTGTTATCTACTTTTCATGAATAAACTGACACCAAAACAGTGGACAGTGGCCCCGGCTAGCAGAATTATGTGATTTTGTGGCAGCACTGTTTACCACATAATTATAGATTTATCACTCTTTCCACATAATTTGTCATGTAATTGTCTGGTTTCAATAAATGTTGCTTTTACCACAAATGGAACAAAATAATGCTGCCAGGGAGTGTGCCATATACTTTGCTTTTTTGTGCTAGATAACTTAGAGAAATAGTTTGGTCCTCCAAATGTATGTATATATTTCCCTTTTATTTCCAATGATTTTCTCTAGTTTGGGTTATTACAGACCGCATATAACAGCAAAACTACTTTGAATTTAACGAGGATTGAGGGGTGGTTGTCATTGCCTCTTGAAGGTGTGAATAACTCTCTTCATGCCTTAGTAGCAGTAAAGAGGAATCCTACCTTTTAGGTTCCTCCCAAGCAAGTGTCATTCTCGCACATGGTTAACGTTCTTACATCTTTCCCTGCTGGCACTGGTCTAGCACAATCAAACTTTTAACCTGTCTAAAATGTTTTTAATTTTTCAAGACAATGCAAAACTTATTGTCATCATCACTGAGGTTTGTATTTTTATTTTTTTTACATTCACTGATAAATGTTAGAGTCGGAGAGAACACTTGACAATGGTGAATTAATATCTGAAATACAGGTGCTGTTAAAGATTTACAGGTTTCTGCAAATAAGTCCAATCAAACCTTAGCACACAGTTATACAATTATTACCATCCATCAAACCCAGACATTATTTATTGTTAGACTTCACAAACACAGACAATACTCACCCCTTTAGGAACAAAATACCCTCCAATGATTAAGTCATCTTGGGTGACTCTTCCATTTCCAGGCAATACTGGATATAACCTGCAAATAAGCGATTACACAATAGTAAGAAAGAATATTTATAACTATGTTCTGATCCAATTTATGCTTACCTTTTTAGATTAGGCTACGAACGCTGCTTGTGGCATTTATTAACACAACTCATTTTGTATAAATATGCAAACAGGGTTTGTTTATGCTCTAGAGCACTGTACGCTTTGAGATTTTTTTTTGAGCGAGAGAAGAATGCAAAAATGGAGTTTAGCCACTCACTTTGGTAATATAGCATATGATTATTTTTTATGACACTCCTAGAAATAAATCCTGTGCAAATAGCCATTATGAAGTGAAAGGCATTAGTCTGTGTGCACTTTAGTTAACAGTATCAAAGCTAAAGACTGTGCACATGTTATTTTGTGTGCATGGAGCAATCTGAAACTCCCATATATGACATGTTAGTAAACTCAAATCTCTGACTATATTTCAGCTGATGAGACCTGAATGTTCACACACTTCCTTAAATGCAACCCACAAAATGTCATTATTTTCCCCCCATCTCTACTACCCTTCTCTACATCTCCACCTGGTTTGGAGCGGAGTTTGCCTTTTCGCTCAACTTTCTTCACCAAATTGCCTACTTTTAGAACAAGTCGCTTTTATTATTAATACAATAAATGCAAATTCCACTCATACATTCCCTTTTCTCCTTTGAAACTTCTGCTTCAAAGTTTTGTTCTGATGCGTCTTACTACTGTTCTTTCTATGATGGCACCAGAAATATATAATAGCTCTACTTCAGTTTATTGTTAACTTCTCTGTTCACATTGTATTCTCTATTTCACACACATCTTTCCTTACACGATTTTGTTGGCTACCTGTGTTTAACAATTAAGTTTCACTTCATTTATTGTGTTTTCAAACGTGTTCACTTAGGGCCAGATGTATGATTCTGGCACATTGCGATTTGGTAATTGCGATTTTTAAGAAATCGCAATTACCGACTCGCAAAGGGCCATGTATCACATTTGCGATTCGGTAATTGCGATTTCTTAAAAATCGCAAATGCAATTACCGAATCACAAATTGCGATACTGGCCCCAGAAATCTCAATTTGGGAAATGCAAAAGGCCAGGGTGCTGGGGGCCTAAGGCCCCCTCTCCTGCACCCCATTTTTTTTTTTTTTACCATGTAAACTACACACATGCCAAAAGGGCATGTGTGCTTTACATATTAAATTTAAAAATGCAGTTTTACAGCATTTTTAAATTTTGCACCAGGTTACCACCTGGTTGCAGACAATGGTATTTTGCATATGCAAAATACCATTCTGCAAAAAATCACAATTTGCGATTTTTTGCAGAATTGCCTTGCGACCTGGATTTTGAGAATCGCAAATTGCGATTTGCAAAATCCAGGTCGCAACGCAAAAAAAAAAAATCGAAATTTTTGCGATTTCTATTTTGTGGTCTGCGAATGCCTATGATGCATTGCAGACCACGATTTTGCACTCGCAAACGGCCGATTTTGCCGTTTGAGAGTGCAAAATATTTTGATACATCTGGCCCTTAGTGGCTGCACCTAACGTATGTTCTCTAATTTCACTTTACACTCCCTCTTAAATTTGTCATTCCACATCTTTAATTCTCCTGTCCAAACACCTAGGCTCTTCTCTCGACTTTTGCTCATTGTTTTCCTATAGTATGAACTGCCTGTCCATAAGAGAACTGGGCTGACTGAATGAGAGCATTTTCTATTGTCATTACATGATTTTGCTCAGGCCCCCCAAGCGGATCTCATTTTCATTGATACATTAATCCAACCACCACCGGGCCTGGCCTTTGGCCGTGCGCAGCGTCGGTTGCCCGCAGAGAATGCAGCCAACCCCTATAATAACCCAACCCTGCGGTGCGCCCAGCCTTTGACAGTGCACAGCGGAGGTTAGTTGCAAGGCCCTGCAGCCAACCCCTATTACAACCCAATCTGCATGGCTCCCTTCCCCAGCAAGATCTTGGCCCCGTGGACCCATTCCTGGGGCCCAAACTAAATATTTTTTATTTTTATTATTATTTATTTTTTATTTTATTTTTTAAGAAGGGGTCCACGCAGCCCCGTCCCTCAGCCCAATCTAAGCCCAGCGGACATTATCTCCCAGAGCCAAGCATAAACATTTAAAAAACATTTGGGGAGGTGGGCTACGCGGATAACTTTAACTCACGCCCTCGCAATCCACTGCTTATTACCCCAGATATTACAGCACACATGACAGCTTTTATAAAATCATTAGAAATATCAATGAAACATTAGCAGACAAATTATTGAATTCAAAACTGTGCATGCTGGGGAGTTATAGTTACCTTAGGGCACGAGTTATAGTTACTTAAAATAACTAACTATAACTGCTGAAATTCTATGGTTTTGTGCGGGTAAATTCATAACCTAACTATATTGTCCCTGTAATTTTTGTTTTTTTTAAGTGGAAAAAAAAAAAATATATATATATATATATATATATATATATATATATATATATATATATATATACCTACATGCATATATGGAAGACTTTATATATTGACTAATACTATATATAGTTCAATTAAAGATAAAAGAAGAAAACTAAATACATAGCAACTGACAAACCAATTTCTACACTGCTGTCATACACAAGGTTATGACTGTTAAATAGAGCTCTCCATTAAAAACATAAGGGCTAACATAATACCTTTCCCCTTTGCTTGAGGATGGACCCTGCGACATTCATTATCATGAAATGTGGCCTTTTGGGGTTAAATGTGATTTCATGGGGAGATAGAGTAATTTTTATTTTGGCATACGTATATATGCACCATGACTCTTGAAGGCTTAGAGCTTCTTCCCTTGGAAAACTATGTTTGCTTTACTAATGACATCTCAAAGAGCAGGTAGGGTTGCCCATGCAGGAGCCTTTATGTACATTTTATGAGTATGAAATCCAACAAATAGACATGGCTCATATAAACATCTAGGTTTGGGATCTTTACAAGAACAAAAGATCAAATTTTGAACCTTCATTTTTTTTTAACTTTAAAAAGCTGTAGACTCAACACACATTAGATTTTTTCCTGCCACTAATGCGTGTGACAGGTGATTTTAACTGAAATGTAATTGGAATGTCCCAGTGTAATTGTTCTTGTTGAAAGTTATGAAACAAATGTTGCTCTCTTAGTTCAACAACAGTGGTTAAAAGACAGTGTCTTCTGAAAGAGACTTCTAGCTCCAGATTCCTCATCTTCTGAATAGCCCCATACTGTGCCCGGAATCTGTTTTCATAGTACCACTACGTGCTGAAAGGTGGTTCTGTGCAACTCTGCACTGATACTGTTCCCCTCTGGAAATAAGGTGCAGGACCATACATATGCCACTCCTGTGCACTAGTGTCAGTTTCTTTCTGAATCTGCCACAAGATGCAGATTCCGAGCTTTCTCTTTTCTTTCAAACCAATTTAACTTGATTTTCGCTAAATTTGTCAGTGTGCAAGAGATGCCATTCTCTAAAATAATAGGTTACAAACAGTGTAGGTACTGTTGCAAACAGATTTCTCAGATAGATTCCCGTCAGGTTTGCGTGTGGTGTCTGGGATAGAGCACGTCCATTAACCTGAAGGCCTACTGGCAATGCAAGGCAATGTCACCAAGCATTAAAAAAAAAACTCAGTGCCGGGACAGCTTCAAATCTGGCTGTGCATCCAAGTTTCAATCCCAGTCCCACGCCTGTTCCCAGAGTCGACGGAGCCACACTGGAGTCCTGTCTCTGTGGTGCTCCAAGTCCTCAAGTAAGCACAAGAAACACAAAAAAAGCAAAGAGGATTTTCGCTCCTTCACACCACTAGCACTCCCCTGATCTGGTGTGTAGGCAGTGCCAACCGTTTCAATCACTCTCACAGCTGGCAAACACAGCTGGTTCCAGCACAACATTTTCTGGGACCTTCAGCAATACTGCACCAGATTAAAGAGTTCAGCACAGCTGTGTCCAGACCCTTTGGATCCTGTTAGAAATGGAGTTTCTGCTGGCTAGGGTATGCACCTAAGCCGTCAGAACCCACCACTGTAGTCAGGGGAAGTAAGTTACACATCAAAGATAACCTGTGCTCACCTTCTGGTAGCTTGGCACAGAGCAGTCAGGCTTATCCCCAGAGGCCATGTGTAACACATTTGCACAACCCACTCACACAAGTGACCCTATACATACACCACAAGAGAGACTCCAATCACTATTATGTATATAAAAAAATATAAAGTATATTATACACAAATCATAGACCAACAGGAGATACTTCAGTGATTACTTTGTCACTAGGCAATTGTCACAAACACTTTTTAGTTTGACAGACGTCATTAAAGAAAACAATACTGTGCATAGTAAGCAGCTATCATGACAGACTTGTTATCCTAGTAGTGCAAGGCAAAACGATCTAGGTTACAGCATTTGGGCATGAAATACTATAATCACACATCAAGAACCAAGAGTCCTAAAAAACCCTAATACCAGTGAAACACATGGATAAGCCCAGACCACCCTAGACCAAGGGGGGTTATCCTGAGCTGGAAGATGTTTTTTGTTAGAATGCACAGCCGCGCCACATAACTGGGGATCACACTGGCGGCTCCAGCAGGGCCGAGAAAGACGGCACACACACTATAAGTTATAGCGGTGGGACCTCCCGTGGTCTCCCCCACGTGCAGAATCAATCCCTCTGGTGTGCCTTCAGGCCCCATGGAGTTGAAATTATTTCCACTTAGGATACCACTAGTGGGTCTGCACTTGGCACCAGTTGGTCCCTTTGAGCCAATCTTGCCCTGACTTCCTATTCTGATGCCCCCCCCCTCATCCCCCCTAAAACCACACCAGGCCTACATCTATGCCAATGCCAACGTCACCACCTGAGGAGGTGGCCTCCACTGTCTGATGCTGGTCCAACACTGGCCGGTGTCCCACCCGAATCCAACTGAGGCACCCAGTCTCTAATCCACTGCATCAATATCTCATCTCACTACTCCACAAAAACAAAATATAACACATACCAGCACATCAAAATCTCTCAGATATACAATTTAAAATAACACTTAGTCACAATATACAAACACCTACTCCCACCTTCATGACTAGACAAATAATAACAATCTTAAACCACCCTCACATTTTCTAAATTTCACCAACGCCTACCATGAGCACCCCAGAAAAAAACATGTATTCAACCACCTTTCATCCATTGCTCAACTGAGAGCCATACAACACCACTCCTAACTCATACACATCTCACCCTGAACAGATGCAAACAAAATAAACAACATACCACTCTCCAAAACTTCACATCTCCTTGTCTATCCTTCTCTACAAAAACAATACAGCCCACCAACACTCTCAATCACCATCTCCACCACCTGCACACACTGTCCAAACAAAATGCCTTCTAGGCCTGCTGGACGGGGATTATGATACAAAAAACACTATTGCTATTCTGATACATTTAATACCAACACTAATGATATATCTGCTAATAGTTCAAAGAATACTGTTCACTCTTCGAGAAAACAAAGTCGCACCACCACCAAAACACAATCTCTATACTGTCTAGTAATAAATGTTTGCTCACCCTCTAAAAATAAGCACTGCATCTATGACGTACTCACTGTCACACAACCTGGCTTACTCTTCATAAATGACTCATGTCTCCAGTATTACATTAAGCTTGTCCTCCAGGCTATCAAACTGTCACACAATCGCATAGACCAAAGAAGATGCAAGCTACCAGTTATATTCAAAGAAACTATAAATCTAACCAAAGTGGACTATCCTTGCATACAAGGTTGTGAGGCCCTAACCACCAGATGCAGCCATATACCAACTTCCTCCTGTAACTGCCTCCTTCTTTAGAGGCCATCTAGCAATGCAACATTCACAACCAAACCTTTTGTTACTCCACCCCAACCTATGCATGCTTGGTGCCTAAACATATTGTCTGACAAGCCCAATATGTTTCATACAAGAACTGTCATCACTGGCCTAGACACACTAACCTACATCAGATCATCCACAAATCCGCACACATCCGTGGACACATTCTAGATGTCATTTTTGCAAATCTAGAACTAGTTACCTTTAAAAGGATTACTAAAGTCGAATATTCATACCACCATCTAATAGCTTTCCAACACAAAATAACACAAATCACCACACCTAAGAGAACCTTACATGCAAATACATATCAACCGTGGAATATAATGAATAGTTAGAAACACATCGTACATCGAACACTATCTAGACACAATAAAGTCAGTTCAAAACTATCAGTGGCTCCAGGATGCTTTCAAATAGGACGAAAATACTAGCACATTGGATGAATGCAAAGCTAAAAAAAGATAAAACAACAAATTGCAAAGCTGCAACACAGCTGGCACAATATAAATAATTATCAAGGCAAACATAACATTCACAAACTCAACAGAATAAACAACTCAACTATCAAAAAGCTAAAAAAGGTACTGTTCAAACAGAATTGAAAATGTTAAATGTGCATTTAAATAATATTATAAATATCTCACTGAATTTCATATACCTACATGCACAGAAGGAGCTCATCTCATTTATCAAGAATTTACGGACAAACTGGCAAATCATTACACAAACAAAGCAAACATCCTACCTTCGAAACAGAATGTCATCTATACTCCCCCTTTCTCATTCAAACTGTACTTCACAAAAGCAGGGGTCCCTCTAGGCTCTATCATCTCATCTATTCTTTGCAACATCCACATTAAGTCATTATCATCAATGTTCTATGAATTTCAGCTCATGTGCTACAACTATAAAGATAACACACACAATACTTCTCAAACTTGAAAGACCTAAAGATACTGGAAACTAAAAAATCTTCAGTTGCCTCGGAGCCATTGATGTGGATACATGAAGTGGAGTCATCTCAAATTGAATTTGTCCAAAACTGAAATACCCACATGTGGCGATTGGAAAAATGTTTACCCTCTCCACACCTGGCCTCACGATTTGGGATCACTTCCTAAAGTATCCAAGGAAGTAAGAAACCTAGAAATTGCCATGAATTCCAAGCTATCAATCAAATTCCAAGTGGATAAGTTAGCAAGATCAAGCATTATTAATATGAAAACTGCAACACATCTTCCTCCACCTAGGATTTCCACACAAGGTACTGTCTTCCTTGTACTGTACAGACCGGATTATGTCAAAGGCCTCTACCATGGATCATCTTTATCAACTATAAAAGGACTACAACGAATTTAGAATTCTGCTGCCAGACTACTCCGACATGTAAAGCCACAAGCCCACATCTTCCCTGCCTTGAGGCCCTACATTGGTTACCCCAGCCAGAAGATCCAAATTCAAGCTGCGTTGGATCACCCACATTTGAATACACTTTTCCTCAGGAATACAATCACCAAATACATACAACAAAGGAACCTCCGCTACAGACTGGGATTTTGCCTCAAAACCCCTACATACAAGAAAAAAAAATCTTGGTTGTTACATCTTTCTCTATTCGAGTAGCCAAACTGTGGAATTCACTACCCCCCAAGATCAATGGATAGCTATCCTATCTTAAGAAGACTACAACACAAATGTACAGCATGTGTCTGTATATGTAATCATGTACAATTTGATTTTATATATATATATATATATATATATACATACACACAGATATCTTTATAGGTCGGCTTAACAGAAGTATATGTTACTTATCGTTTACATATATAAACAAAGATTCAGGTTTTTAGGTTAATGTAACGTTATCGTATATACTGTATAAACCACCGAGATCAACCAATTAAAAAGTTATCTCAAGTAACTATAACTCATGCCCTAAGGGAACTATAATTTGCGTCCTGTCATTCACAGTGATATTATCAATGATGTCAAAGAAGACGTCATGAGTGATGTAATATGTAGGGTAAATAGCAGTGGCAGGCAAGGGGGTAAGTTAGTTACCTTCGAGCACGAGTTATAGTTACTTCAGATAACTAACTATAACTGATCAGTTTCAGTGGTTTTCAGAGTTTAAAATTGGACATTTCACCTAACTAGAACGTTACTTTAACATTTGTGTTTTTCAGTGAATTTCTAGAGTTTTTAACTTAAGTATTATTTAAATTACCATATGTTAATCCACCCCAGGGAATGCATCCAACCCCACGCTCTGCAAGGAATTTATTAATGCATGACGGGGGTTTGGCCACAGGGCCTACCTCCCGCATGCAGCCAACCCTACGCTACATGCGGCCTTTGGCCTTGTGCAGTGGGAGGTTGGCCACAAGGCTTGGCCTGCAGCCAGTCCCTGTGGCCAAACCACATAAAGGTAGCCAACTGCACACAG
This sequence comes from Pleurodeles waltl, assembly GCF_031143425.1. NCBI lineage: Eukaryota > Metazoa > Chordata > Amphibia > Caudata > Salamandridae > Pleurodeles > Pleurodeles waltl. The sequence goes on along the minus strand of NC_090440.1, from coordinate 1,225,134,847 downwards.
TCTTTGGGGTTTGGCCACAAGGGCTGGTCCCCTGGGCACCAGGGCTTTTTTTTTTTTAAATGAGGGGGGCATATGCCCCCCTCCCCAAACCTATTATGACCCTGGGGACCCGATCCCCCTGGGTCATATATATTTTAAAGTGGAGGAGACCATGGAGCCCGCTCATTGAACATCCTTAAGGTCCTGAGGACCCCTTTCCCTAGGGCTACTAATTTTAATTAAAGGAAGGGGGCACAGATTTCGGCCCTGGGGACTGGTGCATTTTTTGGGGAAGGGGATTTGGGGCCCTTGGCACGGTGCATTTTTTGAGGGAAGGGAACACATGGCCCACCTCCCCTGGCTGCTTTTGGCCCTGGGGTTCCCCATTCGCAGGGCACCAGTGGTTATTTTTAGAGGCAGGGACCACAGAACCCCCTCCCTGGGCCACTTCCGGCCATGGGGACCCCATCTGCCAAGGGCCTGTCGCCCCCCTTCCCAGGCTTCTGCCCTGGGGACCCCATAACATGGGGCCTGGCACCATACTCAAGGGGAGAAGGGCACAGGGACACCATCTCCGGGACGATTTTGGCACCAGGAACCCCATCCCCGGGGCATAGGGCATTTTTTTTTGGGGGGGGGGGGGGAGGGGAGAAGTGGAGAACATGGTTCCTCACCCCATTCTGATTTTAGCACTGGGACATCCCCCTGGGTGCCCGGTACCATACTCATGTGAGGGGCTCCCCTCCCCAGTCTTATTGTGGGCCCAGGGACCCAATCCCCCAGAGCCTGGCCAACAAAGGGTGTGTGCAAGGGATCCCACCAAGGCCACCCACCATGCTATTTTTGGGGGCCATGAAGGGAGCTCCACAGCGCCCACCATCCTAGCCGGCTTCCTGCATGCAGCAGGGGCCTGCAGTGCTCTCATCATCTGGGATCAGTTAAAACGCTGCTCTCTGCATGCAGGAGCAATATTCAGATCTAAATAGATCTAAAGCCCAGAGGAGCATTTTTCAAGCTCCCATCCGCTGGGAGCGGACTTGGTATTTGCTCCCGCTTGGTGGCAGATTTGAAATTGTTCCAGCCAAGCAGAGCAAACACAGGTTTCTCTTCCCACTCCAGTGTGGGCAGACAACCCCCCATGACAAAGCATTTGAGCCAGCCCTAGGGGATGGGTTCCCCAGGACCATTAATGGCTTTTGAAGGGGGGGGGGGGGGGGGGGGGGAGATCATGCAGCCCCCTCCCCTAAGTACATACAGCCAGGCCCATTGGATGGTGTTCTCAGGACCGAAGTCAGCCCAGACCCTGGGGACGGGGTCACCAGGGCCAAAAAAGTTTCAGGAAGGGGGCCACATGCCCTCTTCTCCTTTACTATGCAGCTGTGCCCCAGGGGATTGTGTCCCCGGCCGGGGCTGAAATCGGCCTGAGGAGGAGAGGCCAAGTGCCCTTCTCCCCCTTTACTATGCTGCCAAGCCTTGGGAAATGGGATCCCAGGGGCCAAAAAGGGAGGTCAAGTGCACCCCTCTCACTTGACTATGTGGCCCGGCCTGAGGATGGGGGCCACCCGGGGAGAGCTTACAAATCTCTTTTTTTTAAAAAAAAAATGTTTTTTTAACAAGTGGGAATTTGCAGTAGAATTAGTTTTTTAAAAGTTTTTGGTCCCAGACGGGGTTCCTATGGGACCCCATCAGTAGGCCTGGGGGGTTAGGTTACTCCTACATTTCCTCTTGTGCCTTGTGTAGGGGTGTAAGGCCCCCACGAGTCCTGCAAGAGCGAGCACACTGACTTGATGGCTATAGGAATGTTAGAAATGAAATGGCCGCCATTACTGTTTACTGTGGAATAGTAGAGGTGTTGTGGAAATTAAATACAAGCTATATAAAGGGGTAGCAGAAAGGCATGCTGTCTCCTTAAATATAGAAAGGAGTTGTCTAAGGGCAAACTACTGCGAAGGAAATAAATGTATATTGTTTAAGTTAATTTTTACGGTCTCTGGGGACTTTTGCAGGATCGCAAATAGTGGAAAGGAGTAGATGAGTTCTCCATACACTCCATTAGTAAGAATGCATATTGTGGTCTTTGTTTTTTTTAAAGAAGTGTGCAAGACATACGTACTGTGATGAGTAGATGGTTAATTCTTATTTATTTATTTTTTAATTAAGCTCTTGTGGGTCTCTCGCAGGATTGTGAACAGTAGAAAGGAGTAGGTGATTTCTGAATACACTGTAGCATGCACACTTGCTACTGGGGGAAGGAGTCTTACTGGAAAGGGTGTTTATAAGAGGGGACTATTTATGCCCATCTGCTTTGTGAGAGTTGTGAGTAGAGTAGAGTATAGTCTCTTCCCACACGCTACTATGTACACCCATTATCAGAGAGAGGGGTATTAGCAGGGTGGGCAGTCTTTGGACAGAACAAACTATGCACACCTGTAATCCAGGAGAGAGGTCTCAGGGGAGAGGACAGTCTTCCTCCACACAGCCTACTATGCACATCCATCATTCGAGAAAGAGGACTGACAGTAGAGGCTAGTCCATGTACACACCCTACTACGCACAGCCATTATCTGAGGCAGAAGTCTGACAGAAGAAGCCTGTCCATGCACACACCCTAATACATACACCTGTCATCTGATTACTCGCTGGTACTCAAGTTGTTTGAGAAATTCCGTCACCAGTGCTTTAACTACGTGTTTAATTGGATACTGAGGTTGGATCTGTGGTGTGGATCTTAATGGAAAAACGTGGTGGGGGAATCTTTATCCCAAACTACATGGTTGTAGTACGGCACTGGCTTTTGCGCCAATGCCCAATCTATAAGGTTCTCAATATTTTTGGTACCTTTAGCTGAAATAGTTGCAACCTTTTTCTTTTCGAATTGGTGTTTTTGTTGTGGAAGTTTTTCTTCCTTTTTTGTGAAAATTTCTGAAGAAAGTTGTGAGTCATTCAGCTTCACGTACTCACTTCCGTGTTCTGATCGCTCTCCTGCCTCACTGTGGTCATCTGGTGAGTCCTGGAAAGAACGGGATGGACGAGTGTCACTATATTGGTACCTGTCAGGAGTTTTTAAAGTTTCCCGATTTCAAATTTAATATTTTTTTTTAGGTCTCTGAATGTGGAGAATCTCCTCTTTGGCTTCTTCTGTCTTCATTAGGTTTTTGTTCATCCCAGTGTTTTTTAGAGTGTTCTTGTCCCTGCTTTGTACCTTCCTTACTGTAAGAACTCTGTAATCCTGGTTAAATTGGTTTGGCCCCAGACTATCCCAACCTATACTAGTGTAAGTTTTGTAAAAAATCTTTGGCAGCTTGCATTCCTGGTCCCGTTGAGGAACATCTCGGAGCTGCTGGCTTATTGCCAAAGCTGCTGCTTCCCCTTTAATGCTACTTAAAATAATTGAGGAGACTGTGTAGAAATTGTGCACCAGTTTGGTCCAAGTCCAGGGCACGGGTTGCCCCGTATTCATTTTGAATTTGTTTTAACACTTCCAAAGATTTGCAAGTGTCGATGTACCATGCATGCTGATATATATTGCTGCAAAGACTGTGCCCCAGGTGGCACAATCCTTTATAGAGGGGCCCATTTCAAAAGGAAAGCACATTGTGAGAATTCTATGTTTATCTTGGGGTCCTGTATGGGGAAACATTGCTTCCAGCTTGTATTTCTTTAGTGTAATCCAAAATGGAATCTTCTCCAGCTTAGTGGGTACTTTTCCCATTATTGAATGGACAGTTTGTGGATTTACTCCTGTGACAGCCAACTGATTTATAGCAGGAACAACCCACGCTGGGTGAGGCAGTGTTTAGGGTAACAGTACGAATTGTATTACACATCTATATATATCAACTAAACTGTTGTATAAAGTACACACTTTAGCTACTTGCATAGTAGGTTTGCAGGTTTGTTGGGTGGTGTTTGATCACAATAGCACTCATGATACAGATAAAGTTGTTTTAGGTGAGGCCCAAAGAAGGGCATACCTCTTATGGGATACAGACATCTAAGCCAAGAACTTATGGGCAAGCTCTATGTCTGGAAAAAAAACAGCATATAGGAAAACGGAGGGGCACACAAGGTTTCACATAGAAATGGGAAAGAGCACTATTCATATTTGTTTGAGTAAAGTAGATGCCATATTACCTTTAACAGAATTAAAACATTATACATTACAATAAAACACATGCAAATAAGCACAATGTATTACTTCTAGGTGCATTTGGACACAAAAGTGTTGCCTGGCATTAGATTTGCCTCGGAGTAATTGCAAGAAGAAACGTAGGTTCTTAGGTTTTCATTAGGGCTGCAAGTGAACATTTTATATTTGACCTTGACAATGGAGAGGCCTCTTGGTCTTTACCTGTAGAGGGACTCATTAGAAGTTGCATAGTTTAGGGAATCTGCAAATCCTGGGGCTGGAATTACCAGTACCGGTATATAACCCTCACTTACTCTAATAGTGGCATGCTTCCTCATTGGGTCTGCCTTGGCCCCTAAAAGGTGGGCTCAACCATATTTCAGGGAGCACTTATGAGATCCTACCAGGGAGTCTAAAGATAAAAATACTTTGAGGTACCACGCCCCAATACAAGCACACACTATTTATCTTCAAACTTTTTTAAAAAAGAAAAGAAAAAGAAAAGCGAGGGATGCCATATAAACTCAGCGCGGTCCCGGAGAGAGTCCACAGAGCCAGGACTGAGAGGGCCCTGAATAGTTGAGGCAGCGGCATGGTACCCTTAACGATGTAAGTGCCCGATACTCTTTATACTGCTTTTAAGATGCGTTGCCATGTGGAAAACTGCGTCTGGGGTTCCGGAACTACAATGGGACTCCGGACTTACGATAACCTTCCCCTTTTCCTTTTTATGGGTAATGTGTGACTACAGGGACATGCCTCCTTCGCCCGCTGAGGAGCATTGATAGTGACCCAAGTGGGTGAGTGTAGGTGCAATTTTGACTAATGCGATGTGCCTTCCCAAAATATCTTACTGTATATGGTTATTCACACGAAGTTAGCTGAAGAACAGCATGCCTATGCCTCTTGTTTTCTGTCTAGACTTTCCCTAAAAAAGTTGTGTCACAAGTGTACACACACATTTTCTACCTGGCAGAATGTGTACGACAGGTCAAAGCATGAAACACATAAGTGATACTCTTACGTGTTAGTAAATTACTTCACATGCTGATACACCCTCAACGAGCACCAAGGTGAAAAGCGCGAAATACACACATGGTATGAAGGCCCATTTCAAGGCATGAAACACATCTTGGATGTCATGAGGGTGCACGTTAACTGAGTGTTCACGATTGAAGTGCACTCCACATGGCTCTAGTTCATATGTGCCCACCTTTGTTTTTTCCTTACCTTGCATGTACGAATACACGAGCCTTTAAAATGATGATACTGAGCTGGTTATATGTGTGTTTGCTTGTCTTTATTAATTACAGGCACTCATTTTTCTGCCAGCAAGTATTGTCAGGCGAGTTTTTATGCCATGCAAGAGTTCAACACTGTATGCGATTTGCACATAAACGAATTAATGTTGCAATAAATACAGGGCAGACACATATTCTTCAAGTCCTGTTGAAAGCCCAGGACCTTGTGTAAGCCAGTATTAGGGCTGAAACATGCTGACAATATGAGTGAGGGTCATGCGACCATAACAGACTAGAAATCCCTATTTTTTGTGTTTTAACTATACATTGAGGGTCACTAATAAAGGAATACCCTTGACCCTCGCTAGGTATTTTTATCTTTAGACTCCCCGGTAGGATCTCATTAAGTGCTACCTGAAATATGGTTGAGCCCACCTCGGCTTTTAGGGGCAAAGGCAGACCTGATTATGATGTATGCCACTACTAGTGTGGGTATCATATAAAAAATAATTTCTTTCTCCCATACATGCTGAGGAGGAAACCTTTATAAAATAGATTTTTGTTTGAGCTCAGACAGGTTATGAATACTCATTTAGGGGAGAATCCATTTGGGAGACTGTATTCCCTAGACCTCCCAAAATGGGAAATTCACTTCCGAATCTCTGTTGTAACAGGACACCCCGGGGTCCTGATCACACACTTTTATTTGTCCAGTATTTAAACCCCCATAGAGAAATTATGAGTTTTATTTCATGGAATGTGGATTAACATGCAGACTGGGGACTACCAGCTTATTTTCCACATGGTTGTCCCAGATTCCAAGCACTGTACTGCTCCCATTTAACATCTACAGCTCTACACCTAGTAAAACCAGACCCAGTGCTCCCGAGCACAGTAATCCTTGATACAGGAACACTGGGCCAGATGGAATTGGTAGGGGCAGTACCCCCCAGAGGATACTGCTTTACTGACTCAACTGATCGACATTTACAGGGAAAAACTGCTGCTTAAATTAGTAATGGTTCAGAATTTAATCACAAAAAAGCCAACAACGTTTAGCCATTCAACCACCAAAAATGTGAATGGGGCAGGGAAGCTTCAAGGCATAGGCAAAATGGTCAATTACCCAGGGCCCAACCTTTCTGTTTTTAACATTTCTTTATACAGATTTTCAAAATCTTTCAGGCAGCACCTGTCAGTAACCCCCATTCTGTACATAAAGTGTAGAGAGCATGACAGATATTGCTGGGAAACACAGCACTAAGTACAAATAAGAGATTAAACCAAAGAGAATACAGGAGCATATACAGCATCAACAATAAACAAATCTGGTGCCTCACTAAATTGCATGTCCACCACAGTCATGCTAAGGATGACTACCAACCAACGTCATCCCACTGCTGCCACAGCAACGTTTAGCTCATCATCAATTGCGCTGCCAAAGATCCCAACATCTACAGCAATTCCTCCCACCCACTGTAGACCTTTCCCACTACATCATCGGGTGGGGCCAGCTTCATGAGTGAGTGCCCTCCGACAGACCCAATCCAGAGACCCATGGTAAGTGGCCCACCCCAGCCCCCACCCCTTAGAATAAGGGGGACTGCAAGGGTAAGAGGTCAGGGTGAACTGATGGTATGAGTACTCCCAGTAGTACAAACATTAGAGCCCCTCCAGACACAAAAGGGGCCCCACATCTCCTCAAACACATGCAAGTGGTCTTGAAGTTTATAGACTTTTTGTTCTTATCTGGCCAACCGATATAATTCAGTGAACCATTCCCTTAGAGTGGGTATATGGGGAGAATGCCAATGATGGAGAATATATTTTGGCCAAAATAAGGGCTGTTAACAGCCACCTTAACCAATGGGAGGGCTCGTGGCCCCAACCTTTCAAGGGGTACACTTGTAAAGTAATCTAAACAGTCATTTTTTTTTTACAAGGAATGGGACCTTCACAAAAGCTAGTGTAATGCCGACCTGCCAAAACCTAAACCATTTGTTCTCAGATAATAGGTGTCTAAATACATCATAAAACAACCTTTCTGTCTCAAGACACTCTTACTTCACTTGACCTCTTCTATCTCACTCTTCTCTCTTCTCCTTTCTCATTCTTTCTACCTAACTCTACATCTCTGAGTTTTCAGCTGTTTTTGCATGCCCCGCATGTGACAGTTCACCACAAAAGACAATACTGTTTGCCATCATCGGGGTTTTAATTACATGAAAATAGGCAAAGTTGCTTGAAAGAGAGGGTCCCAAAATATATCTTGTCTATGGCCCCAAAAATCCTAAAGATGGTGATGCAACGGATATACTGAAGGGATGGGGTAAGGGATATTGAACGTTAAGGAGAACCACAAGAGGAACAAAAACGAAAGGGAGGAAACACAGGAATGGATTAAGGCCTGAGGATGACGAATAACATAATTTTCACACTTCTATGCCCTTATGTAAGCAAGATGTACACTTATTTTTTTAAACAGTTCATATCCCTTGTCAATGATAGTGGTATTCAAAATGCACGTAACGTTTTAATGTGAGAATGTTGTTTCACTGATCTTTTATTGAGAAATCTATTAATATTCTCCTCTTCTGTATCATTGTCATGCTCAAAAAGTCATGTTTACAGAATACATTTTGGTGCTCTCATACACATCACCCTTGTGGCATATGCACAGCCTTTTATAGTTCAAGGTCTGCTGGAAGATGGTGAATTCCATCTATCAAGCATTGGAAATGTAGTTAACATTCACTTGTCCATCCAACTGGGTAATTTAGATTTCAAAAAATAAGGATGTAGAGAAGTGGATCAAGGAATCAAACCTACCTTCAACTACTTAATATCATTATATTATTAAAAGCATAATTTGACAAAAAAAGATTCTCCTGAAACAAAAGATAGGATGCCTATCAGATAAACATGCGTGCTAAAGTGCCTTAGCACAAACACAGTGTGGATCCAAAGACTGATATAAGGGGCAGTGAGGGATAGGGATTTGGGAACTCCAAGGACAAACAGGAAAAGAGTCCTTTACCTCTCATCACTAGGACATGCAATACAAAAAGAGGCTAAAGAGGATACACGTCCACGCTTACATGTTGTGATAGTTAAGGATTGCACCTCTGGCCATACATTTAAATACCCATGCTTTGATCCGCTGTAGGAACTGTAAAGTAAGGTAACAAAGACGTGCAAGAGAAAGAAGATTGAAAAAGCAATTAGATCCTGATTTAAATCAAACCTATTTGGGAGGTAGAACACAGATCACAAATTTTATGGTCAATGTGAATGAGGGACAAGGCGATTTAGGAAAGATTAGTATATCCATTGCTCCAAAGAATGCTGTGGTATACTGTCTAAAGCAGTGGTTCATAACCTTTTGACTGTGGATCCCCACTGAATCATTACTGGAACCCGGGGACCCCTGTGAATCAATATAAGAATCTGAGGGCTCCCCCCCCTACTGAGTCATTATTGGGAGCTGGAGACCCCCTTGCTAAGCATTTGAGGATTTTATTGCAAAACAACACACACAAAATACAGAGACAAGCATTCATCATACAAATACACAAACAGGGAAATATATTATTTAATTCACCAATAAATAAAAAATAAAAATCACATTTTTAATGAGAAGGTTGGAGCTTTTCTAAATTCAATTGAGGCTACTCATTGTCCATACTATATTCTTTTTGATGCATTTGCACTGCTCCCACAAATCAATCAATTATTCTAACTTAATTTTTAGCCTCCATTTTCAAATTCCTCCACATTTACAGATCATTTTAACATTTGTAATTTTAAATGTTGCTTCTTTATTTACATACACTTTATTAATCTGTTATGTAATTTTCTGACAAGGCTTCACGGACCCCCTGAGAAGACTTCACGGACCCCCAGAGGTCCCTGGACCACAGGTTAAGAATCACTGGTCTAAAGTGTTGAAATTGGGGCAGAGACTCTAATACTTGCAGGTGGCACTTAACTAACCAACTCAGGCCCATTGCTATACTTTTTTGCACCCTATTTGCACACAAAAGCGGCACAAACTTACAAAATATAATTGTGTTTTTGTTAGCTTGTGCCACTTTTGCGTCAAAAAATGACACAAATGCAGTGCAAAAAAAAAAAAGTATAAATATGGGCCTAGTACTTCTGTGCTAATCATTTTATTTTGCTTTGCATCAGACTGTAAATATGTATAATTTAATAGGAACTGCACAATGTGGTATCTAATGCTGCCGAAATTACGTGTTCATTCTCATCACATTAACATTTATGTAATCCAGTCTCATTTAGGCCTCACGTGTAGCGCACACACAAAAATGACACACACATACACACTCTCAATACAGTGCTATGTACAGCACAATGGGCCAAAGATGTACAAAGCCATTTAAAATTGCTTAATGGTCTGAAACGCTATTTCAGGCAGCTAAAAAATGTTAAATGGGCTTTTGAGATCTACAAAGCCCTGTAAGCGGTCACAAATTGAGATTTCTACCCAGCAATTTGTAATCCCTTACATAGGAAATCGCTAATAGGGATAACCTATATGCGATTCCAACTCGCATGTACAAAGCATTTCTTAAATGTGAATTGGGCATTTAGGAAATGCAATTACCATCGACTCCAAGTCTGTAACCATGCACAATTCAAAAAATTTCAAAGTGGAATAAAGCACACACATGCCCCTAGGGCACATGTGTGCTCTACATGTGCACCACTATTTTGGGGTGCATCACAGGGCACCTTTTGCCCAAAGCCATCCTTGGTTTTGCATTTCCAACATAGCGATTATTTTGTAAATGCTAAACCAGCCCATTGGAACAAACGGCACAGGATAATTTTCTAATAGTAATTCCTACGATGTAGGAATCGCTATTAGGAAATCAGTAATTTCATACATATCATTTATCATTTCCAAAATAGCGATTTCTATGGAGTCGATATTTAGGAAATGCAAAATTGCATTTTGATACATCTGGCCCATCATGTTGACTCTTAGTATAGCATACCACTGCTCACTGGAGCTATGGTCTGTGCTATAAAGGTACAAAAAAAACGTTCTTGGATTATGGGACTGTGTTCTCCAGTATTAGGATGTGTGCCCCCTTTGCTGAAGTATACTAAATTTGTTAAGCATAAGTAAGGTCTCACCAGTTATGACCGGGCTCATGCTGCAGTGGAGGAGCTTTTCTTCAGCCATGCCAATAGCTCCTGCTCCTGAGAGTGGGGGTCCACCACACGTTTTACCCTCCTCATTTGCCTACCACTATTTGTTTCGACCATAGTTTCAGATCATAGTAAATGCAATACCAATACATAGCATGCCAGTGTGTGCAAGTTCCTTTATGTGGGATACAATAAAATATCCTCATATTTGTGTGCTCCTCTCAGTCATATGAAATAAAATTCTGCAGTTTTATGTGTAGTGCCAAGGTCTTAATCCGGCCAACAAGCAATAACCCTGCAGGCATTTATTTAGCCAGGTGCTGTGTTTTTGGGTATGTTATTTGCTATAAAGGGGTTTATAATTTTTAAAGGTGAAAATGACAAAGAAAATGAAACAACAGTATAAACATAACATACGACGACGGTTAAGGACAGCTGTGGCATCTAGATTGACGACTTTCCACTTACCGAAGGGTTTCCTTGAGAACGGCTCTGATCAGTGGCAGTTTTGGAACATCCTCTGCATTGGGAACTTGGCTTTTCCCCAAGTTCCTGACAATTTCCTCGTACACCATTTGTTGAACATCTGGATGCTTGGCCAACAGAAATGTCGCCCAGGACAAAGTGAATGAGGTCTAAGGCAAAAAATCTAACACCATCAAGAGGCGGAAAAGCTTTGCAGTAACAATGACATCTATGACTCACTTGGTTAGAGTTATTTGTAATTTTTTATTTCGACTTAATGCATAAATTAACTAAAATTTCTTAAAAACCTCAATCCCAAGGCACTTTGAATCACTGTGCCGTGGGCCAATGACTCCCAAGCATGATGAATCCCCTCCAGCCCAAGTGCACGCTACAGTATCACCCAGTTCAACAAAGAAGATACAATCATGCCATGCTCAGCATAAAACAATGTACATAGATGTACATTTTACAGTGTTGGCTGAGGTTGAGATACCAAGCGGGAGCTGTTTCTAAATATTGTTTTTTCACTACTCCTAAATTCAAGGTGAAAGGATGAGAAATGTTGGCAAGCAATGCAAGAGGATGCCTGAGAAAAGGAAAAAAAAATCGCAAGCCAGACCCTATGGTACATGTTCCTCCTGGAAATTGGAGGTGAACACATACAAATCAGGCAATCAAGAGCATAAAACAGCTTACATTTAACAGATTGCTTGAAAATGATATTTAATTCTAAGTGTAATACGTTTTGGACCATGGTAACAACATGGCACTAAAAAAAGAGGGATGTAAATATGCCTACCAACAGGGAGTGCGGTGTCCTGCTCTCACCTCTCACCTTTTTATCTTGTGTGTGTTTGATGGGAGAAAGAAAAAGAGACGTTTCGGGAATCAACAGAACCCTGCTCAACCTCAGATTAATTAGGGTGAGCACTCAACTCGAAAAAAATTAAGAAAACTGGCTGGATTGTGTATGCATCCGGGTACTAAATTGACAGAGTTCTGTGCACAGTCTCTTGGATACTGCAACAAATTTAGTCAACCACCTCATGAACCGCTGAATACACTGCAATGTTATAGCGCCTGCAAGAAGCTAGGACATCTTCAATGAAATCATATACAGATAAATGTATTTCACCTTGTTCTGTTTTTTTTTTTATCTTACTGTGCTCTATCCAGAGTCTAATCTTCGATTTAAAAGTGGCCACATTACACTAGCAGGAATAATTCCTCAAATAACGGTGAGATGGTAATGTTCAATGCACCAAAAACTGTCTGCAAAAAGTAACCCAAATTATGGCATTGGATTTGATGAGAGGTTACACAGGAGAGTAACACTAGTAAACTATAAGTTTCTTGAGGGTATTCACATTCAGCCCAAGGCTTTTGCCATTTTTTGTATACCGTGAAGTCCCATTTTTGTGGGGTCTTTACAAAAAAAAAAAAAAAAAAAAAAAGATATTTCTAATGAGAATACAAATATAAGATTTTGCGGGGGAACCAAAAGGCAAGGAGCTTGAATTCCCTCTCATCAAATTGTAACACATGGCATTTGCCCCCGCACCTCCGCCATGCGCAGTTTTCTCAAAAATAATTTTACTGCAAATATTGCAGTAAAAATATCAATGATGCAGAAGAAGATGTCATCAATGATATAATAATATGTGGATTAATTAGCTGTGCATAGCGAAGTTGCGACTTATAGTTACCTTAGGGCACAGGTTAAGAGTTACTTGACTCAACCATCTATAACTGCTGAATTGCTATTGTTTTCCTGCTGTAAATAGCAGCTCCCTGCTTGCAGAAGCAATGTTTTTATCTGGTTTCCTGCATACATATTTGCATACAGGAAAACAGATGAAAACTCCGCTTTCTGCAAGTGGGAGCTGTTTGACAGCTTTTGCTTGCAGAAAGCAGAGTTAAGTTGGCTTTTGCTTGGTGGGAGCCATACACCAGTAAAGCAATGAGAGAGTCACAGGCACTTCCTGGCATTACCACAATCATGGCTATGAATGGTGCACTAAACGAAAGCCTCTATCTCTTTATAGTAAATCTGACATGACTGAAAGATCAAGATGTTACATACAGATGCAACAGTTCAGTCAAGAGCTATAAAGATTAACATTTAATCTGTCCCCTTGAAAGTTTCTAGAGTGGCCGGATTATGAAGAATGGTTTGAAAAACCTGGGACAATGTCCTATACCAGTTGATCAACAGTGACTACCGAGTGAGGCTAGCCACCTGGATTAAAAAGCCAGCTCAAACATTAGTGGCTGTAAAAATTGCGAATTAGCTCTCCTAATGTGCTGCAAGGTATAGACCACATACGTATGTGATTCCCGTCCACTGTCTCCTGATAGTTTCCTGTTTATTTTATCGGACTGCTCAATCTGTGCTCCTAGGAAATGTTGTGTCAAAAGATGGATTTGGTGACAAAGTACCTGCGCTACTTCAGGGGAAATTTTTGATCACATTGCTATTTGCCTGTAGTCGTAAATATGCTGCTTTTATTGTCAACTGAATCACTGAGAAGAACATTTGGCATGCTAAAGAAATAGCCCCAATTTCCAATACATTGATGGATTATAGTGATTCACTTGGAGACTTTTAGTTGGCTCATTTGGAGGCATGCACTGATCATCACATAAATTTGGGAAGACATGAGACTTGGTAGGGCGTAACCCACTGATGTCAGTAATGTTGTTTGTAGGGGTTCTTGATTCATCCTCCGAAATGCTTGGCACCTCTTCTAACAATTTTTTTCTCCATATGCAGAGTATCCAAGATAACCCACACTCACTGTACAGTTTTAAGGAATCCCGTATTTTTTTTTCCAATTTAAGAAGAAACTCCGATCAAGCAACAAATCTGTTGTGATTCAAAGACATATCTAGGTGTTTGTCTTAAATTATGCCATCACAAATCAGTCAGGGAGGTATGGAAAATTATTTGAATCCATCAGGAAATGCAAATAAAATCTGCGGGATTTTCTGAACAGTAGGTAGACATCCTGCTTATCAAAAGTGACTTAGACATCTTCCTGACTGCAAAAAGGATCTATCACCTGAGCAACAATTACTTTGAATTTCTCATTTAGAAAGTATTTATTCAGACAACTCAGTTTCTAGAGGGGGCTGTTCTTGAGTTCTAGGATTTTTTTTATTTACTAGGAAAGAGTAAGCGTAACTATTATGCCTCGCTGTCGAAAAAGGACTGACTTTTTAACTTCTTTTGAAAGAAGCATTTATACTTCTCGGCTGCAAAAGTGCCAGTTTTCCTTAGAGACATGCCTAAGTGGACATCATTTTTGATGGTTGGTCTACTAATTGGAGCAGGTGACTTCCAACATTTAAAAAAAAAATTCCAAGCTGTAAATTATAGGTTACAATATGATAGCGTGTGTGGGGCTTCTTTGTCATATGTGATCTGATGACACTAAGATCTAAAAAATATCTAAAACAAAAAGCTTGAAAAAAATGCCATTGTGTCTCAGTATATCATAAATATTTTTGTGCATAAGCTAACAAATGAAATATATTTCAAAACTAAGATCAGATTAAATCAGATGCACTCTGAACATAAGATGTGCTTTACAAAACCAATATATCATCCAACAACATAACAAGTATGATGTATAAGATACCACAGCACCGAATGCTATACTTTGTATAGAAGACATTTCAATCAAAAACTAGTTAAATATTATTTTTGAAATATGGATGACTGATACAACAACTAACCCCAAGTTAGAAGTAAACGAAAAGTGTTTCTTGCAACCTACTTGCTGAAACAACTGACTGAGCTGGCAGTTTCTATCCTGTCCAGTTAGCCGACAGAAAGGAAGGGGTCCAAGCTAAAAGAGCACATTTGTGAACCAATTGAAATAACAGCAAAACAGGTTTTACGTTTTTAACATTTTGGGTCTGAATCTTCTTGACTCGAAAGCACAATATTAATACATTGGAATGAGGATTAATGGGCAATTGGGGTCAGCATCTATTTCTGAGAGTAGATTTATTTACACTAGTTTTAGTCAAACTGACTTCAATTTTAATTTATTGATATTGTCAGACAAAATTAAGTTGACAAATATATCTGTGATGTCCCCCTTGCCTTTCTTTTTTCAAGTTGTTCTGCCACTGATAATATTTCGTAGACTACTAACATCAGGTGTGCCTGGTTGGGTGTTCACTCTGTTTTACTTTTAGAAACTATATATTGAAACTTTCTTCCTGGGGACTCGACTTCTTTCTAATAATTCAGCAGTTCTACTGCTTTCATCTGTGCCCCAAAACACCCTTCTAGGATATTAGCTGCAGCCTATAAATTCTGTAAAATAACATAACATGGCAGTACTCTCACCGCGATTTTAGGTGATAACACAACTTGCTGGATAACTCATGGTAGGCAGTGCGGGGGATCGATAGTTATAAAAATATAAGTTAAACACCGCTTACTGTATCGACACCAGCCAGAAACATTTCTGTCATGTTAGCATAGATCTCTGCCATGGACAGCTCTTTACTCAGGAGTAGGCAAGTGAGCAGCCCACCCTTCACTTCTTCTCCTCTTTCCAGCTGTGCCTCGATTTCTCTTAACTTGTTGTCTACATGGATTTGACCTTTTGAAGGAAAGGAAAGTAGGTTAAGTGTCAAAAGCCAAATAAATCTTGTTCTACTAAGCTTCATTTCATGGCAGATTTGGCCACATGCAAGCAAGACATCAGAAGCTGCAATGTGAAAGAGTTAATTTAGGACACTATTAACCCCTTAGCTGCTGGGCCTTTCCCCCCCCAGTGCTGAGCCCTTTTTTGGCTATTTGGGGTAGTTCGCGCTTAGGGCTTCATAACTTTTTGTCCACATAAGCTAACCACGCCAAATTTGCGTCCTTTTTTTCCAACATCCTAGGGATTCTAATGGTACCCAGAGTTGGTGGTTTCCCCTGGAGGAGACCAAGAAAATAGCCAAAATACAGTGAAAATTTAGTTTTTTCCAAAAAAATGGGAAAAAAGGGCTGCCAAAGAAGGCTTGTGGTTTTTTCCCTGAAAATGCCATCAACAAAGGGTTTCTGGTGCTGAAATCACTATCTTCCCAACTTTCAGGAACGGGCAGACTTGAATCAGAAAACCAAATTTTTCAACACAAATTTGGCATTTTACTGGGACATACCCCATTTCTACTATATTTGGTGCTTTCAGCCTCCTTCCAGTTAGTGACAGGAATGGGTGTGAAACCAATGCTGGATCCCGGAATGCTAAACATTTCTGAAAACTAGACAAAATTCTGAATTCAGCAAGGGGTCATTTGTGTAGATCCTACAAGGTTTTCCTACAGAAAATAACAGCTGAAATAAAAAAATATTGAAATTGAGCTGAAAACAACAGCCATTTTTCTTTATGTTTTACTCTGTAACTTTTTCCTGCGATGTCAGATTTCTGAAAGCAATATACCGTTTTGTCTGCTGGACTCTTCTGGTTGCGGGGATATAAAGGGCTTGTAGGTTCATCAAGAACCCTAGGTACCCAGAGCCAATAAATGAGCTGCACCCTGCAGTTGGTTTTCATTCTATACTGGGTATACAGCAATTCATTTGCTGAAATATGAAGAGTGAAAAAGAGGTATCAAGAAAACCTTTGCATTTCCAAAATGGGATCAAGATAAGGTTTTGAGGAGCAGTGGTTATTTGCACATCGCTGAATTCCGAGGTGCCCATACTAGCATGTGAATTGCAGGGCATTTCTCAAATAGACGTCTTTTTTACACACTCTCTTATATTTGGAAGGAAAAAATGTAGAGAAAGATAAGGGGTAATTACACTTGTTTTGCTATTCTGTGTTCCCCCAAGACTCCCGATAAAAATGATACCTCACTTGTGTGGGTAGGCCTAGTGCCCGCGACAGGAAATGCCCCAAAACACAACATGGACACATCCTATTTTTTTTTATAGAAAACACAGCTGTTTTTTCCAAAGTGCCTACCTGTAGATTTTGGCCTCTAGCTCAGCCGGCACATAGGGAAACCTACCAAACCTGTGCATTTCTGAAAACTAGAGACCTAGGGGAATCCAAGGAGGGGTGACTTGCGGGGCTCGGACCAGGTTCTGTTACCCAGAATCCTTTGCAAACCTCAAAAAGTGGCTAAAAAAACAAGTTTTCCTCACATTTCGGTGACAGAAAGTTCTGGAATCTGAGAGGAGCCACAAATTTCCTTCCACCCGGCGTTCCCCCAAGTCTCCCGATAAAAATGATACCTCACTTGTGTGGGTAGGCCTAGCGCCCGCGACAGGAAACGCCCCAAAGCGCAACGTGGACACACCAAAATTTTTGGAAGAAAACAGAGGTGTTTTTTGAGAAGTGCCTACCTGTAGATTTTGGCCTCTAGCTCAGCCGGCACCTAGGGAAACCTACCAAACCTGTGCATTTCTGAAAACTAGAGACCTAGGGCAATCCAAGGAAGGGTGACTCGCGGGGCTCGGACCAGGTTCTGTTACCCAGAATCCTTTGCAAACCTCAAAAAGTGGCTAAAAAAACAAGTTTTCCTCACATTTCGGTGACAGAAAGTTCTGGAATCTGAGAGGAGCCACAAATTTCCTTCCACCCGGCGTTCCCCCAAGTCTCCCGATAAAAATGATACCTCACTTGTGTGGGTAGGCCTAGCGCCCGCGACAGGAAACGCCCCAAAGCGCAACGTGGACACATCAAAATTTTTAGAAGAAAACAGAGGTGTTTTTTGAGAAGTGCCTACCTGTAGATTTTGGCCTCTAGCTCAGCCGGCACCTAGGGAAACCTACCAAACCTGTGCATTTCTGAAAACTAGAGACCTAGGGCAATCCAAGGAGGGGTGACTCGCGGGGCTCGGACCAGGTTCTGTTACCCAGAATCCTTTGCAAACCTCAAAAAGTGGCTAAAAAAACAAGTTTTCCTCACATTTCGGTGACAGAAAGTTCTGGAATCTGAGAGGAGCCACAAATTTTCTTCCACCCAGCGTTCCCCCAAGTCTCCCGATAAAAATGATACCTCACTTGTGTGGGTAGGCCTAGCGCCCGCGACAGGAAACGCCCCAAAGCGCAACGTGGACACATCCAAATTTTTGGAAGAAAACAGAGGTGTTTTTTGAGAAGTGCCTACCTGTAGATTTTGGCCTCGAGCTCAGCCGGCACATAGGGAAACCTACCAAACCTGTGCATTTCTGAAAACTAGAGACCTAGGGGAATCCAAGGAGGGGTGACTTGCGGGGCTCGGACCAGGTTCTGTTACCCAGAATCCTTTGCAAACCTCAAAAAGTGGCCAAAAAAACAAGTTTTCCTCACATTTCGGTGACAGAAAGTTCTGGAATCTGAGAGGAGCCACAAATTTCCTTCCACCCGGCGTTCCCCTAAGTCTCCCGATAAAAATGATACGTCACTTGTGTGGGTAGGCCTAGCGCCCGCGACAGGAAATGCCCCAAAACAGAACGTGGACACATCAAATTTTTTCATAGAAAACAGTGCCTACCTGTGGATTTTGGCCTCTAGCTCAGCCGGCACCTGGGGAAACCTAGCAAACCAGCACATTTTTGAAAACTAGAAACCCAGGGGAATCCAAGATGAGGTGACTTGTGGGGCTCGGACCAGGTTCTGTTACCCAGAATCCTTTGCAAACCTCAAAATGTGGCTAAAATACCACGTTTTCCACACATTTCGGTGACAGAAAGTTCTGGAATCTGAGGGGAGCCACAAATTTCCTTCCACCCAGCGTTCCCCCAAGTCTCCCGATAAATATGATACCTCACTTGTGTGGTTAGGCCTGGTGCCTGCGACAGGAATAGATCACACAACGGTCAATGTTGGTCCTTACGTGAGGCAGCTGTTGACCCTGGGGTGATCCATTCCTGACACAGGCACTAGGTGTAGGCACTCAAGTGGGGTAGTGTTTTTATCAGGACAGGTGAGGAGTCACTGGGTGGTAGGAATGTTGTGGATCCCAGCATATTCCTGTAGTTTGTGTGACAGAAATGCGAGAAAAATAGAGTTTTTTTTCAACATTTCAGCTTTGCAGGGTATTCTGGGTAAGAAAACTTTGGGGAATCCACACAAGTCACACCTCTGTGGACTCCCCCGAATGTCTAGTTTCCAGAAATGTTTGGGTTTAGTCTGTTTCTCTATATGGCCGCCGAATCCAGGACCAAAAACACAGGTGCCTGCCTTACAAAACCAGTTTGTTTTGCCATAGACAATTTTGATGTCTCCACAATATGATTTGGGTGGTGGAATTTGGGGCTGAACTAAATTGGTGAGCTCCCAAGAGAGCACTCTCTCTCTGCTTGCCGCCGCATTCACCTGCTCTCTGGGTTGGCCTAACCCACTATTACCCAGTTGCACGAACAGCTTGCGAAGGGACAGCAGGACTGTCCTCATCACCTCCCTCATAATGTACTGGAAGAGGAGTTTTCGAATGGGACTCCTCTGACTGAAAAATCACTCCCAGAGTCTGCGCCATTGTCCTATCCCTCAGATGCTGTCTCAGTATCTGATGTCTCAGTCTCTGATCCTATGTCAGAGCGGTCCTCTATAACCCGAGTGCAGGCAGCAGTCATCCATCAAGATGCCATCTCTGCTATTGGCTAAACTGTTGCTCTAAAACACTAGCCTACGTAGACAGTCACAAAATCGATGGTGTGTGTGAGATACGTGCAACAGTAGAGGCCACCTTACCTGCGCTTCTTCCCTCAATCAGCACGTACTTTCAAGACACTCAAAAAACACCTTGTCACATACCATTCGTCACAGTCTTTAGCACCTCCTGCGCCCAGTCAAACAATCATTATTGGTGCTCCCACTCCCTCCTCCTCGGATTCCCTCATTACCACCCAGCAAAAGTGCCCTTCATCTCTCCATAGACTTTACTAATGTACTCAGCTATTTACATAAAATACAGATGTGCTCTTTGCAGTAGGCATATAAACCTTCTGCGCTTCTTTATGGCACTAAAACTGCCACTAGACAAGTCGGACCCTTTTCCCCCCAGGGAAACCACACACATATTGACAAAAGTGATGTATATATGACAGCCAACCACCTGAAACTCAACTCAAGCAAAACTGAAATAATCCTCTTTGGCCCTCACCAAAAAAACCTGGGACCCCCCCATGGTGGCCCACCACGCTAGGCCCTGCACCCACCCCCGCCAACTACGCACGCAACCTCAGCATCATCCTAGACTCCTCCCTCTCTATGACCCAACAAATCAACGCTCTTACCTCCTCATGCTTCAACAAACTCCGTATACTGAAAAACATTCAAATGGATCCCCACAGAGACCAGAAAAACTGTCACTCACGCACTCATCAGCAGCAGGCTTGATTACAGAAACGCCCTCTACGCCGGCACCATTCTAAAACTCAAGTGCAAACTTCACGCATCCAGAACTCAGCAGCACGACTCATCATCGACCTCCACCGACACGAGCACATCTCTCCACACCTCAAATCCCTCCACTGGCTCCCCATTGACAAAAGGATCACCTTCAAGATCCTCATCCTCACACACAAATCACTCCACAACACAGGCCCTGCCTACCTCAACGAGAGTCACCTTCCACACCCCCACACGAAACGTCCGTTCAGCTGACCTCTCTCTCGCCTCTGACCCCCGCATCAAACACACCACCACCGGGGGCAGATCCTTCTCCTACATTGCACCCAAAACATGGAACGCACTCACAACCCACATTCGCAAGACCCAAAACCTACTTCTTTTCAGGAAGGGCCTCAAAACCTGGCTTTTTGAACAGTGAACCTCCTAGCCCCTTTCCCTCCCCCCCGTCCCCCCCCCCAGCGCCTTGAGACCCTCACAGGTGAGTAGCGCGCTTTATAAATCTCTTTGATACAGATCTACCTATATATATATATAAATCTACATAGATATATCTATAGATATATCCATGTACCTAGATATATCTATCTACATAGATATATATATATAGATATATACATATATTTTTTTTTAGTTGTTGTATGGTTTCCTTGGGGGCCAAAATGGCCCCCAGGGAAACCCTACAACATCTAAAAAAAAAAATTGCCCCCACAGGGGGTCACCCTGCCCACGGGCGACCCCCTGTCATTTCATTTTTTTTTTTTTAATTTTTTTTTTTGAAAAAAAAAAAAAATCCCCTGGGGGGGGCACCTACCTTTTTTTTTTTTTAAAGAAAATTATGCCGGGGGGGGGGGGGGGGGGGCGGCCCGTTTTCCGGGGGGGGCCGCCCCCCAAAAGTGAAATCCCTGGTGTCTAGTGGGGTTTCCTGGCCCCCGATCGCAGCTGTGCTGCGATCGGGGGCCAGGAAACCGTTTCAGAAGGCCTCATAAGAAAGGGGAGACTCTCCCCTTTCTTACGAGGCCTTCTGAAACTGTTTCTGGCCCCCGATCGCAGCACAGCTGCGATTGGGGGCCAGAAACAGTTTCAGAAGGCCTCGTAAGAAAGGGGAGAGTCTCCCCTTTCTTACGAGGCCTTTTCAAAATGTTTCCTGACCCCCCCGATCGCAGCTGTGCTGCGATCGGGGGAGCCAGGAAACCTGAAAGTGTTTCCTGGCCCCCGATCGCAGCACAGCTGCGACCGGGGGCCAGGAAACACTTTCAGGAAGGCCTCGTAAGAAAGGGGAGACTCTCCCCTTTCTTACGAGGCCTTCCCGAACGTGTAAAAGGCCGTTTTCCCCATGAAAGCAGGAAGCGGCCGCAAGGCTGCTTCCTGCTTTCATGGGGAAAACACCTTTGCAACGTCAGCGCGCCTCGCGGCGCGCTGATGTCACAAAGGGGCGGGTGGGGGGCGGGGGGAGACACAGTAGCTTCCGTGTCTCCCGGGGGGAAAAAAAAATTAAAAAAAAATCCTCGGGTGCGACGCACCCGAGGATTTATTAATGCCCTTCCTGGTGTCGGCCACTGGTCGTGACCCGCACCAGGGAGGGTGTGTGGGCGTCGGCCAGTGGCCGACGCCCGCACTTAAGAGGTTAAAGATACCATTTGTTAATCTGATCCCTCTAACACCCCTGGGGAGAGGTTTCTGCAACTATTTAAGAACTCAAAACAACACTTTTAAATCTGAATGCCTCAGTTAGACTTGTTCATACTTCTAAGAGACAACCTTTTGCTTTCATTGTGCCTGCAGGTGATCCAGTGGGCAGCAACCGGATGACTAATAACCATAGCACCCAATTTTCGACTTACCTATCTTGAGGTAAACCCCAGAGAAAGATATAGAATGCTGCAAAACTATCTCACTGAATGTTGGGCTCAAGTATATTCCAAACTGTACTACAGGAATGGCCTTTAGTTGCCGTTCCTGAACCTCAACAAAAATAATAATATGTTCAAAATGCCACAGTTCAGTTTATCTTGGCATAAGCAACAAGGATAGAGGTTTGCATTTGAGGCAGTCTTTACACTGGCAACTGGTGAAGGCAAGAGTAGAGTTCAAGCTCTTGACATCGATCTACAAATGCCTACATTGTTATATGCTTAAATATCTGACCCAAAAGATTTAATGGCACCGTCCCAATTACACTCTATGCTCCCTGAGCCTTTCTTAGATGACTCTTCCTACAACCAACTGCAAGTCCTGTAGAGAGCAGACTTTATTTCTTTTATGACTAAAATCCAGACCAGTTCTCTGCTACAGCAGAGTTATATTGACAGACATTCATGATCTCTGGAAAGCTTTGAATGTAGATCATCAAGCAGCCTTAATACTATTTGATCTGTCAATCACCTATGACATGGTAGAAGAGCATAACATGTAACGCACTGAAAATAGTTGAATCCTTTCTTCAAAATCAAGCACATGAATTACAATTGGACTGACAAGTTCTAGCACCTTGTAACTTATGGCACTGGATTTTTAAACAGGGTCCGTTAACCAAATGACCTACATTATCAAGACCTTAAACTATGAGTAACAAGACCGCATTAAAAGAAGTCTTTGAATGGGGTTTAAGCTCACAGTAAAGCTAAAACCCATTTAACAACCAAGTGAGACTTAATGGCATAGGCTAATCTCTTTAGTCTTTGAATCAGGGCAGAGTGCTCAATATTCCCAGAGTCCATCCATTAGCTGGAGGGAAAGGAGATTTGCTAATCGCCAATCAGATTTCAGAAAACAACATCCTGTCTGCTTGGCCAGTATATCTGTGGCTCACAAAATCGAACTAACCTCACAATTCATTGTCAATGCTTCACACTCAAACCTTAGCAAAGAGGAGCCAAGAATCCTTTCTCTTGAACATATTGGTAGGTCACTCTGAAAGTTTAACTTTTAGACCGCTTCCTATTTAAACTAAAGGATCCTGTGCGCAGTTTTAAAAAATTCTGTGCAACCTTTGTAACAGGAAAATTGCAAACAATCAATGACATTCAATTACATAAATGTGTTTATGTACATAGATATGTATAACTAAAAAGTACTGTTCTCTAAATTTCACATTTTCTACTCAAATGAAAAATTCAGAAACAGCAAAAATTCAACATACTTTCTGAATTACACATTAGTACATTTTTCCAGATGAAATGTATTAAACACAAAAAGTGACACAGAACAAACTATACATCTTGAAACCTGTAGATATCACATGAAGTAAACCATAGAACTCTTACTGAAGTGGAACAGTCCATCCCAGGATCGGCAGAACTCTCTCCACGGTTTTGGCAGAATTGGGCGAAGCCACTTAGGAACTGCACCAGCATACATTGTGGTCTTAAACATGCTAAACATCAGCTCCAGTGCTTCAATATATTCCACAGTCTTCTGGGGGATCTCATTTTCTAAACAGCCCATGCGGCACTCATAGAATATGGTGGCCACACCTAAGACATTACAAAGAAACAAAGAGAAGATATGGTTTTTTTGGCCAATTTCATTCATTTGCTACCATTTTAGACTTCACTTTTGCATTGTAAAGTGAGTATAGGTTTAATCTACGCCTATCAGATCCCAAGGTCTGGGAAACCCGTAAATGAAAAGCGGTACTTTTATTTGTATGTTAAGCTGATAAAAATATTTACAGAGTTGATTTGCTGATATTTGCACAAGATTACTTTTGCCAATTTCGGGGTGGTGAGAGAGTGTATTTTTCCTCAAGGAAAGAGACGGTTTGGACACAGGGGTCATAGTAAAGGGTAATTCATGTAAGCTGCGATTCCTTTGAGGGCAGACTCATGAAGTTGAGTAGATTAGCGTTACCAGTGGAGAAAAGACTGGATGGGAGCTAGAACACAAATATTTAAACGGCTGTAATATTGTAGTAAACTGCAGTGGATTTTTCAGCGTAGGAATACTGTTAGGTGCCTGCCGCCTGTTCCATGTTGCTGACTGCAGAAGTGCATCTGTGTGCTTCACTTCCTGTACAGCCTTCTGTACACTAGCAGGGGCAGATAGGAAACTAGTACAGAGAGGTTGTAAGCATCCAGTGGAACACAGTTTGATCTAGGCAGGTGTAAGACTATAGGCCACAAATGTATGAAACGATATCGCATTTCTTAACGGAACAAATCGCTATTTCGTGCCGTTAAGAAATGCAAAACCGGCATTCAGTATGTAAGACCGCCAAAAACACGGTTGTAAAATGAAATTTCTAGGGAATTGTCACTTCGGAGTTACAAATTAAGAATTTCGTACATCTGGCCCTTTGTGTATTACTGAATCAGCTATGAAGCCATTTCAGCAGTCCGTTAGTTGCTGATTCAATGCAAGACAGCAGTGTTTGCTTTTTATGTAAGAGCCGGGACATGGGTGATCAGAGTTGTTGTTATTTTACATAAATAGGAAGTGTGTTGTGAATGTGCCCAGTCGTGAAAGGAGATACTAGACAGACCATGCACTGTGATTTTACAATGTCAATATGCTCCTTTCTTCAGTATTCTTTAATCACTGAGACAATTCTAAACCCGCCGTTAGTAACAAATAAAGTTGAAATATGATGATTAGATTAACCTGATATGAAAATGTGAATCCAACTTTTACATTTAAAATCCATGAAGCATTCATTTTCCTGGGACTTTGGGCAAGAAAATTATTACAAAAATTAATAACAGTTTCTTATAATGATGTGAGAGTTTAGATGGAGAAAAGGGGATGTACAGACCCAGAAATAAGTGTGCTGGGAATTGGGTGTACAGAGGTAAAAAAAAAGAGCTTTACAAACTTCACCTCAAGATCAAATCTGGAAGTGAGCTATTCCATAATGGAAGAGGGGTGGGGGTAGCAGGAGCCCACTAAACCCCAGATGAGGGTGCAAAATGACTGCCCCCGGTTGGAAGAAGCTGCAGGTTTTGCAACAACGAAAGTAGGTAAGAAGTTCTACTTCGTGCAGAAGATGTCCCACGGCGTGCTGAAGGATGCAGAGTTGTTTCCATAGCAAAATACCCCAAACAAGCCTTGCTTTCTGCAAGAGTCATGGTTGGAGAAAAGGGGGCCCAGGATGTCACCAGTTGGAAGAGGAGACAGAGGGGGGCTTCAGCAAGGTAGAGAGCCCGCGGACAGGAAGAAGCACCCGCAGAAGTCCTTGAACACGGGTTCAAGAAGACTGAACACAGCAGTTGTCTCAACACTACAAAGACACCAGAGATCAACTCAAGGAGCTGAGCATAGCAGGACGGAGTGCTGGGGACCTAGGCTCGGCTGTGCATGCAGGATTTCTTGGAAATGTGCACAGAAGCCCTTGTAGCTGCAAATCACAAAGTGCACAGGATTACTGTCTGGGGAGGGGAGGCAAGGACTTACCTCCTCCAGATTCGGACAGTTGGACCACTGGACAGTCTTTGGTCACTTGGGTCCACCACCTGTGTTCCAGGGGCCACGCTCGTCAGGATGAGAGGGGACCCAGAGTACCGGTAAAGCTGAAGTTTGGTGCCTGCTGGAGCAGGGGGAAAATTCTGTCAACCCACAGGAGATTTCTTCGTGGCTTCCAGTGCAGGGTGAAGGCAGGCAGCCCCCAGAGCATGCACCACCAGGAAACAGTTGAGAAAGCCAGCAGAATTAGGCGGTCCAATGTCGCTGGTAGTCTTCTGGCTACTTTGTTGCAGTTTTGCAGGTGTCCTGGAGCAGTCAGCGGTCGATCCATGGCAAAAGTCGAAGAGAGAAGTGCAGAGGAACCCTGATGAATTCTTGCAAGTTGTAATCTGAGGAAAAGCCCACTGGAGAGACCCTAAATAGCCCTCAGAGGAGGACTGGCTACCTAGCCAGGTATGCACTTATCAGGAGGGGTCTCTGATGTCACCTGCTGGCACTGGCCACTCAGAGGCCTCCTGAGTGCCCCCACACCTCTAGAAACAAGATGGCAGAGGTCTGAGACACTCTGCAGAAGCTCAAGGCACCACCCCTGGGGTGGTGATGGACAGGGGAGTGGTCACTCCCATTTCCTTTGTCTAGTTTTGCGCCAGAGCAGGGACTAGGGGTTCCATAAACCGGTGTAGACTGGCTTATGCAAGGAGGGCACCATCTGTGCCCTACAAAGCATTTCCAGAGGCTGGGAGAGGCTACCCCTCCCCAGCTTTTAACAGCTATTTCCAATGAGAGGGTGTAACACCCTGCTCTCAGAGGAAATGCTTTGTTCTGCCTTTCTGGGACTGGGCTGCCCAGACCCCAGGAGGGCAGAACCCTATCTGTGGGGTGGCAGCAACTGTAGCTGCAGAGAAAACCCCAGAGAGCTGGCTTGGCAGTACTGGGGGTCCATAGTGGAGCCCCAGGATGCATGGAATTGGCTCCCCAATACCATATTTGGAATGGGGAGACAACTACATGATCTTAGACATGTTACATGGCCATATTCGGAGTTACCATTGTGAATCTACATATAGGTATTGACCTATATGTAGTGCACGCGTGTAATGGTGTCCCCGCAGTCACAAAGTCCAGGGAAATGGCCCTGAACTATGTGGGTGCACCTTTGCTAGTGCAAGGGTGGCCTCACAATTAGTAACTTTGCACATAACCTTCAACTAGTGAAGATTAGACATATAGGTGACTTATAAGTTACTTAAGTGCAGTGAAAATGGCTGTGAAATAGCATGTGCGTTATTTCTCTCAGGCTGCAATGGCAGTCCTGTGTAAAGGTTTGTCTGAACTCCCTATGGGTGGCAAAAGAAATGCTGCAGCCCATATGGATCTCCTGGAACCACAATACCCTGGGTACCTAGGTACCATATACTAGGGAATTATAAGGGTGTTTCAGTATGCCAATTAATATTGGTCATTGTAGTCACTAGCCTATAGTGACAAATTTAAAGGCAGAGAGAGCAGGAGCACTGAGGTTCTGATTAGCAGAGCCTCAGTGACACAGTTAGGCCCTACAGAGACATACACACATTTAGGCCACAAACTATGAGCACTGGGGTCCTGGCTAGCAGCATCCCAGTGAGGCAGGCAAACACATACTGACATACATGTAAAATTGGGGGTCACATGCCAAGAAAGCTAGTACTTTCCTTCACTCCTTAATGTGTGTATCTGGCAAATTCAGTCTAGACGAAGCAAAGAGTACCCATTGCTCTCTGCTTTGCAGACGGGTTCGATATTTTTGCATTTTTGGTTGTAATTCTGAAATCTCGGGCGAGGGTCTCTTTTAAACGTTCTTGAATGGATTGAATAGTTCCAAATAATCGATCTGCTCATATTTTCATTGGATAATATATTTAGAGACAGGTTGGACAGACTGGCTTCTGCATGACAGAAGCCTCTGTGTCTATAACTTCAGATCTGTAGCTTCTTCAATGAATTAACTATCAAAGCTTTTGTTGTAAAATCTATAAATTGTGCTATCCCTGTTGAATCAGTAGACTAGAGAAAGAGAAATATATTTGTTTAGAAAAGCACTTTTTTTTAATTTTGTTTTTACAACATTGCAGTCCAACTAAATAACTCTCTGTAGTCAGCTTCCAGTAGAGCAGTTGCTGAAGTCTGAAGCAAATAGATTTTTATTTT
This sequence comes from Pleurodeles waltl, assembly GCF_031143425.1. Lineage (NCBI taxonomy): Eukaryota > Metazoa > Chordata > Amphibia > Caudata > Salamandridae > Pleurodeles > Pleurodeles waltl. The sequence continues at coordinate 1,225,106,913 of NC_090440.1, read as the reverse complement.
TTTATTTTTTAACTTTTCTTTCTGGAATTCCACAACCCAGATTTGTTTTCTGGAAATGTCCAAGCCAGAGCTCCATATATCATAATAAGCTCCATTTTCACTTGAACAACTGTTACAAGAAGAAAATGCATCCCAAGTCAAAAATTATTAGGTGAGGTGATTAAGAGCTCGGCAAAACTTGATGTCCTATCAAGAGTTGTACCATTATTTTCGTTTCTCTTTACTTAGCTTGTCCTTAGTCACTCTGAGTGGAAACAAATATTTTGCACTTTTGGAGTCCCTTAACTAGTTCTTCAGCTTGGTTATCTGTATAGCTGTTAAGAAGAAGATGTGTAAATGTTTCTATTGAACCTTCAACCACCATTATGGTGAGGATTTGAACAACTCATTCAGCAAAGGTTAGGTGCTAGGACTTTATTATTCCTAAATTACTTTCTGTTCTCACCATTTCTTGCATCTTACTGCTGTACCATACAGGGATTTTTCTTATTGCTTTTACTTATAACATAACCTAAAGGCAAAGGTTCGAAGCTGTAAAAACAAGTCCCCTTATAATGGACCACTACTGCTCCTCCTTTAAGAGCCTCCTTCAGAAAATCCTCTGCCCTTGCAAAGCTGACAGTCCCGATTATCTATGGCCATTGTTACTAAACTTAGCTTTTAACATAAGGTGTGGGGCACACTTAACTCCAAGGTCCTCATTCTACTAAGGTCAGTAATGAGAGGTGGTAATACTGGGCCTGGTGTTACTAATGCAAGCTGGCATCAGTACACCAGTAACCAGCCATTATGAACTTTTCTTCCTCCGAAACGGAATAGCTGGCGGGTTCTGGAATTACAGGGCACTTTACTACATGAGATTCACTAATTCAGGGCCCTTTGCCTACACGTTTCCGCCTCCTTTTAGAAGGTAAAAAGTGTGGGCAGAAAATAAGTTAGTTGTACCGAGTGCAGGTCCACAACTAGTAAAGCTTAGACTTGTGTGGGGAAGTAATTCAGCAATTAAGATCTGGAATTATCACTCGGGACACCGCAGACCGAGGGCCAAGAGTTTGTCTGCTTTGGTGGCTGGCTCACATCTCCAGTTTAGAAGAATCTGTCATGAAATTGCAACATTGGGCTCACTTACGCCCAATTATGTTAAACAAGTACAAATCAAACAGTTAGGTTCTAAAGTCTCTTTAAAAAGAATGTACTGTGACCTATCTTTGTACCATCAGACTGTACAGACTCACATGGAATTCCTGTTTTGTTACTAACAAACATTTTATTCCAGGGAGGAAATGATCACAAGAGGTTTGACAGAACTCGCCACCAAAACATAATTTCATTGTCCATCCCTATATGAAAGAGTGAAGTCAGTGATGGATCAATAATATCTCTCTGATCCTACTTCTCTAACCTTCACACATTCGTTTAACGTGGGAGGAAAGAGGAATTAAACAAGCAATGATGTGGGGTGACGTAGTGTTACCCGTCTTTCATTTTTAAGATGAATGTATCCTTCTTTCTAACTAAATAAATCATGAAAAGCTCCAGGGATGTTGTTGTGAGAGCACAATCACGTCATACAAACAAACATGCAATTGGGCCTTGTATTTAAGTCGTATTCAAATCGACACAATTACAATGTAAGGGACTGTAAGAAGTAGTTTATTAATTCGTACCTTCCATGGAGTACTTGAAGAAAATATTGTTGACATCAGTCACCGTCTCACCATCTCCTTCTCGGCTCCTGAGTGTCTGAATCATTTTAATCAAGTCAGCAATTACTTCATTGACTCCTCCCGAGAAAATGGCCACGTCCTTGGGCTTGAGGATTTTCTGTCTAAGTACACTCCTCATCTTTAGCCACTTCTCGCCTTCCCTAGAATGGAACACAATGAGACGTCCATTAAACATTTACATTTAGAAGATCACGTGAGTAGCTTGGGTCTGTGCATTGCTAATGAAGCGCAAGGCCACTTTCTTAGCCACCCTGACAACATCATTGAGTTGATTACAATATAAACCTTGTTCAGTTATGTATCAGTGCCACCTATCCTTACGCTTGTTGCTTTACTCAAGAAGAAGACTATCATTTCTCATTATGTTTTTAACTCAGCTAACGTAGCAATCTCTGTGTACCCTGTTTTCTGTCCCTGACTTGCTCATCTTCTTGTGGTACAACCTGTTGTAGTAACTGCAATGTGATTTTCCTTGTAGTGCCTCCTCATCAACACTTTGACACAGCCTTTGCCTATTTTCTGTGGTGTTGCCAGTATATTCTGTGAGGCTTCCCAACAGTTAACTAGCTGGTTTTCCATGGATGATCCTATTCCATGTGCGTTTGTTTTGCTCTGTCTGAATGCTAATCACTACTACCAAGCAGAGACCAGAACCCACCCTGGCTTACTGTTGCCATCACTAGTTCTAGTTCAGCCCATATGTCACTCACAGTGATGGGCTGTCTGCAGTACAAAAACCTCTGGTTTAAAGTCATTCTTGAACAGCTGAGGAGGAAAATGAATATGTCTCACATATGTGAGAATGTGCATCAATCACTGTTACCAGTGCTACGATAAAACCTCAAGGGACATTCATGAGCCACAAGGGAAAATTACAATGAAATTAGTAACAGGACCAAACTACAAAACCTGTCCTTTCAAGTCCAACGCATCATAGAAGAAACCGAACCAAGAAGCAGGCAGCATGCTCAGGTATTTTTCACCTACATAGTTAAAAAAATCGAGGTGTGCCAAAATCCTGTTCCACAATGTGGGTGCTCATGCTGAACACCATAATGGCTAAAATAGTTTTACAAATGTTCTAAAGGTTACTATTTATGAATACCACGACTGACCCCACTCTAAACTGCCTGCCCTCAGTAGTAGTATCTCAATTTTCCAAATCACCCAGAATGCATGTCAACCCAGGTGTTTCAAGCAATGTCTGGATACACTCCTTAGAGGAAACCACTCCTATAGTGCTCTCTGGAAAGAATACCATGTTTCTCAGCTGTGTAAATACAGTGGTACAGAGAGAAAAATGACCACTTGTATCACATAATACACAGTGGATGTCGTTTTAAATTGCGTATCGTTCCACGTCATGAACGGAGGCGTCACTTCAGGACGAAGAAGTCATCATAACCATACCTCCAACAACTAAATGTTTTTGCATGCATAATCTCATTTTTAGGACATAGAACTGAATCCTTCCTTTATGTATTTTGAGATTTATTTTGGGCATCTCAGGTTTCCATTTTACTCATGGGATTTCATTAGTTTGCAGCATGCCCTTTTTTTGGCATATCAACTTTTGGAAGGCATGGAGAATAATAACTGACAAACATTAAATCAAGTCATAACAGAAAACAAATGTTGCTTACTCACGCAGAAATCAGCCCTGTAGACCTCCCTCGCAGGTCTCTGTACTCCTTCCAGGACTCCATATTGGCTCTTTGTGGTGCTGACTTCTCTGATCTGAGGACATGGGCAACCATATCTCGATCAGCTATGGACACGACAAGCTGGGGACCGAAATGAGACTTGAAGATTCGCCCATATTCTTGGGTATGTTTTTGCTAAATCACCCAAAAATAGAGAATAATATAAGAAAATGGAAATTATATGCCAATGTTAACGATGCAAGACAAAGGGCAGAGAGTGAGGATATAAATTGAAACAACATGTTAGGAGTGATCAATTCTAATCTTTGCATTTAAATTGCAGCTTTTAAATTCTACCAATGGCAAACCACAGACAAAAAGAAAAGAATAACATTCAGCCAAATAAAGTGGTACGAATGCAACCATCTGCATACGTCCTGTTGCACACCACTCACAATTCATTTAGCTCTTTGTATGAATGTGGCATTTGTATTCTGTGCACCTAGCTGAAAGCAGTGTGGTGCTGTACTATGTGAAAAACAGTCATGCAGTGCATGTGTGATAGAAGTAGCTGGTTATGTTATTGGTTAGCTACTGCAGTATGATGTAGTGTTCTTTAATAAGATGGGTCTTCAACTCTTTACTAACTTGGAGCAAAGTAGGGGCAGTCCGTGGTCCTTAACGACACAGATCCAGCATTCAAGATTCCCTGAAGAGCAAAAGTGAGGGGCATTTGGGTGTCTTTTACTGTGCTAGTTATCTCTAGAGTATTTACTACTCATTAACCAGATTACAACACACAAACTTTAAAAACTACCGTTGAAGACAATAATGCACTTTTCTCCTAACTCTTCTAAATGCTCTTACATCTAACACACCTTCAAAGAACATGATAAATATTTTAATATTTACAGATTATCTAGTCATTTCTCCCCTTTCACCACAGCCTTACCCCCCATAGTTACCTTGGCCACCTAGCCTCCTTCTGGTTTCCCTTTTTACCACTACACTTCAAAATCATGTGAATGTGCCATTATTTTCCTCCCTTCCCAAGCACTGCATTCAACCAACATTTCAGTGCTTTGGCGGGTCACAGAACACGAGTTCTTCTTTTCCCTTTCATGAATTGTATTCATACCATATGATCCTCCTTTACACCCTTCACCTGTACTGACTTACTAGAGTCACCAGTTCAACTCATTTTCGAACATGTCTCCCCTTGTCAGTTTGAGATGTTTTCAAATGGAATTACTTTTTGCATGTTCAGGCCCTATTCACGGAGTAAGTCCTCTACGCTTACTAACTTTTCAAGAAAAAAAATAGTACTTTGGTCATTAACCGCGGACATAGTGGGTGCATACATTCTGTTAATGAGCTGATCACATGTAGTTACATGACAGAATGTGTAACATCATAATAGAAGAGTATAAGAAAAGGTTTAATTGAAGGGGTAGAAATTCACTTTAGGAAAAAAAAATTGCATGCTAGTGAGGGGTCACGAGGTTCTGAATCTTGATGTCTGACTCGTATAGGATAGAATGGGAGAGGAAACTGCGGATGTGGCGATTAGGACTCATGTCAGGAGTACATGTACATTCTGGGTTTTTATATAGGACCGTATGCTACCAGTCACCTGTTCTAAAGGAAGAATCGACAGGACGGGAGGAAAAGAAGCGACTGGGGCCTTGACTCAACCTCGTGGGTTTGGGCAATGGTGCAGGAGCGGCAGAGTGTATCTGCCTTTTCTGTGACTGACAATAAAGGATTGTTGAAAGAGATGCCTTCAATCTCTACTCGAATGTAGTCATCCACCTCTTCATGTGAGCGGGAACAAACTCATTGCATTTTATTTTCGTTCATTTTTCGAACGAAGTTTACAATTCCGGTGTTTTCTTACCTCTGTGTCACCACCGCACTGACTATTCTCCGTGAAGATAATTGTTCCACCTGTACTTTTGATGACCTGCGCAACCCAGAATGCTGCACCAACATCGCCACCGTTTATAGTTCAACTACTGCTCGAACTGGCTGTTCGAGTAGTAGCAGCAGTTCCCACCTCCCCCCACCCCTTCTCCCCCTCCCCTCCTCAGCGCCTTGATACCCTCACGGTGAGTAGTGCGCTTTACAAATCCCTGACTGATTGTTTCACTTGAACCATTATTATTACCCATCACAAGTAACTGCCATTACTAAAAGGATGCTCAATGTAGTTTGTACGTTTACAACGTATTTTTAAAAATGCAAAGAATAACAAAGCATTAGATTCGTGTTTCATGGACACAGTGAAACGTATTGAATGGACAAGGAAATATGAGATACGCACTTTTCCTCTTGGCTATGAAAATATGCGGCAGAAAGACACACGACGTGCACGTATATCTAAGGGAAATGAAAGTGCCAAGCAAAACACTGGCTGGGTCAAAAGTTGAGACACAAACGAAGAGCACAATTGATTTACACTGATAATAGAGCGCGCAATAAATTAGGATTCCTTTTAAAAAGGCCACAGAGCATTCTTGTTCTACTGCCACCGCTGCATAGCCAAATGACAGCGTTATGTCGACGGTACCTTTCTTCAGCGAGTGTAAAAGGCCTAAAATACATTGTTGAAAACACATTTGTCTGCCCAAGAACTGAAAGGCAAAGATATATTCCTGTGGGCCCCAAAACACCTTCACAGTCTGTAATCTTAAAATACAATTTGGAGCGCAACCGTTCTCCACCCCCTTTTCGGCCCATCACATATTTCCAGGACGGGGGCCTTTAATACCATCACACCATGTTGCTGTGGAGATTAATATTATGTTACAGGATTTGCGGCCTCTGACCTCTCTCAGCAGCGAGGGTGCGATAATGCGCCTGTGGTGCAACTAAACACGGGACAAAGCTTCGAGGTAGAGCCGGCACCTGACAGTTGAACGTGAAAATGTGCGTGGGCAGGGCGTTATGTCTTCTATCACGCCTAGTATGTGTGACACACTGCGGGGATCTAAATGCTGTGCGCTGTCGCGACATGTGGATATGTGCAAACACAACTACGTCTGGGAATGAAATCAGAAGAGTTTGTGGGAAAGCTTATGTTTACAAACATTTTATGGCACCAGGTCTGAAACCCTATTAAAATAATAGAGCCAGTTGAGACAAGACTGATGGCATGCTCCAAAATAGTGTGCTTTGTACGGTCGTGCATGCACGACATATTCGTGATAACAGAGATACGTCCTTCTAGGTTTATCACGGCACAACCCTGGATTTTGCTGGTAAAACAAGCATTGTCAAAGGCAATAGGTCTCGGATATGCAAGAGCTATTGGCTTTGCCAATGTGTTTTAGCCATGCTGTACACCAGAGTGGCTGCTGTTCGACTTGGCTAAAAGTTAGTGGAATAGAGAGTGGTGTGGATTGGAGTGGCGTATTGTGGAGTGTCGTGGAGTAGCGTAGAGTGGCATGGACAGTTGCAGAGTGGAGTGGTGTAGAGGGTCATGGCATGCCAGGGAGGGAGTAGAGTGGAAGGGCACAGAGGGGAGGAGAGTGAAAAGGTGTAGAGTGTAGTAGAGTGTCATATAGTGGAGTAGCATCGAGTGCAATGTCATAGAAAGGAGTGAAAAAAGTGTTGTGGAGTAGCGTAAAGGGGAGTGGAGTGTCAAAGTAGAGTGGAGTAGCATATAATGGAGTGGAGTAGCATAGGGGAGTATAGTAGTGTCTCAGAGTAAAGAGGAGAAACATTTCATGGAATGGCATAGAGGGAGTTATGCAGAGTGTCGTAGAGTCAATTAGTGTGCTATAGAGTGGCACAGAGGTAAGTAGTGTGTTGTACAATGGAGCTGAGTAGAGTGTCAGAGTGGCGTGTCACAGAGCGGAGTAGAGTGCTGTACTGTGTCAGTACAGTGGCATAGATTTGTGCATCATAGAGTGGACTCGAGTGACATGTCTTAGAGTGTTGTGTTGTAGAGTGCAATGTGGAAGAGTGTTGGGGCACAGAGTGTAAGAGTACAGTGGAGTGGCGTGTTGTACATTCAAGCGGCATGTCAAAGTTGAGTGTCATTTTGTAGAGTGGAGTGACTTGTTGTAAAGTGGCAAAGAGTGGAGTAGCACAGAGTGGGGTGACATGGAGTGGACTGTGGTAGATTGGAGTGGCATGTAACAGTGTGTTAGCCAACTGCCATTAAAGACAATTAATTTTCAATTAAAATGACAATTACATTTGCAGAATCATACAGTTTCACTGACAAAAGGATAGAGCGTACAAATGATGATATGTGAAAATTTTATCACCTAGTGTATTGATTTATTTTGATCCTATTAAAATGTTTGTTTCCACCATACTTCAAAATTACTAAAAAAATTGCTTCATTTGTGCTTTTCTAATTCGGATATGTTCTGAAATATCTGCTCAGTTCATTTACATACATTTACAGTTTGTTGTGTGCTAGAAGAAAATCTTTGGTTTCACAGTAAGATTCTCACATAAATCCTCTCACTTTGAAGTCAGAGAAAGAAACACCAAGCTCTCCTGGAAGACAGAGGCTGACATTTGACCCATATCCTTAAATGCAGAGCAAACGTGACAAAATAAGAATAAAGGCTATGTGCTTCACAGGTGGGACATACTCGGGATGGACAGCCTAAAACAAATCAAGCCAACAAATAGAAAGCAAGTGTGAGTTTCAAAGCACAAAACAAATGGGCAGCAATGGGCAGAATGCATTCCCAGGGAAGCTTTCAGAATGGCCCTAAGATGTAATGAGCAAACAAGACAGCTATGCTGTCTGGTAGGCTTCAAGCTAAAAAGGGCCCACGGACTGCAGTTTAACATGTTACAGCATTCTGCTTTGTCTGGTGTGTCTCCTTCTGCAACATATTCTCCACAGCCCTAACAAGCTAAGACTCAACAATACTGACCGAGACTTAGTGTAGGCCTTTCAACCATGCCAAATGCAGAGCATAATCTGATGCGGAATGTTAGACTGGATGATGACATTTGCCTGTCAAAGGTACGTTATTTGTTTTGTGGACAAGATCTATTTTTTATTTGGTGAGAGCATCCTGGATTCCTTGCCAGCCTGGAATAAAGCTCAACAGCCTGCCTCATTGCCATGATGATAACCAGCCAAGACTGTGTTAAAGGCAGAGTTGTTTTTTAACGTAGAAGCATAGAGTCACATTGAAACTGTCCAGCTTTTCATTTCTCCTCTCTTTCTCCCTGTTTCCCAGATACCCAGGGCCATCCATCTTCAACACGTTTTGTGCCCACCAATTTTGGGGAAGAACAGTCAATGCCTAAACTTCCCTCTCTCTATGATCCTGTTTTCTAACTCTGCCTGTCCTTAATGTATGGAGGTTTTCTTTATCTATACAACAGTAGCATCTGTGACATTTCAATTAGGAATGGCATGCTGACAGTACAAGTAGTCATCTGGGGAAGGGTGGCTAACAAGTTTTAGTAAGTAACATTTGTATGGGTAAGAGTGCACCAGTTCTGTGATTCAGAATGGCATAGACAAATTGCTAAGACTATGACACACATTCAATGGCATGACACATACACATGCACAAAAGAGTGGCTGTGTTAGCATAGTTCGACCGCAGAAAAACTATAAGGTGTCAGGACTGGAATTTGGTTGTGAGAAAAGGCTATGGGTGGTGGATCCTACGTCACGAGTAGGTTATATTGTGATAGGATGTCAGACAAGTAGCTTGGAGTCAGACAAGTTCTTGTTTTGAACACCACTGCCAGGAACTTGCATCAGGCTCAGGTTTTGACAGAAAGCCAGTTGTTTTGGTAACGTTCGGGCAACCATGTTTAGAACTTTGTTAGTTGGTGTGAAGGGGTAAACAGGTAGCACCAACTAGAAAGCTATTACAATAGTGCAGCCTACCGAAAACTGAGGTGCTCATTCATGGTTTTGCTGTGTAAAAGGTATATGTGAGCATAACATGTGTATGTCATTAAAAAAATAACAGGAGGAAATTACTACTGTGCTCAGTCTATCTCTCTGTACCTGCCCAAGGGGATCACCCTAGGTTATTTGAAAGGACTCTCACCTACTGGGATTCCAAGTGGCATGCTTCATCACGGACTCCTCTTCAATTTCTCCAAGACGCTGGAGTTATTGGTCTTTAATCAGGTCAAATGTTTTGTTTCCTCAATCTACCTAACTTCCTTCTGCCTAATGTTTGTGTCCTTCATTTAATAAAGTGCTCTGTCACACATATCCAACGTTATCAATGCTGCCCTTCTGTCCTCACGAATGTAGACCTAGCTGGTGTCTTCAAGTTCAGAATCCTGTCCTTTACTTTTCACTCCTACCTACGCTTGTCATCCCAGACTTTGCACACAAATCTTTCACCTCTCTGAACTCCTTTGTTTGTGTTGCCTTAGACTCAAAACATTAAAACCCACCTGCTTCTTGTGGGTAACCCACAAACCTCTATACTAGACCTTCTCCCTTTTTCACTCCACCCTTATTGAATGTCTCATTCATGACACCCAAATCTTTTTCACCTTTCATACTTTCATACCTCACCGCCAATTAGGCACCACATACTTCTGACATTGATTAGTGCTATGGTCTCTGTAGATGAACGCCTCAAAACTTTAGGTACTGTTCTTTCCTTCATCAAAGATACCAATAATTCTTACCAACTCCATCAACTTTTCCCCCGGCTTTCAGATATACCCTCCTTCGCTCCTTCATCCATGGTTATATTCAGCCCATTTATGAAAGTAGATGCCTTCATTACCACTGTAGATAAAGCTACTACTACATAATTTGAACTATTAAACATACACAAGAAATATTGGTGTTGAGATACGGGACAGTAGTTGGAGAGAGGCAAAGGATATACAATAGTTTGGGGATTTTCTTGTTTAGAAGATGTCAAAGCATTGACGGTTTGAAGAAATATCAGAATGTGGCAGGTGTAAGGGGATGGCTGAAAAGAACACCGAAGAGCACTGAATGTGAAGGCAAATAGGTTTGACAGTAACAGGACTGACAGGGTTTGATGGTGTATAGAATGGGCTGGCTGCATTCACTATAGGAATTAGTTCCGTAGATGCTGTGACAGTGTGTGATAGTACTGCACAGTAGGGTTGGAGTATGGTGGTGGTGTAAGAGAGGGGTGTTGCGAGCAATATGTTGTGTTGGTAGGGTATCTCATAATTGTGATTTTCAAAGAGAAATATTCAACATAAATCATTTGCTGATAACAAAGGCATGGCAGGTGGAGTCAGTGGTTTATCATGTATGGGATCCGGTGGGGGTGATTCTGAAGTGAGGTGATGAGATTTAGAAAGTAAGACGACTTTATCTTGCCAAGTGCTATTGGCAAGATAAATTGATATTGAATCGCTTTCTATTTTTAAAATAGAAGTGGGTGACAGACAGGCTTTGAGGGATTTCTATATATGAAAGGGGCAGTTCTAGAACTAAATTGCATTAGCAACATCTTCTGTCCTCCTAATCTCCTATGTCATGATGACTATTTGACTATTATTTTTGCCAAAGCAGCTCCATTCCATAATGACAAGAGGAGAAGGGTATTCATCTGAGATTGATGGATATATCAGAAAGAAACATTCAAGGCAATTCTAAATTTATTTTTTAAAGGTTTTTAAATATGCTCATGCTGCCAAAGGATGCTAAAGGCAGCTGACAGCACAGAGGGGAGATAGTGGAAGGGGCATAAAATGGTTAAAGTGATACGTCACTCATGCTTGGAGGAAGAGGTGGATCGTCAGTTGTGGATCAGTGTAGGAGGCTGGACTGGCTTGTAGTGAGTACCAAGGGGTACTTGCACCTTGCACCAGGCCCAGTTATCCCTTATTAGTGTATAGGGTGTCTAGCAGCATAGGCTGATAGATAATGGTAGCTTAGCAGAGCAGCTTAGGCTGAACTAGGAGACGAGTGAAGCTCCTACAGTACCACTAGTGTCACTTGCACAATATCATAAGAAAACACAATACACAGATTTACTAAAAATAAAGGTACTTTATTTTTATGACAATATGCCAAAGTATCTCAGAGTGTACCCTCAGTATGAGGATAGCAGGATAGCAAATATACACAAGATATATGTACACAATACCAAAAATATGCAGTATAGTCTTAGAAAACAGTGCAAACAATGTATAGTTACAATAGGATGCAATGGGGACACATAGGGATAGGGGCAACACAAACCATATACTCCAAAAGTGGAATGCGAACCACGAATGGACCCCAAACCTATGTGACCTTGTAGAGGGTCGCTGGGACTATTAGAAAATAGTGAGGGTTAGAAAAATAGCCCACCCCAAGACCCTGAAAAGTGAGTGCAAATGCACTAAAGTTCCCCAAAGGACATAGAAGTCGTGATAGGGGAATTCTGCAGGAAAGACACAAACCAGCAATGCAGCAACGATGGATTTCCAGTCGAGGGTACCTGTGGAACAAGGGGACCAAGTCCAAAAGTCACAAGCAAGTCGGAGATGGGCAGATGCCCAGGAAATGCCAGCTGTGGGTGCAAAGAAGCTGCCACTGGACAGTAGAAGCTTAGGTTTCTGCAGGAACGACAAGGGCTAGAGACTTCCCCTTTGGAGGACGGATCCCTCACGCCGTGGAGAGTCGTGCAGAAGTGTTTTCCCGCCGAAAGACCGCCAACAAGCCTTGCTAGCTGCAAATCGTGCGGTTAGTGTTTTTGGATGCTGCTGTGGCCGAGGAGGGACCAGGATGTCGCCAATTGCGTCAGGGGACAGAGGGGACGTCGAGCAAGACAAGGAGCCCTCTCAGCAGCAGGCAGCACCCGGAGAAGTGCCAGAAACAGGCACTACGAGGATGTGTGAAACGGTGCTCACCCGAAGTCGCACAAAGGAGTCCCACGTCGCCGGAGACCAACTTAGAAAGTCGTGCATTGCAGGTTAGAGTGCCGTGGACCCAGACTTGGCTGTGCACAAAGGATTTCCGCCGGAAGTGCACAGAGGCCGGAGTAGCTGCAAAAGTCGCGGTTCCCAGCAATGCAGTCTGGCGTGGGGAGGCAAGGACTTACCTCCACCAAACTTGGACTGAAGAGTCACTGGACTGTGGGAGTCACTTGGACACAGTTGCTGGATTCAAGGGACCTCGCTCGTCGTGCTGAGAGGAGACCCAGGGGACCGGTGATGCAGTTCTTTGGTGCCTGCGGTTGCAGGGGGACGATTCCGTCGACCCACGGGAGATTTCTTCGGAGCTTCTAGTGCAGAGAGGAGGCAGACTACCCCCACAGCATGCACCACCAGGAAAACAGTCGAGAAGGCGGCAGGATCAGCGTTACAGAGTTGCAGTAGTCGTCTTTGCTACTATGTTGCAGTTTTGCAGGCTTTTAGCGCGGTCAGCAGTCGATTCCTTGGCAGAATGTGAAGAGAGAGATGCAGAGGAACTCGGATGAGCCCTTGCATTCGTTATCTAAAGAATCCCCAGAGACAGGGACCCTAAATAGCCAGAAAAGAGGGTTTGGCTACCTAGGAGAGAGGATAGGCTAGCAACACCTGAAGGAGCCTATCAGAAGGAGTCTCTGACGTCACCTGGTGGCACTGGCCACTCAGAGCAGTCCAGTGTGCCAGCAGCACCTCTGTTTCCAAGATGGCAGAGGTCTGGAGCACACTGGAGGAGCTCTGGACACCTCCCAGGGGAGGTGCAGGTCAGGGGAGTGGTCACTCCCCTTTCCTTTGTCCAGTTTCGCGCCAGAGCAGGGCTAAGGGGTCCCTGAACCGGTGTAGACTGGCTTATGCAGAAATGGGCACCAAATGTGCCCATGAAAGCATTTCCAGAGGCTGGGGGAGGCTACTCCTCCCCTGCCTTCACACCATTCTCCAAAGGGAGAGGGTGTAACACCCTCTCTCAGAGGAAGTCCTTTGTTCTGCTATCCTGGGCCAGGCCTGGCTGGACCCCAGGAGGGCAGAAGCCTGTCTGAGGGGTTGGCAGCAGCAGCAGCTGCAGTGAAACCCCTGAAAAGGCAGTTTGGCAGTACCAGGGTCTGTGCTACAGACCACTGGGATCATGGGATTGTGCCAACTATGCCAGGATGGCATAGAGGGGGCAATTCCATGATCATAGACATGTTACATGGCCATATTCGGAGTTACCATTGTGAAGCTACATATAGGTAGTGACCTATATGTAGTGCCAGGGTGCCCTCACACTAAGTAACTTTGCACCTAACCTTTACCAGGTAAAGGTTAGACATATAGGTGACTTATAAGTTACTTAAGTGCAGTGTAAAATGGCTGTGAAATAACGTGGACGTTATTTCACTCAGGCTGCAGTGGCAGGCCTGTGTAAGAATTGTCAGAGCTCCCTATGGGTGGCAAAAGAAATGCTGCAGCCCATAGGGATCTCCTGGAACCCCAATACCCTGGGTACCTCTGTACCATATACTAGGGAATTATAAGGGTGTTCCAGTAAGCCAATGTAAATTGGTAAAATTGGTCACTAGCCTGTTAGTGACAATTTGAAAGAAATGAGAGAGCATAACCACTGAGGTTCTGATTAGCAGAGCCTCAGTGAGACAGTTAGTCACTACACAGGTAACACATTCAGGCACACTTATGAGCACTGGGGCCCTGGCTGACAGGGTCCCAGTGACACATACAACTAAAACAACATATATACAGTGAAAAATGGGGGTAACATGGCAGGCAAGATGGTACTTTCCTACAATCAGATATTGCGTTCACTGCGGAGATGCAGTGGAAGAGATTGCCAGAGGCATGAGTTTCGACAGTGCACAGATCTTTCCCTAAACAGTTTCAGTCTAGTTGAGAACAATGCAAGGCAGTTAAGGAAAGCCAACCTTTGGTGTTTTGTACATGCTTTCACTGTGCACGCACTGCGGAGCACTACACGTCTCATGTATCGTTTATAAATGTCATTTTCCTATTAATGTGTAGAGTTAGAAATAAAAATACTTTATATTATAAAAATATAAAACTAAGTATTTGAATGGACATCGATTTAGTGATACGGCTGTGCACTCTGAGTTATGAGTCATATTCACTGCCCTGTTTTCACACCCCTCAACAGGGAGCCTGGGACTGCTCAACCAAAGTTACCACTGAGAGTCAAGTGCAGAAGGGATACTTGGCCCAGGTGCTCAGGGTCCATAGTAGGTTAGGCCTGGGACATCAGGAGTAAAAAGCCTCAACCCTCATGGTTGGGCCCAGTAACCCTTGGTCTTCTGAAAGGGTTTCTGACAGATGTTCAGGTTATCATATGTTTATTATAGAAACAAATTGGAAGCTGCATTACAATAACTATCTACGAGAGCTCAATTCTCATTGGTCTCCAAAAACCCTAGCACCAGCAAATGAATATTGCTGCTCTCTTTCCATGCCCCAACAGCAGTTTTAATACGCACTTGGCAGTATTCTAAACTTTAGCTAAATAGAGGACTGTATAAACTAATGTACTTAAGTGTATTATTCATGCATTCTGAACTAGGCAGAAGCTAAAAGTAACAACAGTACATCTTTGATATATGATCCTCACGCTTTCACATCAAAGAGCTGTTGTATTTAATTCTTCTTATCTAATGCTTACCATATCGATGGTCATCTCACCTATCAATGCAATATTTTATACTGTCTACTCTACTCCATAATGACACATTAGGATTCAACAGAATACAAAACTACTTAGCATAGCTTATCATTGGCTATCACACAGCTAGCAACAGCACTAACAAATAATAAACAACATACAATTTCAACAGAACACATTATAAAGAACATGTCTCATAAACTGAACATAGCCCAGGTATGCTTCATAGCCAATTTAAAGCATCACTAACAGTAACAAACAGCACACCCAAACTTTGAACCCGACACATCCAACAGAACAACTCACATTTCGGCAACCCAGCACAGACATTCCTGTAATTGCGCTCACTTGGGCTCATATTTATACTTTTTTTGCGCCACATTTGCGTCATTTTTTGACACAAAAGTGGTGCGAACTTAAAAATATATAATTGTATTTTGTAAGTTTGTGCCACTTTTGCATCCAAAAATGACGCAGGTGTGGCGCAAAAAAAGTATAGATGTGGGCCTTGGTATTATAACATGCCTTGTAATGACATCCAACAGAACACATTGGATTTAACTCTTAACATATGTTTACCACTGTCCAGCTACAAAAAATAGCCAGCTATCACCATATCCGTCTGCACTTAACACTTAGGAACACAATGCACATATCTCCATTCACTAGGTAATGATCATGCCTACTAACTTAGTACATAAACAACTGGCAAACTCTCTAACCTTCATCCTCAGACACCAAAATCAAAGACCCAGATATAGCTAGTAAGCTGAGAAAATAACCAGAACAAAATACCCCTAACAAGCTGAATTAGACACCAGTTTGTGATGGTACATCTGAAACCATGTACACAGACACTGGACGGGTTTGCATCAAAAATGATTTTTGCACCAGGCGCCACCAGAGCTAAAGCCGGCCCTGCCAGAAGCCACATAGAAAGACACTATAAGTTTGAAAGTGCTACAAGGTCGTACCAAAAGCAAAATGTATGCTTTAGAATAACAATTAAAAAAAAAAAAAAAGCCGATGATGAATGGTCATTGATTAAATCAAGCACTGAACTTTGAATATCTAATGACGAAATTCACTTTAGGAGTTTCTACTGATAGGGTGGGTGTCTTTAAATATGCAATTATTTATAAACCATCTTTATGGATTTTTTTTAAACTGAAAATAACAGGTACTGTGCAAGCAATAAAGTGGTTCACAGATAGACAACAAATCTCACAATTTATTGCATCAATTGCTCCACAATTCCACCATTTATCCCTGATTCCACAGTTAGCCCAGATTATCTCTCGTGCAAGGATAGGCTCCTCTTGCTTCGCGGACCACTGCAGGGCAGAGCGCAATGCAGCCAGTACTGGTGATTTATTGGAGTTCCAGGCAACTACTATAGCTCTTTGGCCAGTATGGTGCCCAGACCCACCAGGAACCAGTCTCCCCTGGAATCATCAAAGTCCTCCAGGAGCCCCAACAAGGCAATGTGGTTTGTTGGCTCTATGGGATACACCAGTACCCATGAAAGTGTTAAAAATACCAGCCCAGGTGGCTTCGGGCGTCAAGATGGTGGTCGCACTTTGAGAGTGCTCTGGACCCCTCCGTCATCCGCCCTTAATTACCGTGGTCCAAGGGAGCGGAAAGCACTATACATGGCGCCCCGGTGTCCCGGGGACCTGTAGAGAAGTCTGGCGGGATGAATTGATGAAAAGCCGGCGGCTCACCCTCATACGATGACCCGGCTGCTCCCGTGAAGAGGAGCTCAAGATGGCGGCCGCTGCGAGTTCTGCCCAGCGGATCTGAGGTGGGCTTTGGGGCCCCGACGAAGTCGTCTGCTGCGGGTCGAGGGGCGGCGAGAGGCCTGGTGAGAGCTGGGGCGCGCCCCGCGGGTGGATCCCTGCCGCGGGGGCGCCGGCGGCCCCCCCCCTCCTGTCGTGGAGGAGGGCGCGGGGTGAGCGGCGCCGCGCCGGCGCGAGAGGCGCAAGTGTGACCCGGAGGACCGGGAGCCCTCCCTGACCGCCTGGGCGGCTTGCGGTGCCGGGCTGGGGCTGTGGCGGAGGCCCTGGCCCCCGAGATCCCCCTGCTGGGAAGAATTTAAATTTGATGGCGTGCTGAGGACCAGGACCCGGCTGAAAAGCAGAGTGGTGCCCCGGGGGGGCAGGGAAGTGAATCGAGCGAGCTGGACTGCGGCAACATCTGGACTGCGAGTTGAGCGGTGGAAGGCAACACCTTGAGGCAAGTGGATACCCTGGGTTCCGGGTCGTGCTTGGTTGACTTTAGACCCTGGTCGGAACGACCCGAGAGATCGAGAGCGCGATCGCAACGGCGCGAGGCCTACAATGGAGGCGCAGAGCCCTTAAGGTGGAGAGACCTGGGTCTGGGTCTCGGACGGGTCCCCCCCAACTGGTGGAGAGAGCGAGGAAGGGAGCTGAAAAGAAGGGGCCAACGGTGTCATCGCCGGCCATCCTTACGTGATCAGACACAGCGAACCCCCCCACAGTCCATGGTACTTAACAACGCACTAAATTCTCAGGCTTGAAACCGCGTTAAGAAAGGGGTGGCCCACCTGACGCCCGCCTCAAGTGCCACGATGGGGAAGGATAAAACGAACAAACAACCTCCACCCTCCCAACAAAAAATCGACCAGTTCACGACTGCGACGGGCCAACGAGGAGGGGGAGAAGTGGCTGGTGGGGGTTCAACCCCTGATGGGGTGAGTGCCATTCTCCAAGCTATTCAATCATCGCAGATAGCCGTGGAAACGAAAATCGGTGAGGTGCGAGTGGACGTGGGCCTCATCAGACAGGACCTTAGAAATGCTGTAACCCGAATTACGGAAGTGGAAACCCGAGTCTCCCAAACCGAAACCGATTTGTCCGACCTCAAAGCCAAAGTAGCCCAGCTGCAGTCCCGAACCGGCGAGCTTCACCGTCGTGCAGAAGATGCGGAAAACCGGGCCAGGCGCAACAACCTACGCTTCATAGGTTTCCCGGAGGGCATAGAGGAGGATAAGGCCGCCGAATTCCTGGAGACGTGGATCAAATCTTGGATGCCTGACCAATCCCTCTCGCCCTTGTTTGCAATTGAAAGAGCCCACAGGGCGCTCGCGCCTTGCCCACCTCCGGGCGGTCCGAAGCGCCCGATGATCGCGCGATTCCTTAACTTTAAGGACAGAGACAATATCCTCAGGGAAGCGAGGCGGCAAGATGGTACGCAGTGGGAAAACCACAAAATCCTAATTTTCCCGGACTACACCAGAGAAGTCCAGACCCGCCGTAGGTCGTACGAACAGGTTAAGCAAAAACTAAGGGCAATGCAGCTCTCGTACATGCTCCTTTTCCCCGCTCGCCTCAAAGTCCTCATGGCTGGGAAAGCTTACTTTTTTGATTCCCCGGAGGAAGCTTGGGACTGGCTGACGGAGGAGGGCATTGGAGCCCGAAAGGGTCCCCCCGGGACCACTGGAAGAACCCCATATGTCGGGCCCTCACCATCAGAGGGGCCCCGGAGGAGCAGGCGGCGCACCAGATCCCGGAGAGGCAGACAGAAAGACACGATCGCTCCTGCAGAGGACGAAGCAGCCCGGGACTCTGGTCCTCATACTAAATCTAACACTGAGACTCTTCCGGTGTCCCAAACACCGTCCCAACCCGCCGAGAATGGGCGATTGAGTCAGTCTCCGGTACTCGGCTGACAGGAGATGTGGGACCCCTGCGTGAGACGTAAGGGGATTCGGGCTTCGCCTGACCCTCTCAGGCGACCCCTAGTGAGATTAACATCGATGTCTCCGGGGGCTTCCTAGAGTATGGTGTGGAACGCTTGTTTTGTGACTACTAATTGCAACTGATCCAAAAGAAAGGAGGGGTCCACCACTCCACCCCAATGACAGTTTTACTGGCTGTCTGGTTTTGGTTGGGTACATGGGCGACAGATGCTTCCGGGGGGGAGTATGGGGAGGGGGGGAGTTTAGGGGGGAGGGGAAGTTTAAGTTAGGTTTAGGAGGCGACAAGTTGGTTAGCCTGGTTTGTAGATGTAAAATTTTACGGTCATGTCCGAAACGGTCATCCCTGGGCTTGCTCCTGCACATCCAAACATGCCCAACAGTGTCATACCTCACGCTTGGCCCTCAGTAACCCAGGTCCTCTCCTGGAATGTAAACGGCCTGTTAGACAAGATCAAAAGATCGGCAGTATTTAACACCCTCCGCAGGTATTCCCCCGCAGTAGTTTTACTACAAGAGACCCATCTTCTTGGGTCCAGATGCCCTATGCTTGCGAGAGGAGGATACGATAGGGTATATCACGCAGGGTTTTCCAGAGGCTCTAGAGGAGTGGCCATTCTGCTCCACCGATCTCTGCCCATGGTAATCTCTTCCACGCAATCTGACTCACAAGGTAGATTCATGGTGGTCACGGGGACTCTTCACGGACAACCGCTAAACTTGGTGTGCGCTTATGCGCCCCCAGCAAATCACGACTCCTTCTTACTTTCGCTCCACCGAGTAACCTCAGGATTACCCCAGGGAACTACCCTGCTGGGAGGTGACTTTAACGCGGTCCTTGACCCAAGGCTGGACATTTCTGGGGAAGCTACCATACATAGATCCAAGCGGGCCTCAGCCCTAAGTAGTTGGGCGGAAAGCCTGGGCTTGTGTGAGGTGTGGCGCACCTGGCATCCCAGGGAGCGCCAGTACACACATACCTCGGCAGCCCACCAGACGCAATCCAGAATAGACCTGGTGTTTATGCCCGCCCTAGATTTCTTAAAAGTAGCAGGGGCTGAGATTCTTCCACGGGGGGTCTCCGATCATGCGCCAATACGGATCCGGCTGGGTAGAGCAGACCCTACCAGACGGCCTATGTGGCGCTTGAACGCGTGGCACTTACAAGATACAGAATACACCCAAGAGATCAGGTTGCACCTCGACCAATATTTCGAATTAAATGAAGGCTCGGTTCGATCCCCAGGAATGCTATGGGCTGCTTGCAAGGCCACTATTAGAGGACATGCCAGAAGCATTCTCCGGTCCCGTGAACGAGATCATAATTCCCAAATCACCGAGCTAGAGAACAAGGCCCGGAGACTCGAATGCCAACATATAAACTTGGCATCGGCCACGAACATGAGGAAACTGACCAGGGTAAGAGAAGATATTAAACATATAATGCTAGATTCGGCCAAGCACATGTGGAGAGCCTCAGCAAGCTGAATTTATGGATGGGGGGATAAAAACGGGAAACTACTGCATTGGCTGGCCACCCGCCCCATGGCTAACAGTATTATACCGGAGATCTTAGATGACTCAGGCACCCTTGTCAAAACAGCAGTGGAAATCGCACATAGCTTCGCCTCTTACTACACCCGTCTATACGCCAGGCATCCACGCCCTGCTGTTGAGAGAGAGCCCCCCCTACTAAATGAGATTACCCTTCCCGGGGTAACTCCAGAGGCGAGAGACAGACTGGACGAGGCCATCGGTCTTGAGGAAGTCTGCAGCGCAATATCGGGACTGGCATCAGGCAAAACACCAGGTCCCGACGGCTTTCCAGCGGAATTTTATAGTAAATGTAGCGATATTCTGGGTCCCCACCTGCTCAGCATGTACGAAGAAGCGGAAAATCATGGCCGCTTCCCAACAGAGATTGATCAAGCCACTATTGTGGTGATCCCCAAAACTCAACCCCCATCGCGACAATGTTCAGCGTACCGGCCTATCTCGCTCCTAAATGTGGAAGTCAAGGTACTCTCTTCGATCCTTGCTTCCAGACTGAGGGAGGTAATGCCCACGCTGGTGCACCCTGACCAGTGTGGTTTTATGCCCACTGGTAGCACAAGGCACTGCATCAGACGATTACACCTTGCTTTGGCACACCGCAAAGTGCTATCGCATACGCAGTTGGCACTGCTTTTACTCGACTTCGAAAAAGCCTTTGATACGGTAGACTGGTCCTTCCTCAATCAAGTCTTATATAAAAACGGGCTCGGACCTAAATTCCGGGGACTGGTGAAACTCCTATACTCTAATCCGACGGCTCGAATCAGGGTGAACGGAGTAGTCTCCGACCCAATCCCCATTGGTCGTGGGACTCGACAGGGATGCCCGTTATCTCCCCTGCTCTTCGCACTAGTGATAGAGCCACTGGCGATACTAATGAGAGGCGACCCACTGATCGAGGGCTGGCACTGGCCCTCTGGCTCGGAAGACAGAGTAGCTTTGTACGCAGATGATGTGCTCCTGTATATCTCCAATCCATCCAAAAGCGGCCCACGCGTCCTAGAGATCCTTAGACTTTTCGCGGAAGCCTCAGGGCTGACCCTGAACCCTGCCAAATCTTTACTGATCCCCCTTCATCGCTCGCACGAATGTATAGATTGGCAACGGAATATCCCGATACGGAGAAACAGCTTTAAATATCTTGGGATACATATCTCACTTCTCCCCGAGCTAGCGTGGGAACTCAATGTCACGCCGCTTTCAAAGAAAATCAAAACTGACCTTCTGCGCTGGAGGACCCTCCCCCTGAATCTACTTGGTAGAATAGCGCTGTACAAGATGATGATTCTCCCCAGGATCTTATACCTCCTGCAGAATTTTCCACATCCCTTCCCCGTGAGATGGTTCAGGGAGATGGACTCTTTAGCACGCCATTTCATATGGAGTGGCTCACGTACAAGACTGTCGCTAAAAACCTGTCAGAGGGATGTTTATGAGGGTGGACTGGGTATGTCGAATATTCAATACTATTATCTAGCGATGCACATACTTGTAATTAATGACTGGATGGGAGGTGGATCGACAGACCCCGCATATCAACTAGAATTGCAGACGATGGGCTACCCACAGATCCTTGACATGCTCTACGGGAGCCCGATACCCCGGGATACTCCAGGTGTGACCAAAATGGTACTTCTGGGATGGCGTACAGCCCAGAAAGTGACGGGGTGGTGGGGACGCCTAACCCAACAAACCCCGCTATGGCAGGGGAAGCAGCTGATACATGTAGCAGGTCTGGAGGGCTTCCAGAAATGGGACACCATAGGGATCTCCACACTGGGAGATATTTGGAGAGGGACACATATACGATCTTTTCAAGACCTCCAGAAACAATATTCCTTAAATAAAACACAATTCCACCGATATCTCCAACTATGTCATGCCCTACTAGTCCACCTACAGACAGGAGACAGCATACCCGAGCACAGCCCCATGGAAGCCAAGGCACTGATGGGAGTTCTGGGAAGGGGAGGGGTTTCTCAGATTTACCGCACCTTAATCACTGCCACTGGGGGACCCCTGAGAGAGCTTCGCCAAAGGTGGGAGAGCTGGGTGGGACCCATGGAGGAAGCGGACTGGACAGAAGCACTAATGGCCCCACGCTCCCTGACAATGGCCACACGCTTCCGTTTAATACAATCCTATTTCCTTCACGCCGCATACCTCACACCCGCTATGTTACATAAGGCAGGCCTCCGCCCCACAGCGGAATGCCCCCGCTGCAGGTATCATACAGCGGATTTCTACCACATGGTTTGGACATGCCCGATTATAGTGGCCTATTGGGAAAGGGTGGTGCAAGAGATATCTGAGGCCCTACAGAAGGAGGTAAAGAGGTCGCCATTGCCCCTACTTCTCGGGGTGATGGGTGATACAGAGCTACGAAGAGCAGATCGGTCCTTCTTAGGGGTGGCATGTCTGGTGGCCAAAAGGGACATAATGGCAGACTGGAAGGCCAGGGTGGCTCCGGCACTGGCTAAGTGGAGACGGGGAGTGGATTGGTGTGCGCAGCGAGAGAAACTTGGGTACGAGGTCAGAGGATGCTTACACAAACACAAGAAGATATGGGGGAAATGGGAGGATGTAGCGGGCCTTTAAGAGGGGAGGGTGAGTAACATTAGTAATGAAAGCGGCAGGGACCGAGGACTGGACCATTATTGTTTTGAGGCCCGTTGGCTTCAGGTTGTACTGTATTTATATTTGTTCTATGCAAAATTTAATAAAATCTCTTTATCAAAAAAAAATAATACCAGCCCAATAAGTCCCAATTACAGGACAAGTCCAGACCAGATGAAAGAAGTCTCCAATATCACCTGCACAAAGAAAGCACACAGATAATGGGTGTTCATGAGCCCACAAGAGCTGAGGCAGTGTGAGCAAGGTAAGGTCCAAGTAAGGTCAAAGAGATCTGGGTGTGGTTCTAAAAATTCTGGACCCATGTAATTTACTTTGCCACAGCAGTACGATTTTAGTATCAAAAGACCGATAATGACTAGTACACTAAGCATGAGCATTTTCGCTCAATTCCAGCAGCGTTTTCACCTCGAAATCACCATTTTCGTCCTGCACTCGTGGCTCCCATTTTATACACGGCAGCCATTTTTAAAAGTTGCCCTCACATAGGCTTATAATACAGTCAGATTTGATTCCAAGGACACGTACACCTTGATTGACTTTTCTCTGACCTGGGCAAGCTGTACCAATTGCCTCAGGCCAAACCTGTTTGGTCAGTCCCTCTCCCAGTGGCCGAATCAGATAGCATCAAGGCACACCATGCCATAAAACACTTATTATCGCTCACACACCCTGCCTAATCTTGCTCACACCTGCACCTGCTCTTTTCTTCTTCTTACTTTACGAGGGGGAGGTGCCCGTTTTTATTGGGGGTCCACACTTATCTGATGTAAAATACTAGGCCTTGCCGGGTAATTTATTATGGGTTGGATGACATGAAATATGAGGTTTCATCATGACACTATTTTTTCCTTTGTAGTGAAAACATGTGAATGACCAACCAAAATGTCAAGAATGTTTGCCTGAAGCTTAAAAAACTGTATATAAGGAAACCTGATTTTGCATTGAAACGCAGTCTCCTGAGAACATACAAACCGTGCTGTTGTACTTCTAGGACGCTTGTTACTTGGCTGCAGCCAATAAATTCGATCTCTGACTTCACCTAGAAGACTCTGAGTTTCTGTGGTCTGAATCAGGAAAGTACCCGAGGTCTTTGGGTGTACCCTGGCACCGCTGGGTTACCGGATCAGTACCGGTTCTGAAAAACCCAGTACCTCAAGGGGAGTTAATGACCAGAGATTTATAAATGCTGGAGATAACACTTTTGCCTATCGAAACAAATGAGGATTTTTGCTTCCGGTAGATTGTACTTGGGGATTTTGGCTAAAGAAGAGCAGTATGGCAATAGGGAATGGAAGAGTTGCAGAAATTGATAGAATTGTGAAGTATGAAGTTCACCTGCAGCTCTAGAAATTACCTTATACAGGACCCTTACCATACGTCCTCCAAAATGAAATGCCAATAAGGTCCCATTTTCAAAATTCCTCCAACCTGCTCAATCCTGCAGACCCCGCCAGAGAGACGTTTCTATGGTAAAACCTCAGTCCCATCAAGGCCACCACATTGCCAGCCTCCAGGCCAGGAACACCATCCTGGAGAGCTCTGGGAGGGAGTGGGAAATGGACTTCCTGAAGAACATTTCCAATACACTGCCGCTCCCCTTCCAGGAAACCTAATTCGGGAAAGCCAGCTAATACCTCCACCTATGGAGCCAATCATTAATCAACAGCCTCTACAATGCCCAGTAGTACAGTCATAGGTCCACCACCCGAGATCTTCATCATAGTTTGAATTAACACACTTGCCAATTGCTGTGCGAGACCAAGTCTTTGGGATCAACACCAGAAAGTTCTGAAGAACGTAGAGGTACCTTGCTAGAACCATCAACTTAAATAGTGATGATTGAGAGGCAGCGTATCCCACCTACTGAATTCCTTTTTGTTTATTTTAGCTAGGAGTGGTGTGAGACTGAGTCTGTATATAAGGCTAAGGAGCAGGGAGATATGAATTGATAAGTACTGAAAACTAAGTCTATGAACTGGAATAAGGACCTGCCAGTCCACTGCTTCCCTAGCTACCATAAGACCGACCAGAAAAGACAGACCAATTCACCTGGAGGCCAGAGACCTGCCTGTTCAGGTCTAATATTTGAAGAAGTCTAGGCCCTTTGAGGGCAGGACAAGAGAGGAACCAGCACCACATCATCTACGTAAAGGGCTGTGGGGTCTTTCATATCTTCTCCCCAGGAGAATCCCAACACCTGGGTATCACATCTGACCCATGTCACTTGGTGCTCAAGTGCTAGGGCAAACAAGAGAGGTAACGGGGACACCCATGTCTGATACCTCTTTGAAGTGGGAAAGAGCAGGAAAAGCTACTGTTTACAGGCACCTGTGCTCGAGGCTGGGCATACAGCACATGCCCATGCGCTGTATAGCGAGGTCCAAACTCTAGCTTTGAAATCACTCCATTAGGAAATCTTAATCCAGGAAACCAAACGCCATTTCAAAACCAATAAGTAAGACTGCCAAGGGGCTCACAAGATCATGCTAGGTGCTATGGAAGGGAATTAAACCGCACTGGTCCAGACTGATCAACAGAGTTATCACAGAAAAGTGTATTCACCGATAACTTTGCATAAAGCTTGAGTTCTGTGTTTATAAGAGTAATGGGTCAATAGGAAGAGCACCATTCAGGGTGATGCTCCTGTTTGTGTAGCACCATAACAGTGGCCAGGTCCAGGTGCCACAGAAAACGGCCCCTTTCAATGGGCTCACACATATCTAGCATGGGAGGCAAGAGGAGCTTATGAAATCTCTGGTAGTATTCAAGGGAGAACCAGTAGCGGCTCACGGGTGGCGGAAGGAAATAAACATTAAATTTAATAATAAAAAATAATAAAAAAACACCTACCTCCTCCGCCGCTTCTTGTCCCTCGACACTCCTCTGCTGGCACAGGCTCCCAGCATGCCCTGCGCCAATCCTGATGCTGCTCACAGCAGCGTCAGGATTAGTGGGGAGCGCCCAGCCAGGGTGCTCCCAGGCAGTCTGGGAGCCTGTGCAGGCCCTCTCCAGCCCAGCAACTGTGTCCAAGACAGCCGGCCAAACACACATGCGATGTGAAGGGGGAGTGCTCAGCACTCCCCCTCAGTGCACGTCACCCCCGTGGACCTGCCCCTTTCAAAGAAAAGGATAAACCTATATTATTGTTTTCTTTAAAAGGTTTTGCAGATGCCGCTGCAGGCGAGGGGGCAACACTACTCCGCCCACATGGAGGAGCTGCCACTGAGGAGAACCCATCAGGTATTAGTGTTTTGCACGGATTCACCTTTTTCAGGGCGCTTTCCAACCCCGTGAGAGAGGTTGCCCTAATGTCAAATGACCAAAAGCAGAAAGAAGTGGCAGGGTGAGGTCTGCAATACGAGGCACCATGTATTTCCTCTGCGGTCTCTCTTACCTCACGTAAAGATATTGGTAGTAATCAGCAAAGACAGCTGCAATTTTGGGAGACACTGAGTTAATGTTCCTTGGGATCAGATTTGTGAGTGGCTAATTAACACAATTATTGACCCAGTTTGTCCCCTAATTCATAACCCTCCTAGTGGAGGCACTCCAACACTGTCAGGCCTCACAAAAACACAGCTGCTTCAGGGATGCTCTGTTGATCGCCAATTGACACTTCACACAGCCATCCACCTTATCCTAAATGTCTCCTTCAAGGACCATAATTTGAGCTTTAAGGGGTGTTATCTGCCACTGCATCTCTGCTTCCAAAGCTTTTAAATAGGCCTTGCCAATTCATATATGATTTTCTGGCTGCCAATAGTGAGCTAGGTGAGTCCACTGAGCCCCTTTTAAGTTCTACGTAGGCCTTCAGTTACTGCCCCAAGAAGTGTTTGCAGTCACTATCAAATAGGCACCAAGAGCCTAGCCACCAGGTGGGATGGCAGCCCCCTTCTGACTCCTCCAAGGCTGACCGTGACAAGTGAGTGATCTGAGTTTCCGCTTGGAAAGATATGCATCTTCACCTTGCCTAAGAGATCAGCGGCAGGGAGGAGGAAAAGGTTGATATGGGAGCTAGTATTGTTGGCGGCCAAAGTGTAGGCAGATTCCCTGACAGATTCCAAATGTGCCATTTGTCACAAGATTCTAAACTTATTGCCCATTCAGACAGGACAGCAGTTTCATCTCTACCAGCTCCAGCCGAGAGTTAAATATATTTCTTAATGGGTTGGGTGACCTTTTCTGCTCGTAAGTTTATTTACACTCTGTTTCCACCTTCCTATGTCATGGTGAGCTCTGGGGTGTTTGGCAACCCACAGCTGTAATATTGGCAGAGAATATATATCTGAAATATATATTATGAATTTGGGGTTTATGACAAATTGCACTGAAAAACAAGCACCGGAAAGCCAACATATCTTATTTGCTTTGCATGAAGAGCTCTGCAGAGAGTTACCTGGGGAAAGCCGCCTTTACTGGGAGGGGACTGGATGAGTGCATCTAGCATAGCTGTAATCCTTCAGAGTAAAGCCCCTACCAGGTCTGGAGCAATCGCTTCTACTGTTGACTGTGCCACATCACCTAAGCCATAATGTATAGTCAATGGCATAGTGCAATCATCCATGAAATGCTGTGTCTCTGCACTGATCATAGGAGCTTTCGTAACTGACAGCTAAAGATTTTTGCAGCCGGATGCTAAGAAAAGCAATATCGGAATTCGACAGATTTAATAACGATCATAAGTATGGAATACAAATGGCAAAAATAACACCTCAAAGCTAAACATTTACTGAAACAGATGACTATATAGATGAGTTGTATTTATTTCGCCTACAATTGCTGATCTGCAACTATGAGTTTTACTGTTTGGTTTTCATGCTAAAAACTGAAACTAAGTTCGCCCTTTATTTGGTGCCTGTTCATGTTATAGTATAGCTTAAAAATCCTTTGTTCACATCTTTCTTGTATATTCCCTGTTATAAGAATATTATGAGACAATTAGTTGTTTTTTGTTAACAAAAATTAACTATGCTCGTTGAAGGAAACCATAAACATTTACAGAGCCACAGAGAGTTCACTTTTTATCTTCTCAAAGACTAAGTATACCCACCAAAGATGGCTACGAGGTGCAAAGTTTTCACAGCTACAGCCCGGCTTGCAAGAGGCTGGGCATAAGCTCTGACAAGCTACTCCTATTGCACACTTGACTCGCCAAGCATAGCAAAGATGAGGAGTGAAGATTTCTTGCAAGAGATACTAGAGGGTAAGCAGTACAAATAACGAATAAAATAATGATTGTAAATTGAATTTACAATCTGAACAATGTCATTAAAAAATAAATGGTATTTTATTTACATGTCTTACGCATATGAAAATAAGGCAGTTATAACCAAGAGTGGACCCTAAGACCTGAAAGCATAGTTCTGTATAGATACAAATTATAACTTTGTTTACAGGTTCTGAGAAACGGAATAGACAGAATTCTACAATGTTACCAAGTTGGCCATTGTACATTTTACTTTCCTACGGTATTTCTACTCCACTGTGTACAAAGAGAGATAGTTCAGTGGGTTTGAGCCCAGGTTGCAAACGATCTTCTATAACTCAAGAACATCAGTGTTTCCCAAAATCCCACACCACACAATAAAATAGTGTCCCACTCAAATTAAAAGGAAGATTTAGCAGAAAATAGAGTCCTCCTAAATGTTTTTAGGAAAGGTTTATTGTGGCAACTTTGGCTATAGTAGCCAGTGATTGAGTGAATGGGCACAGTTCAAGGGGGACCAGTTACTGTCTCATTTGGTCTGGTCTGGAGAGCAGTTCTAGTGCTGCACTTGGAGTGACACTGATTACAATACTTTACCAAATGTAGGCTGTACGAGGGAAACGTAAGGTTGCCCTAATTTATGTGACATTAATTAAAAAATAAACCAGTATACAGGTGCTTCCGTAGCCACTCCAATACTGTGAGTATAGTTGCTCTCTTTGCAGCTAGTAACTATCAATTCCACTTTAGACATTTACAAAGGCCAGTTGGAGTTGCAGCCTCGCCAGTTTTCACATCATTGGCACAAGAATGTAAGTGAATACAATAGAGGTCACGGCGTCTAGAGGAAAATGTATGCTACATTGTCCAATACTGCTGCCTCCTATTGCTTTCCCCGCCTCAATACTGCCAATGCTGCGCACCTTTATACTTCAGTCGCTAATTAAACCCTATCCTCATCACTCGATAGGCAGACCTTTTGAAGGGTCAACGATTTAGTGTAAACCATCCCTACCTTAGAACACTAAGAATTGACAGACTATCATGTTATTCTCGCTATTCAGTTGGTATCTGATGTGTGCCCCTGTATTGAAATCTATAATAATATATATTCAAGAAGAGTATAGGGGGTCATGCATCCAAGACTGTACAGCCTTTGGAAGATCATCTGAGCAAGAACCGGGGCCACTTTCTCCTCACTCTCGCAGGGGAATTTAACACCACCTTTGAGCTACTAGATAGTGAGGATATTACCCTCTCCCAGGATAACGATTATAAATGGGCTGTTTCCTCTCTCGATCTACCACCCATAAAAAAGGTGGACTGAAGCAGCTTACAGTTTAAGGCTCTATCTTTAGAATTTAGGCTTGGGACTACTAATGGACGGAGTAAATCTGATGTGAAGGGAGCATTTACATACAACAAACTGGACCATAAAAGTCGTATTGATTACATTCTAATTGATCTCTGGCCTCACGTAGAGGATATGGCCATTACATAGAGATTGGAAAGTGACCACAATCCTTTATGTCTCACAATGGTAAACGTGTGGTAGGCTTACATGTACTTCCCAACCTTCTTTTTCCACCAAAATGACAGTGTTTACCAATGACACATTGGTTGAAATGGCACCAATTAGTTGATTGTCCCGATACATTATCCACAATTATTCAGGATATAGGAACAATAAGTGGGAAATTTTATTTGGAACCAACTATAAGCACCTTTACTGAAATGCATAATGTTTTTTGAAGCACATCTTGTCCTATTTTATAAGCGCATCCACAAACCTTCCAATTGATTTAATAAAGAATAGAGACAGGTGTGAAACTCTTTAGTTGCGGTTATAAAACAGAACGATTAGATTTGTATTTCTCTTTAAAGAAGGGTGTTCGAGAAGGCTCAGGAGAAGGCAAAAACGTAATGGAATGATTGCAGATGGCAAGAGTGGAATGAGGCATATCATGCAGATGATTCTAGGAAATTCTGGTCCCTTGTAACTTGGGAGGAAATGAACCTGCTGATACACTTACAAACTACATAGCCCCAACTGACTGGGTCGAGCACTCACTAAATTGTATTCTGTGGGCACGCCAAATTCTTTTGAAATGGGATCGCGGAAGCCCTCAACTCTGTTTTTTTCTTTAGACGATATTACTATCACCCTGGATGATATTATTGGTGGGAGAGCTGCCGGACCTGATAGCATCCCAGCAGATTATTCATTCAAGGTAAGTGTAATTGGGCCAAGTATATATGTGCTCTGGCAAATTCTATTGTGAAGGGTGCTCCTATCCAGGGACTCCTGGAAGGGAGCAGAAGTTATACCAATTCTTAAAAAAGGAGTTAGAGGTGTACCAGCTATTTATCAACCAATCATCTTGATTGATTGTGTTAAAAAAATCTTCAACTGCCTACTGAATAAAATTAAGGATTTTGATTACGGACAATAACACTGTCACCCTTTCAAACTGGGTTTCACAAGAAAAGAAGCCCGATTGACAAGGTCGTCCGATTTTTGCTCATGTATTTGTAAATGGTAGTCATCGGAAGGGGCAGCTTATACATTGACTTGGTCGATCTCAAGTCAGCTTTTGAATTAATCCCGAGATTAAAGTCTTGCAGGTCCTTGGTGACATGGGTAAGCCTCCTGAAATTCTCAATCTTGGTGTTTGTTTGCATGAGAGCAATTATGCAAGAATCCATTGAATAGCCAGGACCAGCTTACTGACAGGACACCTATAAATAAAGTGGTCTGCCAGGGTTGTGTCCTGGTTCCCACCTTGTTTTCTTTATACATCAATGACATTGTCCATACCCTCTTCCAGTATTTCACTGACGCCCCCACTTTGGCTACAAAAGAAATTATATATATATATATATATATATATTGCTCTTCACAGATTACACCTTTTTTCATTTCCAAAAATCCTAGAGAGGGCTTCATTATCTGTTCCTCCTTTTTGCCAAATTTTGTTCTGCTCGTGGGCTGGAAATTAAGGCAGATAAGACCAGATATATGTCGTTCAACAGGCATAAATCTTTCAACTGGATCTTAGCTCTAGGAGGCACAACACTAGAGAGGGTGGATTTTTTTTCAACTTCTTGGGAATTATTCCATCTGCATCTATGTCCAGGAAGAAACTTGTGGACAACAGGATTTTAAAACATAGACAGATCACCTGCGCCATTTACAAATAGCACTGTGTGTCTTAATATATCGATAGCCCCCGCTCTTAAGATATAGGAGGCAAAAGCGGTGGGGTCTGCCCTTTATGGCTCTGAACTATGGGGGTTAACAAACTGCTCTGGCCTACACTCTCAGAGAACAAGTTCATAAGATATTTGGCCCACTTTCTGCCCAGCCCTCCTGTATATCCTTTGCTGTTTGACATGCGGAGGAGGGCTATAGCTAACACGCCATGATTGCACCCCTTAATATTCTGTAGGAGGATATTGTCCCCTCCAGAACTTAGCCAATAACCATTCACCTGCAGGAAGTTTTGCTGGCAGACAGATTCAATAAAGTCAGTTGGTTGTCATACATTAGGAAGCTGTTGTCTCCGCTGGGTTTGAGGGAACTTTGGGAGGCTCCATCTCAACATACCATGCCATCAAAAGAGGAGCTGAAAAAGCAAATTTGGGCTTGGGTGTTGCAGACCGAACCCATATAGCTGTGAGATCTAGGCTGATAGGGGAGTTCCTAGAATTCAAATTCACTGGTGTCTTTGAAACTTTTTTGGACACTAAGCGGTCCCGATGGACAGGAAATCATCATGACACTCTTAAAATTTTAAGATCTGATGCTCATGCATTGTTTGAATGTCCTGTTGTCAAATTTTGGGGGCGAGTTCGGAACATGAGAAGAAAGGCTATCAAGCCGAGGTCAATGTTGATTGTATTGTATATTTGGTAAATCATAATTACGTTTTTTGCGCTGATTTCATTTTAATCTGAAGCTGGGCAAGAATGCAGTACAGTATTATGTAGTAATGTCTTAATGATTTTTGTGATTTTTTTTTTTTTTTAATTATAAAAATACACCATTTTAATGTATACATTTAATAAATTACAGTACACTTCTATAGCAGTGTTGCTGAAATTAAGTTACTACAATAATAACAACAGCCTATCCTCATTTGTAAGTAAGGGGAGGGTACTTATGTACAGGGCCATTACCAATGAGTAGAAAGGCCTAAAAAAATAAAACAGAGAGGTGATCACTGAACCAATGTTATTCTCAAAGAGAATGTACAAGAAAGCTCAGTTTTGGTGGAAGATTACTGTACTCCTAGGAGGAATGAGCATGTCATAAAACTGGAGGAGAGAGGCACAGGAGTAGCTCTGATAGTGCAATGGTTCTCTACCTGTAATCCAAGGCCCCACCAGGGGTCCGCTATTCCTACTCAGGTGGTCCACAACTGTTTTGCAAAATGAAATAATATTAAAATAAATCAATTCAAATAAATAAAGTATATACAAATAAAAATAAACACACTGAAAACGTGAAAACCTTTTCCATATTTGAACAGCCGTTTGTATTTCTGTGTACTGTTTAGAGGTTCTTATCACAGAAATTGCTTAGGCCGTGTTCCAGCTTCCTCTTAACAACTCAGTGGGGGTCCCCAGATCCCAGTAATGAACAAGGGAGGGGCCACAGAAGTCTAAAGGTTAAGAACCGCTGCAGTGAGTACATACAAGTTTTTAAACAAATTCAAATAGGTAGATAAAATGTAAAGTAGAAAACAATACATGAGTAAGTACTTGAAAATATTTGTTTTAGTTTCTCCTGCAAATATCTTCGGGTCATTGGTTGAAGACATTTAAAGGTTAAGCATGTCACCGTGAACTATATCTACCATAACCAATTAAGTGATCTTTCCGCAGCCTATGCAGAGTTGCATCTCTTCAGGACGCAGAGCAAACGCTCTGCAGTGCTGTGTGTCATACGCAAATAGGATTACCAGATGACTCACAACCAGAAGACACCTGTTTCAAGTCGTGTTCTTATTCTTTTGGGGAAAAAAAGCAATTTAGTGCTTTAACCGAGTGGCTTGGAAAGAAGAATACAACTTCCAGAAGGCAGATTAAAAGACGCCAGGAACTCTGGTACACCTGCAAATGACACAGTACAATACCACAGCTTCGAATAAATGACGCCGCCTGGCACTCGTCTCTTATACTTACACTATGATTTTCAAGAAAGTCTTAAGGAAAGCGTGACACCTCAGCTAAGCCCCTACTTTCGAGTAAACAGCCCTTTTCACCATGAGCACCCCCAGTCCCAAACTATGATTAGGAAAAGTTAAACTACAACTAAAACGTTACAACCTTTTCGTTTGATCGTGAGTCGTAATAAGGCAAAATGAATTAATGTGTGAGGATTGCCTGATGGTGGCATGCCACTCATCTAAAGAGCCGGCCTTGGGTACTCTTCACCCATTCCACAAGCACTTTATCAAAATATAAGGATCTATTTTTTAGATGTGTGCCTTGGGGACAGAATACACTGCCACCCCAAGCCAAGTTCTCCAGGGTGATTCCCCCTGGGTGGCTGGCTGTAGGAGGCTGGACTGGCTTGTAGTGAGTACCAAGGGGTACTTGCACCTTGCACCAGGCCCAGTTATCCCTTATTAGTGTATAGGGTGTCTAGCAGCATAGGCTGATAGATAATGGTAGCTTAGCAGAGCAGCTTAGGCTGAACTAGGAGACGAGTGAAGCTCCTACAGTACCACTAGTGTCACTTGCACAATATCATAAGAAAACACAATACACAGATTTACTAAAAATAAAGGTACTTTATTTTTATGACAATATGCCAAAGTATCTCAGAGTGTACCCTCAGTATGAGGATAGCAGGATAGCAAATATACACAAGATATATGTACACAATACCAAAAATATGCAGTATAGTCTTAGAAAACAGTGCAAACAATGTATAGTTACAATAGGATGCAATGGGGACACATAGGGATAGGGGCAACACAAACCATATACTCCAAAAGTGGAATGCGAACCACGAATGGACCCCAAACCTATGTGACCTTGTAGAGGGTCGCTGGGACTATTAGAAAATAGCGAGAGTTAGAAAATTAGCCCTCCCCAAGACCCTGAAAAGTGAGTGCAAAGTGCACTAAAGTTCCCCAAAAGACAAGGAAGTCGTGATAGAGGAATAATGCAGGAAAGACACAAACCAACAATGCAACAACGGTGGATTTCCAATCTAGGGTACCTGTGGAACAAGGGGACCGAGTCCAAAAGTCACAAGCAAGTCGGAGATGGGCATATGCCCAGGAAATGCCAGCTGTGGGTGCAAAGAAGCTTCTACTGGACAGAAGAAGCTGAGGTTTCTGCAGGAACGAAAAGGGCTAGAGACTTCCCCTTTGGTGGACGGATCCCTCTCGCCGTGGAGAGTCGTGCAGAAGTGTTTTCCCGCCGAAAGAACGCCAACAAGCCTTGCTAGCTGCAAATCATGCGGTTAGCGTTTTTGGATGCTGCTGTGGCCCAGGAGGTCGCAAATTGGACCAGGAGGTAGAGGGGACGTCGAGCAAGACAAGGAGCCCTCTCAGCAGCAGGTAGCACCCGGAGAAGTGCCAGAAACAGGCATTACGAGGATGTGTGAAGTTACACAAAGGAGTCCCACGTCGCCGGAGACCAACTTAGAAAGTCGTGCAATGCAGGTTAGAGTGCCGTGGACCCAGGCTTGGCTGTGCACAAAGGATTTCCGCCGGAAGTGCACAGAGGCCGGAGTAGCTGCAAAAGTCGCGGTTCCCAGCAATGCAGTCTGGCGTGGGGAGGCAAGGACTTACCTCCACCAAACTTGGACTGAAGAGTCACTGGACTGTGGGGGTCACTTGGACACAGTTGCTGGATTCGAGGGACCTCGCTCGTCGTGCTGAGAGGAGACCCAAGGGACCGGTAATGCAGCTTTTTGGTGCCTGCGGTTGCAGGGGGAAGATTCCGTCGACCCACAGGAGATTTCTTCTGAGCTTCTAGTGCAGAGAGGAGGCAGACTACCCCCACAGCATGCACCACCAGGAAAACAGTCGAGAAGGCGGCAGGATCAGCGTTACAGAGTTGCAGTAGTCGTCTTTGCTACTTTGTTGCAGTGTTGCAGGCTTCCAGCGCGGTCAGCAGTCGATTCCTTGGCAGAAGGTGAAGAGAGAGATGCAGAGGAACTCTGATGAGCTCTTGCATTCGTTATCTAAAGTTTCCCCAGAGACAGAGAACCTAAATAGTCAGAAAAGAGGGTTTGGCCACCTAGGAGAGAGGATAGGCTAGCAACACCTGAAGGAGCCTATCAGAAGGAGTCTCTGACGTCACCGGGTGGCACTGGCCACTCAGAGCAGTCCAGTGTGCCAGCAGCACCTCTGTTTCCAAGATGGCAGAGGTCTGGAGCACACTGGAGGAGCTCTGGACACCTCCCAGGGGAGGTGCAGGTCAGGGGAGTGGTCACTCCCCTTTCCTTTGTCCAGTTTCGCGCCAGAGCAGGGCTAAGGGGTCCCCTGAACCGGTGTAGACTGGCTTATGCAGAATTGGGCACATCTGTGCCCAAGAAAGCATTTCCAGAGGCTGGGGGAGGCTACTCCTCCCCTGCCTTCACACCATTCTCCAAAGGGAGAGGGTGTAACACCCTCTCTCAGAGGAAGTCCTTTGTTCTGCCATCCTGGGACAAGCCTGGCTTGACCCCAGGGGGGCAGAAACCTGTCTGAGGGGTTGGCAGCAGCAGCAGCAGCTGCAGTGAAACCCCAGGAAAGGCAGTTTGGCAGTACCAGGGTCTGTGCTACAGACCACTGGGATCATGGGATTGTGCCAACTATGCCAGGATGGCATAGAGGGGGCAATTCCATGATCATAGACATGTTACATGGCCATATTCGGAGTTACCATTGTGAAGCTACATATAGGTAGTGACCTATATGTAGTACACGCGTGTAATGGTGTCCCCGCCCTCACAAAGTCCGGGGAATTGGCCCTGAACAATGTGGGGGCACCTTGGCTAGTGCCAGGGTGCCCTCACACTAAGTAACTTTGCACCTAACCTTTACCAGGTAAAGGTTATACATATAGGTGACTTATAAGTTACTTAAGTGCAGTGTAAAATGGCTGTGAAATAACATGGACGTTATTTCACTCAGGCTGCAGTGGCAGGCCTGTGTAAGAATTGTCAGAGCTCCCTATGGGTGGCAAAAGAAATGCTGCAGCCCATAGGGATCTCCTGGAACCCCAATACCCTGGGTACCTTAGTACCATATACTAGGGAATTATAAGGGTGTTCCAGTAAGCCAATGTAAATTGGTAAAATTGGTCACTAGCCTGTTAGTGACAATTTGAAAGAAATGAGAGAGCATAACCACTGAGGTTCTGGTTAGCAGAGCCTCAGTAAGACTGTTAGGCATCACACAGGGAACACATACATATAGGTCACAAACTTATGAGCACTGGGGTCCTGACTAGCAGGGTCCCAGTGACACATAACAAACATACTGAAAACATAGGGTTTTCACTATGAGCACTGGGCCCTGCCTGGCAGGATCTCAGTGAGACAGTGAAAACACCCTGACATACACTCACAAACAGGCCCAAAGTGGGTGTAACAAGGCTAGAAAGAGGCTACTTTCTCACACAACCCCCCCCCAAACGAAGGACAATAAGGCTAACCTTGGCCAGTTGAGACTTTATTGTCTAAGTGGTGATAAGTAGAGAGTAGCTCTTCAATAGACTGGTTACTCCCTTTATCATCCACTATATGGTTACTTCCCTTTGGGGATGTAAACCACCCTGTTTGAAGTTTTTTTAGCTAAGCAACAATGTGAAGATGTATTTTCAGAGTTTCTATCAGTAAGTTTTAGTTTAGAGCAGTGGGAATTGTCCACTGAACCTATTTGTAGAGATGAAAATGCCAGACAGGGATGCTGTCTCAGAAAAGCCATAGTTGGGCAAAAATGTTGTCCATTTGGCTGGAAGAGAGAACAGGGATGCTGTTTCTCTTGAGTTGGAGCAGGGCAGGGATGCTGTCCTATGAGCTCCACACTAGGGCAGGGATGCGGTCCTAGGTGTTGTGAGGCAGTGCAGGTTTTCTGCACTAAAGTTTCTCTGGGAGGGTTGGAGGGATGCTCCATGTTAACTAAAATAGTGCTCTTTTTGTCACCAATGTTAGTTATCCCACAGAGAGGTACTTCTACCTCAGGGAGTCCAGCTTTGCCAGCTGATGATTCCCTTGGAACAGGTGCCACCCCAGGAGAGGTTTCTCCCACCACAGGAATGGTATCCTGAATGGTAGGGTGGTTAGGGGATACTGTGATACCCTTTTTACCTGTTGATGGAGAGGGATCCTGAGTTTTCAGGCCTTCTCTCCTTTGCTTTTTCATTTCAGTAGAAATGAGAGGGAACAATTCCTCAGGGATACCCAGCATGGCTGCATGGGCATAAAACTCTACATCAGCCCAACCTGAGGCCTCTAGGTCATTACCTAAGAGACAGTCTACAGGTAAGCTAGGTGATACCACCACCTGCTTAGGGCCAGTAACTCCACCCCAACTAAACTGAATTATAGCTAAGGGAAGAAACTTAGTGGAGTTATGGACATCAATAATCTTATACTGTTGTCCAATGATGTGTTGTTCAGGATGCACTAGGTTTTCAGTCACCAAAGTGATACTGGCACCGGTGTCCCTGTAGGCCAAGGCCTCAACACCATTTATTGAAACTGTCTGCCTGTACTTATCCATTGTAAGGGGACAAGCAGCCAGTGTGGCAAGACCAATGCCACTAGGTGTGACAGAAACTGTCTTGGGACTGACTACCCCAGTTTCTACTATGGACCCATAAGTGAACCCAACTACACCCTTAACTTGACTGTTGCCAGCAGTCCCACCACTAGTACCACTACTGCTAGGGGCACTAGAGCTTGATGTATTAGTGGTGGTAGGCTCAGGGGGTTTACCTGGACAGGACTTATCCCCTGGCCTATGGCCTCTGTTTTTACACACAAAGCACCAAGGCTTTTTGAATTGTGTAGGTTGAGAAGAAGAGGAAGAATTTGTTTTATCCCCACCCCCTGAAGAGTGTTTAAGATTTGAAGTGGAATCTTTGGTTTTACCCTTATCCCCATGCTTATCTTGAGATTTTTCACCATCTTTCTTCTTATTGTTCTCTTTGTCACCACCTGTATGAACTTTTCTGTTCACCCTTGTTCTGACCCATTTGTCTGCCTTCTTTCCCAATTCTTGGGGAGAGGTCAGATCAGAGTCCACCAAGTACTGGTGCAACAAATCAGACACACAATTATTAAGAATATGCTCTCTCAGGATCAAGTTATACAGGCTTTCAAAATCAGTAACTTTACTGCCTTGTAACCACCCCTCCAAGGCCTTAACTGAATGGTCAATGAAATCAACCCAGTCTTGTGAAGACTCCTTTTTGGTCTCTCTGAACTTTATCCTGTATTGTTCAGTGGTTAAGCCATAACCATCCAGGAGTGCATTCTTAAGAACTGTAAAATTATTGGCATCACTTTCTTTCACAGTAAGGAGCCTATCCCTACCTTTTCCACTAAATGATAGCAGCCCACTGCCTTTGAGGGACATCCTGTACAACACAGGCCCTCTCAAGTGCAGCAAACCACTTGTTAATGTCATCCCCCTCCTTATAAGGGGGAACTATCTTGTGCAGATTCCTGGAATCATGCTCTTTTACAGGATGACTATGGGGAATACTGCTGCTGCCACCATGGGTTTCTAAACCCAACTTCTGTCTTTCCTTCTCTAGTTCTAAAGACTGTCTATCCAAATCCAGCTGTTGCTTTTTAAGCTTCAGTCTGGTTTGTTCCACCCTCAACTTATTGAGTTCCCTTTCTAACAATCTGTCATCAGGGTTGGTGGGAGGGGCATTCCTAGATACAGAGGTATGATGGGAATGAACAGAAGGAGACCTGTCCATTACAGAGGCCACCCTAACAGCTTGGCTAACAGAAACATCAGTACCACTGTGGTGAGAATAAATGCTTTTGCTATGATGTGAGACAACACTATTTGTATGGTGTGGCTCTCCATCATTACCAACTATGCTAGACTGTCTTGTAATGGGCAGGCTAGGAAGTTTCTTTCCTGAATCTTTTCCTGGGGGAGTCCCTGGATCAGATTGGGAACCATTAGCTACTTTTTCAACAGATGTGGCCCCTCTGGCCTTATCTTGTTCTCTAAGCATGTTAAGTAACAATTCCAAGGAAGGATTCTTCCCTACACTCAAACCTCTCTCTATGCAGAGACTCCTTGCTCCTTTCCAGCTAAGGTGGTCATATGCAATTTTGGACAGATCAACATTTTGGCCTGTGCCAGACATTTTTAGAGAGAGTTAAAGTGATAGAAAAAGAGAAAAAAGTTTTCAGAACTTTTTAGAAAGACAGAAAAAAAACTTTTTAAACTTTTAAGAACTTTTTGAAAGTTTTAGAAGTACTTTTCAGCACTTTAGAAAAGAGTGAAAAGAGGAAATGCAAAACTTTTTAGCTATGTGTACACACACTGAACTTGTTTTGTATATTTTTCTCTTATGAAAAGTACAATGACAAGAGTGGTAAGTAGTCTCAAAGCACTTATCCCACCGCTGCACAACCAATGTAGGAGGCTGGACTGGCTTGTAGTGAGTACCAAGGGGTACTTGCACCTTGCACCAGGCCCAGTTATCCCTTATTAGTGTATAGGGTGTCTAGCAGCATAGGCTGATAGATAATGGTAGCTTAGCAGAGCAGCTTAGGCTGAACTAGGAGACGAGTGAAGCTCCTATAGTACCACAAGTGTCACTTGCACAATATCATAAGAAAACACAATACACAGTTATACTAAAAATAAAGGTACTTTATTTTTATGACAATATGCCAAAGTATCTTAGAGTGTACCCTCAGTGAGAGGATAGGAAATATACACAAGATATATGTACACAATACCAAAAATATGCAGTATAGTCTTAGAAAACAGTGCAAACAATGTATAGTTACAATAGGATGCAATGGGGACACATAGGGATAGGGGCAACACAAACCATATACTCCAAAAGTGGAATGCGAACCACGAATGGACCCCAAACCTATGTGACCTTGTAGAGGGTCGCTGGGACTATTAGAAAATAGTGAGAGTTAGAAAATTAGCCCTCCCCAAGACCCTGAAAAGTGAGTGCAAAGTGCACTAAAGTTCCCCAAAAGACAAGGAAGTCGTGATAGAGGAATAATGCAGGAAAGACACAAACCAACAATGCAACAACAGTGGATTTCCAATCTAGGGTACCTGTGGAACAAGGGGACCAAGTCCAAAAGTCACAAGCAAGTCGGAGATGGGCATATGCCCAGGAAATGCCAGCTGTGGGTGCAAAGAAGCTTCTACTGGACAGAAGAAGCTGAGGTTTCTGCAGCAACGAAAAGGGCTAGAGACTTCCCCTTAGGTGGACGGATCCCTCTCGCCGTGGAGAGTCGTGCAGAAGTGTTTTTCCGCCGAAAGAACGCCAACAAGCCTTGCTAGCTGCAAATCGTGCGGTTAGCGTTTTTGGATGCTGCTGTGGCCCAGGAGGGACCAGGAGGTCGCAAATTGGACCAGGAGGTAGAGGGGACGTCGAGCAAGACAAGGAGCCCTCTCAGCAGCAGGTAGCACCCGGAGAAGTGCCAGAAACAGGCACTATGAGGATGCGTGAAACGGTGCTCACCCGAAGTTACACAAAGGAGTCCCACGTCGCCGGAGACCAACTTAGAAAGTCGTGCAATGCAGGTTAGAGTGCCGTGGACCCAGGCTTGGCTGTGCACAAAGGATTTCCGCCGGAAGTGCACAGAGGCCGGAGTAGCTGCAAAAGTCGCGGTTCCCAGCAATGCAGTCTGGCGTGGGGAGGCAAGGACTTACCTCCACCAAACTTGGACTGAAGAGTCACTGGACTGTGGGGGTCACTTGGACACAGTTACTGGATTCGAGGGACCTCGCTCGTCGTGCTGAGAGGAGACCCAAGGGACCGGTAATGCAGCTTTTTGGTGCCTGCGGTTGCAGGGGGAAGATTCCGTCGACCCACGGGAGATTTCTTCGGAGCTTCTAGTGCAGAGAGGAGGCAGACTACCCCCACAGCATGCACCACCAGGAAAACAGTCGAGAAGGCGGCAGGATCAGCGTTACAGAGTTGCAGTAGTCGTCTTTGCTACTTTGTTGCAGTGTTGCAGGCTTCCAGCGCGGTCAGCAGTCAATTCCTTGGCAGAAGGTGAAGAGAGAGATGCAGAGGAACTCTGATGAGCTCTTGCATTCGTTATCTAAAGTTTCCCCAGAGACAGAGACCCTAAATAGCCAGAAAAGAGGGTTTGGCTACCTAGGAGAGAGGATAGGCTAGCAACACCTGAAGGAGCCTATCAGAAGGAGTCTCTGACGTCACCTGGTGGCACTGGCCACTCAGAGCAGTCCAGTGTGCCAGCAGCACCTCTGTTTCCAAGATGGCAGAGGTCTGGAGCACACTGGAGGAGCTCTGGACACCTCCCAGGGGAGGTGCAGGTCAGGGGAGTGGTCACTCCCCTTTCCTTTGTCCAGTTTTGCGCCAGAGCAGGGCTAAGGGGTCCCCTGAACCGGTGTAGACTGGCTTATGCAGAATTGGGCACATCTGTGCCCAATAAAGCATTTCCAGAGGCTGGGGGAGGCTACTCCTCCCTTGCCTTCACACCATTCTCCAAAGGGAGAGGGTGCAACACCCTCTCTCAGAGGAAGTCCTTTGTTCTGCCATCCTGGGACAAGCCTGGCTTGACCCCAGGGGGGCAGAAACCTGTCTGAGGGGTTGACAGCAGCAGCAGCTGCAGTGAAACCCCAGGAAAGGCAGTTTGGCAGTACCAGGGTCTGTGCTACAGACCACTGGGATCATGGGATTGTGCCAACTATGCCAGGATGGCATAGAGGGGGCAATTCCATGATCATAGACATGTTACATGGCCATATTCGGAGTTACCATTGTGAAGCTACATATAGGTAGTGACCTATATGTAGTACACGCGTGTAATGGTGTCCCCGCACTCACAAAGTCCGGGGAATTGGCCCTGAACAATGTGGGGGCACCTTGGCTAGTGCCAGGGTGCCCTCACACTAAGTAACTTTGCACCTAACCTTTACCAGGTAAAGGTTAGACATATAGGTGACTTATAAGTTACTTAAGTGCAGTGTAAAATGGCTGGGAAATAACGTGGGCGTTATTTCACTCAGGCTGCAGTGGCAGGCCTGTGTAAGAATTGTCAGAGCTCCCTATGGGTGGCAAAAGAAATGCTGCAGCCCATAGGGATCTCCTGGAACCCCAATACCCTGGGTACCTTAGTACCATATACTAGGGAATTATAAGGGTGTTCCAGTAAGCCAATGTAAATTGGTAAAATTGGTCACTAGCCTGTTAGTGACAATTTGAAAGAAATGAGAGAGCATAACCACTGAGGTTCTGGTTAGCAGAGCCTCAGTGAGACAGTTAGGCATCACACAGGGAACACATACCTATAGGTCACAAACTTATGAGCACTGGGGTCCTGACTAGCAGGGTCCCAGTGACACATAACAAACATACTGAAAACATAGGGTTTTCACTATGAGCACTGGGCCCTGGCTGGCAGGATCCCAGTGAGACAGTGAAAACACCCTGACATACACTCACAAACAGGCCCAAAGTGGGGGTAACAAGGCTAGAAAGAGGCTACTTTCTCACACAGGCTACTTCGAATTCAAAACAAGACTCACTGCAATTTGAGGGCTGAAACCCTGCGAAAGTAATGAATCTCTGTAGTCAGTACTGTGTAGAGCAATACATCGTTAATAAGGCCTGACAAATCCAGCCCAACATCGACCTGAATGCCGATCATTTCCTTCCAACTGGGGCCAAGGTCAGAGAATTTCTGCCTACGCTATGACATGATCTGTAAACCTGCAGATTGAAAAGCGTGTTAATTTTTGCAATTTTATATGTCGCAGACATGGCCCGAAGGCATCAAATCGCTTTACAACACACAGAATACAGGGTTACATTGATAGTAATTGAACTTGGACATTTATGCCAACGTATGTATTCAGAAATTACCACAAGAGACAGTTACAACAATAGGGTGGAGGACATGAACAATTAATGTAGTTCAGGGTGCATTGAAGAAAGTAAATAAGTCTGGTAGAGGATGAATTAACCAAGATGTCTGTCAAATAGGAGGCACTTGAGGTCCTTTTTGAAGGTTGCTAACAGGTGGCGAGACAAAATGAGAGAGGTCCAGATTCTAGTGGTGCTGCCAGAGAAGGACTGATTCATGTATCGTTCTCACCTGAAGGTGGGTGGTGGGGGACCAGGAGTAGGGTACCCCTATTGGCTCTGGAGATTTTCAGTTTCTCAGTTAGATAGGAGGGTGTAGGAAAGTATCATCTTGCCTAGCATATTATCCCAATTTTTACAGGTATGTAAGTTTGTTTTTGCCTGTCTCACTGGGATCCTGCTAGCCAGGACCCCAGTGCTCATAGTTTGTGGCCTGAATGTGTGTACCTGTGTAGTGACTAACTCAGTCACTGAGGCTCTGCTAACCAGAACCTCAGTGATTATGCTCTCTCTGCCTTTAAAATTGTCACCATAAGGCTAATGACCATTTTCACCAATTCTAATTGGCACACTAGAACACCCTTATAATTCCCTAGTATATGGTACCTAGGTACCCAGGGTATTCGGGTTCCAGGAGATCCATATGGGCTGCAGCATTTCTTTTGCCACCCATAGGGAGCTCAGACAAATCTTACACAGGACTGCCACTGCGGCCTGAGTGAAATAACGCACACGTTATTTCACAGCCATTTAACACCACACATAAGTAACTTATAAGTCACCTATTTGTCTAACCCTCACTTAGTGAAGGTTAGGTGCAAAGT
The DNA here is from genome assembly GCF_031143425.1 of Pleurodeles waltl. Classification (NCBI taxonomy): domain Eukaryota; kingdom Metazoa; phylum Chordata; class Amphibia; order Caudata; family Salamandridae; genus Pleurodeles; species Pleurodeles waltl. The sequence continues at coordinate 1,225,062,981 of NC_090440.1, read as the reverse complement.
TACTAAGTGTGAGGGCACCCTTGCACTAGTAAAGGTGCCCCTACATAGTTCAGGACAATTTCCCCGTAGTTTGAGAGTGAGGGGACACCATTACACGCGTGCGCTATATATAGGTCAATATCTATATGTAGCTTCACAATAGTAACTCTGAATATGGCCATGTAACATGTCTAAGATCATGGAATTGTCCCTCCATGCCAAATCTGGTATTGGGCTGCCAATCCCATGCATCCCTGGGGCTCCACTATGGCCCCCGGGTACTGCCAAACCAGCTCTCTGGGGTTTTCTCTGCAGCTACAGCTGCTGCCAACCCACAGACAGGGTTCTGCGCAGCCCAATCCCAGGAAGGCAGAACAAAGAATTTCCTCTGAGAGAGGGTGTTACACCCTCTCCCTTTGGAAATAGGTGTTAAGGGCTGGGGAGGAGTAGCCTCCCCAGCCCTGGAAATGCTCTGAAGGGCACAGATGGTGCCCTCCTTGCATAAGCCAGTCTACACCAGTTCAGGGAACCCCCAGTCCCTGCTCTGGCGCAAAAATGGACAAAGGAAAGGGGAGTGACCACTCCCCTGTCCATCACCACCCAAGGGGTGGTGCCCAGAGCTCCTCTAGTGTGTCTCAGACCTCTGCCATCTTGAATTCAGAGGTGTGAGGGCACACTGGAGGCCTCTGAGTGGCCAGTGCCAGCAGGTGACGTCAGAGACCCCTCCTGATCGGTGCTTACCTGACTAGGTGGCCAATCCTCCTGTGAGAGCTATTTAGGGTCTCTCCTGTGGGCTTTTCCTCAGATAACGACTTGCAAGAATTCACAAGAGTTCCTCTGCACCTCTCTCTTCGACTTCTGCCAAGGATCGACCGCTGACTGCTCCAGGACGCCTGCAAAAGTGCAACAAAGTAGCAACACTGTAGCGCCTAATCCTGCTGGCTTTCTCGACTGTTTCCTGGTGGTGCATGCATTGGGGGCTGCCTGCCTTCATCCTGCACTGGAAGCCACGAAGAAATCTCCCATGGGTTGACAGACTCTTCCCCCCTGCTCCAGCAGGCACCATACTTCAGCATCACCGGTACTCTGGGACCCCTCTCATTCTGACGAGCATGGCCCCTGGAACACAGGTGGTGGACCAGGTGACCCAGACTGTCCAGTAGTCCAACTGTCCAACTTTGGAGGAGGTAAGTCCTTGCCTCCCATCTCCAGACAGTAATCCTGTGCACCGCATGAATTGCAGCTGTTAGTGCTTCTGTGCACTTTTGCAAGGAATCCTTCGTGCACAGCCGCGCCCAGGTGCCCAGCACTCCGCCCTGCATTGCTCAACTCCCTTAGTTGACCACCGGCCTCGTGGGACCCTCTTTTTGAGACGACCGCTGTGCTCAGTCTTCTTGAACCCATGTTCAAGGACTGCTGCGGGTGCTGCCTTCTTGTGCGTGGGCTCTCTGTGTTGGGGAGGGCCCCCTCGGTCTCCTCCATCAAGTGGTGACATCCTGGTCCTTCCTGGGCCAAGGCAGCTCCCTTTTTCTTCAACCAAGACCTTTGCAGCTAGCAAGGCTTGTTTGTGGTCTTTCTCCAAAGAAACAACTCTGCATCCTCCAGCACTCCGTGGGATATCTTCTGCACGAAGGAGAAGTTCCTAGCACCTTTCGTTGTTGCAGAATATTCAGCTTCTTCCATCCGGAGGCTGCCATTTTGCACCTTCATCTGGGGTTTAGTGGGCTCCTGCCCCCCCGGACACTTTCACGACTCCTGCACTTTGTCCCCTTCCTTTGCAGTTCCTCAGGTCCAGGAATCCGTCTTCAGTGCTTTGCAGTCTGTTGTGGTCTTTGCAGAATCCTCTATCACAAGTTTAATGTGTTTCTGGGGAAGTAGTAGCACTTTACTCCTACTTTTCATGGTCTTGGGGTGGGTTATCTTGGACACCCTTAGTGTTTTCTTACACTCCCAGCGACCCTCTACACACTACACTAGCCTAGGGTCCATTCGTGGTTCGCATTCCACTTTCAGAGTATATGGTTTGTGTTACCCCTAGGCCTATTGCATCCGATTGTATTCTACAGTGTTTGCACTACTTTGACTGTTTTACTTACCTGATTTTGGTTTGTGTGTATATTTCGTGTATTTTGCTTACCTCCTAAAGGAGTATATCCTCTGAGATATTTTTGGCACATTGTCACTAAAATAAGTACCTTTATTTTTTAGTAACCCTGAGTATTGTGTTTCTTATGATATAGTACATATACAAGTGGTATAGTAAGAGATTTGCCTGTCTCCTAGTTCAGCCTAAGCTGCTCTGCTATAGTTACCTCTATCAGCCTAAGCTGCTAGAGCACTACTAATCTTCTAATTAGGGATAACTGGCCCTGGCAGAAGGTGTCAGTACCATCAGGTACCCACTATAAGCCAGGCCAACCTCCTAGAGAGGGTGAGCAATACTGCAGCGCTCTGTGGGTGATGCAAGCGATTTTGAATTGAGCCCGTGCTTCAACGGGGAGCCATTGGAGTGTTAGCAAGACAGGGGAAATATGGTCAAATTTCTTGAGACCTAAGACGAAGTGTGCTGTAGCATGTAGTGTTGATCTCAGTGTGCCTAGGTGAACTTTGGAAATGCCTGAGAGAAAGACAATTCCACAATCTAGTCTAGGAAGAACGAGAGACTGCACCACCGTTTTGACATCCAGAATAATTTGTCTGATGCCCCAAAGCTGGTGTTGTGCGCAGTTAGTACGGGCTGCTATGTGGCTGTGGAGATTAGGACGATTGGCCAGGGTGATTCTGAATGATCCACACTCCGTACAATGGCAGGGCAGCCTATGAAGAAGGGAAAGTTGGCCATCCCATATGTGTTTTTATTTTCAAAGGTGAGATCAAAAGAAATTCTGTTGGGTTACTTTTAAATGGTGGTAAGACATCCAGTTAGAGTGTATTAGAAAGCAGGGCAACGTCCTCCAAGGATGAGATTTTCTAGTATCGTCAGCATATAGATGGAAGGAATCCTAGAGTTTCTGATCATCACACATTGTGGTTCTAGGTAGAGTTTGCACAGGTTTGGGGAGAGGATCGAATATTAGGGGACACCTTGGTGAACGCGGACTGGTCTCGAGAATGAGTTGCCCATTTTCACAATTAGGGAACGGTTGGATAGGTGAGAGAAAAACCAGTGGAGGACCGTACCTCCACATCCCACGCATAGTTCAAAAATAAGTAGAAGGTCCTGGTTAACAGTGCAGAATGCGGCGGATAGATCCAGGAGTTACAAGAGTCGAAGATTCAAATGTAATCATCAACTATTTGGAGGATGGTAGTTTCTGTACGGTTACCCTGGCGGAAACCTGATTGAAGATTGTTCATTTGGATGCGTGAAACTAGTTGGAACGCTAAGCAGCTTTCGATAACTTTGCCTAAAAATGGGAGAGTTTGTGAGTGAAGTGGGCAGTAGTTGTTCAGGTTCTCTAGATCAAGAGGTTGTGTTTTTTTAACAGCGGAGTGATTTCACCCATTTTTACCCTTTCTGGGAATAGGCCCTGATTAAGAGAGGAATTTACCAAGGTGGCCCATATGGGGAATAGGTGTGTGGCAAGAGATTTGCTGATAGAACCTGGAATAGTATCCTGATGATGGTTTGAGTGTTTTACTTTGGAGATAGTTCATTGTAGGTCCTGCTTGAAGACTGGAGAGAAAGATGACCATAGGTGTATTGTTTTGCACAGCAGATACTCAACCATTTCAAGGGAGTCATTGAAGGGAAGGGAAATATGGATGTCTCTATTTTGTTATCAAAGAAATCCACAAAGTCATTGCAATGGGCAACGGATGGCTTGGGAACCAAAGTGATAGTGGGGTCAGTAGACTGGGCAATAACCTCGAACTGGCGCTTTGGTCTATTCTTTGTGGAGTTCATGAGGCCTCTAATATGGAATGATTTAGCTCTGAGGATTTGGCTATGCAAAGCTTAGTTATACTCAGGAAGGATGGTGGTTTTCTCCATCCTTTCTCGTATTTTCTGATAAGCTTTCATTCTTCATAAAGCTCTTTAGCGAACCAGGGCCCAGAGGGTTTTGGTCTGTATAATTTGAACTTCAGTGGTGCATATTTGTTAATAATGGATTCCATGCAGGAGTTGATTTGTAGCGGACCTCAAGATGGGGTGTGATCCGAATTAGGGTGGGAAGGGCTGTGATGGACATGGCTTCTGTGTCAAGGTTGGATGTGTCTCTGAACCATATTTTCTTTTGCTTCAGTTGCATTTTGATGTAAGAGCCAGTTTGAGAGAACAGGATCTGCATGTGATCAGACCAGTGGACTGGAATGGGGTTGGATGTCTTTAGGTAGGGGGACTTGGAGATTATCAGTTCCAGAATGGCACCTTTGTGGTGTCTAGGTTTAGGTGTGTGTTGTTGGAGATCATTGGCTTTGAGAAAGGAGGTAAAAATGGCCACATCACTATTGCCCACGTCTCCCCAGTGGGTGTTGAAGTCACCAAGAAGATTTTGTTGTCTGAGCTGATAAGTTGAGAGGTGAAGAAATCTATGTATTCCTCGATGAAGATGCTGTTTTGAACCAGTGGATGGTAAATCATATTCAATCTGAGGTTGGAGGTAGTGGGTATGGACAGTTCCACCAATAAGCTTTCGAAGGACTGAAAGTGAGCCGTTGGGAGGGTTTGGCATCTAAAAGAGTTTCAGTGAATGAGTTTGAGACCTCCACCTTGTCTATCTTCCCGGTCGCAGCGCTAAATGGAGTAGTTGGGAGGAAGAAGGAGGTCAAGAGCATAATTAGGTGAGTCATTGAGCCACGTTTCTGTGAGGATGAGGATGTCAAGCTATGGGCCAGGATCCAGTCTGATAGCTGAAGACAATGCTTGACTGCAGAGTGACAACTGTGGAGCATGCAGCTCAGGGAGAAGCTGTTGTCTTTCTGACTTGGCTGACCTGGGAGGGTAGGTGGGATTTGTATCAAGTTACGAGTGGATGAGCATGCGCGGAGGTGGTGTGTGTGTGATGATAGTAGAAATCTGACAGCCCCCTACAGAGAGGTAGGAGGAAGGGGTAGCGGGCAGATAGGAGAAGGGGAGAGCTGAATTTGAAGCTGCATAACTCTTTAGGAGACAAGTAGTTCCGAGTTAAGGGGAGGTTGTGTTTGTTTGGGTCCGGGTAGGTGGCTGTCTCTCGGTATGCTAGAAACATGTGGGGGGAGGGTCCGCAAGGGGTGATGAGGATAGGAGGGGCAGGAAGACAGAGAGAGTCTTCAAACTGGAATAAAGCTTAAGTGAGGATGTCCATTCTTCGAGAGAGGTGTGAGAATGAGGAAAGAAGCTTGTTGAAAAGAGCCCAGTTGTGTTCAGTAATTGTGGAAGGATTGGGGTGAACTGTCAGAGATGGACTCTGCAGGCTTGAGGTGTAAGAGAGGGGAAGGTGCTGGTTGTTGGTGTCTGGTGATGAAAGCTGTTGGGGCATGAGGCAAAAAAGGAAGGGAGGCGGTTGGGGACTTTTGGGCAGACTGTGGTGAGGAAAGAGGGGTGGTGACAGCAACTGGAGTGGGTGATAATGGTTTGTGAAAGGTTGGAGAAGAATGGTGTGGAGCCGGTTTATGGGAGGGATATTCACAGTCTAGAATAGGAGGTAGGCAATAGGTTGTGGGGGGCATAACGGACTGTAGGAGAGTCTAGGTTGAGAGCAGTTGCCTTCGAAGCATAAGCTTCACTCACCACAAAGGTGCATTCATCTACCAGCAGCAAGACCAGCATGATGCCCTAACCCTCAGTACATAACACCAGTGCAACTAAGAACTAATAGAGATATGGTGGAGGTTTTGAGGGCCAGGAATGCTAAAAAAAAAGCATAGTTCAACAGACAAAATCAATGACTAACTGGTAAGCATACTTTCTGACTCAAAGGATTTTGCCTCCTCCCCAATGTAATCACCTATACTCCACTACACACCATTCACCCTGCTAGCACTGAGCTGGGGTTTAGTAATCTTTTCCAGAGTGCTGCGAGAGCACATGTAGTCACTTGGGCCCATATTTATACTTTTTTTTTCACCGCATGTGTGTCACTTTTTGACACAAAATATATTTTGTAAGTTTGTGCTGTCTTTGCGTCAAAAAGTGACAAAAATGCAGCACGAAAAAAGTATAAATATGTGCCTTGGGCTCTTCTCAGAGCTCTCTGTGGCATGGAGGGGTCAATCAACCAACCAGTAACCAATAAAATTTAACCTGATCAGAAACTTTCACCATCCACAGAGGAACTCGAAATTGTAAAACAAAAAGAGTATCCGTTTAGTACGGATCCACTGGTGAAATAACTTTTCAGCTACATGCAGTAGAACCAGAGCTATAACCGTGGTTGCCCTAACCCCCAACAAATGATTTTTTTTCTAAAAACACAACTTTATTGGATTAGCATATCGCATGCCCTTCTTACAGTTTACAGCATTGTAAAATAGTATTATGTTACATGCAATTTATATGGCGTATAGTTAGTTTTGTTTTCATTTATCAAATTTGGAAACGTAAATGCAATGTTGGCAAGGAAGAAACAAAACAATCCCCCCACCCGATTGCTGCCATCTGCTGCCCTCACTCCGTCAGTGGTCAGCGGTGCTGTCTCACTAGCTTCTCTGACCAAATGGTCCCTGTCCCTAAAGTTGAGTATTCGTACCATTATGGGTCTAGGGGTGGGGCCTGGGATTGGGCGCTTCATCGGCACTCTGTGTGCTCTTTCCACCATGAAGAGGTCTGAGAAGCTCTTTAGGACTATCGCCATTCAGAGCCACGTTTCAATATACTGAGTGCGCAGGAGTCCTTCCATGCCCTCTGGTAGACCCACAATCTGGTAGACCCACAATCCGAATGTTGTTCCTACGTGCTCGGCCCCTCCCAATCTTCCGCTCTGGATTGGAGCGGATTAATTTGTTTCTGTAGCTGTGACACCAGAGCTTTCTGTTCCACTATTTCAAGTGTTAAGGTGGAAAGAGTGTTCAGTTTCCCTGACTCTGTATGTCAATTTTCACTGATATCTGTGGTGATGGCCCGAGCTGTTGTCCCAGAGCCATCCTGGAGTCTCGGATTTCTTTTAAGATGATATCCAGTTTATCTGTGGAGGGAGCTATCCAGGTGGGGGGCACACGGTCGACTAACACCCTTGTAGGGGAACCCTCAGAGGGCAGAAAGCGTCTGTAAGCTCGTATGTCTAGCTTGGTTTGTTTGGTTCTGGTGTGCCCCATTTTGCGTTTTCAAAGGTGGACTCAACAGCATAGAGCAGGTTATGAGCCTCGTTGATACTGGTGAGGTGTGGCTGGCAAACAATGGGCGAGGTCTGTAGTACCCTATAAGCCCCTATTCAGTGATATCATTAGGTCAGAGTGTGGTATCAGCGGCGTTGCAGATTTTGTCTAGAGGGCTGGCAAAAAGGGCCAGCTGCAGTGCCACTCTCCCCACCAGGATGGTGACTCACAACAGTGGCAATCCATGGCGTTCTCCACCCCAACCCCTGCAATCCTAGGCTTCTTACTGGGCTCTGTGTTCATAGGCAAGGCAGAGAGGCCGAGGGTGGCAGCCCCCTATTTCTTCAAGTTTTTAAGGGCCTCTGCCCAGCGCCGATCATCAGCTCAGGACAGGTCAGCACCACAATATGACTCAGCCACAGAGCTAGCGACAGCGCAGACGACACCCTGGGGCCCCTGGACTCCCCACACCAGTCAAGAGTCAAAGCGTCGTAGCAAGGGGGTTTCGTCTCCGGTGGGGCCCTCAGTGGGTGATATTTAAGGTAAAGCGCTGTATCCAATGCCACTCTGACCAGGTAGCTCCTCACGTTTCACGGGGGCGGGGGGGGGGGGGGGGGGGGGGGATGGCCAATGCAGACGCATAGCGTCCCACCGCCATCTAGGCGCCTGCACATAGCAGCCCTCACAATTGCTATTAGACGCCGGCCAAATCCGGTCTCTGTAAAATGGCAGGCAATCATGGAGCAGGTAGGGCTGCTGTGTCCATGCTGTCCCGTCTGCGCCCAGGCATCACCCATGGTCCAGAGCGGCCACCGCTATCTTACCTCCAGTTCAGAAAAGAGCGCACAGGAGGAGGGGCACGCAGGCTCTGCCGTGCACCCATCAAGGAGCCGGGGCCGATATCTAGTCTCCACTTCTTTGAACGAGCCGGTCTCGCCTAACGCCTTCCACGTCCAGTCGTCTAGCAGCCTGCCGGGCGCCACCTCTCACCGGTCTCGCAATGCTGGTGGGCAGCCGGGAGGAGCGGATGGCTCAGGGCAGCAGAAACGCTGGGAGCCTGCTCATTTTCACCCAAAAGGGCCCAGGACCAGGATCCTCTTGGTCAAACGTCTGCCATCTTAGGCGTCTGGGCGCCCCAACAACAAGGATAATTTTCACCAAAGTATTGATTAATTGGAGGTTCTAGCACTGCCTGCAAGGTACCAGTAGCACAGGACCACCATAAAAAAAGTTTCCCATTATACATCAGTTAAGAGAAGAGGCATTATTTTTCGCCCAGTAACCCATTCAAAAAGCACAGTAATGCAACAGAAACACCGAGACAAAAGTGAACAAAGAAGAACTGTAACTGTAAAGTCTGGAAACCTTTGTTTATCAAAGAAACATTTTGTTTAGGTTTGTTGTGTTAGCTCTTCAATTTTTGGACCAAAATATTATAGCAGAAGCAGTGTCACCGGGTTCACTTCCCAGTCCCTGTTAGACTGCTCTGTTAGGTTGGTCTCCCTCACCCAAGTCCTCTGTTGACCTACAGTATATTTGATCTGCTGATTTGATAGTATGTTTGAAAAGAAAGCAATGTTTTCCTAAAGACCCATAGCCAGAGAACTTTGCAGGGGTTGTAATCCCATTACTTTTGAGACATCACCAATGATGGCAATAGATTAACAACAACGATTTACTCAGGGCATGTAGCTAAAATGGTTTTATCTCACTATGTAGATTTGCTATTTAGTGAACATTCAGCAGCTTTGTATTTGCCATCAAGCGTTGTGAGAATGTTTTCTGTGCCTCGTCAGTGAATAGGGAGTAAATACAACTTTTGTTTTAGGTTTAGAGCCCCTAGTTTTATGGTATTCATTTTTTAAATATTTCCATCTGTATTTATCCATACTTATTGTTTGCCAACTTATTGTTATTTATCCAGGATTATTTTGTGTTCTGAGAATAAATAGAGTGTAAAATTGAATATTTCTACATTTATTGAACTCTTGGACTTGTGCTCATGCTTAGATACCTGTCAATTTTTTAGCAAATTAAGCAGCCACATATAACAAAACACAACACCCAGAGGTACATATTAATGTTGAACTACAAATATGTTAACATATGCATGTATTTATGGAAACCTGATCCTGTTTTTTTAACACCCCATGTTGTTTATCTGCTCAGCATTTGCCTGGAAATTCATGCAAGACTGCATCGGTAGTCTCTCAAAAGAAGCACAATTTTCAGTATGATTCCGCTTTTCAAAATAAATACAGACAAGAAACACATTGTTTTCTGTCTGTATTTATCTGTATAAATCAGTAAAAAATGGAAAATTGGGAGCCTTATTTATGTTCCCATCAGTTGTTTCCGGTGCTGAGCACCAGCACTTATTTGTGAGGGCCGGGGCTTACTCTTCTGCCTCCAGCATTTGCTGCGAGCAAAAGACACATATGGAAAAGTCGGAAGAAGGAAAAACTAAAAAGCGTCATAAAGGGAGAAAGTTGCAGGATGAGCTGAAGGGGCAGGGGTGGCCGTAAATGGATTGAAGAGGCCCAAGATGGCTTCATGATTACGCTGCCTCAGTATTCAGTGCTGTAAGATTTAATTACAGCAGCCTCGTGTTTAAGAGAAGGGCTTTGAGTACTGGCACCTCTTTATTTACAAATTAAGCACTGGTTACCATGAGTATACTCTGTTTGTGGGTCGTTCAAACGAAATAAGTCAAAGAGATTGCATTTTTCACTTATGCTTCTTATTTACTCTATTCTATCTTTTAACTGTATGTTAAAGATGTACACCAGACTGGATGAGAATGAAAAAATTTCTAGCTTACGCGCTAAGAATTTTCAATTCTATTAAGGACACGGAGGCGAGGATTATGCTTTCTCTTTCTTTACTGAAAATCACAGCAGCCAATTAAAACACGATTAAACAAAAAACATTTCCCAAAGTGCTCTAGTGTATAAGTCACATGCACCAATCAACCATAGTGACCTTAGTCCATAAAGTCCATAACCTCTAACGTCATATCCTCTTTCTTTGCTTAAACCAAAAACTGTAATTTCTTTCTCACGATCTCAAAGTCTTTAGATGATACCAACTCTCATCTAGGAAGGAAGAAACCAATGAAGGAGACCAGACTGAACATCAAGTCGGTTTTCCAATAATGTAGACATCTGGTTGGAAAGAACTTCAGGAATTCTTCTGATCAGTTCCTAAGAAATAAAAATAAAAAAACAGCCGGTAATATCTTCAAAATAATGGTAAAAACCTTTTAATATCTTTCACGTCTTATTATACGATATAAACAGTGGGAGGGTAACAATGAATAAAAAAATTTTAAGAGCAATAAAATTATCAATATTCATGAATGGGTGGGATAATCCTCGCCTCCGTGTCCTTAATAGAATTGAAAATTCTTAGCGCGTAAGCTAGAAATTTTTTCATTCTATATGAGGACCGGAGGCTCGGATTATGCTAGTTCAAAGCTGACCCATAACAACAGAGGCCACATCCAAAACAGGCTTAAAATAAAACTTACGAAAAAGTACTTTCAGACGACCAGTCTGCAGATTTCATAATATCTGTTAAACTGGAACCTAGTGTAAAAGACTTAGAAGCCATTGCTCCCCTTACTGAATGAGCTCCAAAATGACTAGTATCAATGCCTGCTTCATTCATAAGCCATCTTAACCATCTCGCAAGAGTGGCCGAAGCAACTGGTTTAAAGGGTTTCTGAAGCGCAATTAATACTTGCCCATTCAAGTCCTGTCTATGTTCTTCTGTAGATATTTCATAATCTTTAAGACACTGTACCACACATAATTTTGGATTGTCTGGAAACCAAGGGTACGTTACTGACCTGCAATTGCTCTTGGTTCTTCTGGAGATACTAAAGGTTACTCCCTCCGGAGAATAAAGTCTCCCCGATAGATCTAGGGCTCTCACGTCTGAGACTCTTTTGCATGAGACTAAACATAGTAACATAGTTAATTTAGCTGACAGTTGTTTCCGGGACAAGTATTTGTTACAGGGCCAAGAATCCAAAAATCTTAACACAACATTCACATCCCAAAGTACAGAGTACTTAGGCTGAGGAGGATTCGAAAATCTGATACCCCTCAACAGTTTACATACTAGCGGATGTTCACCTACCTGCTTGCCTTCAATAGGTGGATGACCTGCAGAAATTGCCGATCTAAAGTTATTGATTGTTCTATAGGCCAAACCTGAAGAGGCTAACTCAGCCAGAAAATTAATAATCATGTCAATACCTGACCCCATGGGATTAAGATCTCTTCCATTGCACCAACTAACCCATTTACGCCATGCCGATGCATATCTCTTGTGGGTACTCTTTGCCCATGCTCGCTTGATAAAGCCTTCAGACTGTTGCGAAATTCCCGGGGCTTTCCATCTTGCCCTGAAACCTTCCAAGCCATCAGAGTTAGAGTCCCCGAAACAATCAAGGGATGTTGATGGCCCTCAGGACTGAGCAAGAGGTCCAGACGAGGAGGAATTAGCAGTAGAGGAGCACATGCTAATTGAAGGGCAATAGGGAACCACGGCTGAGACCTCCACAACGGGGTCACTAGAATCAGTTCTGCCTTCTGTCTCCTCACTTGAGCCAGGACTCTGGGTATCAATAGGAACGGCGGGAATGCATAACACTGGAACGAGTTCCAGTTCTGTAGAAAAGCATCCGTTGCCGAGGCCTGAGGATCCGGTCTCCAACTGAAAAATTTCGGAACCTGATTGTTGAGGCGAGACGCAAAAAGGTCTATCTCGCAGAAACTCCAAGCCTGGATAATTTGTTGAAATATCTGTGGATCCAGCTTCCAATCGCTGGGATCCGTCAGATATCTGGAGTTCCAGTCTGCTACTAAGTTCTGATCTCCCGGAAGATACTCCGCCAACACCACTAGTCTGTGTTTCAGGCAATAATGGCAAAATTCCTTGGCAATTTCAGCCAAAATTCTGGATCGCGTTCCCCCCAGTTTGTTCACATATCGTACTGCTGATATATTGTCCATCCTCAGAAGAATGCAACAATCTGTCCTGATCGGGGATAAACTCTTTATTGCAAAAGATCCCGCCAAGAGCTCCAAGCAATTTATGTGCAAATCTTTCTCTGTTGATGACCAACGACCCCCGTCGTCATTGAGCCACAACGAGCTCCCGAACCCCACTGACTGGCGTCCGATTCTATGATAACCTCTGGGTGAGATCTGAAAATGGCCCTGCCATTCCACGCTTCCATGTGGTGAAGCCACCACTGAATCTCTTCCTTGACCTCTGAAGTCAGAGGAACCTGGGCTGAGTAACTCAGCCCTTGCCTCAAATATTGAATCTTCAATCTCTGGAGGGCTCGATAGTGTAAGGGGGCAGGAAAAATTGCTTGAATGGATAAGGCTAACAGACCCACTAGTCGAGCAATGCTCCTTAGGGAAATATTCGGGCTAAGCAATGCCGCTCTCAATTCTCGTTTGATATTGCGAATTTTCGCAGCTGGAAGTATCAATAGGGAGAGAATGGAATCTATCCTGAAACCCAAAAACTCTATCGTTTGGGACGGTTTCAACAATGACTTCTGCGCATTGATAAGGAAACCTAATTCCTGCAGTAACGTGACTGTCCAATTCAGATGTGTCAGTAGCGTTGTTGCATCCTGCGCCATCAGTAAGATGTCGTCCAGATATATGATAAGATGAACTCCCTTGGTTCTCAACCATTCCACTACCGGTCTCAATAGCTTTGTGAAGCACCAGGGGGCCGAGGATAGGCCGAATGGGAGAGCCATGAATTCTAGGCAACGCCCCTTCCACTGGAACTGAAGATACTTCCTGTGGGGGTCGAAAATCGGGATTGAGAGGTATGCATCTTTTAGATCCAAACGAACCATCCAATCCTCTTCCAAAAGAATGTCTCGCAACATGTGAATTCCCTCCATCTTGAAGTGCCTGTAAACAATCCAAGAATTGAAGTCTTTCAGATTTAATACCAACCGGTGACCGCCTCCTTTTTTGTCTACCACAAAAATAGGATTGCAGAAGCCGGTAGGGTTTGGAGTTGAAAACGTTACTGCACCTTTGTCCAACAATGCTTGCACCTCTAGATCTATAAAATTCTGATTTGATTGGGAAAAACACATGTTTATCGGAGGAGCATGCTGACACGGAGTGCTGAGGAACTCCAGGTGAAAGCCTGACACTGTCTGAATAACCCAAGGATCTCCTGAAATCTCTCTCCATTTGTGCACAAACAGACTGACTCTTCCCCCAAGAATAACCTGTGAATGTAGAATAATTCTTACCGGTAAAGGAGGCGTCTTGTATAGCTCCTTGCTGGCCTCTACGGTAACCTCTGTGGAACCTGGGTCTTCCTCCACGGGGCCGTGAAGGGTAGAAAGTGGTGTCTGCTTGATCTCCAGACCAGTTACCTCTACCCCTCGGGTAGTAATTTTGGGGACTGACAAAGTTACCTAGGCCGGGCATTCGTCCGCCGTAACGCCCGGCCCTGACAAAAAGGCCCCTTCGAAAAACCTTTTTAAGGGACAGTTGAGCCTTGTCCAAGGTTGAAAAAGTAGAGCAAAATTTGGCCAGTTCCTTAATGAAGGATGAGCCAAAGAGGAGACCTTCAGCTGCTGGTCCCGCTTCGGAAGAAGCCAAGTCTACTAGCTTAGAATCCATCCGCATCAGTATAGATTTCATGCGTTCAGTGGAGATAGCACAGTTTGTATTGCCTAAAAGGCAGACCGCTCTCTGGGCCCATCCCAATAAAACATCAGTGTTCACTGGGGTGCCTGATTCCTTGGATGTGGTAGCCAGATCTAAAATTTTTGTCAATGGGCCTGCCATGTCTAGTAATTTGTCCTGGCAAAGGCGCCAGGATCTGTCTAGGCCCTTTTTGGGATCTTTCCTGTATTTCTTCATGAAGGTAATCAATGTGGGATCAATTTCGGGAGTTTACGCTACATTATTATCTAACTCCGGTCTGGGGCATTCCGCCTTGAGCCTGGAACGCACCTCTTTATCGAAACCTTTCCTTAAGTTCGCTTGAACGTAAAGTGCTACCTCAGGAGTTGGGAGCCAACTCGAAGATCTAGGGTGTATAATCTCTGATGGGTTAAAATCTAAAATTTGAGGTGTAGTGGAGGTAGTTTTTGATTTTTTACTAAGGTTTAGGGTGGTAATGTCATCGGAATCTGGATCATCGGAGTCTCCCGATGAAGAGGAATTACTTTGGGAGCTATAATTGTGCTCTGCGCTTCTTTTCTTGCGCAATTTTTCAAACATGTCTGCATGTAACTCTCCAGCCGAGTCTTCCTGTGAAATATTCTTAGATTTTGATTTAGATTTTGTGGGAACAGGTGTAGCAGTGTCTTCGGAGGAGGGGGAGGGGTCCCCAGTCATCCAGCCCTGCGTTTGGGCATATTCTAATAATTGGCCTGGAAATGGGCCAAGAGCTCTAGCCAGAGCCTCATTAACCGACTGTTGCACTCTTGAATCTAGTGCTTCAACCAAATTTATCTCTAGTTGGTTGTCGGTATCATCAGGGTAGAACCCTGCATCCTGGTCACTCCATTGGGCCATATTGAGTAAAATATATGACCAGAAGACAATAATTATTACAGGGGGAGTGAAAAAACCCCAGCAGGAGCACTAGCAGGTCAAAATTAAATATATATATATACTTAAAACCACACCTAATGAGAGATAAGTATATATATATTCATCAATAGTAAATCACTGAGAAGGATGCCTGCAGCAAATAATTATTTCACTCTAGGCCCAGCCTGTGTATAAATTTTTACAACCCAGTAAGCCTTCTCCTTATCTGGGCGTCGGGGAGGAGGTGAGCAGTTGCTTCAGGCAAGCTCCGATGCCTCACGCGCTGTCAGAGAAAAAACAAACCAATCTCATGTAAGGGCACAGGGGAATGAGATCGGTTCGCAAATGACGTGCGCATTTGGCAACACAGGTTGCCAGAGAAAACAGACTGCGCCTCTAATGCGCAGCCCTCTCGCGTGTTCCCTTCACAAGGGAAATTCAATTAAATGACACTCGGTAAGCGCAGTGCGCTCGGCATTCTTTACAAGAAAATTAATAACTCAGAGAGATTCACTCCACGAGGGAAAATCAATAAAGGCACTTAACTCGGAGGGAAGCCGAGTACAGAGAGAAAATCAATATAAACAATTAACTTGTTAAGAAGCCGAAACCTAAAGGCTTAAAGTAATCACTGAGGCACACAGACTTGCGGTGCCTGTAACATTTAACAATTTAACAATTTTAAACTTCAATACAAATAGTACAAGTGGGAATAGATAAAGTGAAAAGTTACTTATCTGCTGCGAAGCAGCAAAGAAAGAGGATATGACGTTAGAGGTTATGGACTTTATGGACTAAGGTCACTATGGTTGATTGGTGCATGTGACTTATACACTAGAGCACTTTGGGAAATGTTGTTTTTTGTTTAATCGTGTTTTAATTGGCTGCTGTGATTTTCAGTAAAGAAAGAGAAAGCATAATCCGAGCCTCCGGTCCTGATATAGAATCCTGTGCATTGTCCTAGAGTAGAACAAGTCATTCCTTCATCATCTAAAGCACTAGATCAGAATACAACCCACTGTTCTTCAACAAATATAAAAAATATAACCATTAACTGAGGTTGGCAAACAACAGAAGCTAAAGTATGATTTGTATGTAGCGGATACCAAAGACCTCGCAGACCTTACAATGAATTTTGGACATCATGGAATGCACAACTATATTTACCACGAAATGAGGGGAAGCTTTCTATGCCTGACCAACCCAAGCCAAAAATCTAAGGCTATCAGGCAGGCAAAAACAATGACTCTACTCCATTTAAATAACCCCATCCTTTGGTCAAGCACTTATCCAAAAGGCATAATCAAGCTCTGGAGGGGACTATCCTTCTTGTCTCAGGTAAACACAGAGCCCGATGATACCAGCTTCTAAGTGTACTTACTCCGCAAGTCAATACTGACCTCTGGAAACTAATGAGTAGAATTCTCCAGAACACTGCTCACAGATTGATAGGAATACTGCCTGTGGCATACACTGGCCTGCACAAAAAGTGTCTATTCACCACAAAAGTAAAGAACCATGCCACAAGACTGAACTCCAGCTTGAAGAAATACATCCAGACCCCCTTCAAAGCACTCTGGTGGCCATCAGTCGAAGACGGGAATAAATGTAAAATCCTGCACTCCCTAGACCATGTTTTCTGGTAGAACTTCCCAGACTAGTGGCAAAAAGTAGCCCTGCTACATACCATCGAGGAAACTCGATTTGGCCAGCACACAGGCCAGACGGGTGGTGGGAATCCGGAGACCAAAAAGGTCCTAAATGCTGAAACTACATGAATCCAGTCAACAGAGAACAATGAAACCACCCACTGTTCAGGAAAAATCTAAAAACTGAAATGCTCACGGAGCATTCAGTAATCGATCGTTTGCCAGCTACGAGATATTCATCCCACGCTACACTAATAGCTGTTTACTCTGTGAAAAAAACTTTCGACAATTGTTAACGACCAAAGCCATACTTGATGGTCGGTATTAAACTATATGCCATATACACAAGTCATACATTATGGCTCTTTGGGTTTGCACATTGCAACCATTCTGCAGGAAAATCGTAAAGATGCAAAATACTAGAACCTTTAATGAGATTACAGTAGAGGTTTTTGTTTTAAGTTGTTTTTGGGTTACATTAAAAAAATATATATATATTACATGTTATTTAAATGCTATATAAAATTGAGATTTAGCATTGTGATGGCATAATTAGATGGTATTTAATTTTGGGTAGGCACAAATAGGTTCATGGAGGAGAGGAGCATTGCTGCAAACAATTGTAGAGGTCATTGGCACCTTGTCATGAGAACTGTGCTCTGAATCAAAATGTTCTCATTTGAGAAATAATCCATGGACCGACACAACATAAGAGCTCTGGAAACCAAGACTGAAAAGGGACAATCTGAAGCAACAAGAATGATGTGAGCCTTGTGATAACAAATATTTCAATTCACCGTCAGCATCCGAGGACGAGGAAGAAAGGCATAATAGAGATCAAAGTCCCATTTCAAAGCTAGCGTTATCTCCTAAATACTACTTATATGGATACTCCCTTGAGTAAAGTGTGTTGTCCATTTTACCAAAAAGACCTATCTTCTGAAACACCTATTACTCAAATGTCATGCAAGCCCCTTGGGATGAAGATGCGTCTTGTGGCTTGTCGAAGAAAGCCTGTTTTGAACATCTGCTGTGTTGTGCTCCTTCCATGTTAGACGAATAACTGACAGAACCAATTCCTCCGTCTATGGACCACTGCCAGAGCACAAAACACTCCATGCACAGGGAATGAGAGGCCACTCTGCCCTGATTGCTTACAGACCACATAGTAGTGGTGCTGTATGCCTTGCAGCTGGGAAAGGAAAGCCTAACAGGTAAACTGGATCACCTTCAACTCCAAAACGTTATTATAAAAGGTTCATCTCCTTCAGAGACCATAGCATATTGAAAGCCAGATCCTGAAAATTGCCACCCCCATGTGAAAAAATACATATTTCACTATTGTTATCTCAGCACAAGGTGGGGTTATGTTCTTCTCCTTTCAGAAGGTGTTCTGCACACTTCAACCAATGTAATGGCCTCATCTCTTACAAATGTAGTCTTTCAACGCTTCATAAAATTGGTTTAATTGAAGGAGAAGGCACCACACCCTCAAACGTTGCAGAGGCACAAGGAAAATACATTAAGGGATTAGGTCTAATATGCATAAAGCCCCCCTTGCCAGTTGAACAGGCTTTTTCTAGAATCATTGTACCATATACTAAAAGCTGGCTACCCTTTTTAATCTTACATATGTTGAATGTCCAGGATTACCCATTTAAAATGAATCTACTGAGTCTGGGTGAAGAACAACTTGTTCCAATTTAAACAAAGACTCAAAAACCTGCAAAAGCGTGGCTGCAGCTGGAAAGCTTTTTTGCGACAAGCCATGGTTAACCAGTTGAGATATATATTGATATAGATATATATATATATATATATATATATATATATATACACACACACACATACTCGTGAGATGGGTGACCAGGTGTGCCATCAGCCTGGAAAAGACCGTTGTTGCTAAGGATACACCTTCAACTTAACAAGCATTGGCAAAGTGTTGGAAATGGCCTCCCTGCAGAGTCACCACCAAACTTTATGCCTACCTCCTCTTCTTTTGCTGACCTCATTTTTGTTGGCTTTAGGACTCTGGACACTTTACCACTGCTAACCAGTGCTAAAGAGCATGGGCTCTCTCCCTAAAACATGGTAACTTTGCCTCATACCCAATTGGCATATTTTATTTACTTTTAAGTCCCTAGTAAAGTGCACTACATGTACCCAGGGCCTGTAAATTGAATGCTACTAGTGGGCTGCAGCACTGGTTGTGCCACCCACATAAGTAGCCCCTTAACTATGTCTCAGGCTTGCCATTGCAAGACCTGTGTGTGCAGTTTCACTGCTACTTCGACTTAGCATTTAATAGAAACTGCCAAGCCCTAAACTCCTCTTTTTCTACATAAAAGGTCACCCCTGAGGTAGGCAGGGTGCTAAGTAGTTAAAAGGCAGAACATGTACATATGTGGTTTATATGTCCTGGTAGTGGAAAACTCCTAAATAATTCGCTTTCCACTACTGTGAGGCTTGCTCCTTTCATAGGATAGCATTTGGGCTACCCTCATATACTGTTTGAGTGGTAGATTCTGATCAGAAATGGGTAGCCAGGTCATATTTAGTATGGCCAGAATGGTAATATAATATCCTGCTTATTGGTGAAGTTGGATTTTATATTACTATTTTAAAAACACTACTTTTAGAAAGTGAGCATTTCCCTGCACCTAAAATCCATCTGTGCCTTACAGCCTGTCTCCAATCCATGTCTGGCTGGGCTGGTTGACAGCTCCCTGGTGCATTTCACCCAGACAACCACAAACACAGGATGCTCAGTCACACCTGCACTTATCTGCATACTGAATGGGAGGGTGGAGGGCCTGACACTTACATGTCAAAGGCTAGTAACCTGCCCTCACACAATGGACTGCCAAACTCCCTACTGGGACCCTGGCAGACAGACCTGTACTGCAAAGGGACCGTGTGCACTTCAAAACTACTTCTTGAAGCCTCCCCCGCTTCGAACACATTTTTGGAAATATAAACTGGGTCCCTGACCCCATCAAATCAGATGCTTCTGGATCAGATCATGCAACCAGGCAAAAGGAACTGTCTGGCGGCCCAAAGAACTCACCTGGACCGCTTTGCTGTGAAGGACTGCGGCCTTGCTGTTGCCCTGCTGGCCTCTGACTTTGCTGAGAAGTGCTCTCCAAGCTTGCCTTCTGTTTTCAGAGGTCTTAGGGCCAAAAAGACTTAATTTCTTCAAGGAAACTCCTTGTGCGCCAAAAAACAACGCACAGCCTGCCGGAAACTACGCACAGCTTGCCTTGCAATGAGAAATCGACACACAGCCGAACCGGAACAATGCAGCCCGACCTTCCGAGTGAAGATTGACAGTGCCTGCGTTGCGACTGGAAATTCAGCGTACGGCCGTACCAGATCGATGCACAGCCGAATCAGAACGACGCAGCCTGACTTCTTAAGTGAAGAATCGGTGCAGCGCCTGCTGTGCAACAGAAACTTCAAAGCATTGCCTACCGGATCAAAGCAATACCTGTGACTTCTTCCCACATGCCCAGGATTTTTTACCCGCATTGTCCCTGGGTGTCAAAAGAACCTCGTATCACAGCGAGGACCCAAGACTGCGTGCCGGACATTGATGCAAAGCCCCTTGCAGCGTGGAAAAAAATGATGCATCATCTGTGCCGCTTCGGAAGGCTCGATGCACATGTTATTTTTCCATGCATCTCCTCCTCTGCGGTCTCCATGCGTGGTAATTTAGACGCAAACCAGGTACTTTGTGCAAACAAGAGACAACTGTTGATGTTTAAGATCTATCAGGGTCATTACCACCCCGGCGGTCGGTGTAATAGTGGCGGTAGTACCGCCAACAGGCTGGCGGTACATACCGCCACTATTATGACATTAGCGGTTTGGCCAAACTGCCAATTTAACACACCAACCGCCACGGTGGTCACTAGGCCGCCCATGGCATTATGACCCTGCCCCCCGCCATGGTTTCCGTGGCTTATGGACCTCCACGAAAACCACGGCGGTAGGCACTATGAGTGCCAGGGAATTCCTTCCCTGGCACCAATAGGGGTCTCCTCCGCCCCCCTTCTTCAGAGTCCTCCCCCTCTCTCCCCTCCCGACCCCCCCGACATATACACACATACATTCACACCCATGCACACACGCATACCCACATTCACCCACTCATGCATACATTCATACACACTCACAGCGACACTCACTAACATACAGGCACACATGCAATCACACGACAACATGCACGTACACTCACATCCATTCATGCACACATGCATTACACACACATGCATTACACACACATGCATGCAAACAAAGTCACACACACACCCCCCACACACGCACACAACACCCTCCACCCCCCACTCCTGTTGGAGAACCTGACTTAACTGCTTGCAGGGGGTCCTCCGCCAGGAGACAGGACGCGGCGCTGCTGCCAGCAGCAGCGTCCGCCAACAGAACAAGGCCAGGTCGTATCATGTGTCATGTTACAATTGGCGGCGTTCTGCTGGAAGAAGCGCCACCTTTCCGCCATCACGACCGTAGCCGGAATTCCGGCAGCCTTCTGGCGGGATTCCGGCTACGGCCATATCTTGGTGGACTGGTGGTAGTCACGGTGATAGTATGTTGGCGGCCATGGTGGTAGACGGCATTTGCCGTCATTGTTATAATGAGGGCCTAAGACTCTTTTGAAACTTGCAAAAGTGGTATCTCAAATTGCGCTTATTGAATCTTTATCATTTTGACCTTAATTTAACCAGATAAATATCTTATATTTTTCTAAGCCAACCAGAGACCCAATTTCTAACACAAAGCCATTAGGTTTTGCCTATGCAGGAGCTATTAGCTTTACCAATGTGTTTTAGCCATTTTGTTCACCAACACTGTTGCTGTTCAGCATGGCTAAACGTTGGTGGTATAGAGGAGAGTGTCACAGAGTGGGATGGCGAAGAGTGGAGTGTTGAATAGTGGAGTGTTGTGGAGTGGCACAGTGTGCAGTCACGCACAGTGGAATACATTGCAGTGGCATGAAGTAGATGCACTGGTGCCGAATGCATTGTGTAGAGTGCTGCAGAGTATGGGGGAATAGAGTGCAGTGGAATTGAAATCAGCACAGTACATTGCGGGGTTGTTCAATGCAGTGGTGTGGATTAGAGTGGTGCATAGCAGAGTGCAGTGGTGCAAATTTCAATGGTGCAGTGGAGTGGTACTGAGTGGAGCGGTACAGAGCAGAGTTGCGCAAAGCAGAGTTGAGCAGAGTGGCACAGAGTGCAGTGATGTGGAGTGCAGTAGCATGGAGTGGCACAGAGTGGAATGGCAGAGTTGAGGGAGCAGAGGGCAGTGGCACAGACTAGAGTTGAGTGGCATAGAGTGCAGTGGCATAGAGTGGTGCAGAGTAGAGTAGCATAGAGTGGTGCAGAGCAGAGTACAGTGCCATTCAGTGCAAAGGCATAGAGTGCAGTGGCGTAGAGTAGAGTGGTGTAGAGTTCAGTAGTGGAGAATTCTGTGTTGCAGAGTACAGTCTCAGAGTGCTATGGTGTAGAGTGTAGAAAGCAGTGACAGAGTACAGTGATGCAGAGTAGAGTGCAGTTGTTTAGAGCAACGGTTAAAAGTATAGTGGTGCAGAGGTCAGTGGCTCAGAGTGGAGTAGAGCGGCATAGAATGCAGTGGTGTAGAGTAGATTGTTTCAGAGTAGAGTGAGGTGGCAAAGATGAGTGGTGCAGACTACAGTGCAGTTGCATAGGGTGGCAGAGTGTAATGGCATGCAGTAAAGTGATGTAGAATGTAGTGGCATAGAGTTGAGTGTTGCAGAGTAAAGTGCATTGGTGACGAGTGTATTGGCATAGAGTGTAGTTGCGTACAGTGTAGTGTTGCAGAGTGGCGTAGAGTGCTGTAGTGTAGCATTAGGTTTTGTAGAATAGTTTTGTGTGGCCTAGCCTGGAGTGCAGTGACAGAGTGCAGTGGTGTAGAGTACAGTGGCGCAGAGTGCATTGGCAAAGAATAGAGTGCTACAGGGTACAGTAGAAAGGCATACCATGAAGTAGAGTGCAGTGGCATAGAGTAGAGGGGTGCATAGTGGAGTGGTGTAAAGTGAAGTGGTGCAGAGAAGAATGCAATGGTATGGAGTGGTGCAGAGTAGGGTGGAGAGCGTGGAATGAACTATTCGTGACGTGATAGCACCCTGCCATTACAGACAACACATTTTCAGTTGAAATGACCAGTACCTTTGCACAGACATAGTGAAGTTTTTTTAATAAAAACTACACACAGTCCACAGATGAAAATGTGTAGAAATTGCATCACCTAGTTTAATAATTTGTTTTGATCATATTAAAGTATTTGTTTCTAACACACTTAAGAAATAACAGAAAAATGTGCTTCAATTAAGCGTTCGTAATTCGGATATATTCTGAAATACTCACCTAAATCCTTTCACTTTGAAGTCAGAAAACAAAAGTAAAAAAGCACCCTTGGGAGACAGCACCTGACATTTGACTTCGATCTTTGAATGTGCAACTAATGTGACAAGATAAGAACAAGATTTAAAGGCCTGTTAACAGAAAGCGAGTTTGTGGAAGGATACAGAAAACACAGTTTAGGTAACAGGAAGGACGAACTGAACCTGCAGAGCCTAAAGCAAATAAAGCCAGCAAATGGAAAGCCAAGAAGTGTGAGTTACAAACCACAAAACCAATGGTAATCAACGAGCAGAATGTATTCCTGAAAGTCTCCAAGATGTCTTTAGCAAACAGACAGCAGCACTGTCTGATGGGCTGCGACCAAAAAAGGGGAAGGCCCTTAGGGAATTTTAAAAACCTTCTGTGCAAGTTACCTTTTGGAATGTGGAAATAGGAATCAGAGAGTAAACATAAGGGACAAATCCCCCTGACTGAGAATGTAGAACCACTTCGAAGAACAAGTCAACAAACAAAAAAAATCTCCATTAGCAAGATTATTGTCTGAATACATCTATGCCAAGCTATGGAATCAAACCTAAACAAGTCATACAGCTTTGAAAAGATCTCCTGTAGAAATCATTGGGATCTGTGGAAAAAATGCTTCCTTTATGTATCCTTCAAATTTGCATCCCCAAAGCCACTCTACCCATTGAAAGTGGTGCCACTGACTGACTCAAATGCAGCTTTCAACCATTTTTGAGAATAGTTTTAGCATTAACGTCAGACCACTCAAAAAGACAGCTGAGGAGCTGAGACCAGAGTATGGACCAGGGCCAAAGCATTTGAAGTTGTGACTGTGTTGGTAGACACTACAGACATCACAATTTTCTCCTTGTGAGCTACAAGGTCATCTGAAATGGAGGCTCAGCAAAGACCTGTACAAACTTTGTTTTAAAAGGGCTGACTGATCAAGATCTGCTCCAGGCATTAGAAAGTTTGCCGGAGGGGAGATAGGCTGATGAAATAAGCTGGCTCCACTGAGGAGGTGAATGGTTCAGACTTTTTCTCTTCGTACTGTGATGAGAGAGACAGTGCTCTCTTACGTTTTTAGTTCTCCTCTCAGCTGAGGGAAGCCTTGAATTCAAACAACATGCAATCCTCGATCTGCTCTTTGATCAATCACAGCAGAAAAAGTGTCTCTTTCCCTTAAACCCTTAGAATACATAAGTCATATGACGCAGAAAAATGTTGCTTGCCAAGGCACAAAATAGAGTAGGCTTAAGTGTCTGACATGGCATCTACAGTCTTGCATGATTTGAAATCAGAAGGCATAAGAGGTAAATAGGGGTCCAATTTATGGGCCTGTAGGTCACAATGATGGGTGCAATTTGTGCACAACTTTGCCCAAAACAACTGGCATTTTCTAAGGTGATCTATAGGTCAGTGAACATTAATTAGATTGGTTGCATTTTGGGACCCGCTGTGATTGATTGCTAATGCAGATATGGAGGCCCTCAAGAGACAGCATAATTTCATCTCTGCATATGAATTCCCAAATGGGAAACACTTTTTTTTTTTTTTTTTTTTTTTTAATCAGCCAATATCCCTTAAAAAACAGGTGTTTTGTTAAAAAATTGTTTTCGGTTTGTGAAGATGATGGGGGATGCAGGAAGGGATCTAATGGACCGTTGGACCACTGCTTGCTCTCCTAAAGGCCATCCAACATATTTCCCAAAATGGAAGTTGTCCTCTGGGGACAGCTTCCCCCGTCAAATCAGTTAGCAACCTAACTCATAGGTCAGTAACTGATCAATGGAGTGTAACCACAACTATGATCACAAACAACTGATACATACATTTGTAACTCCCCTTTTACACTCCCTCCTATTTTAATTTTGAAAAGGGTCGCAAAACCACTTTTATGAGTCGTCTGGACTTTTTTTAACTGAAAACAGAATTTGTACATAGAAAAAAATAATTTTGAGGTTGCAAACCCAGTGATTTTGCAACTCACTGGCTTTGCAACCACAAAATTATTTTGTACAAGAGACCTACAGTGTCAAAAGTCTTCTAGATTTTTAACAAAAATATACAACAAATGCTGAATGAAAACATTGAGAAACTCATCACCTCTGAATTCTATGTCCACTGTGGAAAAGGAACTGCTGTCACTTGTACATGCAGCACCTTACAAGACATTGAACACACCATTTCTGGGGTAGATAGGAGACACTGGGTTTGAACCTAAATCGTGCCATGGAGGATGGCTACGGAAAATGTTAAGTATCTGTCTGGCACCTTGAAAGTGTTTCAAGTAAGAAATCTGCAGGAGTTTAGAAAGGGTATATACTTGGGTCGTAGCAATGCGCCGGCGAAGATGGCTGCTAGATAGTAAGGCTCTCATATTTCAGGAATAAAATTCCCTAGTTATTCAAAAAGACTCCATGGTGCCAAGCCCAATCCACCGTACTGGATGTCCAGAATGACAGGAGTGCCTGCATAGCCCAAGAAAGCCCAGAAAATCCCCCAAAGTTGTGATCCTAGAGAGCCAGGTCTGTGGTGGTGACATTACCGCCGGCCCACAGAACAATGGGGCAGGGCAGACCTTGAGGCAGGAGAGCAGCAGCAATCTGGGCATGGGACCCCAACACAACAGCACACCAGGCGGTGGATCTCACGGAGAGACAGACGGTGAACAAGATGACCAGAACACACAGGAACATATTGGCAGTTTGCACTGTTTTGAAGGTGTGACTGGATGTCAGCAACAAGGGAGAACCCAGGTCAATCTTAAACAGTGACTCAGGCGCGGAGGTCAGATGTGCCACTGAGCGAACCAGTGAGACATCCACAGGGACAGCGGAACTGGAGAAGCAACAGTGGTGTCACAGAGGAGGAGGTACAGATTAAACCAAGTGCTTAGGGTCCAAGTTGGGGGAACCCTCCTCCAAAATGAAAGGAGAGGGTTATTGAGGTGCCTCTTCTGTTGCTGTGGGACAGCTGAGGCCCTGTTTGGCAGCTAGTACAGGGTACCGGAAAAAAACCAACATCAGGTACCAGGACCGGCTGGAGAGAGACCTTGTGGAGACCCTCTTTGGGCACCAGTGACAAGCCGGCAGGAGGGGCCTGGGAAAACAGAGAGGCCGCTATGTGTAGAGGCAAGTAAGGAGATGGTCCTCCCTAGGCAGGCGGCAAGTACCATCCCCTGCCCCAACCCGCTACCTCAGGGAAGTAGCAATAAAGCAACAGTGTAGGAGCGCCGTGGTGCGAGGTGGCAGAGGCAAGGGTCAACAGAATAAAATTGATAAATACGCAATACTATGACCACAGGCAAAGATAAAGGGGGCAAGGGGCCAAAACTACAAGGGAAAGAAACACAGAAGAGGATTAAGATGATATGGAGCCCCCAATGAAATAATGTCAGCAAATCCAGGATCTCAGTCACATGTTAGAGCCCAAGATCGAGTCATTAACAACATAAGTCACTCAATTAAGATGCGACCTCAAGAAACTGGGTGAAGGAGCCACAATCATGGAAAAGGTAGTAAATGTGCTATGGGAAGAATCTAAGGCCCTCTAAACAAAGATGAAGTGACTTCAAAAAGATAATAAACATATCCATGTAAGCATGAGGACTATGAGGTCCGCTTACTGCGCAATAATATGAGGGTGGTGGGGGTCTGGAAAGGGCAGATGGGCTTAGTGCTGAACTGTTCTTCGAGGATTTAATACTAAACACATTACTACCCAAGGACATCTCCAAGTCCTTTTCCATAGAACAGGCACACAAAGCACCGGTACCACTGCCACACCCTGAAGCTCTACCCAGAACATTGATAGCGAGAATCTTCGATCAGTGAGATACAAGCAGCCAAACAACGAGACCACATTCAGAATGAAAATGCAAATATATGTTTCTTTCCAGACTGCACACTGAAAGTCCAAAGACTGAAATGCAGTATTGGCTGTCAAAAGACCACTTCAAAAGGAAGGACAAAGTAAATGATGATGCCCCCCCTAAATCTGCGGATTGTGTCCGAGGGAAAGACATGTAACTTCTACACACCAGAAGAGGCCTGGGAGTCACTGAGTGGCTGTAGACCCATGGCCACAAGGCACGCACGTGAGAGAAAGGTGAGCAGATGTCAGGACATGCTGGACCTAATACAGAAAGCCCACCGTGGCGACAACCACCAGACAAAATGAGAAAACTCCACATCAACGACACAATGTGGGAAAAACAAACGGTACAGATAAAACACACAAAAAGCTCGCCCTGACATAAAAAACACTTGGGGGGGATCAATGGGACTATGATTAGATAGCCAGCAGACAACTTAGTCTAACAGATGTACAGACAATATTTTCAGGAAAGGGGATCAAAACAGAGTTGCACCGAACAACCTGTTAATGGTTTAATGTTGGTGATATATACACCTGAGTTGGGGCGACAGGCACTCTGCACATTAGGAAGCTAGGTTGTTCAAAACCCACAGGTTATCAGGGAGGGAGTAAGCGGATGGGGAAGGGGAGGTGGGTTTGTTGGTTAGTTCAATTGTTACACACACACAGAAGGGCCACAAGAATTCAGAAGAAGGGTAAGTCAGTCAGTGCATGGAATAGGACGGTAAACGTCCTAGGGCCAACTCAAAAAGA
Organism: Pleurodeles waltl; assembly: GCF_031143425.1. NCBI lineage: Eukaryota > Metazoa > Chordata > Amphibia > Caudata > Salamandridae > Pleurodeles > Pleurodeles waltl. The sequence continues at coordinate 1,225,035,483 of NC_090440.1, read as the reverse complement.
GATGGGACACTGCAAAGAACACAATAGCCACTGACCCTTCAGTAAGGCCATTGGCATGGAATGTCAATGGCCAAGGCAATAAACTAAAAAAGGGAGTAGTCATGCAGTATTTAGAAGGATATGACCATGTGTGTTCATGCTACAGGTAACCCACTTAAAAAGGTAACAACTGTCACCTTTTAGATCGCTACAGATACAAGTTGCTGGCACACTCTATTCGCACCATCAATTCATGGGGGTGCTGGTCTTCTGATCAGAAGGGAGTCCAACATTCCACCCAAATCATGCCAGGACCTGTTAGGCCAATAAATGACACAGACTGGACACTGGAATGGGAGGACATTGAACTTCTGTCTCCTATATATCCTGGCAAAACTACAAGCGTCACAACTTAAGACCTGGGGCCTTTCTATTGCAGTTTCCGCCCAGAATATTGGTACTGGATGAAAATCTAAACATGTTAATCGGTGAAGGGATGAACACGGAATGAGGACAGATAGGCGGGGTAGACTCAGCCCACTTTGCAGTTTTCTGGTGGCAACTGGCCTAGGATATCTATGGAGGCCCCAGGACCCACCAGAAAGGAAATTCACTTTCTATTCAGGACCACACAAGAACTTATGTATAGAATACTTCTTAACATAACACCCCGGCCATTTCCGAGAGGAGAAAATGTATTCTCTGATCACTCCCCTTCATGGGTCAAGATCATTGGCGAGGATGGAGAGAAGAGAGATGGCTGGCACATAGATACATGGTATCTAAAAAATATAGATGGAGGGGCGTGGCTATGATGTCTGCCGCGTAGGAGCCTGTTTTCAGACCTCCGCCACAGGCCCTGAAGAAACCGGCCCACGCTGTCTCCTCATCACTCCTGACTGGTCTGGTTGGTGCCCTCTGGCCGGTGGGGGCCACCTAAAGGCGGTTCGCGGCTCAGGACGGACCCTCGGCGGGGCTGCAGACTGTGACCTACTGGCGAGGCGCCGCAGGCGCATGGGCCACTGCGGAGGAGGAGGAGTGCGAGCGGTGGTGGTCAAGGGGCTGCGGTGTCAGACAAACCTGGACCAGGGGTTGCCCTCAGAGCTTGGGACCGCTAGCGGAGCTGCGGACTGGAGCCTTTGGATGCGTCGCGCAGAGAGGCCTGCTGGGGATTAGATGTGTGCTGGACCTGACATGGGCCCAGCGGCCTCTAGATTGCCTCAGAGGCAGAGGTTTGGACCTGGCACGACAGAGGGACGCCCTGGATGGAGCAGATGGGGCACGGACGCGGGGCGGCATCTGGGGGGCCTAGCAGAGAGGACACATAAGGTGAGCGGGCCCGGGCCGGAGACCAGTGGCGCGGAGGAACAGCACCGGTGGTGCTGCTTGGGGGCCTTTTGGGCCTGCCCAGTCGCAGCGGTGTGGGACGGATCGGGGCTGCCCCGGATCCTTGGTGAGGGACGGCAGGCTACTGGTGAGGACTTGTTGTGGGTCCTGACCCCAGCCCGGCAGGGCCGTGCTTCGGCGGAGGTGTGGAGGAGGCACCCTAATGACCCAGGGCAGTGAACACGCACTAATGGGACGCACCCGAAGTTCCAGGACAGAAGAGGCAAGCAGCAATAACCAGCAACGGCGGAGAGCCAAAAGGAGACAGCGGGGTTGCTTAGACGTCTACGCAGCCAAGATAGTGTCTCAGACGTGGATTCGGACCAGTATGGCCTGCGGACACCGTGCGCCTCTCCTCACTGATGGAGACCTAAGGTCCTACAGACTGTTCAAGCAGCAGAGCACGGGCTGGTGGAGGTAAAGAGACATTGGCCTGAGATGGCTGAGTGATGGGGCTTCGACCCCCTCCGGAGTTGTGATCGTTTGGTCATGGCATGAAGATCGGACTCACCCCTAGTTTATCTACGGTTTGTTCTCAGGCGGGGAACGCTACTTCAATCTATATTTCAGTGATTGTTTCCCTTCTACTTCCTCCCTATTTCTCGGTTCTGTGCTTGTTGGGGCTACACCTCATCTTATCTCCAGTCATGGGTATATGTGCCAGGGATCTCCGGTAGCTTAGTGGGAGCTTCCTCCGATATGGTAGCGGTGGGCCTTCCCTTCTCTATGGCTACAGTCCTTAGCTTAAACCTAAGGGGCCTTAATGCTGCAGTTATGCATCAGGCACTACTGATACACCTTAGAGATGCACAGGCAGATCTGTGCCTTCTGCAGGAAACTCACTTGATACTTGCAAACTGGAAGGGCTTTAGATCGCGGTGGTTTGACAGACAATTTCACTCGTCAGGTCCCGGGAGGCGGACGGGAGTGGCGATCCTGTTGGCTACTGGGGAGGCTTCTTTCTCTCCACGTCGATCTCCGGGGACACAGGCTGATGATAGCTAACATTTACGACCCGAATGAACAGCAGGAAAGTTTCCTTAGGGACGCCTTGGGGAGGATCATGACTACCCCAGATGAGGACATCGTAGTGGGGGGAGACTTTAACGTTGTATCGGACACCCTGCTTGACAGATCAGCCCAGCGCTACGGCCAGACGGGGGCTTTTTCAAGGGATTTCCTGGACTGGGTGAGGGAGGCCGGCCTCACAGATATTTGGCGTAGGCAACATCCGACGGAGAGCGCACACTCATTCTTTTCTGCAGCACACCAGACCTATGCACGCATGGACCTCTTCCTCACCTCATGGCACGTTACCAGCCGGGTGCTGAACACTATGATAGAAGTGGCATCTTTATCGGATCACGCCCCACTTAGACTGCAACTTGCCTTTCCCGTGCACATCCCACCTATTAAGTGTTGGCACCTCAATACAAAACTCTTAACTAATAAGGACATACTAGCAGAAATTGATGTTGCGATAACCCAATACTTGGAAGTAAATGATACCCCTGAGGTTAGGGTTTCCACTTTGTGGGAAAACTCTGAAAGCAGTCATTAGGGGGCATTTCATAGGGATAGCAGCAAGATTTAATAAAGCTTGACGGGCGAAACAACAACAATTAGAGAATGACATAAGGTGACTGGAAGCCACCCATGGCCGGTCTGGGTCATTGGTGATGCGGAGGCAGATTGCCACTCTCCGTAAACAACTGCGAGCCCTAGATAGCGACCACGTGGAGTATGCACTGCTGCAGATCAAACAAAAATGTTCTCACCCCTACTATTTGCCCTATATATGGAGCCTTTTGCTGAACGTGTGCGTAATAATCCTGACATAACGGGTCTCCCAATGGGTTGCAGATCACAAACTATCGCTTTACGCAGAGGATGTGTTACTTCAGCTCTCCGGGTCTCAGTCTTCCCTGGTGGGAATCATGGCAGAATTGGCATCATTTGGGGCAGTATCAGGCTTTAAAACTAATCTTCAAATCAAATCAAATCATTAACATTTATAAAGCGCGCTACTCACCCGTGCGGGTCTCAAGGCGCTAGGGGGGAAAGGGGGGGTTATCGCTGCTCGAACAGCCAAGTCTTTAGGAGTCTCCGGAAAGCGGAGTGGTCCTGGGTGATCCTGAGGCTGGTGGGGAGGGAGTTCCAGGTCTTGGCCGCCAGGAAGGAGAAAGATCTCCCACCCGCCGTGGAGCGGCGGGTGCGAGGGACGGCAGCAAGTGCGAGGCCAGCGGAGCGGAGGGGGCGGGTGGGGACGTAGAAGCTGAGGCGTCTGTTGAGGTATTCCGGTCCCTTGTTGTGGAGGGCTTTGTGTGCGTGGGTGAGAAGACGGAAGGTGATCCTTTTGCTGACTGGGAGCCAATGCAGGTGTCTCAGGTGTGCGGAGATGTGGCTGTTGCGGGGTACGTCGAGGATGAGGCGGGCCGAGGCGTTTTGGATGCGTTGCAGGCGGTTTTGGAGTTTGGCTGTGGTCCCGGCGTAGAGGGTGTTGCCGTAGTCCAGGCGGCTCGTGACGAGGGCGTGGGTCACGGTTTTTCTGGTGTCGGCGGGGATCCAGCGGAAGATCTTACGGAGCATGCGGAGAGTGAGGAAGCAGGCGGAGGACACGGCGTTGACTTGCTTGGTCATGGTGAGAAGAGGGTCCAAGATGAAGCCGAGGTTGCGGGCGTGGTCTGCGGGGGTCGGTGCGGTGCCGAGGGCTGTGGGCCACCAGGAGTCGTCCCAGGCGGACGGGGTGTTGCCGAGGATGAGGACTTCCGTTTTTTCAGAGTTCAGCTTTAGGCGGCTGAGCCTCATCCAATCTGCGACGTCCTTCATACCCTCTTGTAGGTTGGTCTTGGCGCTGGCGGGGTCCTTGGTGAGGGAGAGTACAAGTTGGGTGTCGTCGGCGTAGGAGGTGATGATGATGTCGTGCTTGCGTACGATGTCGGCGAGGGGGCTCATGTAGACATTGAAGAGTGTCGGGCTGAGCGATGAGCCTTGAGGTACGCCGCAGATGATCTTGGTGGGTTCTGAGCGAAACGGAGGGAGGTAAACTCTTTGGGAGCGGTTAGCGAGGAAGGAGGCGATCCAGTCCAGGGCCTGGCCTTGGATCCCGGTGGAGCGTAGGCGGGTGATTAGGGTGCGGTCTTGCCAAATCATCAGTCCGAAACTTGACCGTCCCTGAGGCAGAGAGGTACACCTTGGAGGCCGGGCTCCCTTTTTCCTGGGCCGCACGCAACATTAAATATTTAGGTTTGGAAATACACCCCACACCCGAGGCTATGGCAGTAGGTAACTACACAAGGGCTTTGGATTCTGCCCTTGCTGAGCGGTCAAGGTGGAAGGCGCACAGACTCTCTTGGCTAGACCGTATAGCGGCGATCAAGATGACCCTTCTGCCTAGAATACTCTATCTTATGCAGACACTGCTGCTGCAGCCGCCGCCCCATCTCTTAGACCAGCTGCAGACACTCATATGGGAGTTTATTTGGAACGTAAGAGGGCCAGAATGTTGAGGAGCCAAGCCTATCTGCCCCCAGACGGAGGGAGGGATGGGTGTCCCCATCTGCTTAGCTACTACTACGCCGCTCAACTGCATTACATGGTTTCTTTTCTAACATCACTGACATGAATACATTGAACCCGAGCAACCAGTTCGTAATGCTCTCCTCCACCTTGTGTTTTTTGTCCCCTGAAGAAGACGCCTTAACTTCCTTATCCTTATTCTCTACCTCTCTCCTTTTTGCCCTTATTAATGAAAATATGTCAACAAATTACCCTTTCCAAATCTTTTCCTTTGCTTCTGCACTAACGTGCGCTGCCAGCTTACCTGGTCTTGACAGTAAAGAATCGATGGCCAGCCCCTCCTTTGCCAAATTATCTTTGTCTGGAACCTTGCTAGTTTCAGTCGACCCATTTTTAACTAAAGGGTTAGTAGGATTCAAAGCCCCTGGTGCCAGGGTGACACTTGGGTTACTTGATGCCCCCTGCAGTGGAATTGAGCTATGTGCTGATGACAACGAATCTACCTGGCGCTTCTGTTCCGTTATTGAATTGTGCAATGCATCATTCAAATTCCAAGGCGTTGTAGGCATGGGGGGTTACTAGCCGGGCCTTAATATTAGCTAGTAGTCTAGACACTTCCAGCAAGGCTTGCGTGGTTGGATCTTGCGCAGGCTGGGCTTGAAAAAGTTGTGCCCTGGTAACGTGGCACAAAGTCATTTGGTAAAACTAGAATAAGGTAACTACACGGCAGTGTACCTGTTTTCAGCCCTGGCCTTATGTCTAATAGGTCAATAAAACGTGGAAGGGGGTGGTCGTAGTCTTGGTTCTCTTCAACTGGACCACGTGGTTTAACACATCTGATAAATTAAATAATTGGAATAACCGTGCCCCGTTGACTTGCCACCATCTGGCACCTTCCTACCTCAATATAGGTCCTTAGACAATTAAACCTTCTTCTTAAAAGGACCCCGTCAAGAGGGTGCTACCAAGAGAAGGTCTTCAGATTTGAGCTAAAATCAAAACTCTTGCGTTGACTGCCACCCTACTCCAAGCCATTTATATTAGATTTGCGCTTTATCCTGTATCTGGGACGGTATGTGCGTGGTGTGAGCTATAAACAGAGCGGAATATCTCACGCCTGACATCGGATAACTCAATGAGGCTAATCCTACCATAAGTACCCGTCATTCGTGTGAAATAAGTGGCAAGTTGTTGACTTCCAGATTCACAATGCTATGATAATCACTTGACATCAGGAGCAATTGTTACGTGTGATGAGCGTGCTTACTTTGTTATTCAGGTGCATGTTAATCACATTTAATCTATTTTACTTGCAACTATTTTGACTGCGGTTTCCGCAAGACATGTGTCTATGAGATTGTCTCTTCCTTGAACACCTTATGCAGACAACCCCAGCACGAATACTGCTATTCTAAAAGCATTAGGGGTGCCTGGCTCTTCCGTACGGTGTCGTAGGCGATGCACTGCTCAACTGCCTGTATTTACGGATCTTTCGCTGCTCAACTCTCGCCATAAAGCCTGACAAAGGGCTGATTCACCTGTGAATTAATCATCACGGTTTGCCGACGAACAACAGCTCCCCTGCTGCCAGTCCCAGCCAGTATTTGACAATAAAAAAGACAAAGACTTGAATCAAAATGGATTTTTTTTTTAAAAAAAGGAAAGTTCTGATAAGCCCTGAAGATTGGAGGTGGGTGGGGGCATAAGGGGCGGCCTTGGAAAATGAGTGCCGTATAGAAAAGTGTTGATATTATAAGTAGGGTGACCAGGCATCCCGGATTTGTCGGGACAGTCCCGTTTTTTCACCGGCTGTCCCTGTAGATTTCGGGAGATTTAGCTCATGTCCCGGTTTTCAGAGATGGTTGCCTGAAAATGGTGGGAGATGATTTTTTTTGTTTTCCAAAATAGAAATATTTAGAAGGAGTTATCAGGAAGCAATTTCATTAACAGTCATTACACTGGCTTTAAAAATTGCATTTTGTTTATATTTTTTTGTGCCTTTTCTGTAATGCTACTTTGATAAGAGCTGTCATTCTTTGTGCAAGGTTGAAGTAAAATTGTAGTCCTTCTTCTATTTTTGTGAAATGTCCCGGTTTTTGGCTTTAGAATTCTGGTCACCCTAATGATAAGGAAAATCTAAGAAAAAGACAGAGTACCTGATAAACATGAACAAGAAGTCAGGAAATATTTTCAAGTGAGGAAGTATTTTGGACGTGAAAGGGCTATACTGGTTAGCGTGGCATGTGAGTCTACCCCAGTCATTACATATTTTAAGATGACACGAGGTTTGTACTTTTAATTCCGCTCGAACAGGCGCACAGACATCACTTTTACCAGTGGCCCTCCACTTCCTTACCTATAACTCAATAAAATTCTCTCACCAAATGATTCTGCCTATAGAGTATTTCAGCACCCACATAGCCGCCAAGGTTTCAGATTGCTATGTGTGATATTTTCATAATTACAGTGTAATTATGAGTGACATTTCAAGGACTATGAGTGACACTTTCTAGCAAGCAAAAGCAAGGGAGTAAGACGGGGGAACCATAGTAATATCGTAATATACCAAAAATCATAAAACTCCTGTTGTACGCCGCCACCTTGGGGCCTTTGATAAACACTACCCAGAGCTTGATAAAGTGCAACAAGAGGTTTTACCTCACTTCGGGACATGGTTCTTTTGCGTGGCAATCTCCAGCATTGTGGTAATGCGGGAAAATTACCGGATGTACGTTGTTCCAACGCAAGATGCGTGACGCTTGGCAGGACTGCACCCACACCTTAGCTAGAATCATGTGACTTTGCCTTTTGTTTTTCTAATGACAGTAAAAGAAGCAGCCATGAGTTGAGAAACAACCGAATGTTAGATTGAAGATTACTGAGAGATGTTTTTTATTGAAGGGCTGCACAGCTTTGACTGAACTTAAAAAGTAAATCAACTCTCCTGTGTATTCTTTAACTGAATACAGGAGAAGCCTCAAATTATTTAAAAAAAAAAAAAAAAAAAAAAAAAACACATTATTGATGTTTTAAAACAAAAACCTCAAGATTAGCGTTTTGTTCCTAGTCAGAATGGAATCTCTGATGTCGGGGTTTAGTGAAATTGGAGCCATCTGGGCATCATCTGTTGTCAAATGCTGTATTTCCGCACTGCACATTTCCATAACTCACGGTAACAGCGGTCCATTGTGGAGTACACCCCTTTACGTCAACAACACTCCGATGTGTCTCAAGAACAATAATACATTCCCGATGCCCCCCACATGTTTGAATGTATGACTAGGGCAGAATCAGGCATGGTTCCTGTACAGCTCGAGAGTGCTTTCTTTTTGGCAGGTCAACTGCATTCAAAAGGGACTTTTTTTTAGTAAGCACTATTCTGAGCATTTGCTTAGAATTCAAAAAAGCCAAATTAGTGGGTTGACCATTTCTTATGCCTTCATTCTGGAGTATGGGCAGTGTAAACTTAATATACCCAGTTTTATATAGTTCTAAAGACACAAGACTTGGTTCAGTGGTACACAGATGACTCTCAGATGTACATCAAGCAGGGTGGGCTCTTTCACAATGGCAAAGGACGGCTGCGCCCCCCACCCCCCGTTCCCCACACACACCCCAGGCTAAGCCAGGAGCTGAAAAATAGAATGATCTTTCATAATGGTTTTATCTTTAAGCTGCTGGCTCAGCCAGCAGCATGTGAAAGGAGGGGTGGGGCTGGGCCACGGGAGGGGGACAGGGGAGAAGAGGAGAGTGTGCACCTTAGTGCTGGCCAAACACAAATCCGCACTTAGGTTTCTCCAAACCGGCTGTGTTGAACAGCCGTGCTGGAGAAACTGCACAGACCCGAAGGAAGGCCTGAGCAGCAGTCCAAGCACCTCAGACCAATCCTGACGCTGCTTTCATGCTAGGTTTAGCATGAAAACAGTGCCAGGATTGCCGCGGAGCCTGTGCTGGTGTCCCGGTAAATGCTGGGACTCCAGAAGAAGAGCAGAGGAGCAAAGCAGATGGAGGAGGGGGTTGTGATGGGAAGAGGTAAGTTATTTAAAATGACTTCCCTCCCGTCTCCCCTCGTCCACCCTTTCCCTTGAGCTTTGCACCAGCCACCACTGTCTTCAAGTATTTCTGTGATGAATCTCATATGTTCAGTCTGCCACATACCCTAAGTAAAACTGAAGTATAGAGGAGTAAAAAGTTTTGGCAGCTTAATAAAAATCATAATTTTGGGAGCTAAATGTAGGCTAAATCTGCTCACAGTTCCCTTCCCAAAGCTACTTGAGCAGAAGTTGAAAGCTGCATTAGAGCTGTGTCAAAACTGAATGTCGCCTTTAGCACCTATATGACCTCCAACTCACGGATATACACTGTTGTATGCAGTTGCAACGTGGCTCTAACAATTTCCCCTACAAAAGGTTTTAGACATGGGAGTCACAGTGTATCCCAGATTGCTGCAATTGCATTTATGTTGAACTCCCAGCCATGCAGACTAATCACCTACTGCATGAACAAAATGTGCCTAGGGAAGATAGAATACATATCCCTGCCAGAAAAGCACTTCACTGGCTTCTTGAATGGAATTTACTTTAGATGGTGTGCTGGCTGTACAAATGTAGCAATAAATTCACACTATACTGCATAACCAACAGCACCGCTACCTATATACCAACATACCAACATGATAGCTCTGAAGTGGACAAAAGTGCCCCTTTTTGACAAGAGGACCCGCTCTTTTTGCCTGGTATAAAATGCTACTTTGACTGAATGTGCACTGGATTCCTGCTAAACAGGTCCCCAGTATCAAATCTCTTTCCCCAAAACTGTGCAATTGTACCCCAATTTACAATATCTTTGGTCCCCCTCTAAGCCCCTAGTAAATGGTACCTCTGGTACCTACGGCATGGGTACCAAAGTGGGTTCCCAAGGGCTGAAGCATGCATTATGCCACCCTCAGGGACCCTTCACCAAGCACATGCATACTGCCACTGCAGGTTGTTTTTCTTGGTTAAACTATAAGTGAAAACACAACATGGCACACAGCTGTGTGCCATGTCCCCTAAATACTGCAAGCAATATATGTAAGTCACCCTTAAAGCAGGCTTTACAGCCCTAAGGCAGGGTACATTACATTGTATGTGAGGACATAACTGCATGAGCAGATATGCCTCTGCTATGTCTCTGTCGATTCTTAGACATAGTGAGTGAAAGGGGAAGCCATTTTAAGTATGTGTGCTAGACACTGGTCAATACGAGTTACCCAGCTACATGATGGCATCATTGAAAATAGGGATGTTTCATATCAAACAAGTCATATTAATAAACCCTAACTGATGCCAATGATGGATTTATTAATACATGCACCCAGAGGGCACCTTAGAGGTGGCTCCTCAAAACTTAGCATCTACCCAGGTGCACACTGACCAGTATTAGCCAGCACACCCCACCCAACAGAATGACCTGCGAACCTGCATTCAAAGTGAGGGGTGCTTCATAGAAGCACACCACCCTTGATATGCAGATCTGGCTTCACTCACAGGAGAGATGCCAGCCTCCCTGCCCCAGGACCCATTTGGCACATGGACAGGTGAAAAATGTAGTATTCAGAGAGGTGTCCTACCCTATGGTGAGCTGCCTGATGTGGACACAACATTTAGAAATCTGCTATCTTGGTGTTGGCAGATTTAGGAATTCTGAGACAAGGCTCTGTTCACTTTCCATGGGATGTGGTCTAATGTGAGGTGTAGTGATCCCAGTGGTAAATTGCCCATTGGCTACTCCCCGCGACACCCCTTAATTCAGTATTTAGGGGAGCCCCTAATCAGATTCCTGCTGACCCATGAAGGACACCCAAGAGTCGCAAAAGCAAAGCCAGAGGAAGAAGCACCTGACTTGGCCCCAGCCCTGCCAGCCTGTCTACTGTTCCCACAGATTTGGCCAAAGTTGACTCGTCCTGCAAGCTGCTGTGGCCCATAAAGGACTGCCTGCCTTCAACAAAGACCCAGGAACTCCTGTGGAGCAGCGGAGCTTCTTCCCTGCTTCTTGCAGGCACCCCAAGACAACTGCAAATACTTCAGACCACAGAAAACCTCACACCGGAAAGCACCACTGCATGTGCCACCTAGCCTGGTTTGAAGTGGGCCAACGGTGCCAACATTGTCCCCCAGCCCTCCAGAGACAACGCCCACACTGGACTTGCCCACTGTGGACTCACCAACGCTACCTGCAGTCGCTGCCCGCAGGCCCCTCAACTGTTAATGCTCCTGGTGGAGAAAACCCCAAATGTACATTGACATGCAGCCTTCCAGTGTGCCTTTTTCCAGCCCACTCATGATGCCCAGAAGACTATGCTTAGTCTTGAGCTTTGCCTGAGCTTGCTCAAAACTATTGTTCTCCCTACAGACCGAGCTGATGCGGACTAAAAAAAAGGTTAACTACGTATGAAAGTCAAAATCTGCAACTCTTCATATACAATACCCCTGTTATCATATAGAAGCACCATGGGGACAAGATTAAAGCATGTCAGGCTCTTTTATTTATATTTAAAGAAAGATTGTCGCTCTGTGCTGGTCAGTCATGACACATTATTTTCTTTGATGATGCACACAGCAACACCAAAAAGTATTGGCAAAGCCAATATGTCCCAAATGTGTGACCTTTTGTTTCTTCCAATGCTTGTTTTAAACATAGCACTAATCTAAGTTTGATAAAAGAGCTAATGTACTGGAGTCATGCTCAGCATAATAATATATGAAGAGCCTCCTCCAGGTAAATTCAATATTCTTTTATTTTGGTAAGTTTCATAGAAGTGCATCCAACAGGGCAGCCACCAAGCCAGCAACTGCCAAACTCCCAAACACCCTTAAACATTCCCATTCCATTACCTCACAATGACACTGCGCAAGCACTGACATGAACAACACATGCAGGATACATCACATCTTCCCCCTTCATAAACTTAACGAACATTGAAATAATACTAATAATAATAATAATAATAATCATGAAGAGGAAAGAGAAAAAATGAAACTACACAGAACAGAACACTAAAAAAAAACGCCTTAGAACTTATTACAAAACTCTTCCAAAACTCACTATTCAACACACTCACACAACCACACAGGTTTCCTTCTTTCCCTTTCCGACCTTCTACACACCCCCACAAATTTATAATATGAATAATATTATAGAATAATATGAGTTCCAAATTATTCCTAAAATAATATTCTTACATTAACAACAGTGGTGTAGGTTCTCTTATTATTAACATATAAATTCCTTTATACATATAAAAAATTAGAGAAAACGTAACATAAAAGACAAATCATAACACAAAAACTAATACAATGAAGATACATAGGCTGATGCTACATGTGGGCTCAACGTACAACCTCTGGGCCCACATACTCCAAAATTTGATCATTTCAATAAGAATACACAACGTTTTCTGTGACAGTTACAATTTAGTGTATCTTCATTGTATTCGTTTTTGTGTTATGATTTGTCTTTTACGATACAGGTTTTCTCTAATAAAAATGTTATATATATAAATGAATTTATATGTATATGTTAATAAGAGAACCTACACCACTGTTGTTAATGTAAGAATATCATTTTAGGAATAATTTGGAACTCCTATTATCCTTCATAAGCCATAATTGGCCCCTAACATTTTTATACTAAGAACAACTGGTGTGCTCCACTATTTTCTCTGTCAACATTGTAATACCCCCAGAAGCTGGATTTTATTAAATATTTGCTCCTTTCGGCTACTGGACAAAAAAGAATTGGTGCAGGCGTGCAACATTTGCAGCCTATGAATGCAGCTCTGCAGCACCAGCACCTCTTACTCTGCAAATTACATCTTTGGGAGGTTTTAGCTAGACATCCTGTGGCTCCTGGGTGCCTACACAAGTTGTCTTCTATGAGGAGTCAGTTAACTGGACCTTGCGCTTTGTACTGTTGGCCATGGCTTATTCTTCTCCCAGTGGTCAGCTCATTTACTTCTTCCTGTTTATGGTACAGCAAAGATTCTAGTCCTGGCCTGGAACGGGAAATATCAACTAGTAATATTCTGCATCTGGCAAATGTCTTCTCCAAGCTGATGCAGTGTCACCTCAACATGCAGACAGTTTATAACCATTTGATTGAGAGTGGTAGTAATTATCCTACATGCAGGGCACTAACAGAAAGCCTAAACAAACCAAAGTAGTTTGAAACTGAAACATTCTTAGAACGAGGATGGAATTTATTTTCAGGGATGTTTCAGCATCTACCTGTGATTTTGTACTGGCAGAAAAAGGGTTGGCTCCGACCACTGGAACCCAAAAGTCCCTTGTGGAGAGATTATTACCTGCCAACATAGACAGAGGGCTTAGGTACAGTCAGTGGAAAGAAGCCTGTATTGCATGGAAATGATGAAGGTTCTCATACAGCCTATAACACAGCTACAGTTTAAAGGAAGAAACCAGCAGACTAAAGGACAACCTTGTTGTTACATAGGCATGTTGACAAGGGCCACAAACAGGGAAAACATTGTTTTCTGCAGGTTTACACACTGTGTCCTCCACAAAAACAATATCCATTGGTCACAGTCACTTTGTCCCAATCACCCACTATACAGTACCTAACACATCTACGACGGTAGGGACCTAAGGTACAAAATATTGTGAAGAGTGGTGGTACATTCTCCCACATGGACAGTTACAATGTCCTGTTTTTTGCTATTGACAACTTATGGTTACATCAGTGAACAGCACCCGCTTTGACATCACAGGTCTCCTACGAAAACTGAACAAATATTTTTACATCTCTCAGACTCTGCTGCATGTATAATGGATGATGTTACAAGAGCAAAGCATTTTGATGACCTGCTGCATGGCCTACAAAGCAGCAAAGAACAGCATCTTGCACAACCTATTTTAAAAAACTGAACAACTCCAGTGCCCAGTAGAATGAGTCAGGACCTTACCAGACTGCTAGTCAAGAAACACCAAAAAAGAAAAAAAAAAAAGAAAAGAAAACAGCAGCAAGTATTCTGCCACCATGCGTCAACAATTGAGAATAACATGCCAGTGGAGATCAGGCTCACCACACCGTGCATGCATTTCAGAAAAGAGCTAAAGACAACATCTCTTCAAAGAGCACGTCATTCATCTTTCATGTCCCCCCCCCCCCCCCTTCAAAAATTCGTCCAGGCCCAAAACAGCTAAGACCCTACATTTCCCCTCCCCACTTGAATGAGTAAATTAAATGAATTTATAAAGCATGCAATTACCTAGGAAAAGGATGTCCTCACTGTACACGGTCTCAAATCGGTCCCCTAACCTACTTTTTTAAGCAAAGAACTCTGTTGCGACAACGCTATGTTTTTCGAGCTTTGATCCCTCCAAAAACTGACGTTTAAGGACCTGGCAGAAAAATCTTCAACAATGTCTATGGTTTCTCCAGAAAGGATAGGGATTTGGAATCAATACAGACTACTGCCTTTACTGACAGCTTGACAAAGTGGCAGTATGTCAAGAGTTGACAGTTTACTAAATAATACATAAATAAAACCAAGTACAAGAGGAAACCAATGAATGAGCACATTGACACAATGCATTTGTGAACTGATCAGTCTAGTATGGAAAAAAAGAGTGTGAGTGTAGGAAAATACCATCTTGCCTGGCATGTTACCCCCATTTTTACTGTATGTATGTACGTGTCACTGGGATCCTGCTAGCCAGGACCCCAGTGCTCATAAAGTATACCCTGTATGTGTTCCCTGTGTGGTGCCTAACTGTATCACTGAGGCTCTGCTAACCAGAACCTCAGTGTTTATGCTCTCTCTGCTTTTAAAATTTTCACTGCAGGCTAGTGACTAATTTTACCAATTCTGATTGGCACACTGGAACACCCTTATAATTCCCTAGTATATGGTACCTACGTAGCCAGGATATTGGGGTTCCAGGAGATCCCTACGGGCTGCAGTATTTCTTTTGCCACCCATAGGGAGCCCAGACAATTCTTACACAGGAATCCTACTGCAGCCTGAGTGAAATAATGTCCACGTTATTTCACAGCCATTTTACACAGTTACTTATAAGTAACTTATAAGTCACCTATATATCTAACCCTCACTTAGTGAAGGTTAGGTGCAAAGTTACTTAGTGTGTGGGCACCCTGGCACTAGCCAAGGTGCCCCCACATTGTTCAGGGCAAATTCCCCAGACTTTTTGAGTGCGGGGACACCATTACACCCATGCACTACATATAGGTCAGTACCTATATGTAGCTCCACAAGGGTAACTCCAAACATGGCCATGTAACATGTCTAGGATCATGGAATTGTCCCCCCCAATACCATTCGGGTATTGGGGGAGCCATTCCATGCATCCACGGGTCTCCAGCATAGAGCCCGGGTACTGCCAAACTAACTTTCCGGGGTCTCAGACAGGTTTCTGCCCCCCTGGCGCCTGGTCCCAGGAAGGCAGAACAAAGGATTTCCTCTGAGGGAGGGTGTTACACCCTCTTCGTTTGGAAATAGGTGTGAAGGGCTTGGGAGGAGTAGCCTCTCCTGGCCTCTAGAAATGCTTTGAATGGCACAGATGGTTCCCTCCTTGCATAAGCCAGTCTACATCAGTTCAGGGATCCCCCAGCCTGCTCTGGCACGAAACTGGACAAAGGAAAGGGGAGGTGCCCAGAGCTCCTCCAGTGTGTCCCAGACCTCTGCCATCTTGGATGCAGAGGTGTGAGGGCACAATGGACAGCTCTGAGTGGCCAGTGCCAGCAGGTGGCGTCAGAGACCCCTCATTATAGGTGCCTACCTTTCTCTATAGCCAATCCTCCTCTGTGGGCTATTTAGGGTCTCTCCTGTGGGTATCTCACCAGATAACGAATGCAAGAGCTCCCCAGAGTTCCTCTGCACTTCCCTCTTCGACTTCTGACAAGGATCGACCGCTGACTGCTCCAGGACACCTGCATAACCGCAACAAAGTAGCATGAAGACTACCAGCAACATTGTACCGCCTCATCCTGCCGGCTTTCTCAACTGTTTCCTGGTGGTGCATGCTCTGAGGGCTGTCTGCCTTCACCCTGCACTGGAAGCCAAGAAGAAATCTCCCGAGGGTAGACGGAATCTTCCCCCTGCCAACGCAGGCACCAAACTTCTGCATCACCGGTCCTCTGGATACCCTCTCATCCTGACGAGCGTGGTCCCTGGAACACAGCAGCTGGGTCCAAGTGGCTGCGACAGTCCAATGGCCCTTCTGTCCAAATTTGGTGGAGGTAAGTCCTTGCCTCCCCATGCCAGACAGTAATCCTGTGTACTGCGTGAACTGCAGCTGCTCGGGCTTCTGTGCACCTTTGCAAGACTTCCTTTGTGCACAGCCTAGCCCAGGTCCCCAGCACTCCGTCCTACATTGCCCAACTCACTGAGTTGGACTCCAACGTCATGGGACCCTCTTTTGTTGTTCTGAGTCGACAGTCGTTCTCAGATCTTCAGGTGCTTCTGCGGGTGCTGCGTGCTTCTGCATGAGCTCTCCGTGTTGCTGAGCGCCCCCTCTGTCTCCTCTTCAAAGGGGCGACCTCCTGGTCCTTCCTGGGCCCTGGCAGCATCCAAAACCTTCAACCGCGACTCTTGCAGCTAGCAAGGCTTGTTTGTGGTCTTTCTGCGTGGAAACAACTCTGCATCCTCCAGCACGCTGTGGGACATCTTCTGACCAAAGGAGAAGTTCCTGGCGCCTTCCTTTGTTGCAGAATCTTCGGCTTCTTCCACCCGGAGGCATCCCTTTTGCACCTTCATCCGGAGTTTAGTGGGCTCCTGCCCCCCCCTGGACACTTGCGTGACTCTTGGACTTGGTCCCCTTCCTTTACAGGTCCTCAGGTACAGCAATCCGTCTTCAGTGCTTTGCAGTCAGTTGTCTTTGCAAAATCCCCTATCTCGACTATACTATCTTTCTGGGGTAGTAGGGTAACTTTACTCCTAATTTTCAGGGTCTTGGGATGGGGTATCTTGGACACCCTTAGTGTTTTCTTACACGCCCAGCGACCCTCTACACACTACACTAGGCCTGGGGTCCATTTGTGGTTCGCATTCCACTTTTGGAATATATGGTTTGTGTTGCCCCTAAACCTATTTTCTCCTATTGCATTCTATTGTGTTCTACGGTGTTTGCACTACTTTTCTAACTGTTACTTACCTGATTTTGGTTTGTGTGTGTATATTTTGTGTATATTACTTACGTCCTAAGGGAGTATATCCTCTGAGATACTTTTGGCATATTGTCACTAAAATAAAGTACCTTTATTTTTAGTAACTCTGAGTATTGTGTTTTCTTATGATATAGTGCTAAGTGGTATAGTAGGAGCTTTGCATGTCTCCTAGTTCAGCCTAAGCTGCTCTGCTATAGCTACCTCTATCAGCCTAAACTGCTAGAACACCTCTATTCTACTAACAAGGGATAACTGGACCTGGCACAAGGTGTAAGTAACACAAGGTACCCACTATAAGCCAGGCCAGCTTCCTACAATGAAGTGAGCAACATAACTGACGGAAAAAAAAAATAGACGAGGGCAAACACTATGCAAGTGGCATCACCGCACCTTCAGGAAGCCCACAGAAGACCTGACTATCTACCTAATAACTCCTTTGACTTTCCAGTACCTTGGTCCCAGCTACTAGGTTCAAGTGCACTGATACCATTCTTTGGCAAACGCCCTTCGGGAATCAATTGTACACCCACCACTACAAAGTGGAAAGCAGCTTACAAACAAAAGATGCTAATATTAGCAACACAAAGGGTCTTCGCAGACCAAGAGGGACAGTGACATGCAAGTGGGTTATCAAAGTAGGTGAAATCTTTTTGGGGTGACACCATATCGGGTTACTAGATTACTCAATGTCATGGGAACATATTTCCAGTCCACACTGGAACATTCTTCATAAGGGGATATTGTAGGAAAGTACCATCTTGCCTGGCATGTTACCCCCATATTTCACTGTATATATGTTGTTCTAGTTGTATGTGTCACTGGGACCCTGCCAGCCCGGGCCCCAGTGCTCATAAGTGTGCCCTGTATGTGTTACCTGTGTTATGACTAACTGTCTCACTGAGGCTCTGATATCCAGAACCTCAGTGGTTATGCTCTCTCATTTCTTTCCAAATTGTCACTAACAGGCTAGTGACCAATTTCACCAATTTACATTGGCATACTGGAACACCCATAGGGAGATCTGACAATTCTTACACAGGCCTGACGTCCACGTTATTTCACAGCCATTTACCACTGCACTTAAGTAACTTATAAGTCACCTATATGTCTAGCCTTTACCTGGTAAAGGTTGGGTGCTAAGTTACTTAGTTTGTGGGCGCCCTGGCACTAGCCAAGGTGCCCCCACATTGTTCAGGGCAAATTCCCCGGACTTTGGGAGTGCGGGGACACCATTACACGCGTGCACTATACATATGTCACTACATATGTATAGCGTCACAATGGTAACTCCAAACATGGCCATGTAACATGTCTAAGATCATGGAATGGTCACTCCAATGCCATTCTGGCATTGGGGAAGACAATTCCATGATCCCCCGAGTCTCTAGCACAGACCCGGGTACTGCCAAACTACCTTTCCCGGGGTTTCACTGCAGCTGCTGTTGCTTCCAACCCCTCAGACAGGTTTCTGCCCTCCTGGGGTCCAGCCAGGCTTGGCCCAGGAAGGCAGAACAAAGGACTTCCTCAGAGAGAGGGTGTTACACCCTCTCCCTTTGGAAAAAGGTGTCAGGGCTGGGGAGGAGTAGCCTCCCCCAGCCTCTGGAAATGCTTTGATGGGCACAGATGGTGCCCATCTCTGCATAAGCCAGTCTACACCGGTTCAGGGATCCCCCAGCCCTGCTCTGGCGTGAAACTGGACAAAGGAAAGGGGAGGGACCACTCCCCTGACCTGCACCTCCCCTAGGAGGTGCCCAGAGCTCCTCCAGTGTGCTCCAGACCTCTGCCATCTTGGAAACAGAGGTGCTGCTGACACACTGGACTGCTCTGAGTGGCCAGTGCCAGCAGGTGATGTCAGAGACTCCTTCTGATAGGCTCTTACCTGTGTTGCTAGCCTATCCTCCTTCCTAAGTAGCCAAACCTCCTTTTCTTGCTATTTAGGGTCTCTGCTTTGGGGAATTGTCTAGATAACGAATGCAAGAGCTCATCAGAGTTCCTCTGCATCTCTCTCTTCACCTTCTGCCAAGGAATCGACCACTGACTGCTCTGGACGCCTGCAAAACCGCAACAAAGTAGCAAAGACGACTACTGCAACCTTGTATCGCTGATCCAGCCGCCTTCGCATCTGCTTTCCTGGTGGTGCATGCTGTGGGGGGTAGTCTGCCTCCTCTCTGCACTAGAAGCTCCGAAGAAATCTCCCGTGGGTCGACAGAATCTTCCCCCTGCAACCGCAGGCACCAAAAGACTGCATCACCGGTCCTCTGGGTCCCCTCTCAGCACGAGCGTTGTCCCTGGAACTCAGCAACTCTGTCCAAGTGACTCCAACAGTCCAGTGACTCTTCAGTCCAAGTTTGGTGGAGGTAAGTCCTTGCCTCCCCACGCTAGACTGCATTGCTGGGTACCGCGTGATTTGCAGCTGCTCCGGCTCCTGTGCACTCTTCCAGGATTTCCTTTGTGCACAGCCAAGCGTGGGTCCCCGACACTCTAACCTGCAGTGCATGACGTCCCGAGTTGTCCTCTGGCGTCGTGGGACCTTCTTTTGTGACTTCGGGTGAGCTCCGGTTCACTCTTTTTCGTAGTGCCTGTTCCGGCACTTCTGCAGGTGCTGCTTGCTTCTGAGTGGGCTCCTTGTCTTGCTGGGCGCCCCCTCTGTCTCCTCACGCAATTGGAGACATCCTGGTCCCTCCTGGGCCACAGCAGCATCCAAAAACCCTAACCGTGACCCGTGCAGCTAGCAAGGCTTGTTTGCGGTCTTTCTGCACGGAAACACTTCTGCAAGCTTCTTCCCGACGTGGGACATCCATCCTCCAAAGGGGAAGTTCCTAGTCCTCTTTGTTCTTGCAGGATCCACAGCTTCTACCATCCGGTGGCAGCTTTTTTGCACCCTCAGCTGGCATTTCTTGGGCATCTGCCCACTCACGACTTGAGTGTGACTCTTGGACTTGGTCCCCTTACTGCATATTTTTGGTATTGTGTACATATCTTGTGTATATTTGCTATCCTCATACTGAGGGTACTCACTGAGATACTTAGCATATTGTCATAAAAATAAAGTACCTTTATTTTTAGTATATCTGTGTATTGTGTTTTCTTATGATATTGTGCATATGACACCAGTGGTATAGTAGGAGCTTTACACGTCTCCTAGTTCAGCCTAAGCTGCTCTGCAAAGCTACCCTTTTCTATCAGCATAAGCTGCTAGACACGTCTTCTACATTAATAAGGGATAACTGGGCCTGGTGCAGAGTGTAAGTACCCCTTGGTACCACTACAAACCAGGCCAGCCTCCTACACAAAGTTAATAGGAAAATCAACAAATGCTTTTGGAACATGACGTTACCTGTTCTGTAAAATACATTTGATTATTCACTTCTTGGGGAAACGTGTGGTCGTTGATCAGATTCTAGGGGCGGTCTGACATAGAATATTGCGCTCTGCATATTTCGTCTTCCCTTGTGGAGAGCTTTGCAAGTGCTTGCACTGCAGATGTATAGGCCAACGTACTTTGCTCGAGGGAGACAGAAGCTGAAAAAAAGACCAGACTCGGCCCATTTGGAGGCGGGAGGTGCAGTTGGCCCTGCCTCCAAGGTATCTGCCTGTGTAACAGGCTCCAGTAACGTCTCGCGCGCATGGCAAGGTGTTCAGCGACCCAAACTCAAAGAATATATAAATAGCTTGTTTGCAAAGTGCAAACTTAACAACTGGTCTGAGGGTGTGCGTGCCTAGGCGTAACACGTTAGGAGATAGCAGAGGCTCGACAAAAGGCACACTTAACGTTTTTGATTTAAGCTTGTACGTGTTGAGCGAAAGTTTCACGCTTTTTACAAACTATACATATATGCGCGTCATCGTCTATATCACACAGTACAATCTTCCTCCGCTGCAACACAGATCACGTATGTCTCAGAAACATTCTAAGCCGTACTTACGTACATCTCTATGTGTTAATACTAGCAACGTTATTAAAATGTGTCGGTCAGCACCAGCATCTACTTATACAAAGCCCAGCAAGCGTTTTTCTTTTCTTTTTTTACAAAACAGCCATAGACGTCACTTGGACGGTATAGTTGTGTACAGGAAAGTCTAGAACAATAGCTTGTGTGTATAACTTGAATGACAGCTGAAAAGACATCCCTTTTTGTCAAAATCCCATTCTAATGTAAGCAAGTGGGGTTTGGGGGTGATACAGTGCCACAGCATCACTTACAGCATTCTGAATATAGCTATGTATGCATTGTTAGTGCCTGTCCCGAATAATATCACTAACCTATGCATAAAAGTTTTACCATGTAAGGCATATTGTGCAAAATCTACCACAGCGCAGACATGTGCCCCCCAAATGCGCATTAGAAATGAAAGCGCTACAAAGTTGTTTTCTTGTACACCCTTACCTGAATCTCGTGAATGCGACTAAAGCCATCTCTGTAAAAAAATTCCACCAGGTTGGTGATGGTGCTTGGTCCTGGCATTTCCCTAAGGCTTTTCACCCGGTTTCCTGGCAGAGCCCGGACCGAGCCCGGCGTGTTTGGTGCTGGCTGCTGCTGTGTCTGCCCATGCCCTTCAGGTAGCGGCTGCCTTTGTTTCGACCGCAGCAGTATTCCCGTTACTTGCCCATCTCCTTTTCTTCTCCTTTCCCAAGGGGACACTTTGGGAAGCTGGTGAAAGCCCGCTGCAAGTACGCGCCCCCATGAAACACCGGGTTCAGCAGCTGGCAGCCAGCAGAAGTTCCTCGAGATGTGAGAGAAAACAGCCATTTCCCAGCGCTGACAAACTTGAGGATTTGGTTTCACTAACTGCTTTGCTTTTTTTTCTCTCTCTCGCAAACCCAGGCGAGTCTGATGCTGTAGAGAGCCACCCGGCCTTTTCTATGTGTGTTGCCCTGCTCCGTGACGTGGAACGGTGTCTGAAGGGATGGGCTATATTATAAATCATGGCGGGAGCCTTGTGGTCTTTTCACGCCCGCGTTAGCAACGAAGGATCCGTGTAGGTGTATTTTCGTGTGTCGCACAAAGGGTATATTTGCTACCAGAGGGTCGCTCGCCAGCGCCCCTCTACTTTTGGTGATGAGGGTGGAGCCCACTCGCTACTCACCACGCCCCTCTGCTGGGGCACTCCTCGGCTGCACCTCTTCCCTATGGTTCTTGCAAACATTATTCTGAATAGATACTCTCCTGGTGGTTTACCGGTTTGCTTATTTATGTATTTTAAATTATTACTACAAACAGTAAAACTGCAAGCTCCCGAATGTAAAATAATGTGAAGTATCAGTACTCCTTTAACTTGCAGACATTTCTTTCCAGATTAGCTCATTGAGCCATTGCATTGTTGTCCTTAGATTTCACCTGCTGCATGGTCACTTCAAAACTGCAAGAAAACCAGGCATGGGGAAGCTACTGTTATTGGACAACTGAATATCTCTAAACTTATCATACATGACTTTTGGTTAGGATCAGCCGAGGTTTCTGTTGTGTTGTTAGCCCTGAGAAGGGCTACAACACTCCGTTTTCGTTCCGCCGCTTTAAGGAATGAAATACCGACACCAGGAGTTAGTTTGGTGGCGGCCCGGCAGCACGGGTCTCTCCCTGTGTGCGGCGCCGTCTTCTCTGCCCGACCACGCCTCCGTTTATTTTTATAGCTCTGGGCGAAACCCTGGAGCAAACCACGCACACCCAAAACGTAGGTGAAATCCCTCGGGAACATCCGAGGATTTCACCACGAGAGATTATGCAACTATAAACACCCCTGTCAACGAGGGAAGTGTCGGCAGGCCTGTTACATCACAGGTCTGCGACACTACATTCCTCCACAAAATGCAAAAACTGAAACATTACACAATACTGGATTATTGCTGAACCATCAGTCACACATGTGATCACGCAGACGCGTTGAGGGACGTGGATTACTCCGCAGCTCATATCTCGCAGACCCAGATCGTTGGGACATCAGTCACGCGCTCCATCGGGGCAGACCCAGCAACCACACCTCCATTCTCAGTACCAGGCGTTGAAATGTTTCATTCTGACCCCAAAGACCAAGGACCAACACCACTATGGTCATAAGACCCCTCGTCCTCAGTATCTCCAGAGGGGTGGAACCTCTTAAACAATGACATGTTACGAGTCACTGTTTCACTCCCACGCTGAGCAACAATGGCAGACCCATTCCGTTGAACAATTTTCCACGGTTCAGAGCTGAAAAGCATACGAAACTTGCTACCGGGCAGGATTTGTTTTAGCAGCACCTGATCACCCACTTTGAGATCAGACACAGTCGCTCTTCTAGCACGGCTGACCCGTCGATTAGACAACAGCCTTTTCTCTTGAACCAAATCTCTAGCCAAGGGGAGAGGCATCCAGGACGAATGATGAGGAATGGCATCGACAGACGCCCTACCAAATGCTACGTGGCTGGGTGCCTGATTCGTAGTGGAATGGGGTGTTTGTCGATAGTTCCGTAGGAATGAGAATATTGCATAGTCGACGGCCTGTCCACCTGCTAGAGCAATTCTAATCACCTAATTTAGAGTTCTCATAAATCTCTCAACCTCGCCATTCGCTTGAGGCCAACGCGGTGTAATTCGACGATGACGGGTTCCTGTAAGCCTTAGATATTCAGCCAACTCTTTGCTTTGGAAGGGTGGTCCATTGTCGGTCTTTATCTCAGCTATGAGACCATGAGTGGCCATCGCTTTCTCGAGACCAGAAATCACCAAATCCGCTGTGAGGGCAGGTATAAGTTCTACTTCAGGATACTTCTAGAAATCATCAATGATGACCATGGTGTGTCGGCCATCGGGCAAACTGCTGAAATCCAAACTAGCTGAAACCCAGGGACCTACCGGAAAAGGTTCAGTTTCAATGGGAGCAGGCCTTTTCGAGTCACCAGTAGCCTGACACCAACGGCAAGACCTTACCATGCTCTCAACTTTTTCGTCCAGAAGGGGAAACCATACTTTGGAGCGGAGACAGCTCTTGGTTTTGACCATTCCTTGGTGGCCATTGTGAGCCAGTTCAATAGCTTTGGTGGTGAGGGAAGACGGAATAACCAGTTGGCTGCCCCTCAACAGGCACCCTTCAGCATCAGTGGTGAGTTCACTTTTGACATTATACAGACTCCCTAAGATGCGTTGAGACTCGACGTCCAACAAAGGCAATTGTCCTTTTATCCGGTGCCACTGGTTATTCTGCGTTGCCACCAGGACCTTCTGCAAACACTCACCGTTTTAGTGGCTTGTACAATTTTGTTTACCGTTATGGGCATGGGCCGGGACTGATCAGTGAAGTACCTGACATACTCCTCTGTTTCTTGAGCTTCTTCGACTTCCACATCCGACGCCGCTCTGGGATGTCTCGACAGATAGTCAGCAGGGTTTTCCGTACCCGGGCGATACTCTAACTGACACCAGTAGTCCTGCAACTGTAGCATCCACTTCTCAATTCTCGACGGTGGCTTTGAAGCGGTTCCATTAAACAGAGGCAGCAACGGCTTATGGTCGGTGGTTACTATAAACGGACGGCTGTACACATAAATATGGAAGTGCTTGCAGCCCCAGTGTACCGCGATTGCTTCCTTTTCTATCTGCGAATACCTCTGCTCCGTTTCAGTAAGTGACCGGCTAGCATAAGCAACGGGAGACCACATCCCTTCTCCCTGTTCTTGCAGCAACACCGCACCTAAGCCCTTTGGCCCAGCGTCAACAGCGATCTTAGTATTTTTCTTTGGATCAAAGTACCTCAACACGGTTTCAGTGGACAATGCCTCTTTAATGTTATCAAACGCAGTCTGTTCAGTGGATTCCCACCTCCATGGCTCAGAGGTCTTTGGGAGACATCTCAGAGGCAGTGTCAGGTTAGATAAATCCTTAATAAATCGGTCACAGTAGTTCACCATTCCAAGAAAACTTCGGACCTCAGTGATGTTGGTGGGAGGGGGTGCTTTTTTAATGTCATCTACCTTTGCAGGATCAGGGGCTACTCCACTCGCTGAAAAAACATAACCAAAGAACTGGATCCGATCTCGTAGAAATTCACACTTTTGGCGATGCAGTGTGAGTCCAGAATCCTGAATGCGTTGCAGAACTCTCTGTAACCTGGAGTGATGTTCGGCAATGGTAGGCGCATGAACGAGAATGTCATCACTGACATTGATAGTTCCAGGTAACCCTACCAACAGCTCCTGGATGACGTTCTGAAACACTTCCGCAGCACTTGACACCCCGAAACTCAAACGTTTATATCTCCTCAGCCCCACATATGTGGAGAAAGTCGTGATATAACGTGATTCTTTGGCCAGCACCAGCTGGTGGTAGCCAGACCGGAGATCCAGGTTCGAGAACCATTTAGAGTCTCTGAGTTCTCCCAATATGTCATCAATCGTCGGGGTTAGGTGTCTCTCTCTCTCTTGATGGCAGCAATCAGGAGATGCATATCCACACATATTCGCACCTCTCCCGGTTGTTTGGGTTTCCTTGCTACCACAATGGGAGACACCCACGGTGTGGGTCCAGTGACCTTTTCAATTATTCCAGCTCTCTCCAGATTGTCCAACTCTTTTTCCACCTGTGGTCGAAGGTGGAACGCCACCCGCCGATGGCGAAGGGCTACCGGTTGCACTGTGCGATCAATGTGGAGCTTGATTTCTCGGCCTCGGAGACACCCAATGCCTTTGAATACCCCTTCATACCGGGCTACCAGTTCAGTCACAGACTCTTGGTGAATGCTGAGCGCGAACGCCACAATGGCTAACTCCTCGGCGGCCTTACAGCCTAGTAGAATACCAGTTCCTCCCTCCGTCACATAGACTCTCGCAGGTATGGATTGCGATCCATGGGTGATAACCGTCTGGAACATGCCTCTCAAAGCTAATGGGGTACTATGCCCGTAGGCATACACCTTGACATTTGCCTTGGTCAGTGCTGGGGTCGGCGACATCTGGCAGTGTTCCTCGGCTGCCAATAGATTTATTGACACTCCCGTATCCACTACTGCGACAATCTCATGATGGCCCATGAGGATCTGGCACTTTGGAAGTTGCGCTTGGCGATGGCTGGTGGGTTTGACAGCGAATAAGGAGTGAACGACATGAATAACCGCTTCATCATCATCCATATCACTCCCCCGCTCCGATTTCTCTGTAGGGACCTCCTCACTTGCAATGTTAACAGATGCACCTCGCGTGTTCTTGGATCGGCAAACTTTTGCGAAGTGATTCATCTTTCCGCAGCCAGAGCATACCTTCCCTCTAGCCGGGCACTCTGATGCTCGGTGTGGTACTCCACCACAATATCCACACTGCCTGGTGCGTGCCTTGTTCACCTTTTGTCGGGGTCTATTAGTGGGGGCCATGACTGCATTGGTTACCTCTTCCTTTATGGGATGCTGTAGGGCTGCCTCCATATGTGACTCCCTCGCTCTCGACAGCTCCTTTGTGCGACCCAATTGTAGAATGTCTGATAATGATTTTTCAGACTCCTCTAGGATGCGCTCCCTGAGCTTGAGGGATGCACAACCTTGTATCAATTGTCCTCTGACCTCTTCGGTCTCATCATTAAATCTGCACGTACTCGCTAGCTCTCTTAGCCTTAGGTGGAAAGCATCTAGCGACTCCTCAGATTGTTGTCTCGCTTGTCTAAATATGAACCTCTCGTAATCCGTATTGACCATGGGTTCAAAGTGACGGTTGAGGGCCGCTATGAGTGTCGCATGTGTCTTAGGTGCATCTTCCACTAAGTTCTTGGATATCTTATATATGTCCTTCCCTGCTATGTGGATGAGCATGGCACGCTTTTGGTCATTTGCTACCTTCATGGCTTCAAAAAATAGCAACACTCTTTCCACCCACTCTTTCCACTTTGGTGCTTGTGTAGAGGGAGCACCTTCTACAATAAACGGTTCTACGGGAGGTATTGCAGACATTGTGGTTAGGGCGGAGTTCGACAGTCCTGGTGAAGTACTATATTAAAATATGATTAGTATTGCCTTTGTTAAGGAATTAACTTTATCTCCGTAGTCAATATGTTATGGGGTGGGACACTCTGGTACTCACAGTGTTCTGATGTGTCCCTGTTGTTTCCCCAGCTCTGGACTTGCTGGCAGTTACTATTTTAATTCCTTTCCTTGTTACAGCCGTTTTTTTATTTTTTTTAGTTTACAGCTGGCACTCCGTCAGCTGCTCGTCAATTTCCTTTTCTCTTCACTCCTGCTGCACGAGCACTGCATTTAGCACGTGGCCGCAGCGGGAGCCCAGGGGCGTGGACTCGCCCACCCCTCGTCACCAATTTGTTGTGTTGTTAGCCCTGAGAAGGGCTACAACACTCTGTTTTCGTTCCGCCGATTTAAGGAATGAATTACCGACACCAGGAGTTAGTTTGGTGGCGGCGCGGCAGAGTGAGGCCTCACCATTAGGAGATCCCGGCATTACGGGTCTCTCCCTGTGTGCGGCGCCGTCTTCTCTGCCCGACCACGCCTCCGTTTATTTTTATAGCTCCGGGCGAAACCCTGGAGCAAACCACGCACACCCAAAACGTAGGTGAAATCCCTCGGGAACATCCGGGGATTTCACCACGAGGCATTATGCAACTAGAAACACCCCTCTCAACTAGGGGAGTGTCGGCAGGCCTGTTACATCACAGGTGTGCAACACTACATTTTCCAGTCCTGGACTTTCCGTTAATAAATCACTGTAATCAAACCGTTTCATAGAATGGCTTCAACCAAAACTACCCCTCCCAGAGTGCAATAGGTTGATGAACAAACACCAAGTATAGGTGTGATACTGACGTCATCTTATAACAATAAATCTAGCATTTGTCCTCTTTTAGGACATAGCACACAAAGCTCTGTGTTTCCCCAGATCCACCTAAGAGTAGCTCATCCACTCCCAAGGTTTTAATTTGTACTCTGAGAATTTTAGTCCTGATGTTTAAAATGAGATAAAGGGAAGACGGCACGAAACATCTCAGAGTGTAAAGCAAAAAACCTAGACTGGATGAATGGATAGCGCGCTGATTAGTCACAGGGTCTCCCCCATTGCGCTGGAAGCAGAGCTTCCAGCGCGATTGAAAAAGAAATGCTTTTGCATTTCTTTTTCAATCCCATGGGGGAGGCCCCGAGAGGCTTCAAAGGGAAGGAAATGTATTTCCTTCCCTTTGAAGTCTCTCACAGGTTTCAAAAGCTGGATTTCTTGCAATCCGGCTTTTGAAACCCCACTAGACACCAGGGATTTTTTTTTTTTTCTTGAAATTGGCAAAAGGGAGCGACCCCTTGGGCAAGGGTCGCTCCCAGGGGGGCATTTTTTTAGGAAGGCCTTTTCTGCCCCCCCTGGGGGCAGAAACCTCTAGGCACCAGGGACCATTTTTTTTTGTTTTTTTTTTTTGTGATGAATTCTTTTTTTTTAGGTGGGGAGCGATCCCTTAGGCAAGGGTCGCTCCCCTACGGGGCAATATATATTTAGGCCATTTCTGCCCCCCTTGGGGGCAGATTGGCCTATTTTGATAAGGCCAATCTGCCCCCAAGGGGGGCAGAAACCATTAGACACCAGGGAGTTTGTTTTTGCGCGCGAATGTCACGCAACAAAGCGACCCCTTTGGCAAGGGTCGCTCCCAGGGGGGGCAATTTTTTGGGAAGGCCTTTTCTGCCCCCCCTGGGGGCAGATCGGCCTATTATTAGGCCGATCTGCCCCCAGGGGGGGAAGAAACCTCTAGGCGCCAGGGCAATTTTTTTTTTTGTTCTTTTTTTTTTTTTAGAGATGGGGAGCGACCCATCAGGCAAGGGTCGCTCCCCTGGGGGGCAAATTGTATTTAGACCATTTCTGCCCCCCTGGGGGCAGATTGGCCGATTTTAGGTCAATCTGCCCCCAAGGGGGCAGAAACCACTAGGCACCGGGGATTTGTTTTTTGGCGCCAATGTCACGCAGGGGGAGCGACCCCGTAGGCAAGGGTCGCTCCCGGGGGGGGGGTGGGGGGGCAAATTTATTTTAGGCCATTTCTGCCCCCCCGGGGGACAGATCGGCCTATTATTAGGCCGAACTGCCCCCGGGGGGGGGGGCAGAACACTCTAGGCGCCAGGGCAATTTTTTTTTTGTGTTTTTTTTTTTGTTGTTTCTTTTTTTAGAGATGGGGAGCGACCCATCAGGCAAGGGTCGCTCCCCTGGGGGGGCAAATTGTATTTAGACCATTTCTGCCCCCCTGGGGGCAGATTGGCCAATTTTAGGTCAATCTGCCCCCAAGGGGGCAGAAACCACAAGGCACCGGGGATTTGTTTTTTGGCGCCAATGTCACGCAGGGGGAGCGACCCCGTAGGCAAGGGTCGCTCCCGGGGGGGGGGGGGTGGGGGTTGGGGGGGCAAATTTATTTTAGGCCATTTCTGCCCCCCCGGGGGACAGATCGGCCTATTATTAGGCCGAACTGCCCCCGGGGGGGGGGGGCAGAACACTCTAGGCGCCAGGGCAATTTTTTTTTTGTGTTTTTTTTTTGTTGTTTCTTTTTTTAGAGATGGGGAGCGACCCATCAGGCAAGGGTCGCTCCCCTGGGGGGGGCAAATTGTATTTAGACCATTTCTGCCCCCCTGGGGGCAGATTGGCCAATTTTAGGTCAATCTTCCCCCTAGGGGGCAGAAACCACTAGGCACCGGCGATTTGTTTTTTGGCGCCAATGTCACGCAGGGGGAGCGACCCCGTAGGCAAGGGTCGCTCCCGGGGGGGGGTGGAGGTTGGGGGGGCAAATTTATTTTAGGCCATTTCTGCCCCCCCGGGGGACAGATCGGCCTATTATTAGGCCGAACTGCCCCCGGGGGGGGGGGCAGAACACTCTAGGCGCCAGGGCAATTTTTTTTTTGTGTTTTTTTTTTTGTTGTTTCTTTTTTTAGAGATGGGGAGCGACCCATCAGGCAAGGGTCGCTCCCCTGGGGGGGCAAATTGTATTTAGACCATTTCTGCCCCCCTGGGGGCAGATTGGCCAATTTTAAGTCAATCTGCCCCCAAGGGGGCAGAAACCACTAGGCACCGGGGATTTGTTTTTTGGCGCCAATGTCACGCAGGGGGAGCGACCCCGTAGGCAAGGGTCGCTCCCGGGGGGGGGTGGAGGTTGGGGGGGCAAATTTATTTTAGGCCATTTCTGCCCCCCCGGGGGACAGATCGGCCTATTATTAGGCCGAACTGCCCCTGGGGGGGGGGCAGAACACTCTAGGCACCAGGGCAATTTTTTTTTTGTGTTTTTTTTTTTTGTTGTTTCTTTTTTTAAAGATGGGGAGCGACCCATCAGGCAAGGGTCGCTCCCCTGGGGGGGCAAATTGTATTTAGACCATTTCTGCCCCCCCGGGGGACAGATCGGCCTATTTTTAGGCCGAACTGCCCCCGGGGGGGGGCAGAACACTCTAGGCGCCAGGGCAATTTTTTTTTTGTGTTTTTTTTTTTTGTTGTTTCTTTTTTTAGAGATGGGGAGCGACCCATCAGGCAAGGGTCGCTCCCCTGGGGGGGCAAATTGTATTTAGACCATTTCTGCCCCCCTGGGGGCAGATTGGCAAATTTTAGGTCAAGCTGCCCCCAAGGGGGCAGAAACCACTAGGCACCGGGGATTTGTTTTTTGGCGCCAATGTCACGCAGGGGGAGCGACCCCGTAGGCAAGGGTCGCTCCCGGGGGGGTGGTGGGGGTTGGGGGGGCAAATTTATTTTAGGCCTATTATTAGGCCGAACTGCCCCCGGGGGGGGGGGGGGGGCAGAAACCTCTAGGCGCCAGGGGAATTTTTCTTTTTTTTCTTTTTTTTTTCTTTGTTTTTTTTTTTTAGAGATGGGGAGCGACCCATCAGGCAAAAGTCGCTCCCCTGGGGGACAAATTGTATTTAGGCCATTTCTGCCCCCCTTGGGGGCAGATTGGCTGAGTTTAGGTCAACCTGCCCCCAAGGGGGCAGAAACCACTAGGCACCGGGGATTTGTTTTTTGGTGCCAATGTCACGCAGGGGGAGCGACCCCGTAGGCAAGGGTCGCTCCCGGCGGGGGAGGGTGGGGGTTGGGGGGGCAAATTTATTTTAGGGCATTTCTGCCCCCCCCCCCCTGGGGCCGGCTGAGCTACAGGCCAAACACCACAGGTAGGCACCTTGCAAAAAACACCTCTGTTTTCTGTGAAAAAATATGTTGTGTCCACGTTGTGTTTTGGGCCATTTCCTTTTGTGGGCGCTAGGCCTACCCACAGAAGTGATGTACCATTTTTATCGAGAGACTTAGGGGAACGCTGGGTGGAAGGAAATTTGTGGCTCCTCTCAGATTCCAGAACTTTCTGTCACCGAAATGAGAGGAAAAAGTGTTTTTTGGGCCAAATTTTGATGTTTGCAAAGGATTCTGGGTAACATAACCTGGTCAGAGCCCCGCAAGTCACCCCATCTTGGATTCCCCTGGGTTTCTAGTTTTCAAAAATGCACTGGTTTGCTAGGTTTCCTCAGGTGTCGGCTGAGCTACAGGCCAAAATCCACAGGTAGGCACTGCTTTTTATAAAAAAATGTGATGTGTCCACGTTGTGTTTTGGGCCCTTTCCTTTCGTGGGCGCTAGTCCTACCCACACAAGTGAGGTATCATTTTTATCGGGAGACTTGGGGGAACGCTGGGTAGAAGGAAATTTGTGGCTCCTCTCAGATTCCAGAACTTTCTGCCACAGAAATGTGAGTAACATGTGTATTTTTAGCCAAATTTTGAGGTTTGCAAAGGATTCTGGGTAACAGAACCTGGTCCGAGCCCCGCAAGTCACCCCTCCTTGGATTCCCCTAGGTCTCTAGTTTTCAGAAATGCACAGGTTTGGTAGGTTTCCCTAGGTGCCGGCTGAGCTAGAGGCCAAAATCTACAGGTAGGCACTTCGCAAAAAACACCTCTGTTTTTTTCCAAAATTTAGGATGTGTCCACGTTGCACTTTGGGGTGTTTCCTGTCGCCGGCGCTAGGCCTACCCACGCAAGTGAGGTATCATTTTTATCGGGAGACTTGGGGGAACGCTGGGTAGAAGGAAATTTGTGGCTCCTCTCAGATTCCAGAACTTTCTGCCACAGAAATGTGAGTAACATGTGTATTTTTAGCCAAATTTTGAGGTTTGAAAAGGATTCTGGGTAACAGAACCTGGTCCGAGCCCCGCAAGTCACCCCTCCTTGGATTCCCCTAGGTCTCTAGTTTTCAGAAATGCACAGGTTTGGTAGGTTTCCCTAGGTGCCGGCTGAGCTAGAGGCCAAAATCTACAGGTAGGCACTTTGCAAAAAACACCTCTGTTTTTTTCCAAAATTTAGGATGTGTCCACGTTGCGCTTTGGGGTGTTTCTTGTCGCCGGCGCTAGGCCTACCCACGCAAGTGAGGTATCATTTTTATCGGGAGACTTGGGGGAACGCTGGGTGGAAGGAAATTTGTAGCTCCTCTCAGATTCCAGAACTTTCTGCCACAGAAATGTGAGGGACATGTGTTTTTTTAGCCAAATTTTGAGGTTTGCAAAGGATTCTGGGTAACAGAACCTGGTCCGAGCCACACAAGTCACCCCTCCTTGGATTCCCCTAGGTCTCTAGTTTTCAGAAATGTACAGGTTTGGTAGGTTTCCCTAGGTGGCGGCTGAGCTAGAGGCCAAAATCTCCAGGTAGTCACTTTGCTAAAAACAGCTCTGTTTTCTGTGATGTGTCCACGTTGTGTTTTGGGGCATATCCTGTCGCGGGCGCTAGGCCTACCCACACAAGTGAGGTATCATTTTTATCGGGAGACGTGGGGGAACGCTGGGTGGAAGGAAATTTGTGGCTCCTCTCAGATTCCAGAACTTTCTGCCACAGAAATGTGAGGAACATGTGTTTTTTTAGCCAAATTTTGAGATTTGCAAAGGATTCTGGGTAACAGAACCTGGTCCGAGCCCCGCAAGTCACCCCTCCTTGGATTCCCCTAGGTCTCTAGTTTTCAGAAATGCACAGGTTTGGTAGGTTTCCCTAGGTGGCGGCTGAGCTAGAGGCCCAAATCTACAGGTAGTCACTTTGCTAAAAACAGCTCTGTTTTCTGTGATATGTCCACGTTGTGTTTTGGGGCATATCCTGTCGCGGGCGCTAGGCCTACCCACACAAGTGAGGTATCATTTTTATCGGGAGACTTGGGGGAACGCTGGGTAGAAGGAAATTTGTGGCTCCTCTCAGATTCCAGAACTTTCTGCCACAGAAATGTGAGTAACATGTGTATTTTTAGCCAAATTTTGAGGTTTGCAAAGGATTCTGGGTAACAGAACCTGGTCCGAGCCCCGCAAGTCACCCCTCCTTGGATTCCCCTAGGTCTCTAGTTTTCAGAAATGCACAGGTTTGGTAGGTTTCCCTAGGTGCCGGCTGAGCTAGAGGCCAAAATCTACAGGTAGGCACTTTGCAAAAAACACCTCTGTTTTTTTCCAAAATTTAGGATGTGTCCACGTTGCGCTTTGGGGTGTTTCCTGTCGCCGGCGCTAGGCCTACCCACGCAAGTGAGGTATCATTTTTATCGGGAGACTTGGGGGAACGCTGGGTGGAAGGAAATTTGTAGCTCCTCTCAGATTCCAGAACTTTCTGCCACAGAAATGTGAGGGACATGTGTTTTTTTAGCCAAATTTTGAGGTTTGCAAAGGATTCTGGGTAACAGAACCTGGTCCGAGCCACACAAGTCACCCCTCCTTGGATTCCCCTAGGTCTCTAGTTTTCAGAAATGTACAGGTTTGGTAGGTTTCCCTAGGTGCCGGCTGAGCTAGAGGCCAAAATCTACAGGTAGTCACTTTGCTAAAAACAGCTCTGTTTTCTGTGATATGTCCACGTTGTGTTTTGGGGCATATCCTGTCGCGGGCGCTAGGCCTACCCACACAAGTGAGGTATCATTTTTATCGGGAGACGTGGGGGAACGCTGGGTGGAAGGAAATTTGTGGCTCCTCTCAGATTCCAGAACTTTCTGCCACAGAAATGTGAGGAACATGTGTTTTTTTTGCCAAATTTTGAGATTTGCAAAGGATTCTGGGTAACAGAACCTGGTCCGAGCCCCGCAAGTCACCCCTCCTTGGATTCCCCTAGGTCTCTAGTTTTCAGAAATGCACAGGTTTGGTAGGTTTCCGTAGGTGGCGGCTGAGCTAGAGGCCAAAATCTACAGGTAGTCACTTTGCTAAAAACAGCTCTGTTTTCTGTGATATGTCCACGTTGTGTTTTGGGGCATATCCTGTCGCGGGCGCTAGGCCTACCCACACAAGTGAGGTATCATTTTTATCGGGAGACGTGGGGGAACGCTGGGTGGAAGGAAATTTGTGGCTCCTCTCAGATTCCAGAACTTTCTGCCACAGAAATGTGAGGAACATGTGTTTTTTTAGCCAAATTTTGAGGTTTGCAAAGGATTCTGGGTAACAGAACCTGGTCCGAGCCCCGCAAGTCACCCCTCCTTGGATTCCCCTAGGTCTCTAGTTTTCAGAAATGCACAGGTTTGGTAGGTTTCCCTAGGTGGCGGCTGAGCTAGAGGCCAAAATCTACAGGTAGTCACTTTGCTAAAAACAGCTCTGTTTTCTGTGATATGTCCACGTTGTGTTTTGGGGCATATCCTGTCGCGGGCGCTAGGCCTACCCACACAAGTGAGGTATCATTTTTATCGGGAGACGTGGGGGAACGCTGGGTGGAAGGAAATTTGTGGCTCCTCTCAGATTCCAGAACTTTCTGCCACAGAAATGTGAGGAACATGTGTTTTTTTAGCCAAATTTTGAGATTTGCAAAGGATTCTGGGTAACAGAACCTGGTCCGAGCCCCGCA
Organism: Pleurodeles waltl; assembly: GCF_031143425.1. NCBI lineage: Eukaryota > Metazoa > Chordata > Amphibia > Caudata > Salamandridae > Pleurodeles > Pleurodeles waltl. The sequence goes on along the minus strand of NC_090440.1, from coordinate 1,225,000,674 downwards.
AGTCACCCCTCCTTGGATTCCCCTAGGTCTCTAGTTTTCAGAAATGCACAGGTTTGGTAGGTTTCCCTAGGTGGCGGCTGAGCTAGAGGCCAAAATCTACAGGTAGTCACTTTGCTAAAAACAGCTCTGTTTTCTGTGATATGTCCACGTTGTGTTTTGGGGCATATCCTGTCGCGGGCGCTAGGCCTACCCACACAAGTGAGGTATCATTTTTATCGGGAGACATGGGGGAACGCTGGGTGGAAGGAAATTTGTGGCTCCTCTCAGATTCCAGAACTTTCTGCCACAGAAATGTGTGGAACATGTGTTTTTTTAGCCAAATTTTGAGGTTTGCAAAGGATTCTGGGTAACAGAACCTGGTCCGAGCCCCGCAAGTCACCCCTCCTTGGATTCCCCTAGGTCTCTAGTTTTCAGAAATGCACAGGTTTGGTAGGTTTCCCTAGGTGGCGGCTGAGCTAGAGGCCAAAATCTACAGGTAGTCACTTTGCTAAAAACAGCTCTGTTTTCTGTGATATGTCCACGTTGTGTTTTGGGGCATATCCTGTCGCGGGCGCTAGGCCTACCCACACAAGTGAGGTATCATTTTTATCGGGAGACGTGGGGGAACGCTGGGTGGAAGGAAATTTGTGGCTCCTCTCAGATTCCAGAACTTTCTGCCACAGAAATGTGAGGAACATGTGTTTTTTTAGCGAACGTTTGAGGTTTGCAAAGGATTCTGGGTAACAGAACCTGGTCCGAGCCCCGCAAGTCACCCCTCCTTGGATTCCCCTAGGTCTCTAGTTTTCAGAAATGCACAGGTTTGGTAGGTTTCCCTAGGTGGCGGCTGAGCTAGAGGCCAAAATCTACAGGTAGTCACTTTGCTAAAAACAGCTCTGTTTTCTGTGATATGTCCACGTTGTGTTTTGGGGCATATCCTGTCGCGGGCGCTAGGCCTACCCACACAAGTGAGGTATCATTTTTATCGGGAGACGTGGGGGAACGCTGGGTGGAAGGAAATTTGTGGCTCCTCTCAGATTCCAGAACTTTCTGCCACAGAAATGTGAGGAACATGTGTTTTTTTAGCCAAATTTTGAGGTTTGCAAAGGATTCTGGGTAACAGAACCTGGTCCGAGCCCCGCAAGTCACCCCTCCTTGGATTCCCCTAGGTCTCTAGTTTTCAGAAATGCACAGGTTTGGTAGGTTTCCCTAGGTGGCGGCTGAGCTAGAGGCCAAAATCTACAGGTAGTCACTTTGCTAAAAACAGCTCTGTTTTCTGTGATATGTCCACGTTGTGTTTTGGGGCATATCCTGTCGCGGGCGCTAGGCCTACCCACACAAGTGAGGTATCATTTTTATCGGGAGACGTGGGGGAACGCTGGGTGGAAGGAAATTTGTGGCTCCTCTCAGATTCCAGAACTTTCTGCCACAGAAATGTGAGGAACATGTGTTTTTTTAGCCAAATTTTGAGGTTTGCAAAGGATTCTGGGTAACAGAACCTGGTCCGAGCCACACAAGTCACCCCTCCTTGGATTCCCCTACGTCTCTAGTTTTCAGAAATGCACAGGTTTGGTAGGTTTCCCTACGTGGCGGCTGAGCTAGAGGCCAAAATCTACAGGTAGTCACTTTGCTAAAAACAGCTCTATTTTCTGTGATATGTCCACGTTGTGTTTTGGGGCATATCCTGTCGCGGGCGCTAGGCCTACCCACACAAGTGAGGTATCATTTTTATCGGGAGACGTGGGGGAACGCTGGGTGGAAGGAAATTTGTGGCTCCTCTCAGATTCCAGAACTTTCTGCCACAGAAATGTGAGGAACATGTGTTTTTTTAGCCAAATTTTGAGGTTTGCAAAGGATTCTGGGTAACAGAACCTGGTCCGAGCCACACAAGTCACCCCTCCTTGGATTCCCCTACGTCTCTAGTTTTCAGAAATGCACAGGTTTGGTAGGTTTCCCTAGGTGGCGGCTGAGCTAGAGGCCAAAATCTACAGGTAGTCACTTTGCTAAAAACAGCTCTGTTTTCTGTGATGTGTCCACGTTGTGTTTTGGGGCATATCCTGTCGCGGGCGCTAGGCCTACCCACACAAGTGAGGTATCATTTTTATCGGGAGACGTGGGGGAACGCTGGGTGGAAGGAAATTTGTGGCTCCTCTCAGATTCCATAACTTTCTGCCACAGAAATGTGAGGAACATGTGTTTTTTTAGCCAAATTTTGAGGTTTGCAAAGGATTCTGGGTAACAGAACCTGGTCCGAGCCACACAAGTCACCCCTCCTTGGATTCCCCTAGGTCTCTAGTTTTCAGAAATGCACAGGTTTGGTAGGTTTCCCTAGGTGGCGGCTGAGCTAGAGGCCAAAATCTACAGGTAGTCACTTTGCTAAAAACAGCTCTGTTTTCTGTGATGTGTCCATGTTGTGTTTTGGGGCATATCCTGTCGCGGGTGCTAGGCCTACCCACACAAGTGAGGTACCATTTTTATCGGGAGACTTGGGGGAACATAGATTAGCAAAACAAGTACTATTGCCCCTTGTCTTTCTCTACATTTTTTCCTTCCAAATATAGGAGTGTGTGTAAAAAAGACATCTATTTGAGAAATTCCCTGTAATTCACGTGCTACTATGGTCACCCCGGAATTCAGAGATGTGCAAATAACCACTGCTCCTCAACACCTTATCTTGTGCCCTTTTTGGAAATGCAAAGGTTTTCTTGATAGCAATTTTTTACTCCTTATATTTCAGCAAATGAATTGCTGTATACCCGGTATAGAATGAAAACGCACTGCAGGGTGCAGCTCATTTATTGGCTCTGGGTTCCTCGGGTTCTTGATGAACCTACAAGCCCTATATATCCCCGCAACCAGAGGAGTCCAGCAGACGTAACGGTATATTGCTTTCGATAATCTGAAATTGCAGGGAAAAGTTACAGAGTAAAACGTAGAGAAAAATTGATGGTTTTTTCACCTCAATTTCAATATTTTTCTTTTTCAGCTGTTATTTTCTGTAGGAAACCCTTGTAGGATCTACACAAATGACCCCTTGCTGAATTCAGAATTTTGTCTACTTTTCAGAAATGTTTAGGTTTCTGGGATCCAGCATTGGTTTCATGACCATTCCTGTCACTGACTGGAAGGAGGCTGAAAGCACAAAAAATTGCACAAATGGGGTATGCCCCAGTAAAATGCCAAAATTGTGTTGAAAAATTGGGTTTTCTGATTCAAGTCTGCCTGTTCCTGAAAGCTGGGAAGCTGCTGAGTTTAGCACCGCAAACCCTTTGTTGATGCCATTTTCAGGGGAAAAACCACAAGCCTTCTTCTGCAGCCACTTTTTCCAATTTTTTTTAAAAAAAACGAAATTTTCACTGTATTTTGGCCAATTTCTTGGCCTCCTTCAAGGGAACCCACAAAGTCTGGGTACCTCTAGAATCCCTAGGATGTTGGAAAAAAAGGACGCAAATTTGGCTTGGTTAGCTTATGTGGACAAAAAGTTATGAGGGCCTAAGCGCGAACTGCCCCAAATAGGCAAAAAAAGGCCCGGCACAGGAGGGGGAAAAGGCCTGGCAGCGAAGGGGTTAAATAATTGGAATAACCTTGCCCCGTTGACTTGGCACCATCTGGCACCTTCCTACCTCACTATCGGCCCTTTGACAATTAAACCTTCTTCTTAAAGGACCCCTCAAGATGGCGCTACCAGGAGAACGTCTTCAGATTTGAACTAAAATCACTTGACATCAGGAGTAATTGTTACGCGCGGTGAGCGGGCTTACTTTGTTATTCAGGTGCATGTTAATCACATTTAATCTATTTTACTTGCAACTATTTGATTGCTGTTTCCGCAAGACGTGCCTATGAGTTTGTCTCTTCCTTGAACACCTTATGCAGACAAGCCCACCCCCAGCACGAATACTGCAATTCTAAAAGCATTAGGGGTGCCTGGCTCTTCCGTACGGTGTCGTAGGCGATGCACTGCTCAACTGCCTGTATTTACGGATCTTTCGCTGCTCAACTCTCGGCATAAAGCCTGACAAAGGGCTGATTCACCTGTGAATTAATCATCACGGTTTGCCGACGAACAACAGCTCCCCTGCTGCCAGTCCCAGCCAGTATTTGACAAGAAAAAGACAAATACGTGAATCAAAATGGATTAAAAAAATCAGAGAAGTTCTGACAAGCTCTGAAGATTGTGGGGCGTAAGTGGCGGCCTTGTAAGACGAGTGAAAGTGTTGATATAATAAGAAAAATCTGAGAAAAAGACAGAGTACCTGATATACACGAACAAGATGTCAGGAAATATTTTCAAGTGAGGAAATATTTTGAAAGGGCTACGCCGGGTAGCGTGGCATTTAAGTCTGCCCCAGTCATTATTACATATTTTAGCGAGAGTAGAAATATCGTATTATACCGAAAATCTTATAACTCCTGTTGTACGTCAGCGTCACCTAGGGGCCTTTGAAAAGAGTACTCGGAGCTTGAGAAAGTGGAACAAGAGGTTTTACCGCACTTCAGGTCACGGGTCTCTTGTGTTACAATCTCAAGCATTGCGGTAATGTGGGAAAATGACCGGATGTGTGTTTTTCTATTGCAAGATGGTGACGCTTAGCAGGGCTGCACCCACACCTTAGCTAGAATCTTGGGACTTTGCCTTTTGTTTTTCTAATGACAGTAAAAGAAGCAGCCATGAGTTGAGAAAGCACTAAGGGCCAGATGTAGTAAAAAGGGAAATTGCGACTTGCAATTTGCGAGTCCGTGCGACTCGCAAATTGCAACTCGCAATTTGCCATGCAGAAAGGTGTCTCGGACACCTTCTGCGACTCGCAATGGGGTCGCAGTTTGCGACCCCATTGCGAGTATGGGCACTCACGGGGATGGTGGCCTGCTGGAGACAGCAGACCACCATGTCCGTGACTGCTTTTTAATAAAGCATTTTTTTTTTTCTATCTGCAGCCCGTTTTCCTTTTACGGAAAATTAGCTGCACTTAAAAAAAAAACCGAAACCTTTTGTTTCAGTATTTTTCAGAGCAGGCAGTGGTCCATAGGACCACTACCTGCTCTGAAAAATTGTTTTTGTGATCATTCACAAAGGGGAAGGGGTCCCATGGGGACCCCTTCCCGTTTGCGAATGAGTTACCATCCACTTCAAGTGGATGGTAACTGCGAGTTCATTTGCGACCGCTTTCGCGGTCGCAAATGAACTTGCATAGCGTTGCGAGTTGCAAATAGGAAGGGAACACCCCTTCCTATTTGCGAGTCGGAAACGCATTTTGCGAGTCGGATCCGACTCGCAAAATGCATTTCTGCATCGCGGAGAGGCTTTTGCGCCTCGCTAACGGCGTTTTTCGCCGTTGGCGAGTCGCAAAACCCTTCCTAAATCTGGCCCTTAATCCTAGGTTAACGATTACTCTGAGATTTTATATATTGAAGCACAGCACAGTTTCGACTGAACTTAAAAAGTAAACCGACCTCCCTATTCTTTAACTGAATACAGGAGAAGCTTCGAATTCGAAATGTAAGCCTTAATCACGAGAAGAAATAGAAACATGGCAGGTTAGTAAAAAAAAAAAAAAAAAAGCATTTTCAATGCAATTGGTCTCGCATTTGAAAATGTTTGAGCTTTTGGTAATGTAATTGCTTAATGTGTTTGTTTGTGGGATACTTTTTGGTTATTTGTAAACAAATTTGTTTGTGTGATATAAGTGTTTTGAATTTGTAAATAATGTAAGCATTTTGTTATGTGCAGTACAATATGAATATGGTGTTTTTTTGTGTTGTAATGTAAAATAGTATGTAACTGAAAATTGATTTCCACTTTAAGTACTGTATTATTATATTTCTTTGTTGTAACAGTGTAATAATGTTGTTGTGTAATTAATGTTTAAGTTGTTAGAAAAGAATGTAATTTATCTATGTATTTTGTTTAAATGGTATACTTTTTTAAATACATGAATACTGTAATAATATTGTAACTAACTACCTGATACTATTTGTTGTTGTTTAAGTAATGCTTGTAAAGTATTATATTATTATTTTTAATTGTAGTTAATAGTGTAGTGGGTGAATGTTGTTTAACACCTTGTAGAGTGCTACTGAAAGAGAAATGGAGAGAAAGAAAAGCAGAGAGAGTGTGGCACTGAGAGACAGATGCACAAAAGAGATACCAGGTGCTTACTACAGAGAGATATAGAGACACTTACACTGAAGGAGAAACCAATAGAAAGAAAAGTACAGAGAGTGTGGCACTGAAAGACAGATGCACAAAAGAGATACACAGCGCTTACTACAGAGAGACAGATGCACACAAATAGAAACACACAAGAAGAGTGACACGATAAACAGATGCACAGAAAGAGACGTTTGGAACTTGCAATAGAGGACAGTTGCACATAAAGAAAGAGACAGGGAGTGTGTAATAAACGACAGAGGCACAAAAAGAAAGACATATATAAAGTGTGGCACTTGATGACTGATGCATGGAAAGAGAGGCACAAATATCAGATACACAGAAAGAGAGACATAGAGAGAGTGCTGCTAAAAGAGAAACAAACAGAATGAAAAACAGAGAGATCGTGGCCCTATGAGACAGATGCACAAAAGAGATACATAGCACTTAGTACAGAGAGAAAATAGACAGAAATAGAGACACACAGGAAGAGTAACACAACAAACAGATTTAGAGAAAGAGACGTGCGGAACTTGTATTAAAGAAAAGTGACACCTAAAGAAAGAGACAGGGAGCATGTTTTAAACGATAGAGACACAAATAGGAATACAGCGAGAGAGTGTGGCACTTGATGACTGATAGACGCAAAGAGAACCAGACATGGCAGATGCACAGTAAGACGGATGCAAAGAACTGTTTTTTTGAAGCACTTTATAGATAGGTTAAATAACGGAAGGGCCGTGAATTGGAGGTGAAGCTGCACTCGATAACTGATGCACATAAAGAGAGGCACAAATGGGAGACACAGAAAGAGATACATAGGGAGAGTGCTACTGAAAGAGAAACGGACAGAATGAAAAACAGAGAGAGCGTGGTCCTGAGAGACAGATGCACAAAACAGATACATGGCACTTAGTACAGAGAGAAAGATGCACAGAAATAGAACACACTGGAAGAGTGACACGACAAACAGATGCACAGAAAGAGAACTTTGAAACTGGCAATAAGGGAAAGTTGCACTTAAAGAAAGAAACAGGGTGCGTATAATGAACGATAGAGGCACAAAAAGAAAGGCACACAGTGAGTGTGGCACTCGATAAGTGATGTACGCAAACAGAATTAGACATGGCAGACTGCCAGAAAGAGATGCTTGAAACTTGCAATAATGGAAAGTTGCACTTAAAGATAGAGACAGGGAGCGTGTAATAAACGATAGAGGTACAAACCGAAATACAAATAGAGAGTGTGGCACTTGTGACTGATGGACGCAAACAGAACCAGATATGGCAGACGCACAGTAAGATTAATGCAGAGAGGAGTTTAATGAAGCAGTTATAAATAGATTAAAAACCAGAAGGACTGTGAATTGGAGGTGAAGCTGCACTCGATAACTGATGCACATAAAGAGAGGCACAAATGTCAGACACCGAAAGAGAGACATAGGGAGAGTGCTACTGAATGAGAAATGGATAGAATGAAAAACAGAGAGAGCGTGACACAGAGACAGATGCACAAAAGAGATACACAACGCTTACTAAAGATAGACAGATGCACAAAAATAGAGACACACAGAAAGAGTGACACTAGAAACAAATGCACAGAAAGAGACGTTTGGAACTTGCAGTAAAATACAGTTGCACATAAAGAAAGAGACAGGGAGCCTGTAATAAACGTTAGAACCACAAAAAGAAAGGCACAAAGGAAGAAAGGCATTTAGTAACTGATGGACGCAAAGAGAGGCAGAAATGGCAGACCTGCAGAAAGAGACACAGAGGAAAAGTGCTACTGAAAGAGAAATGGAGAGAAAGAAAAGCAGAGAGAGCGTGGCACTGAGAGACAGATGCACAAAAAAGATTCTGGGTGCTTACTACAGAGAGATATAGAGACACTAACACTGAAGGAGAAACCGATAGAAAGAAAAGTACAGAGAGTGTGGCACTGAAAGACAGATGCACAAAAGAGATACACAGCGCTTACTACAGGGAGACAGATGCACACAAATAGAAACACACGGGAAGAGTGACACGACAAATAGATGCACAGAAGAAGACGGTTGGATCTTGCAATAAAGGTGAGTTGCACATAAAGAAAGAGACAAGGAGCAAGTAATAAATGATAGAGACACAAACAGAAAGACAGATAGAGAGTGTGGCACTTGATAACTGATGTATGGAAAGAGAGGCACAAATGTCAGACACAGAAAGAGAGACATAGGGAGAGAGTGCTACTGAAAGAGAAATGGACAGAATGAAAAACAGAGAAAGCGTGGCCCTGAGAGACAGATGCACAAAAGAGATGCACAGCACTTAGTACAGAGAGAAAATAGACAGAAATAGAAACACACAGGAAGAGTGATACAATAAACAGATATGCAAAAAGAGATGTTTGGAACTTGCAATAAAGGAAACTTGCACCTGAAGAAAGAGACAGGGAGTGTGTAATAAACGATAGAGGCGCAAAAAGAAAGACATATATAAAGTGTGGCACTTGACTGATGCATGGAAAGAGAGGCACAAATGGTAGACGCGCAGAAAGAGAGACATAGGGAGAGTGCTGCTGAAAGAGAAACAGACAGAATGAAAAACAGAGAGAGCGTGGCACTGAGAGACAGATGCACAAAAGAGATACACTGCACTTAATTCAGAGAGACATAGAGACAGTGTCACTGAAAGAGAACAAAAGAAAGAAAAGCACGGAGAGTGTGGCACTGAGAGACAGATTCACAAAAGAGATACACGGCGCGTACTACACAGAGACAGATGCACACAAATAGAGACACATAGGAAGAGTGACAGGACAAACAGATGCACAGAAAGAGAAGCTTGAAACTTGCAATAAAGGAAAGTTGCACCAAAAGAAAGACACAGGGTGTGTGTAATGAACGATAGAGGCACAAAAAGAAAGACAGACAGAGAGTGTGGCACTTGACGACTGATGCACGCAAAGAGAAGCACAAATGGCATACGCACAGAAAGAGAGAAATAGGGAAAGAAACAGACAGAAAGAAAAACAAAGAGAACGTGGCACTGAAAGACAGATGCACAAAAGAGAAACACAACGCTTACTAAAAAGAGACAGATGGACACAAATAGAGACACACAGGAAGAGTGATACGACAAACAGATGTGCAGAAAGAGACCTTCGGAACTTGCAGAGAAAGTGTGGCACTTGATAACTGATGGACGCAAACTGAACTAGACATGGCAGACGCACAGTAAGATGGTTGCAGAGAACAATTTTCTGAGGCACTTTATAAATAGATTAAATACCGGAAGGGCCGTGAATTGGAGGAGAAGCTGCACTCGATAACTAATGCAAGTAAAGAGAGGCACAAATGGCAGACGCACAGAAAGACTTAGGCAAAGTGCTACGGAAAAAGAAACGGACAGAATGAAAACAGAGAGAGCGTGACACTGCGAGACAAATACAATAAATATGGAATAAAGTAAACTTTTCAAATGTATAAGTGTAAGAAAAAATAGGATTTGTAGTTTGTGTTAATTTATGCACTTTATAAATGAAATGGATACGGGATGGGGTGCAAAGTGGGGGGTGATGCTGGTAATTGCCTGCGGCTTTCTTTTCTGGCTGGTTGGGAGTGTTGCTGCTAGAGCACAAAGGAAGGTCAACACTATTGTAATAGTATTTGCTGTAGCTTGCAAGTGAAATGTAAACTTAAACAAAATCTATAGTTTAACAAAGAAATTGAAAACTCAGCATACAGGTGAATTTGGATAAAATAAGCCTTATTCTAGTAACTTTTTTTTGGAACACACATTTTAAATGATTATTGTGTGTTAAGAAAGCATGTAAATTAAAAGCTTCAATGTATATATATATATATATATATATATATATATATATATATATATATATAAATTAAAGCGTTTGTAATGGTAGCTAATGATAGTTTTTGTAAAAATAAATACACATTCTCTCTTGTTTATAAATGTGTAAAAGGTTTGGTAGAAATGAAAATAATCGAGATATTATAAAAATTTTAGGCAGAACAAGTAAATTACTGATTAGCTAAATAGAAACAAATGGAGAATACTTACAGTGAACTTACCATTTTTTTTTGTGTGTAAATACGGACTTCAGCAGCACATCGGTTTGGAAGAACTGTTTGTGTCTGGCTTTTGTGATGTTTAAGTAAGGTAAAAGAGATAAAATCAACAAAGGAATTCAAAGGGAACCAAGATACCAGTTTTTATAGAGGATAGAAACATATGTGCATTTAACTTTAAAGAAGTGTAAAGTAGGGTAACAGCAAGGTGTTAAAAGGAGTATGTGTTATTTGTGTGAAACATGGAGGCTGTGGTGCATTTGAACAATGAAAAGATGGTGAAGTAGATAGCAATGAGTTGAGGACGAGTCCGCAACCTTAAACATGTAAATGTATTTTTACCACTAGGAAGCAATTCTAAATAAAAGTTAGGATTAGGCTGTGTGAATAGCAGTAAAAGTTTTTTTTATTGTACACTAGCTTAAAGTAGCTAGACATGGAGTGTCGCACTGAGACACTGTTGGACAGAAAGCGAGCTAGAGGGATTATTTCACAGAGAGACAGATGGAGAGAGGAGATTATTGTAGCACTTTATAAATAGATAAGATACCAGAAGGGCCGTTAAGTGGGTGAAGCTGTTAATTGGCAGAGGCTTTCCTGTCCTGCTGGTTTAGGGCCTTGCTGCTGAAGCACGCAGGAAGGTAGACACTATTGTAATAGTAGTTGCATTTGCTTGCAAGTTAAATGTTATGAAAGAAATAAACATGGTGTAATTGTCTACTGAATAATGAGCTACTAAATACGCTCACAGTAATTACAAAATTACTCCTTTAGTTTTGTGCATTTACCAGCATCTTTTCAGCTTGGAAAGGTTGTATTATTATAATGTTGCATTAAACAACTGTTTAACGATAGCTATAATCCAGCTCTTAAAAAAACTTTTATTATGCACTCAAAGACAAACAGACAGAAAGAAAAGTAGAGAGAGTGTAGAACTGAGAGACAGATGCACAAACGAGATAGACGGCACTTAGTACAGAGAGACAGACGCACAGAAATAGAGACACAGCGAAGAGTGGCACGAAAAACAAACGATAAAAAGAGACGTTTTAAACTTGTAATAAAGGACAGTTGCACATAAAAAAAGAGGCAGGGAGCGTGTAATAAACGATAGAGGCACAAAAAGAAAGACATATAGGGGGTCATTATGGACCGCCAGGGCCGGGGACCGCGGAAGCACCGCCAACAGGCTGGCGGTGCTTCCTGGGCCATTCTGACGGTCAGAAAAGGGCAACCGGCGGTTTCCCGCCGGTTTACCCCTGGCCCAGGGAATCCTCCATGGCGCGCTGCTTGCAGCGCCGCCATGGGATTCCGACCCCCTTCCCGCCATCCTGTTCCTGGCGGTTTTTACCGCCAGGAACAGGATGGCGGGAACGGGTGTCGTGGGGCCCCTGGGGGCCCCTGCACTGCCCATGCCACTGGCATGGGCAGTGCAGGGGCCCCCTAACAGGGCCCCATAAAGATTTTCAGTGTCTGCTTTGCAGACACTGAAAATCGCGACGGGTGCCACTGCACCCGTCGCACCCCTTCAACTCTGCCGGCTCCATTCGGAGCCGGCTTCATTGTTGAAGGGGGTTTCCCGCTGGCCCGGCGGGCGGCCTTCTGGCGGTCGCCCGCCGGCCCAGCGGGAAAGCCAGAATGGCCACCGCGGTCTTTTGACCGCGCTGCGGTCATTCGGCGGTTCCCGCCAGGCGGGCGGCTCCCGCCGCCCGCCGGGGTCAGAATGACCCCCATAAAGTGTAGCACTTGATAACTGAACAGATGCACGCAAAAAGAGGCTGACATAGCAGACGCACAGAAAGAGAGACATAGGGAGAGTGCTACTGAAAGAGTAACGGACAGAATGAAAAACATAGAGAGCGTGGTCCTGAGAGACAGATGCACAAAAGAGATACACGGCACTTAGTACAGAGAGAAAATAGACAGAAATAGAGACACCCAGGAAGAGTGAAACGACAAACAGATGTACAGAAAGAGATGTGCGGAACTTATATTAAAGAAAACTGACACCTAAAGAAAGAGACAGGGAGCGTGTTTTAAACAATAGAGACACAAATAGAAATACAGAGAGAGAGTGTGGCACTTGATGACTGATGGACGCAAAGAGAACCAGACATGGCAGACACACAGTAAGACGAATGCAGAGAACCGTTTTTTGAAACACTTTATAAATAGATTAAATACCGGAAGGGCCGTGAATTGGAGGTGAAGCTGCACTCGATAACTAATGCACGTAAAGAGAGGCACAAATGGCAGACAGAGAAAGAGAGACATAGGGAGAGTGCTACTGAAAGAGAAACAGACAGAATGAAAAACAGAGAGATCGTAACACTGAGAAACAGATGCACAAAACAGATACATGGCACTTAGGGCCGGATGTAGGAAAATTGCAAATTGCGACTTGCAATTTGCGAGTCCTTCTGACTCGCAAATTGCAAGTCGCAATTTGCAATGCAGAACGGTGTCTCAGACACCGTCTGCGAGTCGGTATGGGGTCGCAGAGACCCACCTCATTAATATTAATGAGGTGGGTCGCAAATTTCGGCCCCATACCGACTATAGGCACTCGCAAACATGGAGGCCTGCTGTAGTCAGCAGACCTCCATGTTCGTGACTGCTTTTAAATAAAGCAGTTTTTTTTTTTTAAGTGTAGCCCGTTTTCCTTAAAGGAAAACGAGCTGCACTTAAAAAAAAAACGAAACCTTTAGTTTTGGTATTTTTTCAGGGCAGGTAGTGGTCCCTTGGACCACTACCTGCCCTGAAAAAATAGTTTTGGGTCCATTCACAAAGGGGAAGGGGTCCCATGGGGACCCCTTCCAATTTGCGAATGGGTTACCATCCACTTCAAGTGGATGGTAACTGTGACACCATTTGCGGTCGCAAATGGTATTGCATACCACTACGAATCGCAAATAGGAAGGGAACACCCCTTCCTATTTGCGATTCTGAAATGCATTTTGCGAGTCGGTCCCGACAGAACAAACAGATGCACAGAAAGAGAAGCTTGATAATGGCAATAACGGAAAGTTGCACTTAAAGAAAGAGACAGGGTGCGTGTAATGAATGATAGAGGCACAAAAAGAAAGACACACAGGGAGTGTGGCACTCGATAAGTGATGTATGCAAACAGAATTAGACATAGCAGACTCACAGAAAGAGATGCTTGAAACTTGCAATAACGGAAAGTTGCACTTAAAGATAGAGACAGGGAGCGTGTAATAAACGATAGAGGCACAAAAAGAAAGTCAGATAGAGGGTGTGGCACTTGATGACTGATGCATGGAAAGAGAGGCACAAATGGCAGATGCACAGAAAGAGAGACATAGGGAGAGTGCTACTAAAAGAGAAACAGACAGAAAGAAAAACAGAGAGCTTGACACTGAGAGACAGATGCACAGAAGAGATACCCAACGCTTACTAAAAAGAGACAGATGGACACAAATAGAGACACACAGGAAGAGTGATACAATAAACACGTGCAGAAAGAGACGTTTGGAACTTGCAATAAAAAAAAATTGCACCTAAAGAAAGAGACAGAGAGCGTGTAATAAACGATAGAGGCACAAACAGAAAGACAGATAGAGAGTGTGGCACTTGATAACTGATGGACGCAAACAGAACCAGACATGGCAGTCGCACAGTAAGATGGATGCAGAGAGGAGTTGAATGAAGCAGTTTATAAATAGATTAAATACCGGAAGGACTGTGAATTGGAGGTGAAGCTGCACACGATAACTGATGCACGTAAAGAGAGGCACAAATGGCAGACGCACAGAGAGACAAAGGCAGAGTGCTACAAAAAAAGAAACGGACAGAATGAAAATAGGGAGATCGTAACACTGAGAGACAGATTGACAAAACAGATACACAGCGCTTACTAAACAGAGACAAATGCACAAAAATAAAAACACACAGAACCACTGACACGAGAAACAGATGCACAAAAGAATGACACGTCACAGATGTACAGAAAAACGTTCGAAACTTGCAATAAGGAAACTTGCATGTAAAGAAAGAGACAGGGAGCGTGTATTAAACGATAGATACACAAATAGAAATACAGATAGAGAGTGCGGCACTTGATCAGTGATGAACGAAAACCGACCCAGACATGGCAGACGCACAGTAAGACGGATGCAGAGAACAGTTTTTTGAAGTACTTCATAAATAGATTAAATACCGGAAGGGCCGTGAATTGGAGGGGAAGCTGCACTGGATAACTAATGCATGTATAGAGAGGCACAAATGGCAGACGCACAGAAAGAGAGATGTAGGCAGATTGCTATAGAAAAAGAAACGGCACGTAAACAGAGGCACAAATGGCAGACACACAGAAAGAGAGGCGAAGGCAGAGTGCTACGAAAAAGAAACGGACAGAATGAAAACAGAGAGAGCGTGACACTGAGAGACAGATGCACAAGAGATACACAATGCTTATTAAACAGACACAAATGACCACAAATAGAGGCACACAGAAAGTGACACGACAAACAGATGGAGACGTTCGGAACTTGCAGAGAAAGTGTGGCACTCGATGACTGATGCACGTAAGCAGAAACAAACATGGCAGACGCACAGAAAGACAGATTCAGAGAAGAGTTCATTATAAACTTTCTAAATAAATTAAATACCGGAAAGTGAAGCTGTGAATCGCCCAAGGTTTTCCTGTCCTGCTCGTTTGGAGCCCTGCTGCTAGAACCATTGTAATCGGTGTTTTTGGAAACAAAACTTGTGTGAGAAATTTACAAAAACACAAAGGTTGTGTTTTACCGTGACCTTTTTAAACTATGCATGAGGAAGGGAATCATGTTTACACAACATGCAAGCTGGCCCTGGAAAAGCACCCCTCTGTTTTATTATGTTTGCAAAGGGAGCTGGTAAGGAGGAGGGAATAAGCATCCACAGTCTTGAAGTCAAACAGGCAAATGGTAAAAAAAAGTCCCGTACAGAAGAGATAAACAGAACATAGCGTAATTACACAGTACTTTGTGCTGCTCCCAAAATCAAAAAAGGCAGGACAAAGGAAAGAACTGACCACTAGCAAGCAAGGAATTTTGAAGGACACTGCAACTAACGAATCAAAGCACTGAAACTCACTCTATTGTATACTTTAGTATACAGCAGGCCGAACGCTAACGCTCGACCTAAAAAGGAAACATTATTGATGTTTTAAAACAAAAACATAAAGATTAGCATTTTGTTCGAAGTCACAAAGGAATCTCTGATATCGAGGTTTAGTGAAATTGGAGCCACCTGGACATCATCTGTTCTCAAATGGTATATTTCCGCACTGCACATTTCCATTACTCATGGTAACAGCGATCCAATGTTACACCCCTTTAGGTCAACAACACTCCGATGTGTCTCAAGAACAATAATTCATCCCCAATGACCCCATTCCCAATCTTAAACAGAATCAACAAATTTTACCATCCCACACTTTCATTATCCTTACTCCTAGGCAAGTTACTGGCTGCATTCATATCTCAAATGTTTACTACAAATCTCCCTCTGAGGTGTTGGCAAATGTTTGAATGTATGACTAGGGCAGAATCAGACATGGTTCGTGTACAGCTTGAGGGTGCTTTCTTTTTGTTAGGTCAAAGGTGTTCAAACAGACTTTTTTTTTTGTAAGGATTATTCTGAGCATTTGCTTAGAATTCTAAAAAGCCAAACTTGGGTGTTAACCATTTCTTATGTCCTCAGTCTGGAGAACGGGCATTGTAAACTTAATATACCCAGTTTTATATAGTTCTAAACACGCAAGACTTGGTTCAGTGGTACACAGATGACACTCAGATCTACATCAAGCAGGGGAGGCTGATGCACCCCCCCCCCGGCTAAACCAGGGGCTAAAAAATAAAATGATCTTTCATAATCATTTTATCTTTAAGGTGCTGGCGCATCCAGCTGCATCTGAAGGGAGGGTCGGAGCTAGGCCACGGAAGGGGGAAGAGTGGGGAGAGGGAGAGGAGGAGAGTGTGCACCTAAGTGCTGGCCAAACACACATCCGCACTTAGTTTTCTCAAACCACGCTGTGTTGAACAGCCATGCTGGAGAAACTGCAGAGATCCCAGGGAAGGCCTGAGCAGCAGTCTCAGACCAATCCTGATGCTGCTTTAATGCTAGGTTTAGCATGAAAACAGTGCTAAGATTGCTGGGGAGCCTGTGCTGGTGTCCCAGTGAATGCCGGGACACCAGAAGTAGAGCAGAGAAGACAAGCGAATGGAGGAGGAGGAGGTGGTGGCGGTGGTGACAGGAAGAAGTACGTTTGTTTAATTATTCTTTTTACTTCTCCTCTCGCCCACCCCTTCCCTTGAGCTTTGCACAAGCCACCACTGTCTTCAAGTATTTCTGTGAAGAATCTCATGTGTTCAGTCTACCACGTACCTTGTGTAAAACTGAAGTATAGATGAGTAAGAAGTTTTGGCAGCTTAATACAAATCATAATTTTGGGAGCCAAATGTAGGCTAAATCTGCTCACACTTTCCTTCCCAAAGCTACTTGAGCAGAAGTTGAAAGCTGCATTAGAGCTGTGTAAAAACCGAATGTCGCCTTTAGAACCTATATGACCTCCAACTCACGGATATGCACTGTTGTATGCAGTTGCAACGTGGCTCTAATAATTTCCACTCCAAAAAGTCTTAGACGTGGGAGTCAAAGTGCATCCCAGACTGCTGCAAATGCGTTTATGTTGAGCTCCCAGCCATCCAGACTAATCACCTACTGCATGAACAAAATGTGCCTAGGGAAGAGAGAATACATATCCCTGGCAGAAAAACACTTCTCTGGCTTCTTGGATGGAATTTACTTTAAGATGATGTGCTGGCTGTACAAATGTAGCAATAATTTAGCACCTTACTACATAACCAACAGCACCCCCACCTATACACCAACACGATAGCTCTGGAGGATACGAAAGTGCCCCTTTTTGACAAGAGGTCCCCCTCTTTTTGCTAGGTATTCAATGCTATTTTGACTGAAAGTGCACTGGGTTCCTGCTAACCAGGTCCCCAGTAACAAATCTCTTTCATTAAAACTGTGCAATTGTTCCCCAATTAACAATACCTTTGCTCTCCCCTCTATGTCCCTAGTAAATGGTACCCCTGGTACCTACGGTATGGGCACCAAAGAGGATTCCCAAGGAATGAAGCATGTATTATGCCACCCTTGGGGACCCCCTCACCTAACATATGCAGACTGCTATTGCAGGCTGTTTGTCTTGGTGCAGCTAAAAGTGAAAACACAACATTGCAAACAGCTGTGTGCCATGTCCCCTAAATACTGCAAGCAATATATGTAAGTCACCCCTACAGCATGCTTTACAGCCCTAAGGCAGGGTGCATTACATTGTATGTGAGGACGTATCTGCATGAGCAGATATGCCCCTGCTATGTCTTCGTAGATTCTTAGACATAGTGAGTGAAAAGGTAAGCCATTTTAAGTATGTGTGCTAGACCCTTGTCAATACGAGTTACCCAGCTACACGATGGCTTCATTGAAAATAGGGATGTTTTGTATCAAACAAGTCATATTAATAAACCATCACTGATGCCAGTGATGGATTTATTACTACATGGACCCAGAGGGCATCTTAGAGGTGGCTCCTGAAAACTTAGCATCTACCCATGTGCGCACTGACCAGTATTAGCCAGCACACCCACCCCACAGAATGACCTGTGAACCTGCATTCCAAGTCAGGGGTGCTTCATAGAAGCACAACACCCTTGATATGCAGATCTGGCTTCACCCACAGGAGAGATGCCAACCTCCGTGTCCCACGACCCATTTTGCACATGGACAGGTGGAAAATTTAGTATTCAGCTTAGGTCAGTCTCTCCCATGTGGTGAGCTGCCTGATGTGGACACAGCATTTAGAATTCTGCCATCTTGGCGTTGGCATATTTAGGAACTCTGAGACAGGGCTCTGTCTAATATGGGGTGTAGTGACCTCAGTGGTAAGTTGCCCATTAGCTACTACCCTATATCCCCACGAGACATCCCTAAATTCAGTATTAAGGGGAGCCCCTAATCAGATTTCTGCTGACCCATGAAGAAGGACACACATGAGTCGCAAAAGCAAAGCCAGATGAAGAAGCACCTTACTTGGCCCCAGCCCTGCCGCCGTGTCTGCTGTTTCTGCCGATTTGCACCAAAGTCAACTCGACCTGCAAGCTGCTGTGCCCCATAAAGGCCGCCTGCAGCCTCTGCCCACAGGCCCCTCATCGGCGAGTGCTCCTGCTGGAGAAAACCCCAAATGTACATTGACATGCAGCCTTCCAGTGTGCCTTTTTCCATCCCACTCATGATGCACAGAAGACTATGCTTAGTGTTGAGCTTTGCCTGGGCTTGCTCAAAACTACTTATCTCCCTACAGACCGAGCTGCTGTGGACTAAAAAAAAGTTAACTACATATGAAAGTAAAAATCTGCAGCTTTTCATATTCAATACCCCTGTTATCACACAGAAGGATCATGGGGACAAGATTAAGACATGTCTGGCTTTTTTATATTTAAAGATTTCTGTTATGTATTCCCTCAAGGAACACCAGGGATTGCCATTACTTGACAGAAAAATAATAATTATATAGTCCAACTGAGAAAATATTCATTTCCCATCTTGAGCTTGGTGTTTATTTCTATTTCAATTTCTGATAAGTATGAATGTGTGGGCATTATGAAGTGCGAACGTAGCCAGAGAGTAGTGGGAGGGGCATGTTCATAAAAGAGAGTAGGATGCATTTGTGAGAGTGAGTCACATGAATAGCAGGCTGACCAAAAAGCCTCTGTCTCTCAGTGCAGTGCGGTGGTAACAGGCGGACGGAAAGTTGGTTTCCTCACTTTTCCCTCATGCCCCATGTTGAAGTGACCTGATACTACCTTCATCAGTGTGCATACCCCTGCCCACCATCAACCACTGCTCAGCCAACAGGCTAGGCTTCCCAAACCTACCAAGTAAACATCTCTTACTTCTTTTTTAGGTCTCAGTTTCTGAACAGATTTGAGCTGTCTAGCAGAAAAATAGTTTTTGTGGGCAAAACCAAGAACGTACAGTACTCATAGCCCATCCACTGCTTCCACTCTCTCTCTCATGCGTCTTATTCTATGGCTTTCCTTCCTCTTCCTTCATCTTCTTGTGTTTGTCCCTCCGAGGGAGCATAACCCCTTTGCCAACTTTTTGATTATCTCATGTGTATCTTTCTCCTGCTCACTTAAGGAACTGTTTTTTTTCTCCATTCCATGAGATGCATGTGCGTTTCTATCCCTCTCCCTTGTTTGCTTCTCCCATGTCAAACACCCAAACCACACTCCATGCATGCCGCTCTCCCTCGTGTGCTGCTTTCATGTGTGCTTCTACCTCAGCCAAAAGCTCCCTCCCCAAGTGTTTTGTGTCACTCTCTCGTTTGGGTGCTGCTTTCCCCTGCCTTTATTATATTTTAAGTAACAGCACCCCTCTAACCACTCCCTGTAGCACCTCCCACCCCTCCATTGCATGCCTATACCTCGAGTTTAAAAAAAAACACTTTTTAACACTTCTTTGAGAGCCTGGCGGCTCCCATTTGCTGCTGTACCACTCCAATTACTCAAATGCACTTTTATAACATTTACTTGTCCGAGTCAAGTCTGACACCTTGAATCAGTAAATAAAAAGAAGTAAAAGTAAAATAGCTCCCTCATCATACAGTGGACACCCGCATGCGTGTCAACGCATCCATATGTCATCATGCATGCTTGTGCCAACTGATTGCCATGGATACAAGTAAAGTCAGGAAACATTGGCTCTCTGTGCTTGTCACGTCATGACATTCTTTTCTTTTGTTTTTTGTTGATGCACACAGCGATGCCAAAAAGTATTGGGAAAGCCAATATGTCCCAAATGTGTGACCTTTTGTTTTTTCCAATGCTTGTTTTGGAGGAACTGGCCTGGCAGTTTGGGCTGGACTGTTCCCATGAGGAATAGGGTCAAGACTGATTTGCATATGGCTGGGTTCAAACTGGGGTGGCATGGTGAGCAAAATAATTGATGGATTAAACCTAGATCTGTGACTGGGGGTGAATGTTTGATTGGTTCCGTATTCCATCCATCATTTGTGTTTTGCTTTGCCTTTGCTGCCATAAGTGCGCCGGGTATGCCCAGACGTGGGTCCCAGGCTCACCATGCCACTGGATTCAAGCTAGCCTGGTTGATGAAGGGTGAAACCCTGACACCGGTCACAGGATGTTTGTTTCCAGTCCAGAGAGAACCTGGCCTGGCAGTTCGGGCTGGACTGTTCCCATGAGGAATAGGGTCAAGACTGATTTGTATACGGCTGGGTTCAAACTGGGGTGGCATGGTGAGCAAAAGAATTGATGGATTAAACCCAGAGCCGTGACTGGGGGTGAATGTTTGATTGGTTCCACATTCCATCCATCATTTGTGTTTTGCTTTGTTTTAAACATAGCACTGATCTAAGTTTGATAAAAGAGCTATGTAGGAGGCTGGCCTGGCTTGTAGTGGGTACCAGAGGTACTTACACCTTGTGCCAGGTCCAGTTATCCCTTATTAGTGTAGAAGAGTTGTTTCTAGCAGCCTAGGCTGATAGAAGGTAGCTATGGCAAAGCAGCTTAGGCTGAACTAGGAGACATGTAAAGCTCCTACTATACCACTGGTGTCATATGCACAATATCATAAGAAAACACAATACACAGAAGTACTAAAAATAAAGGTATTTTATTTTATGATAACATGCCAAAAGTATCTCAGTGAGAACCCACAGTATGAGGATAAGATATATACACAAGATATATGTACACAAACCCAAATTAGGTAAGTAATAGCAAGAAAAGTAATGCAAACAGTGTAGAATTACAGTAGATTGCAATAGGAGCACATAGGTATAGGGGCAACACAAACCATATACTCCAGAAGTGGAATGCGAACGGCGAATGGACCCTAAACCTATGTGAGCTTGTAGAGGGTTGCTGGGACTGTAAGAAAACAGTAAGGTTTAGAAAAATAGCCCACCCCAAGACCCTGAAAGATAGGTGTAAAGTGCACCTACTAACCCCAGAGAGCCCAGAAGTCGTGATAGGGGGATTCTGCAGGAAGAACAACCACCAGCAATGCATCAACAGTGGATTTCCGGACCTGAGTACCTGTAAGACTAGGGGACCAAGTCCAATAGTCGCAACAGTGTCTAGAGTGGGCAGGAGCCCAGGAAATGCCAGCTGAGGGTGCAAAGAATCTGCCGCCGATTGAAAGAAGCTTGGAGTTCTGCAAGAAAGAAGAGGACTAGGAACTTCCCCTTTGGAGGATGGATGTCCCACGTCGCGATGAAGCTTGCAGAGGTGTTCCAACGCAGAAAGATCGCAAACAAGCCTTGCTAGCTGCAAGGGTCGCGGTAGAGGTTTTTGGGTGCTGCTGTGGCCCAGGAGGGACCAGGATGTCGCCACTTGGAGGAGGAGACAGAGGGGGGCGCTCAGCAACTCAGAGAGCCCCCACAGAAGCAGGCAGCACCCACAGAAGTACCTGAACAGGCACTTGGAAGAAGAGTGGACCGGAGTCCACGTGAAGTCACAAAAGGGAGTTCCACGACGCCGGAGGACAACTCAGAATGTTGTGCACTGCAGGTTAGAGTGTCGGGGACCCAGGCTTGGCTGTGCACAAAGGAAATCCTGGAAGAGTGCACAGGAGCCGGAGCAGCTGCAAATCACGCGGTACCCAGCAATGCAGTCTAGCGTGGAAAGGCAAGGACTTACCTCCACCAAACTTGGACTGAAGAGTCACTGGACTGTGGGAGTGATTTGGACAGAGTTGCTGAGTTCCAGGGACCACGCTCGTCGTGCTGAGAGGGGACTCAGAGGACCAGTGATGCAGTCTTTTGGTGCCTGCGGTTGCAGGGGGAAGATTCCGTCGACCCACTGGAGATTTCTTCAGAGCTCCTGGTGCAGAGAGGAGGCAGGCTACCCCCAGAGCATGCACCACCTGGAAACAGTCGAGAAAGCCGGCAGGATTAGGCGCTACAATGTTGCTGGTAGTCGTCTTGCTACTTTGTTGCGGTTTTGCAGGCGTCCTGGAGCAGTCAGCGGTCGATCCTTTGGTAGAAGGTGAAGAGGGAGATGCAGAGGAACTCTGGTGAGCTCTTGCATTCGTTATCTGCAGAATTCCCCAAAGCAGAGACCCTAAATAGCCAGAAAAGGAGGTTTGGCTACCACGTTAGGAGGATTGAATACCAAGAGAGGTAAGAGCCTATCAGAAAGAGCCTCTGACGTCACCTGCTGGCATTGGCCACTCAGAGCAGTCCAGTGTGCCCCCAACACCTCTGTTTCCAAGATGGCAGAGGTCTGGGACACACTGGAGGAGCTCTGGGCACCTCCCCTGGGAGGTACTGGTCAGGGGAGTGGTCACTCCCCTTTCCTTTGTCCAGTTTCGCACCAGAGCAGGGCAGGGGGATCCCTGAACCGGTGTAGACTGGCTTATGCAGAGATGGGCGCCATCTGTGCCCATCAAAGCATTTCTAGAGGCTGGGGGAGCCTACTCCTCCCCAGCCTTCACACCTATTTCCAAAGGGAGAGGGTGTTACACCCTCTCTCCGAGGAAATCCTTTGTTCTGCCTTCCTGGGCCAGGGCTGCCTGGACCCCAGGAGGGCAGAAACCTGTCTGAGGGGTTGGCAGCAGCAGCAGCTGCAGTGGAGACCCCGGAAAGGCAGTTTGGCAGTACCCGGGTACTATGCTAGAGACCCGGGGGATCAAGGAATTGTCTCCCCAATGCCACAATGGCATTGGGGGTGACAATTCCATGATCTTAGACATGTTACATGGCCATGTTCGGAGTTACCACTGTGACGCTGTACATAGGTAGTGACCTATGTACAGTGCACACGTGTAATGGTGTCCCCGCACTCACAAAGTCCGGGGAATTTGCCCTGAACGATGTGGGGGCACTTTGGCTAGTGACAGGGTGCCCACACACTAAGGCCCTCATTCTGACCCTGGCGGTCTTTGACCGCCAGGGCGGAGGACCGCGGGAGCACCGCCGACAAGCCGGCGGTGCTCCAATGGGGATTCCGACCGCGGCGGTAAAGCCGCGGTCGGACCGGCACCACTGGCGGGGTCCCGCCAGTGTACCGCGGCCCCATTGAATCCTCCGCGGCGGCGCAGCTTGCTGCACCGCCGCGGGGATTCTGACCCCCCCTACCGCCATCCAGATCCCGGCGGTCGGACCGCCGAGATCCGGATGGCGGTAGGGGGGGTCGCGGGGCCCCTGGGGGCCCCTGCAGTGCCCATGCCACTGGCATGGGCATTGCAGGGGCCCCCGTAAGAGGGCCCCTACATGTATTTCACTGTCTGCTGCGCAGACAGTGAAATACGCGACGGGTGCAACTGCACCCGTCGCACAGCTTCCACTCCGCCGGCTCGATTCCGAGCCGGCTTCATCGTGGAAGCCTCTTTCCCGCTGGGCTGGCTGGCGGTCTGAAGGAGACCGCCCGCCAGCCCAGCGGGAAAGTCAGAATTACCGCCGCGGTCTTTCGACCGCGGAACGGTAACCTGACGGCGGGACTTTGGCGGGCGGCCTCCGCCGCCCGCCAAGGTCAGAATGAGGGCCTAAGTAACTTTGCACCTAACCTTCACCAGTTGAAGGTTAGACATATAGGTGACTTATAAGTTACTTAAGTGCAGTGGTAAATGGCTGTGAAATAACGCGGACGTTATTTCATGCAGGCTGCAATGGCAGGCCTGTGTAAGAATTGTCAGAGCTCCCTATGGGTGGCAAAAGAAATGCTGCAGCCCATAGGGATCTCCTGGAACCCCAATACCCTGGGTACCTCAGTACCATATACTAGGGAATTATGTGGGTGTACCAGTATGCCAATGTGAATTTGTAAGTTTAGTCACTAGCCTGTTAGTGAAAAATTTGGAAAGCAGAGAGAGCATAACCACTGAGGTTCTGGTTAGCAGAGCCTCAGTGAGACAGTTAGGCATCACTCAGGGAACACATACAGGGCACATTCTTATGAGCACTGGGGCCCTAATTCTGCCCTTCAGGTTCCCCTGGGAAGACATCGTCCCCCATACCTGAGCAAAGGCCTGTAGTCTGCGTTAGCATCTGTAGCGAAGCATTCGGCAATCAGCATTCAGTCGTAGTTCTCTGGCTGGAATCTCCCTCTAACGTGTAAGGGGCAGGGAAGTGTTTTTATAATAACAAAGCTGATGTTCTGAGAAAATGTCCCCACGTAAGGATGTGTTTTTTCTACGAATGTTGGAGACTAAACTTATACCACGTTCACTGGCAATGTACCATGCTGTAGCCCTGGAAGAAGCAGAGTGAGCAAGAATGTCTTGTTTGAGAACAGAGTGCTGGCCTAGGCAAAAACAGTTAGATAAACAGAAAATAAAACAAGACCATAAAAGTTGCTATTGTAACAATACTAAAATAAAGCCGAATTGGCCTAGTGTGTTAAAATAACGTGTATGGAGCTATAGCTAAAATGGCTACACAACAGTACAAGTGTTACGGGCAGTGGCACAAGCATGACAAAGGCCGAGCTGAGGATGGGGTGGTAGCATACAGAACTAGTTAGTGTTCAGTGGGTCCCTTGGGGCTCAGGTGCTACTGCACAGACTTCTCCATTAATAGCTACCCACCTTTGTTAATACAGCAGGGTCTTTCACTACTCTTTCTGTAACAACCACAGAGGCTTGCCACTACTCACTAGGGTAGTAAGGGGCTCGTAGTTAAACCCAGTGCAACCGCAGCAACACCCGAGCCATGGTGGGGATGTCCGTAACGAGCAGCAAAGGTGAAAGGAAGCGTACATCATCCTAGGCCAATTGGATGGTCATGGGCAAGCAAGCAGCAATAAAGCCTATGGCTTTCTTGTTCCGCAGGGTGGTGCCACGAAGATTTATTGGACCCGTGTCCAATGCCAAAGCAGAATATGCACAGGGTTAAGATAGCAGTAATGTGGCCGCCTCCATCAACATTGCTTGCGGGGAGCTTCAAGATTCTGCTGTGTCGCAAAGATTAGCAAACAAACTGTTCCAACTCAGTTGCATCAGTTTTTTCAGAGGTGCAAGAGCTCAACCAATTCTACACTGAAGTATGTTTGGAAGGATCAAACATGCTAGCAAAGAGGAAGATAATGAACAAAGCTGCCTGATAATAGCAGCTCGGATTATTTCAGTTCCGCCCCTTTAATAACGGAAACACAGGCAGGTGCATGCTTTGCATGCTCGCAGACATGCCATGTTTTAACAAGATCCCATGGGGGCAGCAGTATGCAGGAGTGGTGCATGGTTTGGGGAATTCAGCCTCACCAGGGCCTGTAGGGACATAAGGCCCAGTTATAGAGCAAGGGGCCAAGGGTCTGTTATCTTGGTGATGGACTACCCCATACCCTTTGGGAGGCTGCAAGGTTTGAGTTGGATATGTTTTGTATCAGCTGCACCACTGGCAACCACCCCTGTGCAAGGATGCTGCACTTTGCATGTGCGACTTAAGACGACAATGTGCGGTTACAACTGGGTCAAGTGATCGCTGAGTATATGAGTTGCAAATGGTGGACGCTGTTTGTTTCACCCTATATAATGTCATGCATCAACCAGGGGGCTACTACTGGTAGTCTCTCTTCAGGCATGGGATCAGCGAGGGGAATAGTCGGAGTGGCATACTCTCTTTCTATTGCTCTAGCATGATGGGTGGGGGGCATGTTTTACCATACCTGCCAATGGATTCTCCCTAAGAAGTTCAGTATTCCTCTAGCGGGACCAGCAAAGTAAGGGTATTCCTTGCAGAGTGATGTTCTTGGAATGCTGCACTCCTATTGGCATTTTGGTCCAATAAATTGTATGACCAGGCACAGTAATATTAGCATTTTTTTACTTTCATTAGTGCAGGGGGGTGGCAGGGGAAGCTGCTTGATATGGATGAACTTTAATGCTAGGTTGGGAATAAATCGTATTCTTCTCCTGGTAGCCAACAGCCGTAGTCGTATGTCTTGGCACAGCTTCAGCCATGTTTCCTCTGCGACTAAGATGCCTGGAACCACCATGTAAGGCTCCACCAGGGTGGGGCAGGTTTTTTGCAGATGGTTAGGCAGGCTTGCATCTTTGGGGTAGGTGGCAGATCCGGTATGCCCTGTCCCAGGCTGGAACCGCATGCCAGACAAAAATGCAACGGTGCTTGGATTGGACACCACTAGGGAGTAAGCATCTGCACTTCTACCTCTAGGCAGTTCCTTTCAATGTCTGGGAATCATCCAGCTTCAACGGTTTAGAAAATGCCTAAAGGTGATTGTCTGCCAAGCTTTGGTGCCAGGTTCCTCCCTACAATCTAGCTCGAGGTGCAGGGTATACACCTGTCTTTAGGGCCCTTTCTTAAAGGGAACTGTTCCACTTATCACATTCTGCCCCTTATGAAAGTGGTTGCTACATGTACAGGATCAGACTTATTGAAATGCACCTATTGCCAACCTGATTGTCTCTGTGTGAAGTTCACTGGGATCTGCCGCACGGGGAAAAAGTGATACAGTCCTACTGAGTGCCGCAAAACATGTGGTTAGTGGGCTCGTGGAGTCAACAAATGTACTTCTACCTCGCAATCGTTTTAAGTTTGAGGGATGTAGCATAAAAGAGGTAGCAAGGGCTTGCATATATTTTAACTTTTGACATTGAAGCTGGTCTACTGACTGAAATTTCCTTATGCCATACTGACATGGTCTTACATCATCCCTAGATGGCAGTGGAGGGATGGTAGATCAGTCAGGATTTTGAGCGAGTCAGTGAATTGGATTGATGACAAGGTTGGTACATTGTTCAGATCATCTATGCTGTTGTGCGTACCCCTTGGGTTTATGAAAGGGGAGCGTTTTCCTACAAGGCGGTGTACACCTGTCTGCAGTGGGTAATGAGATGTTCCTAGAGATCTTGTTGGCCTGGCTAGGGCATAGCCACCAGAGTGAGGACTGTTTAGAAGGGGGTTAGATCGTAGGGCAACTATGCTGGCCTGTGGCGGGTGAGGTCATGATTGGTGGGACGATGACCTTATGCAGCACCAAAGACAGGTAGCCCACACTGTTGTGGGATTTGCAGAATTAGGCTACAAGTTCAATTTAAAAAAAAGAAAAATAGCATTCCTTAGTGTCCTGTTTTTGGGATAGCAATTATCAGATGAAGACAAGAGCCTGGCGCCCCAATTTTTAGAAAAACTAGCAGAAGTACAACCTCCAAACATCATCAAAAAGCTCCAGTCTTTGTTGGGCTATTTACATTTTGGCAGAACATGCATCCAGAATATGCACAATGCATTAAACCTTTATATGACTTGATACGTCCTGACTTTTCCAGTAAATATTGCACAGTCGGACACGCACATTCTCAGAGCATTACAACAAGACATGCTTGCAGCTAAACACTTACACACAAGGGACAACAAAAACACTTGGTCATCAGAGTAATTACTGGTGCCATTGGTTTCACCTGTGTAACGTTCAAGGAGGGTGAGACCGCCCTGATTGCATACAAATCACATTTGTACTCTACAGCAGAACACAGAAAATTCTCATTTCCGTTCAGATGGCTGTCATCAAAGAGAGACCTCTGGCCCAGGGGAAAAGTATCATTGACGTATTCACCATCGTGGCCCATGAGACTGCTACTACAGCTGGCGTTCCCAACTCTAAAGCACTACATCCATATTGGATTCAATGGGCAGCGTCTCTCACGGCCACTGATGTTGACTACAATTTTGACTCAAAATTACAAACTCAAGAATTTTTGCTATAAGAACTTGAATACCCAGTTCCAGCAAATACATTGCCTATTGAACAATATCAAATCATGATGTACACTGATGGCTCAGCCCAGCCAGCTATAGGCACAAAACATCAGTACTCCGCCACTAGCGCAGTCGTGCATGGTTACGTGAAGGATGGTGAATTCCATCCACGACATACTTATATGCAGACATCAGGGGACTGCACTACACAATTGGCAGAGCTTTAAGCTCTGGTGATGGCACTGGAACACACGGATCCAGAAAAGCTGAAGTTGATTGTCTGTGATTCGTACTGTTGTGTCCAGTCCTTCAATGAATATCTGCATTACTGGCACCAGAATGGGTTCAGAGATTCAAAAGGAAACACCAACACAGACTTCTGTGGGGGAAGTTAGCATATCTGAAGGAAACGCTAAATAATGTCTATGTTGTACGTACACTAGGACAATAGTTGTAGGAAAGTACCATCTTGCCTGGCATGTTACCCCCATACTTCACTGTATATATGTTTTAGTCTATGTGTCACTGGGACCCTGCCAGGCAGGGCCCCATTGCTCATAAGTATGTGCCCTGTATGTGTTCCCTGTGTGATGCCTAACTGTCTCACTGCAGCTCTGCTAACCAGAACCTCACTGGTTATGCTCTCTCTGCTTTCCAAATTTGTCACTAACAGGCTAGTGACTAAATTTACCAATTCCCATTGGCATACTGGTACACCCATATAATTCCCTTATATATGGTACTGAGGTACCCAGGGTATTGGGGTTCCAGGAGATCCCTATGGGCTGCAGCATTTCCTTTGCCACCCATAGGGAGCTCTGACAATTCTTACACAGGCCTGCCACTGCAGTCTGCGTGAAATAACGTCCACGTTATTTCACAGCCATTTACAACTGCACTTAAGTAACTTATCAGTCACCTATATGTCTAACCTTCACCTGGTAAAGGTTAGGTGCAAAGTTACTTAGTGTGTGGGCACCCTGGCACTAGCCAAGGTGCCCCCACATCGTTCAGGGCAAATTCCCCGGACTTTGTGAGTGCGGGGACACCATTACACGCGTGCACTATACATAGGTCACTACCTATGTATAGCGTCACAATGGTAACTCCGAACATGGCCATGTAACATGTCTAAGATCATGGAATTGTCACCCCAATACCAACACCATTCTGGTATTGGGGGGACAATTCCATGACCCGCCAGGTCTCTAGCACAGAACCTGGGTACTGCCAAACTGCCTTTCCGAGGTCTCCACTGCAGCTGCTGCTGCTGCCAACCCCTCAGACAGGTTTCTGCCCTCCTGGGGTCCGGGTAGCCCTGGCCCAGGAAGGCAGAACAAAGGATTTCCTCTGAGAGAGGGTGTTACACCCTCTCCCTTTGGAAATAGGTGTGAAGGGCTGGAGAGGAGTAGCCTCCCCCAGCCTCCCCCAGCCTCTGGGAATGCTTTGATGGGCACAGATGGCGCCCATCTCTGCATAAGCCAGTCTACACCGGTTCAGGGATCCCCCTGCCCTGCTCTGGTGCGAAACTGGACAAAGGAAAGGGGAGTGACCACTCCCCTGACCAGTACCTCCCAGGGGAGGTGCCCAGAGCTCCTCCAGTGTGTCCCAGACCTCTGCCATCTTGGAAACAGAGGTGTTGGGGGCACACTGGACTGCTCTGAGTGGCCAATGCCAGCAGGTGACGTCAGAGGCTCTTTCTGATAGGCTCTTACCTCTCTTGGTATTCAATCCTCCTAACGTGGTAGCCAAACCTCCTTTTCTGGCTATTTAGGGTCTCTGCTTTGGGGAATTCTGCAGATAACGAATGCAAGAGCTCACCAGAGTTCCTCTGCATCTCCCTCTTCACCTTCTACCAAAGGATCGACCGCTGACTGCTCCAGGACGCCTGCAAAACCGCAACAAAGTAGCAAGACGACTACCAGCAACATTGTAGCGCCTAATCCTGCCGGCTTTCTCGACTGTTTCCAGGTGGTGCATGCTCTGGGGGTAGCCTGCCTTCACCCTGCACCAGAAGCTCCAAAGAAATCTCCAGTGGGTCGACGGAATCTTCCTCCTGCTAACGCAGGCACCAAAAGACTGCAACACTGGTCCTCTGGGTCCCCTCTCATCCTGACGAGCATGGTCCCTGGAACACAGCAACTCCGTCCAAGTGACTCCCACAGTCCAGTGACTCTTCAGTCCAAGTTTGGTGGAGGTAAGTCCTTGCCTCCCCACGCTAGACTGCAAAGCTGTGTACCTCGTGATTTGCAGCTGCTCCGGCTCCTGTGCACTCTTCAAGGATTTCCTTTGTGCACTTGGCAAGCCTGGGTCCCCAGCACTCCGTCCTGCAGTGCACAACCTTCTGAATTGTCCTCCGGCGCCGTGGGACTCCCTTTTGTGACTTCGCGTGGACTCCGGCTCACTTTACTTCTAAGTGCCTGTTCAGGTACTTCTGTGGGTGCTGCCTGCTTCTGTGAGGGCTCTCTGAGTTGCTGAGTGTCCCCTCTGTCTCCTCCTCCAAGTGGCGACATCCTGGTCCCTCCTGGGCCCCTGCAGCACCCAAAAACCTCTACTGCGACCCTTGCAGCTAGCAAGCCTTGATTGCGGTCTTTCTGCGTGGGAACACCTCTGCAAGCTTCATCGCGACGTGGGACATCCATCTTCCAAAGGAGAAGTTCCTAGTCCTCTTCTTTCATGCAGAACTCCAAGCTTCTTCCAACTGGTGGCAGCTTCCTTGCACCTTCAGCTGGCATTTCCTGGGCTCCTGCCCCCTCTCAACACAGTTGTGACTATTGGACTTGGTCCCCTAGTCTTACAGGTACTCAGGTCCAGAAATCCGTTGTCAGTGCACTGCTGGTGTGTGTTCTTCCTGCAGAATCCCCCCTATCACGACTTCTGTGCTCTCTGGGGGTAGTAGGTGCACTTTACTCCTACTTTTCAGGGTCTTGGGGTGGGGTATTTTTCTAACCCTCACTGCTTTCTTACAGTCCCAGGGACCCTCTACAAGCTCACATAGGTCTGGGGTCCATTCGTGGTTCGCATTCCACTTTTGGAGTATATGGTTTGTGTTGCCCCTATACCTACGTGTTCCTATTGCAACCTATTGTGATTCTACACTGTTTACATTACTTTTCTTGCTATTACGTACTTAATTTTGGTTTGTGTACATATAACTTGTGTATATATATTACCTTCTTACTGAGGGTACTGACTAAGATACTTTTGGCATATTGTCATAAAAATAAAGTACCTTTATTTTTAGTAACTCTGTGTATTGTGTTTTCTTATGATATTGTGCATATGATATAAGTGGTATAGTAGTAGCTTTACATGTCTCCTAGTTCAGCCTAAGCTGCTTTGCCATAGCTACCTTCTATCAGTCAAAGCTGCTAGAAACACCTCTTCTACACTAATAAGGGATAACAGCACCTGGCACCAGGTGTAAGTACCTCTGGTACCCACTACAAGCCAGGCCAGCCTCCTACATTGGTTGTGCAGCGGTGGGATAAGTACTTGTAACTACTTACCACTTTGTCATTGTGTACTTTTCATAAGAGAATCATATACCAAACAGTTCAGTGAATGTACACTTAACCAAAAAAGTTAGCTTTTCTTCTCTATAACTTTTTACAAAGTTCTGAAAAGTTTCTTCAAACTTCTAAAAGTTTTCTAAAAGGTAGAAAAAGTTTTTTTCTCTGTGCTTTCTAAAGTTCTGAAACTTTTTCTTTCTTCTCACTATCTCTAAACCTTTTGCTATCATGTCTGTGGTAGATACAGCCCTTAAAACTGTCAATGCAACTTATGACAATTTGAATTATAAGAGCTTAAGGAGTCTCTGCTTAGATAGAGGTTTAGTAATAAGAAAGAACCCTTCAAAAGAGTTTCTGTTTAACATGCTTCTTGTAAATGATGAGTCCCAAGCTGGCCCATCAAATGAGAGGTTAATAGAAGCTTCCCAGTCTGACTCAGAGGAACCCCTCGAGGAAGGTGGGGAGGGTTCTGACAAGGGTCTGCCCCCTAGCAGGACACTTAGTAATGTTGGTAGTAATGGAGTGTCCCATCACAGTAGGACATCCTTTATTCCTAGAGGCCAAGTTACCAGGGTCCAGTCAGTTAGGGACAGATCCCCCTCTGAAGTTTCCAATTTGTCATCTGTGTCAAAGCATTCCCAACCCACCGACCCTGAGGATAACTTGTTAGAAAGGTTACTCAAAAAGTTGAGGGTTGAAGAGACCAGACTGAAGCTTAAACAGCAACAGCTGGCCTTAGATAGGGAATCCCTAGACATTGAGAAGGAAAGAAAGAGGCTGGGGTTAGACCCTATGGTGGCAGCAGCAGTATTCCTGATAGTAATCCTGTTAGAGAGCATGATTCCAGAAATCTGCACAAGATAGTCCCCCCCTTACAAGGAGGGGGATAACATCAACAAGTGGTTTGCTGCACTTGAGAGGGCCTGTGTGGTACAGGGGGTCCCTCAAAGGCAGTGGGCTGCTATTTTGTGGCTATCTTTCACTGGAAAGGGTAGGGATAGGCTCCTTACTGTTAGAGAAAGGGAAGCTTACAATTTCACAGTTTTGAAGGATGCTCTCTTGGATGGATTTGGCTTAACCACTGAACAATACAGGATTGAGTTCAGAGACACCTGAAAAGAGTCCTCTCAAGACTGGGCAGTCTTTGTGGACTGTTCAGTGAAGGCCTTGGAAGGGTGGTTACATGGCAGTAAGGTATCTGACTATGAAAGCCTGTATAATCTTATTCTGAGAGAGCATATTCTGAATAACTGTGTGTCCTACTTGTTACACCAATACCTAGTGGACTCGGATCTGACCTCTCCCCAAGAATTGGGAAAGAAGGCAGACAAGTGGGTCAGAAGAAGGGTGAACAGAAAAGTTCATACAGGGGGTGACAAGGATGGCAAGAAGAAGGATGGTAAGTCTTCTGACAGGGTGGGGACAAAGGTAAAAATACTGAGTCTTCCTCAGGCCCACAAAAATCCTCTGGTGGGGGGGGGGGGTGTCCAAATCCTCTTCCAATAATCAACCTAAAAAGCCTTGGTGTTATTTGTGTAAAGTCAAAGACCATTGGGCAACTGATTCCAGTTGTCCAAAGAAAAACACCAAACCTCCCACTGCCACAACCCCTGCTGCAAATTCTAGTGCCCCTAGTAATAGCAGTGGTGGTGGGAAACCTACAAATAGCCAATCCAAGGGTGTAGCTGGGCTCACTATTAGCAATGCAGTTGGGGTTGGTCTTGTTAGGGAGACCACAGAGTGTGTTTTAGTCTCAGAGGGTGCCATTGATTTGGCCACCTTAGTTGCTTGTCCCCTTAATATGGATAAGTAGAAGCAACTTCCCCTAATAAATGGTGTTGAGGTTCAGGCCTACAGGGACACAGGTGCCAGTGTTACCATGGTGATAGAGAAACTGGTCCACCCTGAACAACACCTACTTGGTCAGGACGCTCATAACAACACTCTTAGCCACCCCATGGCTGTTTTGAATCTCAACTGGGGGGGGTGGGGGGTTACTGGTCCAAAGAAAGTTGTGGTTGCCTCAGATTTACCTGTAGACTGTCTACTAGGGACCAATTTAGAGACATCAGGTTGGGCAGAAGTGGAGTTGGAGGCTCATGCAGCAATACTGGGCATTCCTGGGCATATTTTTGCTTTGACTAGGGCTCAGGCCAAAAAGCAAAAAGGACAGGTTAACTTGGATCCTGGAACAATGGACCAAGTGCTTCCTAAAGCTAGGGGTAGCAAGGGTAAATCCCTACCCTCTATCCCTTCCTCTTCAGATGATTTTCCTTCTGAGGAAGAAGAAGTTCCTCCCTGTGCAGAACCTTCACCAGATGAGCTGACAGCAGACACTGCTGAGCTGTTTGGTGGAGGGGGCCTGCCAGGGAAGAGCTGAGTGTGGCACAGCAAACCTGTCCCACATTAGAGGGTCTCAGACAGCAAGCTGTCAAGCAGCAAAATGGGGATGTCAGTGACAGCCATAGAGTTTACTGGGAGGACAACCTCTTGTACACGGAGGCAAGGGACCCAAAACCTGGAGCAGCTAGGAGATTGGTCATTCCCCTGCAGTACAGAGAGTTCCTCCTAACTCTTGCTCATTCCTTTGGCTGGGCATTTGGGCCAGATCAAAACATGGGAGAGACTTGTCCCCCTGTTTCACTGGCCTAGGATGTCAGAGGACACTAAAGATTTTTGCAAGTCTTGTGTGACCTGCCAAGCCAGTGGCAAGACTGGTGGCACTCCAAAAGCTCCCCTTATTCCACTACCTGTGGTTGGGGTGCTCTTTGAAAGGGTAGGGTTTGACATAGTTGGCCCCCTTGACCCTCCTACTGCTTCAGGCAATAGGTTTATCTTGGTGGTTGTGGACCATGCCACAAGATATCCTGAAGCAATTCCTGTCAGGACCACTACAGCTCCTGCAGTGGCAAAGGCCCTCCTGAGAATCTTTTCCAGGGTGGGTTTTCCTAAAGAGGTAGTATCAGACAGGGGTAGCAACTTCATGTCTGCATACTTGAAAGCAATGTGGAAGGAGTGTCTTGTTACCTACAAGCTCACCACTCCTTATCACCCACAGACTAATGGACTGGTAGAGAGGTTTAATAAAACTCTCAAAGGTATGATAATGGGACTCCTTGAAAGACTCAGGAGGAGATGGGATGTCCTGTTACCTTGTCTCCTTTTTTCTTACATGGAGGTACCTCAGAAAGGAGTGGCCGTCAGCCCCTTTGAACTAATCTTTGGACACCCTGTAAGAGGACCACTCACTCTTGTGAAGGAGGGTTGGGAACAACCTTTAAAAGCTCCCAAACAGGACATAGTGGACTATGTACTTGGCCTAAGATCCAGAATGGCCGAGTACATGAAAAAGGCCAGCAAACACCTTCAGGCCAGCCAGGAGCTGCAAAAGCAATGGCATGACGAGAAGGCTGTTCTAATCCAGTACCAACCAGGACAGAAGGTGTGGGTATTGGAGCCTGTGGCCCCAAGAGCACTCCAGGACAAATGGAGTGGACCCCATCTCATTTTTGAGAAAAAGGGTGAGGTTACCTATCT
Organism: Pleurodeles waltl; assembly: GCF_031143425.1. NCBI lineage: Eukaryota > Metazoa > Chordata > Amphibia > Caudata > Salamandridae > Pleurodeles > Pleurodeles waltl. Next base: position 1,224,965,677 of record NC_090440.1, on the reverse strand, counting down.
GGTAGACCTGGGCACTGCCAGGAGTCCCCTTAGGGTGATTCATGTCAACTGTCTAAAACCCTACTATGACAGGGCTGATCTCACCCTGCTCGTGGCAACAGATGAGGGATAGGAAGAAGAGAGTGACCCTCTCCCTGATCTCTTTTCCACCACTGAAACAGATGCTTTAGTGGAGGGAGTAGTTTTGGAAGATTGTCTGACTGCAGAACAGAAAGACAACTGCATCAATCTCCTTGGACAATTTTCTGACCTCTTTTCAATTGTGCCAGGTACAACATCCTGGTGTGATTACACAATTGATACTGGAGACAGCTTGCCTGTCAAGAGTAAGATTTATAGGCAACCTGACCATGTCAGGAACTGCATAAAACAGGTACAGAAGATGTTGGATCTGGCAGTGATTGAGCCTTCTGAAAGCCCATGGGCTAGCCCAGTGGTGCTTGTACCAAAACCTCACACCAAAGATGGAAAGAGGGAGATGAGGTTTTGTGTAGACTACAGAGGTCTCAATCAGGTAACAAAAACTGATGCTCACCCTATACCCAGGGCAGATGAGCTCATTGATACACTGGCATCTGCCAAGTGTCTTAGCACCTTTG